>NW_027181737.1:13626250-15058125 GCF_028537555.1 Battus philenor | reverse complement strand
CTCAACATAACTCACTCTCTAAAAAGATTCTCCACCTTGTGGATCCTATGTCATAGACATCCTATGTTGCACTTATTGATGCCTGCTCTCGATTATAGAACCTTAAAGGTTCCATAGTGATAACCCAGTGGTATAGGACTGAGAATTGCCACTGCCCACAAATACCACCATATTACTACACTCAGATCATCAACCTGCCTGCCAAGCGTGGCCAATATGGCATATCATATCTCCCTCCCCCAAGATATATTTCTAAAGTTTTAATATTTACATTTTCACAATCATTTGTATGAAGTTATCACACTTACATGTATTTATTTCTATTGAAAATCGAAAGGCCTGGAAAAGGAAAGAAATGAAAGAAATAATTTGAATAAGAATTTTAAAAACGTTTTCTATCTATACAATTAGGTGCTTCATACATTAGTTGACAGCAAATAAGTTGGTGAATTAATATTTTTGATTGGATCGCAAACTCGCCTGACAAGTGTGGTGATAATGGTTATCACATAGATATATTTGGGGGACGCCTATGACTTGCAGGGTCGGCTGAAAAAAGAAAGATTTCAGCGCCATCTAACGTGTTTTCTCAAAACCTGTCAAGCGGAGATGGATTTAACTATTGATCTCCTTCTCAATGTTGGTTACTCTTTGTCTGTTTGCCCGAGTACCACTTTGGGGCACGCTGGTATTAAAAATGTCCCACCTTTTTGATGCGAATAACTCATGGTGGGAAATTTCTCGACCAACCTGGAAATATTGAAATAGTTGCGCGCTCATACATTTTTTTCTGAACTTTATTATTTAAAGTAATTGGCAACACCATTAGCAATTGTTAAAAATATACTCGAATGCGCTGGCAAGGTTTATCATCATATGACAGGTTCATCGAGTGTTGAAATCGAAATTTTTTAGTAGTTAATAACAGAATTAGATTTTTATTTATTATTTTTTTTATATCATTGTATATCCTTATTAATATTAACACACCAATTTTGTTAAATTTTGAACGAAATAAAATTTCTGTGCAACATGGGTATTTTTATTTTCTAAAATTTCGTGCCTCAAAGGGTTAAGAGGTAAAAGCTTCAAGAATCTAGCCTGCAATTGTTATTTTTTTTTCTTTTTTTTTAATGGTCCACGCTGTTGGGGACCTCTCGTTCTTCTATCTCGTGTGGAACAGGGACTTTTTATTTCTAGTAATTTATTCATATTTTTCATTATTATCATTCTTCTCTTTCATGTATCATCTTATCTGTCGTACTGTTTTTTTCATTCTACAATTTTCCCAGTCTTTCTCTTTCATTCCATTAGCTATACATCCATCCTCAACACACATACTATACATTCTAGGTTTCCTTACTATTTTATTTTGCAACATTACATTTTTTGTTCAAATATTTAACACGTATTTTCTTTGTAATTATCATCTTATATTATACTATTTATTGCACTATTTTTGGTACTACTATATTTCTTTTATTTCTATATTTTAGTGTTTTTATTTTTACTTGCAATTGTTATTAGGGTGGGTACATACTTTTTTACTTATCGAAAATTATCAATTTTGAATTTGTTTCCGAAACTGTTAGAGACTGATCTGTGTTTGTGTGAACATTTCGTGATGCAGTCACTCAAAATTACGTAACCACTCGATACGAGCAAACAGTGGCGTCCGAGTGCAACTTATTATGTATGACCAGACAGACGTACGGACGCGTGTTTGCCGAGCACACAGGCTGCCCGCATATTCATTAAGTTAATTGTTCGAGCCTCCATCGGAGGCTGCTCTTGAATCCATTACCTTAATACGAACGTCTACGTGACGGTTACGTTGGGACTCACGTATGTATTGATTGCCTCTTAAGTAGTTTGAATTTGTATTAAATTCTACTCATTATTCCGGGTCAAATAACTAGGAGATGATTTTAAACAGAGCACACAAAGTTTGAACAAACTTTTATTGCTATCACAGCAGTTTGGTGTAACTAATCAAATCAAAAATCTTTAAAGCATTTACACCTATTTCCATTCACCTAATATAAGGTAAGCTCTCTGTTATGATTATTTTTCTATCGACATGCGTCAAGCCAAGAAGTTCTGTTTTAAAAAACACATTTGTCACTTTATTGTTATTACGTTTTACCGTTGATATTTGAATAGGGTGTACCATATATTAATTGGCCAAATTAGCTATACATTGACCCGTTTGAAGCTTTTATAATTATAATCAATCATTCTGTATATGTAGTGGATTATTGCCGCGAAATATCATAGAATACCGCGGTAGCTTCAGACGGTACTGATATATATTTAAGAAAAGGACCAATATTTAGCCACTTCCGCACATGCAGTGGTAGTCGTGCAACAAAGTGCACCGCCCGCCAGCCCGCTGACAAATGCGCAGACTCTGTGTTTGGCACTAATCGGTGTAACATAACTCCTGAAGATGCCCCGTGGAGTATATATATATATCTAATATATAAAATTCTCGTGTCACGGTGTTCGAACTTGAACTCCCCTGGCTTGACCGATTTTTACCAAATTTTACATGCGTATTTAGTATGTCTGAGAATCGGCTACTATCTATTTTTCATACCCTTAAGTGATAAGGGTGGTCCACCCCTACATTTTATTTTTAATTTTTTAGACAATTTTTTTGGTTTTTATTTTATTATGATACAGCATACAAAAATACATACAAACCTAAATTTTCACCTCTCTACGATCAACCCTTATCTTACATTTGTTAATTAAAAACTTAATTTTTTTTTGCAAAACAACGTTTGCGGGATCAGCTAGTATACATATATATATACATAGCATATATATATACATACAATAGTAATAAAAACACGTTAGAATTTTTTATGGGATTTCTAATGTATTCAGGTTGCGATAGAAACCTCCGTGGGAATGATATACTCGTTCAGAAATTTTTAATGTATTGTCATTAAATATGAAATTTTATACGTGGTGGTGTTATGGGTCTAATGAGAAGCGTCAAGATCATCCAGAGAACCAAGAAAAAAGATAAACAAAGGTCAGCTACGTACCTCGAAGGATTGTTCGTTTGAAATGGCAGTTGGCGTGACACATCACTCGTGGAAGTTACAGCCGCTGGGACAGAAAGGCGTGGGTAGACCACCACTAGATAGTCAGACTACATGGTTGAGGTATCGAGATGACAATCTATAGGGGAGACCTATACCTTGCAATGACCATCTATCGACTGAAAAAAAGTGTAGTTCCACTGTCCCTTTCACATATTCTTCTCAGATCTTTATCTATCACCCGAAAAGATGGTAGACTCTACTTGAAGTAGATAGATATAATCCATTGTTATTTGAATTAAGAATATTTGAATTTGAATTTGGAATTCAATGTATTAGAATACCTGCAAGATATTACATCATGCAGATGCTCTTTGAAATGTCATTAGAGTTTGACATTTGTGTCATATAAGCGAATTAACAAAAGTTGTATTTGTCATTGTCACAGATGACAAAATATGAATCTTTTGAAACCATTTGAAATCAACAGATAATATTTACAGCGGGTGCGTAAATTTTTTCTACTTCACTTTTTTATATTGACAGAGACTAATTTTACATTAATTTGTTTTCACTTTTAATTTTGTTTTTAAACTTTTATTTTATTCTTAGTAAGATCTATTATTTCTTCTATTATCTATTGTTTTTTACATTCATCACCTACCTTTCTTCGCCACGTTTCCGAAAATCTTTTATATTACCCAACTTTAATCATAATTTATTATTTATATTTCTATACCTATATTTTATTTATATTACTAAGATTTAATCAAGGCTTACCATACCTATAATTTTGTGTTAATTTTTTGTTTTGTTTCTTTTCATTACAATCTCTGCAACCTTCGAGCATTGAATAAAGATTTGACGACATCCATTTTCTTTTACCAATGTTGTAATGATATCTGGCTGAATCTTTTTTTCTAATCTAACTTAACAGTCTGTCCGTTGGCGTTGAAATATGGGACAGTGGAGTTTCCATAATAAGAATTGACTATAAAAATTTAGAATAGATGAAGTGTAGAGAAAGAAATTACCTCTTCGTTCTTTTTGGTCTAGACCAGATATTATAAAAAATAAAGAAATAAATGAACAGCAGAGTTAAAAGGCTTTATCATTTTAAGTACAAATCAATTGATGGGAGTACATTTGAGTTATGTACGCGAGTGTACAGGCGCGTGCAATACCGACGCGACTGTACTGGCGTCTCCGCATACTCGGTCGTCTCGCACGCGGACTGCTTCCGTTGCGTCCTTGCCGGATGTCTGAGAATCGGACGTGGCGGTGGGACATAAAATGCTGCATTTATCTATTCAGCACTATTCTATACAACAATGCACATGTATAGAAATATCTCTACATTTTCCTCGCGTGGTTGTCGAACACCTGAACATCTTCGACTGTATATATTAATCTTAAGTTAAATTTTTAACAAGTTTTTATTTCTAATCAAAAATATATTCACCTTCGTTATCAACAACCTTTTGCCATCTAATATACATATTTTCAATGTCAGAGCAGTAGAAATCAATCGATTTTTCTGTTAAATATGTCGGTCGTCAGAAACGACATTACTTTCCAGTCTTCCTATATATCATTAAATTATTTTATCAATATTTTTATGACTTTAATGAATTTAATTTCATTTAACTATATATTAATCTCTATAATATATTAAACATGTATTATATCATATGTATCTAGTTTTATTAATTCATTTATTCAGTAATAAAGGTTTTCATATAAGCTTCAATAATTATGGGCCTACAATAGGAAAACTAGTAATAAAATAGGGAAACACCGAAACCTATTCTCGTCTAAAATACCGCAATGTCTGAAGCCAGAGGTGTTTGACAAATGTGTGTTGCCGGTGATGACATATGAATCCTTTGAGAAAGAGAGAGCAAGAGAGAAAGAGCTGCGTATGAAGTCCACACACCAAGTCCATCTGGTCTGTGATAAAAATAACTTTAGAAAACATACTAAATAAAAATCAGTAAAACATTGTAGATAATGGACTGAAAAACCGCAGTTATTGAGGATGGATGAGAGGAACTGAATAGAAGGGAAAGAAAGATTAAATTGTGGAATGAGAGAAAGCAGAAAAGAAGACAATGTGCTTCACATTGGAGGATGAGAAAGAAAATTAAAAAAAAGTAAATTTTTTTTGAGGAATTAAAAAATCTTGTTCCTAAATAAATAGGGGTGGAACGAGAGGTATAAAAAAGTCCATCTGGTCTTATTGGAAATCTGGAAGAGAGGCCGCAGTCTAGATGTGGAAGACCTTGCATGAAAGTCAAGGTTTTTTTGTTTGTAAATTCTGAAACCAATTTCTTTACCTCTCTTTTTATCACTTATTTACTAATTTGTATCATTACTCTTAGGAGCTACAGGCGGTTTACTTATCTAGTTATTTTTGTATCTGTACATGATCATTGTTGATGACCTGTCCTGTGCTGCTCGTATTCAGCAACTTCTTGCGATGTTTACTATGTCTTCGGTCTAACCTTGCAACCCCAATAACCTTCGGTTACACTGCCTTTTAAGTTAAGAGTAATTCTTCAATATTTAATGGAATCAGGCGTTACCTCGCGGAAGTCCATCCTAAGTAACGGCAAACAATGCGAATCACACAACCGCCACCGCTAAACCACCCGACACGTGTTTCACCTCTACTCTGGGCATCTTTAGGAGTTATGTTACACCGATTAGTGCCAAAAAAATTGCACTCTGTGTTTGGCGCATACGCATTTATCAGCGGGCTGGCGGGCGGTGCATTTTATTGCACGACTACCACTGCATGTGCGGAAGTGGCTAAATATTGGTTCTTTTCTTACTTAATTCTTCAATAACATACATTAATGACAAATAAACTGTACGTTCATCCTTATAAAGCCTTTACAACTATTTACAACCACTCTGTATATCCAAGAGTAATCTAAATATTAGAGAAATGCTCACGAAGCGATATAGCGGCATTTTAGTGGCCCGATAACAAGACTTGCAGCTGGAACGTCTGGTTTGCAGCGATTGAACATCTCGTAGCATTCTGCACTGCGGCCGGACGTCGGAGATATAGCTCGGCCGTCCCAGGTATTGGGGTATTGGTCGCTGTTCGGATACCTGTCATAGGTACCACGAAATTGAAGCATCGCTATGATAGATATTTGCCGAAGATAGCATGAATTATAACTGAACATGAAATACAGATATACATGTTTATATATGTTGTGAAATTAAACATACAACTATCCCCCGATTTACACGGTAGATACGTTCCTGAGAAAAACGTGTTAATCGAAAATCAAAAATTTTTAAGTCAAAACCGTGTAAATCGAAAAACTCGCAAAAAACACATAATTTTGCTATTTAACATTTGTGATTTTTTTCAATAATTTTAGGTGTACACATAAATAAAAATAGAATGCATTGACAAGTTAAAATATTTAATATATTACGGAAAAACTATTTTTTTTAATTTAATTACAATATACATTAAGCGTAAGATCAAAAAGTAAATTACTCTCATTCTTTTTTTCGGAATCGAAGGTTCGAATTCACTTTCATTACTCGAAGTTATTTGTGCCGATTCGATGTTCGAAGCATAAATATTTACATTATGAGAGATGGTAATAAAATCGGTTATTAAAATAAAAAAATAACTTTTTTGGAAAACCGTGTAAAAGCGAAAACGTGTAAAAAGAGTACCGTGTAAATCGGGGGATAGATGTATATTAATTGTGGATATATAAATAAACAGTGAACCAAGCCTAATGGAGACTTTAAGGCTGTATTTTTTAAACCTGCCATACCCCACTTGAACCTTTTTAAAATTCTTACACCTCCATATGTAACAGACATATTTTTCATGTGATAGA
This sequence comes from Battus philenor, assembly GCF_028537555.1. Classification (NCBI taxonomy): domain Eukaryota; kingdom Metazoa; phylum Arthropoda; class Insecta; order Lepidoptera; family Papilionidae; genus Battus; species Battus philenor. The sequence continues at coordinate 15,051,197 of NW_027181737.1, read as the reverse complement.
GTAAGGGTTAAACTCATGTCGAGTCCACTTTCGAATTGCCCTCCTGTGGGGCGTGGGACTTAAACTGGGAAACACTGCTTTAAGGTTTTCATTAACAAAAATTACATTTTTATTGATTACACACCTTCTTAGTAATTTTTACTTAATTTTCTTTATTACTATAATACTGTGATTAAAAAGTAAGGAGAATTTGTTAATAAATTGTAAATTCTTTATTTATTCTTCCAAATCAATTTAGTAACCTTCAAAGTAATCTCTGGCTGATAAGACGCACTTTTGCACGCTCATTTTTCAGTTTGAATATTCAAATATCATATACCTTCAGAATAGAGATAGAGAATGAGAGGCGATGTTTGGGCGGAATGCTTAGAATGATAAGGATGAAAGATATTGTGAGGAAAGACAGGAGAATAATAGAAGTAAGAAGAGAAAAAGTCAAATAAAAAAGGTGAACAAATTACTAAGCAAATAAAGTTCCTAACCCACGTGTAGGAAAAACAAGAGATAAGAAAAACAGCTTTCAATTGATCTTATTCAAGTGAAACAAAACAAGGAGTCATATATCCAACAGTGGACTCTTTTACCCACGAAAGTATGATAATATATGTATGTGGGATAAAGCTAAATATATTTTCACAATTGCATACTTTTTTTTATAATTTTTTATCAATCTTTCCTAAAAGATAGCTATGGAGATTTGTTAAAAACTTAATACACTAATTTTGTTTGAAAAGACTTTTATTGATGAACTAATGATTAGTCGTCTAGTTTAGATCTTGTTATCACACATATATATTGACCACCGACCATTTTTATGCCGCTAACTTCCAATCTATGTATTTAAAAATTAATATATGTCTGTATGTTCTTTATAAAATCGTAAATTATACATTAGATCAAGTGATAATTTTCAGCCAAGTCGTTGTTCATGAACCTACAGATTTCTAAGTTAGTATGACATATTTTTGACAGATGGCGCCACTGTTACGAGGGTCAAACTGAAAGTTCTTAGAAAATCAAAAACTAAGCATTCTAGCAAGTTATTAGTTTTATTATAACTTTTCAAAATAGCGTCCATTTACATCAATACATCGCTGCATTCGATGGAACCATTGAGAAAAGCACCTTGCCCACTCGGCCTTAGGGGTCTCTTCGACGGCGTTTTGAAACGCAGCCACTGCTTCTTCGGCGTCCATAAAATGTTTTCCTCGAAGTTTTTATTTTATTTTCGGGAATAAATAAAAATCGCAGGGTGCGAGGTCGGGGCTATACGGCGGATGACCCAGTAATTCCACGTCTGAGGTCGCCAAATAGTCGATCGTTTGCCTGGCGGTGTGCGACGAGGCATTGTCGTGATGAAGGAGGATCCTGCTGCGAGGTCGTTTCTCTCGAACTTTTTCCAAGACAAGTGGCAAACAGTTGTTAGTGTACCACTCTGCATTAACCGTTTTCTGATCCTCTAAGACAACTGTCGCGTAATGACCTGTCTTTCCGAAGAACGAGGCCACCATCTTTTTTCCAACACTTCGACCTCTCTTCACTTTAGTTGGCAACTCTTCGGAAGGAAACACCCACTGAGCAGACTATCTTTTGGTTTCCGGATCATAACAGTAAATCCAGCTTTCGTCACCCGTTAGTATGTCGAACACAGCATTTGAGTCACCTCCGTTAAATTTTTGGATCATTTCTCGGCACCAATCAACACGGCGGAGTTTTTGAGCCTCGGTCAAATTATGCGGTATCCAGCGGGCACAAAGCTTCCTGACCGCTAAATGTTCATGGAGGATTTTGTGCACTTGACTCATACCTATGCCTAGACTTGTCCGAATCTGCTGATAGGTCACTCTTTTGTTAGTCTCTATCATACGCCGCACAACACTGATATTGTCTTCAGTCGTCGCTGTAGAAGGCCGTCCCTCACGCAAATCATCGGTGAGATTAGTTCGACCACGTTTGAATTCATTAAACCAGTTGTAAACTGTGGCACGAGATGGGGCTTCATCGTGAAAAGCCAATCGAAGTCTATCATAACTTTCTTGTTGACTTATATGACATCGAAAGTCGTAAAAAATCATTGCACGAAAATTTGCTCGGCTTAAATTCATTCTGACGTGCACAGACAATTTTCAATTTGCCGCCAAATCGTAAAACAAATGACAAATGAATGAAATGTATACTCAATATTATTGGTAAAGAGTTCTATTTTCAAAATTTAAACTTATTTTTTTAATATAATGCTTTTAAGTTGCCAGTTCTAAAAACTTTCAGTTTGGCCCTCGTATTCCAATGATTTTTAAATATTACTGTGACAGTCCATGCTGATTTGAATTGAAACGAAAAGAGCAATTGATATCACATATTTAAAATAAAATAAAAAACTCTTATGTTTTATTTATAGCGAGCAAGTTCGTGGTGCACAGCTAGTCTGTAAAAACTGTACCAGTGTATCAGCACCTTTATCAAAAACTGAGCTCTGACCTTTCAACACATTTTACGTAACTGTGTTAAACACAATTAAAGAGTCTCAATTTGCGTATGAATGGAGCATTCGTAGAATATGATTCACAAATTAGATGCAATAACTAAACATTGATATTTCTTGGAAAAATTATCGACTTTGTGTTTGGCACTTATCGGTGTAACATAACTCTCGAGGATGCCCCGTGGAGGGGTGAAACACGTGTTGAGTGATTTAACGGTGGCAGTTGTGTAATTCGCATTGTTTGCCGCATACGCATTTATCAGAGAGCTGGCGGGCGGTGCACTTTGTTGCACGACTACCACTGCATGAGCGGAAGTGGCTAAATATTGGTCCTTTTCTTAGTTAAAATTATCGACTGTTGTGGTGCATTGCGAATACTTCACGCGATTTCGAGTGTATCCATTACGTGTAATCTTATACTGATGATCTCCTCGTTAACACGTCATTTGATGGATTGTACATATATGTAATATTTTAAATTTCATATGTTATATGACTCAAATAATAGCAATGATTTTTAAATTTACCAAAAAAAATTATAAAAAAACTTTACAGGACTGTATAGACATGAAATAAATATAGTTTTTCATATTTAAATTGAATTCAATTAATCTTTACTCAACAAACATATGATTTTAGACACTGGTGTCAGTTTTATAGGATCTCTCGTTCTTCCATGTGGTGACATTAGCTTTGTTGGCTTGAATGTTTTTTTTTCACTTTCTTCTTTCATACTTTTTAGGCTCTTTTATTATTCTTCTGTCTTTACATCTATATCTTTTATTCTTAATATTCTCAGTATTCATTATGAATATCGCTTTTCATTATTCATCACCATCCCAAGGAATCACAGCTTGTTTCTTATTGTATTATCACAGTATATTATCATTTGAAATTATTTTCTAGTTTAATTTATTTCTAGTATAAGTTTACAATGAGTATTTTTACATTTAATTATAATGTCTTATTTCTTTTACGATTGATGAATCTTATTTTATAAACTTACTTGTATTATCCCATTAAAATTGTCTCAATGTACCTATGACGGGGGAATGTACGAAAGGAACCCAAAATGGGGGCGTTGTAAAAAAGGTAAAATATGTCATTATGGTAGAGCAAAATCTGATTTTATTTTTTCAAAAATATCATTTTGGAGTCCTCATCATGAAGTACACGAGTGACTGCACATGATCATATGTAGTAATATAAACAAATAATAGTTTAAATCGCAGCATAGGACGTGAACCCATAATAAGGACACGTAACCTTAATAAGGTTGTCGAAACACGTAGAGTGCAAGCCATTACCTACCAAACTTATTGTTAAACTCCTACGACATAAATACTGGTGATGATGAAGATGAACAGTTTGAATGTACGATCACAGAGTTATTTAAGTCATTTTGGACGTATTAGTTCAAAGTTAAAAATAAAAAAATAAAATAAAAAAGTAACCGACAATCACTGCCATCTGGCGGAAATTCTAAAACTCATTGGTATTGAAGGCGATGCTCACATTTAAAAGCCAATACATCAATATTTCCCTTATTGCTATTCACACAGTGTGTACACGCACCGTCCGAACGTCAATGGGACCAAATAAATATTGTTTATTGTCGATCCGAAGCGGAAATGACGTCATTTGAACCTATTTGCGTGTTCTCTCTTTGTAAACTAATAATCACAGTGGAAGCTTAGTATGTACTTTTTTGTTTAGTGACGGCATACTATTTACAAATATAACCAAAAAAAAATTGATAATTTCTTTATGAATGGCAGTAAATGTATATCTTTTTTCTCAGCAAAAAGCTTTTACATCTATTTCAGATTTACCTAGGAGTTATTTTTCAACCTGCAAGGGGTCACGTCAGCGAAAAATTGAGGTCCTTGAAATGAAAATGGGGGTCCACGACGTGGATCTCAACACATACACCGATAGTACCTATTTACTTACATCATACTATCTTATAATATCAAAACATTTACATTATTTAAAAAAGTACCTATGAAGTAAAAAAAAATATTGCTTATGTTATTTTATTTATAGTTTATTTTATGTTTATTTAACGTATATTCTAGATAACTGATACAAAATATTATTTTGAGTGGTTTTAATTTAAATTCAATTAATAAATGTATAAATTAACATGTGTTTTTACTTTAAGTTTTTAACACTTAACTTCACTACAGTGAGAAATTTACAGGAAATCAATATCAGGTAAGTAGGGGGTCTACCCAACACGGAAAAACATGGCAAGGGGTCTACGACACAAAAGAGTTTGGGGAACTCTGGTTTAGAGTATTAATATTCGGTAAAAATATTTCATTAGTTAAAGGTAGATTAGCTAAGAATGTATTTCATGAAATTTTACCTAAAAGAGGTGATTGTGGGGGTGTTACTAAAAATGCTTTTTTTCAAAATATAATTCTTATGGGTGTTAAACTTTGCGAGAATGTTTTCAGGTATTTTAAAAATTATGCAAAACGGATTTATTATAGTAAAATTAAATTCATGAAAGACGCGAAGGTCACGTGAAACATATGGTGAACAATTAGTATATTATCATCGTCATCACCATGATAGCGGTTAGACGTCCACTTCAAGGGATAGGTATCTCAAAGTTCGCCATGATGATAGGTCTAATATGAACGCAACTAGCGTCTTTCCGTGACCATAATGATGACGTCTACTTAGTCGATAATCGAGAACCTTTAGGTAGACAGCAGTCGGTTGAACGAGAGATGTGACCCTCAGATGCGCAATTCTTGACAGCTAGTAAGCACGTATATGCATTTTAATATCTTTCATCTCGCAAACGACATTTGAAATCGATTCCACGAAAGGAGATAACAATAAACAAGATGACCGCGTATCATATTTAAGTCGAACTTGAAGATCGCATGCACGGAATAACTTAATAAACGCCACATAAAAACCGGTAATTTATGTCGAGCGGTTTACAATTTCGAATGAAACATGACGGCGGCGGGGAGACGTCATTTATACGCGCGTAAAATATTTTACGGTGGCCATTTTGAATAACGTCTGCTTCTGATGCTCTTAAAGATATATATAGTGCTCTTCATCGCGATCGATGTGAGAGAATTCACAAATTAACGACTGTTTAAAATGTGCTTTCTTGTAGAGCGAAGAATGAAGATTCGATTCAGCCCATAGACGCCAACTACAAGAGATAGGCTTGAGAATGTGAGGGCTGATCAACTGGCCAAGAACGCGGACCTGAAGTGCAAAAGAAGACCAGACTACGAGGAATGCTCCATCTCATTCATCAAACGAGAGCTTAGGCTGGAAACGCTTGACGAATGGAATAGGAGGTATATGGAAGGTACGACGGCATCGAAAAGGAGGCAATTCTTCCCGGACGGCATCTCAGCCTACCGCGTGCTCCTCAGTATCGATGTGGATGCGATCTTGGTCCAGCTCTTCACGGTGCACGAGAGGTTCTCCGAGTACCTTCACCGATTTAAGCTCAGAGAGATCCCCCCGTATCTAATAGATTTAGGCGTTACCTTGCGGAAGTTCATCCTAAGTAAGAAAAGGACTAATATATAGCTACTTCCGCTATGTAGCAGTAGTCGTGCAATAAAGTGTACCGCTCGCCAGCCCGATGATAAATGCGCATGCGGCAAACAATGCAAATTACAAAACTACCACCGTTAAATGACTCAATACATGTTTCACACCTCCACGGGACATCCTCAGGAGTAATGTTACACCGATTAGTGCCAGTGTTTGGCTTTATTTGACTCGGTGTTTGGCAGCGGTGCACTTTATTGCACGACTACTGCTACATAGCGGGACCCCTCGTGTTTCTGTAAACCGGGCATGGACCAGACCATGGTACATCTGGTAGCCCATTGTCCCGCATTCGGAGGACTCCAGGTGGACTTCGAATGCCGGGTTGGCATGAAGATCTGCGAGGAATTAACAATCTCGCTAATAAAGATTGACGAAATGAGACCGATATTCCTCGAATTTTGCAGGAAAATTGCAAATAAATCAATCAGTAGAAATAAAAGTCAAAAATAAGATATCAACAATAAAATAGCAAATAAAGCAAAATAAAAATGTAATATATATAGAACAAAATGTATAAAATAAATAAATATAAAACTGAAGAACGAATGATATCGAATGAAAGAGAAAGGCAGAAGAAATGTGAAAAGAAAGATAAAGTATGAAAAATTATAAGAATAGCGCGCAAATAAAAGTACTGTGAAAAAATTATTAAATAAAATAAAACGACCCTGTCCTTCCCAAAAATAGGGGTACGAGAGACCCTAATAGCGGGGGCCATAAAAAAGGCGTAGACTTACCCCAAGGATATCTATAGTGATCGCAGTGTGGTATTATGGTACGCGAAGAACGTTGCTGCCCATCTGTTTGAAAATTTTATAAGCAGTCGCAATCCTATATAATTAATACGCAGAGTGAATTATATAAGATTGTGTCCCGGGTATCTAACCAGCAACAATCGAACTTGAGTGTCAGACCTCACCGATGGGCCATCACATCTCATGCAGAATGTATTCAGTCTAAAATTAATTACTATATATGTTTAAGTGCTATATTAGGGACTTCAACTTGGTCCTTAACATTATATAGCTTATGGTACAACATCTACTTTGTACATCATGGGATACGCTAGAACAGAGTTCCCCAAACTTTTTTGTGTCGTAGACCCCTTGCCATGTTTTACCGTGTTGGGTAGACCCACTACTTACCAGATATTGATTTCCTGTAAATTTCTAACTGTAGTTTAGTGTTAAAAACTTAAAGTAAAAACACATGTTAATTTATACATTTATAAATTGAATTATAATTAAAACTACAAAAAATAAAATTTTGTATCTATTATGTAAAATATACGTAACATTAAATAAACATAATTTTTTACTTCATAGGTACTTTTATAAATAATGTAAATATTTTGATATTATAAGATAGTATGATGTAAGTAAATAGGTACTTAAGTGTATGTGTTGACATCTACTATCGTGGACCCCCATTTTCATTTCATGGACTCCCAATTTTTTTTTTCGATGACATAGACCCCTTGCAGGTTGTCATAGACCCCTAGGGGTCGATATAGACCACTTTGGGAATCAATGCGCTAGAATGAATTCTAATTTAAATACTCTGTCATTCTTTATATGTTGGTCTAGATGTTTTTTTTTTGCCTAATTGGCGTATTACTTAAACGATATACTTTTAGTTTTATTAAAGGTATATAAAAATAAAACAAATTGCTTGTATTATAGCAGATAATAAATAGCTATCAGAGATATATTTATGTTATATTTTTCGCAAGTACGCTAATGCCCTGAGGTTACATTACGTCAATGGCCTGATTGCGGATAATTTGTACTATTTCACATAAAACCCGGCGACAAACGCACCGACCCACGCAACCCCGTTGAGATGAATACTTTAATCAGAAGTTAAGGGTGATGGTTTCCTGTAATTTCGTATTTCAATGCTCGAATAATTACTGAGATTTATTCTGGCATTCCCTACCCCATAATTGTGACGACACACATAATGACGTCACATAATATGTTTTAATTACTTTATGGAAATCATTATTGTATGATATGGAACTTTTTTTATAAAATGGCCTTCGCTATTGGCCGCCTCTCGTTCCCCTATCTTATTTATGGGACAAAGACATTTTTTATTTTTTAAAATAATTTTTTACTTACTTTTTTATTTCCATACTCTTCAGTCATTCTTCACATGATCTATCTTTCTTCTACTTAAATTCTACAATATCTATCTTTGTTTTGAGCGTGTCATATTGTACGTAAGAAAAGGACAACTAAAGTCTTCAGTAACCTGAATTGTTTACAGGATAGTCCAGTCGTAATATAGGTAAGGATGAGGTCACACGTGTCCAATTACACGACTACTCACAGTCGCATGTACACCCACGTGATGGCATTCCAAGTTACATTTACGACGCGAATGCGACACGATAATTGAATCAAAAATTTATCGACAAACCGAAGACTCGATATCGGATGTTGTTAAAAACTTAAAAGATCGTGTTGCGGATTTTACAACTTTATTAGCAACAAGTAAATAAATTAAAAGGATTATGAACGTTGTATCAAAAGATAAGTTGTTGTCGTACATGCAGCGGATCACTGTGGTGATCTTTGAGTTCAGCCTACGCCTTGAAGAGAGCGTCTATCAGCATAAACAAAGCTCGATGATGTCAGTCGAGCCTCCGGATAAGTAAAGCTTAAAATAAACACGGACACGACGTAACTTACATGTAATGTCTCTATCGCGCCTACTTAACACGTTCACTGCGGCTTGAGGTCGATTCAGCCTCATGGTAGACTTTGCACTGGTGCGGCGCGTAAAACTCGTGTTTTCTCTCTAGTGCGGCGGCTGTTTACACTCAACCGTATGAGGTATGACAAAGACAAATATAGCTTTCTTTATGTCTGCGAAGCATTGACTGAATATTGTAAAAAAAATGATTGAAACATGAGGCAGAAAAGGCCTCAACCGCACTACTAGGAAGTTCAGCTTGAGGCTGATTCGACCTCAGCCGCACCAGCTGAAAGTTCTTCAAAATTGAGCCCGCAGTGAACGTGTTAAGTGGTTGTGTTGAGGTGTTCCGCTAGTTATAGACGATTATATATACCTGGGGAAATCCATTAAACTTAGTCAAAATTTGAGAACGATCATTCGTTGAATCCATTCTCTAATGAGCAGTCTTCAGGTAGCTTCAAAGACAGTAGGAAGAAGTTCTTTGATCAGTGTTTGGTGATATCTTATGGATCTGAGACGTGATAAACCTCAAGAAGGATCAAGGTCACCCAACGAGCAATGGAGAGAGCCATCCTCAGAGTTTTGCTGCGAAAACGAATCAAGAATGATGAGATTCGTAGAGGAATTAAGAACATCGTAGCACGAAGAATTGATTGTCTGAAGTGGCAATGAGAAGGGTCTCGAGTGGCAACCACGGGCCGGTAGACACGGCGTGAGTTGGTCCCTCACTAGGTAGACTTACGACATGATTAGGATCAGAAGGGGACGATCATAGTGAAGATTTTAGGGGGAAGCGTTTGTCTTACAGTGAGCATCTAAAGACTGAAAGCATGAAGAAGAATTTGTAATTTATGAAACTATTGAATTTTTAAGTAAGAAAAGGACAAATATATAACTACTTCCGCTATGTAGCAGTAGTCGTGCAATGAAGTGCACCGCACGCCAGCCAAACACCAAGTCTTAAGCACTAATTGGTGTAAAATTACTCCTGAGGATGCGTGGAGGGGTGAAACACGTGTTGAGTGATTTAACGGTGGTAGTTGTGTAATTCGCATTGTTTGTCGCTCGCGCATTTATCAGCGGGCTGGCGGGCGGTGCACTTCATTGCACGACTACTGCTACATAGCGGAAGTAGCTATATATTAGTCATTTTCTTACTTAGGATGGACTTCCGCAAAGTAACGCCTGCATCTATTAGATATCGATTTTTAATAGGTTGTAACATATATAAGTAGACATTAAATGTATGTATATTAAAAATAAAAATGAGTATTCGAAAAAGATGAAATATAATTGTATAAAATATTTATCTTAATAAATGATCATAAGTATTTTATGTTTCTGTTTGGCATGATACCGCGGCGCTTAGATAAAAGAAATCACGTTTCCTGTTCCGCCTTTCAAATCGTATTAGCTCGGAGTTTTTCAGCGTGTTCCGCCCTGCCCGTCCCCTCTGTAAACTTCCTGGCAAGTAGCGGAACTGTGGTCACCAATAAAACGCTAATTCTTTCATAAAGTTTATATTACACAGTGTACGAAGCGATAGAGATAATATGATCTAATAGAAGTCGTCTTAATAATCATTTGATGTAAAATTTAATTCAGAGGACACTGCATATTATTTTTTAATTAAAAAAAATGAAATAGCACTTGTAGAACCTTATTAATTTGCAGGTAAGACCAAAACGTTTCTCAGCCATCTTTATATATCTGCTCTCCGGCAACGCACACAACTTTATTCACACCGGGGATGGTAGTTCACATAAATCAGTCTCGGAAGAGACAAATCTTTCAGACTATGTCCTGTCCACCTTCCGCGGACAGTAGACTCCTTCGACCAAGACGCAGTACAGATCCTTATTAAATACCTGAATTGGTTCTGGTCTTAGTTTTAGCCAACAACCATAGTGCCGTTCAGCCGTAGTGGATGATTATCTTTAACAGTTTACTAAAGTTGCTGAGGTATCTCGATTAGATGCGGAAGGTAGGTAAATCAAATAACATTTTATATATTTTATTGATGGGTTCGTAAAAGAATTTCATAGGTTTGTAAGCATCATTATAGCTTGTGGCGCAAAAGTAATGTCATAATATGAATGGGTCTTAATTTTTACAAATAAAGACAAATATTACTATTCTTTAACATAAATAATGTAAATATATGCAGAATTAGTTTTCTATAAGCAATAAAGCACATTTATGTATTTATTACAAAAATAAACAACGGACGTCAAAATTATGGCATTACTTTTGTGCCATTGTTTACAAGGTGATTATAGATGTAAAAACTTTAAATAGTTGAATGCATTGCATTTTTACTGCCGATTCATATATAGTATAAACCTTTTCAAAAACCATAGGTTGATCTACGAAGAAAAAACCATTTCAAAAATTCTGAAACTTTTTAAAATTAAATACTGTTTTACTATCGTTCCCTGCTGAAATTGTATGAAATTATTGTCCAGTCCCATGTAAAATAAAATATTAAAGCATACTTCTAGGTAATCGCTTTGTACAGGTTTATTTAAAATATAGTTTTGAAGATTAGACGCCGACTGTGATATATGGATTCACTTGTTCAAAGTGGTTACATATTCAACAAATCATCCTGTATAAAGCTATTAATTGAAAAAAAAAAAATTATAAGTATGTAAATCATTATTATAGCTCGCTATATCATGTAGTAGGTAGACAGCTTTATCAGAGATTGGACGCAACAGGAAATTAATTCACGCTCTCTCACGTGACAAGTTTATTAAGAATTTTCCTTTTCCTTTTTCTCTTGTTATTGGCTGTAACCGATGTTTAAGCTTCGATTTACGCCATATCATGAAAATGAAAATTTCTTTACATCTAACACGAGATCGCAATCAAGCTCTTTTTTATTGTATATTCTGTTATTATTAGATGTTTCCTAAATTAATTATATACACATATACATATGCTACTAAAGAAAGTTCGATAATAGCGTTATGTTTTCGCTTGAGCGTTCATATGCACACGTCGTTCTCCGAACACGGTCGCTTCCTCGTCATAAATCAGTTTAACGTCTCTCTTCGTGCACTACCAGGAACTGTCAGCCAATGACTTGTCTTATGCGCAAAATGCTAAAAACTAACATGAGTTTTTTACGACCAACATCTCAGTACAATATTCTAAAGTTTCTAGAACTGTCTGAATCTTTAAGGTTTTATTCAATGTCATCGTTCCTATTACAACAGGACGTAGGACGGACAGGACACTTCTGCTTCGGACTTCTTGCTGTTCTTACCTCCAAGTCTTAAGGCTTTATGAAGGATCTAACATCACAATCAAGGTTGCGAGAAATCACTGAAAGCGAACATTGTATGACCTGTCATTGTGACAATATTTGGGAAGGCCTATGCCTTATAGAGGGCGTCCATATACTGACATGTTAATGGTGATGAACTAGTCTTATAAACAACATATAATGATTACTTTTATTAGTAATTATCGTGAAATAAATTCCGTACGGGTCGAACTAAATATAAAAAATACATTTAAAAAACTTTTAAGTTATATTGTGGTGGTTGTGGAAAAATATGTACCTAGTCCGCCATATTGGAACGGAGTCCATCTTGAATTTTAAATTTTGACGTAATCATCGTGTTTTACTAGAGTAGCCCTTACATTTGATACCCATATTGAGGGGGTTAAGGAAAAATATGTAATCCGCCATTTTGTATCGGCGGCCATCTTAGATTTATAATGTTATTGATTTTATTATATTGTATTGTCATCTAAATTAAACGTGTGTACCAAATTTCAGAACAATCTGACAAAGGAAAGGTGCTTAAATTTCAATTTCTAATTTTGACCCAAATAAATAAACAAAATCCGTACGGGTCGAACTGAATAAAACCGTTTAAAAACATTTAACAATATTCGAATTTACTTGCCTCTTACCATTTTAAATTCTGCAAACAACTTTATATAACATATCTAATATGAAATCACTATTCATTGCTGTTTATAAATATACGTTTATTATACGGAATCTTTATGATTACGCAATGTAAAACAAGTTTGTTAAAAGTATAATTTTCTTATATTAAAAATAACACCATTTTGAATTTACAATAATAGCTTTCCACGTTCGACAACCAATCATCTTTCGTTAGATGTAGAAAACAAGAAAATAGAAAAAGAAATGTATTCAGTACAGTAAGGACATTGTAAAGATACACAAAGAGGACGAAAGATTTTACGACTGGCAAAGTATAGGCCTATTTCGTACACAATACCCATTGAAACGTTTGGCAATATTGTAAGTTTGCAGTTGTTTTAAAGTGTTTTCCATCCTTACGAACAATGATTTTACACTCGCATTTATTTGTCGACAATGAGAGGAGGAGTAACTGCTTGATTTGGTGTCTGCTAGCATATTTTTTTTAAAAACACGATTATTTCAAAATGAAATGATCGATACAGGAAGACGGTGTTGTATGCTATGAATTATCGTAAGCCATCACCGTTTCGGAACTTTATTCTGCTGAGAAGAGTCGGTCAGAAACACAACAGTTGCACTTTTCAAATGAATTTTAACAATATTTAATGCGCCTATTATAATATCAATCGCGTAAATAAATCAACAAACCAAATTCCATGCGTTTCGTCGAAAACAATTTTAGCGCAACGCAATATTTTAGCGCACAAATAATATGTTATTAAATACGCATTGAGAATATCTCTCAAGGAACCTCTTGATTTTAGGTTATATATATATACACACATATATATATTTATATATATATATATATATATATATATATGATGTGTGTGAGTGTGATTTTATTTCACCATCATCATCGTCGTAAGTGGTCTTATGATGATGATAAAATTGTGACCGTTTAAGTTAATGAAAGATAAAGATAAAATTAATTTATACAATATTGGAACTTTTATCAGAATTCTAATCGATGGACGATTGTTTTTAATTTAATTTATTTTTGACTCTTCCCTGCTTCGCAAGGAAGAAGCTACATTTGCTGTATTATATCCATGACTTTATGAACAATCGAAGTATCTTTTCGAATAAAGGATAGAAATAAAACTGCGGCGTTAACCATTTCGAATTAGGTCAAATTCAACGACCCGGACTAATAAAATACGGGCCCTCTCAGGTTTACATAAAGCGGAGCCAACAACAACCTTCTTAATTAAAGTTTCCTAATCACTGTTAGACTTTAGAGATAGATAAATACGAAGTAAAATAAAAGTGGCATAAACTTTTTAATTGTATACACTCTTTGTACAAATTTTCACCAAGTTCTGATAATTATATGTAAGTATTTATGTCGGTGTGATAGCGTTGCGAAATCGCTTTATCATCATCTCAGTAAATAGAAGCCTACTGCAAAGCCTCCTCAAAAGATCGTCACGGTGACCGTTTCAACGCTACTCGTATCCAGAGAGTTTGATTATTAAAAATATTTAATGTAGAGTCGTCGTTTCGAACTGTTATAAGGCGTATGCTTCTCCCAAACATATACACTATGACGGGATATACAATAAATGGAACGCTTGGCAGGTTGGTTGGCGATACCAGTCTGGTATTATGGTATGCAGAAAATGCTGCTGCCCATCTTTAGGAAGCTTATATACGAGCAGTAAATACGTAAAGTTTGAATAATATACAAGACTCTATGTCAAAGATCAAATCATAAGTCACAGTCCTTTACCTCTGGGCTACCACAGCTGGTGTTGTGGGATTAACAAATTTATTCTAAATACAGTAATACCCCGCTTTACGCGACCCCGTTATACGCGGTTTCACTACAACGCGAATTGCAAATGTCTCGAATTACGCGAAAGAGTGCGTATAAATATAATGTAGTCATCAAGTTCTCTATGGTGTCTTGACCATCTGTGAAACAATTAAAAACAGTGTTGGATGTTATGAACGTATTTTACAAGAACGTAAACAAAACGTTACCCAAAAGACAAAAGATGTATTTTTCCGTAAAAAATAAGAGTATGTATTGCATAAAGTGTTCCTAGAATTAAAGTGATTCATTAAAATGATTTGTATTTTTTTGTAATAATTTTTGACTATGTTTAATCATAAACCTCGTTATACGCGAATTTCAGTTAACGCGATTTTTTTTGGAACGTATCCCTCGCGTAAAGCGGGGTATTACTGTACTTGATTATGGAAAATATTAGTTTGAATGTAGATATACTTAAGGTTGAGTCACTGGTAGTATAAAAAGAATTGTTGCTTGATTTGTCGTAGAATTAGACAAAAAAGAGTTCTAAAATTCTACCAATACACTTTTATTATATACACTTTTATCCAAGATTAGATTATCTGTACAATTTTTTTTATGAAACATAGACGCAGCGCACTGTAAGACAGGCCTGTTCCATAGATGTGATGTACCATAATCGCCACGCTTGGCAAGTGAGTTGGCGATCGAAGGGTGTCATTACTGTACACAAAGAACCTGCTGTCAATCCTCTGAAATCTTGTTTGTGAGTTGTATCAATCCTATATAATTAATGCACAAAGTTTGAATTATATAAGGCTGTTCCACGAGAATTGAACCCATGATCTTAAGATCTCAAGTCTTAGTTATCCACCGGATATAGGTTATTTATTTTCAGTATCCTCATAAATGTAAGTACGT
Source organism: Battus philenor (assembly GCF_028537555.1). NCBI lineage: Eukaryota > Metazoa > Arthropoda > Insecta > Lepidoptera > Papilionidae > Battus > Battus philenor. The sequence goes on along the minus strand of NW_027181737.1, from coordinate 15,035,762 downwards.
CCTGATATAGCTTGTAAGTTTTACACAAAAATTTTCGTGCTAGGTTCATTATAATCGAACAATTAAAAGCATTTAACACAGCCTTTGTAATTCTGACATCACGAGTACAACTAACTGGGTCTTATTTGTAAAGTAACAAGTGTATGGTGCAAACCAACGGGCGAAGTTTCTCACGATTTCACTGAGAGAAATCGATGTTTACGGATATATCTAACCATTATCGATACATTTAACAGTTTTAAATTTCTAATTAAACAAATTAGCTACTATTAGTGTTTGTACGATGGAATAAATTTGTATTTACATACATTTCTTAATACTTTAATAGCATATTTAGTCGATAAAACTAAATTTCAGAAAATAGGTAAGCTAAGGAAAAAAGTGTAGAGTAAACTTAAATGTTTTGATTCGACCCACAGTCCTGAGGAAGCGACTAAGATAAAGAAGACTTCAGTAATACAATAGGCCTGTTTTTATTGTTTATCTATGAAAAGAAATGTTATCCGAAGTTTTGTTTGATCAAAGAAAAGAGATAGAGATAAAAAACGTTTATTCAGCATAGGAACTATCAACAGGACTCTAATTGAGCGTCAACTTTTTTTTAAATCTATTTTATTTTTTACTCTACTCTGCATATATATAAGTGAATGATTGTATAGACAAAAAGGACAATTTCTTGGTAAAAATCAATTCATAACTTAATTGGATGCTTTACTCCAATCTTTAGATTATGTAGCAGAACTATTACGAAACTTACATAAAACTGAATTAAATATAAGGTTCGGCTTCGACTATTTAGTTTGAGATCATCATCATTATTTCAGCTGTAACGTCCACTGGTGGATATAGATCTTTAAAATATTCACCATGTTAGAAGCGGCTTGCATCTCCCACGATCTTAACAAGGTTATCTGTTCATGTTTTGGGCGTTCTAAGCTGTGTTTATGCACCGGCTATTAGTTCTCCGTTCCTGCTTACTTCCGCTTGCCAATACGATGGATTATATCACTTAATTTCTTTCGTTTTTAGATTTTCTCTTTCATATCTAAATTATGAGGGCTATACTTGAGATATGAAATCTATGGTTCGTTAAGTGATTTTGATCTTGTTAATAAGATCATCAGAAATAAATTTACCCTTGCATTCCCAAGTCTTTGAAAAATCAGTGCTGCCAGTCTGACAGCTAGATGTCATTAAAAGGAAAGGAAATATTTCTGGATCAGTAGAGTTGAGATCAATAGAAAGTTAGCCACCATTAGCTCTTATAGCACGTGTAATTCTAGAATTAAAAAGAACTATAAATATCATGAAATCGGTGTTAAAAATTTAAATTTAAACTGAGTAATTCCAAAAAATGGAGGAACTTAGGAATGATTGTGAAGATAAAGAGAGTAGTGATGATGAATTAGAATTTGAAGTACTCAATGAAAATATGAACAGTGAAAATGACGATAGTGATGATTACATAGATCTTCCTAAAAGACAGAGTGTACTAAGAATTGACAGTGAAGCGGAGAACATTGAAGACAATGACGAAGAAGTACAAATAACACAAAAATCGTAAATCAACTTTAAAACAAATTTGAGTAATAACTCTGAGAAACTAAATTTGCTTTGACTAGCTGGACTCCCAACAGAGAAATTTTCCGATCGCAAAGTGCACAGTTATATAAACATCACAATTGCTTTTAATTTCAACTGTACCTACGTAAATATAAATTTGTATAGCTTCTTTGAAAGTATTATAAGTGTTGGTAATGTAATAACATGTAATAAGGTCGAGTAATCGCGTTAGATATCGATTGGTTTCATATTCCCGGTAGAAATCACTTTCCCCATGAATCACTACGATTCAAATTCCCCTAATCAGTGTCGTCGGTAGCTCGGCTTTGCAGTCTTATGGGGACACGACACCATCTATAATTTGATTCACTACAAATGACAGGGTAAATTTATCTATAGGCGCTTGGATTTGTTAGCGGTGTGTGTAACCTGTAATTTTCTTTCCTTGGTTGAATAAATATCTTAAGTTTTGATTAGAGGTTCGCATATGTACTAACGGCTTTATTTGGGGTGCTTCGTCATATTGTATTGCTTTTAATCAAGCTGTTTGTTTGTGTTTCTCCCCTACCATGTGTGAATAGTGATCTTTTTTACAATAATAATGTTTTCACGTAATATTTTAATTTTCATTTTTCATCCTTTTTAATCTTTTCCATACATCGCTTCACTTTAATCACTTTCTTTCTTGGATTCTTCATTTACAATTTTAATTTCTTTGATTTTTATATTTACCTTTTTTTTGATTAATTTTTTATTATTATTTCTTACTCTTTTATGTTTGTTTGGTTGGATGATTGAAGTTGATCTTGAGAAAGTTTGCTTGTTTGGACCCTAAAATTATTTTGTGTTTGTTTAAATTTTGGGAGGTACATTCACGACAATTGTTCTCAGTGATTTGAACAAGTATTAATATTATTGTTATAAATTTCAATTAGCACTTTTTTAAATATATTTTTCTATGTGTTCATAGTTATTTCACTTATTTGTTGATAGTTATGTATTGACCGATGCCCACAAATGGACAGTTTTTGTAATAAAAATTTAAAATGTATCAAAATTTGTTAGATATACTGTTAAGAACGAATACCAGCTTATTTCTAGAACTTTCAAAGCGGTATTGGTAGGATTATTCGTTTATTTTATTATTAAGTTCCCTAAAAAAGTTTACAGTAGAAATTATTTCAAGTAAACATTAGAAATACGGTGCAAAACAATATGAATCTAAAATCTTAGGAGATAGAATGCTAAATAATCTTTTGACACGCAACAAAATTAGAAAATAACATATAACTAACACTACTCTGAAACTTTTCCGTTCCGACAATTTAGATCTTTATGAAATTTTATAATTGTAATTCAATATCATTGAATAGAAACAATTGTATCTTCTTATCACAGATCTATTAGAAGGTAGCGCGGATACCGAAGGAATACAGTGGCAGACATTATAGAAAAGCGACGAAGATAATCAATATCGGTGTTTGAAGTAAAATGCAAGCCGGCGATTTAACAAAAAGGGCAGAGAGGTGGGCAAACAAAAGGGCGGCAACTGTGGGCAATTTACCGATTTACCCCACTCCGGGCTCAAACGAGGACACCGACAGTGGGAACTTGAATAGATCTCAAGTCCATCCTGACATTGACATTAGAATAAAGGGATTAAATAAAACAACATAAATAAATAATTAAATATACGAGTATGTATATGTGGACGTGTTTTAATTATTTTATATTTAAAAAAAGTTACTTACATGAAATTTGACTGTTTGACAGCATCAGAAGAGCGATATATTGACGAGAGAGGGAAAAGATGGGTTCGTACCTCATATGAGACCCCAAACTGCGGTTATATTACAAGATATTTAAAAAGAGCGTTGCTGGAGTTTCTTCTATCATTTTTTCTTGCAGCGCTATAACATGGAGTGTCCACCAGAGTTAAGAGCTCACCTAGCACAATAGAATGTAGCGGCGTAAGCCAAGACACTCGAGAGAGCTTCAGATTCTCGCTTCACGAAAAAGAGGTTTAGACTAACCATCCGGATGCTACTATTTCGAACCATCGATAACTACAAATGCCACTTGGGCGGTAGTGGAGTTCAGATGAATATAAAAATCAACTTGAAAATTAACGAATTATTCCTTTTTTTTTAAACATTTTAATTCATAATAAAAATATTCTCTGCATTATTTTAAATCACGTATAAAAAAGGAAAAGTAAGGATAGATAAACTTTTTTTAGCTCCCAATGTTTTAAATTAAAATAAATAAAAAAATATTCAAGTCCACAGTTTTAGCGGTCAAACTTAGTAGTCAGGTCGATAGACAGGCAAATAATATTGTCTACGCTTGACTGATGATAGTTAAGGGTGCATTCACATTTAACATTTAATGCCGGCGCGTACTTTCCGCTGTCACCGGCGCAGTTTCACGTGACTTAATAATGTGTATGCAGCCTAACCGCATATTATATGTTAATAAGTTATATGGGGTTTGTCGAGTTATAGGTATAAAAGTTATAAATGTATAGCTCATCTGTCACTAAAAACTGTTAAGATTGTACACCTTTTTCTATTTATCCATTCATATAAATGTGTAAAGTAATTTTTTTTACTGCAAGAAGTTATTGGACTACGACAGCCCAATAAATGTTACTACATTGTGTATAATATAATATAATATAATATAATATAATATAATATAATATAATATAATATAATATAATATAATATAATATAATATAATATAATATAATATAATATAATATAATATAATATATAAAATTCTCGTGTCACGGTGTTCGAAGTTGAACTCTTCCGAAACGGCTTGACCGATTTTTACCAAATTTTACATGCGTGTTCAGTATGTCTGAGAATCGGCTACTATCTATTTTCCATACCCCTAAGTGATAAGGGTGGTCGTAAATTTTATTTTTAATTTTTTAGACAATTTTTTTGGTTTTTATTTTATTATGATACAGCATACAAAAGTACATACAAACCTAAATTTTCACCCCTCTACGATCAACCCTTATCTTACATTTGTTAATTAAAAACTTTAATTTTTTTTGCAAAACAACGTTTGCGGGATCAGCTAGTATAATATTAGTCTAATACTGTTATGTCGACGAAATTTGTAACTTTTTTCTTAACATGCTAGAAATTTGGTTTGGTATATATGTTATAAAAAAATTTGTATGTAAGCTCTTCGGCCCGATTTACTCCCATTTGCACAATTCGTGTTAACTGGCGATGAACGATTTTATTGTTTGTTTTAGCCCTTAGACGCCGTATATATAATAAACACAATTTAGTGTATGTATTACTTATTTATTAATAAAAAAAAAATAATGTCAAAAGGGACCATCCAAAAGCAAGTCGATCGTGGTTATAAAGAAAATAAAGTTTCTTAATACTTTTCAAACTTTTTCATCGAACCGATTTTATACAATTCCCTTGAAGCATGTTTCAAAAGCTCTGAACGATAACATAGAATCTTGGAACTTGTCGTTGAAGTTTTCACCAGCGTTTTATTCTAGATGTGTTTAACACTGTGACATATCTAAAATAGTTAAAGCGATAGAGCTTTCTACTATATAGGCAAATATGTTAAGTGGTAAGTAACTATATAAAGAATGTAAGTTTCAAAAAACTTTACCATCAACAGATCGTATTTTCTCTCTCTTCGGTTTCGTAACAGTTGTGTTCTTACGTGGGAGGGTAGTTAGCCCTTAGCACAACCCCCAATGTGCTGGAGGACCACATCCTTCTTTGGTCAACGGGCCCTTCGGGCCTAGCCGGCTAGCTTAGCTAGGCCGTGCTACCGACCATCCCCCCATCCGCCACCCGGAGGATGCCCCCCTACGCTGTGAGGCCCAGCGCGGGATATAACGATAAAAGAATAAGCGTGTTAAACGAGATTATCTTCATGTTAGAAACGTTTCATATGCGGGAGTGGCGAAGTTACGGTATCTAGGCTGCAACCACCACCAGACAACACCAGAGAAGAGGAGATCGATATCCGTATCCAGAACTCGCTGAGATGCAGTGCAGCACTTCACAAGATTCTAGTGTCTAGGCTCCTAAGCAGAAGTACAAAAGTCCGTATCTACAAAACCGTAAAAATACCAATATTGATGTATGGCTGTGAAGCTTGGACGCTAACTTTGAAATAAGAACAAAAACTGCTAGTGACGGAACGCAAAATCATGCGGAAGATCTTGGGACCAGCGAGAAATCAAGACGGATTTTGGAGGCTCCGAAACAATGCCGATATTGAGACTTTAGTAGCACAGCCAAATATCATTGGCGTATATAAAGCTCAACGAATCCGCTGGCTTGGTCACTTGGAGCGAATGGGATCGGATCGGAGCGTGAAGGTAGCGTACCTGGAAAAACCGAGGGGTCGAAGACCATTGGGTAGACCCAGATATCGCTGGATCGATCGCGTTGAGGCAGACTTGCGCGAATTGAATGTCAACCAATGGCAGACGATGGCGCAAGGAAGAGGAAAGTGGAAGTCTCTCGCTTCGGAGGCCAAGGCCCACTTTGGGTCACTGAGCCAGCGGAGTAAGTAAGTAAGTTACCATCAACAGCAATCGTCACTATAACACCTTATATTTCAGCGGCGTGTTCCCGTAACAAGAGTCCGCTGTTTGTGAGTACAGACGTTGCGAAAATAAACAGAACGTTATTCAATATGCCCTTCTACTGTAAGCAATCACTAGATGATAGGGGATGCTTTGTGGGGCCCCTAGATCCGCGTGAAATATATTTTTAATAATTTTTCATTAAATACTAATTGCTTTAGTTTTTTTGATTTACATTGATTATGTCTGTTAAAATTTTATATAGACTTAAAAGAGATAGTTCTAAAAAATAAGAATATTGCAGATCAATCGTAAGAGATGTTGTAATATTTTTATGTTACTACACAGGGCGATACGTTATAGGTGTAAAAATTTGATAGAAGTGAATGTATATCTCATTAATAAACAAAAATCTTTAAAGCCTTACACCTATTTCCAATCATGCGATATAAACCAAACACTCTGAAAATTGTTATATAAATAGATATATATTTTATTGGAATGTGTGGCCAATAATTTTTGGTAGTCTAAAGCCTGCATAGAAAAATAGTAAACAATAATTAATTTTAATTTAAAATATTGTCACTGCGTTATTTAATATTTCTGAAACCATTCATTATTACATTTTTTTTACGGCCCCAGCTATTGGGAACCTCTCGTGCCCCCTATCTTGTGTGGGACAGGGACTATTCAACATTATTTAATTTTTTCACATTTTTTTTATTTTCATTATCGTATTTCATACATCGTATGATCTTTCGTTCTTTTCATTCTTGCCACAATTTTTCTGCCTTTCCCTTTCGCTCTGTAACGGCTTTTGTATTATTATATTGGACACTGACAACAAATGTGTCATATTCAACCATTTCAAGCTTTTGTACCTGTAACTAATCCACCTATTTAAGTCGAAATAAAGCTGGTAACCTTAACAATAATGAATAAGATTTTATTTACACAAAGTTATCTATGTCTATCCGGGCAGGTAAAACATTACCAAAAGTATATAAGTGACATTTGGTGAACCTAATAAAGAAAATAATTTAAAGAGCTCTACCAAACCGATGCAGCTCGTCTTGAATGACGACCACTAGCCAGTAGACGCGACGCCGGTAAGCCCCCCCCACTAAGTTGATCGACGATATAGTTAAGGTCTAAGTAAGTCGCTTAATGTGAGAGGCATCTTGCAGTATTTGTCTATTGACTGAAAAGAAGAACCTATTAAGTTTTAGAATTATTAATTTTCTTCCAATAAGTAAATTTTCATCTACTGTTTTTCATCTCTATGAAAACCATAAATAAGTTATTTTTATTTTAAAAATTTAATGATATTCGAGTATAAATAAATATAATACTATATTCTTTTTGGCTATTGGATACTATTTCGTTTTGGCTTTTACAGCTTCATCGGACTCAGGGCTCGCGGATCCGAAATCCGCCAGCTAATAAACTAAATAAAAATCTACGTCAGATGCTTCACCTGACGTATTGTATTAGCTTGACGTATTGTATATTTGTATATTAATAAGATAGTGAACGTAGACGTTTTCGTGGCCCCACACTCCCTCGTACAAGGCACCGCGCGACTTGACAGTTTACGCCAGCGACTGACATATCCAAAATCGCTGCGACATTCTTCTTGAACGTCTTCTCAATACCATGAGGGTACATTGATTTACCTTAGATATGATCCTTCATGCGATTATCACCTCAATTTTCATTCGCGGAAAGGATATTTTTGTATGTCGTCAATTAGTTTTTAAATGATTTACAATTTTACATTTGCCTGCGATGTGAATCTTAAAACCATTATAATAGATGTCAAATTATCTTATACGTATACAAATATACTTTGTTATTATTAATGTAGGGGAGAAACTAAGTAAGAACAAAATGCTGAAAGGTTTACTTTTGGAATTCTTTTTTGTTTTAAAACTTCCTAATGTGTTTACAGTTGACGTCTTAATATAGAAAACAAATAACGATATTCATTTACATTTGTTTACATTTGACATTCATTTATTGTATTAAGGAGACGGGAAAGTAATGTCGCTTTCTTAAGTTAAATTCACACGACTACATTTTTAACAAGTGTTTATTTCTAATCAACAATATATTCAACTTCGTTATCAATAACCTTTTGTCATCTAGTATGTTTACAATGTCGGAGCGGTAAAAATCAATCGGTTTTTCTATAAAACATGAGAAACGACATTACTTTCCGGTCCTTCTAATATTAATGTTTATTTTATTGTAATAATTAAATATGATTTTAATGACTGTATTTGTCTATATATAAAAATATTTAAATAATTAAGAAACATTTCTGTTATTTGGACGATAAAAAAAAAACGTAAAAAACTATAGACAATAAAAACAACAAATTCAATACGTATTGAAAAAATCAGTTATTTTGACTACATGAAATAAGAAAAAAAAAGTAACAAATATGTAATTAAAAGTTAATATATTTTTTAAAGGCACGAGTATATTTACGTTGTATTAAAATTGCTATTTTTTTACAATTTTTTTTTTCACTTTTACTAAACGCAGACAGTTGGGAGAAGGTTGCCGCTATTTGATACGGAACTTTCTTCTCCCATCTGCGAGTCACAATAGCGTTTTATAAATATTTAAAATTTTCTCTTAGTGGTAAATACAGCTAAAATTTATATATAACTATAAACAATACATTTTATAAGTGTTACTCAATTGTATATCAGTTTGTATATTATTTTATTTAAGTCGCTGCCCAAGCGCTACAGACCGTTAAATGCCTTGAGGTTCAGGACAATGTGCCGGGCCAACTCATCAAAAGATTATATCTCCTGATCATGGTGACTAAACATATTAAATACATTTTACATCGACCATAATTACTAATGTATTGACAATTAATCCTTGAGAGTAATAGAGGTTAACTTCCTTAATTGAAATCCTCTCCGGGGATCAAAATTAATCATTTTAAATTGGAAATTAAGATGGATTACTTAAAAAATATCTTACTTAACTTAGTATGATTCGAGTTATTATTACAATCATCAAAAACGTATTGAGTGGTTTAAATTGTTTTTATATTTTGTTTGAATAAAAACTAATTATTGTACACGCTAGAAAATATATACTTAGTTGCATAATAGTTGAGAAAAAAGTATAATGTGGTTTTATCACACGAGGTAATTTCTACTATAGTATGGAAACAATAGAAGTATAAATAATAGGTAGTTAATATGTACATATAGAGTACATATGTATATAGCCTATGTACTTATAATAAATATAGTATAGTATATAATTAAATACAATAATTAATAAAAACATTGGACTGACTTCGATCGCACTTGCCTCAGAAAGAAAAAAGAAACAGAGAAAAAAAACGAAATAAATTAACAGATATATAAACATAGCTCTAGTAAATAGTTCTTAACCATTTTCTTAATAAAAATGTAGTGAAAAAAAATTGATATCAGAATAAGGTATAGAAAGAAAACTTTATATCATATAATCGTAACATGATTCGAATTTTAAAAAATACATTTAAAAAACTTTTAAGTTAAACGGTTTTTTGATACCCATATTGTGGTGGTTGTGGAAAAATATGTACCTAGTCCGCCATATTGGAACGGCGTCCATCTTGAATTTTAAATTTTGACATAATCATCGTGTTTTACTAATGTAGCCCTTTCATTTGATATCCATATTGAGGGGGTTAAGGAAAAATACGTAATCCGCCATTTTGTATCGGCGGCCATCTTAGATTTATAATGTTATTGATTTAATTTAATATTATTATATTGTATCGTCTTCTAAATTAAATGTGCGTACCAAATTTCAGATCAATCTGACAACGGGAAGGTGCTTAATTTCAATTTCTAATTTTTATCCAAATAAATTCCGTACGGGTCGAACTAAATAAAACCGTTTAAAAACGCTCTTTCTTACTCTATAATCTTTACTTTATTTATTACTTCTGAAACCATTGTTTTTTATACAGGGTGTACCACAGATTGATTAACAGAAAATACGTTACACATTTACTTATTTAAACTTAACTTGAACAATCAACCAGTTTTTAAAAAATCTAGTTTTAAATAATATAACGAGTGATTTCCATAGAAACTTTGTTCGAAGGTGCCAATTTTAGTTTTGTGTTTTTTTCTTGTAATTCACCCGGTGGAGTCGCCCGCGGCCGTTGCATCCGTTACTCAGGAGTAGCACGGCCTCCTGGATAGACAATTTGAGGCCCGCAAATTGGCGAGCGCTAATTAGTGTTCACAGCATCAGGTGAATGTTGGGCCATGAAAAAAGCTTTCGCTACCGGTTTTTTTTTAAATTTTTACTTAATAAACTTATACATAAGCAAATTATTATTTTGGCTTACCTTTACTACTAAATTAGATGTAGGTTTAAAAAATTTTCTGATCTACAGAGCTAAATATTAGGAAGAGATGTTGCTCTATAATAAGTAATAAGTACATAAAAAGTAACCATGAAACTAATATTTATTCTTCCGAATAGGCTTTTCTAAGTTGCCTTCAAAACCTTAAAACATTTATAAGCACACATTGCAGGGTTATGATACTTCAAGTATCGCATCTGTAACTGTCAAAAAAGAGTATAGATGAAGATTTATGACGTGTGAGGAGTTTTTATTCGACATCAAAAAATCTGAGATGGCTGTCGCGCAGAGGGTGCCACTCTTTTCCCTTTTCCTTTATCACAATTAGGTGTTGTCTTATCCTAATTAAAGGGCCCCAATTACATAAAAAATAAGGAAAAAATAAATAAATAAATAAATTATAAAATAAGAAAATTATGACAGCCAAGATAAAAGGTTTGAAGTTGGGCTCGCACCGAGAAGATTTCTGAACGGGTTTATCAAATATTTCTTTTTTAGCGTTGTAGATATTCTTATTTAAATACATATTTATAAATTGTATTAGTGGTCAAAATTTTCTTTATAAATATATCTGTCCCAATGATAATTCTACCAAGATATATCTAGTAAGAAATCCCATGGTGAAGTGTGTGGTGAAGTGGAGAACTTTTACTTCTCTATAATATAAAAATGTATCGCAAAATGCGTTGGTAAGCGCATAACTCAACAACGCGTGGACCAATTTGGCCAATTCTTTTTTTTAAATGTTCGTTGAAGTTCAAGGAAGGTTTTCACAGCGAGAAAAATTCGAATAATTGCCGCAGTAACCCTAAAAACAGTTTTTTTTTCCATATAAACGTTTTAAAACTATAAAGTAGAGTCAATTTGAGCTTTATTGTTATGAAATAAAGTTCAATATTGTCTAATTAATATCCCTATTTTACGTACATAAAACATTGTGAGTACTGCTTGAAGGATTTGACTCAGTCATATAAAAATGTCAATGTCAATTTGACAGTGTAGAAGTGTTGTTTATCTTAGATTTTCTGTTACCTATTGAGTTTATTTTTGTGTTTTGTGCAGTGTTTAGTTACCAACGATATTATAGTTATGCCTCCTACTTAATACTATAACAGTGGAGCTATGTACTTTTGCCAGTCGACGTCGCAAATACAGCACTAAGCCTTTAAACGCAGCACAAAACGGCCCCGCCACGTGCGATGAAGCTGGCCAGCGGACCATAGTAGGCGCGAGACAGCTCGAATATGTGTAATATGTCTATGCGCACACGCAGTCCGCATCGCGCGTCATAGTTCTACCCAGTTTTCGCCTTATATACTTTAGTTATAGCAAGATTTCGTGTTATAAAACTTATTATTTCTATGTTTTATTCACTTTTATAATTTACTATTCACGCAATGACACTTTTAACATTTAATTAGCCCTTACACGTGTTATTTTACTAATAATTTTAGCAATATTATTTTACATTCCTTTAAAAAAACATTTAAATTTAATTTTTACATAACTCTCCGTTTTAGTGGCCCGATCGCGTTCATGTCGCGGTAATTGATAGCTCCTGGTCGTTTCGCGAAACGTTCCAAGAGTTTGACTGCGACATAACGTTGACAGGCGAACAGCGCTGCGACATAATATGCAATTATTATAAACATACTGTACGCGAGTTCACATGCGCCCCGGGCTATTCAGCCACCGGTTAATTACAAAGCGGACGAGAAGCTAAAGGGAGTTATATTAAAAAACAACTTTGCACGGTTACTACATTTTACGTCGGGCTGTTTATCAAGTTTGTTGCGCTATTAACGCTCCGCCGCCTCCGCGCTTGACGGCCAATGCGGAGAGACCTTAATTAACGCGCCCGATGAAAAATGTTGTAAGTCAACCGTGACACTTTTTAAATTTATATTGCGATGCTTAGAGTCAAACAAATTATTCGTTACTCTAAAGAGATCGGACTGTCTGTGGAGGTAATTAACTTGTTTCTCGTCATAGGATAGTATATAGTACAGTACGTTGCGATAGATATTGCACATCGACCTTTGGAAAGAGACGATCGGCTAATTTCGGCTTCGTAGAGCGCTATCTCTGTTGCACGAAATACAAACAGTCCGGAATCTATTAGGAGCTGTTAAAACAAGTATCATTTGCTTCTTTTGATAATTATTTTTATACTTTGTTAAAATACACCAATTTTTCTATAAGGTTGGGGTAAAATAAAATAAACAAACATATTGACATTATGTTTACGTATTTAAATGTTTAAGAAAATTACAACTGTACATAATAAACACCATTATACCTTTCGTTAAAATGTACTTTGTGCAAGAGATAGCGCTCTACGATTGCGGAAATTAGCCGATTGTCTCTTTCAAAAGTTCGATGTGCCATATTTATCGCCAGGTACTGTATATGCATAAACAAATACTATTACTGTCGAATTCTTTGATTCTTCAGCAATGTATCAACAAAACTTTTGTAATAATACCTCGTAACATGTTTTATTTCATATAATTTGTACTAAGTCCATTACGCTTTTTTACGTTTATATTTAACAACAAATCAATCAAAATTGCTGATAGACCTTGGTCATTGATCTGAAATTAACTATATACTAATTAACTGAAAAAAGTTAAGGATTAGTTTCAAAATCATGATTTGTATTTTCAGCTCTTTATTCCTTTCCATACACGAATACGCATATGTGTGCATAGCACACACACACACACGCACATCCATACACACACGTACACCCATATACGCACGCACGCCCGCACACATACGCACGCACGCACACGCACGTAATCACACGCCCACACGCACGTACTTCACTCTTCGTTCAGGCTACCTTAACTAATTCGTCGGACCATCTTGTAGGGCATCTACCCACGCTGCGTCTACCGGCTCGTGGTCACTACTAAAAACATTTCATCCAACGGAAATCGGTTCCACGAGCGATGTACCACGCCCGCTGTCACTTCAGACAAATAATTATTCACATGTATGTTAAATAAATAAATGTTATTAATTGTGATAAGCGCTATATAAAGGATATGAAATTATTTTTTTTTGATTTAATGTAATATATATAATTTAATTAATAAAATAAAATCATAATATTAAAAACTATAATTTGTAAAACGTAGTTTTTGACGACGTTTTACTTAGATGTGAATGCGTTTTTAGGGCTTTAATTATGTATACAACAAGAGACAGTTTGGTAGAGCCGTTCAGTTTTACGAACGCTTCATGAGTGACTTGAAACAAAGGATTTCCTTAAGGGAAGATCTCGGCTTGAACTGTCACTTAATACATGCTTACGATTCAAAGGTGCCTGAAAAGTTCACGAACTTTCACTTGATGGGTTGCTATTTTATGAATAGTATTGAAAATAGTTAGCGCTGAAAAGTGAATGATACCGACTCAATCGAGTGGTGCTCTTTTCTTTACACCTGTCAAATAACAACGCGGGAGTATCGCCTTAATGATGGGCGACGTCAACCTTCGCCCATCGTTCCTATCGTTCGCTCGTAGGGTGGTGAGTGACACTGTTAATAGAAACAAAACAGTATAGATAAGTAGGTACCTAATAAACTGCACGTAAAATAATTATTCAATTAATAATAGGAAAAATAGAATAAGAAAAGTGTAGTAATGTATTAAGAAAGCACAACCCAAAGAAAACTGTGATAAAGAAAAAAACAGAATATGTCAATAATAATATAAAGAATAAAAAAAATGTACCTAGCCACCTAAGAGTAATAAGATGATGGAAGGAAGGCGATGAAAGCAAGAAGGTATGAAAGAAAAAAATACAAGATATTGTGATGGAAATAAGGTAAGAATAAAAGAAATTGAGAAGAATGACAGTGAGTGAAGAATAAAGATGAAAAATCTGAAAAACTTAATTGTAAAGAAAGACCCTGATCTCAACTAATTAGGGGTACGAGAGGCCTCCAATAGCCGGGGCCAAAAAAATTCAAAACAACAACGCGAGGCAATCTACTACCAGCGCCATCTATTGACGATGTCTGCAGTTTTTTTTATTATTATTTTATTTATTATAACCAGTAGTTGCAAGTTTCATTGCGTTATATGTATATTAATTATAAGTAAACGGAGTAAAATAAAGAATTCCTAAATAAATAAAAAAAAATTCCCTGACGAATTGCTTAGTTAGCGCCGAATACGACAGATAAGCAAAATATCGTCTCTTTCGTTTTGGCTTTACCATACATGCCATTGCCGTCTCGAAACAAATATGTCTACGCGCGGGACATCTCGCGGCCTGAGCGATTTATGGTGCCCCGGGCTATAAGAGGCGGAAAATATCAAGTGAGAATATTTTAAATGTTAAGGAGAAGTTACAAAGGTGCTAACACGCTATATAACTTATATATGTAGCAAGTTATTTTTTATTATTAGGATCTATATTCCACAGACATTTGCGTTTAATATTTACGATTTTTTTTTTTATTATTAAACGGTTTTATTTAGTTCGACCTGTACGGAATTTGTTTCTTTGGGTCAAAATTAGAAATTGAAATTTAAGCACTTTCCCGTTGTCAGATTGATCTGAAATTTGGTACACATATTTAATTTAGACAATACAATATAATAAAATCAATAATATTATAAATCTAAAATGGCCGCCGATACAAAATGGCGGATTACGTATTTTTCCTTAACCCCCTCAATGTGGGTATCAAATGAAAGGGCTACACTAGTAAAACACGATGATTATGTCAAAAATTAAAATTCAAGATGGACGCCGTTCCAATATGGCGGACTAGGTACATATTTTTCCACAACAACCACAATATGAGTATCAAAAAACCGTTTAACTTAAAAGTTTTTTAAAAGTATTTATTTACTCACATTTTTATGTATGATACAGTGTTTACTAATTCTCTTTATCTATTTCAACGAAGCCTTAAAATGTATAATTTTTAAAATTACGTTTCGTGCGACCACTTTCGCGTCCCCACTCCATATTGTCATCCTCAGGTTGTACACTAATATTTGTGCGGCTCGGGATTCTGATTTGCTTCAACATTCCGAGACAAGCCGACAAAATGTTAACATTTTTTTTTTTAATCAAATTGAACAATATTGATATGTATGTTATATTATCAACCATGTAAATGAGTCTACATACCAGGGTTCACTTATTTCGAACAAATAAAATTTTAAATAATTTAATAAGATTTACTAAGTTATATTTTTTTCTTTTTAGATTTAAAAATAGGGAAAGGAACATAAAATGTTGTGGATATAATATATGCATACACTCAGACCATTGAATGCTTTATTACCTTTTGTAAGACGAAATTTAAGCGTTGTGCATTTATTTTTATTTCTTGTATTTATAATGGATGGATGGTTAAGATGGCAGATCCGAAGACAAACAAAGGCCACCGACGTATCTTGAAGAACTGCACGTATGAAGTGGCACATCTGGGTACATCGCTAGTGCAACTGATTGCCGTTGGTGTCGAAAGGTTTTTAAGTAGCCACCACGAGGCAGTAGACGAGGCTTTGTTAGGCTCTTTAATAAGTGGACTAAAGACATAATCAAGAAAAGTCATAAGATGCGGACAGCTTTCTTTGGGGAAGGCTTTGCGGCGGACGTCTATCGGCTGAAAAAAAGAAGTACAACAAGTTTTGCACTCATGAAAAAGAATGGCTTGTGTGGGAGTACAACGGGTGTGGTACAAAAAGTACAACGGGTGTGGTAGTACAAGTAAGTGGGAGTAAGTGGGAGTACAAAGAGTACAACGGGTGTGGTAGTATACTACTGCTCTTTAATAAGTGGACTAAAGACATAATCAAGGAAAGTCACAAGATGCGGACAGCGTTCTTTGGGGAAGGCTTTGACGGGGAGCGTCTATCGGCTGAAAAGAAGTACATCAAGTATTGCACTCATGAATAAGAATGGCTTGGATGGGATATACTACTACACCCGTTGTAATCTTCAGACGCGGTGGCACCTGACTATCATTCTTTCAAATCAACGGGGCATGTAAATCAAAACTAAGATTTCAGCAATTAAAAAAAAATCAAACTCGACCTCCGAACCGGCTTGTGTAAATTCGCCTTTATAAAGGCGACGCAAATCCTTGTTGTCCTTTGTACTTAAGATTTATTCTCATAAACATTCGGTAAAAATACAAGTACTATTATATTTATGTTGTACAAATTCAATTTAATGTTTTCACAACATCGAAATAACATTGCTGTGGTCAAAACTTGGTATTATATTGTATATTTGACTAGCTGTCCATACATAACGGCTTGACCGATTTTCGTGAATCTTTGCGTGCATATCGGCCAGGGTGGAGAATCCGACAACATCTATTTTTCATCCCTCTAAATATTAAGGGTGGTCCACCCCTAATTCTTTTTTATTTTTTTAGACAAAATTTTATAAAAAATACAAACAACCATAAATTATCATCCATCTACGATCAACCCTTATTTTTTAATTGTTGATTAAAAACTTTAATTTTCATGCAAGAATTTTACTAAATTTAAAGTTAGTAATAACACTGTTTTAGAGCATGGGACACTTGTTAAACAAATATAGAAACATTATGAGAACGCGCAATAGAAACGAATGTATTTTAATTTTTGCAAACCGAACATTGCTTTAAATAGGAACGTAATAATTACTACCTCAAGGGTGACAATTCTCTACACGATCGCAACTTATAATTGTCGTTCAATACCCGTTGCCATAGATACGTCACGAACTGAAAACAAGCTTCACTGTGTCACTATCGAAGCTCTTATTGAAGTAGAATTAAAATTCAAAATCGCATGAACCAGTTAATTATGTATAATTGTTGCAAAGTTGAGTGGACATTTGCGCAAAACTGTTTGCACCAATCTCGAGGGGATCTTAAAGGGTTATTAGAAATGTCTACGACTCTCACAAAGGAATCCTTTGCGAGTTTTTTTCCAACGTCTGTCACCGTCACGAATCCTTTGGGTAAACCGTCTGAGTTTATTCGCAAACAGGAATCTATGTTCATACGTTTCCGGTTAATAATAGGTAGATTTCCATTCACTACGGGATGTTTTGTTCAGATTTATTACAGTCTCATCTAATGACTGGATTTTAATTACAAAAATTACCATTAAATTTCTCATTTTTATTGGTGATAATCATGTTCTTGTAGAATGTTCGCAGATAATTTTTTTTTTGGTAGGCGTATTGTAGCTGATGATGGTAGCTTCGCTAATGAGTTCACGAAACGTATCCGTGAATAAGACATTAAAATATACTTGATCGTATTCCAGTTGCACGTTAAAACTAAATCTAAAACCTACCAAAATACTCACATACACCAATACCTCACTTTGCGTCATGGTTACGTTCCAAAAAAACACAACGCAAATTATAAAGACGCAAAGTGAATTAAGATTTTCTGTAGCAAACCATGTAAAGATCGAAGATAGGTTCCAGGGTTACGAAAATACTACTTTTTTAAAAAAAATTAAACATAGTAAACATTTAAAAGACAAAAATAATATGACTCTGCCAATAAAAAAATTGTAAAAATATTTACCCTTTTCGTAACCAGAAACGACACGTAAAAATTTATTTAAATTTATTATTTTCTTTTAAAAAAAGCACAACACACTACGTAATTAAAACTGAACTCTAAAATTAGCAAAACATAGTGAAAATAAAACTGTACTCAAATAGCGTTGTTTTTAGTCAGAAACGGAATCCCCGAGTTTTGATGGCTTCGAAAAAAACGCAAAACTAAACGACACAAAGCGAGGTATTGGTGTATATGACACTACAAGGTAGAGGTTTTTTAAACATAATTTTATTTTTTATTCAACATACAAGGTAAGATTCTATATCTAGAACCTTCAATTGTCTGAATGTACACCTCATTTGCTGGTAAAATATCTAGTTCACGTATTATAAACATAAAAGATTTAAAAATAATACATAACGTAATAATAATGTAGTAAGAAATATCAATTTCAGAATTCGGATTATTCCATGTTAAAATAAGTTGTAATTTATTATCTGTTTTTACAAACTGTACTGTCAGAAGTTATTGGCTTGTCGCATTACAATATTAATAATAAATCAATGTAACATATTTCAGAGTGATCAATGTATATAGGGTGATTGGAAATGGGTGTCAAGATTTTACACCTAAACTCAATCACACTGTATAAGAAATATTTTATATGAACATCTTTTAACTGTGTTTTATTGTAGGGAAAGAAAAACTTATTTAAAAATGAATAAGGCAGTGGGCAGAAGGTTTGGTCAGATTTTACACCGCAGTTCGGTACTCCCCTGATGGTGGTGGTAAGCAGCCGCACGATTTCCAGGGTCCACTTCCACTGGTCAAGTTGCAGCAGGTCGGAGCAGGGAGCGCCGGTAGTTGACAGGATGTGTTCTTGTGGTGCCAAGTACGAATATATTCAACCTCAATGATCGAATTCTGATTCGATCTGAGTAACCTTGACCCTTTATATGAGTTCCATTGGAAGTGATCACGTCTTGGATCCACATGTCATATTTTTTTTTATCGCATATTATATATACCATCTATTGTAGAATAATGTTTATTAATATTGTAATCTTATGGTAGTAAAGTTTGATCAATAGATTTATATGATTGCTTAGCTTTCTACTGACAAGTTCTCTAACGGTACTTCATTAGAGTGGCTCCGCAGTGTGCATTAGAGATAACTGATAAGAAAATTAACGCTAATTAGGCAAATGTGGAAAATTGTGCAACCATTAACGGTATTTCGGAACTTAAAATAGAAATTGAATCTATATCTGACAAGATTATTTATGTATTGTTTTATGTTATAGCAACAGTAGTAGATATTTCTAATATATATCCACATCTATTGTCAATATAGCCTCTGGAGCCCAAAGGTTCTTGAGTAGCAATCGACCACTAGATGGATTCATGAAATAGTCACAAGACTTTGGCTAGATACGGGCAGTGTATGATTGGTCATTGTG
The DNA here is from genome assembly GCF_028537555.1 of Battus philenor. Classification (NCBI taxonomy): domain Eukaryota; kingdom Metazoa; phylum Arthropoda; class Insecta; order Lepidoptera; family Papilionidae; genus Battus; species Battus philenor. The sequence continues at coordinate 15,016,211 of NW_027181737.1, read as the reverse complement.
GAAATTTATGGGAAAGGCATTCATATTTCTGATGTTTTAGATAAACCTTGACTCCGATATATTAATCAAAGTGTATATTTGTTCAATTTCCCTTTAACTCATTTATAACTTCTCTTTGTGAATGTACTTATATCAAAAGAAGAAGACGATTCATAGTACAGTACTATTGACGATGGAAAAAATTTCTTACAAATAACCTAAGTATAGAAACAAATGAAGAATAAGTAACATACATACTTGTGGACTTCATGAGAAGAATTCCAGAGGAGCTAATATTCGAATTAATAGTATCAAATTTATATCATTATAGTTAAGATCGGCTTAATAAGATTCTTTAGGGCATTGTCTTCTTCGCACAGAAACTCTACAGTCTGTCTTTTCAGCCGATAGAGACCCGCTTCAAGCTAATCCCTAAGATATTTATGGGTTATTTACCATAAAAATACTTGGTAGGTGGTTTGACCATCGCGGCGTATATCGGTACACAAATGATATTGCTGCCCATCTAGAAACTTATGAGCAACCAAATCCTTTATAATCAATGCATAAAGTGAATTATATGAGATTGTATCACGGGATTTGAAATCGCGATCTACGATAGTAAATCTCGTTTGCAAGTTTACAGTAGTTACAAGATAGTGTTCATAAAAGGTTAATAATTCCGATGCGACTTATCAAATCCCAATATTGGGTTCCCACAGTGCCATAATCTTTCAAGAGCCTACAATGAAATTAGTGATTATTTTGTGATAAATATGTTTATCAATGAAGTACAATTATTGAATTTCATACATGCTCCATAATTGCATAAAATATATTGAGTTAAAAGTTGAAAGTTATTCAAGCCAATGAGGTATATGTCCAACAGTGAACAGCATAAACGATGATGATAAAGTTAAAGCTCAAAATGAATTAAACGATGATTTAACAATTATTACATTTATCACTCTTATATACAGAACCGACAGCAACAAGCACCAACTTGACAATTACCTTATGTCAATACTGTGATAATTAATAAATCAATGAAATCATATATTTACATTATTTATTTTCTTATTATACCTTTTACATAAATCCCTTAAAGCCTTGGCAAAAGTACAGTCATCTCGCCATTGTATTTAAATCTAATTAACGCAAGAGAATGAGTTCTTACACTTAAAAGTACAGTCAGCTGCCAAATCCTCTCCAATCAAAGTATCTATTTGCAACTGAATGAGAAGTCAAAGTCCTCTGACAATAGAAATTTCGTATTCCACTCGACCTAATGAATATATTTTGTTTGTGGGTGGTCTTTATGTATAAAAAAATATAATTTATTTTCACACTTTTACGTTTCATTTTCTTATATCACTTTTATATCATCTATAAAACTGAATGATGATTTTAATACTGAATTTATAACTTCAATGACACATTCGTGGCACTAACTTCCTAAGTTCAGAGAGAACAGGTACTGATTCTACATACTTCATGTTCGACTACACTGTCTCTTTCAAACAGGGGAGTTGTTGCTACCCAAATATTCACGGGTCACCAGGTATTCTGAGGGTACCTGTGTAGGTTTAAGCCCAGAGTAAGTCCCTTGTGTATATATAGCCTTGCAGTGGACCAGACCTGGGTGAACTTCTCTTGCTGTCCCATATTTGGACGTTCCAGATAAGAGTGTAAGTTGGACAGCTGGGAGAAAAATAGAGAGTGAAGCTATCACCTTTCTGTTGGGCGATAATGAGTGTCGTCCATCATTTTTAAACATTGCAGAGGAGATAATTGAAAGGAACTTAATTTAGAAAAGACTATAGTAATGTAAGATCATGTGCAATCCTGTTTATTACGTAACTTCTACTAATTATCTACTTTCATTTTACCTTCTTCGCTGTATTATCTTCTTTCTTCTATCCGGATCGCTTCGCTTTCATTAACTCTGTCAAAATTTGAATGCCTTGTGAAATGATGATTGCTACGTTTCACGAAACTAAAATTTTACCGCTTTACATCACGTCACATTGAGATGAACAGATCGATATATGTTAGCTTTTTGATTTTCCTACATTTGTATGACAAGCAATCTCTTCTAGATAATTTGTAAGAAAAGCAATTTACTAGACGGGCTAAATGCTATTGGTGAACTTTACATATCTATATAGTGTTTGGGATGCCTTCGTCGTTTAATAATGGTGATATTATACAGTGTGATTATTTATAGGTGTAAAGTCTTAAAGCAACAAATGGCTCATTTCCTGGCCATTATTGTCTGTTACACTCTGTACAAAAATATACGGGTTTAGAAATAATAAATGGCGGTATGATAATATAGTTTTTAAATTTCGAATTATCATAAGTTCAAATTAATAATTGTTTACTATCTGTCTGTTACTGACCTATCGCATTCAGATAAAGAATAAATACATTTAAAAAACTTTTAAGTTAAACGGTTTTTTGATACCCATTAAGTGGTGGTCATGGAAAAATATGTACCTTGTCCGCCATATTGGAACGGCGTCCATCTTGAATTTTAAATTTTGACATAATCATCTTGTTTTACTACTGTAGCCTTTTCATTTGATACCCATATTAAGGGGGTTAAGGAAAAATACGTAATCCGCCATTTTGTATTGGCGGCCATCTTAGATTTATAATGTTATTCATTTTATTATATTGTATTGTCATCTAAATTAAATGTGTGTACCAAATTTCAGATCAATCTGACAACGGGAAGGTGCTTAAATTTCAATTTCTAATTTTGACCCAAATAAATTCCGTACGGGTCGAACTAAATAAAACCGTTTAAAAAAATATGCCATTTTAACTGATAATTCTAAATAGGTGTGAAAGCTATGAAGCTTTTTTTCTAAATAATGAGCTATAAATTGATTCCTTTAGAACTTTTTACATCTGTAACCAATTTTAAAAGCAAATAACAGCTTCGAAATGGACGATCGAATAATTTAACATAACATTTAAAGTATGACCCACGTCTGTATGTCTATGCGGTTATGTTTTAGATGCATTCGCAGGATGGAAGTGTAAATTTTAGTCCATCGCAAACGCTGCCCGAATACCAGTTTGCATTTGTATGCAAATTGTTTTAACTTCTGAATACATTACGCGTTGGCGCTTTGTAATAATGATAGAGGAGTGACTCGTGGCAATGAATTTATTATTCTTACTGTAATTTTGTAGTGTATGGTGTTGTTAAAGTAATTAAACATTTTTTAATGTCGTATAAGTTTCTTGTATGAGACGAAGAGCTAAGCCTACAGACCGTAATTCTAGAAGTTCTGTCAACATATTTGTAGATTCATACATACACATATATATATATATCATCTAATCTCATCTGAGCGGTAGAAATAGGCTTCATCCATCAGTTTCCAATAGCACCTATTGAAAGCGGCTTGACTCCAACATCTTCCAACCGCTGTTCCGTTTGCAAAAGAGAAATGAGAGTAAGAGGTGGAGGTAGACGAAAGAGTGGAAAGTGGTACCATCGCCTGCTTATTGGGAAATAAAGGAAAGCGAGTCAAAGAGCACTATTTATCGCTAGTTGTCTAGTATATATAATATTTTTAGTTATATATGTTATATATGTATTTATGCTTATATTATCTATATATATTATTTATTATGCTTATTTATGTAAGTATATAATATGTAAGTATACATTTATGTTCATGTTAAGTATGTAATTATGGTCAAAAGTCGTATCTATTGTAAATATTTCAATTTAATTATTGTGCACGTTGTGTCTGCCTTACTTTTTATGAATCTCCTTCCGTAGGCCTACTGGAAGAAATTTCTGGTTAGAAATAAGTAGTGCCTGTTGTGTCAGTTATATTTGTATTGTTACTTTAGTGTTTTTATTGTGTACAATAAACTGTTAAATAAATAAATAAATAAAATAAAGGACGCAGCCACAAGTTCCTTAATTACTGAAAAAAGAGGTCGTTAAAATAAAAATAAAATTAGAAATAAAAACTTAAAATAGAATTAAAGATAGGAATTTGAAATTGTAACTAAGTGTGATATAAAAGAATATGGCGAAGCAAGAGAGACGATATGTGTAATAAATGATAAGAATAGACAAAAGGAGATGCGATATGAAAGAAGATGTAGTTACAGAAGCTGTGAAAGGTAAGAGAAGAGAAAGCTAATAAAGAATCATTTTAAAATAAAGTCCTGTCCTAAAACATGATAAGTTACGAGAGGTCCCAAAAAAGGGGGCCATAAGACAAACATCTTCCGACCACCTTTACAAGATCGTATGCCTACTTTGGGGTCGAACCTCCTACGCTATACTTGTCGTGGTCTCCATTCTTGGACCTATATCTACGGTTCTCGTTCCTGTTTGAGTTCGTAGAGAAATTCCTTTCAAAGACTTATCGAGCGAATGAACTTGCTGAAAGAAGAAAGAGACCACGTTTCTGATACACCAATACCTCACTTTTCGTCGTGGTTACGTTCCAAAAAAAACACGACGCAAATTGAATTAAGATTTTCTGTAGCAAACTATGTAAAGATCGAACATAGGTTCCAGGGTCACGAAAATACTACTTTTTAAAAAGAAAATTGAACAAAGTAAACATTTAAAAAACAAAAATAATATAACACAGCCAATAAATAAATTTGAATAATATTTACATCTTTTGAAACCAGAAACAACACGTAAAAATTTATAATTCTCTTTTAAAAAAAGCACAACACACTACATAATTGAAACTGAACTCTAAAATTAGCAAAACATAGTGAAAATAAAACTGTATTCAAATTGCATTGTTTTTAGTTAGAAAGGGAATCCCCGAGTTTTGATGGCATAGCGCAATAAGAAACAAAAGGATTGCTATCTTTTAGAAAGAAAAAAAATTAAAGACTCGAACCCAAAACAACGCAACCTCGAAAATCTGCAACTTAAAAAAAAAAAAACGCAAAACAACACAACGCAAAGCGAGGTATTAGTGTTTTATAAAAAATAATTCCATAAGTAATCATTCTTATATTGTACATGTTAATATTATTACTCACAAAGTGCCTATTAAAGGAATCATATCGTAAATAGCTGTATGTATGAAGTCAAAATGAAAGACTAAAATGTAAAATCTAATTTATGAAATGACTAATCCAGCGTTAGTTATACGATTGCGAAGCGACACGACTATACCGTTCGCGACTATAATTCATTGGGACAATTTTGAATCGTATGTAAATGTCCCATCTCCGACTACTCGCACGCGTGTCGGACGGCAACCGACACTGTGTCGGTCGACCATTAGTCAAAGCAAGCGTACCGTGCGACGAAGAACTGATCTTAATAAATATAGTCGACTTGAATGCTGTTTAAAAATACCGTGCTGTTTTACTTAAACATAACTTTAAATCCAAACTTATTATTGTAGAGCCCAATTTGATTCTGATTTCAATCAAAATGAGATCTCTGGGGTAATTCTTCTAATAACGTATCCAAATGATCATTATAAATGACCTTAGGCAGGTAAATTAGTAAAAGACACACCTTTGAAGAAGGTAGATCGAGATTGTATAGATGCTTATGAGATGTGATAGTGAAAGGAATTGTTTGGACTCCATGTACTACATTTCATATCAAAGAGCCAACTATCAACCTAGCTTTGTATCAGTCTGCGCCGAGTACTGAAGTTTTGCAGCCATATATTCAGGTATACCTTGAACAACTTGAGAAAAATAAAAATTAGATCATAACCATTAAAATTAACCATAACCATTAACCATTAAAATTAAAAGATCGGGTAAAATCAAAGGAATGTAAAAATATTTAAGAATAGATAAAAAACGTACTAACGATGAATAATAGTAAATTAGTTGTAGAATATAGTAATTTAATAGAATCTGGCGTTACCTTGCGGAAGTCCATCCTAAGTAAGAAAAGGACCAATATTTAGCTAGTCCTGTGTGACTCTGTGTTTGGCACTAATCGGTGTAACATAACTCCTGAAGATGCCCCGTGGAGGGGTGAAACACGTGTTGAGTAATTTGGTGGCCGTTGTGTGATTCGCATTGTTTGCCGCATACGCATTTATCAGCGGGCTGGCAGGCGGTGCATTTGTTGCACGACTACCACTGCATGTGCGGAAGTGGCTAAATATTGGTTGTTTCTTACTTAGAATATAGTAAAACAAGAAACAAAAGTCAAAACATAAACTAAGAAATAATAGTGTGATAAACCATTTGTGATACTTTGGGAATGGAGAAGAAGGATGAAAGGCGGTTGAAACCATACTGTTTATGGAGCATGAAAGATACTGTGAAGGAATAAAAATGACAACTGTTAATAATAAAATATATCTGAAAAACTTATTACCCGAAATTATAACATCCCTGTCCCATACCAAACAGTAGGAACGAATAAAAAAATCTGAAACAAGTGATTGTAACTGGAAAAGTCATAAGCGTACGTATGAGAGGTAGTCTCACAAGATAAAATTCATTTTACAATTAGTACTTTATGTCTCAATCCTCAATGTCAAAGATGGAACAGGTGACGCAGGTCAATCAAACCATATTACTCTATATACACGTGACCATGTATCTTAATTCTGGAATCAACATAATGGTATTACAATAACACAAGAATCAAAACCTTTGATAATTACGCTGTGAAGTCGTCACAGTCCTTTCGTGACATGCAGTATTGTATCAAAGATCTTCCGTACTGTCTTCACGCACGTCCAAATTACTCCTTCCTTGTTCATTCATTTCAATCCTTTTTCATTCATTTAGCCTGTACAAAACAGTACCATATTCACATATAACTTTTTAATAACATGAATCAACTTAAAATATTGAAATATTATCTAAAATTTCAGAGTTATTAAGAGACTTGTGTAAGTTTAGATGTAAATAAGTAAATGACGTGATCGAATAACCCATGCGCTTGTCACTCTTCCCTTACTAATTGGCAACAGACGATATATCGTAGGAAACTGACGAAATTGATATTTCTGAACGCCATACTGATATGCACAACGTGCCTGTGACTAATCATCTGTCGCAAACTCTTGAATATTTTAAGACTCAAAATGTTTATGTTGACGAAATAAAAATAGGTTATATTTTAAATAATGAGTTAATCAAATATTGATTTAACTAAATTTATAACTCTAGTGTTAAAAATTGACATAGATGGCGTTATGTAAATCTTAACTTAGTTTCTTTTTCTTCTTTTCACCCAGTGAGCATCGATCGGCTAAAAAAATAGAAGACGGTGGATAAAAAGTGTTTATGGAAAAAGAATGTATACATTATTAAAAAAAATCTTTAAATATACTATTTATATCTGGCTGGTTTTGACGTCATCAAAATTTAGGTTATGTTTTAAAAATGAAAACAAATTAATAAAAGTTTATAGGTATTTATTTTGATTTGTTTTTATTTATGTTAAAATATATTCCCATATTAATGAATAAATTTGATAAATTTCAAAGCTTAATTTCGAAAATAATAAAAATGCCTCGCATGCTGCGATAGTAAAATAAATTTGTGACGTTTTTAAAGATAATGCAGTATTAGTAAGAGTAGAATAAATTTATTCTAGAATTTTCGTTTGAAATTTTGACGTCAAAGATGTACATTGATGTCATTATGAAATAGGTTGCATTTTTTAACTTATTCTTTTGAAATGCGATAATGTTTTATTGTTCTCGCTCCTGTATAAAGAGATCACTCTGAAATCATTTTTTTTAATGTGACTGGCCAACAACATCAGACAATATAAAGTCTGCAGACATATAGTAAAAATAACTTTAATATATAGTAATTTAAATTTAGAATACACTTCTTCTTAGTATATTATGATTACGTTGCTTATTATTTCTGAAACAATTGGTTATTGGTAAATAGAAAATGTGATATATTTTCACACCTTTAAAGATTTTAAAAACAATAACTAATCACTCTCTCTGTAATTATTGCTTATGCGCAGTTAACATAAAAGTACTTATATATGATAAGATAAAGGATAAAATTCATTTATTCAACATTGGACAATTTTGACAGAAATCTTATTGATCGTAAAATTATTATGTATTTATTTTTGTAATCAATTTTATTAAGAAAAGGACCAATATTTAGCCACTTCCGCATATGTAGTGGTAGTCGTGCATTAAATGCACCGCCCGCCAGCACGCTGATAAATGCGTTTGCGGCAAGCAATGCGAATCACACAACCGCCACCGCCAAATTACTCAACACGTGTTTCACCCCTCCACGGGGCATCTTCAGGAGTTATGTTACACCGATTAGTGCCAAGCACAGAGAGTGACTCTGTTACTAGGAGTTACAGTTACAGTTACTTATTCAGTTACTTAGTCTGTTACAGTTACTTAGGATGGACTTCCGCGAGGTAACGCCTGATTCCATTAAATATCAATTTTATTTTTGACCCTACTCCGCTTAGCAAGGTGTTATAGTTGTAGAGAAGCACTAAGAAACTCTACAACAACACATCTTTTAATAAAGTTTAATGCAGATTTATAAATATACACTTTATTAGATATAGCCTAAAATCAAAATAATCAGTCGACATCACTGCCAAGGGGTCTGTTAAATATTCGTTTATTGAATAATAATATTTTGCTGTCATTTTTTATTTAAAATAGATTTTGAATTTTGTAAATGTTCAATAATGTTTTATGGCATTTTATTTAAAATCTGATTCCGTTTACTACAAATAGAGACAGTTTTTATCGTGCCTTGTAAATACGCTATATACACTATATATTTTTGAATTTATTACAGTAATTGTATATGTGTAACATATTATCATTTATGTATTGTGAGGCCACTGTAATAATGTTGACCTATTTAAACTTATTTCTGAAGGAGAATCGAAAAAAAACATCGATTCATAGAACACATAATGCTGTAGAAATAAGTAAAATACACTATCACTGTTATTTGTCTCAGTGATATGAGATCTCATTCATTACTTTAATTCCTTCGGATCGAATAGCGACGAAATATAGGGGCTAGCTGTCATACGACACGTCTGAAATCCGAGCCTGTCGCGACCCATATACCCGCATATAAAATCAATTCATTTTCATCATACACATAGAGATCAAAATCGCGTGGCAAAGTTAATTAGAACAAGCGCGTTCGTGTTGCGGTTCCCACGTGGGCCCCGGTAAACATTACGCCAGTTATGGGAAAAGAAATTGTTTGGCTCTTTGCATAATCCCTGCGCTATGTGACGTTGCGGTTACATCTTAATGTGCCATGCTAATCAATTTTATATCTAATGCCTTTAGTAATACGGTGTAAGACGTATGCAGATCTAATTTTGTTGTCGTATTAGGGATGTCCAAAAAATTTTATTCTATCGATACATCACATGCGAACTCTTTCGAATTATTTTTGTATTGATACGTCATATCGATATACTGTTTGGTTTTTTATAGAACAACTTCTAATTAGATTAATAGAAATGAGTATATACGTAGACGAACATATATAGGTAACAAATATAGTTTTGCAGATTAGCAACTTGAACTGGAAGTTAGCAGGTCTAATAGCATGAATAACAGAAGGCCGCTGGTGCCTTAAGGTTGTATAATAGAGACCGCGGATCGGCAAGCACTGTGCAGGAAGTTTATATATAAGGTGTATATATTACCTTGTTAAAGTTGTCAGAACAAGTTAGACGCATGCAACTTCAAACTGGTATCGGAAACCTATGGAGGTTTGTCTATGTCTAGATATGGATGTCCATCGGCTGGAAAGATGATGATTATGATGATATATATCTTTTTCATCACTTTTATTACCAATATTTAATGGAATCAGCTGTGGAAAAAAAATACCCATTTACTCACTGTTTGACGAAACGAAGTTCACCAGATCGGTTAGTTAATAATTGTGTAATATTGTTAATTGCCTATAATAGTTTCTACGTATTAAAATATATAAAAGAAAAGGTAAATGTAACACCTTATATCGTAATTATGTTATGATGTAACAAAAAGTTTTATAGGTTTTATATTAATAAATACATAGTTAAATACAATATGCACGATCTTGTTAATTTGAAAAACGTTGGATGTAGATTCTACCCAGGGCCTATGTCCAGCTGTGGGCATTCTACAACTGAAATGATAATAGGAACACGAAATATCGAAGATAATACGACCCAAATATCGTATAAAATATCGATATTTCGTATAGCTCTGTATCGATATTACAAAACATCGTAATGGACTTCCCTAATTTGGATAACGGTCCGCGAGATGTGACAGTGTGAAAACATATGCATGTGTTTGTTTTGTTTTCATTGTAACAGTGCGGTTATGAAGTTCGGTGTGATATTTAGTCATATTAAATATATATATAAATTATTGTTCATCTGTATGTCCTTTATAGAATCGTAAAGTATACATTATATCATTTGATAATATTTATCATGTTGTTGTGCATGAATCTGAAAAGGTTTCTAAGCTAGTTGTTCCTTTTTTAAACTTTCAAAATTAATTGAATATTTGTGTAAATCTTTCATAGTTGGTGGCGTAGCAGCGGGCGTATATGTATGTATATGTTTATATATATATATATATATATATATATATATATAAATAGGTGGACCCGTCCATGCGTTGCAGTGTTCTGCATCAAATCAATCAAAATAAAAATCATCAAGTCTAAACCGTTAAGAAGAATTTTTTTTAAAAAACCTTCCCGGGGAAATACCTAATGGTTTACGGCGTTTAGATGTATGAGTTTTGAGCCTATCGAGAACAGATACATATTTATAAACATGTATATAGCATAAAGTCAATTAAAATACAAAACTAGTCTATGTGTTAAATTTGATGTAAATAAACATAACATATAAACAAAAGACCTATATACATGTATAAGTGATATAATAAATATACGCGTGGATTGGTACACCTAGTTAAATATATTAAACGCATATAATTTTATAAACGAAATCGTAATTGCAAAACAAAATAGTAGTTGTTCATATCCTGTGTTTTACGCAATAAATAAATAGTTTATTTTTCCGCATTTAAAATAATTACTTTTAAACTGTATTTTTTAAATTTTTGCCATGCTCCACCTGAACCTTTCAAAGATCCTTTCGCCGTGTCACCTATGGCCGCCGCCACACTGTGTTTGGCACTAATCGGTGTAACATAAGTCCTGAAAATGCCCCGTGGAGGGGTGAAACACGTGTTGAGTGATTTAGCAGTGGTAGTTGTATAATTCGCATTGTTTTTCGCATGCACATTTATCAGCGCGATGGCGGGCGGTGCACTTTGTTGCACGACTACGACTGCATGCGCGGAAGTAGCTAAATATTGGTCCTTTTCTTACTTAAAATCAGTTATGACGCAGCAACATCACAATGTTGGTAAAACATTACTTTTATTGTCAGAATTGTAACTCTGTAGAATTATTTACTTGACTCGCAAATGAAGCTATTTTATCAATTTATGATTCGGAAGAAAGAATTATAAGGAATTGGCTATTTTAAAAGAAAATCCGCTATCTTCAAGCACCCCTTGTTTTTCTAAGGAAATTGATAGAGGTCCTTCCCTACGGCGCATCCGGACTCTGGGGGTAGCTACCCCATGTTTTCCACTTGTACAGTAAATATCTTTTACCAAAAGATGCATTATTAAATTCTACAACTTTGATGTCTAATGCTCAATACATACAAAGATATATATAAGCGCATACCTCGAAAATGTATATATAGATTCCATTCGCCATTTTGTTGTAAAGACATGATGATGGTTGTAATACGTCGAAAAACTTTTTTTTCACAATAGAACTTTGTTTTTCAGTCAATTAAAATACAAGACTACTCTATCTATTAAATATTTGATGTTAATAAAGACTTTAAAAGACTTCGAGGAAGAACCAGGAAGAAGTAGCTGGAATGTGTATAGAAGGATTTCAGGAGTATCATAAATAAGACATTGGCAAAGAAGGGTAAATGATAGAGCGAGATAGAAGAGGATCGTGAAGGAAACATAGACATTAAAAAGAATGTAGCGCCGCAGGGAGAAGAAGAAAAATCATGGTTCATCATTGAGATATTAAATGGAAAGAGAAAAATGCCAGAAAAGCCTAAATTCATTCTTTGAAACTTTTCTCTAATGTCATAATTCAACTTAAAATACATGACTACAATAGTTACATACGTGTCCTAATCTAAGAAGAACTATACTCTGAGTATTTTTCTTGTGAACATCTTCATAAACTTACGTAAACCGATATTTAGAGTAATTTATTTATTTATTTATCAATCCTTATCCGAACGATACGATCCTTAACAGCGAACTTACCTTCTCTACCAGTTAATAGGCGGTGCAGAGATAAATTATGAAGGTAGGTAAAACAAGATAATATCATAAAAGACAAAAAAAAATAAAATTTCAGTTGTGGGTGTCATTATTGGATTTTTGGTTCAGACAGAACGGTCAAAAACGATTAGAACCTTCTGTACCTATTTCTAATCATCCTTTATAATGTGATCAATCTGAAATATGTTACATTAATTTATTTTATTTATTAGAATGCGACAACCAACAAAGTCTGACAAAGGCCAGATAGTGAACAATAATTAATTTTAAAATGTATAAATTCGAATTTTTAGATCGTTTTTATTCCTATATTATCTTTATATTATTTATTTTTAAACAGACATTAAATTTCAACAGTTTAAGTTTTTACACATATAACTAATCAACCTGTATATATCTTCGATTTGTAATCCTAGAGTAACATTTAAAATAAACTTTTTAAATATAATAATTAAAGATAATCATTCCCGAATATTTTTATAATTGCGTTTAGAAATGTCCGCTTCTTATCTTGCCTAGTTTAAATTTAATATTTATAAATAGAACAACATCTAATAACATTTCAAAATCAAAAGACAGAAACGAATATCATTTCTAATTAGAAAGGTGACCGGCGTATCAAATTTTTTATATTAATTTCACGTCAATCATACAAAATGAGATTTGTCACATAGATCGCTGTGTTGGTATATCTCATTTCAAATTCTTTCCCATATTTGAATAGCTCGGTTTTAATTCTAGGCGCTAATGTCACCACAGTTTCGAAATATTTCGGTATCAAAAACCTTTAACGAATATGGTGACCAGGAAATCCATGAAATAGCAGGTAATAAATTTATAATGAATTTATTTGCGGTGTATATAAGAGAGCTTTCTTTCTGTATAAGAGCAAAATCATGTGGTGATGGAGGCGGTGGAGGAGGTGGTGGATGTGGTGGTGGAGGTGAGGTTATTTAAAATTTGGTTAGGGAGGAAGAGAAATCTAGTTGGGTATGGTGAACATGAGATGACATCAATAAACACGATATGTGTATCGCCAGCCTTGATTTCATACTATCTACAACGCGATAAACCCGGCAACTTTACTGTTAATTCATGTAATCATAATTTATTCCTATGTCCCCAAGATGGTGCAGAGCGCGTCCACAGTACGTCGCCATCCCGAGCGGTCTTGAGCCTCGCGCTTTACTTCGCTTCACGTCATTTCAACCGCCTTCACTTCTGCAGTTATCGTCCAGGTTTGGTTTGGGCGACCACGTCTTCGCTCTTGAGGATTCCATCTTAGGGCTTGCTATGTGATCAGGGTCCCTTCGGAGCATGTGGCCTATCCAGTTCCACTTGCTGCGTTTGATCGGAATCTCACCGCAGCATTTCCAGAGGTCTACGTTGGAGACTTTCTCAGGCAGTATATACCGAGAATACGTAACACGTGTAATTCATGTAATGCTTACAAGTAAAGTTTCTGAAGTGGTTCAAAATGTAATTGATTATTTAATATATTGAGCGCAATACTGGCTTTTAAGGTTTGCGTCAATTTCTTATATATAATTCAATGAACGTCATTCATCCAGTAATTATCCCGAATTTAATAAATTTTACTAGAATTCTGATAAATAGTGTAAATTTTATTGTTTTCATGTTACATTGTCAGTCCGCGATGGTTGACGTAACGCTAAACAAGAAAGTCTGTTCCAATGCTCCTACGAAATCATTAACCATCGCGTACATTTGATTTTAAGTTTCAGATATTAACTCAGGATTAGCAGCGCTCTATTCTACTTTAGGTGTTATTAGCTATACATTCATTTACTTTTTTTTCATTTCCGCAATGGCGGACTTAATTTAGAATAGGCACTCTCTACTTGTCAACACATGGTGTATTATAGATAATAAAAAGGCTAATATACAAATGTCTAAGAAAAAATATTTAATTACACATTAATACATTTTTAATTTAATTCATTTACACACACACACGCGCGCGCGCCTGCACACACACACATAATCATATATATATACAAGTGTGAAAGAAAGTGCGTTTTCAAAATTCCGATTTTTACATATTTAATAAATTTTTGTTTACTTTCTCTCCTTTTGGACTGTACTGTCTGGACCAAAACTGCAATCTTGACATCCACAACTGAACTGATCTCGTATACACATATATATATATATATATACACTATTCAATTCTTACATGACTGTGTTCTTCTTAAGAAAGAATGCATAGTATTTTGCATTTAAAAATCATCTCAACATTTTGTTAAGAGCATGAAATATGTTGATCGTGTGTTAAACATCACGTCTTGTGATTTTAGAGCATATACATTTTTTAAATTCTTTTCGTAAATTAATGAAAGCCCTTAAAATCTTATTACAGTAACTTATTAAAGTTTAAGCAGCAAAAAGAAAGTTCCATCATAAATCCTTTTCAACTGAAAGCAATGAGTGATGGTTGTGTTACTTTGAAAATTGCAATTTATAATTAACAAAACGCTAATTTAGATCTTAACACCCTGGTTATAAGTGTTAAAATAGTGTAATCGGTGGGTTTTCAAATATAAATCCTAATTAGATAGGTACAGTCGTGCTCAGATGTGTAAGTCACGCTCATATTTTATGAGTTATGACCGATTCAGGGAAGAATATAAATAAATGAAGCACCGTTACTAGGAATTATTCGCGTTACTGTACCATTAAGTTCTTGTGTAATCTTCGAAGGTGATATATTTTTCTATAGAATGCTGTCATTGTGTAAGTTAAAAGATTCAGAATGCGTGTCCCGTACCATTGTGTGCAGATGTTTGTGAGGTGGTATGCTATGAAGAATTCATTTTTTCGTTAAATGATTTCCGTTCGTTCGTAGTTTATTCGAGAACTTGTGGTTATTATTTTTATAACGTTGAAGTTTTTCACTACGGTGACCAAGCGATCAAAGTTTAGGATTGGATGAATAAATTTCAACATTATTATTTAAGCTATTGGATATAGGAGTATAGTTCACTGGTGGACTTAAGTCTTCTCCGTAGATCTCCAAGAAGACCAATTTAAAGCGGCCTGCATTCAGGGGCTTCCAAAGACATTTTCAAGATCCTCCACTCCTTAAAGTCCAAGCGGAGGAATTGGAAGAGTTCTATATTTATTTATTTACGAACTTATTTGTTATCTATCTATCAATTTATTTATATTTATCTACTAACAATTTATTTTCAATTATATAATATACTTAAAAATTAATTTGTTTGTTTCTTCGTTTGTTTATTTATTTACTTTATATAAATAAATTTTGACAAAATCATCGTGTTTTACTAGTGTAGCCCTTTTATTTGATACCCATATTGAGGTGGTTAAGGAAAAATATGTAATCCGCCATTTCGTATCGGCGGCCATCTTAGATTTATAATGTTTTTGATTTTATTATATTGTATTGTCATCTAAATTAAATGCATGTACCAAATTTCAGATCAATCTGACAGCGGGAAGGTGCTTAAATTTCAATTTCTAATTTTGACCCAAATAAATAAACAAATAAATTCCGTACGGGTCGAACTAAATAAAACCGTTTAATTAAAAAAAAGCTACCAATAGACGGTAGAAGTTAAAAGTGGCAAAAAAATAATTAAAACGTACATACGAATCGTATCACATATGTGACGCTTTATCTCGGGGCTCGATGTCTACTCAGTTAGAATTTAATTTCCTGAGCTCTCGACATGATTTAGTTGAATAGGAAAACCTTTCCCATTACGAGACGTAAATGGGAACAATTGTTAATGCACCGCCAGCTGTATCGCTTGAAACAATAGAGCAACGGTATTTGGAGATTCGATTGTATTGTCTTTATTATTAGATGTATTGATTTATGTAAACAATTGTAAGCGTAAAGCATATGTGTAAACAATATGTTGAAGGTGTTAATTACTGTTATATATAAGTCTACACACTTGTATATATATTGTAAATAATTAATATCTAAGGCAGGTTCTTTAGCAAAACCGAGCATTTTGAAGGATTACTATTTACCTCTATCGTATGTGGAGAAGAGATAGGGCATTCTCCTTCCTTTGTTCAAAAATTCATTCTTGCTTACCTTTCGCACTTCACAAGATTTATTTTTTAAATCCTTAAATATCTCTCTGAGACTCTGTGTTTGCCACTAATCGATGTAACATAATTCCTAAAGATGCCTGGAGGGGTGAAACACGAGTTGAGTGATTTAACGGTGGCAGTTGTGTAATTCGCATTGTTTGCCGCATACGCATTTATCAGTGGGCTGGCGGGAGATGCACTTTGTTGCACGACTACCACTGCATGTGCGGAAGTGGCTAAATATTGGTCCTTTTCTTACTTAGGATGGACTTCCGTAAGGTAACGCCTGATTCCATTAAATCCTTAAATATAGTTTTCCTTGTAAATAGCTTGCAGAAATCCACGTATACGATGCCTGTGATGTGAAATTGAAAAGTTATAGGTGTAAGACATTTAAAACTTTGTCTCATTAATTTGTTTTTTTTTTTTCTATTGGAATGCGACGGGCAATTTTAAGTCTGTAGAAACATATATTTTTACAGCCCGTGGACGTCCACTGTAAGGTAAAAGGCTCCCTGAAATTTCGCCACGATGACTTTTCGTTCGACTTTCCGCGATCTTCACTATGTTATTGGTCTACCCAGTGCTGCAGCTCAAGAAACTTTCGGCCCCAACGGCGATCGGTTGCACGAACAACCCACTTACTGCCACTTCAGATGAGAAATTCTTTTAGCTACGTCGGTAATTTTGTTTCTTTTGCGTTTCTTTTGATATATTCTCGTGCTCTCTCGTATCTTTTAAATAACAATTTCGTTCGAAATTATTGAGTACATACAATACAATTTAAACCATAATATAAATATATAAACAAACACAACAAAAATATATAAGATATAATCTTTGATCCCTGTTTAGTGATGTTTTTATTTGATTTATATTCAAATATTGATTTATATTCAAATTCATTATATATTCTCAGTGATATAGTTATAATGTAACAATTGTAACTAATTTTATATTTCTAAGCTTCTAAGTTTGTACTTTCTTACTGCCTTTTGTTACTGTTTATCTCCAATAAAGTAAATAAATATCTCTTCATTTCTTATTCTATCTCCCACTAAAACTTCAAGCATAGCCCTCTCCATTGTTTACTGGTTGACGTTGTTCCTTCTTATAAGGCTTGTTGGAAGTGATCACATCTCGGATCCACATGTCATATGACTTTTTATCGCATATTATATATACCATCTATTGTAGAATAATGTTTATTAATATATATGGTCTTATGGTAGTAAAGTTTGATCTATAGATTTATATGATTGCTTAGCTTTCATTATAAATAATTTTGATATTATATAATCCGAATTTTGGAAACGACACTTCTCAATATTTATCATACATTTATTACTAAACATCTTGTATGTAGTCAAAAAATTCTTGATACTTTTTGAACAGACCGTATATACATGGTAAAGTAATTCACGTCAATCATCAAGTATCAAAATCACAGACGTATGTAATTTAGTCAGAGTTTGTAAGACCCGCAAACATCAGAGAAGTCGGGTTCGAGCGACTTTAAACTGAATGCCTGGCTTGACGTCGCACCTCCACCAATTTAATTACATCTCCAAACAGCTCTGACGTCTGAAATTATTTGGTACGCTATTTAATATTAAATAACGACGCCATATTGGAATTACCCTTCCAGTTGATTATGGAATGTACATGTAGTTGATTGTTTAAGCTACGTCAATTTTATTTTTAATTAACACGTAATTAGTGAATGATTTAGCTAAAAAGCAAAGCAGATGGCCTCTTATGTCTTAAATTCCTGGTGTGGAGACCACCAGTCCAGTGCTAAAGTCTTTGGAACACCCTGGGTTCAAGCCCCTTCCAACCGTTTCTCTTGGATATCTATAGAGGAAGTCTGTGTCCAGCTGTGGGCATACTGTTGTTCAATTGATGATGATAATAATAAAGCTTCGCGAATGTGTGTAAGACGTAATAAAAAAACTTTGTTGAATTTAAAACTTGAGTGTTAAGGTATGATTTTTTTTTATCTATTTCTTAGATAAATCAAATGAATCGCCAGCGGCAAATTGAAACGGGGAATCCCACAGAGATATAATTATTTATATACATCGCGCGAAAGAGAGAGCCATACAATACTTCTCGACCTGAGATTGGCTGACGATTTTTATTGGTCGAATATTGTTTTCATAATTTGATATCAGTATCAATATGGGCTAAGCTTGATGAATATACATAACCCTTACAGACGTTACAGAACCGCTTCACCCGGCTCTCAACCGGCGCCAGGTGGTTCCAACGTAACATCGACCTCCATAGTGACCTCCAATTTGAAACTGTCTAAGAGTTCTTGCAGGCATGCTCAAAGGCATAATTCGCGAAGGCCTCTTCCCACGCCAATACTACCGCTACTCCCCTGGCACCATCTTCAGAAACCTCGTAAGGCATCCTAAAGACGACCTTACAGATCCTATCGCAGGGTTTCCACAATCCACTCACCACACACCTCACGCTTCAGACACTTACAACACTGCAAGCGATAACTCACCCACTACAGCAACCACTCCACTGGTGATCACTCACCGCAAAAACGTGTGCGATGCTTAAAAATCATTCACCACACTTCCTACCGTCCGTTACGTAAACGGCGCAACGGCGAACAGCGTGGGCGATCCGAGGTAGGTCCATCAGTATCCTTTCTTAGATTGCCGAGTGCTCCACGCTGCCCTTCACACTTAACTCCTCATTCAGCACACGATCAGTAACACTGACTAGACAGACTTAAGTGCGCTAGCCGCGAATTCAGCAAGCCGACTGGGTCGCGCTGGGTTTGTGTCCTCGGGGGCTGGCTGGGTGAGCCCACCCTCCGCTGCTACTATCTCGTGGCTACTACCTTGTGTGACTTCCTCGTCCTCCTCCCGAGTGCTGATACGGGTTCGGAAACCCAGATCCTTTAATTTTATGTAGTTCACGGACCCCTCCGTTCCGTGAACTTGTTTCCGATGAAGCTGTAAAAGCTGCAAGACTACAGCAAAAACTTCACATGAGACAATAGATTAGAAATGTAGGTACTTTTAATTCGAACTTCATGTTGTTATTACCTCAAAGACCTTCCGGATCTGATAAGAATCTCACAGATCAGTCAGTGTAAGTAGAAATAGTCACAGGTTTTTTTTTTGGCCCCCACTATTAAGGACCTCTCCTTCCTCCCCCTATTTAATTGGGAACAGGGTTTTGTATTTATTTATAATTTTTTTTTCTCTAGAATTTTTATTTTCGTTCTCGTCTTCCACGGTTTATACTATACACAATATCTTTTTTCCTCCTTCCATCATTCTAACTTTACAATGTTTTTATCCACCTATGTTTTGTCCCTGTCTGTTGCGTAAATTGCAACTTTCCTAAAGAATTTGAGGTCGCGTTCTCTTTCATTCTTTCCGGAGTCACACGTTACGTACTTCTGAGTATATATCAAATCAAGCGTATTGAAATGCAACGAGGTATTATCTTCTGTACAGTAAAAAGTCTGAAGGGACATTTTTTTAATAATAATTATTTTTTTTTATTTTTTCAGCTGGGGAACGCTTTTTGCTAGGCATAAGCTTCATTTCAGACAAGCAATTCTCCTGACCTCGTCGTTAACATAATATTTAATAAAAATAATAATTTAGTTATGTTTTCCTTCAAACCAGATGTGTCCAAAGACTTTGTACAAATAACATGAATTGGTCTTTCAGGTCAATAAACTCTAGCGTTTTCAGCGAGCGAAACATTTCCACCAAACAATGCGTTAGTACAAAACAAACGAAATAATTTCCAATTTCCCGGCGCGGGGTCCGTGCCGTTGTCATGGTGACCGTTTCTCGACCTACCCTACTACTGGAAAAATCTAATAAAAACACGGGAACCACAAATTTAACTATACATTTATTTTAGGCTTTATATTCTTAAGTATAAGATCCATTTTGGAACGATCCAGTTGCAAGGATTTTCTCAGGACTTTTGAAACTAAACGTATGGACATGTAAACAGTTTATACGCCCTCTTTATTTAGTAATGCTATACTTTTATTATTCAGAGGGAAATTTTCTTTTATTGAATTTCTCCCATGCATGTCCACTAAACACTTCACATATGAAATTCACTACGGGGTCAATGACTTTTAATATTCACGTAAAAATACACTGTTAGCTTTAAAGATTTATTCTTTATCCTGTGTAGTGTAAGTTTCGCAATAATAATATACTTTTTAGTTTTGTATCTACACTATTAACTTATTGATAATTATACTTTTATCGGGTTTAAGTGGGCAGATCATAGATGGCGCTTATTATTAACCTATCCTAGCTCTCCTGGGCTCATATATCATACGCCAGGGCATTGTGGTCTAACTTCGTGCATGGACCCTCTAGAAGAGAACCCAGAGCTATAACTAAATATGCGTTTATCACTATGAAGAGTCGGACAACTTGGATGTTTTTAACTAAAATTAATTTCATTTGGTAGAGCGGGACAGGTAGAGTCTAAAGAAATTTTAGCAACTCTTCTTTTTGGCTGCGAATTGTTATGTTAATCTATTTGTATTATTGTCATCGCGTCAAATTTTGAAAATGCTTTCTAGTACTTTAATATCATTACGTAATTTACTATGCCTAAAACCATTGATTATAGATAGGGCATATTATACAATGATTGACAGCGAATATGCTATACATTCACCAACATGCATTAACACCTATATATTTGCAGAAATATAATCATGGTAGAAACATAAAATGAATGTAACATCGACCTTCACAGTAACTTCAAACTTGAGACCGTCCAAGATTTCTCCCAGATCTGCTTAAAACAATATTTTGAAGAGGCCACCTCTCACCCCAACAGCCTTACAGTGAATTCAACTCGCTGCTCTCCCGGAATCTTCTTTAGAAACCTCGTAAGGCATCCTAAAGAAGTCTTCACCAATCCTATCGGAAGATTTCCACAGCCCTATGGCTGGGCACACTACACGCTTCAGACATTCTCAACCTTGCAAGTGCAAACAATTCCACAACAACTGCCACTCTACTGATGTCCGCTCACCGCACGAATAAACGCGTGATGTACCAAAGTAAAACACAACACTTTCCACTGTCTGAAACGTAAACGGTGTCAGACACACGACCCCGTCTTCGCGAACAGAGTTGGCGATCTAAAGTAGGATTATTATTCTTTCTTAGACAGCTGGGTCGTCCACGCTACCCTGTAATCCTCTCTGGCGTTAAAATCAGGGAGGAGTCAATAGCCTCCCTGATAGGCGGAAAGGATACTAGGGAAGAATTCCTCTCATACTGCAAGGCAATAATTAAAAAAGTGATACAAAAAAATAAAAATTAAAGAAAATGAGAAAAATTTTAAATAGACAATAAAAAAAATTTTGGTAAAATGTAACTCAAAGTGTAATATAAAATGTGATAAAAATGTAAACGAAAAGAAATAAAGATAAAATGTCACATGTAATGAGGGAGAAATGAAAGGTCACAGAGTAAAAGGGAAAGATAGCAGAAATGTGGCATGAAAGAATATGTGAAGAACGAAAGGAGAGAATTATTTCCATAATAAATAACTATGTGAAAAAATAAATTGCCCGTAAAGTCCCTGTCCCACCAAAGAAGGGGGTACGAGATAAAAAATATATATATATATATATATATATATATATATATATATATATATATATACATATAAAACCTCACTCTACACGAACTACAACACTGATACAACCAGGTAAGCCTCGCCTTTTTCGCTTCCACCTCCGTTGGAGTGTCACATGTAGGATTTGAAAAACGAATGTTTTCTTTTTTAGTACACTTTACGGACTCGCTCCGTGAATTTATGTCAGATGAAGCTGTAAAAGCCATAGGGCTAGCAGCATTAACAACTTCGAAAAAATACAATACAAAAACTTATAAAACAATCTACTTTAACACGAAAGAGGCAATCATCTCGCGGTTATCAGGTAGAATTTTCCGACGACAGATGAAAAAGAAGGCTCCACAAACTTCCTGGATATTGCTCCTTCGCAATATTCCGCTCTCAGTAGAATTGCACAAAGAAATATTGTTCCACGGTACGCAATATCATGTAAATATGGAACGAAAGAGGTTCTTTTGTCATATCAAAGTGTTTGTGTGTGTTTTGGAGTGGACGATTTTCCGCTCTTTAACTTGAGTATACATTTAAAAGGGTTCATATATTTTTATACTGGATACTACACGCGAATTTATTTGCATTGCATATGTATATATATATATATATATATATATATATATATATATATATATATATATCTGTCTATAAACAGAATGATTATGGGTATAAAACCTTTTGTGAGGTGAATATGCTCATTTGACAACTGAGAAGCTGAAGCTTTTACACATGTTTCCAATCATATCATATCCTATATCTAATATATAAAATTCTCGTGTCACGGTGTTCGAACTTGAACTCCTCTGAAACGGCTTGACCGATTTTTACCAAATTTTACATGCGTATTCAATATGTCTGAGAATCGGCTACTATCTATTTTCTATACCCCTAAGTGATAAGGGTTGTTCACACTTTTTTTTTTTTTTATGACGAAATTTTTTGTTTTTATTTTTTTATGATACAGCATACAAGAATACATACAACCATAAATTTTCACCCCTCTACGATCAACTCTTATTTTTTATTTGTAAATTAAAATATCAATTTTTTTTTGCAAATCGTTTGCGGGATTAGCTAGTATTATATAATAAGTACAGCGGCAGAAGACTGAAACTGACCGTAAATCAATTTTCGATTTCCGGGATAAATTCTTATATACTTCACATTTTGTGTCTTAATTATATGGGAATGTCACTGCTCTCATAAAAGGATCCAGAGGATAGGCAGCAGCATCTTCTGCGTACCAAAATACCACACTGCGTTCACTAAATCGCCTGCCAAGCGTAGCGATTATTGTATATATCTTTGGTATAGATATATATGGCCGTGACGACGTAGACATTATAAGCCAGTACACAGTTTGGAATTACAGATAATAAATTAATGAAGGTAGGTGAAATAAGTGAATAATAATAGAGAAATAAAAAATAAAAATAAATGCTATCTTTAAAAAGGCTAATTCTGATAAATATTTAATGGAATCAGGCGTTACCTTGCGGAAGTCCATCCTAAGTAAGAAAAGGACCAATATTTAGCCACATCCGTACATGCAGTGGTAGTCGTGCAACAAAGTGCACCGCCCGCCAGCCCGCTGATAAATGCGTATGCGGCAAACAATGCGAATTACACAACTGCCATCGTCAAATCACTCAACACGTGTTTCACCCTTCCACGGGGCATCTTCAGACTACCACTGCATATGCTGAAGTGGCTAAATATTGGTCCTTTTGTTACTTAAATCTGATAAACTATAAAAAATTTTACAAAGAGTTCTTAATGTACGTGTATGTAACATTTATGCAGTTCACCATATACAGAGTGATTGGTAGAACATGTGAAGCATAAAAGAAAGGTGTAAAAGACAATGTGAAGAATGAAAGAGAAAGAAATATTTTTTTCCCGAATTTGTCCTTGTCCCGTACTTGGCAGGTGGAAATAAACTTCGGAGTATTTATATTTTTCTATCGTAATGCAACTATACCTTCAAGCTATACAGAGTAGGCAACGACAAATAATAAATAAATCGTTTATATTCGAATTTTAAAAAAGCTATTTTTATTAACGAAAACGTTAATTTGACAGCACATGAGCTATACCTCTACCATTTTAAGGCTTTTTCATCTATAACCTTCAAAATAACAATGACGTCACTCGATAATATGGTACGAATGACGTCAGCTGAACTGGCTACCTTTTGTGCGATGTGGCTACAGCGGTGATGCGAGAGAGCGCGTGGCCTGCGATCAAGCGTGGAGCTGGCGCGTTGAAGTCCCTGTTGCCCCCGACACGTGTACCTCATTAAATACACCCTTCACTAAGCGTGTGGTGCAAGTTACGAGAGACAGCGAGTTTATTATCATTGATATTTGACTCTTAAAGGAAAAGATTACCTCGGTACCTTGACATGGAAGTCTATTAACTGAAGCATGGTCTCTCACTCTGATTCTCCTTGACGAGCTGAATCATCTTTAGATCTTCTTTTTTTATTTGTGATAGGGTGAGTGACTGCACTCAAAGAACGATAGACAGGGCTATGCTCGGCATATCTCTATGAGTTCCTATCACAAATAAGAAGATCTGTAGATGAACGAAAGCAACCATCTAACTAAAGTAGATTTACAGTTTGAAGTAGCAGTTGCAGGCTAGCATGCAGATCAGATGGCTGTCGGGGACAGTTCATAGAAAGCGACATATATCACGTCCTTCTACAAAGTGGACAAAGGACTTTGTTACGGTCTTTGTAAGAGATTGGATGCAGGTTGTTTCCAACCAATCTTATTGGAAATCTATGGTAGAGGCCTTATGTCCAGCTGTGGACGTAATATGGAGATGATGATGACAATGAATAAATTAAACATTTATATATATATTTATATACATATTTATACATAAAATTTAAACTCCCAGATTAATCTACTCTGCAGAATTGATTAACCACTTTTTTGAGATTAAAAGATATTGAATTCTAGTATATTGTCGGCAGCTGTATTAGTTCTAAACTGTGAAGGCGCTGAGGTCCATATATGGCATATAAAATTAATAATTCAAATAAACTGTATTTAAAATTAGAGTTAAAAATTGTGTTATATGCAAGTTTCATTTATTTATACGCCAATTTGTTTATGTGCATGTTTAATGTTTGTTAATGTATGTGTATAACTATAATTTATTCGTTATGTCCATCCATGTGAAAAAGCAACGATTTCCTAAAGAACCAGTGAGAAGTAAATTAAAATAATTAAATTTAAAATCGCTTCAGCTTATGAATTGAAATTTAACCGACAAACTAATCAATCACTTAGTAGTTTTCGTTACTGACATTGTGATCGGATGATTTAAACGATTCCGATCTATCGTGTTTAGTGTTAGAGTTCAAAATTGTATATCAAAATTTGATCATTACAAAACGGTCTGTCTCATTACGATCTAGTTGGCATGAAACCGTTCGGTCTTTGAACGAGTCGATGTTGGTAAGCGAACCATGGCACTAATTAGCGTGTCTAGCATGTGTTAGAATTAATTGCACAGTGTCTGTGACAGTTAGGTCGTATCTAACAGAGGAGTGGTCTAGGGCAACACCCTGACGATGCTTGCTACACTTTGAATTAATCTAGTGGCTCTCGAAGTTATGCTTTTGGCAATGAGGAAGCAGATAGGCAGTTAAAATTATAATAATTATCTGTGTTTTGATTTCTGAACCGTATTAAAAGTGACTTGAATCTTTCAATCAAGACTATGGAATGATTAGAAGATCTCTGGAAGTTATGCTTTTTCAATAAGGCCTTAAGATTAAATAAAGATTTCAAATTCTTCACGGTACACTTGAGAGGTCTTTGAGATCATTAGAGAATCTCAAATTATAAATGCCATTTCATTCTTCTTCGTTCATTGCCAAATCTTTTACCACACAATCCGTTTGATTGTGGAATGATTTAACACTGAATATAAGACGCGCTAACTCACTACCTATTTTTAAGAAAATGTTTAAGAAATATTTCTTTCTGTTTCTTGATTCTTTCTCAGATAAGTGCGATCTAAGTAATTTTGTTGTTTTTATTTATTATTAAATTTACTATTATGTATTATATCATTATTTATTCCTATGTCCCCAAGCTGGGGCAGAGGGCGTCCACAGTACGTCGCCATCCCGAGCGGTCTTGAGCCTCGCGATTTACTTCGCTCCGCGTCATTCCAACTGCCTTCACTTCTGCAGTGATCGTCCGCCGCCAGGTTTGCTTTGGGCAGCCACGTCTTCGCTTTCCTTGAGGATTTCATTCTAGGTACTGTATATACCGTATGCTATGTACGTAATTATGTATGTTTATACATATATATTAGTTCTACTAATATTGGCTCTACTGTTTCCATACTATGGTTGTCTGTAAGAAATTGCCTTGTGTGATAAGACCGCCCATTGTCCTTTTTTCTTTACTATTATGCAATTATGTAAATATTTTCTAGCGTGTACAATAAAGAATATTTATCAAAATAATTGTCTAAGATACCTGGGGTTTGATTTTTAACACGCTTACTGCGTTAACATTTCCAAATAACTATGAAATTGTTGTTTCGAGTATAATATACCTTATAACTAAATTTTATTGTACTGCGTAAGAGATGTAATAAGTCCCTATTATTAAATTAAATATTTTTTATATTATACCATCGAATTAAATTTAAAAGGGGAAGTAAATATGTATTTTTGTCATAGTCATACACAAGGAACTATAGGTATATATGGCTAGACGAGAGCGTGACACGATTTTGTTCGAATCATAATAAAATAGTTAAGAGGTCTTTTCGATCTCCTATCACAATAAACGTGGTTAGTCATATTTAAAGTGGACTAAATCTGTTAACCATTACTCCAGTCTTCGGTAAAGTAAAAACGATCGGATTTAGTTACAGAAGAGGCAGGTTTAACACTAAACATACCATAACGGGTCAAATGACCTATTTTGAGCTTTTCATTATAAATGCATACATTATCTTATTGCTTTTGCACATTTTGGGTTTATAATAGAAATGGGCAATAATATATTATTTTGATCAATTACAATACATTTTAATTTTATTTCCTTCCTAACAACCATATTTCATACATTCGAGCAGCAAACGTAAAATAGTGTCATTTGACCCAATAAAGTGGGAATAGGTATCCTAGTAAGTTGGTACGATTAGTGTTAATAAAGGAGGAAAGAAATGAAATCATCTGTCCACTTTATGGGTGAACGTGTTACTCTGCGCCTATTGGTCCACTACCAAACTGCCCAGTGCCACTTCTATTTGTCTCATGACTATGTTTTTATTAGTTGTTATTTGTATAGCTATGGTGTCTTGTTTACAAATGTGTTTTTTCGCATTTACTGAACGCAGATTGTTGGGAGAGATTTTGCCGCTGTTTGATACGGATCTTTCTTCTCCCATCTGCGTGTCACGACAGCGGTTTTTTTTTAATGTATATTATTATATATTAATTTCTACATTATTTTATGTATATATGAAGTGGCTCCCTAAATGCTGTATACCGTTAAATTATATAACTCTGCATTAGATTTTTTCTTTAGCAGGTCCGGTAAGTTGAACGGCTGTTTTATGTCTGTTACTTTAGTTTGTTACTTTCTTCTAATTCATAAGACGATCTCCTAATAAATACCGAACATAGACCTCACCGTAGCTTGTAGAGTGATAGTGAGGTTACCAAAAAGTATTAAAATGAGAGAATATGATTTTAAATCTTAGAACATGCCTAGTAATATACATTGATTGTAATAAATATAAAATAAAATAAAATAAAATTATAAACTTGAACTATCATGTAGTGTGAAAGACTGGGAAAACTGTAGAAAGAATGAATAAGAAAGAGAGATAATAAGAAATATGAAAAAAGAGAATGAAAATAAATAGAAGTGTGTGAATAAATTAATAAAAAATTGAAAGTCCCTGTCCCACACAAGATAGGGGACCGAGAGGTCCCCAATAACGGGGGCCAAAAAAAAAATACATTGGTAGACTTGTCTTTAAGCACTATCGATACAAGATGTTTCGTAGTTTATTCGAATGCTAGTTTTTTTATTGTGATCGAAGTTCCGTGCTTTTGTTTTGAACTCAAAAATAAGTCTTATCGATGTTAATGACGCCCCAATAATGTCTAGTTTTTACCTTACGAATGTTAGTCAATGCTAGTAAGATTCGACAGTTGAAATCTAGATGTTAAAGTTTGTTTTAAATTTGGAACAGTTTTATACAATATGCTACATGTAGTCCCGTATACTGCCAGTACCAAATCACTGGCTCCTCAAATATTTGTCACAAACATTTGTTTGAAAAAAAAAAAACACAGTGTGTACGCAATATCGCGATGTCAGCCCTCGTTAGGTGCGCGCTGCTGGAGCCGTCAGTTCCGTGGCGCTGTCAATTAGTCACCCCATTGATTGCCGCACACCCATCCAGCGTCTGTTTCTAATGACCGACACGTGGCCTGTACCATGTTCGGGCAGGCCTACCGTGTATTGTATGCGTAAATAATATCTGAGTTTAAATTCGACGATCATTTTTCAATTTAAATCAACTTCCAGAACTTTCTTGTAGGAAGTACAAATTTATAAAATGTTATGTGCCTATTCGAAATATTTACCTTATATTAAATACTAGCTGATCCCACAAACGTTGTTTTGCAAAAAAAAAAATAAAGTTTTTAATTAACAAATGTAAGATAAGGGTTGATTGTAGAGGGGTGAAATTTTAGGTTTGTATGTATTTTTGTATGCTGTATCATAATAAAATAAAAACCAAAAAAAAATTGTCTAAAAATTAAAAATAAAATTTAGGGGTGGACCACCCTTATCACTTAGGGGTATGGAAAATAGATAGTAGCCGATTCTCAGACATACTGAATACGCATGTAAAATTTGGTAAAAATCGGTCAAGCCGTTTCGGAGGAGTTCAAGTTCGAACACCGTGACACGAGAATTTTATTTATTAGATATTTGCCTATTGAAGGTTTGCACAGGCCCGGCCATAGTTATTCTAGCAATGAAATTATAATAAACGCTCCTCTAAACAATAATAAAACATAACACAAAAAAATCTTTTGTATGATAAATGAATAAAAGGCAAGATTTTAAATTCGTTACAGTGATACGTCGCCATTTTGTGCAACACTTTTTCTATGCGCTTATTATTAAAAAATAAACCAATTTAATAGCATCTCAAAAGCCTTTGAATTAGTATAGATTTAACAACAAATTTAAGATAGAATTATGAGAAACAGAGAAAAGAAAAATAACAAGGAATAGAAAATATATTTTTAGTTATATCTGTATTTTTAAAGCACGTTTGTGGCAGCGACGCCTGTCATATGCAGGCCACCAGTTCGTACGCGGCCTGTTCATGCTCTGAACAACTTTCCGATGTTATTCTTTAAATTCTTATACTAAGCTTCCTTTATCATGCCATTCTTTCTTTATCAGCGATCGGAATATGTGAAGGTATTTCTGAAATTGCGAAGTTGAATCCCAAAAACTAATACGCCATTAATTTTTTAAACATTTTTTTAATTAATTAAATAATTAATCAAAACATGTGTAAGAAATAAATGTTTGTAAAATTGAAAGTACAAATGTTCTATGTTATTCCTTAACAAGAACCTAAATGTGGATTATTATTTTGATATGTGATAGAAATAAAGAAAAAAAAACGTTCTGTTTCACTCTGTCTCAAATAACATGCCAATATTAAAAGTGACCAAAAAAAAAACTAAATCTAAAACGGCAGGCCGGCAGTTTATTTAGGGATCTCTCAGTATAATAATATTATGTGCTGCAAATCACATAACAACAATGATTTTTGGTGTGTGTGTGTATATGTATATATATATATATATATATATATATATATATATATATATATATAAATATTTGTTTTTATTGTAATAGTGCGGTTATTAAGTGTGCTGTGTTATGTAATCATAAGAAATAAATATATAAATTAATGTTTATCTGTATGTCCTTTTAAAAATCGTAAACAAACAAAAAACATTTGATTGAGTGATGATCTTTAGCAAAGTTTTTGTGCATGAGCCTGCGAAGGCTTCTAAGTTGGTTGTTTCTTTTTTTATTAAATAAAGTTTCAGAGTTAATTGAATATTTACGTAAATCTTTTATTTAAATTAATTTTAGTTGGTGGTGTAGCAGCAGGAGTAGGGTATATATACTTATATGTAAATTGATTTATTTATGAAACTGTTTTTACAATCACATAATTCATAAGCATCAACTATGTATCATTTAATTGCAAAGTCAATTAATTTTTCAAACGTCATTACGTAGATGCCTCGGTGGAACTGTTACACAAGTAATTAAACCGTAAACCGTTAGTTGATTTAACTAGAGATTAATGTGCGTGCAAATAGTTAAAATTTAAACCGTCAGTTAATGATTAACTGACGAATTTACTGTTGGGTAATGTTTCAAAATTTTGTCGCATTTGAATAACTTACGTGATGTTTGGGTAAATTAGTATTAGTGTCTATATATAAATATATATATATATATATATATAAATATATATATATATATACACACACACAAAGTGAATAAGGTGAGTACATACTCACATACTCACCTTCGATTGGCCGATGATACAGTCATAATGGCTGAGACCATAGAAGACCTGGGTACATTGCCTGATGATTTCATTACACCAGGGTTGAGCTACCAGGCCCGCGGGCAGCTTTCGGCCCTTTATACAATTCCCAAAATTGAATTTATTTTATTGAATTTCTCCCATAGATAAATTAAAATAAAGTGGTAGTACATACTAAACCAAAACAGTCTGTTTGAGACAACTTACCAGCACAGTGGCTTGTACAAACATGTAATGACGTGATACGTTTGCGCGATTTTTTTATATTTAATTTGTACATGAGAACTTCACTTTTTTATAGTATTTATTTATTTATTGTATTATAGTTTTAAAGTATTTTATTTTAATGCTTATTATAAATATAATTTTGGAGATTATTAATAAGTGTTGTTTTATGTTCGGTCCGACTTTAGAAAAAAATCAAATTCATAGACAACAGTTTTATATTAAGCAAAAGTGGATGCGATGTCGATCGAGCAGAATTACTGAGATGATCATACTTTTATCTGTATACGATAATTTTATATATTAGGTATAATAAAATATGTGTACTTAGCTGCTATGTCTGGCTATCATAGTAGTGTGTAACTTCCAATGTATTTTTACTTCTACGGTTTTGTACAAGAATTTTTACATCAATTCTATATGTACAATGCGAATTTAGACGTTTACTTCGCGAATTGCGCGTTAACATTCCACTAGGCATGCGTTGAGTCAATCCAACGTCTCTTTATATTCACGCCTCGTGCGGCTGATCAAACCGGCGATTGGAACGCGGCGTTTTCACGCCCGGAAAGTTTGATGTTTATTGAGATATTCAGATTGCTTATTTTTTTTATACAAGTACAAAGGCCTACTAAATGCCCTTGGTTTCTCTGTCCGTTAACCATTTAGGCAACTTAGATATAAGTTAAAAAAATGTATGTGAAATAAATAACAAATGTTAATATAATTAATAATAAGTTAGTAATTTTAAAAAATACTATACTATATTCAAATATAGATAAATTTATCAGCGAGTCGCCGTTTGAATCCATAGATAGCCACGGCAAAAAATTGGCCTCCCCGAAAAATATTTAAGGGGGGATTTTCCTATTAGCAGGCCAATTGGCAATCACAGTATGTTATTATGGTATGCAGAGGCCATTACTGCCTGCTTTGGAAAACTTGTTTGTGAGCAGTGGCAATCCTATATAATTAATGCACTAAATATGAATTATATAAGATTGTATCCCAGAAATCGAATCTGCGACCTTCGATCTCAAATCTCAATCTTCTATCATTGGGCTAGCATTCCTCTAGCGTGTATCAACGAATACACTCGTTATGCCGTTGTTATTTATTTTCTTTTGTTTTTGTTGTACTTCATATATATCAGTGATAGATTTATAAAGGTATATGAATCTATATACCTTTGAGAGATCACGAGGAACCCATTTATATAGATTGCTTCGCCAAAATAATACGACTTAAAGAGAAGCGAATACATATATAAGGAAATCTAATGTGATATTTTGGGAGCGAAGGAGAAGAAAGAAAGGTGATGTACAGAACTAGTAAGCCAGAGGAATGTGAGATATTGTAAACAAAAAGAAGAGTAATAAAAATATCAATGAAAGTGAAAATTGTATTGAATTGTAAAACAAAAACCTTTTCTCCAGCAAGATATGACTAAACGAAAGGTCCTGAAAAGGTGATATTAATAAAAAAACGCTCGTTAGACCTACACTATCATTTTCAAGCATGACGCCACCTTACCTCATTTGCACAGAATCTGTGCATTCCACGTCTGGCGAATTTCCTATCTAGCCCATTGAAACATCCACACGCGCTCGACCGCTGGATACATTGAAAACTTTATTGACTAACAGGAAACATATCGTTAAAGTATCTCATTTAAAACGAATATATACAAATTTATTATTAATCACGTGACAAGACAAATGTGTACTTGATAAAATATTTTTAACTAGATGGCGCCACAGTAGACGTGACAACAAAACAAGCTTGCGTCGCGTTGTTGAGTGTCTTCGCGGTCATTATAAGTGCGAATTAAGGTGTGTCAGTTTAAGAAGTCATCAGGGATTAGGGACTAATTCAACGCTTGGAGAAAGTTTCGAAGTGCGCTCTCCCTTCTCCCCCTTCCCCCTCTCCCTCCCCTCCAACATAAGTCACTTCAGCCTGGGCTAAGTTACTCTACCCGAGAGGCAAGCCCGTCACCCCCCCTTCCGCGCCATCGTTGGCGAAATGACGAAATGACGAAACCCCAAACCGGGTCCCCTTCGCCTGCCAAGATGCCCAACTCGCTCTTTATCTCGCCTCGCGCTTTATCTCGCTAATGTCAACCTCGAAGAGGTCTGCATACTAGCCGCGAAACTCCGCAAAGCCTTCGGTCAATCAGAGCGCTTTCTTTGTATCGCGGAGGATTCGGCCCTCAAAGCGAAATTTAAATAATCTCCGCTCCCGTCGGTCTGGATGCAAAAATCATTCACAACTCACATACACACGACTCTCGAAGAAGACTCGAAGTGGCTAAATATTAGTCCTTTTCTTACTTAAGATGGACTTCCGCAAGGTAACGCCTGATTCCATTAAATAAAAAAATAAGAGTCATAAAATAGCTGTAATATTAGAAATCTAAACTAAGTGCGTCATATATAGTAAGAAAACAAATAAGAATTAAGAATAAAAAAATTGTTTAAGAAATGATAAATGTAGAATTGTAGAACTCTGGAAGGAAGGCGAAGGAAGTTAGGCGATGTAAGAAAAGGACCAATATTTAGCCACTTCCGCACACGCAGTGGCAGTCGTGCAACAAAGTGCACCGCTCGCCAGCCCGCTGACATATGCGCACGACTGCCATGCATGTGCGGAAGTGGCTAAATATTGGTCTTTTTCTTACTTAGGATGGACTTCCGCAAAATAACGCCTGATTCCATTAAATAAGTGAGGCGATGTTTAGTAGAAAAGTATGGAAAAGAATGAAAGTTGTTGTTAAGGAAATTAGAGGAAAGAATGAAAGACGTTGAGATGGACAAAAGTTGAGATGTCCTCAAAAACGTTGTCAAAAAAATCTTAATAGTTCAGCGAGTTAGCTAATTGAAGTAGCCGCTTTGGGCTTCAATTTTCTGGACTAGAAACCATAGACCAGCGTAGCGTAAGACGTTTGCCCTGATGGTGGACAGATGTATTTGTAAGGTATTCGATAGTAGTATGCAGGTTGCTACCAATCTGTCTAATTGTAAATTTATGGGTACTACCTATGCCCAGCATTGGAACTCGTATTTTTAATTAATTATGGTGATGATTTTGAAAGTAAAAATCTGATACAGTTCTTCTGTCTCGTATGATTAGTTCAGCAACTATACACATTCACAAATACGAGCGTCACAAAGGCTTGTGCTAACTATGGAGTCGGCTTTTGACACTTATTTTTCTTTTTATTCACATATATTATATATTTAGGCCAAAGAGTGTTCTGTCATATATTACTCGCATTCCTATTATACGTGTTTTATTTTAGTATATACTATTGGTGTCTTTAACAGGCCATGGCGCAGTGCGAAACGATAAAAAATATTTCTAATATATATCCGTCTCTTTCATAAAAAAAATATTTCTAAATATATCCGTCTCTTTCGTTTTATTATATCTATTGTTTATGTTAAAAAAATACAAAAGATCTTTTAAATATATACAGGAAAAATTCATTTATAAA
Source organism: Battus philenor (assembly GCF_028537555.1). Taxonomy (NCBI): domain Eukaryota; kingdom Metazoa; phylum Arthropoda; class Insecta; order Lepidoptera; family Papilionidae; genus Battus; species Battus philenor. The sequence goes on along the minus strand of NW_027181737.1, from coordinate 14,981,762 downwards.
ACTTCATTTTTATATTTAACTTATTTTTTTTTAAAATAGCGGCATTATGAATAATTTTCTTAGCACAATTAAAATTTATGATAAAATTAATGTTCCATCGAAAATCGTTTTATCTATTCCATGCTTTGTATATCTACAATTAGTTTCGAGTACACTGCGTGCTCACTGTGTATAAATGTATGGGTCAATGACTCAATTCACGCATTGGTACGTTTTAAATTAATTTATCGTCAATTTGGACTATTTAAATGCTGTCATTACATACGTTGGCGTCGATGTATGTTTGACAAATTGTAATTTGTTTCACGACGCCATTTAATTGAAACAATCCACTATTATTGGGTCTTAAATTTTAATTATTTTTATCTATTTATGTCCGGATTGATTTACATTTAACATCATGTCAATAAAATTGCAAAGTTGATATAAATATGTTCTTTATATACATTTTCTCCAGTATAATTGAGTATTATAAAAAAATAACTGTTCATCGCAATTTTAAAGCGACATATTTATGTTCATATATGTCAGATAGATTTAGGGTTCCGTATTATATGTGTAGACTAAACTTGACTTTTAAAATTCAAAAGTATATCTGTGTTTGGCACTAATCAGTGTAACATAACTCCTGAAGATGCCCAGTGGAGGGCTGAAACACGTGTTGAGTAATTTGGCGGTGGCGGTTGTGATTCGCATTGTTTGCCGCATACGCATTTATCAGCGGGCTGGCGGGCGGTGCACTTTATTGCACGACTACCACTGCATGTGCGGAAGTGGCTAAATATTGGTCCTTTTCTTACTTAGAATGGACTTCCGCGAGGCAACGCCTGATTCCATTAAATATTCAAAAGTATACATTACCGCATTTGTTTGGTAAAATAAATAGGTATAATAATAAATAAAATAGATTGATTTACATTGATAAACACGTATTGGATAGTTTTAACAAATACGAACATAGCGCAGTTCGCGAATATAAAACAACTTTTTTCCTTCAGTCAATCAAGTTATATCGCTAGCTATCGTAAAATCTAACTGTTGATTGTAATTTTTAAAAGCGACTTGTTTATTTTAATTTACATAAAATAGATTCTGGGTTCCGTGTTATGGAATTTAGAGCCATAACAATGTATTACACAATATATGTTGCCAGATATATACATAGTAAATATAATTCTGGTGTTTATAACAAACTTACAATGTATTATAGTTTCAATGGATTTCATATTCTTCTAAGACAGGGGTGGGTAACCTTTTTAATCAATGGTCCAAATTAAATTTTAAAATTGTTTGGCGGGCCACACACACTTATTAATAATCTACAAAACTTGATTTATAATAAACATTACAATAAACAGGTAAATGTAAAAAAAATGTAAAGTTTTCATGTACAAATTAGCTGTGTGAGTAATTGTTCACAAATAAATTGTTTCGATTTAGTATGTGCTACCATTTTATTATAATTAATTTTATAACAATATATAATAAGGAGAAAGTCGATAAGACAAATGGATATTTCGTAATGCTTGGCGGACCGCATAGACATGTTATAAGGGCCACTAGCTGCCCGCGTGTTTCTCATCCCTGGTCTAACAGCATAATGCAGGAGTTCCAAACTTTCGGCCCGTGGAGTACATACGGCCCGTAATTACCATTTTTGCTGCCCTGATCTTTACATCCGTTGCGACAATTTTGGAAGTAATCTCGGCCAATAAATATTCTATTATTATCTATTTATAATATTTATTATAATGTACTAGTCAAAATTAAGTTAACATTTTGTTCGGCTCACCTTATGTTAACCAATGTTTATTAAGCCCAAGATAGATTTTGAGTTTGATACCCCTGGCGAAATGTTTTAAGAGCTTATCGAGACAATTCACCATTTGTGCTTTTGCATGGTTATTTATATTTCATTATTTATTACTATATTAATTGATACGGAACCCAGTGAATTAAGATTATCTTATCACCAGACATTTTTATAGCCAGTACGTTGAGCGCCTTTTGAATCCCGTCCGTTTTTATAATTATACAAAAAAACCAGTTTTATATTTGCGGTACGACGACAGTCCCTTTGGTACGGAGATATCAACAGTCCTGCTTCAGCTGTTTTAGGGTAAACACTACTTTTTATTGATCGTGTCTTTCATTCTATAATGAAGCCGATAACAGTATTCTTCTCTATGTTGTTAACATGTGGGACTTCTCACCTTGTTTTCGATTCATACACCGGAACTCCTATATCTCAAGAAGAGTTACTAAATCACAATAAGAAAAATACAACTTTGTAAGTATTTTTTTTGCGTAAATAGACAATGTAAATAGAAACGTGAGTGAGATTACCACTGCCGAAAAATAAGTTTCCAGAAGATCGGTAGCAGTGTCTTCTTCAAGCATAAGACGCTGCTGATCATCTTCTGAAAAACTTCTTAGTGAACAGTGGTAATCTTAAATAATTAATGCACAAAGTGTGAATTATATAAATCGTACCCCGGGTTACCATCGCTACAGGATTCTACACTGTAAATGACTTCATAGAAAATAGAACCTCTGGGGAAAGAAATGCCAGCCTCTATTTAAATGTTAATTAAACAGTTAATTATATCCTATTAAAAGTGTATAGTTCCGTTGAGTTTTTTACGTCAGTTCGGAAATGGTACCATATAACAAAATAATATTTTCTTAAATCTTTGTCTGTCTGTCTGTTTGTTCTGTCTAATCTCTGAAATGTTTAGACCGATTTTAACGGGATATGCTGGCAGATAGATTTTTTTAATATTTCTAATTTGTATCGCTAGTGGTTTTTTTATAATAATTTTTTTTCGCTTTTACTAAACGCAGACAGTGGGGGAGAGGGTTGCCGCTATTTGTTACGAATCTTTCTTCTCCCAGCTGCGAGGCACAAAACGCTGTCATATAATTTTTTACAACTTTTCTTACACAATTTTCTCATTTGGGTTAATACAGCTAAAATTTATACTTATTAACAATACAATTTGGAATACTCAATTATATATTAGTTGGTACATTATTTTATTTCAAGTCGCTGCCCAAGCGCTACAGACCGTTAAATGCCTTACTGACAGACAGGTGATGTAATAATGAGTAACATAGGCCACTTTCATTTTTGAAAAATTTTTTAGGCAAAGAAAAAAACTGAAAAAACGATATAATTTTTAATGCCACACGAACGAAGTCGCGGGCATAGCTAATCGTATATATAATATACTATATATAATATACTATAATATATATAATCGTATGTTGTTAGTAATTTGTAAACGTCATGTTAAAATTCAAATAATTCTCATAGAATTGATTCAGGTTTCCGTTAAAGAGGTTAGACTTTAATAAAGAATAAAAATGCGGAGAAGGAAGAGAGGATGCGTGTAAGGATTGGAACGAAAAGAAGAGAACAAAAGAAAATTGGATTTATGAAAGTGTATGTAGGAATAGATATTGTGAAGGATGAGAGAGGACAACAAAAATGAAATAGTAACAATGAAAAAATTGCTAAATAAAGCCCATGTCTCAAAAACGATAAGGAAATAGGGAGGCCCCAAAACGTGTGCGAAATAAAAAATAAAAAAAAAGTAAAGGAAAAGTGATACAGTGAAGTGATAGAAATTCAAGTAAAAAGTACGCTACTTTACTCTGGAGAGAATATTTCGAAATAAGAAACACCCTGTACCCAATTCAAACCCAAGCTGACAAACAAGTTTTCATACAAAGGTCAGGGTTACATACAAAGACAGGTTCAAGGACGTTCATTCCTACGGGGCTCAGGGGCTAAAAAGCAAAGCGGTCATCGGACCTCGGGCTGTATAACAGGACTGGTATTACACGGACGAAACACAAGATGCGTTCACAAGATTCATCGATTTGGCGAATACGGAAATCGCCGCACAGATACTAGCGCACAACCTGAGGATGACAATATGGAGTAGGGATGAGGAAGTGCATGCACGAAACGTAATTTTAAACATTGGAAATTGTTAGGGTGTCGTTAAAATAGATTATGACACTTAGTAAGCAATGTTAAACGTAAATGACAAAGGCTCGGACGCTAATGTCTGTGGAATATAGGACCTAGTAGTAATAATAAAACAGAATGTCTGTCATTTGCAAATGCTTTTAAAAAATACTTGTATGGTTTGTTTTAACGATCTTGGTCAACGAAATATCCTGTTGAACTTAAATCTTTACTCAAAGTGTATCTCTTCGTATAAAGTACGCAATCGGGAATTTCAGGTTAATATTATATTGAGAAGTTAATATTTATTTCTAGTTGGTGCACCAGTCATTTCCTTCCATGTAATCCTTATGAAGGGAGGCGAGTGGATGGATCGTGTAACAATTTACGATACCCCACCCGTGGGATGAGTCACACGCCTCCTTATAGATTGTTACCTGCTGTTTTTGATAAGGGTATGTAAAGGATTATTTTTTCCTCTTCTACTTAACATTTATTCTGTCTTCTTTATTCTCTTTCTCTATTTTAGTTCTGAATGTCTTCTTGCGAGAAACCACAGCTGAAATCAGGGCTGTTACACGTATCTATTTTTTCTGGTCGTCTGACTGTTTTAATTATTTAATACCCTTTATTTTTTCAAGTTATTTTTTGTCTTCATTACTAATATTTTTGTTATTCTTTTGTATGTCTATTGTTAAATGTTTATCTATTTATCTATCTTTATTAACCACATCAATCCCACATTTCCAGTCTGTCTTTGCATCGTTTAAAACTCATATCACGGTAAGTGTCGTTTTGATATTCTTATATCGGTATCATCGTTCCCATGTGTTTGTAGATATTTTCGTATTTCACTTATTTCTTAGTCTACCATTTTAAAAACTTTTTCAATTTGTAGCCATTAATAATTCATATTATTTTTAACTTCAATAACAGTGACAGCTACATTTATATTTTTTTCTTTCATTTATTACACCAATTGAAAATTTCCAGGTGAGACCGTATTTATGAAAATCATATTTAAATTAAGTTTCTCTATAGCATTGCATGTATTAGGATTTACTAGATTACGAAGGGTTCAAATTGTATTCACGTTTGTTCTTAAGTAATGGTAGGTTAGAGTGGAAGTGGTCGAAATAGCCTCTGGTGCCTTAAACATAGAACCTTCACCTACAAAGTGGAGATATAGCTTTTTAACAAGGCCTAAAAGAGATAATCGGTCTTAAGTCATTGGTCATAGACTTCTGTCTTTAGGAACATAGAAATATTGAACGAGACGTGTCATCGGCAAGCGCACTGTAGAACGATCAGCGACAATGCGGATAGGATTGATGCTTCTTATCGGTCCTATTGGAAATCTTTAGAGAGGAGTTCATGATGATCATCTCACTGCTGAAATGGTGACTATATTGATGATTAGATTGTAAGTATATTAATAACAAAATATCGCAGATTTCAATCCAAGGCTGTCGAAATCTGGTAGAAGTTTACCGCTGGCCAGATTTTTGAGGAAGCGACTTCTTCTAGAAGGATACGTTCCTGATGCAAAATTCACGATGTTGTCGACGTATATCCTTCTGTTGATGAACGCCGATGTTCTGTCGTTTTATGACACCGGTGAGTAAAAATTAAATTTAAATGTATTTTTTTCCACAGATTTGTTGGTGGAAAAAGTACTTACAAAATCGCACAATTGCAAATGCAGATTGTAAAATGAATATATATATATATATATATATATATATATATATATATATATATATATATATATATATATATATATATATACATATATTTGTAAGAATTACACTAATATGCAGCTATTAATTTGTATTGATTGGTATGATTGTTGTAAAAAGCCATGAGTATTGTAAATGTTGTCATGGATTGAAAAAAAAATTGAAATTAAAATTAAAAACGGGCAACTCTGAATAGGGTACAGGTAAGACGTTATCGCGGTGGTGGCTGGTCGGAAAGCATTTCAATGGACAGACGCACGACGCGAGTCGGATATATTCTAAATTAATGCCTCTTAATCCAACTATAACTAGTGTTTAGTGTAGTTTCTTTTAGTGTAGTTTAATCATTTGGGTCTCGTTAAAAAAGAAGACACGAATGATTAAAAAAAAATTATCATAAAATAAGTTGACTTCAACTTAGTTTAAGATAGTTTACGATTTAAGTTAGTAAATGATTTAAGAGACTTAAACATTAACAAAATCGGAAATTTTAAAGGTAAATATAAAAACAGAGGCACCGACGCTAATGTCTGTTGAATATAGAACCTTATAAAAAACGATTCTAGTATAAATAATTCATGGTTGCTAAATATTTGTGCATTTTATATATATATATATATGTTTTGTCTATATGTCCAAGTGTACTATCCGTTATTTACACTTCTGTTTCCATGCTATGGTTGTCTTGAAGAATTTGCCTCGTGTGATAAGACCGCCTATTAATATGTAACTATGTTATATTTTTAGCGTGTACAATAAATAATATTTAATTAAATTTAGATGAAAATACTTGATCGTAGTGTTCGACGAAATAACTAGGAACAAATACTTAACGAATTCGTATGCTAAGGATCTACCACATACATACAAATTCATCTTTTGGTATAACAGCGAAGTTTCTGAAAGTGGTCAAGAACAACTCGAATTCCGATTATTTATAATCATTTATTTACAATATTCCATTTATGAATTATATTCCAGACACCTGTGTTTAAATGACTGACTACGTGTATTATTAAAGGTAGTTTATTCCCGAGCTTTTAAGCGACGTTAAAACAAAAAGCTCTGTATAATACAGGCTTACTATAATCATTAAGCTTGTACCTACTCGGCAAAATGTCAAGAACGACGGTCATATATCTTTGTTTCGTTATATTTTATTTCTTATTACATTGCATACTGGTTGTAAATGTTATCTAGTTAACCTTTTAGTATTATTTTCTTTTGTTAATTAACTTCTTTATATTTATTAACTTTGAAATGTGTTCAATTATTAACTTTAATAAATATTTTATTTATATAACTTGACTGTACAATGTTTGGTCTTAGGTGTGATCTTCAAAAGTGTGAATGTATGGCTCATTTGTTTTCACCTGCATTGCATTTCAGAGATGTTTTTACGTTTAGCCAAAAGGCTTTTACAGCTTCATCTGATATGAGTTCTCGTAGCTAAATGTTGTATCCGAATCTACATTAGAAATTAAATGAAGGATGAGGTAGTTAAGATAAGGCTTTCGTGGTCGAGTCTGTGTTGCTGTTTGTATAGTAAGTGTGAAGTGAAAACTTGTAGGGCAGTGTGGACTATTCGACAATCTAAGGAAGGGGATCCTGCGTCGTTTACGTGATAGACGGTTGTTTTCACCTATTTTCAAACATACGATATAAAATGACCGCTGATAAATATGTTATATTTATTTATTTTTTCTTTAGGAATGCGACAGACCTATAACATATATATATATATATATATATATATATATATATATATATATATATATACAAAGTCTCCAGTGACAGCTAGTAAACAATATTTAATATTATTATAGAGTAATTTAAATAAAAAAAATTACTATATTATCAATACTTTATTTATTATTTCTTGACAGCAAATGATACGTTTATCTCTGTAACATGTATACATATATATTCAAACAACCTGTATGTTATTCAATCTTTTGATATAGTGTTAATAAAAAAATTTATTAACAATGATAAATGTTTGCAGTGAAATACGTTCTCTGGAAGCCGTACTGTTGCTCTGAAAAAGGAAAAACTGATAATGCCTGCGTACCGAATAAAATACCAGACGATGATCCCGTGCATCGTTTCTCTAATATCAGATGTTTGAACATGACAAGACCGGAGAGTTTTCAGTCTATTGGATGTGTTAAATCTGATACTATTCCAGAACGGGTAAGACTGTAAAATACTACTACTTCTTCTTCTTTTTAACTGCTGGACGCCCACTGCAAGGCTTAAGCCTCAACTATAAGCCCTGATTCGCTGCTCGTGGCGACAGCTACCTGTGGTCACCTTATCTATGTCGTCAGTCCAACAGTGGGGTATCTACCCACGCTTAAAATACTTACTTTCATCTACATATTAATATGGAATATTAAATACAAAATCTAATTGAGAAAAAAAATAGTACAACGCATAGTTATTTTAAATAATTTCCAGTTGAGTTATTTACATAACTGGTTTAATATATTACCAATAAGGTCATCGACATATATAATTTTAATTTACATATATTAACTATTAATTAATTCCGTTCATTTATAAAGACGAGAGTGGTTAGGTATCTTCTAGACTCCGAGAAAGGCAGCAAAATGAAGTGGTTTAGTGTTGTTTTGGTACAGCGAAGATGCTGGAGGAGGCACATCCTTCCGGGATGTGTCTTGGCACAGTACATAGAGGCAGCTGCAAGTGCCGTTGAAGATCTGAAGATAACCACTGAGAACGTTTTAGTATGGGAATCCTAAATAACCTTGTCTTTACCCCAGAAGGCAGGGTATCTAATATCCACCTGGAAGATTTCCTCTCCGATATAAAAAAAAGCGTCTTTTAGGCAAGCATGTACCATTGTTGACCTCGTCTTAACTTAATATCAGGCGAGACACGTGTGAAAAAAATTTAAATTCTATTTTTTTAAATATTCCTTCGCTTTTTGTAAAAACTTCTATATATTTATTTATATAGTGCTAGTATTAATATCTAATTAAAAAAAATTAAATACTGGAAAATACACAGGAAAACCTTATAAGTTTCTTTGATTTTATTATTTATGAATAAGGTTTTCCACAATTTTTATTATCAAACAAGCCGTCCAAACAGGTTTTGTAGTGTCAGATGTTATTGTTATTGGCATTTAAATAAAAAATAAATAAGTTACAGTAACTTATTTAAGCATGATTGCTTGATTTATTTATTAAGTACTGACTCATAATCCTGTTGAATGATAATACTTTGCAATACGTGAAATGTCAAACGCGCGAAGTTCAAATTGAAATTTCCTATGCGTTAAGTTCAAATAACCTTTATAGTTTGTAGAATTTTTCAAGTTTCAATGCATTTTTCAAATTATTTCCGTGAAAACCTTCTGCAGAGTATTAATGAACTTACCAAGAAATATAAATTAACAGAGAATTAAGTGTTGAAATGTTGAAGTAGTCCCAAGTTAATTAGAAAGCCATGTTCACGTTGACCAGTCAAAGTAAGCTTTCTAGAAAGTACTGTGGTTCTAATTGGGTAGCGGAGTTTCAACGACTAGTCAATATTTTGTTAACGTGAATGAACTATTGCTTCCTTTTTTAAGACAGGAATTTGAAGGAAAAAAATAAAAATTTTGAGAAGAAAAAATTTAAGTCGGATTAATTTTAATTTCAAGATAATTAGTTCAACGCCTACATTTGACGCGTCAGCTCTTTACGGAAATTCATTAAAAAAGTTGTTGGAGAAAGGAAGGAAGTTTGAAGGTGGACTTTTGAAATATGAAATAGAAAATGGAAAAATATGGCCTCCCAGCGTAAAGACGCAGGGCAGTTTATGCTTTCTGAATCAAAAGCCTCACGAAACTCGATGCCATGATACACGTATGTATTAAATTATTTACTACATCAGATGAATAATTAAACTCTATTCCATGTAAAGTAAACTTTATAATTTGTCTTTATTTGTTGTTTAGATTTAGATTTCCCTCAATGCCGCTTGAGGTTTTCTTTTTTACTCCAATGGTCTCCTTCTCCCTCTATTGTCACAACGACATAGCCAGCCTATTGGCATTCATTTCACAGTTTTTAAATATTATATCGAATGAAATTATTATGTAACAAATTTGTAAATACCGAAGTAATTAAAAAAAACGCTGCTACTAATTACGATGAGTTGTATTTATATTGTCAATGCAAAAACATTGAACATTTTGAAATAAAAGTATCAAAATAAATGCGGCGAATGAATTCGACCGTATGCGTCAAAATGATATATTATGCTTCATACACCTTCATGGATAGAACAGAGAAAAAAGATAGATGTATATCGTACCAATCATCAACACTACACAACGACAACAACGAAAACAACGACAACGACATCGATAAACATAACGACGAACGACAACAACAGAAACAATAGAACAGAAAGAAGAAAAAGAGAAAATGATAGCAAAAAAAATATTCGTTGACTTAGCCCATAATAATAAGGTCAGGGTTTTGATTCGTTTTGTCTTTTTAGCGGAAGAAGGAGGCAACAGTGTGGTCGGGGTAAATCTTTCCATAATATGGTTCTGGAGATTGCACAATCACATCGCATCTTACTTGGCTCGCATCAACCCCTGTTGGGATGACGATAGGCTGTTTTATACAGCGAGAGATATCGTTATTGCTATTAAAATGCAGATCGTTATATACGAATTGCTACCTGTGTTTTTTGGTACGTATATACTTTACTTACCTTACATTAGAACAAGTCATTCTTAACTAAAAAAGAAATTTAATTAAGAAAAGGACCAATATTTAGCCACTTCCGCACATGCAGTGGTAGTCGTGCAACAAAGTGCACCGCCCGCCAGCCCATTGATAAATGCGTATGCGGCAAACAATGCGAATTACACAACTGCCACCGTCAAATCACTCAACACGTGTTTCACCGCTCCACGTGGCATCTTCAGGAGTTATGTTACACCGATTAGTGCCAAACACAGAGTGCTTTGCACTTTGTTGCACGACTACCACTGCATGTGCGGAAGTGGCTAAATATTGGTCCTTTTCTTACTTAGGATGGACTTCCGCAAGGTAACGCCTTATTCCATTAAATAAGAAAATTAATGTTCAGAAGGATTTCTCGTTGATAATGATGCTCAAATATCTTTTGAGGACCGAAGAGCTATTTAGAAGATTCGTGGATGGGATTTATTTCTTACTTTCTAATACGCTAGTTCGTAGGCTAGATCTATTAGTATTATTTTAGATTTTTAAGCAATTGACAAGAATTTATATACATTTTTCCAAAATCACAATTACTTTCGCAAAGTATGAACTAAATATTTTATCAACAGGTAAAGAAAACTTAGTAAGAGATGGAGTGATTTCACCTCATTTAGGATTTCGTGATATTTATCATAGTCAAGTCATTCCACAAATTTCTTTAGAGTTCACAGTGATGCTACGTTGGTTCCATACAATACAACCGGGATATGTCAAGTAAGTAACATTTGGTTTAATAAAGATTTCAAATTCAGAACACGTAACCTTTGAATGAATCTTTAAATTCCAGATTGTACGATCCAAAAGGATATTATTTAAAACAGATGCCAATCGCAAACCTTACTCTAAGAACAGGTTTCCTGGCTGTTGATAATAATATAGACCATTTAACACAAGGATCATTTAGACAGGCAGCTGCTAAAGTTGATCATGCTATTGATCCAGAAGTGAGTTTATCAATTATTTTTTATAAAACTGTACCATATCATGCGTTGTAAAAAAAAAATTTTTTTTCAAAAGCTTTTTCGAGTATGTATTTAATAATTAACCAAATATTTACGACAATTCGATGTAAAGTTTTTGAATCTATCGCGCAAAGTCAGACAGATACTCAATCATTTTTATACATGAAGTAGTTGACTTTTTACCACTTTAATTAACAGGTCTGTCACATGTTAATTGGAAAAAAAATGTAAAATATGTCAGAGTGATCACTCGATTTCTCGATTAAATATAGAATAAATAAATATTAGCCGCAGCTATAAAGCGACAGTATGAACAAGCAGATAGTGACTGCAAAACGCACGAACTTTGCAACGAACTGACAGATGCGCGAAGTTCACAGCGAACTTTCTAAAGCGCCAAGTTTCACCATCATCACCGTGTCAGTCATAGGATGTCAACAGCTAGACATAGATTGCCAATAAAAAAAGTTCTTATATTCATTGCATTTTCTGAAATTATTCAGGTTTCTGCTGAATTTTCTTGTTAATCTTTTGCATAGTATAGGAATCTAAAGAAATATGAAGGTAGTAATAAAATCTATTGCTAAAATTATGAATATGTTAAACAGATATAGATGTTTTATAGTGGATATAATTAGAAATTAAAGAATATAGAAATGAAAGCCAACCTAAATATTTATTACTTTAGATATATCTATGAAGAGTTGATACATTTACAGTATATATAAACGATTTAAAATTAAAGTAAACGAAGGATTGTAAAAGGCTTGATTTTGCGAAAAATTTCAGTTAGGTGAGAGTGTTCTCGGCCCTCATCAGCAGGCATCTGACGTGTTGACGAATGATCTGGCCAAAAATCGCTATTATGGACTTCAACCTTATGTAAAGTACTTGGAGCTTTTCACTAAACGAACTTACAGGAAATTTGAAGATTTGTTATATGTTATGGAGGCCGAGGTAAAGCCTATTACTAATTTCAATATTTTTAATTTTTGTGATATTTTCAGTTGGTTTAGCTTCGCAAAAAAGCTGTCCAGTAACAGAAACTAAGTCAGATGGTCAGTCCACCATTTTGTTCTGCGTCTTCAAGATATTTTTTCCGATCTTTTTCAGTTCAAAATGACCTTTCCTTAGGTTATTCATCTTATTAAACCTAATTTGGTGTCTCTTTTTTGGGCCCTCTCGTTCCCCTTATTTAATTCTTGGGACAGAAGTATTATTCTAATAATTTTTTATTACATTTTATCCTCTTTCAAACTTTACAATTTCTCCCATTCTATTTCTTTCATTCACAGTCTTAATACAGGTTGCTTCTCATTCTTTGTCACATTTTATTTAAATCATAGTTGACCGTGATTGGTGCCGGACTCAAAACCAGGTTCACCGCAGGATACTAAAAAGGGGTAGAACTTAGCCTCCTTGGTCTATTGGTAACGGACTAGGAGAAGTATTTTTCCGATGTCAGGCTGAGAAATATGGTGTGTTGCAAAGTTTTAGTGAAGGAGATTGGCTGCAGATCCGAAAATGATTTCAAATTATTAATGACGGTAAAGAAATATTGTGGGGCTGTTAATTAGACCGATTTTATTATATCCTTCGATGTTAAAGCCATATATTATACAAACATAATATTGCGATCAAAAAGTAAGGTGAATTTGTTTATAAAATGAAAATACTTTATTAGTTCTTCCAAATCCATTTTATCCCATTCAAAATAATTCTCGTAAGATAAAACGCACTTTTGTTTACGTTTTTTACAGTACTTGTAAAGTCAGAATAGCCTTCAAGACGTTTCGAAACGTCGTCCTCGAATAGGCCTTTTGAATTTTATGAATAGCCAGAAGTCGTACGGAGCTAAATCAGACGAATAAGATTGTCGCGGAACGATATTAGCCGAATTTTTTACACTTTTGGCACTATTCGAAATTTTACTCGTTTTAAATACAAAACATCCTTCAAAATGGTTTAGGCTGAACTAAATGATATTCCAACTTTTGACAAATAAACGCTTGGTAAATGTTATAGATACTACCAACATAGGAAAATATATCTGCCTTGCTAATGCCCGGGAGTTTTAAACGACAATTTCACCTTACTTTTTGATCACAGTACTATATTTCCCACATATGAAAATGCAATTGTTTATGTCAAACCATTTGTGGATGAATTATCTTGGGAAAGTCGTCAATATTGCTACGCAGTACACATTGCCGGCCTTTAATTTGATCAATGTTTAAATAGTTTGAGCTTCTTCTAGAGCTATGCTATTTCTATAACCTTATTTTAAGTTGGTAAGTCCATAACAAGTGACCAGATATCAACACAATGATTAACTATTACAATAATTTCGATATTCAGTTATATTTTCGATACTTCTTCAATCATAAGCATATCCGTATAAATATATACTATGGTATATTTTTTAAAATATCTCCACTTTTAACTCTAAAACTACCACTTCCGCACATGCAGTGGCAGTCGTGCAATAAAGTGCACCGCCCGCCAGCCCGCTGATAAATGCGCATGCGACAAACAATGCGAATTACACAACTGCCACAGTTAAATCACTTAACACGTGTTTCACCCCTCCACGGGGCATCCTCAGGAGTTATGTTACACCGATTAGTGCCAAACACAGTCTTCTTTGTGTAGGTCGCTGTGCGGAAGTGGCTAAATATTGGTCCTTTTCTTACTTAGGATGGACTTCCGCAAAATAATGCCTCATTCCGATCTTGTTAGTAGTTTTAATTTTTATTAGAATTTAAATAAAATTTATATCCTTAACAGAAAGTAGAAATCCTTCAAGAGGTATACGAGAGTGTTGAGGATATAGATCTACAAGCTGGATTATGGCTCGAAAATTTCATTAAAGATGGTCATGTACCACAGACTATGTACAACATTGTGGTCGAACAATTCTTACACTCTATTATATCCGACAGACATTGGTATGAGAGAGCTAATCGACCAAATGCTTTCACCTTACGTAAGTATATATATTATCAACATAAACGAAGAGTACATCACTCACCTTTGGTTTTTCGATGATATAGTTGTAATAGCTGATATCATGGAGAACCTGAGTACAGTTCTCGATGATGTAAACAGAGCCTCCAGAAAAGGCCTTAAAATAAATATGGATAAGACAAAAACTATGTCTAATATTCATGTCATACCTACTCGAATAGTTATTTAATATGTTTTGTTAGAATTTGTACAAAATGTCCAAGTTCGAGAAGGAGATCATACAAGGACAATATCGCAACACGTATGGACAGCGTACTAGAAGCTCATCTTCTCATGTTTGAAGCTGAACTGTTTATTTATAGCCAATATAAATAATTAGTGATTATATTTGACAGAACAACTGCTCGAGATACGAAAAATAAGTATATCAAGAGTGATGTGTGACGTCGGAGATACCGTAACACATATCCAGAGGAATGCTTTCTTAAGAATAAGTCCAAGGTAGTAAATGTATTTTTTTTTATTATTTAGTCATTCTATATATAGTTATACATTACTTAAGACGGGCTATAGTCACCCAGAGATAAATGGAGAGGGTAATACTCGTTCCGCGGCGAAATAAAATCAGAAATGAGTCCGCAAAAGAACTGATCGTCTAAACCAGAGTTCCCCAAACGTTTTGTATGTCGTAGTCCCCCTGCCATGTTTTTCCGTGTTGAGTAACCCCTCTTACTTACCTGATATTGATTTCCTGTAAATTTCTAACCGTAGTGAAGTTTAGTGTTAAAAACTTAAAGTAAAATCACATGTTAATTTTTACATTTATTAATTGAATTTAAATTAAAACTACTCAAAATAAAATTTTGTATCTGTTATGTAAAATATAAGTAACATATTAATATTTTTTTACTTCATAGGTACTTTTATAAATAATGCAAATGTTTTGATATTATGAGATAGTGTGATGTAAGTAAATAGGTACTATCAGTGTATGTGTTGAGACCCACTATCGTGGACCCCCATTTTCATTTCATGGACCCCCAAATATTTTTTTTGCTGACGTAGACCCCTTGCAGGTTGTCATAGACCCCTGGGGGTCGATATAGACCACTTTGAGAATCACTGGTCTAAACTGACAGTGGGCGGGGCATATCTCTCGTGCATCCGAAGGCCGTAGGGGCCGAAAGGTTCTCAAGTAGCGTCAATAAGGGTAGACGCAGTTTAGATAGACCTCAGCACTTAGTGGGCCGACAACTTAGTTAAGGCTGTGGGAGGTTGCTAGATTCGGTAAAGTTTAGACCAGTCATTGTGGCGATCTTTGGGAAGGCATGTCTTTCAGTTGGCGTCCATCGGCTCAAAATAAGAAGTTATGTATATATAAATACATATATATATGTATATATATATGTTTGTGTGTGTGTGTATAGTTATATATATATATATTCTAAGGAAGTACACAATACTAGGAATATTCCTAGGTAAGTCTATTTGATTTGATTGTTGGTGACATATCAAAAGATGTTTAAAATGTCATTTGACTAACTCATTACATGGGTTCGTTTATGATACGAACGCTTTCAATGAAGAAAAAATAAAAGAGAGACGCAAAAAATTCGGTCTGACCAAAGGGTGTATGGAACAGAGAAATATGTTTCCTTTAGAACGTTTTGGTATCTTTTCAGTGGTAATTGTAACAATATAACATATTTGAAGGATTATTTATTGTTTCGATAATGTGACTAAATATCCCTAACAATGTACGGTATATATATGAATAATTTTATAGTATACTTATATTCGCGATATCCATACACCTTTCAGTAATAACTAACCAGCATTCGAAATAATTATTAAGAAGCTCTATAATCAATTTTTAAGAATAAAAAGAAAAGTAAAGTAAATAGTCCGGAGATTGAGCACCCCTGCCATACATCGCAATGGCCAGTTATAAAAAACCTTTCGTTTAAACTCTTAAGATAGATTTACGAGACAAAGTTTGAGACAGGGGACTTCAACCACATTCATACAAGATGTAGGTGCTTCTAGAGTTTCCTCCTCCATTTCTCTCAGCACTAACACTTTCAGAAATGGTAGTAGCGATATTAACCAGCAATAGCAACCTCTCGGGCGCCTTTATGTCGGAATGCTAAGCGGGTATTATCGACAAGTGACAACTTAAGCTAAGGTCCTCTCACTTAGAGCTTAGTAACTTGATGGAGTGTTCACCAAAGCGATCTAAGACCTCGGCGGCCTCCTAATCGAATCGGAGCCTTCGATCTTCGCTACTAAAGGATAAGTGCAGACTACACCCTGTCACTTTATACTTGTGCAATCTGGGTGGTGTGCCATTTGGGTATCATTGAGAGTCTATTAAACAAACATAGTTCAAGATATGATCTTTCACCACGCAGGCCGTTCGATTGTGAAATGATTTACCGCTGAATATAAGACGTGCTAACTCACTACCTATTTTCAAGAAAAAGGTTAAGAACTATTTACTAGACCTATAATCTATCTATACCTATAATCTCTTAGTTGATTTCTTTTTCTTCTTGCTTCTTTCTGAGGCAAGTGCGATCGAGCCAATACTGATCGAAGTCAGATGTTTTTATTTATTATTGTATTATATTTATAATATGTATTAAACCTTTTTTATCATAAGACATATATATTATATACGTATGTATGTCTATGTATGTTTATGTATATTTATGTTCATTTGTTTGTGAATATGTATTTTTTGTACACGTGAACTACCCTTTATAAGTACTTTTATCTTTTCCTTACTATGGTTGTCTGTAAGAGATTGCCTTGTGTGATAAGACCGCCCATTGTACTTTTTTGTATATTATTGTAAAACTTATTAAATGTATCTTATCGTGTAAAATAAAGAATATTAAATAAATAAATAAGATATAATTGACATAAGTTTTTTTTTTACAGTAATCCAATTTGTGGCTGTAACGAAATAGAGGGCATTGATTTTTGGGCATGGGAGGACAGTTCTTGTAGCACCGATGGATCGTACCTTGGTCCGGACTATAAACAAAAAACGAAATTAATTTAAGCTTATCATATTTTAAATTCTCACGAAATATAATGTGCTTTATCGTGGTGCTTATATATGAAATAAAATATAATGAACATGTGTTGTTTTTTTATCAAATTGTTTATATATGTTGCGTTTGTTTGTGTATGTTTCCGTATTGTTTGCCACAAAGATTACAATATTTTTATGTCAAATAATTCTAGCGCGTTCGAATTTAAATTTCGAACGCCGATTTGAATAGGACGCCATCAGTGCTCACTGCCGTTGTTTTAGGGTCGTGTAAATTATAAATATTGTTTGTGCATATATGAATACACCTTCTTCTACCATTCTTGGACTCAGGCGGTAACTCATCTCCGCCCGTTAATAGTATAATATATATATATATATATACTACACGGACACGGCACAAGATGCAATCGCAAGATTCATTAATGACGCGAATGCGGCGTGAAATCTAAAGAAGACAATGTGGAGAAAGGATGTGGAAGTGGTCGCACGAAACATAATCTTAAAAACAGGACATTGTCATGGCGTCGTTAGGATATATATATATAGCAAAAAGAAAACGAAAAATAGGTAAATGTAAAATAAAGGCACTGACCCTAATGTATGTGGAACATTGATCCTAATAATTTATATATATATCCATATACATACGTACACACACACACACACACACATATATATATGTTTATATATATGTATGTATGTATCTGATAATGGCTCATAATATACTTTTCTTGAAGAAGACGACCTCAATAGAAACAATATAATGATAATATAATAATTATTTATAATTCGTTACTTCTCAATGTAAACGGTGTATAAAAGATACAGATTTTCAGCGACAAAATTCTTTCCTTTTATAAAAGTTTACCTAATGAGATCGGCCCATAGAGAGTTGTAATTGGATCGTAAATCCATTGTGAAGTCGGCAGTCGGAGGCCGGGCCTGCTGGCGTGTGAAATTGGAACAGAATTCATTAAAACTCCGTTTAGAAATTAATTTCGCGAACGTCTATAATGATCGTCGCGCGTGCTATTGTGTGAAATATCAAACGCCTTAGATGGATTGTCACCGGAAATGTCCTTATTTAAAGATTAGAAAACGTGGTCACAGTACCGCTAATTCTAAAATGCAAACGTGTGTTTTTATTTAAGCATTTACTTTAGGTAATCAGGTGATCAACCCTTTAGTTCGTTGTAAGAGGTGATAAAAAGTGTGGTGGTCTTCATCGACGACGTAATCCGAACCCAAGAAGGGCAGCAATGTGAACTGATTTCGTGTTGCTGCGGTATAGAGACGATACCGGAGGAGTTCTAGCTTCCCCTAGCTAAGTTATTTATAGGTTAGGGATTTTTATTTATTGTTAATAATGTTTTCATTTATGTTTTTATTTTAGCGCCCTTCTTCCATGCATCTTAAGATCATTCATTCTATTCTGACATTTTACATTTCATCTGTCTTGCACTTTCAATCCATTTTCCTTTTTTTTCGATGCACGAACATGGATGAACCATCACCTCATTTCTCAGTATTTACATTTTTTTATTTTTATTAGATTTTTTTGTTTACTTATTATTTTGCTTACATTCGTTTCATTTATTTACGTTTTTCTTAGATTGTTGACTCATTACTTTTACATTTATACAATTACATTTATCACAATTTTTCGGGATGTATCGTAGCACGATACTAAAGGAGCACCTGCGGGTTTTATAGGAGATCTGGCCCCTCTAATGGTATCGAGGACCACTTCCGTGAGGGCTTTAAAGAGTAGGTTCATATAACACTAGCCTTCCCCTAGATGCCAAGGATCTTATATCCTTGACCTTATAGCTTACATCTTGACCTAGACCTTATATCCAGAAAATTCCTCGTAAAAACCAAAAAAAAGGTCATCTGGTGAAAGGTCATATAATTTCTGAATGAAAACCTCTTATTACGTGTGATGTAACACTATATAACATTTTGCTTAATTACGTTACATGTTTTACTATTTAATCCACCATACCTTGTTGAATTTATTTTAATTTTAGAATGGATACAACTAAAGCTTTACGTTAAATTATGTTAAGTAAAATATTGTTACATTGTGTTATGTTACGTTAGATTTTATTACTGTACCTAAAGAACTGGATAAGATGAAATATCTTTTTGTTTGGATTAATACAAAAATACTTTGTATCGTTGTGTTTCTGTTATATTGTTTTATTACACTTAATTACTACACTATTGTTTTGTTATACATTGTTTCACCACACTTTTTTACTATCTCTTAGGAACTGGTTAAGGTCAAATGTCATTTTATTTGGATTAAGACACAAAAATGTTTACCTTTTATATTATTACATTGTTTCATTACACTACATTTTTTTACTATTCCTGAGGAATTTGATAAGGTATCACATGTCTTTTTGTTTGGATTAAGACAAAAATATTTTGTTACATAATTTAATGTTGTGTTACAACGTGTTTTATAAAGAACGAAAACGAGAATATGTTTTGAAATTATATTACGTTTATGAAACCACGTTTGCTCTTCCAACATCTCAGCGGTTCTGAAGACCACCACGGTTAGTGTCAAGAATACCGCATAACGTAGTCTATGTCTTTTTACAGATAATTTATTTCCTTATACCCGAAAAACATGTTGTTACATTACATATACAATATGAAGAATGCACAGTTAAAAAGGCGATCAATTATTCAACATCCCGTAAATGCTCACATTGAAATGAAAGCCTTTACCGCTGGTTTGAATAGAAATCTTTCTCTGCGCTGTTTGTAGGGACTGCGGTGGTTTCATTCAACCTTTCACGACCGCTTTCATGACATCGACGGGAATTCCCCGTCAGAGTTGATATTGCGCTAATCCGGCCCTAAATGCGCAATATTCGTCTTTGGGCAAAGTTTAATACACAGCTTGATCCCTACAGCAATGAAAGTCTCCGGACTTGGGTTTTAATAACTGTTGGTTGCGGATTTTCGTACGAATCTCT
The DNA here is from genome assembly GCF_028537555.1 of Battus philenor. Lineage (NCBI taxonomy): Eukaryota > Metazoa > Arthropoda > Insecta > Lepidoptera > Papilionidae > Battus > Battus philenor. The sequence continues at coordinate 14,961,295 of NW_027181737.1, read as the reverse complement.
AACTAAGTGAAGGGTGAATACGAAAGCGCCTATTTGTGTATGTCGGTAATCCTGAAAACTTTGCAAAGTATTTTCTGATCGTGCGTATGAAAACATCAAATATAATATAAGATGAACATATATTTCATACGACTATTACACACTACTATGACTACAAAAAGGTAGTTAAAAAGGTAGTTGTCGCAGTAGTTTAAAATAGATCAGGATTTAGTGACAAGAATCATCCCGTGAGCGAATGGAATTTGTATCTGTGTTGTGAACAGTGTAAATAAAAATGAATTGAATAATAATAAATATATGTATTTTGTATAATGCAATTTTGGTTTAACCATTTGGATATTAAGTATATTTTTTATTCCACAATTTAAACGAAATTAGAATCAAATTGAACGTTATTTACGTAATATTTTTAAACTCAAAATACTAATTTTTGTACACGTAAACTACCCTTTATAAGTACTTTTATCTTTTACTAACTATGGTTGGCTGTAAGAGATTGCCTTGTGTGATAAAACCGCCCATTGTACTTTTTTGTACATTATATAAGTGAAATTATTTAAATGTATCTTATCGTGTACAATAAAGAATTTTAAATAAAGAAATAAAAATGCCAAACACACCAAGATGATTCTCCACAGCAAACGCAGTTGAGTTTTTAATACGAATACTTGCTTTTATTAAATTCGAAAGTAAAAGCATTACATTCTCAAGTTGTGTTATAAAATATTTATTATTAAAAATATGTTAATATATATTTTTTCCGAGTTTTGAATTTATAAACTTTATCATTACTTTATGGTAATGTATGGGAGCCTAAAAAAATTAATTTTCAAAAACAAAATTACATATTTACTGGTAGTTACAAAATTAAAAGATGGTAAATTAATTTTGAATAATAAAGTCGTGGTTGCTACTCGAGAACCTTTTGGAGCCAACGGCTTTCGGTTATATGAGCGATGTATCCCGCCAACTGCCAATTAAGACCAGCAATTCTTCGAGCTACGTCGGTGTTCTTCTGCGGATCTCATTTCTGATTCGATCTCGCAGCGAAACTCCAAGCATAGCCCTCTCTCCCATACTCTCTGGGTGACTCTGTGCCTTCTTGTAGTAAGTGACTACGTCTCGGATCCGTATGTCATCACCTGTAACACACTTTGTTCAAGCTTTGAAAAGCTTTAACACACTTTGGTCAAAGATCTCCGTGTTCAAACAATGCGGTATTATGAAAGAGAAAAGGTTTCCAATTTTAATTTAGTTTAGTTTAATTAATTCTAAAACAGTGGTTGTAAACATAAAATAAATTGTTATTATTTTATCTACCCGATGTTAAAGCAATGATAAACACAATATAAACATGGCCACTTCCGCAATGCCCGCATACAATTTAGAAATATGCAAATCTGTTTAAAACCCTGCCGTCAAAGATTAACAAATGTAGATAGTTAATAAGGCCTTTATATAAAAATAAATCTTTGTTCATTTGATCTTGATTTATTGCTTAGTACGTATTATTGTAAACACATAATACTATTGTCAAAAAATAAGGTGAATATGTGATATTTATTCCTAGAAATCAATTTTATCACCTATTAGGTAATCCTCGTCCGAAAAATTGCACTTTTGCCAACTTTTCCAGTCCACAAAACAGTCTTTTTCCGGTATAGCCTTCAAGACAGCCTTCGATTCGGTTTTTATCTCCTCAATCGTGTCAAAATGGAGTCCCCGCATTAGCCTTTTGATTTTGCAAAATACCCAGAAGTCACACGGAGTCAAATCCGACGAATACGATGGTTGCGGAACAATATGAGTCGAGTTTTTGATGCTTTTTTTTTAATTTATAGTTTTGGCACCAATCAAGACTTTACGCCTTTGTGACACAAAATCTGATTCAAAATGGTTTAGGCTAAGTCAAATGATATTTCAGCTTTTGACAAACAGACGCTTAGCGAATGTTATAGACAGTCCTACCAAACTAGGAATAGAAATGCACCTTCCTTTCTAATGTATGAGAGTTTTAAATGACAATTTCTGACTGAATTCAATGAAGTCGCGGGGCAAAGCTGTATATATTTACGATTGCAGTCATTCCTATAACGCGGTATTTTTATGACCCGCTATTTCACGTATCTCGTGTAACAAATGTTTTCTCCCTCTGTGCGATATGGAGAATTCTGGTGACTCTAATTGAAGATTATAAGCTGAAAATGAAACAAATTCCTAATGTTTACACCCAAGAGGATTGTATCGTGATGATAAACCGCTTCGATATTGGACTTCATTCACTTTTCTGACCATATATGCTATATCGCCTTGACTCAATTTATTAATAACTTATGTCTGTTAAACGTACGGAAATCACGTGACTGATAAAAATATCCCAGTCCCAAAAATAAGATATAGAAAAAAATAAAAAGCCATTAACTTGCAAGCACAACTTAAGAGTGTTGTGAAGCACTTGATATAGGAAGAGGGTCCTACGGGTCCTTTTGGTAATCTGTGGTGGGGGCCTATGTCTGTGGACAACTAACGGGCTAAAATGATGATAATAAAACGTAAGTAGACTAAAAAAATTAAAAATATTTTTAATATAATCTTAAAGCGATTGTCGACTCTGTTCCATCTCTATTCTTTGACATAAGCACCCTGTAGTCGGTATTAATGAATATTTCTCCTCAAAGCGTAACTAAATTTGAATTTTAGGCGTAATATGGTATAGTGAGTGTTGTGATAAAAGCTCGGCGTATAATGAAGTTAAATTGCACGCGAGGAATAATTTAAATTATTCTCAGAATCATTTCTATACTTACGAGAATAATAGATAGAGAAAAATATCGATGTGATTAAAATTGTCTGATAGTACACACATTAATACCTAAGTGCTTTCTAGAGAAGCGATATCTATGAACAGTACATGTAATTTAATAAAATCCTTGAAATTGCAAAAATAGGATAAGGCAGTCGTTAAAATAATAATTCGTTAAATACATAAAAATGTTGATAGATTTACATTTACATTTTACATTAATTATTGTAAAATATTGAAAGTCGAATATCTTTAAGTAAAAAGAGCGTACGTAATGCCTTTTAGCTTTACTTCGCAGTAACCAATTTATATATATATATATATATTTATATATATATATATATATATGTATACACAAGTTCAGTTTATTCCTTTGTACATTTAGTTTAGGGGTGAGCTACCCTTATCACTTAGAGGTCCAAACTTAGTTCAAAACTTATTATAAGATCTACTAAATATACATATAAAATTTGACAAAAATCGGTCCAGCCGTTTCGGAGTATGGCAACTAACACTGTAATACGATATTTTTATACATATACTAGATGATACCGCAAACGTTGTTTTGCCATGCATGTTATTTCTAGGAAACATTTAAAAAACAAATAAAAAGTCAAAGTTGATCGTAGAGAAATGAAAATTAAGGGATGTATGTATTTTTGTAGGTTCTATAATTAAAAAATAAAAATAAATATTTTTGACTAAAAAAAAATTAGGGGTGGACCACCTTTACTATTTTGAGGGATGAAAAATACATGTTGTCCGATTCTCCACTCTCGCCGATATGCGCGCTAAGATTCACGAAAATCGGTCGAGCCGTTTCGGAGGAGTTCAATCACGCACACCGTGACACGAGAATTTTGTATATCAGATATATATTATACTAACAAAATTTCTAGCTTCCAAGCCTGTATGGTTCCAGACACATCGTGTTGAGTCAGTAAATGTGGAAGTCTCATATATATATATATATATATATATATATATATATATATATATATATATATATATATATATATATATATTCATATGTAAGTATGGATTTTATAAAATTCAATCCACATATATATAAGCATTTTTTGGAATATAAAACTTACACCCGAGGAAGTCAATGCAAGTCACGTGAAGGTAATAAAGGATATTTTATATGACAAATAATTGATACCTACATATTCAAAAATCCTGATCAGTCAAATTATTTGTTAAAGGTATGATGGTCTTTTTGACCAAGATACAAGTCATATATAGTTGGAAACCATTAAGAACTGTTCGATGCCTGATAGTATTTAATGATGTATTCACTTAAAATGAAATTCTTCCAAGTGTACACCGGCGCAAATAGTTTGTAACGACAAGCCAACCAACGTCTTCGCACTCCAGTCGCATTAGACGAATAATCTTTGACACAACCTGTTTGCTCTATCTTAAACGCTACCAGCTCTTATACAGATGTGTTAAAATTTAACTTCGCTTGAACACCTTTAAACGATCGAAACTTTACTTTGTGTTTGTACGATCCTTGCAAATTTGTTTTTGCGTTTTCCAAAAATAAGACTTTAACATATTAAACCTTATAACAATGAAAATAAGAGTTATTTGCGCATGACCTTTTGAATTCAAGTGATAAAATAAAATAGTTTAGGGCTTATGAATAGGCAATAACTTGTCTAGAGGCGCTTGCCTCTATGCACCGGTTAATGACAGCTGTATAGTCAAGTTATGCAGATTAATGCCAATTACATGCAACGGCTAGAAACGCACTGGACAATGTACTTGGTAATTCTGATACAAAGATATTTCAATGTCAACTTTTAAAAGCTCGATGGAACGTCAGTGGTACGCTTTGAAATTGGAAATCATTTAAAAGAAAAAACAAGCAACTTACAATTAAGTATATTTTTATGAGAGAATAGATATCGTGCCTGATTTCCAAATAAATCAACACTCATATTTTACTATTGTGAAGAATCAAGCCTTCGTGTGGACAGACCATGTAACGTGTAGAACAAATGGCCTACTCCCTATTTTTGGCTCGCGTTTCTGCATGTCTGTGTTTACTAAGACTCACTTTAAGCCGCTAAGACTGAGGTCTGGAACCCACTAGTGGGGATGGGTTGAAGGCAGGTTTATTTTTGAGATACCTAATATCCTGTCCTTGGTTGTCATATACAACCATTTCGTGTTCAGTACCCAACTCTACGGATCGTAATTAGTCCTCCTCCTTCGTTATATCTTACCCTACCACCATGGCGTCCACGATAATAACTTATGGTTCAACCTTCTTCCTAATTCCTCTAAAAACAAATAACCTCTAGTGTCAAAATTCCGGAGTGGAGACGATGGATAGGCAAGTGCAGAGCTGGACTTTGTCCCACAAGGAACACTTTCAGTTCGTTGATAGACAGCGGATTCTGGACACTTTTAATCAATTCTATGAGAAGGCTATGGAAGTCTATGTCCAACCGTGGATATCCTACGGTTGAAAAGACGATGACGGTGATGATTATTGAGCATTTACATTTAGTATTAACAAATGAGTGCAAATCAGTGGTTAATAATGATCTGAATGACAAGTATATTTCAATTTTTTATTTCTCTTCTTCAGTTTTGTCTTTTAAAAATATACTTAACGGTAAGCGTAATTATTTTAAATTGTGATTATTTACATGTTAGTTTTTTTTCTTTTAATAAATGATAGGAAACCAACTTGGTTTTCATAAGTCGTTTTTTTATCAATCCGTAAACAAAGTCAATGTATAAACATGTAATCAAATAATACGTTTTCAATCCATACTTAACGCTTATCAGGTTGTACAGTTACGATTTTATTGACTTTTCTTAATAGCCGAAGTCATGTTCCTCGTGTAGCGGAAAGAAACACGTCCGGCCACAAAGGGTCCACACGCCATTTAGCCTCACACTACATTTCGTCCAAATGATGCGACAAACATTTCAATCGACTCTCCGGTATTCCATGTTCACTTTGTACGTTATTAAGTCTATTTCAGTACGGTTATAGAAGGGAAACAAATAAATGACGGAGACAATGTAAAGGAAAACAATTGAGTACATTTTTGTTGACAATACATTTAAGAGATTAGCAATTTCGGAGTTAAATAGCGATCATAATGTTAACATTAGTTCAAATTAGATAAGACGTGCTTTGTTGCCATGTTTTCTTACATTCCTCCTGATGATGGCAATAACTTCAGAAGGTAGGCAGTATCTGGAAGTGGTAGAACAGGGACTAAGGAATAGAAATAGCAGTAAAACCAGATATCATAGAATCTAAGATATCCAATTCATACATCATGAAAGAACTGAACCGTTAAAGAAAGCTAATTGATGGAGTCGAAAGAATAGTTGGTTTATCTTACCACGATCCTCAGTGGCAGGGGAAACGATCAGACAGTACATACCTACGTAGGGTACATATAGATTCGTTGTTTAACATAAAGAATGTGGTATGATAAGGAAAGATTTTAACTGTACATAAGCTTGTATAGTGGAAAATAGTTTTTAAACATTGGCAAATTTAATAAAGAAAATGTAAATGTAAAATGTGCAAAAAAGTAAACTAAATGTAACGTGAAAATATGTCGTGATAGAGAAAGACAATGCGAAGGATGAAAGAAGAGAAAATAAAAGAAATTGTGAGTGATAAGAGAGAGAGATGGAGAAAATAATATTTAAAAAAATTAATGTAAGTATTACCGAAAAGTTTCCAATAATTGGAACCATTAAAAAACTTTAGGAACGTGTGAATGTTATCACATAAATTGCAAAAATTAAAAAAATATATTAAGACAGTAAGATCATGTGAGAATATGCAATACCCTATATAGATATGAACAACATTCACCTGTCCAAAATCAACCGCTCCGGTCTCTTACAGATAAATTTATAACTGTATCATACTTTTTATTTTAACTAATATATCTTTAATTGTATTTCATGATGCAAAGATTTTGAAAATCGAACTCCATATTTTATTCCAGAGTCAACTTTTTTTCCAAAAATTGACACATATTTCATCTTCATCAAATAGGTTACCTTCTAGTATTTTTACATATCAAACGCCTTTTATTGTATCTGTATATGTTACTACAAGTGATCTGTGTGAACATTCGTCTGGATTATAGTAAATCTATTCATCCGTGTTTTAGTCAGCTGCAACCACATTCATTAACGAACCAATACGATGTCACTGAGTTTGTGGTTATGTGATATATAATTACGCTTGCAAACTATGGATGCAGTTTTGGGACATGAACCGTTCTAAGAAAAAGTATAGATCGAAATTCCACACCACTATCCGTTTAGATTCTAGTGTTTTGAGGTATCTTTATTGAGCCAATTAGATCTTAGCCAACTGCTAGTTGTGATGAAATCACTATGATTGGGTCATTTGAATGTTTTTGGTTTTCTCGAGACATTTTCTTACATCTTTAATGGAATCAGGTGTTATTTTGCGGAAGTCCATCCTAAGTAGGAAAAGGACTAATATACAGCTACTTCCGCCACGCAGCAGTAGTCGTGCCAATAAAGTGCACCGCCCGCCAGCCCGCTGATAAATGCACATGCGGCAAACAATGCGTATTACACAACTACCACCGCTAAATCACTCAACACGTGTTTCACTCCTCCACGGGGCATCTTCAGGAGTAATTTTACACCGAATAGTGCCAAGTACTGGTGGTGGTACGCACTGGTGCACAAGCCTTGCGGAAGTCCATCCTAACTAAGAATGGGACTAATATACAGCTACATCCGCTATGCAGCAGTAGTCGTGCAATGAAGTCTGTGTGCGTCTGTGTGGACTTGGTGTTTGGCACTGGTCGGTGTAACATCTCCTGAGGATGCCCCGTGGAGGGGTGAAACACGTGTAGAGTGAACTGACGTTGGTAGTTGTGTGTTCGCATTATTTGCTACATGCGTAATTATCAGCGAGCTGGCGGGCGGGGCACTTCATTGCACGTCTACTGCTGCATAGCAGAAGTAGCTATATATTAGTCCCTTTCTTAGTTAGAACAAATCTTTGAATGAAAGAGTAGTTGATTTGATTAGACTAATATACAAAGTGTTTATACCGGTAGTACTTGCTGACTATACATTAAGAGTTGAATTCTAAATTCTTCACTAAAGTCAAACTTAATCAACTCCGGTAATTGAAATTTCAATTATTTCATTAATAATACAATAGTTGTGAGAAGTGGAAATCTCACATGATTAATTAATAAAGTGTAAATTATACAAGATTGTCTCCCGGCAATCGAATCTGGAGCGCAAGTCTGAGTCATTTACCGCTGGGCGAATCTACACAGTGTTATGAACAGAAATTTTTAATTCCGTCTTGAATATAGGAGGTAAAAGACATAGTTCGGATAATATTAGTTAATTTTAGATAGAAGTTTTAATCATCTCATGATCTAGAACTAAAACATATATTAAGTATACTAGCTGACCAAAGGCAACAACTTGTCAAATTCATGCGATATTAATTCATTCGCCAAACACTCGAGAAAAATTTAACAGTACTACAAAATGTTAGTGAAATTTAGACTTTACGTCTAAAGCAGTAAGTGTTATTTTAGTTGCATTTAAATGTACTTTGGTAGGGCAATAAGTGGCAATCAAATTGAGATACGACGCGACACGTGCGAGTTATTGCATCACAAGTGTTTGGACAAACTACAATATTGCTAAGTCGGATGGAAAATCTCACTTCACGGCCGTAAGGGTGGCGGTCTTATTGAGTGACTTATGGCCTCTCAACGCTTAAGTATCATATCGCTAAGTTATTTCAACTACGATTTCGAAATTCCCTGCTAAACTTGCCACTCGTTAATACAACTTGGATCTACCAACTTCATATATGATATATGTTTTGTTTTTTAAACGGTTTTATTTAGTTCGACCCGTACGGATTTTGTTTATTTGGGTCAAAATTAGAAATTGAAATTTAAGCACCTTCCCGTTGTCAGATTGATCTGAAATTTTGTACACACATTTAATTTAGGTGACAATACAATATAATAAAATCAATAACATTATAAATCTAAGATGGCCGCCGATACAAAATGGCGGATTACATATTTTTCCTTAACCCTTTCAATATGGGTATCAAATGAAATAGCTACACTAGTAAAACACGATGATTATGTCAAAATTTAAAATTCAAGATGGACGCCGTTCCAATATGTCGCACTTGGTACATATTTTTCCACAACCACCACAATATGGGTATCAAATAAAACCGTTTAAAAACCGTTAACTTAAAAGTTTTTTAATCGTATTTATATATTCCCACGCTTTGTTTGAAATAGGGACGTTACAATTTCGGGTTCACTAATTATTGCAGTATTATTTATCTTTCTCCTTGCATTCTTCACAATTTACTTTTCACATTCCTTTCAACCCTCATAATTTCTTTCATTCGTCACATTTTGATATTCACATCACTTTATTTACCCTAATCTACATTTCTTGTCAAATTTGGTTCTTGTTACAGCATCTTTTTATTTTGGTTTCTATTTACTGTTTTTTATTTCGTCTTTTCAGCCGATGGACGCCCAAAGCAAGCCAAAGGCTTTCTCGAAAGATCGCCACGATGACTGATCTTGCGCTGCCCACAGTGACTTTTCCGCGTTGATTTTTTAAATTTTATTTATTTGTTATGTTATTCTGATGGATAATTTATTATATTGTGTTTTGTAGCAGGTGTTACCCGATCTTTTATTCTTTACTCTAGGCGACAATGTCATATGTTTCTATCTGACCAGCTCAATAGCTTTCCCTGTTTTGCCGCTTTCAAACCAAAATGATGAGTATGGACAACTTCCGTGAGTGCAAGAGGTCAGTCACTCCTTGAACCTTTTACGCCCTCAAATCGGTATAATTAATTTAATCTGGTAGATTTTCACTACTGGACATTGCTTCTTCCATAGATTTCCAATTGGACTGTTAAAAAGCAGTCTCCATCCAGTATTTTCCAACGACCTAAATAAAGTCGTCTCACCTTCTTCAAGGTAGGAGCATCTACTCCCCAACTTTAAGGCACTGCGGCTATCTGTTCTCAACTCTAAGTATCCTGCCTACTTCTACTTAAACTTCCCAATCTCCTTGTCTATGTCGGTTTATTTCGCTCGCCTAAGATCTCGTAGAAAAAATACTAAATAAATTTTCGTATTTAAATACTAAACGCTTATTGAGTAACAACTCAAGCTGTGTTTCCTTTCAATACTTTATACTTAATTAATCCGTGAACACTCCGAATAATCACCGCCATCAGCCAACTGCCATCATCAGCCTCCTGGGATAGCCTCGATACGCATTCATAGAAATTGTCTTTGCGATGATACCTGTCTAAGAGAATTCAAGCGCCCTACTATCAGTGACAAATAGCATTAGTACAAACGACTTACTAATAACAAACAACATTAGTGTAAATGTCTTGCTGACAGTAATAAATAGGATTTTTGTAAATGACCAATAGTATCAATTAGCATTAATCGTCGTCGTTTCACCCCATAGACGCCCACTGTAAGGTACAGGCCTCCCCCAAAGATAACTATGGGGATATTTATATATATATATATATATACCATAATCGCCACGCTTAGCAGATGGGTTGGCGATCGCAGTGTGGTAACATAGTAAGCAAAGGCTCCTTCTGCTCATTGTCTTGAAACTTGTCTGTGAACAGTGTCAATTATATATAATTAATGCACAAAGTAGAAATTATACAAGATTGCATCCCAGGAGTCGAACTCGCGACTTATTATTGCAAGTTTCAGTCCTTACTGCCAGGGTACCACTGCTCAATTAACATTACTATAAACGACCTATTACCAGTAACAAATAGAATTAGTATAAAGAATTACTGTAAGTAACAAACAGTATTAGTACATATTTAATGGAAACAGGCGTTTCCTCGCGGAAGTCCATTTTAAGTAAGAAAAGGACCAATATTTAGCCATTTCCGCACATGCAGTGGTAATCGTGCAATAAAGTGCACTGCCCGCCAGCCCGCTGATAAATGCGTATGCGGCAAACAATGTGAATCACATAACCGCCACCGCCAAATCACTCAACACGTGTTTCACCCCTCCACGGGGCATTTTCAGGAGTTATGTTACACCGATTAGTGCCAAACACAGAGACTCTGTGGCTAAATATTGGTCCTTTTCTTACTTAGTATTAGTACAAACGATCTACAACCAGTAATAAATAGCATTAGTACAAACACGTTTTTATCGACATAAAAGAATTTGTCAAATCTTTTTTTAATAAACATTATAGATTTAAATATTACTAAGTGCAGGAAACCTCCTATTTTTGATACTGCATGATAAAAGCGATATTTTATCTTAGCGAATTTAAAAACGAATATCTCCTTTACCGAAGAATTTATATGAGAGCGCTTTGATATCAATTTTGATAAATGGTTAGCCAATGCGATGACTTGCTGAACCAGTTTGGGCGTCCGATATCATTTTTCATGGCTTATTACATTTAACGAACAACTTAACTGTGAAAGTTTTGCGTTGATTTCATTTTTTAAGTTATGGCGCTATTTCTTTGTACTGAAACTTCGTCATATTTTTTTTATATCTTCTTCTTGAAGTGCCTCTCCAACTAGTGGAGGTTGGCTATTAGCTTCCTGCTCTCTTCCTTATTTTTGGTTCTGCGTAATAGCTCAGCAGCGCTGGCGATTCTGGCAGTGGCGTAGCTAGGGGGTGGCGAGCGGGGCGGCCGCACCAGGCACCACAAGCAGGGGGGGGGCACCAAAGTTGAAAATAGTTTTTTTTTTAAATTTTTTTTTGAATGATGAATAATGAAATGTTAAAAGAAAAATGAAAACCATAATTTAAAGTAAATAACATGTCTACACTATTGACTAGTCGACACTATTGATTTTGAAAATGTGATTAATGACTTTGCTGGTCAAAAAGTAGAAATGTTCGTTTTGAAATTTTCCCAATAAATTTTATTAAGATTTAATGTTATTTTATATATATTTATTATTATTTTAAACCAAAAAATATATATTAACTACATTCTGTTCTGAATATTTTGAAATTATTTACCCTTGGGGGGGGGGGGGGCACCAAGCCCCCAATCTGCCCCAGGCCCCAAATACCATAACTACGCCACTGGATTCCGGTCCACTCTCTAATGTTACGAAGCCACGACTTCTTTCTCCTATCAACCTTCCTTTTACAGGCGACCTTTCCCATCATGATAAGTTGAAGGAGATTGTATCGTTGGTGTCGAAGAACGTGTCCCAAGTAAGCGATTTTCCTTCGTTTTACTGTGAGCATTAGTGCGCGTACGAGTATATGGCCGATTCGTTTCAGAACTTCGACGTTGGTCACCATCTGAGTCCAGCTTATGGACAGCATGCGTCTATATGTCCACATTTCGAAAGCCTCTATACGCTTACGAAGGTCTTCCTTTATGGTCCAGGCCTCACATCCGTACAGTATAATAGGCCAGATGTAACAGTGAAGCAAACGGGTTCGTAGCTTGATGTTGATGCTGCGACTACATAGCACTTTCTGTATTGCGTTGAAAGTGACATAAAATGACCATACATTTCGTCTTCTTAACGTTCATTTTGAGACCAGCTTCGCTGCTGTGCACCTCCAAGGTTTCAACCATTTTTTGAAGATCAGCCGCTGTAGATGCTATCAAGACTGTATATCTGAATGTATTTTTATATCTATAGAGCTGTTATTACCAACATGTGTGAACATATATTGCGTACATTGTTTTTATTGAAATTATAATCCTTTCTTGCCAGAGAGCATACTCGATTCAAGTGTGATCCCTTTCTTATTAAGTTTCCATTACAGTATATATAATATACGTTTTTATATTCTATTATATATAGTGATATGTAATCTAAATAGTTATAATAAAGTCACATACAGGTTGATTCGTTACATATGTAAAAGCATTAAATGGGTCAATTCATAGCTCATTAGACAGTATCTTAAAGCTATACAAATTTTTTCAATCGTCCTATATAAAGTTAACACTTTGAAATAAGTTACAATAATTTTTTTTTCTATTTGATTGCGACAGGCTGTACAAAGTTTTCAGAGACAGATATTAAACAATAATTAATTTTAATATGTAGTAATTTGAATTAACAAACATTTTTTATTACCTCTTCAGCTATTGAAGCTCAAGGTATAGCCTTCCCCCAAAAATATCTATGGGGGGATATACCATAATCGCCACATTTGGCACGCCGTGGATATTGTTGAACATCCTTTGGAATATTTGTTTCTGAGCAGTGGCAATCCCATATAATTAATACAAAAATTGTAAGTTAAATACGATTGTATCTTGGGAATATAATTCGCGATTTATTGTAAGTCCTAGTTCTTGACCGCTGGGATACCGCTGCCGATATATCACATAGAGTGTATCATACATTAATTAATAAATAAACTATAGACTAATCCTGTGTATAATATGTATATTGATTTTAGATTTTTTTTAGACTTCGGCTACTTCGAGACACCGCAAGATTGTTTTGTATTTTTAGAACACGCTTTTATGATTCTCCTTTAATTTTAAAATTCCTGTTATTTTTTCATGTTTAATTACTGCCAAAAAAAAACAATAATAAAATTGATTCTCGGAAATGAGGACATGAAAGAAATGCTTTGAAGTCTGTTAATGTTTAAAAAAACATGTGATTCTCGTAAATGGAATTCGTTTCTAAAAATATGAGTTTCGGATTCTGCCGACGGAAATCATTGCATAGATCATTGAAATTTGCATCTACCCGTGAAGTTCTCTTTTGCAATGGGCTGTGACAATGCGGCTGAAATGTCGACACGTTTGCGGTTTGTTTTAAATGATAATATTACTTGGGAATTCGTTTCTCTACCTTTATTATCTACTAACGTATAAATGCGTTTGTAATTGTTGACGAACGTGTCGTCTGTATAAACTAAAATATTAAATCTATATACACACACACACACACACACATATATATATATATATATATATATATATAAAATCAAACTGACTTAGACGTCACTTGCTTCAGAAAGAATAAAGAAACAGAGAAAGAAAAAGAAATGTATATATATATATATATATATATATGTACGTATATGTGCTTTCATACTATGGTTTTCTGTAAGAGATTATCTCGTGTGATAAGACCACCCATTGCACTTTTTCTTTATTATTATAAAACTATTTTATATGTTTTTTAGTGTGTGCAGTAAAGAATATTGAACAAAAAATAAATATATTAAATAATCTATTACGAAAATGATTATTCAAGAATGTCCTGTACACATTATCATATATATTTTAATTATAAATTGTCATGAAACGTGGTAAACGATTTAAAACATTTGAAGGCTTAATTGTTGGTAATAAAATCGTGCCTAAATTACTATAACTATGCTATGACTAGGCCACGATGTTTCTCAATATAATTTTAAGCATGTGTTTGAAACATTTTCATAATTTTTTTCGTTTCGTTACATATATGACAAGTTCTTTAAATATTTAAAACTAATATTCGGTTAGTTTATACCATATAAAGCTAAGAGGAAAAGAGAATTTTCTCAGACATATTATCTTGTGAGAAAATCCAATTGAAATCGATTGTTTAAAGTGAAAAGGCAATGTCGGTGGCGGAGCCGAGAGAAGTCGAGCGAAGGACGTGAGGGGCCATGTTTGTGGAAGGCATTACGCGGTCCACTAACTCAATTTTACGGGTTAAATAAGCTCAGATGGAATGAAAAATAAAAGAATCGTGTCCTGTGGAGAATCCGAGAGATTGCTTTTCGTTTGCATCGACTTACTAAGACGTTATCACTGACCTATTTTAACACAAGCCGGTTTATTACTAGTGGGCCTGCCACCACCACTCATAAATATAAATATAGTTTAGAGATATATGGTGTATAAACAGAATAAATAAATTCATATGATGAAGGTTATTTAATTTTAATTTCACAAAACTAGGTAACAGTAAAATAATACGTAACAATAGACTGACAGAACAAAGGAACATGTAAAACTGCACTACGGCACAAACTGTCAAATATACAAAGCAAAAAAAAAAACAAATAAAGATATAAAGAGGTTTTACGTAAAATTATAAAGAGGTTTTAAGTGGTCCAGTCAGTCGCTAACATTCCGAAACCCCTAGTGCAGTCATTCCCAAAGTGGTCTATATCGACCTCTAGGGGTCTATGACAACCTGCAAGGGGTCTACGACAGCGAAAAAAAATTTGGGGTCCATGAAATGAAAATGGGGGTCCACAGACTGGACATCATTAGCCGAGGAGATTTAAGATTAACCCTTACAAAATTGACGCCAAATGTTGATAATTTATTATTAAAGCATCAGGATCATCCTTCTCACTAAAAATATTGAGTTATTGCTTATGTTATTTTATTTATAGTTTATTTTATGTTTATTTAATGTTACGTATATTTACATAACAGATACAAAATTTTATTTTGAGTCGTTTTAATTTAAATTCAATTAATAAATGTATAAATTAACATATTTTTTTACTTTAAGTTTTTAACACTAAACTTCATTACAGTTAGAAATTTACAGGAAATCAATATCAGGTAAGTAGGGGGTCTACCCAACACGGAAAAACATGGCAAGGGGTCTACGACACAAAAAAGTTTGGGAAACTCTGCCCTAGTGGAACACTAAACGCTGGAAGCAACTGGCTAGAGTTCGACTACTAGCGGTAAGAGTTTATGCACAGGTCGGCACAAGGTTCCTCTTTTAAATGTGTCCTCTAAATGTTTTGACTGTCCTAACAATAATCTAAAGCCTCCTTGGTAAGGAATTGTTCGCGATCACTACGTCACTTTCGCTCATGTATATGTTACTCCTGCTTCGTCCTCGTGGAATTAACGTTGGCAGTTGAGTGTATTCCACTTGGTGAGACACCTTTTCCAAAAGTGCTAGCAGATAGCCTGAGAGCGTGCCTCCAATCTCATCTACGAAGTAGGTTCTAGAATTATATATATATCCATTTGACGACTAATAATAACCTTTGTTCCAATTTTATCATTCTAAATTTAATATTTATACATTATTAGTGATTTACATTGAAAAAGTTTTAATTAAATAATTAATTTAGGTAAAAGATTATATATATGTATAACAAATTTGCTGTCAAATAACGTGTGTCAAATAATAGTAAGAAAGAGTTTTCATAATTACGGGTTACTACATATTAAAGTGTATTATTGTTTATATTCTGTCCCTGCACACTTTGTACTGCTAATAGTAGTAATTGACCTGTAAATTTTCCACTCTTTGCGGTTATCGCTGTTGGAAAAGCTCTTCGTATTTCGCCAATGACAGCTTTTCTTCTGTTTCCACACTACTATCAAATGTATTTCTATCGATGGGCAAAACGTGATCCAAATATATCACATATAAAATGCAAAGATCACCATAAAACTTGTAATTACGTTAATTAAATAAAAAATATTTATGAATTTTTCACGAAATGTAAATAAAAAAACGCCTACACGCACGCTCTGATCAATTGGAAAAGCAATACGTGCGTTAAGCTTCGGACCACGGACGTATCGGCTAACATATTTGTTATTTAGTTTAACATATCGCCTAACATATTTTTTATTTAGTTACATTATTATGTCGCTTGTAAAAACTACACTCAAAACTTCAACTTCATTATCGTCATCATCATACTAAACAACGCCCACTGTAAAAGATCATCAAGACCGATCTTGGGCTGTCCCGATCCAGCGACTTTTCGCGACCTTAACTATGTGGTAAGTCCCATTAGTGGGGGCCTATCCACACCGCGTTTACAAGCCCGTGGGCTCCTAGAACATTTCGGCTCCTACGGCGATGCATGAGCTATATGTCTACTGCCACTCATATATAATATTTAAGTACAGTTATTCTTTGAGCTACATCAGAGATCTTGTTTTTCTACGGATATCCTCATTTTTGATGTCATTTCGCAGCGATAGCGTAACTTAAAAGGTCAATCGGCTAGTGGTCTTCGAGAAACTACTCTATCTGGAGGTAAATTTATAAACAATTGTTTAAAAGAGAGGACATTCATCAACCTTCCTCAGTAAATAAAATGATCGCTATGAAATACGTTGTACGTATATAGTTAACGTTAATTTCTTTTTTAATAAATATGTAGCAGGTTACTGCTTATTGTTGACGGTATTAAATCTGTTACAGCTTCTTGAAGAAGGTATCTCCGGTTCACTAGCTAAAAGTTTAATAGATAAGTCTCGATTCAACTAAGCAATGTCTCTACCCGAGACAAACTAATGCGCGAGGTAATCGTCTATCAGCGCCATCTATTGGTATCCGTAAGAAGTTAAAGCGTTCTGACATTTATTTTTATTTTAGACTGTTGTTGACTAATTACTTTAGGAGTACAAAGCAAGAGGCTTTAGGAGTTTGTGAAATAGTCTGTTATAAAGTTCAATAATAAGTTTAAAAATTTTTTCAACATGCTATAAACATAGAAATTTAATTAATCCCAAAGGTATAATAATAGGCTGTATGACAGGCTTAATTACGAAATTAGTAATTATCCGCGGCTGCCTATTTGTTCGTCGCATATTGCTGATTATTGATTCAATTAATTCACATTCATTTGTCGTCATTTTCGTAATTTCGTTCAAAGCCCCGGACGCTCTATTTGCACGGGTGTTCATAAGTTGATTAATGACTGCACTAATGCGTATCGAAACAATTGTAAATTAGGCATTTAATACTAAAGATTTTATAAATTAATTATTATGTTTGCTGTATTATTGATGCTATAATTCGGATTCATATCAAATTCCTTGTTAGTCTTCTGTTTTCAAAAATACATAGACTTAATGCCTGATTTAAGGTATGTCCTGTGTATCTCCGGTAAGCCCCTCCACCTAGGTCTTGTTTGGTAATCCGAGAAACTTTCCTTCGTAGGATTCTCATTTTTCCGGAAAGCATTTTCTGCTTCCTTATGGGACTTCGACGAAATCTGGCTTTGACGGCCTGGTTTGTTTGAATAGACTGCTGTCGGTCGGATTTCTCTCGGTCATCAACAGACATGGTCTCAGTGTACCTTTGGACGGTATGATACACAAACATTCGGCTAATCCCTAGCTTTTTCAATGTATCTAAAATGTCGGCTGGCTCCTTACCTACTTTGTACAGTGCAATTACTGCAATCCTATTCTCTTTAGTGTCCCACTCCATTTTCAAAACAAATAATTTTTAAACAAAAAACATACAATAATGGCAGGAACGAAATCTATTTTTTATCGTAGAAGCTAATGTTCCACATTCAAATTAATCTTTTTTATTATAAGTATTTTTTATTGTAGAAGCTAAGGTTCGAAATTCAATTTAATGTTTTTTTAAATGTGAGTAAAATGCTAGTAACAGAATTTATGGCTAGAATATGCACTCCCTATTTCCTCCCGTGGGTGGTATACGAGGCAATGAAGAAATCAGTTTCCTGATAATGGGCAGCACTGTTCTCTGCGTACCATGACACCACACTGTGATCGCCAACCTGCTTGATAATGGGGAAGAACCATGCCTCGCAGTGGGCATCTATCGGATGAAGAAGAAAAAGTGACATACAAACCATAAAAGGAATAATAATTAATTATTTAAAGCAGACAGACAGTTCACAGACTTTTTACTCATAGACCTCTTAAAAATTAATTCCAGCCGGGCTATATATGGAATGTACAAGATTAACAAGTGATATTGGTTGAGTTTTTGGCTCGAAAACATAATTTCCTAAAACCTCCCTCGTCAATTGTAAGTCACCCTTTTTTTTTATCATGCTAACTCTCGTTAAGTCTTCCGTGTAATCCTGGATCACTTTGTGAAACTTTGACCTACAGGAATAACTACATGTAATATGTAAAAAAACCTAATCAAGTGTATTTATTGGTGGATTCGAATCCACTATCATTGAATGTTTGTAGAGAGTAGTAACTGCTCCAGTTTCGTAAGCTAACACGTCGAAAGAGAATTGAATTCAACAGGATATTGCAAGTGGGGAAAATCTATAGAGACATTTTAAAGCCTTACCCAATGTTAATGTAGGATGAAGGTTAAAGAGTGAACACAATTGTGTTGGCGTATGAAATGACACAGTTCGAATCGATTTCGCGTCGCTTCACGAGCGAGTTGTTAATTAGGTCCCGTCAACCCACCTTTCTAAGGGTTGACGCACAGTGGAACGTGAAAGTAAATTACATGAATCAGTTTCGAGGTCACTGTAGCTTTTTAACGTTAAATATTTCGTAACACCATTTTTTTTTTTAATTTATTTATTTTACAGCCCTTGTTTTTAGTGGCCTATCATACTTTACCTATCTTGGGTACAAAGGTATTATTCTTACAAAATATATATTTTGTTCCATCATATTGTTACAAAGCACGAGTTACAAAATCCTCTAAACAGGACCAACCCCCTAGGACCAAGAAGTGCCGTAAACACGCATGACTTTGAAGTTATTTATAGATTTTTGTGTACGGTTCTCGGAAATTCTAACCGAGTACTATCGCGAACTTACTAGAACCTTCTCCGTAGTATAAATAGGTGTACTCCTCATGTCGACAGTTCAGTGTTGTTTTTCGAATTATAAGATTAAGATCTACGATCAGTGATACAAAGTGACTATTTGGTAAGTTATTTGGTCTGTGATTTCTTGAGCGATTTGGAAGCGTAGTTTGGACTATACTATATATGGCGAAAGTATACTTTGTGTTAAAGTAGGATGACCATTTGATTTGTGAATGAAATTCTCCTTGTGAACCAGTGGTATTTCATTTTGAGTCAAAACCCACAGTACGTTACAATATTTCTTATTTTTTTCTAATGCTTTCTTTCATCACCAAACTTTCGTCTCCTTTCCACCAAAATACTACAGGCTTACATTTTGTTCTGTTTTTATTTATTTTTATTTATTTGTCTGCTTTTTTCTTACATTTACGTTCATTTATAATTTAATTATTACTTTCCTATATTCACACTTTACATTTATTTTGACTTAAGTATTTATTTTGACTAGTGGTCTCTCCTATGATCCTTCTGCAGTACTCTAGAAAGGTTCTGCGACTCTCCTCGTTGTCCATAAGCAATGCGATGTTCCTTTCTTCGACCCCTTGTTGCAACCGAAACTGACAAACCGTTCTTAGAGCGCCAAATACAGCTGGTGATTAGGTGTATAAGATGTTTAGTTTAATTGCTATTAGGCTCTGTTTTTATAAGGCCTCTCTTTTTGGGGACATCTCGTTCTCCCCTGCCATAAGTGGGGCAAGGATGTTACAACTCGGGTAAATAATTCTTTTACACTTGTATTTCACTTTTTCCTTTTATCTTTCACAATTTCTATCTAAACTATGCTCTATTAAAATATGTAGAGTCATTATATCGAGTTAAATAAGTCTAGTATACCTAATCCCGGTTGGTAATCGGAAACAACAATGAGAAAGAATCTGTTCATAACTTAAAGTACCATTAAGTTAATGTTAAATAAGTTGACGGATGCAAGCCCTTGCTTTAATCATAAACATTACCGTTTTATATTTAAAACCGTCTTTTTCATTTTGAGCAAGTGTAGCATAGAACATTCACTTCTAAGAAAAGACGCGCGCCTTGTATCAGGCTGCTTTCATCTGGTCATGTTATTTGTTAGGAAAGCCGATATGCTGTAGACGAACTTGTGCTAAAATGATGAAAGGCATCTAATCCTGCTGCGTGCTTTGTCAGTTAGAGTCTGCCATGGTTCTGATTCAGATATTCACGGGGTACGTGGGATTCGCTGAGTACCTGCAGATATTTAAACTCCAGGAGTCCCTTGTGCGTCTGTTACTCTACGGTAGACCAGATCGTGGCGCACCTGACCACCAGCTGTCTCGCATTTGCCGTTGAACCAATTGATTGCCAGTTTCCGTTGCAGGAAAGAGGATAGCAACATAGCCATGCTGATAGAAGTCGAAGAAAGACGCCACATCTTAGAGTACTACAAAAAGGTTGTAAGTGACACGATTAAAAAAAATAAGTACTAGTTCGGTAAGAGTAGAATGAGGTACGAATTGAGATCCTATGGAATATAGAATTAAATAAAATGAAATAGAAAAAAACGTGAAGTAAAAATTGGAAAGCAAAAATTAAAAAGAAATATATAAAAATAAAAACAATGATAAAAAGTAGTATTCCAGAGATGAAGGCGTAGTAAGGCAAGCGATATAAGAAAGAAAAATGAAGTGATTGATTACGTGAAGAAAGTAAAAGAAGTAAGTAAGTAAAAGAAAGATGTGAGGAAGACAGTGAGAAAGACAAAAGGTGAGGATGAAAATAAAATAATTAACCCCTAAATACATGACTTTTATTTATATTTTAAAAAGTATAGATATAGATATCTTGCTGATTAATATATTATAATGCAAGGGAAAAAAGAAAAAACTATATGTTTAATAATTTGTATATTTATTAAAAAAACCATATGTTGCAAACATACAACACTATTCATTCACTGTACACTATTGTATTCAAAGTGGTATGTTGCAGTTTTTCATCATTATGCATTTAAGGGTTAATTGAAAAATTTGTTACGAAAGATAATGTAACTGTGTACTCAAGACAGGGGACGTACGGGAGAAAACATCCACCTTGTGGGAGGATCACCCGCGCCATGTCTACCTTGTGGTCGCAAATTTAGAACCTTTTAGACTCCAACAGCAAATGGTTCCAAACCTCGTGTTATAAATATAATATCTTAAAATATTCGTTCAGTGTACGTGCATGCAACACAACAGTTCCCCAGAATTCGCAACGTTTGCACCCATTCCAGGCCATTACCCGCTCAAAGATTAGCACTGCGTCTTTCCACGGAGCTACTGACTCGCGAGATATTAGCTTTAGTGATTAACAAATAGATTTATTCCAGCATTTAGTGCGCCATTAGTCAGCAAATGAATTATCCGATCGATTAGGAAGCAATTAAAATTTTGCTTCTCTAGGAAAATATTGTTTCGTTTTTATTATGGCCAGTAATATTGTTAACAGCTAACCTATTTAGTAAATTATCAAAAAACGTGACGTCATCATTTCTGAAATTGGTAAAATTATTTCAAACAATACTTTAATTTTGAATACAACAGTTTATTAAGAATCTTCTATACCAGCTTCAAAGATCAAAAAAGCCTTTTTTTAATTAATTATTAATAAAATAGTGTTTGATAATTTATGAAGACAAATATCTTTGGACAATGTGAGTTGCCGGTGATGACATACGGATTCAGGCTCACCCAGAGAGCAATGGAAAAGAATATGCTCGGAGTTTAGCTGCGAGATCGAATAAGAAATGAGATAGGCAGAAGAAATAAGATCATGGACACAGCTTGAAGAATTGCTCATCAGAAGTGTCAGTGTGGAACCGATAGTCGTTGGGGCTGAAAGGTTGTTGAGTGGCCACCATGAGCAGGTTGTTGCGGCGTGGGTAGGCTTCCCATTAGGTGGACAACGACATATGCCTTGCAATGGGCGTCCATCGGTTCCAAAGATGAAGAAGCTATATATATATATATATATAAATATATATAGCTTTTGTCTTAGCTTCACCGTATGCCACAGTCAACATTGGGAATGCATCCGCGCACTTAATTTCATTTTTCACACAAAATTTGATACATGTTCTTTGTTCCACTTTTTTAAATAGGTAAAAATCGAAGACGAACCAAAACACGTGCAAGCAAAGCAGATGTCAACAACTAACTGAACATTCAAAATGGCCGAAATTGTCAGCATAAGTGAGAGACATACCAACATAACGACACAAAAAAATTGAAATTCGAATATACGTAACACATATACAATATATACATCCGGTTGTTGAAGCTACAATATTATCAACTAAAGTCTATTTAGCTGTTTACCATGCTTCTGAAGCTAGAGATCGACTACCTTTGAGATGAAACTGGAAAAAGTACATTATAATCACGAGTTCTCTGCGAAGTATATGGTTAGGCAACAGAAAGCCACTTGTTAATCTTAACTGGTTTAGATAAACTGTCTCCCTTTCGCGAATTAAACAAATACAGGAACAAGTAAACAAAGCTGTAAAAAGTGCACAATATACACTAAGAAAATGCACACCACAAAGAAACCCATAGCAGTATTATGAAAAAGAGCATTTTAATCATACAGAATCTTTTACGGCCGACAGGAGTGAAATATTAAAAGTAAAACAAAAAAAGAGAGAGAAGAAAAAAAAATAACTTTTGTTCACTCCCCTCCCTGTGTGTGTATTGTCACACGAGCTCACCCCGCTGTGCGGAATGCGTAATTACTTGCCATTTTGTTCTGGTTCCCGCTTTTTTTTTTATCCGACGTACAATTTATATTATGGCCGATATTTTTTTTAATATTACAACAACACAAGCAATGGTATATTACTTATATGTTATACGAATAATAGTAACTTAGTGCTTACTTAGGATCATTAGTTGATTAAGTTCTTTGCTCATACGTTACGTAATTATATTCTTCTTTTTCTTTTCCTCCGATGGACGATTTAAATATCTCTCTATATAGAGATGGGCATCGTTGTTATTCAGCTGCTACTTTCTTGTGTCATCTTCTTTGGATGCCCACTGGAAGGCACAGGCCTTCATTGTACCTAATGATTTCCACGATGATTCGCCGCGTCTACCGGCTAGGTTTTACCAATGCTTTTACCAATCCTCGTAGCAGTCGTAAAAGTATTTTTCCGCTAAAGCCTTCACGACTTTCGATTTGGTTTTTATCTCTTCAATCGTGTCAAATCAGCGTCCCCGCATTGACTTTTTTTAATTTGATTTATAAGCCATAAGAGTTTTGGACGCTTTTATTTAAAAAAAAAAAATTAAACAATTTTAGCACTAACCGAGACTTGACGATTTTGAAACATAAAACATCTTTGAAACGGTTTGAGTTGTGTCAAATGATATTTCAACTTGACAAATAGACGCTTGGCAAATGTTATAGATAATCCTATCATCGAATACGAAAGAATTAATAGTCAAGTATTAGAAATGCCCATGTCATGAACAAATTTTAACAAATTTGATCTGTTTATTTATTTAATTTGTTATTCTTTTAAATTACAAATCATTTAGCACATGCAGTGGTAGTCGTGCAACAAAGTGCACAGCCCATTAAATATATTCATTTATTCTTTCGTTTCGTCTGATAAAAGTCCACTGCAAGGCACAAACCTACCTCAAAGATCAAAGATTTTCCGTGATCATAGCTATATCGTAGTTCCACCTAATAGGAAGTATATCCTAGCCGCGTCTACCGGCTGGTGATTGCTACTCAAATACCTTTCATTCCTCAAAAGTCCTCGCGTTGGCTGCTCTTGTTACGCATCCTATCTACTGCCACTTACGAGCAACTCTTCCAGCTACTCCGATGACTGCTTATACTATTCTCCTTATTTTTTATTCGATCTAGTAATTAATTAACCGTGTTATATAAATTTAGTAAATTAATGTAGTCTTGAATGAGTTCAAATTTAATTTCACTTCCATATAGAAGCCATATTCCGGGTCGTAAAACATTCGCAGTAATATGGTAACGTGGAGGCGCGGGTAAATATAAGTTTCGAAACTGACAGAGGACTCGGTTTAATGTACAGCAAAGTTAAATTTGCTCTCGTGATTCATCTTTTACGTTTACATAAGGTTCATTTTCATTTGAATTTGAGTATTTGTTAACTTTGCCGTTCTCATCTGATAGCGCCATTGTTAGTTACTTTGAAACAAAGTGATGTTCCATTGAGTTTACAAAGACGTTCGTACTGTTAGATGAAGCTTCGTTCAGTTTTCAAAAGACATTAAATATAGATGGAAAAATGTTAACAATCGTGCAATAGTTTTATATGTACATTTTACTTATCATAATTTTTAAATTTAAAATAAAAATCGGTAAAAAAACTTTTATGTTAAACGGTTTTATTTGATACCCATATTGTGGTGGTTGTGGAAAAATATGTACCTAGTCCACCATATTGGAACAGCGTCCATCTTGAATTTTAAATTTTGACATAATCATCGTGTTTTACTAGTGTAGCCCTTTCATTTGATACCCATATTGAGAGGGTTAAGGAAAAATATGTAATCCGCCATTTTGTATCGGCGGCCATCTTAGATTTATAATGTTATTGATTTTATTATATTGTATTGTCATCTAAATTAAATGTGTGTACCAAATTTCAGATCAATCTGACAGCGGGAAGGTGCTTAAATTTCAATTTCTAATCTTGACCCAAATAAGTAAACAAATAATTTCCGTACGGGTCGAACTAAATAAAACCGTTTAACAAGATTATAAAAATTAGCCAAATTGACGGTAAAAGTAGTGGTAACCTAGCGGTAGAGGACATTGACTTGAAATCGTAGGTAGCGGGTTTGATTCTTGGTATACAATCTTATTTAATTCACACTTTGTGCATTAATTATATAGGATTGCCACTGCTCATAAACAAGTTTCTAGATGATGGACAGCAGCGACATGCGTACCATAATACCACACTGCGATCACCAACCCGCCTGACAAGCGTGGCGGTGGTATATCCCACCATGTATATCTTAAGTAAAGGCCTATACATTGCATAATGGAAATGAATAATGTACGAGTATATCATACAAAAACTTTCAAATCGTATTTGCAAAATAAAATGGTTGTTGAAAAAATTTACATTTTTTGAACTGTTTTATTCAATAATTTATTAGTTTATTTATAAAAGATAAAAAAAAGATTCGTCAACATTTCAAATTAATACTTTGAACCTGTATTTTTTAATCTTTTATTTGTCATGTCCACCTTTACGTTCGTACGATTTTTTATGTGATGTATTTATATATATTTTGAATTGCCTATCTTAACAATCATAATGCACACTTGTAGGGCATGGGTCTCACGTTGGGAAACACTTGTCCAGAAATTTTATCCATTCGTCATGTCAACTGATAGAGGTTCACTGCAAGGTGAAGGCCTCACCCAAAGATCGTCATCATGAGTTGTCTTGAACTGCCAGAATCCATCTATTTACCTCGATCTTGACTTTGTAGTTCACCTAGTTCAGGCCTACTCTCATTATTTGATACCATACAATAAATAACAGTAAATAAGCTATGTATTCACTTCTTTATAGTATTGACTTATAAACCCATCATCCTGTAACTTGAAAGCAGAAATAAAAAAATAAGGGACCTTTAAGAACTCATTTAACTTCGGAACAGAATAGCCGAAGTAGATAAGAAGAGGCGCGAAGTTGTTGCGAATTTTCAAAAGTAGGGACGAAATGTCGCCTACGACACAATCGAAACCTATCCACCAAAACGTATTTGTGTATTTTTCTCGGTGAGAATATAAATTCTCTTTGTGTACAGAGCAGGAAATTTTAGAGACATTTTTATTTTATAAAAATATTTAATACAAATTGATTGAATATATCTTTTATTTTCATTTTCTACCAATCAACATAGTGTGATAAGAACGACAAGTAAGCAGTGTGTGTGTATTATAATATCAAGTAAAATTACACACACGTATTACTATGGAATAAAATTCCCGGACGCTGTCACATCCTACCCCTTGCTTCGTCAGGTTTAGCTGGACATGGTTCTCGTCCAGATATTCAAGAGGCATGAGGTTTATACTCAAGGAGAATCTCTCTTACATCTATGACCCTGCGGTAGACCAAACGGAAGCGCACTTTATCACCGACTGTCCAGTATTTGGGGCGTTGAAACCAGAGTACCAGTTACAAGAAAGAATAGAAGAAGAAAATATCGACTCTTTGGAGAACAACTAGAGACGGAGGAAGGCCATCGCTCGTGCAAACGATGGTCGTTGGGGTCAAAAAGTTCTCGAACTTCGATCACGAGTCCGCCGGAGTCCATCGGCTGAAAAGTAAAAGTGGTAGCGTATTTGACTTGCGACCGTGGGTTGAATTCGATTTCCGGGATACAATCTTATATAATTCACACTTTGTGCATTAATAATACGGGATTCCCCCTGCTTACAGAGAAGATTGCAGAGGATTGGCAATGTCCTTTGTATCGTGATACCAAAATACGATCACCTACCCAAGGGTGGCGAAAATGGTATATCACCACTAAATTAATTTATGGGTGGCGTATGCCTTCAAGTAGGCGTCTATAGACTGAAACAACAACGATGACGATGATATTATTGGTTCAACAGTGGACAACAATTCTAATTACATACTTAATGTAAAAGGTATGCACCAAGTTGCGTAAAATAAGTATAACATGTCTATATCACTCTTGGTATGTTTCTGAGCTTTGAGGAAATCTATTAACTATTATAAAAATCTATCTGTGAGCTTAGTATTCATCCTTACATTAAAAACATCTATTTGATTTTTTTAAATTTGTATTTGTTTTCTATTTGTCATGTTTTGTAATAGTCCTATATATACATATAGTTAAAATAGATATAAGAGATTTAATATATTGCAATTACGTCGATTTCGATCCTTTAAAAGAATTCAAAACGTAAATACTGGTTAGTTACAAAAATTGAGATTTTCTTATTCGTATATTAGAGGAACAAAAATTTAATCAATTGTCAACATAACTATACGAATGAATACAAATTGGAGTGTCTCTTTGTAATATTAAAATAACCGCTTTACCACGTGTATATGAATTTGTATTGTTCTTATCGGAGCCGGTAGACGCTCATTGCAAGGAATAAGTTTTACCCAAAGATGACGCCACGATGACGGGTCCTGGAATGCCCGCATTCAGCCACTTAAACTATGTCGTTACATATTACGAGGGGGGGGGGGCTCATCTATACACACTGTCTGTCAGTCAGTTTGTTCTGGCCAATCAAATGAGCTATACTGGAAGGTAGCTGATGTAATATGGAGTAACTTAGGCCACTTTTATCTCCGAAAAAATATTAAATGAAAAAAAACTAAATAACTTTTTTTTGTTAGATTCCACTCGAAAAAAGTCGCGAGCACAGTTAGTTTGATACAGTATATTCATTCGTCAATAAGAAAGAATAGATTATATTTATAATGAATAAACACTAGCCGTTTCCACAGACTGTACTGAAGACATGGGCCTGTCCCGTTTTAAAAGAAAATAAATGGTCATAGTAACATGGTTCTGAATAATAACTTTACTAATTGATTAAATGTGCAATAAATAAATTTTGCCATCCGTAATTGACCGATGCAGCTGTTGAAACAATAATAATTTTTAGCGCGTGAATTGCCAAATGCACGAAGTTTAAATCGTACTGTCAAACGTACGACATTCATTACAAACTGTCATATGCAATTTAATAGTTATTATATTTTCACGGCAGCCTTTATGAATAGATAAATCCTTAAAGCTTCTATTGGAACACAGCTGTACTCTTTACGAGCGATACATACCCACAAGACATAGGTCTCTCTCACAGATATCTATGAGGGGATATACTTTAATCGCCAGGCTTATGTTGGAGATTGCAGTGTGCTATTATGGTACCCAAAAGACGCTGCTATTGTTAAACTCACGTTAAGCACTCTGTGTTTGGCACTAATCGGTGTAACATAAGTCCTGGAGATGCCCCGTGGAGGGGTGAAACACGTGTTGAATGTTTTAATGGTGGTGGTTGTGTAATTCGCATTGTTTGCCGCATGCGCATTTATCAGCGGGCTAGTGGGTGGTGCACTTTGTTGCACGACTACCACTGCATGTGCGGAAGTGGCTAAATATTGGTACTTTTCTTACTTACAATAATAATTTTTAGCGCGTGAATTGCGAAACGTACGAAGTTCAATTCGTACTGTCAAACGTACGACATTCATTACAAACTGTCATATGTAATTCAATAGTTATATTTTCACGGCAGCCTTCATGAATAGATAAATCATGTTATAAATAGCTCTTCTATAAAAATCCTTAAAGGTTCTATTGGAATACAGCTGTACTCTTTACGAGCGATAGATACCCACAACACATAGGTCTCCCTCACAGATATCTATGAGGGGATATACCATTATCGCCAGGCTTCTATTGGCGATGGCAGTGTGCTATTCTGGTACCCAGAAGACGCTGCTACTGTTAAACTCAAGTTAAGCACTCTGTGTCATTATATCACACTTGGCACAAATCGGTGTAACATAACTCCTGAAGATGCCTCGTGTAAGGGTGAAACAAGTGTAGAGTGATTTAATGGTGGTAGTTGTGTAATTCGCATTGTTTGCCTCATGCGTATTTATTAGCGGGCTGGCGGGCGGTGCACTTTGTTGCACGACTACCACTGCATGTGCGGAATTGGCTAAATATTGGTCCTTTCTTAATTGTTAAACTTGTTTATGAGCAGTTGCAATCTTTCATAGTCAATGCAGAGAATGTGATTCATATAAGATTGATTATTACAGAAATGGAACCCACGATTTACAATCGCAAGTTTAAATCCTGTGCTTGGTTTAATACGAATTGTTAAATAAATATGTTAATAATTTTAAATTTTACTTGTTAAAATTATCAGTGTAATTCATATAAAATTTATTCACAACATAGCCTACATCAAACAAAGGTTTTCAAAGAAAATATTAGGGACAATGAATAAGCTGAATTCAAAAGGCAGCAGTTTTAAAATTTCATCGCAAGTTCTAAGTCTGGCGCTACTGTGAGTTTTCCCAACTTCTCTTCGAACAGTTGGCGTTGACAATATTTCATGTAATTTACTCTTTCGGGGGACCGAATAAATTCTCGACGAAAATTTGTCGACCCTAGACGGCTGCCCGCGACAGATGCTCGGTTTTGTTTTCTTTGTGAAACATATTTTTTTTGGCAAATGTTAAAGTGTCGATTCGTTTTCGAATTCTAAATTGTCTTTGTGTTTAACTGAGTTTTTGTGGGCTCTTCTCATATATGGGCGTGTTTGAAAATCTCGTAGGCTTAGTTGAAGATGCCAGTTCAGGGGAGTACCAACTCAAAACAGCCTAAGTTTGATATAGTTTACATTTTAATCTCCAACTTTAAAAAGCTGTTAAAGTTCTATACGCGTTCTGAATTTAAAAAAGCCCACAACAAACACAGTCGAGTTTTTTGTGATCACTTTCACGATATCATTAAGTCTCTTTATTTACTCTAACGGTTGTATTGTTAGATTAGCTTATTCCTAAGATTTATGGTCACTTTAAAAATCTGTAATTAATTTGGCATTAATATGATTTTTTAACAATTTTTTTTAAATTATTATATAAAAACTAAATATTATTACAAGATTTTTTAATTTTACCGTTCGGGAAAGGTACTACAAATTTTGTTTATATTTTGTGCTGTCTTAATATACATAGACAAAATTTTGTATAATTTGTATATCCATAGATAAAAAAATATTTAACAATTGTTAAATAAACTTTTAAAGTAATCCATTTTGTATTAGTTTTTATGTTTTTTCGTAGTCCAATTAACAATAATTATAAAACATTGAACTTTGGACATTACTATCCGATAACAAAAATTTTGTGGCGATATATGAACTAATTTTAAAATCCTATATCGTAAAACGTAGTCTACCAAACCAACCCATCAAAGTCATTAAAGTTAACACTACCAACGGGATTGGTAACCGCTTTGAGCATACAGAGAATGTAAACTTAGTTGGAAAACGGCGACAGTCTCGTGAAAAGTTCATAACTCAGATAGGTTTCCCTTGTAAAGGAAAATATATTTCCAACGCGCGAGAGTTTCACGGTAAATAAGAAGAGTAAACCCATCTGGGCCGGTTATGTCTCTACGCTCGATTCTTTAAATCAACTTCGCAGTGCAGCAACGTGACTAGGCAAGGATTTATACAACTGTGTTTGCTTTTTAAAATATCCAACATTTTCATCTAGGAAAGAAAATTTTAAGGAAGAAAATATTTTTAGTTTAAATTTCGATGAAGAACAATTCTTACAATTTTATATTATTAAACAATAAATTTAGAACGAAAAGGAACCTTCTAGCAATCTTCTATCTTCTATGACGTATACAGGTGATCATTATTCATCTTTTATTCCTATATCCCTAAGATGGGGCAGAGAGCACCCACAGTACGTCGCCATCCCGAGCGGTCTTGAGCCTCGCGCTTTACTTTGCTCCATGTCATTCCAACTGCCTTCACTTCTGCAGTGATCGTCCGTCGCCAGGCTTGCTTTGGGCGGCCACGTCTTCGCTTTCCTTGAGGAGTCCATTTTAGGGCTTGCCTGATCAGGTAGGTAGGTGATGAATATAAAAGTTATAAAATGGTTATTAATTACAACCTGATAAAGGCAACGTGGAGTAGGGATAAAGTGGTCGAACGAAACGTAATTTTAAAAACTAGATATAAGGACGTTAAATAGATAAAGAGACAGTAAACACTGTACATGAAAAAATGTAAGCAAAAACAAAGTTCGGATATATTAAACGTAAATATAAAAACAAAGGCATGAGCGCTAATGTCTGTGGAACATAAAACCTAATAATAATAAGAAATGGAAATTAAATTTTGATACGAAAATATCATCAACATCATTTCACCTGTAACACGTTTCCTGCAGGACATAGAGTTATTACAAAAATTTCCAATAGGACCTGTTGGAAGCGGTCTTCATCCAGTCTTCAAACGTATCAAGGTTTTCTCTCCAATTTGTGGTTGTATGTCCTACGCTGTGCTTATTAGATCGTAGTCTCCAGACATATCTGAAAGCCACTTGTTCTAATGGCCTTTTTACTCCTACTTTTTATCCTTTATAGGATGTTAGATAGGTAGGTAGATGTTAAGCAATGAAGAGGTCTACAATGGCATATGCTTGCCTAGAAGAAACCTATTCACTCTTGCCTTCAAGATTCCCAAGTATGTAACCTGGAAACAATGACGCTGGTACGTTTTTCAACACGTTAGCTGTTTGCACTGTAAAAGTATTAGCAATACTCGTAGTGCAGGTGGATGGAATTTCAACCGTGTACGGATGTCGTGAATCCATGCGTCTTGTTGGTGGAAGAAAGAAGATGGTAGAGTTATTTGGTGTTATTCCGCTGCACTTTTAAAATGCATTCTGCAGAATATCGATAAACTGGAAATTTATCGGCGTTGCTTCAAGCTTTGACAATTCGCTGAAATATTTCGGTTACTTTAGTTCCACAAATAACACTA
This sequence comes from Battus philenor, assembly GCF_028537555.1. Lineage (NCBI taxonomy): Eukaryota > Metazoa > Arthropoda > Insecta > Lepidoptera > Papilionidae > Battus > Battus philenor. The sequence goes on along the minus strand of NW_027181737.1, from coordinate 14,929,264 downwards.
CATAATACTACAGAATACAGAAAAAAACAGTTCTATGTAAAAATTAAAATTAACCCTTAAATGAATTATGATGAAAAACTGCAACACACCACTTAAACGATAAATGAGTACAACACTGTAATATATATATATATATATATATATAGTGTTGAAATTATAAACAAATAATTATTAATTAATATACATGTAATGCCATCTATTGGAACATAGATTGTACAGTGTTCCTACCGTCATTGTTATAAAGTAAAATAAATATGTTTCTAAACGTATGATAAAAAGGTTAGTTCTGTTCCAATCTCATAACCGGCGTTTTAATATAGGTTATGGGCCCAGTCGAGTTTATTAAAATAAAGTGTTTTTTCCGCGAAAAGACTTGCACAAGCGTGCCCATTAGTCTACGCAGATTGAGAACTATACGTTTTGTGAACTGTGAATTGTGATATATAGTTAAAAATTAAAAATGGCAAATAACTATATCGTGAGCGTGCCTAAGCTGAAAGGTCGGGAGAACTACACAGAGTGGGCTTTCGCAGCGGAGAATTTTCTCGTGTTGGAACTTTTGATTACATCAAAGTTACTAAACCCAAAGAAGCCGCGGCCGACTTAAAAACTAAGGCGAAACTGATTTTAACTATTGATCCATCTCTTTATGTACACATAAAAGAATCTAAGACTACTAAAGAGTTATGGAAGAAACTCAAATATTTGTTTGATGATTCGGGTTTCACCAGAAGAATCAGTCTGTTGAGGACTTTGATTTCTATACGTCTAGAAAATTCTACATCCATGACTTCGTATGTCACTCAAATATTTGAAACCAGTCAAAAATTAAGTGGATCTAGTTTTAAAATCAACGATGAATGGGTCGGATCGCTACTTCTAGCAGGATTATCCGAAAAATATTCACCGATGATAATGGCGATTGAACATTCAGGGATTTCGATTACCGCGGACGCCATTAAAACCAAGTTGTTGGATTTGGAGGAAGACAGTGGCGACGTGAGTGGAGCATTTGCGAGTTTCCGTAAAAACTGTAAGGTTGGCAGCTTTGTCAAAAAGGGGCAACTGTCAAACTCAAATGTGTCAAAGTCAAAATTGAAGGTTATGCTAAAAGGGTTTTAAAATATTAATTAAAGGGACTATAAACTGTGGTATAAAATATTGTGCAAATGGATGTTATATATATATTAGTGTACTTATGTGCAAGAAATATACGAGTATATTTAGTATTATATAAGTCATGCATTTAAGGGTTAAACTATGATATCATTAAAATTGCATCGAGTCCGTCCCTGTTATACGAATGTTTTACGTACAACATGCGCTCAGGTGCCGAAGGCTTTTCCCTTGTCTAGTTTCGGTGTGCATCTTCAACCAAGTTGTCACACAATGGTCCCTTTGTCGTTATATCCTTGCGTACTATCGAATTCCGTCACTTGTCCACACTTTGTGAAACTTTAACCGGCTTTTAGCTGCAAAACGACGGCGGCGTGGTTGAGAGAAAGGATTCAATAGATTCAGGCGACCGTAAAATTATCTGCCATTATGCGTCTTTCATGCTATATTTCAGCACGAAAGCTTCGGCTATTTTGATTATAATGTAACATTGTTTTAAATAAAATTATTATTAGCCATCTATGAAAGACTTTACGGAGTGAAACTAAGTAAGAAAACGGGCCAATATTTAGCCACTTCCGCACATGCAATGGCAGTCGTGCAACAAAGTGCACAGAGTCATTCTGTGTTTGGCACTAATCGGTGTAACATAACTCCTGAAGATGCCCCGTGGAGGGGTGAAACACGTGTTGAGTAATTTGGCTGTGGCGGTTGTGTGATTCGCATTGTTTGACGCATACGCATTTATCAGCGGGCTGGCGGGCGGTGTACTTTGTTGCACGACTGCCACTGCAAGTGCGGAAGTGGCTAAATATTGGTCCTTTTCTTACTTAAGATGGACTTCCGCGAGGTAATGCCTGATTCCATTAAATAGGAGTGAAAATATTTACAAGTTTAGAAAGGAGCATTCTTCCATGTATACATACATTTCTTCATTTTATCAACGGATGGACGCCCACAGAACGGGATATGTTTCCCCAAAATATCACCACAATGAAAGATATTGTGCTGCCGGTGTGTAGCGACTTTAAATACGTCGTTCACCTACTAAGTGTGGTGCCTACCTATGCCGCTTTACCAGCTTGTAGTCTACTAGAAGTTTACATTATATATTAAAAAATTGTCCGCCATCTTTAAGATCGACACGATCTTGTCTTGTGCAACTCGAGCGACATCTGGCGACCGCAACTATGTTGTCGGTCAACCATATATACAATAATAAAAGGTTTATAAATCCTTCAGCACAATACGAACCTCATACTATTTCACCTGATTTCCAGAATGTGCAATACATGTAATAAATTTAATGCAGAAATATTTGAGTCCAACATTTTTGGAGACGTAAAATTATTCACTGTAATAACAGTGTGGGCTTTAATATTATCTTTGTATATTTAGATATAAGGTAGCATATTTATGGCTATGATTGTACATGTCTTCTATAGGCGAATAAATTTTTTATCGTTTTTTGTAGATTTTTATACAACGGTATAAGTAATTATTAACTAACAAATGAGTTGTATGTTTAATTATTTAAAGTAATATAATTATTTAAACACATAGACAATCATCGTATATATTGTTTCATTCCTTTTCACATTGAAGCAGGAATCTTCTAGAATTTTCTATGGAAATTTGTAATTTTTTCCAAAGTTCCAAGGCTTTTCTCTACAGAAAACTACTTGGTTGTGCAAGCATCGTGAAAAAAATAAATATAATAAGAAGTCTAATGGAAAATTCACACCTAAAGTTGCTGTTCCTTGAAACTTCGCCCTTCCACCTTATTATAAATTGACAGAAGAGAAGACGAAACAGACAGGATGTATAAGACTAAAAACACTGCAGCTATGGAAAGTTCACTCGAGCGTTATATCAAAGACAGATCCGAGCGCTCATAAAACAAAACCTCAGCAAAGAACCAATAAACTATTCAGACTAAAGTTTAATTAAATTTTGTATTGTCTTTAACGGTGCAGTCCATGTTATAAGATGACGAGGATTCGGATTCATCCCTGGTTAATATTTAAAAAAAATTGGTAAACGAGCGATAAGAACTGATGAGATCCGAAAGTAAACGACAAGTTGAAATGCTTGTGAAGTCAACATAGCGCGCACACCAGATGCCGTTGGAGCCTAAAAGTTCTAGAGCAGTGAATCACGCGGGATCCACGCCACAGGAGGTCAATTTGAAAGTTAAGAGGGATATTCGAAAATGAATTGAACACAAGTTTAACCCCTTCTTTTTAATATAAAAATTATTTATGTTACACAGAATGGCGTAAGAATTTTAAGGTGGAACATGACAGTGGGTTGGAAAGCAGTGTTATAGTGTTAAGACCCACAGGTAAGAGCAGTGTGAGACATCTTCCTGCAGAGTGGACGGACGACCTTGTTACGGTTGTCAGAATACGGCTGGCCGATTCCAACCAATACCGTGGGAAACCTTTGGGGAAGGCTTACGTCCAGTAGTGGACGTCTGATAGCTGAAATAATAATAATGATGGTGTTCTTATCACAGAAACGATATTTATTTTATTATATTTATTGGGTTTACAGTCAACATTTTTTTAATATTTATAAAGTATATCATTTTTATTTAAAAAAAAAACATTTTCTCTGATTTTCTTTTATATGTTATTTAAAGCATAGAAGCTTTTACACTCATTTACAATCACCTGTATTTGATCACTATCTAATATGTAACATTAAATTAAACGTTTAAACAAATACGATAAGAATGCGTCGGGCCAATCACTTCTTGCAGAATAAAATATGCAGAATAAAGTATACAGGTAGTAGACAATAATTTATATTAATATGTGGTAGTTCCAATATTAAAAACGCGCTTCCTACACCATTAATTTTTGGATGAGTTATATCATAAATTCATTAACAACAAATGAGCTTTATATTACCTCGTTTAATGCTTTTATAGACATACGAAATGAAGTTGTATACATTAGTTTTATTTATTTACCAAATTCTAAACGAACTTAGTACCGAATAAATGAACAAAATAAATTATTTTTCTAGCATTTAGCCTGAGCACATGCAGGTTGCAGAGCAATTCTTCAAGTAACATTTATGATCTTGATTCTTCTGCAGATTCATTTCGTACCGAAATTAATACGGAATAAATGAACAAAATAAATTATTTTCCTAGCATTTAGCCTGATCACATGCAGGTTGTAGAGCAATTATTCCAGCTACTTCTGTGATTTTGATTCTTAGGCAGATCTTCGCGTTTCATTTCATTTTATAAAAATTAATACAATTAAGTTTTAACTGCAAAAAGCTTTGTATGTAAGTCCGAAGTGTTTTTAACAGAGTAATGTTATGAAATATATTTAACGTTGAACGTTTGATTTCACCTTGGGCCAGAGTGTAACTTATCGTTATACTTTGAAAACTTTGGGCAAACTCTTTAGCTTGGCTGGCTTTAACCTGCTAACTTGATGCTTTCAAATTTAAATTATCATTAACGTTTATTACTTAAGTTAGACAAAGCAATAGGTTGTTAATATTGTATCGTTTTACTAAGAAATTTTATATGCATCTTATCTAATATATAAAATTCTCGTGTCACGGTGTTCGAACTTGAACTCCTCTGAAACGGCTTGACTGATTTTTACCAAATTTAATATGCGTATTTAGTAGGTCTGAGAATCGGCTTCTATCTATTTTCTATACCCCTAAGTGATAAAGGTTGTTCATACTTAAAAAAAATTTTTTATTTGTTTAACGAAATTTTTTGTTTTTATTTTTTTATGATACAGCATACAAGAATGCATACAAACCTAAATTTTCACCCATCTACGATCAACCCTTATTTTTTATTTGTAAATTAAAATATCATTTTTTTTTGCAAAACAACGTTTGCGCGATCAGCTAGTAATATATATAACTTAAAATATAAAGAAAATTATGTTATTTTTCACTATGATAATATTAACGTAACACATATACGCTTCACTACATATATTATTGACATTCTTAGGGCATTGTTAAAATCAAACAAGATACCAGTGATTTAAAAGAAGTTAGCAGACTTCAATTCTGTTTTAAATAGTTTACTATATGTATTTGGAAACAGTTTAAGAGACTTAGTAAACACTAACACAGAAATGTAAGCAAAAACCCAAAGGCAAGACGCTAATGTCTATGGAATAGACACAAAAAGTAATACACCATTTACTTATTATATTAATACGGAACCACTGATGACATACAAGGTAACATAATTAAAACATTGTTTATATGCACGCACACGCACTCGCGTGCACAAACCACATACATACACGCACACACACACACACACACAAACACACATATATATATATATATATAATATTCAATACGTTAATTAATATAAAAGAAAAAAAAACAATGAATAATATTATTACAAATACTTTCTCCGACATCTTATTCTCCTTTTCAGCCGATGGACGCCTACTGCAAAGCCTCCTTCGAAAGATAGTTGCGATATAGATATAAGGAAGCTCGATTTTAAAATGACAGATGATCACTATTTTATTATTGTGCGTATATCGATTGATAAATTTCCTGAAAATAATCCACGCCAGAGATTTTATGAAAATCTAAAATTAAAAAACATACATACCTTATAATTTAATAAATAAATAAAATAACTTAAAATAAGTCTTATGTGAATTTAATTGCATGTAAGTTATAATAATATAATGACGGAACGCAAAATCAAGCGGAAGATCTTGGGACCAGCGAGAAATCAAGACGGATCTTGGAGGCTCCGAAAGAATGCCGAAATTGAGACTTTAGTAGCACAGCCAAATATCATTGGCGAATATAAAGCTCAACGAATCCGCTGGCTTGGTCACTTGGAGCGAATGGGATCGGATCGGAGCGTGAAGGTAGCGCACCTGAAAAAACCGAGGGGTCGAAGACTAGTGGTTAGACCCAGGTATCGCTGGATCGATCGCGTTGAGGCAGACTTGCGCGAATTGAATGTCAACCAATGGCAGACGATGGCGCAAGATAGAGGAAAGTGGAAGTCTCTCGCTTCGGAGGCCAAGACCCACTTTGGGTCACTAAGCTAGCGGAGTAGTAGTAGTAGTAGTAAGTTATAATAATCTTTGCATACTACCATACTAGCCATAAAACTTCCCCAGAGATATCATTATAACATAATCGCCATGACAGGCAGGCGGGTTGGCAATCGCAGTGTAGAAAGCGCTGCTGCATATCCTCTGGAAACTTATTTTGTGCAGTGTCAATCTTTCATAATTAATGAACAAAATGTGAATTATATAAGATTGTATATAGGGAATGGAACCAGCGACCTACAATCGTAAGTCTCATTCCTCTACTGCTAGAATGTTACTGCTCCTGCGGGTATCGATTGAATTTAAATTTGGAATATAATTCGCCGCAGGCATATCACAAAAATAAATTTAATCTAGGCAATTAAATTGAAATCCATACGTCGATTTAATTTTGTCTTTCTTTAAAGTTAAGAGAGTCGAAAGAAAAGAAACAGGTGCATTTTATTTTTTAATTATCACCGCAATACAAATTTTCCGTTCACCTATAATTTTGCAGGAAATAATTTAAAATGTAACAAAGGGAGTCAGTGTATCAGAAGGTAATGATAGAGGGAAGCGTTTCTAACTGTCGCTTCTAGAATTAAATGACAGGGCGGCGATGTTAAAGGAAATATCGTTTCATTTTCTAATCCATCAGAAATAACAATTACAGACGTCAAACGTGTTTTCCGGGAAATTATTTTCCGGTTTATGATTGAAATTTTATTTAATCACTATTTCCGCCGACAGAATTCTGTTTCTGTTGGAAGACTTTGACGTGTCACATGGCACTATGAGAATAATAAAATGTGTTTCAGAACGATCTATCTATGTGTGTTTTTTGAGTGTAAAAATTAAGTGGCATATAAAGTAGACCAAAAAAAATAGAATAAGGAAAAATTATGACAACGATACTGTGGAAGGTATGAAAAAGAGAGTAAGATGACGTATAGCAGGAGAAAAAGAATGAAAAAATTAAAAAAAAATTATGAAGGAAGAAAGATATAAAGAGCGAAAGAAAATGAGACGCATGATAGAAGAGAACTAAATAAAAGAGATAACTGAGAAAATTAATAAATTGAAATAGTCCCCCCTATCGCTTTCAAGATAGGGGTCTCTGAAAAATCGCTCCTTAGTATGTGATCTAAAACTGAAAGGCTTCACAGTCTGGTGATTAAATCAATGTGACTACACGAATCGATGTTTTGAAAAGAATCCTATAGTTATGTTAACGCAAACTAGTCGGGAATAATTGTTTTGTATAAAAATAACATAAAGATAGTTGATAAAAAATAAAATAAAATTTTTACCAATTATAACCAGTCGGAGCACAGAGTATAAAAGTGCCAGATCGTAGCTAGCTCCAGATGCTTAAAAATAAAATTAGTGTTGCCAACTAAGAATTCTACTTTCCACGATTCTGGCTGCAAACGGTTACGTAGCAGCCAGTTCAAGTGTCAAAAAAAAAGAGAGAAAAAAAGGAAGTATTTTTTCCCGGCGTTGTTTTACAGCTCGTGTTTTTAATTATCATGCAAATTTTAATTAACTACTGCAACACGCTTCAGAACGAAGCGGTAATATTTTATATTGTTCCACACTGACTAATTAAAGTAGTGTTTTCAAGATGGCGGTCTTATTATCAGAAATAATAACTACAAAGCCTTCCAGCTTTTCTTGCCTTTAAGTAGAGAAAGAGACCATCACTATGGTCACTATAGACTTTCTCTTAGATTTCCAATAGGACCGGTGGAAAGTGACCTGCATTCAGCTTCTTCCAACTACCTTAAAAAGGTCGTGTTTCTACCTTGAAGGTAGATGTCCTATGTTATCATTCACGTTTTCACTTTAGAACCTCTAGACTCTAGCCATCTGTTCTGAACTTCTTCATCTTCAACTCCATTTCAAAGTCGAGAAAACAAACCCACCATTGTTAACATCACTAATTTTCAAGAACTCAATATCAAGCGAAGCCTTTCGGCCATTGCACATACTCCAATTTGAGACCCTATCGCTGTCTGTCCCGAGAAGAATGGATGGTCACACAATTTTGTTTTATGGATCAAGTGAGAGCATTACGGATTAGCCTCTTACTCTATGTGAACGAGACGCTATGAGGAGAGAAAGGAAGATAGCAGGCAACTGTGGGTAGAACTGAGTCATGATCCTCACGGCTGCGCTGCAATGAGCACACGACTGAAGAGGAAAAAAGTCTCCTACATTTTTTATATAATCACATCCTGAGACACGTTTCTTGGTTTTGGTTAACGGTAAATATTCGATAGCTAGTAACAGGTGTTTTAGATAGAAACTCTCGTAGATGTCCAAATATAAAGACCTGTTATAATCACAGGTTTTGGTATGAGATCAGTAGATAATAGAAAGTCAGGTCAGAGTGCAGTGGATTGGCAAGTTATGAGTAGGCCACATAGCGTATAGAACAGAACAGAACTTTAAGGTTCTGTTCAGACCACGTATTGGTATGGGCAACTTAGGATATCTACCCTCAATGTGAATATCTTGAACGACGCGAGATATAAGCTACTTTTAAAGGTCCTGGTGGAAATCTTTGGGGAAGGCCTACAGCAATGGAAGTTCTACAGCTGAAATGATGAATAAAATGTATAGTTCCAAATTCCAAGGGCACCCATAGTATAGCTTGTAGGAGCAACGTTACGTATTCGACAGCAGAGCATCGATAAGGGGAATTCCATAGAAATAATATTATTCATTTACGTCGATATAAATACGGTCGATGCCGAATGAATAAACACATTTCTATTTCGAACTTCTACAACACTATCTCAAGAACTATCGGCCCTAAGAACAATCCCATAAGTTCATAACAAATTCAGTCTGAATTTTAGTACTAACTTCATTTTATATTTAAAGATGTCATTGTAGGAGATGCTTACATTGACACCAGTGATTACTGTGAATTATTCAATATTAAAAATGTTTTTAAACAAAGAAAAAGACTTGCTAAGCAAAGAAACGTCATAACAAAATGCAAATCAGCTACACGAAAACAAACGCAGCGAAAGTCTCAGGTCAACACAAAAAAAAGGGAACAATTTGTTTGTCCCGGTGGTTGAAGCTGAAAAACAAGGCGGAAAACGTTCCCCGGGAGCGGATGAAGCTATTGGGCGGAGCTTTTATTCGGGTCACGTGACCGGCGCGAGCTCCGAATACGAATGCTTGCGATCTAGCCTGCAAGCGAGCGAACGAATTGTAGCTGTAACTTCGGGCACGTAAAGCTCGTGACACACTGAGTCAACATTACAACTTTTACACTACCAAAAGCTTAAATGAACCTACATTCATTTAGAAAGGATCTAATATATCTGCACCATCGAATCAGTAACGAGGAGATCCGTAGACGAACGAAAGTAATGGGTTAGTCAAGCAGATTGGCAAATAGAAGTGAAAAGGAACAGGCCATACAAAGAAGAATGAATAGCCGCTGGGATCCCAAATTTCTGGTGTGGACTAGATGAACAAATGACTTTGTTAGGATCTTCAGAACAAGCAATTTGTTAGCCATTTCCAACCGGTCCTAATGGGAAACAATGAAGGAATCCTATATCCATCAATAGAGTCTCTCGTCTGTGATGATGATAATGACACCAGGATGGTTTCTAAACGTTGTTGGAGGCTTTTATCATACACTAATATGAACCCAGTGAGTATAGTAATACAGTAGCCTTAAGTACAACCTACCCCGTGATTCGCTGATGTAAGGGGTAGAGATCAAAACAAATGCTACAGACAAAAACAATGCCGTTACTGTTTCTGATAGAAAATAGCATACGTGTAGTACTAGTCTCTGAGATTGTGACAATAGAATGAGAATATTCGATACCTGAAGACAAAGTCCTAAAAAGACAAATAAAGAGAAGTTCTATTAAAATCGAGAAACAGCTAGAAAACACACACGTAGAGTTTTGCTTCTAGACGTACTTTGGAGCTTGCGCAATGTACCGATGATATAATTATTGAATAGAACTGGTGCATTCATTAAAATATCTCCAGATAAATCACACAGAGAAAAATTCAATGGTCAGAAATCTAACACATCTCAAAAGGATACCCTCAGTTTTAATACAGATGATTTTCTGCATAACTATAAGTTTGTTTTACTTCCTTCATTTATATCATACTTCACAGCATCCCAAATTCCGAAACAGAAACATAAATACATATATTAACTTTACAAAAATAAAATATCTCTTAGCCAGCCATAAATTCCAAAACTTTCATCCTAAAATTACAAAAATGACCAAACAAAGTAAGAGGCTTCAGAAATGGAAAATTAAGACAAGTCTATCAATGTCTGTAGACATTCCGTTTACTCTTAAAAAAAGCGATTGTGATCCAGTTCGCCTTGTAGAAAACGAACTATCTCATACAGTTATTGTCAGGTATCTTGGGTTGAACCTTGACCGTAGCTAACATGGCAACAACACGTTAAAAAAAGAGAAGCAGTGAACCTAAAATACAAAAATATTATATGGTTCATCATCTTCTTATTTTCAGCCGAAAGACACCCACTGCCAGGCCTAGGTCTCCCCCGAAGATAGGTACGAAGACCGGTCCGTCGCTGCCTGTAGTCATCACTAGAGAACCTTTCGGAAAGAAAGATTAGACCAGTTAAAATAAAAAAATGAAGAGTAAAAATCTGTCTGTTTATTTATTTAAACTATTATAATAAAACTATTTACCATTTCTTTACACATCTCATATTTATTTCAGCTGTCATCTCTCTGGTATGTTCGTTATTCAAAAATCTGCCGCGAATGCTATAATCTAGGCTGAATTCGCAATTTACGAAAGGTTCAGAAGAAGATTTATGGAAGGTTGTAAAGATGAATGAATGATGTTAATAAAACTGGAAGCCTTAATAAAACGTAAGTTCTGGACATAAAATCCAAAACGCTGCGATATACAGCGTACGAACTGTTTTGATACTTTTAATACATTATCAATATCATTATTTTTTTCTGTTTTAACGTCGATATAAACTTTTGCAAATGATAATAATGATATAAATTTGACATATTTATCAAGATGTTTATTTACCAGTTCATCGTAATTTCTAGAAGTTTCTAGAGTAAGCAACAGACAACCTGCTGCATTTGTAAATAATTAACGAGTAAAATAAGCAATAAAAGAATTATACCAATGAACGACTTTCTCGAAGAATTTTTAATGGAATCAGGCGTTATTTTGCGGAAGTCCATCCTAAGTAGGAAAACGACTAATATTTAGCCACTTCCGCACATGCAATGGTAGTCGTGTAATATATATATATATAGTGCACAATAAATAATATCAAATTAATTTATTCTGCCTTTTAAAGTGTCAGCAGTGTTATAAGCAGGCAATATCAACCGACCAAGTCGATTTCGGTCCTTTCAGGTTCCCTTGTGCCACCATAAGCTGCAGTCTTCTTGTGAGTACCTAGCCTAATTATTTCATGGAGCATTTGCTGAAGCGATCCAAGATCTCGGTGGTCTACCATATAAGAGGATCACGGAGTCTGCAAATACCGCTCGAGGAGCAGTGAAAGTTTGGTAGTAAAAAGAGACATGTCATCGCATCCTCAATTTATTATAGTCACTCATTTTTAAGTGAAAATTAAATTTACAACTACATGTAGGTTAAACTAAAATTCTGTGTTGATTTTAGGCTGATGTTTCTATAAAGTTTTTCCTGTACTAAAAACGCTCTCGTATTCGTAAGTCATGTGGGAAAAGAAACTTTTCCTTCAAGAGGACTTCTTGCTTTGTTCCACTTTAAAACGAAACAACCATACGGTATATTACAAACTTTTTGGTCTACTTAAGTATTTTGTCTTAACTACGTACCTGCAACCACATTATTTCAGTTAATTATAAGACAATTGCAGTTAATAGAAATGACGCAATTTGCATTGAATATATAAATTTATACAGGGTACTTTGCTATAGGTGTATTAGCTTTAAAAAGGTAAATATTTAGATCATTGTTATATAGATAGAAACAGTTAAACATGGTAAAACATTTTAATAAAAAATTAGTAGTAAACAAAACCATGTGTTTGTTAGATAGTTTATTACATACAACATACAATGAATTCTATGTATGTTTATACATGTATGTTTTGAACATATTAACTACCCATTATTTATACTTCTACCTTTTCCATACTACGGTTGTCTGTAAGAGATTGCGTCGAGTGATAAGACCGCCCATTGTTTTGTTTATTATTATTAAACTATTTAAATGTATCCTAGCGTGTACAATAAAGAATATTAAATTATTTAATATAATCATAGCTTTATAGTTGCATATTAAAGAACTCACATTTTATACAGAATGATCGGTTATTGGTGTACGAAAAGGAAATAGGGTGCTCTTTTGCTTTCAACTATTGTATGTTATATTTTATGCAAAGCTCAATGGTTTTCGAAATAATACAATATGAGTAAAGTAAGTATAGAAAATACGTTTTCAAAATTCGAATTAATATATATTCTAATTAATTATTATTTACAATCTGTGTTTAGACTTTGTATTGCCAAGTTATTGGTCTTAAATACTAGTGGGACCTGAAAGTAATGTCGATTCGTAAGACATATTTTACAGAAAAACCAACTGATTTTTACCGCTCCGGCATTGAAAATTTGTTTACTAGATAGCAAAAGGTTGTTGATAACGAAGCTGAATATATTGTTGATTAGAATTAAAAACTTGTTAAAAATGTAGTCGTGTGAATTTAATTTAAGAAAGCGACATTACTTTCCCGTCTCCCTAATATTAATCAATGTAACTTATTTCATATTAATCATTTTATACAGAACGATTGTAAATAATTGTAAAACCTTTAAAGGTAGTTGCTAGTAAATAGACTTTACAATCACACCTGAAAAGCCTTTATATCAATAACCAAACATCATATTCAAGAATTCTCGAATTTTGTAGTATTATTCTCTTTTTTCAACAATCTAGATCTCTTTTCATGGTCTTACAAAATTTTACCTTGTAATTTTTGCAAACATAAGTCTTAGAATATGGACTTTATTTCACTTTAAAATTAGGCGCTTGTTTATGAATATATTTTAAAGTATCAACGCCCGGTGTGTCTCCATCTTTACATTTCTCTACTTTTCCATCTAGGTCATACTACTTTACTAGGTAGCCAGTAATATACCGGCACTTCTGTAAGAAATACTGGACGTACGTGCCCTTAAGTGATTACGTGGTTTTCGTTGAAATTCGAGTGTTAGAACTTTTCTAGAATTTTAAATATTATTAAAAAAAACTTTGAAGATAGAATCAAGATGTTGTAATCAAATTGGGTTATATACATATACTTGATAATAAAACTTTGATAACAAAACTTGATTAATGTGATCCTGATATAAACCCCAGATTAACGGCGCCTAAAGTAAAAATAAAAAATAAATAAATAAAAATCAAGTACTAGCTATCCGTCGTCCACTTTGCGTGGCTTTCACTGTAAAATCCATTTCTTTATTATTATACGAAATTTATATCCAAGCTTTATACCAGCAAGAGCATGTAATAATGTGTATTTGAATAAATAATTCTACCTTTGTGAGTGGAGTTTCATAAAATCCAGTCATCCCTGATCTCTACTAGTTGAAAGGATCATGTAAGTAAGAAAAGGACTAATATCTAGCTACTTCCGCTATGTAGCAGTAGTCCTCAACAAGTTTGACTCTGTGTTTGGCACTAATCGGTGTAACAATACTCCTGAGGATGCCCCATGGAGGGGTGAAACACATGTTGAGTGATTTAATGGTGGTAGTTGTGTAAACCGGCTGGCGGGCGGTGCACTTCATTGCACGACTTCTGCTACATAGCGGAAGTAGCTATACATTAGTCCTTTTCTTACTTGGGATGGACTTCCGCAAAGTAACACCTGAATCTGTTAGAGATCATGAAAGGAAAATGAATTTGGAGTTAACAATATAGATTTCTATTTGAAAATCGAACTTATGTGTCAGTACTTCGGATATTTACCTTCTTCTTTTTATAGTGACTTCTCTTATTCGGCTATTATTGAAGTTATCTTAATGCTTGACGCTATATTCCCCAACATAGATGTCCACTGCAAGGCAAACGCATTCGACAAAGATCGTCATCATCACCGGTCTTGCACTGTATCCAGCAACTTCTCGCGAACATCTATGTCATTGGACCTCCTGTTGCCACTCTAAAACATTCCGGGCCCAACAGCCTTCAATTGCATGAATAATGTACAAATAAAATTAATAATCTACAACATTAAATTGATTTAACAAACATGTACCGTCTACAGCATATAAGAGGAGACATCTGGCAACAAGTTTGGACACCCGAAGACATGTCAAGGTTAAAATGTTCCTTCTAGAAAGCAATCTATTGTACAGCTACTTCTTGACAAGAGAGCATTCTATACTTTACATAATATTCCTCAGGGCTGCTGTAATAGATTCCAGTTATATTTGATTAGATCATACCATCAGGTAGATGATCACCCGTTGTCTGGTTGTCTGTGGGGAATGTTGTCAAAATAACTTTGAACTCTTGGATAGTATTTTGTAAAGGGCTTGATTTTAACCTTGAGATGGTCGAAGATGCATTCTGCTGTCATTTGCTGACCATTACTCGGAGTCTTATAGGAATATCACCAGTTTTCAATCTCACTTTGATTATAAAAGTGTTTCTCTTTTTTTAGATTCCTGATACCTTGCCCTTTTGGGTCAAAGCTTCAGGGTGGAAGTTATGCTATAGATACGAGATGTCCAGTCACGTCAATTACTGTAACTATCTATTTCTTTTTTGTAAGTTAATTGTTATGCATTAATAAATTAATAAGAGTTATGTCGTATATGAATTATGATTATTTCGTATTAAGGATAAACAAAAGGGAAACCTTTAACATATACATATAGTCGTAAACATAGAGGAACGCTAATTCAATATCGCTAGTGTCTCGTCCCTGTGGACCGAGTTTGCGGGGATTTCCCTTTTATTTTATGTTTTCCTTGTAAACTTTTCTGGTGTAGCAATTGATACAAATCACCAAGGGGTTTGAGGATGACAAGATAAAAAGCTTGTACCTTCACGTTAGGTTATATTTTAGTATAAAAGCTTTACAATATATTCTTTAAATTGGCACAGACAATTTGTAATTTTTCTTACCAAAATGATATAATATTATTGAAGGTAACTAACTTAATTTTAAAATAACTTTCGTCTCCAAGTAGTAATACACTCTACGAAGTAATATCACTTAATTTAAAATTGACTTGAAGTTTTAAATGCCGTATTTCACTTTAGCGGTTTGAAAACCTCAGTGGTCCTATGACTGACTGTCATCAACATCTAGCTATCTCTATTATTTTTTAATAACAATACTAATACTAACATAATATACAGGATGATTTATTTCAGATCTTAAACCTTTTAAAAGTAAAAAGCTCATTTTTCAGCAATTTTTAAACTCTTATACATTTTTACAAGCCCACACTCTATAAAATGATAAGTCTAATTTTTTTTCTTTTAGAACAAGACAGGCTGCGAAGTTGTATTAATTATATTAATATTAATTTGAACACGATTTTTCTCAGTATCTTATCATTACGTAATCTATTATTTCTGAAATTATTGATTTCTGACAAAGTGTATCATACAATAATTGGCAGAAAATTAGATATACATTCACTCACTTAAAGCCTTTATATCTATAAATAAACACTGTAGATTCTCTATTGAAATTTGTGAAATTTTTTTAATTGGCGACATACATAATATATATTTCTTTTTACATATCTTTTTATATGCGTTTATGTATACATAAATCAATGTTGTTTAAATTTTATTTAAAATATTTGCTGTTGTAGAGTTTCTCAATGCTTCTTTTCTGCAACTATAACATATTGCGAAGCAGAGTAGAATCAAAAATAAAATAGAGTTAAAAAAAGTTGACGATCTTTGCAAGTACTGTTAAAAGTTCCAATTATTGAATAAATGAATTTTATCTTTATCTTAGTTCGTTTTCGTGTTCTGCATAACAATTTTTACAGGTTGATAGATATTTAAGCTGCATATATAACACGCATAAGACTCAAGATGCGATCTAAAGACTCATATATGTGGCAAATACGGCAACCGCCGCACAGATACTGCTGCACAACCTGAAGATGGCAAGTTGGAGTAGAGATGTGGAAGTGTTCGCGGGAGTTTAAGGTGGGGGCCCTAAACTCCTACTAGTTTCAGCGACTCTGAGGCAGACGATGGTTTGACGTGGTCTCGTACCATCGTGATAGCACCACGAAGGTTAAGAAACACGAAGGGCTGTCGAAAATAGCACGGCGCCACGGTCCCCCGTATAGCGAGGGGCCCCGTATAGCCCCCGTGGGGCGATCACCGAAGGGGGTTTTAGTGGGTGGACATACACCTATCCTCTCCCCAGAGGCTGGGCATCTTGAACGTCCGGAAGCCTCCCCCCCACGAAACCAAAAAAAAGGGACGTGGTAGTGGTTGCATAAACCGTAATGTTTAAAATTGGACATTGTTAAAATTTCGTGGAAAAAAAGAAGACACTAATGATTTAAGAACCTAATTTTAAGTTAGGAAGTAGTTTAAGAGAGTTAGTAAACACCGTAACATACAAAAACGCAAGCTGTAAAAAAATTGAAAATATTAATATATAAAAAATAGATGCATTAAACCTATAGTTAATGATACAGATTTTCTTACAGGTGAATCTAAAAAATTGTAATGCGAAGCATGAATTTTAGAGAGAGTTCTCATTTAGCTAAATGTACAGACGTCATAAAAATAATCAATAAACAATTCAGAGACCGAACTCAATCCGTATTGATACTAACCCGGTTATAGCTGTGGACTATTTTTCGAAGTGCAAAGAAAAGGACGGATTTCCGATGCGAGTTAATTTATTTACTCACAAGACCCCAAGCAATTGACCCGGATACTTTGAACGGGGAAGTGCGGTTCGGGTATAAATAACCCGGATAAAGGGGTTTTGCACGTAAACTGCAGGTGGATCGTTAAATTGAAAATGTGATGAGATGAAAGTCCTGAACTTATAAAATGAAAAAGGAAGAATGGTCTAGCTTTGATATATTTTTTTCATGTAAGAAAAGGACCAATATTTAGCCACTTCCGCACATGCAGTGGTAGTCGTGCAATAAAGTGCACCGATTAGTGTAACATAACTCCTGAAGATGCCCCGTGGAGGGGTGAAAAACGTGTTGAGTAATTTGACGGTGGCGGTTGTGTGATTCGCATTGTTTGCCGCATACGCATTTATCAGCGGGCTGGCGGGTGGTGCACTTTGTTGCACGACTACCACTGCATGTGCGGAAGTGGCTAAATATTGGTCCTTTTCTTACTTAGGATGGACTTCCGCGAGGTAACGCCTGATTCCATTAAATATTTTTTTCACGCTTTATAAGTAAAGCATTTGACCTCTGTTTGAGCTGATGTTAAGCGATGATGTAGTCTACGATGGTAAATCCTTCCCAGATGAAACCTATTCACTCTTGTCTTGAAGATTTCTAAGTTATAATTTCTTGGAAACAATGACGCAAGTACGTTGTTCCATCCTTGGCTGTTCGCACTGTAAAAGTATTAGCAAAACGCTTAATGCTGGTGGAAGAAATTTCAACAGTATACGGATGTCTTGAATCCGTGCGTCTTGTTATCCGATGGAAGAAAGGAGATGGTGGAATTATTTCACACACACTCTAAGATGAAGTCTTTAGAGTATCAATAAACTGGAAAATATATGTATATCTAACGTACGAAGTGGAACACTCTGTCGCCATAATTTCTAGACAATTATTACTTAGGAGTCTTCAAGACAAGAGTGAATAGGTATCTTCTAGGTAAGCATGTAGCATCTTAAACCTCGTCGTCGTTTAAGATTAGGCGAGACATAGGTCAAATGTTTCGCCTAAAAGGATAGACATTATTTTTATAAGGTGTACATAAATATAGTATGAATTAATTACCATATATCATTATCATTTCAGTTAGTAAGACATCCACGGTTGGGCATGT
Organism: Battus philenor; assembly: GCF_028537555.1. Lineage (NCBI taxonomy): Eukaryota > Metazoa > Arthropoda > Insecta > Lepidoptera > Papilionidae > Battus > Battus philenor. Next base: position 14,911,013 of record NW_027181737.1, on the reverse strand, counting down.
GCGTTCCCCATATATTTCCAATAGATGTAGATATAAATAATTTAGACATATAACCTCTTTGAATTTTTTTTGTGTCCTTGTGTTGGAATGACTTGCAAAAACACGTACGTAGATTGCGGGGTCAATTCGAGATATAATGCCGGAAAAGATGTCGGAATTATTTCCTTTGGGATCGAGCGTCTGAAATTCAATCAAGCGGTCATTCAATTAACAGTTTGATTGACGTAACATTTGCGGTTCAAGATGAGACAGCAATATCTTTTGTCTTAACAAAATGTATTTAATAAAAGATTTTCGATCGTAGATCCAAGATTCAAATCCCACTGTACAATCTTATATATATTTTACACTTACATTAATTATATGGGTTTGACACTGCTCACAAACAAGTTTTTAAGGGATGTGCTGCAGCGACCTTTGTATACCATAATACCACACTTCGCCAAACCATCTACCAAAGTGGCGATTGTGGTATATCTCCCCTTAGATGTCTTTGGGTGAGGCCTATTGCTTTTTGTGAGCATCTAAAGCCCAAAACAACGAATAAGATGAATTGTTGTCCAAATTAGAGAAATTTAATTTAAATATCATTTATACGAACTTTTTTATGATATACATATATATTGCGTCATTTAAATAGATTTTTTGCTTTAATTATTTTATCTAAAAATATTTTCGGACATATATACACATTAATTGGTATTAAAACATTTCTATCGTTGTAATATTTACTTAATTATCATAGTAATCTGATTGAAAGCCTCTAAAAATTAGTTCTAAACTGTTTTAGAGGTATCATCCGAGAGATCGAATCGTATATGTATTTTTTAACATAAAAATTTAAAGGTATGCTGTGGTAAATTGTTGAAAATAAACGTCATCATTTGAGAAGCTGTACATCTATTGCTGAACACAGACGTGTCTGTAAAATTTTAATTAGACCGAAAAGGTTACAACCTGCGTCTTCTTATTATGTGGTGTCTTACTTAAACCTTACCTCCTCCTTCAGAACCTATAGAACCTAACAGCTGTTCTATGTGCTGTTCTATTGTTACTTCAACTTATCAGTTCTCTTGGATATTGGTATCCTTCGTTTGTGAACGTTAGTGAACCCCGAGAAAGCCTTCGTGAGTTTACAAGCTTGTAAATACGACTCTAAGTAAGAGAATGTTTCAGTGACATATTCTCTAGTAATAAAAATTGTTATTGATAGTATAATATAAACATCTAAACATTTAGAGAGATTTATTTGTACTCCCCCATTTTTGGGTGTTTAAATATACTGTTTCGTATTTAGATCCCACTTTGAACTACTTTATGAGTTTTGTAAACTTTCTTAATTACAGTTCTACCAATAAATAAGGAAATAATTCGAAACCAATAAACAAACGCGACTGCGACAAATGTAATACCGTCTAATCCGACCTAACTCTTTGACTCTACCGTGTCACTTAATTAAATGATTACCCGACTGTACCGGCTTAATAGAACTTTACGATCTCGCTTTGTTCTCTGACTGTACTTTGTTAATGAAAATCCCTTGTTATTATTTTGCTCATGTGATATGAGAGTAAGTTACTTTAAAAGATTTCTTGGTTGAAATTGTATGTAATCTCTCAACGAGCACATAGAACTGTACACAAGATTTCTCTACGAGATCGAATCAAGAACGAGGAACGAAAGAAACCGAACTGTTCCAACAGATTGGCTTTTGAAGTGTTAGTGGGCAGACTTGAAGGTATCAAAGTGAAGACAACAGAACGTATCAAGGTCTATATAGACACTAGATGGAGGCCTCTTCCTATCGGAGCTATAGGAGATCTGTGGGTAAATATGGTGCTCAACAGTGAAGGTCCTATTGCTGAAATAATAATGATATTCCTTCTATTTTTTTGGTTTTTGAAAAATAGATGCTATAAGAACATGAAATATGTTTTGCTTTGACTTTACGAGATAAAAATTGTAGTTCAAGAAAAGTTCCTCGTGTATCTGTGATCCGGAAGTTGTCCAAACTTTGGTGCACCTTATCACCTGCTGTCCTGTGTTTGGAAGGCTTTACTCTAATTCCGAGTCAGAGATGAAAGCAAAAATACAAATAGATAGCATCGCCTCCATAATACGCGACGTTTTTGTAGAAAGGTAGGCAGTATGCAATAAATAAAAACAAGACTCAAAAATAGTACAGGGATCAAGCAAGACTCTACGGCAAGTAAATTAAGTAAAGTATTAAATATCGTAGGAATGAAAAATAAATACTGTGATCTAAGAGCGAAGACGAGAAAAGGAAGGTGATGAAAACAAGATTATATACAAGCCATTAATAAACTGATATTGTGAAAGATGAAAGGATTTGAGAAAAACAGAAGAAAAAAGAGAAATAAAAATTTAAACTGAAAAAAATATTTACTCGAATATCTACCGTCCCTGCAACGCTTGAAAAGGGAAACGAGAGAGAGAAGAAACAATGAACGTTCTATTTTTAAAATGAAGATAGTGAACAGCGGTAAGTTACTATTAAGTCGATTCGAACACTTAGAATATCAAACACAGAGTCATTAATCGGTGTAACATAACTCCTGAAGATGCCCCGTGGAGGGGTGAAACACGTGTCGAGTGATTTGGCGATGGCAGTTGTGTGATTCGCATTGTTTGCCGCATACGCATTTATCAGCGGGCTGGCGGGTGGTGCACTTTGTTGCACGACTACCACTGCATGTGCGGAAGTGGCTAAATATTGGTCTTTTTCTTAATATCTAACATTCGCGCAAATACTGCTCATTATTAAGGATTATCTGCAACAGTTAAGGTTTTTTTTTTTTAATTAAGCTAATATATATCCCAAACCAAAATGCATTTACGAGAGATATATGGGCCATCAACATAATCCTAATACGCAATATTAATCTAGAGTTATTGCTTACAGAGAGTTATAACAAAATATTTTTCTATATCGCTCCAATATCGAGAAACGGTTCACTGAATACGGACCAATATTAAAATATAATCCACGGAAATGTTTCCATAGAGACATTCGTAATGGGATGCTAGATTTATTGCAATTCGATTATTTTATATTCGTACCCCTTCTGAACAACTTTTTTATATTACCTTGTACATCAATATATATGAACCGAAGAAAAATTTCTTTGTTTACTTTTTTCTTTACTTAGCATTTTTTTTCCTATATATACTCGTATAAGCGCGACCCAGCGGAGGCAATGGTAACTTAGCGGTAGAGAAGTGCAACTTGCAGTATTACATCGCGTGTTCGATTCCCCCGAGTTTTATTAATAGGTTGTCAAATATCTCCCTTCCGCCTTTTTGTCTTTTGAATTTCGCGGCTATGTACAAAGCGCTACAGAGCTCGTATTTGGCAATACTATACATAATTTGAAAGGTCTTGACATAACCTATAAAACGACCCTATGCATGATTAGTTTGGATATTGCGTTCAACAATTATAGACGTGTAAACATGGAGTTCATTAACGCCGAAATTCGCGCTATTTTAAAGTTTTCCTTCGTTAAAGGCAAATCTGCTAGAGAAACGTTCCGTGAGATTAATTGTGTTTTGGGGGATGGTACTCTATCACTTCGAACCACGGAGGAATGGTTTCGACGATTCAGAGCCGGCAAAAACGACACCATGGATAAGCCAGCCGGCGGAAGACCTGTGACGACAAATACCGATCAAATCATGGACTACATCGAGTTAGACCGGCATGTGGCATCTCGTGACATCGCCCAGGAGATGGGAGTTAGTCACCAAACCATTTTAAACCATCTGCAGAAGGCTGGATACAAAAAAAAGCTTGATGTTTGGGTGCCGCATGATTTGACGCAAAAAAACCGTCTGGATCGAATCAACGCCTGCGAAATGCTGCTGAAACGGAACGAACTCGACCCATTCTTGAAGCGGATGGTGACTGGCGACGAAAAATGGATCATATACGACAATATCAAGCGAAAACGGTCGTGGCCGAAGGCCGGTGAATCGTCCCAAACAGTGGCCAAGCCGGGATTGACGGCCAGGAAGGTTTTGCTGTGTGTTTGGTGGGATTGGAAGGGAATCATCCACTATGAGCTGCTCCCATATGGCCAGACGCTTAATTCTACCATCTACTGCGAACAACTGGATCGCTTGAAGCAGGCGATCGACCAGAAGCGTCCAGAATTGGCCAACAGGAAGGGTGTAGTGTTCCACCAGGACAACGCCAGACCACACACTTCGTTGATGACTCGACAGAAGCTACGGGAGCTCGGATGGGAGGTTTTATCACATCCACCATATAGCCCGGACATAGCGCCAAGTGATTACTACCTGTTCCTGTCCATGGCGAACGCTCTTGGTGGTGTAAAGATGAACTCAAAAGAGGTTTGTGAAAAGTGGCTGTCCGAGTTCTTCGCAAATAAGGAGGGGGGCTTCTACGAGGGAGGTATTATGAAGTTGCCGTCTAGATGGAAATAGATTATCGAACAAAACGGCGCATATTTGAACTAAATCCGATCACTGTAACACTTTTTATAAAGCATTGAATAAAGAGCAAAAAAGCGAAAGGGAGATATTTGACAACCTGTTATATATATACAGGTTGATTAGTTATAGATTTAAATGTTTTGAAGGGCAGAATATATAACTTACCAATCAATATATAGTACATACGAGGGTGAATCAAAAAATTCTTGGAATCAATATTAAAAAATGCAAAGATTTAAATAATAATATTTTATTTTTCTACATAATCTCACTCCAATGCAATGCATTTAGAATAACGCGTTTCTAACTTCCTTATTCCTTGTGAAAAAAAATTATTTTCTGGACTCTCGAAAAAGTCCTCTACGGCAGCTATAACCGCGTCATTATCGTGAAATTTTGTTCCACGAATTTCCTCTTTTAATTTTGGAAATAAGTGAAAATCACTTGGGGCTAAGTCCGGAGAATATGGTGGGTGGTCAAGGAGATTGAAGCCAGCACAGCGGATTGCGTTGAGCGCAACTTCCGATCGATGAGCAGGAGCGTTATCTTGAAGGAACAACACGCCCAACGACAGTTTTCCACGACATTTTTCTTTAATCGCTTCACGCACTTTCGGGATTAAATTTGCATAATAGGGTCCAGTAATCGTCTGGCCTTTTGGCATGTAATCAATAAAAAGGATTCCTTCACTATCCCAGAACACAGAGGCCATAACTTTGCCAGCGGTAGGAGCAACTCGAAATTTTTTAATGGATGGAGAGGATGGTCGTTTCCAAGACATGCTTTGTCTTTTAGTTTCAGGATCAAAATGGTGGACCCACGTTTCATCCATGGTGACAAGACGACGGCAAAAATTATCCGAATCACGCTGGAACATTTCGAGATTACGCTTGGAAATTTCCAAACGTCGCTTTTTGTTTTCGTCGGTTAACATTCGTGGCACCCATCTTGCAGACACTTTTTTGAACCCCAGTGAATCAATTAAAATGGATTGAACGCTACCAAAAGATATCTTTAGGATCTCAGCTATATGTTTTATAGTCATTCTTCTGTCTTCCAAAACCAGATTCCCATCCTTTTTGACATTTTCTTCTGTAACGGAGGTTGAAGGCCGCCTAGAACGCGGGTCATCTTTACAGCTTGATCTACCTCTTTTAAATTCAGCCACCCAGTACGCAACCGTAGAATAGGGTACAGCATCACCCCCTAATGTCTGCTGAATGTCCAAAAAAATTTCCTTCGTAGAAATTTTTTTCAAACTGAGATATTTTATCACCGCACGTAACTCACTTTTATCCATAATTTTGACTTTTTAGCAACTCGTTGCACAAAAAAATTTATTACATGCGAACGAACTGACAAAAACAAGTGACAGTCTGCATAAATATAGTGTGATAGACACTCTTTACTTTGAATATCGAACTTGATCCAAAAATATTTCATATATATGCACTTCTAAGAACTTTTTGATTCACCCTGGTATATGCATGATGCAAAATGAAGAGGAGAGAGGATGCTTTCCTCAGCTACTGCCAACACCTAATTAAAAATAATATAAATAAAAATAAAACGATATAGATGATTCAGATATTGCAAGAAATTAAATTATAAAGAAAGCACCAAAATAGTAAAAATAGAAAAAGAATTATATATGTAAAATAAAAATGGGTTATAAATAAAATAGTGCGAAATTGTAATAAATAATAAATAAAATAAAATTGTAAACTAGAATTAGCATGTAGCTAAAGATGGATGTAATGATAACGGAATGGAAGTGAAAGACTGGGAAAACTAGAAAGAATGAAGGAGAAATAGTGATAACAAGAAATATGCAAGAAGAGAATGGAAATAAATAGAAGTGTGTGAATAAATTAATAAAAAAATTAAAGTCCCTGTCCCACACTAGATAGGGGAACAAGAGGTCCCCAATAACGGGGACCATAAAAAATGGTACACACTATCTAGAAATCAATGGTTTTAGTAACATGATCTGTGTATGTGAGTTCAATTCCCGGAATACAATCCTATATAGTTCACACTTTGTTCAATCAATTATTTAGTATTGCCATTGCTTACAAACAAATTTCAAGAGGATATACAGCAGCATCCTCTGCGTACCATAATAACACAGATTGCGATTGCGATATCCTATATATATCATCAATATTTCAGTCAGTAAGATATCCACAGTTGGGCATATGTTCCCCCATAGATTTGAGGGAAACCAACGTCTTGCAGTAGGCATTTGTGAGCGAAACGACAATGACACAGGTTCTATTTAAACGGTTTTATTTAGTTCGATCCGTACGGAATTTGTTTATTTGGGTCAAAATTATAAATTGAAATTTAAACACCTTCCCGTTGTCAGATTGATCTGAAATTTGGTACACTCATTTAATTTAGATGACAATACAATATAATAAAATGAATAACATTATAAATCTAAGATGGCCGCCGATACAAAATGGCGGATTACGTATTTTTCCTTAACCCCCTCAATATGGGTATCAAATGAAAGGGCTACACTAGTAAAACACGATGATTATGTCAAAATTTAAAATTCAAGATGGACGCCGTTCCAATATGGCGGACTAGGTACATATTATTCCACAACCACCACAATATGGGTATCAAAAAACCATTTAACTTAAAAGTTTTTTAAATGTATATATTTATTCGATAACTTATTGCCTTGTTGTAAGTAATAACGTGATTAAGTTTCTCTATAAATTTTAGGACTTCTGATCAAAGAATATTTACTTTTTTTTCTAAATAAATTTGTTAAAATGAAAAGAATAAGTTTCGAATTTTCGCTTAGAGTGCGAAGGAATTTATTATTGTCCTGAGATCTTAAGTCAGTTCAAGCGACGTGTGACAACACAGGACGAACTTTCGCGTAGGCTGTTCTGTCGTTAGTTATCTTTGAAGATATATCCTTTTCAGTTCCTCCAGTTTCTGACACTATCAATTTAAACATTATCTAAGATTTATTACTTTTGTTTTATTTTTCATTCTTTTATTTTTATTTAATTTAATATTTATGTTTAATACAATCATATTGTTTTTAGTAATTATTTGGGAAATATGATAGCTTTAATGCGACAGGCCAGTAATTAGTCGTACAGTTTGTGGGAATAGATATCCTACACTCCGTATGATAAATAAAACGCAGACAAATGAAGCTGATAATGTTCGTTAGGGAGACATTTATGCTCGAGCCATCGTACAGTACAGACGTCTCTAAGAGTTATTCTGCTCGTGGTATATTCGAAGATCAGCAAAATACCCTTGAAATTTTATTAGTAACTATTTTTCGCTCAACTGTAATGTCTTTTAAAACAACACTGCTTCTTTTCATACGCATATGTTATAACAGGGTGTATCTTGCCTTTTTCTCAAATTTAATGATCCCCCATCAACCCATTTTTAAGTATAATTTCATAGAATCCTTTCTTAGCTAATCTATACTTATCAATAGAAATATTCTTACGAAATTTCAAGTTTCTAAGCCTTTAAGTTTCAGAGATATCGTGATGAGTCAGTACATAGGTGGATATCTCTTTTTTCTCTTTTATAGATCTGTAAAAAAGTTACTATACCTGTCTCAATAATGTCTTGAGCAACATCTGGCATTTACCAAAAACAAAAGACAATCGATGTAAAAGCAAAAAGCGTTATTCTGTTTTTGAAAAAAAAATCCATCAACATATTTATTATACAGCTAAATTTCGAAATGTAATTTCCCGTTCAGCGAAAACCTTGTATCCGGAAATCGTCTGAAAACGAGACACCTTCAGAATCATTTTCAATCGTAACGCAATAAACATAAAGACCGTTATTGAACATTTCCATTGAATATTTTTTGCTATTAACGCAAAATACCAGTTTAATTTTGCATTCGATATAAACTTTATTTTTAAAAGCATAAAGACTAAATTCGGCTGATATAGCGGGTAAAGGAGAAGAATCATCACGTTTCTAATATTTATGTATTTTTATATCGTTTTGCGAGATCCCCTTACGCTTACGCTGAGGAAATACGCAATATTGTTTTAAGATAAAAATCTGTTTTACCTCCAGTCGATTGCACCCTTAAATGGTTTTAGACAATTATATTTTATTTGTATTTTATACATACTTTAATAGTGAAATGTCACCTTAATTCCAAATAATTTGAATAATATAAGAACTTTTTCCAATAGGTTTTATAAAGACGTGAATTGGGAAAGACTATTTCGTGACGGGTCCGAGAAGTCGTAGGACTTTAATAATGAATTTGTATTATCCTTTGGCCTGCATAAATATTTATATTACGATATGTATGCTATGCCTGTTATGTGATGTATTTATGCTATGCTTTCGTTTTTGAGTTATTAAAAAGTAAGATGAATTTGTTTATAAAATGTAAATTCTTTATTTATTTTTCCAAATCATTTTCATCACCTCCAAACTAATCATCGTCCGTTAAAACGCATTTTGCCAACGTTTTTTCTCTTCTTCTTTCAGTCTTTTTCCGGTATAGCCTTCAAGATATTCCATTCGAATCGTGTTAATAAGGCATCCCTGCATTGGCCTTTTGAGTCTACAGTCATTTCAGAGATTAGCCAGAACAAACAGACAGATGTACAAAAAAAAATTAATTTGGTACATGTACTGTATATACTTGCATGTAGTAAATAGCGGTTATTTTAATATTACATATGGATATTCCAATTTTATTTATTTATCTTAATATTTAATAGAATCAGGCGTTACCTTGCGGAAGTCCATCCTAAGTAAGCATTGTTTGCCGCATACGCATTTATCAGCGGATTGGAGGGCGGTGCACTTTGTTGCACGACTACCACTGCATGTGCGGAAGTGGCTAAATATTAGTCCTTTTCTTACTTATTTATCGTAGTCGCCGTATCAGTTTTCGTGATGTTGGCAATGCTGATATCTCTCTTGAAGAGTGCCGCATATAGTTAAAACTGTTTTATCTTCTATTTTAATATTAAATTAAATTTGATTCACGAAGAAAAAAATCTGGGACAGGACAGTCTGGGTTTACAATAATGTAATATAAAGGCTTTAAAATCTTATCTCTCACAAAGCATCCCCGGGAAGCTAAAACGACAAAACCTCATTTACCCTTTCGCATCACGTAGGCGGCCTAATTGTTTTCAAGATTAATTGTAACAATTCCTCTGTATTACATTTACAATTAGATCTCTCGGTGAGACCACTACATGGATCGTCTTTAAATTTAAGATGAAACGTGGTTACTACTCTATTGAAAACCACTACAATGTCTTATAGCACCTTGAATAAATATATTCAGATTTATTTATCTATTTATTTTGCAATTAAGGAAATGAAAAATGTACAAAAATAATTTCAAAATTCAAATAAATTTAAAATAATTCAGATATTATAATTCGAATTTAATTTTTTTTATTTAAACATGCATTTATATGCGCGTTAGAATTGTCCATTATTTTGACATTATAAGTAGTAAACTTATGGCTTCAGTTGCTCTTTAAATGGAATTTAAACAATATTTTATATCTATATTGTAATATCAATCATGTAAATGATCCAACCTTATATTTCTATCAACAAAAAATTCTTTATTTCTACTTTTGATTTATTTAATAAATAAATAGAAAGATAAAATGTAAAACTATAGACAAAATCAATATTTATACAGGGTGTACCAAAGATATGTATAAAGGAAAACCAGGATCGAATTGTGAAGCAAAATGCAGTGTGAAATGCGGCAATTACCTCAAGAGCGCCATGTCACATATCCTGCTAACACTAGTTGATTAGTGATGTCCTGATGTATACGAAAAAAATATCGATATATTGTAAATAATATTTTAATTTAAATTTACTACATTGACGTGTGCACATAGACTTTCTAAATTTTTATAATTATGAATTGTATATTATAAAAACTTTTTTTTAATTCAGGAAAAAACCAAAAAAAAGGAATCATTACATGTGTATTTATCAGAGGGGAAAAATGAGAGTGAGACAGATCGAAGGAGATAGTACGTATGTTTGTCAAGTTTCCTAAGGATATCTTACTTGTTCTTTTTCCATTATATATCTTCTATGTTTGCAGGTCGTATAGTAAACCGATAGAGAAAGCTTTCATCCTTATTATAGCTGTTATGTAAGAAAACAAATAAATAAAAAAGAGTGAAGAAAAAAGTAGCGGAAATTTTTAATATTGAATATAAAATTAAACAAGACACTATCAATTAAAGATCGAATAAAAAGTAGGCTTGGTTTATTCCGCGCGGATTTATACATTGTGTATATTTGTGTACATTTTTATATTATATCATTTCATTAAAAAATAACATAGTTTTTACATAACGTAAAAGTATGTATAGGGTATCCGATGGCAGAATTCGAATTCCAAATTCATTTTTTTTTAAAAGTTAACGTAAAAAAATGAAATAAAAACTCAATAGATTTAAATCCGCATAGTTCATGTTCAATTTTTTTTTACAAAAGTAATTGTTTATTTAAAGATTTATTTCTTTAATTTTAATTTAAAATTCTAGTTCTGTTACCGGACACCATTTACATTAGACTAACTCAATGTTCTATTACCGTTCAGAGTATGGCGGGACAGAAAGGCTTTTAAATTTCATTTACAATTTTAATTGTGGTTTGAGAAACAGCCAAGGCACAAGAAGGAGATTGCACCAGGTCTCTTCATGGAACTTTCGTCTAAGAGCTCTACGATTTTCTAGTTCGGTAATAAAGTTGTAAATACCCGGGTAGAACCTCCTGAGAGAGCCTTCCTACTTTGCTGCCAAGAATGAGGCTTAGATTAAACGCCATCTGGACCCTGCATCCTAAAACCTGTGGAACTAGAAAATATCAATAGAGCAACATTAAATATCTATTAAAAATATGAATCTAGTAATTCTTTCAGCTCATCGGCGCCCACTGCAAAAGTTAGGCCTATCCAAAAGATATCTATGGGACGATATACCATAATTCCGGTAAGTTGGTGATCACAGTGTTATTTTATGGTACGCAGAGGACGCTTCTGCCCATTCTCTAGAAACTTGTTTGTGAATTGGCAATCCTATATAATTAATGCACAAAGTGTGAGTTATATAAGATTTGCCACACAACATAGATACTCTGTGTTTGGCACTGATCGGTGTAACATAACTCCTGAAGACGCCCCGTGGAGGGGTGAAACACGTGTTGAGTGATTTCACGGTGGCAGTTGTGTAATTCGCATTACTTACCGCATACGCATTTATCACGGGCCTGGCGGGCGGTGCACTTTGTTGCACGACTACCACTGCATGTGCGGAAGTGGCTAAATATTGGTCTTTTTCTTACTTAGGATGGACTTAAACGCCTGATTCCATTAAATATTTATATAAGATTGTATCCCTGGATCTGACATGCGACCTACTATCGCAAGAGTAAGTTTTGTTATAGTGTTCAGTTTAGATTTTTTCAGTGCCAATAATGAGTCTATAAAATAATGGAAGGCTGTAATTTTATTTATATATTTTCTCAAATTCCTTAAGAACCTATAAGTACAGATATTACACAAAATACTTCACATAAAAGTTTGCCTGCGTATAAAATCAAGGCATTAATATCGAATGAGCGTTTCATTAAATGAATTACGCTAAGCGCTAAAGTAATAACAACGCGATCGTTTTAAATTGATGGGTTCCGCGGTCCCACGATAGCTTATCGATTATCGATAATCACACAGAACATCACTAGCATCGCCTCCAGAGTGCCCGGACCAGTCTCGTAAGGCCGCTCTCAGTTCTCAAACATGACTGCGGTTTAATGACTTGAGCGTTTGTTCCTTAATATGTTTGTACATAAGTCCGACTTAGAGTCCGTAAACTTGGATTTTGAAATCCTCGTGTTAGACAAAAGCATTGGTTCTTATAAATAGCTTGCACTATTTTGAATAAATTAACACGTTCACTGCGGGCCCTATTTTGAAGAACTTTCAGCTGGTGCGGCTGAGGTCGAATCAGCCTCAAGCTGAACTTCCTACTAGTGCTGTTGAGGCCTTTTCTGCCTCATGTTCATCAATATTTTTTTACAATATTGAGTCAATTCTTCGCAGACATAAAGAAAGCTATATTTGTCTTTGTCATACCTCATACGGTTGAGTGTAAACAGCTGCCGCACTAGAGAGAAAACACGAGTTTTACGCGCCGCACCAGTGCAAAGTCTACCATGAGGCTGAATCGACCTCAAGCCGCAGTGAACGTGTTAATTAATATTTTTGGTGATAATATATGGATTCGGGATAGTGGGCGAGCCACTTCGCTCATGTATATGCCACTGTCACTTCAGATGAACAATTCTCCAAGCTACATCGATGATCTTGGTTCTTCTGTGCACCTCATCATTTGTCTAATAGATTCAGGCGTTACTTTGCGGAAGTCCATCCCAAGTAAGAAAGGGACTAATATATAGCTACTTACGCTATGCAGCACTAATCGTGCAATAAAGTGTACTGCCCGCCAGCCCTGCGCATGCGGCAAACAATGTTACACCGATTAGTGTTGGACTCGGTGTTTGGCTATATATTAGTCATTTTCTTACTCCTCATTTGTGACTCAAACAAACAATTACTTCTTAACAATTATCTATTTAAAACGTACGTGTCTACCCTTTTATGCCCTAACAAATGTGTCACGTAGCTAGGCTATTGACTATAGAAGCCTGCTGTAGGCTATAGATATAAAAGCCTTAAATGTGTGAATGTATAGCTCATTTGCTGTCAATTAATGTACCATTACAAATTATAAAAATCAATGGTTTAAGAAATTTTAAACAAAGTAATGACATAAAAAAATGGTTTTCATAATTCTAATTACTGTATATTTTTCTCTGCAGACTTTGTAATGTCAGAAGTAATAGACTTCACATTCTAATACAATAAATAAAAGTTTAAAAGCCTTCATTTTATACAAAGTGATTGAAAATAAAAAGTTAATTTTCTTTAAACCTTTTACACCTATTTCCAATCATCATATTAAATTATTAAAATATATAACCATCTTCCAATTATCATTTCTAATTTATTTATTTTTTCTCGTATTAAAAAAGGCTAAAGTAGAATTGAATTAAAAATTTGACCAAGGTATTATAACAATTCGAATGCGTATTGTTATTTCAACGAAAGTCCGCAATAAAATTGCGTCAATATATATAACGAAGCGATTTTCAATTTTCATTACGATACGATGTGAATCATCCATTACCGATAGAGCTTTAACTGAATAACACACGTACACCAAACATATGACTTCCGGTGTAGTTGTTTCAATTTTACTCTATCATTTATTTCTTTTTTGTTACGACAAATATTTTAAATGTAAATCCTGTAATAAATACTAGATGACACATGTATATATTTATATGCTATTAATGACAAATCGGACAGGATTTTCAGTCTATAGTTATATTAAAACGGTACAATAGTTGATAGTATTAATAATTATAAATATATTAATATGTTTATTATGATTATTTATCTATTAATTCATTTATTTTACACTCTGTGTTTCATTATTCTTTATAAGGCAAGTGCGTCAAGTCAGTTTGATGTTTTTATTTATTATTTTGTATTATATTTATTATATTGTATTATACCTTATTTATTATAAGTATATATGCTAAATAAATACGTATGATTATATGTTATTATAGTATGATGTATGTGTTGCACACGTTCACTACTCATTATTTATATTTCTACTGTTTCCATACGACAAGACCGCCCTTTTTAAAAATTTGTTTATTAATATGAAACTATTTATTTTTCTTCTAGGGTATGCTATTAAGAATATTAAATTTAATAAAAAAACGTTTAAATATGTGGATGAAATGTAACATTTTTATTTGAAATACATTTCTCGAGGTTCCACGAAATGAGTAAATAAGTTGACAACTGTTAACGCTTTTATCATCATCATTATCACCATCTTTATCTTTTCAGGCTCATTATGTCCACAACTGGACATGGATCATTTCCCATAGTTTTCCAATAAGATTGGTTACAGCCGTCCTGTTAACAGTGTTTTTCGATGATTTCAACAAGGTCATGTCGACCTTGTGAGTGGACGTCAAAAGATGTGCTTGATGAATTTGAAATTAATGTTATATTGGATTTGTGAATTGAGTTTAATGACCTCTCTTACCTTGAACTTACTTTAAAAAAATCCACGTAGTACATAGACGGTGGGGAAAATTATTTTGTTCAAATTAAAAGTGATTGCCTAAATTAAATGAAACAGATATATTTCCATAACGTAATATGAAAATTCTTAATACACATAATTTTAATCTATTTAATTCAGATTCTTCTCCAGTGACTTCGCGCGAATTTAACTACACCAATACCTCGCTTTGCGTCGTTTCGTTTTGCGTTTTTTTCGAAGTTGCGTCGCTGCTTAATTAGTACTAATTTTCACTGTGCGTCGTTAGGTTTCGACGTTGTGTTGTTTTGGTTTCGAGTCTTTAATTTTTTTATTTTCTTATTTTTCTTAAAGGCAACACTTGTTTCTAATTGCGCCGTGCCATCAAAACTCGGGGATTCCCTTTTCTAACTAAAAATCAACGCAATTTGAATATATTTTTATTTTCACTTTGTTTTGCTAATTTTGGGAGTAGTGAATAATAAATTTATATAAATTTTTACTTGTTGTTTCTGGTTACAAAAAAGGTAAATATTATTCCTATTTATTTATTGGTAGAGTTATATTATTTTTGTTTTTTCAATGTTTATTTTATTCAATTTTCTTCTTAAAAATAGTATTTTTGTGACCCTGGAACCTATCTTCGAAATTTACATGGTTAGCTATAGAAAATCTTAATTCACTTTGCGGCGTTTCAATTTGCGTCGTGTTTTATTGGAACGTAACCACGACGCAAAGTGAGGTACTGGTGTATTCTTCTTATAATTCTAGTGGGGAAGCACCCCACTCCGCGTCTACCAACTCTTGGGCACCGCTCAATAACCTTTTGGCTCCAACAGCCTTCGCTTGCACGAGCGATTCCCCTCCCACTGCCTGTACAGACGAGCAATTGTTCAAGTTATATCAGTGACCATGGTGCGTCATCAGATCTTCAAGTTTCTAATTAGATCTCGGTGCTACACGCCGAGCATTCCTTTCTCTATCGCACTCTATCTCTCTTATTATACTAACACATTGAAAGTGCAGAACAGTAAAAAATTCAAGAAACCATGATATATTTTGTGTGTTTCTTCTTTGTTATTTTTATTTGTCTATTTATAAAGTTTCAACTAATAAATTGTGTTTATATCACAATTGTAGGTCGTATAAGCTTTCCATTTTAAAAAAAAATATTTCGTAAAACATTTTATATTAAATCAGTATGGTATTGAAATTTTCGTATGATACGTTGCAACTTGATAACATATTTGCATGAAGGGAAAAATGTTAGTATAACCTAGTTTGATTGATGGTAAATTTAAATTAAGTTTTGTAAGTTTTAAATATGTTCTGATTTAAGAAGTTTTCAGTTCGGAATTTTATCTACCACTTTTTGAAACAAATTTACTTTTTAAAAGAATAATAGTAAGTCAATTAAAGATATTGTTTACATTTCCGAACGTTAAATTTATTTAATTGAATGTCAACACGTGTGGCAACCCTAAAACTTTCTCACGTAGAAAATCGTGGTCCGGGCTAATCGCTAATGGAGCCGTGATCGCCACCCCTGTTGATTCTATAAATTTACATTGGTTGATGTTACATTGATGACTTGTAAAAGGGAAACGCAAATATTTACCTTAAACAATTAAACATTGACGTTTATTCGAAACTGTTTAACTTAATTATAACTGTTACTAGTATACAGTATTTATCTCTATAAAACGGCCCTTTTATACCGCGTTTCCATAATAGGTTATGCAAAAAATTCCTTCATCCATCATTCCAACATTTAAGACATGTTTTTGTCAGTTTATCTATTATATATACATACATATATATATTATGTGTGTATGTGTATTTATATATATAAAGGTGTGGTTTTCTTCAATGACTTTTTGTCATATTGTAGGTTAGT
Organism: Battus philenor; assembly: GCF_028537555.1. Lineage (NCBI taxonomy): Eukaryota > Metazoa > Arthropoda > Insecta > Lepidoptera > Papilionidae > Battus > Battus philenor. The sequence continues at coordinate 14,894,444 of NW_027181737.1, read as the reverse complement.
CTTTTGTTTATATTAACCGGAAAATGCCTAAAAATTATGAAGAGAGAACTTGAAACTGTTTTGTCTTTGACATCGAAATTTTCGGACTAAAAATGCTTAAATAAACTTTGTGCTTCTCACACAGGAGTTTCTCACCTGGAGCATTTTGTTAACGTCAAGTGAGAGCCCAAACATACCCCTCTCGTGCTAGTAAGGAATAGTTCAATGAGCAATGTAGTCGAAATGAAAAGAATAGATAAATGAAAGTTTCCTGGAGTATTTAAGTGTACTATACTATATGGCTTGGCAATCTTGGCTGAACCTCGGCTTGGTCGTTTTATTCGTTTTTTTTTTAAATGGCCACCGTAAATATAGGCCTCTCGTTCCCCTATCTTGTGGTAGGACAGGGTTATTTCTTTTTGTTTAATATTTTTTTTCACATCGCATTTTACATACATTTATTCACCTTAAGTTCTTTATTTTTTTCTTACTTTATACATTTCGTCTGTCTTACCCTTTCATTAAATATTTCTCTTCCGACTTGGTCGGTTGCTAATGCCTTACTAATTCATGGGCGAACTGAGGTTGGGTCCAGATCCATCCTTGGTTCTCCTGTGGTCCACGCTGTAGTCCCAAGTCGCAAACACAACATCAACACTACACAGCTCTACTCGGGTAGAGCGGTTTATTACGTGCGAATGTCATCGTACAACTGGAATGTGTGTGTTCAGCTTCTGTTTTATTATTGCTCACGGACCCTTCCGCTCCGTAAAATGTTCTGACCAAGCTGTAAAAGCCACCAGGATAACAGCATCAACTTCAATCTAAGCCAAGCACTTCATAAAGCGTTAGCGCTGGTAGAGTCGGCAGATATATTTGAGCAACGCTTCTATGTAGTCTGACAGTTCTAGTTTAAATAAAGGTTAAGTTAGGTATTCAAAAATTGATTTCGAAGTACAATTGCTACGATTTCTCACGCTCATTAAGGTTTCAGAGTAATTGGGGACACATGTCGTAACACCGGGGCGTCCCTAATTACAAAAGAAATATACCCCATGGAATTAATAATTATTAGTAAAAATAGAGAACACGTGTGAAACTTCTATCTAATTATGATTTATGGCGGTGGAAACGAAAGTAATTTTTTTTTCTGACGTGACTTTATTCGTTCCGGCTCGGGTCCTGGATGTGGTCTCGTCGAGTTTTTTTTTCGGCGAACGCGGTAATTAGATGCAACGGCGATTGCATTTTAAGCTTTAATAAAACCATATTTTTGTTTATAAATATATCATGTGTGTATTTGTATGGCATATGTATGTACACGTGTTTAAATATATGTGTACATACAAAGTGCAGTAAATTATATATACTGTAGTATCTTTTTTCTGTTATATAGGCTCTTAACTAGCCTTTCCGCTGATCCCTATTTCCAAAGAAAATCTGACAAAATGCTGTATTCTTCAGAGGCGTTTTTCACATAGATATGTAGTGACACAGACATAAGTTAATTTAAACTAATAGATATCAATATCGGATAGCCATGAAAAAGCCTATGCTCACAATACTTCTACAAGATCAAGTCAGAAAAGAAGACATCTGAAAACGAAAGAAAGTTAGCGGTATTGCCCAGCGAATGGGTAGGCCACATGGAGCACAGAACAGAAGGATACTGGTCTATTGATGTTCTGTTGTCGGGACAAGCATCAAGCGCAGCGTTGAATATTCACATTCAAGATAGAAAGGCGATGTTATTTGGTATTCAGAAAACACTGTATTCAACCAGTTTTATTGGATCTCTTGATTACGCCTGAGGGATATCCAACAGTGAACATTTTGTCTTTGAAATAGTAACGATGATCATGAATTAATGCGAATTGTACAAATAAGAAAAACGAAGATTATTGTTCTGGAATATACTTGATATTCCAGTACAGTAATCATTGTACCGTATCGTTTATTCCAGTAAAGTAACTCTTTAGTTCTTTGATATCCAAAACATCCTTGATATTCCAGTACAGTAATCTTTGAACTGTATTGTTTATTCCAGTAAAGTAACTCTTTAGTTCTTTGATATCCAAAACATCTTTGATATTCCAGTACAGTAATCATTGTATTTTATTGTTTATTCTAGTAAAGTAATTTTTTGGTTACTGTTATCCAGAATATATGATATTCCAGTACAGTAATCTTTAACTGTACTTAGACAATAGCTTATAAATATTGATATGAATATATCGCGTGTAAATTTATTGCGGTGAAAATGTTAAATGTAACATGAAGTTATATTATTCAATCTTTTGTTGCGACGGCGAAATGATTTTCATTTTTCGAATTAAAAAGCGAGCACTGTACTCGGCGCGTAGCATCAATGTAGCGGACTCCAATTTATTTCCGGTTCACAATTTTTCCCTGACAGTTTTCCAATAAAGCAGGTTAAGTGGAAAAGCCTCCGCCCCTTGTCCTGCATTTTAAAAGCCCCTCTTCTATTAAAAAATTAACGGGACCCGTCTTATTAATTATTGACGACTTACCAAAGTGATTTTTGTGATCCACAATTTGGGTAATCAAACGATCGCCTAATGGCATAGCGCTATGCAATTAATCTTATACATAAATTGACTTAAAATTATCACACTGTTAGAAGATGTACAATTTTCGTAAACTCGTGTATGGCTTTACTAATCCGGCTACTTCGTTTTCATATATTATTAATACACTATGAAGGCCTTCACGGAGAAAGTAAACGGAGAAATTGCAAGGGAAATTATAAAAAAAACTTACATAGATATATAACAGATAAAGCTCTCGCGGAAGCTACTGTGCTTCGCTATCTTAAAGACGTTTTATTCTACCTGCCCTTCTGCACCCAGCCTGCTTAATCTTTAAATTAAGAACTGGTGTATTTGACGTGATATGGACGTAAGTCGATTTTAAAAAAAGAGTATGAAAAAAAAAATATAGTACCTTGGGTTTTTAATTCTATGTCTATATTCATTTGATGTTGGATGCTCTTACTATATCTGGCTTTTATAACTTCATTGGACTATGGGCCCTTAGAATGTCTATTTAATTTGAAAAAAAAAGGCTGTGTTGAGCACTAATCGGTGTAACATAACTCCTGAAGATGCCCCGTGGAGGGGTGAAACACGTGTTGAGTGATTTGATGGTGGCAGTTGTGTAATTCGCATTGTTTGCCGCATACGCATTTATCAGCGGGCTGGCAGGCGGTGCACTTTGTTGCACGACTACCACTGCATGTGCGGAAGTGGCTAAATATTGGTCCTTTTCTTACTTAGGATGGACTTCTGCAAGGTAACGCCTGATTCCATTAAATGTCTATTTAATTGCATTTGCATTTGATGTATTTGAAGTTGTACTGCTAAACGATTCAGGCTTTGTGCAGCTTCAACGAAATTAAGTCCGCGGACTAAAAACTAACGTTGGGTGATGGCATCCCAGTTACAACGAAGATGTATGAATGAAGAGGGACTATACCCGTGTAAGTGTATAGTGTAGTGTAAGTTATGCAAAGCGAGGACTACACGGCGGTATGTCTGTTTAAGCAGAACGGTGCACCTATCACAGATTTCTCAGTGTGAGCTTCGATAAGATATCTATACAAAGTTCGTAATTATACTTAGTATCCTAAACACAACTACGAAATTTGTACAAGTATGAAAACAATAATTGAATATAATAAAATTATGTAATCAAATAAATGGGGATAAAACCACGAACAAAAATAATAAACTCTTGAATATTATAACAGCAGCGATTCTATCAACACGAAAAAAAAATTAATCTCGTATTCAAAATGTAATAGCCTTTATAAAATATTGAAATATTAGCCAGTATTACTCGACAAGGGAATTTCGATTCTGTGCACAATTTTACAGAGGTTATTTTAGATTGGAACCAGTTTGTATCCCTTGATTTCCTGTTAGTATAGCGACGAATGGCGATACGAAGTGTGCAAGGGATTTTGGCGTCGATTTAAAAACGCATCAGGGGAACATAAGAATATGTGGAGAAGCTAGAATCTTGTTTCAATTTTAAACATATGGTAACCTTTCCCATTCGGATACATGTAACGTAAATATCATGTAACAAAAATATCGATTTTAAATTAAATTAAAAATATCGAATTGACCAATCGTTTGTTGTCAATAAACATTTAATGCATGGACTTTTAATCGTCTTTATTTTAAAATTACTAGAACATTTATATCATAGTCATCATTTCAGTTAAAGCACGTCCATTGCAATAGACATAGGCTTTCTCTTAGCTATTTATCTTCTAGCAGTAGAAGTGGGAAAAGCCAGGCCACATAGTACGAAGAACATATGGCCGCTGGAGCCTCAACCTTCTAGACTGATCGCAGCGTATGACAGATATATAAAAGTATTAGCAAAACGCTTAGTGCGGGTAGGAGGAATTTCAAAAATACGAATGTCGAGAATCCGTGTGTATTGTTGTCAAATGGAAGTGAGGAGATAAGAGAATTATTTGGTGTTATTCCGCTGCACACTCTTCAAAATGCAGTATGTAGAATACCGATAAACTATCAACCATAGAAACTAGAAAAAAATTACTACTAATAAGGGGTTACGTTCCTGATCCAGGAAAAGCCTATAAGAAATTCTATTTTTAAACGGTTTTATTTAGTTCGACCCGTACGGAATTTATTTGGATCAAAATTAGAAATTGAAATTTAAGCACCTTCCCGTTGACAGATTGATCTGAAATTTGGTACACACATTTAATTTAGATGACAATACAATATAATAAAATCAATAACATTATAAATCTAAGATAGCCACCGATACAAAATGGCGGATTACGTATTTTTCCTTAACCCCTTTAATATGGGTATCAAATGAAAGGGCTACACTAGTGAAACACGATGATTATGTTAAAATTTAAAATTCAAGATGGACGCCGTTCCATTATGGTGGACTAGGTACATATTTTTCCACAACCACCACAATATGGGTATCAAAAAACCGTTTGACTTAAAAGTTTTTTTTAAATGTATTTATTTTATGTCACACAAAGCAGTATCTTGTTTATTTAGTTAATACTTCTGTTTTCTTGAACGTGCTCGCGGATAATCCGGTCGTTTTAATTCAATTCGCCGCGACAGGTGACAGAATTCGTGACAAGATAAAAAGGCAGCCGGTCAATGGGACCCACGTCAACAATTTGCAGCTAATTACGAGAACCTAACAAGACGGGGCACCGTGATACGGGTCAAGAATGACAAGAATTAAGTCGCCTAAAATATGTCCCGTACTTTTATATTTTAACCTTCATTTGTTAAAAAGGACCCTTATATCCGTTGTAGCGTAACACAATTTTTTTTGGTCACTGATTTAAAGCTATTTGCCTTATTTGTTAGATATCTGTTGGCACACTACGTAAACAATGTATCCATAATACGACTGCACTACTTCTAATGAGAGCAAAACACATAAATAAATACACACTGTGTTTGGCACTAATCGGTGTAACATAACTCTGAAGATGCCCCGTGGAGGGGGAAACACGTGTTGAGTAATTTGGCGGTGGCGGTTGTTTGATTCGCAATGTTTGCCGCATACGCATTTATCAGCGGGCTGGCGGGCGGTGCACTTTGTTGCACGACTACCACTGCATATGCGGAAGTGGCTAAATATTGGTCCTCTTCTTACTTAGGATGGACTTCCGCGAGGTAACGCCTGATTCCATTAAATACATAAATAAATGTTAATAATGTAGACAATAGAACATAAAAAGATTGAAAAAGCATAGGAATCTTATTAAATGTAACTAAGAAACAGTCATTCACAATATAGAAAACCTATTATTTTAATTTAAGATTAATAAAATAAAAAGTAATATGAAACTGTAAATATAATCTGTGTGTATATTATTCAGTTATTTCCAAAGAAAAACTTGTAATAATCATAAATAAAAGGTTGTCAGCTGACGGTAAAGGTTTAACCCTTTTCTTGATAATGTATCTGTAGAGATACATCAGAATTAAAAAAAAATAGTGGCATCAATTTTCAACGCAAAGTAATTAGTTGTATGTGAATTGTTTAGGTAATTTTTTAATTTTCGAACGCTTGTTCAGTTTATTCTGTTGGCATCCTTGGGCCTTAAAAGTCAAGTGGTATGAACATTAATGTAATATTAAAAAAAATCTGCCAAGTTAAGGGTTAAAAACGCACGGTAATGACACATAGATGGCAGAGTCTGTATTTGCTTATGAACTGGAGATGGAGTCAGAGGGAGAAGTGTGTCGGTATTACGGCCCTCTAGTCTCTACTCGTATGCAACTAATTGAGATTGCAGATGCTTCGACGGATATTTATGGGTTTATAGTGAATAATCATCCTCCTTGACCAAATTTTGGTTAACATTACCAAAGACCAGACTCGCTGAAGAGAGATGAGAGGAGAGTACTTGTAAGTACTCTTTCTCTGGGTCCCACTAACCCATTTAAGGGGCCGAAAAATAAGGCAATAAAAGTACAAAGTTACGAGGTAAATGATTTCGTATTTACATAAATTTTATTTTATATCTATAGACATAAATACACAATAAAAAGTAAATAATGTCTGTCTCTCACTTCACTGAATCTCTTAGAAGTAGCGACTTGATCTATTTTAGATTGTTGGTACAAGAAAATTGTTTTCCTTTGGTATATCTGCGACTTCTATATAAAAATGTAAATAATATGTTTAACTTAACTAAATTTATACTATAACTTTGCTCACAGGCATTAGCGTCGGTGCCATTGTTTTTATAATAACAGTTAATATTTCCGTATACTTTTTTTGCTCACATTACTGCATGTAACAGTCTTTACTAAGTTATCATAGTGTCTTAAACTTAAGTTTTAAGTTATAATGATGTCATTTCGTATCTGTTTTAAGTAGTAAACGTACAAAAAGCTTAGCTCTATGTAAAATTAGGGTAAGTATAGAAATAATTGGTTTCATATACAATAATATTGTGGTTTTGAAACATGATGGAATTGCTCACCTTTTTGACTTTTACAGCTGAATATTTCTACCTCGTCTGTATATAAATAGTAGCTCTCTTGTGGGTAACTATATATATTTAATGAAATCAGGCGTTATCTTGCAGAAGTCCATCCTAAGTAAGACAAGGACCAAGACCAAAACTATATTAGAGACTGTGTTTGGCACTAATCGGTGTAACATAACTCCTGAAGATGACCCGTGGAGGGGTGAAACACGTGTTGAGTGAATTAACGGTGGCGGTTTGGTAATTCGTATTGTTTGCCGCATACGCATTTATCAGCGGGCTGGCGGGCGGTGCACTTTGTTGCACGACTACCATTGCATGTGCCGAAGTGGTTAAATATTGGTCCTTTTCTTACTAACTATATATGATTTTATAACACATTTCCGATTAATGTATTTAAAATCATACGTTGAAATCCCTTCCACTCGCACTAAGCGTTTTGCTAAGACGTTTATAAAGCGAACAGCTAAATCGTGAAACAACCTACCAGCGTCATTGTTTCCATACAATTATAACTTAGGATTATTCAAGACAAGAGTGAATAGGTTTCTTCTAGTCAAGCATGTATCATCGCAAACCTCGTCATCGTTTAAAATCTGGCGAGTTAGAGGTCAAATGCATGGCCTATAAAGGATGAAAAGTTTCTTTTCAGTTTCATGTGTTGAATTTTGATTACATTTATTTTTAAATAGGTTTTAATATACACTAATTGATAGTAAATGAGCCATACATTTTTATTGAGCACCGGTAGCCCAGTGGTAGAAGATAGAATTGCAATCGTAGGTCGCGGGTTTGATTAAAGTCTTATATATAATTTACATTTCTTGCATTAATTATATAGGATTGCCTCTGCTCATAAATAAGATTCCAGAGTATTGGTAGCAGAGTTTGATTGCATCAAAACTACGTGGTAACAAAGACTAGACGATATAAGACTTTAAAGTACAGGAAAGTATTTTATTGTTTTAAAAATGAAAACCTCGCCTATGTATGGGAGAGCAAGTATCCCAACGGTAGAGCATTGAGATTTACGATAGTAGGTTAATATCATATGATTCACACTTTGTGCATTAATTCTATAGGATTACCACTGCTGACAAACATTGTTCCAGATGATGGGCAGCAGTATCATCTGCGTACCAGAATATCACATACTGCGATCGCAACCTGTCTGCCGAGCGTGGTGATTATGGTATATCTCCTCATAGATATCTTTAGGAAAGGCCTTTGCCTTGCAGTGGGAGTCTATGAGCTGAAACAACGATATATACTATATACATATATATGTCCTGGAAATTTATTTGTAAGCAACAAGTAAATTTCCAGGTGATGGGCAGTAGCGTTCTCTACGTACCATAATATTATACTACAATCGCCAATTCGCCTGACAAGTTTGGCGATTATGGTATATCTCCCAACAGATATCTTCAGTGGGCATCTACGGGCTGAAACGATGATTAATATATCATTTATTTAAGTAAGAAAAGGACCAATATTAGCCACTTCCGCACATGCAGTGTAGTCGTGCAATAAAGTGCACCGCCGGGCAGCCCGCTGATAAATGCGTATGCGGCAAACAATGCGAATTACACAACCGTCACCGCCAAATCACTCAACACGTGTTTCATCCCTCCACGGGGCATCTTCAGGAGTTATATTACACCGATTAGTGCCAAACACAGACTCTGTGTTATACGCATTTATCAGCGGGCTGTCGGGCGGTGCATTTCATTGCACGACTACCACTGCATGTGCGGAGGTGGCTAAATATTGGTCCTTTTCTTACTTAGGATGGACTTCCGCAAGGTAACGCCTGATTCCATTAAATATTTAAAATCATTTATTTAGACACCCTGTATAATAAACAATATATAACAGGATATAGGTGAATTCTATACATCGCCAAAATACAAATAACTCGAATAAATGAACGGAAATCTTTAATTAAAAACCAATAGGTCGTCAATAGATTTTTAAACGGACGGTAACTAGATACGTCCTCTATTAATTTTATTATTTCCTACTTAGCATAAAAAGGGTAGGCACACAAAACAAAAACTTTCCAGCCCCCTTGAAACACGACACTCGTCCACAATACCGAAGATGCAAAATTAAAAAGAAAAAAAATATATATAGACAACCGGCGCTTGGGAACAAGAATAGTCAATAGTCACTTCATATTATGTTTGTTGAGTAAACCGCATGAGGTTCCGTGGTATCGGGTTACGTATTCACAAGGAAACTGTTAGAACGGGTTCCTTACTCGACACGTACAACGATCTCCTCATTCATCGCTGCTTATTTACCTACATTGTAACTTAGTGATGTAACTAAAACTTCATTGTACGTTACATCATTTATAATCGTTATTTAAAAAAACGTGGGTAGTACATTAGTGGAAGCATAAGGGATTGCATATCCCTAAGGAGCTAGTAGAAGAGTTGACTGAACTATACTAACCCAAATTGCTTACAATGCCACCATTGTCTTGCGGCGTCGAATGCTTTTCTTAGCGGCTTTTAAAGTCATATCTGCCTTTGTAAACAGAGATAGAGCGGTGGCGAAGAAATGTGAGAAATTTTTGAACCAGTTAATTACGTCGACTCATTGTTTTAATGACAACTCGGTTGACAACTGGTTGGTGTAATTATTCACATTTTATATTCAATTCCATTTCGAAATATTTTTTTTTCATATACATAATGTTTGGAAATGAGTAGTAAAAGGTTAAAAGATTTTACACCTATTTATTATCAACATTAATAAAATAAGTTTTCATTGTAATGCTTTGGACCAGAGTTCCCCAAACTTTTTTGTGTCGTATACCCCTTGCCATGTTTTTCCGAGTTGGGTAGATCCTCTACTTACCTGATATTGATTTCCTGTAAATTTATTTGTTTGTCCCACATTCGTCTTTATAGTGACAAATTGAACAAGTCAGTGCAAGGTAGCGAAGCTCTGAGACTGCGACTATCAGGTTTTTACAAGTTCAAAATGTATTGCGACCACAAAGCGAATACCAACATCCTACAACTTACACAATTTTATAAACATATATAATATTTTTTAATTCATAGGTACTTTTATAAATAATGTAAATGTTTTGATATTTTAAGATAGTATGATGTAAGTAAATAGATACTATTAGTGTTTGTGTTGAGATCCACTATCGCGGACCCACATTTTCATTTCATGGACCCCAAATTTTTTTTCGCTGACGTAGACCCCTTGCAGGTTGTCATAGACCCCTACGGGTTGATATAGACCACTTTGGGAATCACTGCTTTAGACCAATAACTTCCGAAAAGGACACAGAGTAAAGGCGAATTTTCAATTATCCAGTTCACAAAATATAGTCTATAAAAATATCTAAATACATGTATAATTATAGACTATATTTTATGAACAGGTTGATTGGATTAGGCCGGTCATCGTGGTGATCTTTGATGAAAATGATGAAAGAATAAAATATCAAAAGAGCGAGTGAAGAATGTGATGAAGAAGCATTTGCTTCTTCATCACATTCTTCATATGGCGCTGCAACCCTTATTAGTCTTGGCCTCTTTACGATCCTCTTCCATCTAGCTCTATCCTTCGGCGTTGTTCGCCAAGATGTATTTCTTCCAATACTCCTGAGATCTTCCTTTACTCATTCCACCAGCCTGTTCTTGAGTCTTCCTCGGAGTCTTTTTAGAGGAATTTGCTACAAGCACTTTATTGTGAATTCGACTTTCACGACAGTCTATGTGCTGGCATATTTGTTTTTCATATAAATTAAATAATTCTTTACTCAACATACTATAGATTGCATCGCTTATTGGAGTCCGGATAAATCAGCCAAAAATTCGGATAAAAAAACATCTCGGATTTGAGAAGAACGGGAGAATAACACTTGGCTAGACTGTGTATTTTAAAGGACATAACATTACACAGTGTACCGCCTTCAGAATGGTCTTTAAGCAATGAATTTGCACAATTAACTATTAAATAATTTGCGTACATTATGATTCGATATATATCATGATATATATATATATATATATATATATATATATATATATATATATATATATATATATATATATATATATATATATATATATGTATATACAACTAAATTTTGGTCTATAATTCTCACTTTGTGCATGAATTATATAGGGTAGTCACTACTAACAAACAAGTTTCTTGAGGATGGGCAGCAGAATCCTCTGCATACCATAATACAACACTCCGATCGCCAATCGGCATTCAAAGCGTGGGGATTATGGCATATTATGGCATATCCCCCATAGATATCTTTGAGGGAAGCGCCATAGATACCTTACAGTGAAAGTCGATTAGTTGACAAGTGTGCGTGATTGTGTCTGTGTATTTACTATATTAACTTTGTAGTTATATTTTTAATTTCATCACTATTTTCGCGAAGGCAGTTTATGCGTCCGTAGATACGATACCAGAAGGTCAATTAAAATTGTGTTACGTTGTGTTAATTTGCACCAATTCACAACATTATACTGAGTCGTCGTGACCATAAACTGACATTTATGATGTTAACCCTTAAATGCATAATGATGAAAAACTGCAATATACTACCTAAACGCCATAAGTAGCAGTAAATGCATAGTGTTATATATCTAAAACACAAGGTTTTTTTAAAAAGTATAAAAATATTATATCTAATATATAAAATTCTCGTGTCACGGTGTTCGAACTTGAACTCCTCTGAAACGGCTCGACCGATTTTTACCAAATTTTATATGCGTATTCAGTAGGTATGAGAATCGGCTACTATCTATTTTCCATACTCCTAAGTGATAAGGGTGGTCCACCCCTAATTTATTTTTATTTTTTAAACAAATTTTTTAGTTTTTATTTTATTATGATACAGCATACCAAAATACATCCAACCCTAAATTTTCACCCCTCTACGATTAACCCTTATTTTTTATTAGTTAATTAAAAACTTTAATTTTTTTTGCAAAACAACGTTTGCGGGATCAGCTAGTGTATATATATTTTTTCTATTTTTCCCTGCATTGTAGTGTAATTATCATTATAAGACATACGTATATTTAAAATATAAATAAAAGTCATGCATTTAAGGGTTAAAACTCAAAGTGACTACGTCACAGGCTTCGACGCATAAACTCTTTCTTTTTTTCTTTTTAACGCTACATGATTAATGTTTTCGAACATACCAACGATTTAATCTACGCATAAAATGAAACAAAAAACGATAATAAACTTGAAACGGCAGTACCGAAGAGATGATTCAACCTGCCATAAAAATATTCTTAAATGCAATTTACTGATACAAACTGCTCCGGGGAACCCGAGCGCTGACAGATGTCATCTGAGGCGAAACGCCAGAACTCTGGCGCCGCGGCTTCTGGCAACTGGCCAAGAGCTGGCGAAAATACTTCGTTTTTTAATTTAACTAAAGCATATTAAAAAAATTTCCTGGAACGTTGTAAATACTTTTAAATAACGAGCGAATTGAACAGAAATATATCGCTTTCAGTACCTAAATACGAAGGTCTTTGACCAATGTATGTTACTATATCTATATAGTAACATACCTAGGTACATTTACAGTGTGAATAGCCGAGGAGTGGAATCACCTATCAGCGTTATTGTTTCTAGGTAATTACAACTTAGGAGTCTTCAAGACAAGAGTGAATTGGTTTCTTGTAGGCTGGCATGTACATTCGTAGACCCTGTTATCACTTAACATCATATAAAATGCCACATTCAAAAGTTTTCTAAATTGTTTTTGATAACCGTAGAAGAAAGTCGTAAGAAACCATTGCATTCAGGCAGCATAGGATAAAAATAAGTCATATACGCAATTTAAAAAAAATCAACGTTCCATTTTTAAATCACAAATCATTACGTCCGCAACAAGTTTAACTCGGAGTTATACTCCTGCGGAGTCGCAGCGACGTATAATTGGTGGCAGATGGGACGTTAACTCCCGTGACAACCCAATTATACGCGATTTAGTAACACGACGAGAGATATAGATAAGGACTCACGTGGGTAGGTTGGTGCTGACATTGATAGCCAGAGAACTAGCGGCGACGATGGACTAATTTTAGTTAAATTCAATTCAAATGCTGGTGGCTACTGGCATTATATATATATATATATATATATATATATATATATATATATATATAATAGATAATAGAATTCCGAGGTCTAGTCAAGATAATAAGCACTGCTCAGTACGTGAAGCCAGATTTAAAATAGCCAAGTGGTCATTATCTCTATCATATGAATGAACGATAAAATAATAGGTGGGATTTTTTCCTAATTATTCAGCCAGAATTTAATATTTATTTTATTTTCTAGAGCTTAAATTCAGTGTTAAGTGTTTTTTCCTGAAGGTTTTTTTATGTATATATATAACAATGCAATTTGGAACACTGTTTAAAAAAGATCACACCAATTTTTTTTAACCTTTTTTGTTAATTAATATACGATATAATACTATATAAATATGAATAATTAGTATATATTTAAATAAGTAATGTTTTAAAGGTTACTTTTTGTATATTTTTAAATTTAATCATACGTTTAATAAATTGCGACTAAATATTAAAATTTGTATAATACGATTTATAAACATTACTCAAAATTATTTTAAAGTTGTAACAATAATCAATCTAATTTTAATTAAAAAATTATAATCACAGACGGCCTTACAAACAAGTCTATTTATATAATTTCTTATTTACATGTAAATGTACATATACTGTTACATTAGATAACATAACATCTAACGGTTTTTATTAAACTGTTGTTAAATGTTCTTAAATAAACATTGAAGTAAAGAATAAGTGTCGTAGATAGCTCTTAATCGCCCACTTCAAGGCACAGGCCTCCCCCAAGGATAGGGGGGATGACCAGACCTGACACCAGAATCGCCACGCTTTGGCAGACGGATTGACATTCGCAGTGTGGTACTATGGTACGCAGAAGACCCTGCTGCCCAACTTCTGGAAACTTATTCGTGGGTAGTGTCAACCCTAAAGAATTAATATATGAAAGTGTGAATTATATAAGATTGCATCCTGGGAATTGAATCCGCAACCTATTAAGACAAGTCTTATTACTATACTATTGGGCTACCACTACACAGAACATTGTCACATATTCCCACTATTGGGATATCAAACTGTTATCAGAGAGTTTTAGCTGTTTAATTACAAAGTTAAATTAGTGCAGATCGTTGAAATTACTTTTTCGTCCAAGATAAAATATGATTTCTTATAACTAATTTAATAACAGTAATATTTAAACCCACTGATTTCGTTCACATTTTATAAATACTTCTTAAAGTTAAGATAAATTAGATAAAAGAAAAGATGCCGAACAAACATCTACATAATATTTATCTAAAACATTATTACCTTTGAAAACTATGCCACGAATGTTAAACTTGATAAAGTTAAAAAATATTTGTAACATAGAAGCCTTAACACAGCATTTTTAACGTCGATCCAGTTTGAGTTTTACTCGTAATGACGTGAATCACACTTGATATGAGAAATTAGGAATGGTAAGCGCGCATGTTTATTCTTATATGGCCACCAAGGAAGAACAGTGGATTTTAATCCACATGTATCTACTCCGAAAGACTGACGGGCGTTGTCATGCAACGTATACAGCTTCAGTGGCATAAATGATGTCGCATTACTTTCTAAAGGGTACAACTTGGTAGGTGCTAATTTATAAGCTGAAGCGGATAGCGACAAAATTAAGATATTTGTTTTTTATTCATCATCATCCATAACAGAAGGATGTATACTGCTAGAAATAAGCCTCCTCTTATGTTTCCAATAAGATTAGTTGGAAGGTCTACGTCCACGTCCACGTGAAACCTTCTCCAGGTCCTTAACATTCCAGAGATCATAATACTTGTTATGTGACACTGCTATTTCAACTCGCCAATCCACTTGAACGCTAGAATAGACGAGTACATCTCCTAGCTAATGAGCAAGGAGTGTTCTAGATCTTTTTGGAGTTCTGCAAAAGATGGTAGAAAAAATAATGTAAAGTAAATACTAAAAAAAAGATTACAAAAATAATTAAAATAATAAACAAGAATGATAAAATATAAATGTAAATTAAGTGCGATACAGGTACTAACAAAATAAACAAGAATTAAGAATAAACGAAATGTTAAACAAATAATAAAAGTAGAAATTTAACTCTGTAGGGAAAGCCAAGAAAGTGAGGCGATGTATGAAAGACATTGAGAAGGACGAAAGGCGAGGATGGGAATTAACTAAAATTATTTGAGAAATTACAATATGAATAAATAACCTGTCCAACCATGACAGGGGTTGAAGAAGAGGACCCAAAAAAGTGGCGATAAAAAACACTTTTCCTAAACTACGCATCTATAAGCTTGCTAATGAGACCGGCTGTTATCGTAAAAAAATATTTATTCGAAAAAAGAACTTCTATTTTTAAATTTTTTATCTAAAACGCTATCTTGCTAAAATAGCAGTAATGTTATATAACTTATAAATATCCGTAATCATCTGTGAATCAGATAAAGAATTCTAAAGTTGTTAATGATCTAGGTAAGATAATCATATTGGTTCGAGGTGATTAATTAGTATCAATTAAATTTAAAAAAGGAATAGTGTCCAATAGTGTAGAATAAAGAGGCGCTAGAGAAGAATAAAGAAGTAACTAAACGATAGTAAGTCCTTCTTCAATAACAGGGGATTCTAGAAAGAAGAGACGTTAGTATTTTGCTATGTTTAATTCTAAAACTCCAACAGTATGCATTTTTCTTTTTCTATCTGAAAAAACCCTAATTTGGCACAATTAGATAGTGAGAAAAAAGTTAGACACTATGCAATTTTTAAAAAGAGAACTCGATTGCTTTTGGTGGAAAAAATTATGCAAATATCAACACACTAGATGTATACTATGTAATACACGTGTATACGTGTAATTAAAGTTTATGTGATGTTATTCTACTTAGTTGTATGTTTGAATTAGATATAGCAGCCACTGATATACATTCAGCCTAAAGACGTCGACTGCAAGGTATATATGTGGGATATACCATAATCGCCACGTTGTGTATTATGGTACACGATGCTGTCTGTTCTCTGGAAACTTGATTCTGAGCAGTGAAAATCATATATTATTAATGCACAAAGTGTTATTAACGAAAGATTGTATCTCAGCTAGTCTTATATATCAGTCTTCTACAGCTGGCTTAGCATTTTGTCTGAATCTTTTTGAATTAACCGGTACAGAATTCCCATAAAGCCTTTAGTTAAGTTCATCATTACACGATGTGTAAGTTAGGTTAATCGTTCAAGTAAAGTAAGGTTTTGTTAACATAATTGATACATACAATCATATAGACATCTAAGCCGCAAAAAATAACGGCATATTGTCCCAATAAGAATATCGTTAAAATTCTAACGAAGGATAAGATGTTAAGTTATTTAAAATTCAAGATATTCTCAATTTATTTTTAACTCAACAATAATAGCGAAGGTATTTTAATTACAAAGTTAGAAACATTTGTCGCGTATCCCACTAACCTTGTATTTATATTTATACCATTCCAGCCGCCCCTTCTTCCGCTGTCGCTCGCGATTTGTACTCCACCGTTAATATGACTTGACAGATGCGTCTCAGATTATATCAGTGGAGGCAACCAAGCGGAGATAAGTATAAGATAATATTGTTCATTTATTTGTGTCCAGGCATTGGAAATATTTGGAGTGAGATATTTAAGATAACCGTTCAAGAAGACGCCTCGACTGCTCGGCTATTATTTGTTTGAACTAATTAAATTGGATTTATTTTGACTGATATAGAATTTATCGTTTTAAGTGCGTTCTGAATGAGTAGAAATAAATATTATCTACAAAATACATCAAAGACTTTCCTATAATACACCATATATCAAGTGTTCAAGGTACCTGTTAATTATAATAGTAAATTTCTTGTTGACTTTCAGGATAAACTATTCGTTTACTTGCATATTTAACAGAAAGTACAACAAAACGATATATCCGGATATAAAAATGTCTTTTTGTTCACTAAATAATTGCTTATTAGTTCGATAGGTTGCGTTTAATGCCCGAACATAGTTAACAATAAACGCTCGCGTAAGGCAGGTGCAAACCTTTTTATATAAAAGGTCACCACACCGTCTAGATCAAGTTCTAGCGCAGATGGATTATTACATTGTTACCTTTATAATATGGATTGAATTCATACAATACTTCTATACACTCATCGATCTGATCAGAAGTTTATACAACTAGAAATTTACCAGTTAAAGAATTGCTCATTTAAAATGACAGTGGGTGAGGCAAATCGCTCGTTTTCAGCAGCCCGAAGGTTCTCGAGCTGCAAAAGAGCCAGTAGTAACGGTGGATCCCCTAACAGGAAGACTGACGACTTAGTCAAGGTTATAGGAAATCATTGGATGCAGGCCGCTCAAGACTCAAGGCTATCAGGTACATGAGAAATAATGTGATAATAATAGACAAGACAAGAGGATGATTTTTTAAGTCATTTAGTTTGTTAATAAATGTTTACTAATCAACAGTATTGTTGCGATAAATAAATATACATCTATTAATAATAAAATGATACATAACGTTGCAAATGTATCATCTAGATATTTATTTATTTTCACTTCCATTAAATGACTGCTTATTGAACATTAGAGAGTTATTAATGCTAATGCAGACACCGCAAATGGCTCGCACATTGCACGGCGCGGGTATATTGCAGATACATCGACCGCACAGAACCCACTGTCGATTTATATCGTGCGGCGAAAGCGGGAGAAGTGCTTCATATGTTTATCATCATTTGTACACTTGCGTGCAATAGGAGTTTTATTACTACCATATTCCGCCTGTTTATTTGTCATAGTCCGCAAATTGCATTATCGTTATATTGTAGCTGCTAATACGATTATTAGATGTACAGGGTGTTTGGTTATAGACATAAAAGCTTCTAAATAGTTTAATACGTATCTTATTTGTTAGTTTTTTCTGATGAAAAGCCCAATAACTTCTGTCTGAACAATTAATTTTAATATGTAGTATTCTCAATTTTTGAAAACTCTTTTTTACTATATTATGATTACGGTATTTATATTTTCTGAAAATATTGATTTTTGGAAGGGAGTACCTAATACATTGTACATAAAATTAATACATTGACAGAAAATTTGATATACATTCACTCATTTAATGCAATCATACCAATCATTCTTAATGTATGAAACTAATAAAAATTAATGTAAAATCTCTTTCACCTTTAGAGATGAATATAAACGGGATTTGCACCATCAAAAAACCCTATATACTCACTTATTATAATGGTTTATTCATCCGAAAAATATCCAGGAAAGGAATAAAATAGCATAAATACTTATTCTATCTTCTGTCAAGGATGTATACTGTCGTCAAAGGTGAAATATAGTATTTAATAAGTCAAAGATGAAATATAATGTTTAATAACACATGTTGATGTTACAAGGCTCTCTGTCTCTATGTGTATATATATATATATATATATATATATATATATAGAGAGAGAGAGAGAGAGAGAGAGAGAGAGAGACGGAGAAAGAAAGAGGGAGAGAGGCAGATAGAGAGAGAGAGTAAGAGAGAAAGATGCTATAAAACATTAACAATTGAAAATTTCAAAAGCTTACTTTCCAAGAACGAAATTCGTATTTACACGTGCACTTAAAATATATTCACGTAATATCATATAAGCTTTAATGATTTTACAAGCTGCGATGCATCTAAGAACAGAAATGAAGAAAAAGGAGCACACGTGTGCCGTTTACGAAGCCTTTGAGAAGTAACAAGGAAGGTGTTCATACTACAAACACGTTAACGAAGTAAATAAAACTTTAAAGGATTTGCTTGATGAAATTCGAATATTAAAACATGAGGGTGTAAGGAAAATTATGAAGAATAGGGTAAAATTTTTAGTTTATTAAATCATAGAGACGATTGTGTACTGGGAGATGATAGTTTACTAGAAATGAAACATAATTCATTTAAAGATAGAGAAAGAAAATTTGTCATGTTTTGAAATAAAAATCCAAATTGAGGCGTTCAATATACTGGTCTGGACTCACACGGTAAATTACGATTGTCATTGTATATCTGTGCAAAAATTTCAATATTTAGCCACTTCCGCACATGCAGTAGTAGTCCAGTTGTACAGACAGACCACAGAGTTGGACCCTGTGTTTGGCACTAATCGGTGTAACATAACTCCTGGAGATGCCCCGCGGAGGGGTGAAACACGTGTTGAGTGATTAGGCGGTGACGGTTGTGTGATTCGCATTGTTTGCCGCGTATGCATTTATCAGCGTTGGCCGGCGGGCGGTGCACTTTGTTGCACGACTACCACTGCATGTGCGGAAGTGGCTAAATATTGGTCCTTTTCTTACTTAGGATGGACTTCGGCAAGGTAACGCCTGATTCCATTAAATACAAAAATCTGTGTTACAACAATAGAAACATTATAAAGAAGTAACAAATAAATTTTGAGCACATACCATATTTTTAGACACAATAAAAAATTGCAAATTTTCACATATGGCCACTTTTCCAAGTTGATCAGCGTTCCGATACGGTGTTAGTTTACTGCTTATAATGTTAAAATAGTCTTGAATAAAGATATTTTAAATTAAGATGTTTTGAATATTGTTCGTCATTTATGTGTTTCTAGAAATGTCTTTAAACACACACGATATTCAGTTCTCCTCTTCTATCGATGGTGGATATTTTCAAATTAAATATATCTTGCATTCATCATCAGCCCATAGACGCGTTCTAGAAGGCATAGGCTTTCCCCAACGATGTATGATGTCCCCAAGAGATATATTTATATATAAACGCTTGGCAGACGAGTTGACGTTTGCAGTTTGGTAATATGGTAAGCAGAGGTCGCTGCTGTTCACTAAAATCTTGTTCATAAAAAGACATCAAGACAATACTATATAATTAAACCACAAAGTGTTATTTACGTAAGATAGTATCTTAGTTAGTCTTATATATCTTCTACTGATATACAGAATACATTATATATATATATATATATATATATATATATATATATAATTTGTTTGAAAAATATTTCCTTGTCCCAAATATGGGATAAGTGAGGTCTCCAATAACGATAACAACAAAAAAACCATGTATATCGTTCATTTACAAAGTATTATAAATAATTATTAATTAGTATTACTTAGTGGCGATAGATATATATATATATTAGATTTTATTCGAGCTACATGATTGTATCTAGATTCGAACCTGTAACGTACGGTAGCTTAGTTCTCTACATAAATCTATATGCTATATTTGGTATGGATAATTAAGAATTGTGAATTCAAATTGAAGTGAGGATAATAATCTAAAGCAATGTACACAGATAGCCGTGAAATGCGATGCTTATGTCTAAATTATTCCCGCGTTGCTGAATACGAACGGGTGCCGGCACATCAGCATTTGAATGTGGACAAACAGCGCCGCGCCGAGTGTACGGCAAACAGGCGATGCGTTTTACTTAATTGAATGTTTAATGAGTGTATATATTATACGCGAGCTTTATGCGGTGAGCAAATATTGTGAGCTTAATTGAATCCTGTATCGAGGGTCCGCTATGACGTCGATTTGTTCATAGCTTCCGTCGCAAGATGTTTTCATTTTCGATTATACACGTTAGATTGGATATGATTGTTATCTAAGCTGAATCGCTTTCTAAGTAAAGAGAAACCGTGTGCGCTGTAATGTTCGATATTCAAATTTGAAGAGTCTTCGACGTTTGAAGTTGAGTATTGTTTGTACTGTCATCGAATATTGTGCATCGTAACTGTTGTCTCAATATTGTTAGAGATAAGTGTTATATGACTTTATTTGTGGATTCAATGAAAATGTAAGATTAATTTTGCACGTTTAGATATTTAAATTTTGTATCTTTGTCCTTTGTAAAGCCTAAAATTTTTTTAAATTACTTATAAGCGATTATAGATCTACATATGTAATATTTTTAAACGGTTTTATTTAGTTCAATCCGTACGGAATTTATTTGGATCGAAATTAGAAATTGAAATTTAAGCACCTTCCCGTTGTCAGATAGATCTGAAATTTAGTACACACATTTAATTTAGATGACAATACAATATAATAAAATCAATAACATTATAAATCTAAGATGGCCGCCGATACAAAATGGTGGATTACGTATTTTTCCTTAACCCCCTCAATATGGGTCAAATCAAATGAAAGGGCTACACTAGTAAAACACAATGATTATGTCAAAATTTAAAATTCAAGATGGACGCCGTTCCAATATGGCAGACTAGGTACATAATATTCCACAACCACCACAATATGGGTATCAAAAAACCGTTTAACTTAAAAGTTTTTTAGATGTATTTATTGTAAAACAACTGTTCCACTGCGTTTAATTCCTTCCAAATGTTTATCTGAAAATTTATAGCAAAGTATGCGGGAACCTCAACAGCTTGCAAGATTGTACCAGGTCTGTAGGAAAATGGTTTTTCTACTATTGTATCAGTATCAGTGTACCACGGCAGGTCACTTAGCGCTTAGAACTGATGTCAACTGGAGCCTTAAGATTCTGAATGATCAGATGAAAATCAGCCAATAACATTACAAATGTGTTCCAAATTCAAATTCTCGAATTTTAATTCGAGCGCGAAAGAATGATTAAAAATAAAAATTGTAGTAGTACTTGTCGAGTTATACGTATCGTTTTTACGTGAACGCACAAATGTTTATACAAGGTTATCCGGTAGTTGCAAACTACCAGCCGTATATATATACACACACACACACATATATGTATATATATATATAGAGAATTTCATTTATATAGACAATTTCATTTTGTAATGTAAGGTAATTTTTTTTTTAAAGTTGATAGGACTTTCGATAACATTTGCCAAGAGTCTCTTTGTCAAAAGATGCAATTAACATTAGGCACAGCCCAAATTATTTAAAAGGATGTTTGGTGTCCCAAACGCATCAAGTCTCGATTTGTGGCAAAAATACTAAATTTTTTGGAAAAAAAAACCTCGACTGATATCGTTTCGCAGCCAACGTATTCGACTGATTTGGGTTCGTGCGACTTCTAGCTGTTCAGCAAACTCAAAACGCCCATGCGAGGATTCTTTTTGACATTGAGTAGATTTAAACGGAATCAAAGAGGGCTATACCGGTAAACACTGTTATAGTCCGACGGTTTCGAGGACTCAAAAGCTTTGACAAAAGTACATATAAAAAGTATACATATGTGTGTGTATATACATATATATATATATATATATATATATATATATATATATATATATATATATATATATACATACATATATATGTATATATGTATGTATATATATGTGTGTATATATATATATATTTATATTTGTAAGCATCGCATCATTTTATAAACGTCATTATGTAGATGCGTCGGTGGAACTGTTGAACAAGTAATTAAAGCGTAAACCGTTAGTTGATTTAACTAGAGATTAATGTGCGTGCAAATAGTTAATATTTAAACCTTCTGTTAATGATTAATTGACGAATTTACTGTTGTGTAATGTTTCACAATATTGTCACATTTGAATAACCAAACAAATATGCTTTGTCAAATGTTTCCTAGTTAATGTATTAATTTTCTAAATCAGTTGAAGATTCTTAAATTATTACTAATAATTTCTGATGTTCAGCTATATAGCGTTTATCGGGAGCGGTATTCAGGTAGATATCGAGGACCCTGTACCAATTACCTAAAAACGAATGGCTATTCAATTTGGCCCCCGAGCGAGTGATCCACAGACGAACGTACGATTTGTACATATAAATCTGTACGAGGAGTCCCGTGGATGTGTTCTTTTAGTATTCTGGTTAAGGTCAACACGTTAGATGCTATTAATAAAAACAAAAAACCAAGCTCCAATAGACTTCAGATTGCTCTATTACACACACACACATTTTATAATAGTTCAATAACGATTTTGAATGTAACGATAATTGTTTCAAAATTTCCTCATGCATAATTCTAAGGAAGAAAAACAAAACTAGTTTCATAGTAAAAATTTATATATACAATACTCAATAGAAAAATAAAGTGAACTTGTTTACAAAATGTAAATTCTTTATTTATTCTTCCAAACCAATTTCATCCTTTTAAAGTAATCCCCGTCCAATAAAACGCACTTTTGCCAACGCTTTTTCCAATGCTCGAAGCAGTCGGAATAGTCATAACAAAACGGCATCCACGCATTAGTCTTATATATAGTATATCGGTCCTTTTCTTACTTAGGATGGACTTCCGCAAAATAACGCCTGAATCCATTAGATATCCATTTCAACTTATGTGCAGCAATTTACGGTTGCCAGTTCGTGGCCATCCCTCTAGAATCTTAAGACAGCTATGTCGGTTACTTCAGTTCATCTACGCATGTCCTCATTCCTGAATCGATCTCGCAGGGAAATGCCCTGCGAGTAGAGAGAATAGCATCAGGGCTCTTTGGGCATCTAGCTTTTTTTTTGGTTTCGAAGAAACATTTGAGGGATGTTCAAGATACCTTGCCTCTGGGAGGAGGATAGGGTTATGTGAAATTCCTACACATTAAAACCTCTTCTGTGATCGCCTTCTGCGCAATGTAGTGGACCGTGGGATACCCCGGTCAGTTATCATGACGCGATCTTCCCCTGTGTTTTGCTACTATAGCTCCTCCCAGAGTATGCGTAGTCCATGCTACTCCCAAAGCTCTTATGGTCAGAGTCGCTGTAACTAGTGAGAGTTTAAGGCCCCCACAATAACTAACATAACATAACCAAGTATACATTTAATTTTATTGTTATATTTTAGGTGTCTATTGCAATTGCCGTAACGAGAGTTTCGAATGTCTGCGTTTCACATTTCATATTGAAAAGTACCAGCTAGACATGGATCGGAGGCAAAACTTCGATCCAACCGCTTCGTCGTTGCAAGTTAGTTTTGATAATAAAAGTATTGCCTCTATGCGATATAAAAATATTTCGTATATCTCCTAATATAATACTAAGCATGAAACAAAAATAAATTCTAGTAAAATAATTATTGAAAATTGTACAACATAAGTGAACTATTTATTCCTTATTGTATTTATATTTGATCACGCAGGCTTGATGATCATTTTTTTATTTAAACCATCTGGATTGATAAGCAAGATCATTGTCACTTTTAGAAGCCTTCAGAAGGTTGTGGGCGGTTTTATATGAGAGTTTTAATTAGAAACGAGGAGACGCATACACAAAAGAAGGTATAACACTCAGCGGATTGACTAGTTGAATTGGCTGTGGTTAGACGATATGATAGCGTCCGCGACTTTAAGGTTGTAGAGTGAAGTGATATGTTCAGCCAGGAGGTATGTGACCTTTTTAAGGTTCTCGGAAAACTCTAGATGCAGGCCGCTTAAGACAGGTCGTATTGGATATCTATGGTGAGGATCTAGATCCAGCAGTAATCATCCTGCAACAGACGATGATGAAAACCATGTGTCTTGGTTTCGGTTGAAGTCGATGCTGATAGCCAAGGGGTTTTTACAGCTTCATGAACTGATTTCAAGGAGCGGGAGGGTCCGTGAAGTTTAAAATAAATGAGAAGTTGGACAGAAATATTCCAGTTATACGATGAAGTTCCGCTCGTAGTGAACCACTCTACTCAAGTAGAGCTGTGTAGTGTTGACGTTGTGTATGCGTATACACAACATTAACACTACACAGCTGGCCTGTGGTTAACAGCAGTATAAACCACAGGCGAGCCAAAGATGGATCCGGATCCAACCTCGATTCGCCCACGCTGTTTGCGGTTAGGTAGCGGGTGGCCGCCCAGAAAGTGTTGCATTATATAACATGCTCTCATATAGAGAACCAAGTATTAATGAACATGGTTTCATATAAAGACATTTTGGAATTACAGAAGATGCTTTCGATTTAGTCGATAAGTAATAATTAATATCTCATAAGGAAATTATGACTATATTTAAGGAAATATAGAATCATTAAAGATATGAATAATAATATAGTTAACAGAACACTAGGATATTCTATGATAAATAGTGATATGAGAGCTATTTAAGATGAGAAAGATAATAAGAAACATAGCCTAACTAACGACTAAAACAAAACGTAGTTGTTCATCATGGGATACGGGTTTAACACGTTCACTGCGGGCCCAATTTTGAAGAACTTTCAGCTGGTGCGGCTGAGGTCGAATCAGCCTCAAGCTGAACTTCCTAGTAGTGCGGTTGAGGCCATTTCTGCCTCATGTTTCAATCATTTTTTTTTACAATATTGAGTCAATGCTTCGCAGACATAAAGAAAGCTATATTTGTCTTTGTCATATCTCATACGGTTGAGTGTAAACAGCCGCCGCACTAGAGAGAAAACACGAGTTTTACGCGCCGCACCAGTGCAAAGTCTACCATGAGGCTGAATCGGCCTCAAGCTGCAGTGAACGTGTTAAATTTACACGTAATTCATAAATTTGTTAAGCTTTTATCTTGCATATAGACCTCCTTATACGTACCGCAGGACCCAAAGTCCTGCATTTCGGTCACGAACTCTTCCCGGCACAATGGCCGCCAATTAGCGAGTCATGTTGACACTCGAATAGCACCTACGCGCTCGAGGTCCTGGTTTGTTTTGCGATATTTGCAAGGGATGTAATTGAATCAAGTTACGTAATTATAAAGGAGTTTCGGGTTAGCGGACACGTTGTTTGTTCAGATGGAAATTGACTTAATTGAGTCTGGAAATATAACAGTTTTGAATGTTTACTTTGCGTTTACGTTTATGGAATAGTTAAAGAAATAACTATCTCATAGAATATATGTCTATTGCCAGTAGTTATGTTATTGTAGCCCAGAGTTCCCCAAACTTTTTTGTGTCGTAGACCCCTTGCCATGTTTTTCCGTGTTGGGTAGACCCCCTACTTACCTGATATTGATTTTCTGTAATTTTCTAACTGTAGTGAAGTTTAGTGTTAAAAACTTAAAGTAAAAACATATGTTAATTTATACATTTATTAATTGAATTTAAATTAAAACTACTCAAAATAAAATTTTGTATCTGTTATGTAAAATATACGTAGCATTAAATAAACCATAAATTAAATAACATAAGCAATAAGTTAATGTTTTAGTGAGAAGAATGAACCTGAAGTTTTAATAATAAATTATCAACATTTGGCGTCAATTTAGTAAGGGTTAATCTTAAATCTCCTCGGCTAATGATGTCCAGTCTGTGGACCCCCATTGTCATTTCATGGACCCCCAAATTTTTTTTTGCTTGCGTAGACCCTTTGCAGGTTGTCATAGACCCCTAGGGGTCGATTTAGACCTCTTTGGGAATCACTGTTGTAGCCTATAAATGGAAACGGTGGTAGTTTTCAGAACTTCAAATAAATAAAATACATTTATCGCCTTATATTAATAACAACAAATTCTTCTATTATGCAACATAGTCCACAGTCAATTTCATATCTGCCACTGGTCATATTTAAAACCTATATAAAAAAAATCTTTCCAAGAATACTACACTGATGTTAATGCGTGGAATTAAATGTTGTTGATGCTCAAGTACATAATTATTGTCAAGCACTCTTTACAAAACTATATTTGTAAAGAGCAACTGTTGAGTTTTTGCTGGCTCTTAGCAGAACTGCCTTCTGTGCCGGTGGGAGGTTCCTGTAGGGATAACAATGCCGACATTTTATGTTGATTGATGAATTGAAAGTGCCTGTAATAGCCTATTCGAATAAAGAACATTTTGATTTTATCATGACGACAAAAAGTCACTTTGATTCATTGGCAAATTTGGAATCGATTTAGAAATGAGGAGATCCATAGACGAAAGAAAGCAACCGACATAGTCCGTTGGATGGGTAATTAGAAATGGTAGTGGGCAGACTACATAGCGCGAAGAATAGGTGGTCGTTAGGACCTTATGGTGCTGGAGTGGAGACCACGGAGCGCCGCGTATGTTGTCTGTAGTCAGAAGTGGCTGGGTTCATACCTCTTCCTACTGGTTTTATTGGAAGTATTTGAGAAAGACATATCTCCAGCTGTAGACGTCTATCTATCGAGTAATTTATCAAATATAATTTATGTCTGTATACAAATTTGTAATACCAAAAATTCCGAGAGAAAAGAAGAACTTTAATATGACGAAACACTGTTTAGACCAGTGATTCCCAAAGTGGTCTATATCGACCCCTAGGGGTCTATGACAAACTGCAAGGGGTCTACGTCAGCAAAAAAAAATTTAAGGGTCCATGAAATGAAAATGGGGGTCCACGATAGTGGATCTCAACACATACTCTGAAAGTACCTATTCACTTATATTTCACTATAATATCAAAACATTTACATTATTTATAAAAGTACTTATGAAGTAATAAATTATTATTTTTGTTTCGTATATTTTACATAACAGATACAAAATTTTATTTTGAGTAGTTTTAATTTAAATTTAATTAATAAATTTATAAATTAACATGTGTTTTTATTTTAAGTTTTTAACACTAAACTTCACTACAGTTAGAAATTTACAGGAAATCAATGTCAGGTAAGTAGGGGGTCTACCCAACACGGGAAAACATGGCAAGGGGTCTACGACACAAAAAAGTTTAGGGAACTCTGGTTTAGACTATTCGATTCTATATATAAATATGGTAACAAAAAACGATTTATCCTTTGTTATAAAAATATCAAATCTCCTCCTTTGTGCGATAACAATTTTCTCCTGTACCATTAAATAGGAACATCGAGACGGCGTCAGTTTGCTTTGTGTCGATATAAAACCCATGCAATTAAACACCGTCTGGAGTGCTTCCCGAAGGTTGGTTACCTATGTCCTATTATTTTCAAGTTTGAAATAAAATTTTTCGAACAAGATTTACGTTGGAAATATTAAATCACTAAATTTCACCAGTTATAATGTTACTGTGAAGAAACGAAAATTCATAAAAGTTTTAAGGTAGAGATTTTTAATGCTTACGTCATCATATATAAAGGTTGTAGATATATATAAATAAAGATAGATATAAGTCTAGTCTACTACTACTAGATATAGTATAAAGGTTGCACTTATTTAACTTTGGAAAATTTTAACAGGACTTATCTCCTCTCTCGCCGAAAAACATCCACTGCAAGGTATATGCCTCCAGAAATTGCTATAATGGCCGGTGCTGTACTTTCACTAGTTAGTCGTTCCACTTGGGGGAAGGGAGGCACCCACGCTGCGTTTAGCGGCCAGTGGTTGCCATTTAAAAAACTTTCGGCTTCAACTGCCATCAGTTGAACAAGCGATATAGAACTCTTTTTAATCTACAACTTTTGTCTCTATTTTATTCTTGACTCTACTCTGCTTCGCTAGGTGTACTAACTGTGGTGAAGAATCAGGAAGTAACTCCACAACAACACTTATAAAAAGTAATTTTATTACAATAATGATCTATGTATTTCTAAATAAACACTTTCTGTCAGATACAGCTTAAATTAAAACAGCTGAAAACTCTTGTTATTTAAATATTCGTTTATATAATAAGATACATTCTTTGTTAATTTAATTTTCAATTCAATAAATATAAGTTTAATAGTTTTTTGCGGAATTTTACTTTTATTTCTGTTTCTGATAACTTTTATTTTTCCGTTTCGTTTATCTTTTGAGATTTTTTCAGTATGAACGTATTATCTTAAAAAAATGGTGAGGCCACAGTATGAATATATTTACTACTTTTTATAATACAAAACATCAAGAAGATCTGCACCCAGCCATGAGCTATGCAAAAATCCGATTATATATATAGATATAAAACAGATAATTTTATATCAACAGAACTGTCAACTACAAGAATTTCAAAATGGTCACTTATATTAATTCTATTAGGTTTTTGTTTATTTAGTGATGTTCGTTTTTTCCGCTTCTATTTTTTTTTATTTTTTACTAAATAACAATTTGTATATATTTTTTCAATCTATACAAATTTTAATGCAAATATTAATAATTGTTACAGTATGTGAGGCCCGCAAAGATATTTTTAAATTTATATTATTCCGTTGATTAAAAAAGTTGCTCACCCCTGCTCTACACAAGACATCCGCTTATACCACTGACAGAATGATTGTAATTTAGTGCTAAGAAAAAAATATATTCTTGAGGTGCCCATAGTCTGTGAATATAACTTTTTAGCTGGTTTTTACTGTAACCATGGAAGGAGATGGTAGGCACTGTTCTATGCGCCAATACTACCACGGTAAAGATACCGGCATCAGATTTTATGTTGTATACAAATTATTGTAAGCCTTTGTCCACTTATAAACATTGTATGCATATTCTGTAGTTACATGATAGATTTCAAAATATATTATAATATTTATTTTATTGTCTCTGGTGTTCCTGATGGTGAAAAGTAACGAAAAATTTATCAACAAACAAGAAAGTCGAATGATTGTATTAAATGTATCGTCTTATAAATTTGAATAAACAAGACATCATAAAAGAAGATATAATTCGCGGATTTAAGTATTTGAAAGTTTCTAAACGCAAAACGAAACAATTTCGCGGATCGACGAACCCAAAAACATCGGTAAAGTTAAATTCAAAAACAATAAACAGCGAGGAGAGGTAGCGCCTGCAAAAATCTCAGATAATTTTCTTGCCGATGGCGAAATTAAGACATAAATTTCCTATAAATATTAACCCTTATAAATATTCCTCGGGCACTCCAATACCGTCTTAATCTTCAAAAGGATTGTTTACTGTAAATATTTTGATTTGAACTTAACTGGAAGGTTCGTGCCGACTTACTTCT
This sequence comes from Battus philenor, assembly GCF_028537555.1. Taxonomy (NCBI): domain Eukaryota; kingdom Metazoa; phylum Arthropoda; class Insecta; order Lepidoptera; family Papilionidae; genus Battus; species Battus philenor. The sequence continues at coordinate 14,864,512 of NW_027181737.1, read as the reverse complement.
GGATCATTTACAATTCTAATTAATCCTCCGAGTGTAAGATGAGCATTCTCCTTAACTGAATTGGACGGTCAGAGTTATTGTTGTCCAAGTTTCCATTTTGATGTTTAGCCGGGACCTTACTGCGGAATACTAATTTAGATTCATTAAACCTCCGGTCAAACGTTCATGTTCGATGTCGAATAAATTTCCATGGAAATTCTCGAAAAATAATAATTCACCTCGCGCACCGAGTCCATTGTGAATTAGTGTTTGCTCTACGCGAACAGAATAATTTAATGTTGGATTATCGAGAAATCTATTTTAAGTGTATTTAAGATTACCCTTACTATATACGTAAAGACAATCTTTAACAGACATCAAAATTTTAATTCTTGGTAGGTGTCCAAAAAGGTTACGTTAGTTTAATAACGATAACTAGCTTCGGCGACTCTGGGGCGGACGATGGTTCGACGTGGTCTCGAACCATCGTGATAGCACCACGAGGGTTTCGAGGGAAACGTATCCACGCATACCCCGGGACGGGCTATCGAAAAATAGCACGGCGCAAGAGAAGACCGACTGGCGATCCCTGACCGGGAGATACCGCGGTCCCCCATTTAACGCAGAGGGCGACCACCGGGGGGGGGGGGTTAGTGGGTAGGAATCCCACATACCCCTGTCCTCCCCCTTAGCTTAGCTTGCAGGGCATCTTGAATACCGGAAGATTTCCCCCACCGAAAAAAAAAAGTTTAATAACAATAAATGAATTAGAAATTTCACAGAAGAACGAAGATCACCAGGCCAGAAGTGGTATAGAACGGAGTTCGTCGCTCGTGCAACAGATGGCCGTTCTGTCTCTCAGTCTACGGGATCACGATATTTAGCAATGAAAATAACGATGAGAGGTGGAACCAATATTATCCATGAGTATAATACATGTTGTACTTTTTCTTTTAAACCAAGGCAAGAGCTCCCAAATGTCGCCATGATGACAAATCTTACGTTCTCCGTATCCAGTGGCTTCCTGTAACCTAGACTGTGTCATCGTTTCACCTAGAGAAACCTATGTTAGGTGTTTCAATGCGAGATGAAATCAGGAATGAGAGGATCCGCAGAAGAATAAAGTACGACGATGTAATTCGAATAATTATTCGTCTGAAGTGGCAGTAAGTGGCGCACGTTGCTCCTGCAACCAATGGTCGTTGGAGTGAAAAGGTTTTCAAGTGGTGACCACGTGCCGGTAGACGCGGCGCTGGTAAGCCCCCCCAATAGGTGGACCGAATACATAGGGATTCTGGAATTCGCAGGATGCGGGTATCGCGGACGTCTATCAGCTGAAAAGAAGAAGAACAACTCGATTTTAAAGAACAAGGAATAAATTAATCCCCATATTTTTTTCATTTACTTCTTTTTACTTTTACTTTTGAATACCAAGTGAAAAATTACAAGAAACAAGTATCAAGTTAACACGTTTATTATGCCATAACTTTACTAAAAAACAGTGATTTACAGACAAAATTATATATATATATATATATATATATATATATATATATATATATATATATATATATATATATATATATATATCTGTGGTTATTTGTTTAAGATTTCAATATAGAAATTTTGCAATAATGTTTTCGCTTTTATCATTTAGTACTTCGACGTAAAGTAAAAATGTACCCATTTATGAGAATGTGTTTGATTTTGGTTTCTGTTATTTTTTGGTTTATACTTATATAATACGTGTTTGTGAGAGTGTATGTGTGTATGTTCGTGTTTAAAAAAACGATGATAGTTTTATAAAGTTAGTTACACACGTCAATGTCATTTATGTCTTTTAGAAAAGGAAATAATAAGATTTGATTCAAAGTTTTCGTATTTGCTTTTACCATCTTAGAATATATAACTAATAGATCCTTACTAGATGTCTTGAATAAGTTACAAATGATTTTCGATACTCGATGCGGAGACTAAACTATTTGTGCATTATTGAATTCGATTCTTATGATTTCAACAAAGAGGATAATGTATAAACATTTATGGAAATAACGAACTTGTTCTGTGGAAATAAATTTTGAATAAATGAATATGATGCCAGACCGTCAGATGCTATTCTGTTACATAGTACGATTTTAAATGAAAATATTTATGTAAGTTATTATGGCGAATGTATATTCCTAATTATAATACATTTATATCCTGACTTTACATTGATATCAGTGACCAACCTCATCTATATCAAGGCTTATTTATTTATTTACTTTATTATTAATATTCACGATTATTTTATTATAAAATTCTAAAACACAGCTAATTGCACATAAGAGTTTCAATGGGTCATTTTTTTATCATTTATACGTAATGTATTCCATTATAGGTTAAGCAATGACGAGGTTGATGGTACATGCTTGCCTAGAAGAAATCTATTTACTCTTGTCTTGAAGACTCCTAAGTTATAAATGGTTGGGAACAATGACGGTGGTAGGTTGTTTTAGTCCTTGGATGTTAACACTGTAAAAGCATCTTTCCACATCTTTTGATAAGGCCCAAGCTTTGCAGTGAGCCTCTGTGGACCGAAATGACGACTAGTTTTGTCAGAGTAAGATAAACTTAATGCTTAGTCACTTTTTGTTTAACAATCGTTATTAAGCATCATCTACTTTAGATAATTATAACACTTATATACGAACGATATTGTATCAGGAATTTAGACGTAGGTAGTACGTACGTAGTACGTAACGTAAATTAACCAAAGTACACCACCCAATTGGTAATTTGAAATATTCTGTAGTTGACCACGGAATGACAACCGCAGCGTAAGACGACAACGTACAAGGTCGATAGATGACCTTGTGATGACCTCGGAAGACGTTGCAGGACAATTCCACCTGGTATTATTGAAAATATTCAAGAGTGGCATATTCAGAAGTAGACATACTATTATAGGCTAGAATTACGACAATGAACTCTAAGCAGAATTATAGCAAAAATTTCTTATTAGTTGGAAATGTTGAAGAACCCACGTGAAAGCAAACTCAAGAGGTGTTCATACTAAGTTCTAGTTCTGTTTTTAAGAAGCCAGAAGAGTGAACAAACTCATGTTGTATTACAAATAAATAAAATTTAATTTCTAAATAAATGAAAGCAATTTTTCTTATCGTTTCAGATGTAAGACGTCTATAAATTTCATTAAATATTAAAGTTATACTGCGATAAGTAATTTACTTTTAACAGTAAAATCTGACGGAGCAGCTAGTAACAAATCACTATCTTACGATACATTGGCTTCAATTTAAAATCTAGTTGTTTTGAGTCAACATATACTTTCTTTAAAGTCATTCTCTCTTCCATTTTAAACTAATTTAAAAATTCGAATGCATTATAGTCGTGTTTAAAGATTAAAGTCGCATCACTTTCGCGTCGTGTCGCACGGTGGACTTGAGACAATGGTAATGCATATTTCATAATCTTTTTGTTCGGATACGTCGTCGTAAGGTCGAACCAAATTCCTGAATGAGATTATAATATCGGTTGAGTTCGATTTTTTTTGGGACACCCCTTATTCGTTCGATTTATGTATTATATGTTCATAACAATTGTTATATAGAATAGATCACACTACATGATATACAGAATGTTTGGTTATAGATGTAAAAACTTTAAATGGGTAAATGTGTGGCTCATTTGCAACCTTGACTATGTCGTAACTCCAACTTGTGTAGTGTCTAAATCTACCAGCTCTTGGCTGCCACTTAAGAACCTTTATACACCAACCGTCGATTGATGGGATCGATATGCCCTGCTGCTACTTCAGACGAACTATTTTTTGATTGACATCGACGACCTCAGTTCGATCAATGTCTCTGTAGATGACCTTGAGCCTTTTTATAAATTTCATTGTTAACGATCATGTCTCTGATACATAAGAAACAGATAAGTTAGTTTTAAGTCCAACAGTATTACATTTAAACATCAGATAAGCAGTTTATAGATCTGAAACAATTCCAAATGATAAAATCCCCACAAAAGCGACCGCAAAACACGTTCCCGACGATAATGATACCGGCCAACACTAAAGCTATACAATATTCAGTAGGAAATGGCGAATCCAATCGATACTACCTCCTTGTACAGTGTTTGAAGACTTGATTGTGGAGCTCTGTCCTTTTAGGTGAGTTTTATACATCTGAATGGCGTTTGAAAGGTTTTAGTAAATGCTACCTGTATTGTTGTGTATCCTCTTTAGTGTTGTATAAATGGTTTACTTTTTTAAATATTAACATCATTGACGGTCATTGGGATTTATTTCTCGAGTGGTCACCACGAAATGGTAAATACAGCTTGGGAGGATCCTCCACTAGGTGGATCGAGGATTAGATATACCGAGGATATAGTCAAGGTCGTGGGAAGTCTGGTCATCATCTTTGGAGGTTTCATCTTATTTTAGTATCAATTCTAAGGTTTTCAAAAGATTAATCAACTAAGAAGACTTTTTCTTACCTGCTTAGCTCTTTACTTTAAGTATATAAGTTGCAATTGTCACATTGTACTTCTATTCTTGCTTCCCTTTAATAATCATCTCATCAAACGTTCATGTAAATTCGTCTTTTTCATCGAAAGACGAGTTTTTTCAGCATTCCCTCGTGCGGTTCCAGGTCCATCGCGTTATAGGAAAAATACTCGAGGAGGAGTGCAAAGGATTGATACTCCGTATCAGGTTCAACAAGATCTACTTGTAATGTATTGCCCAATAAGAAAAAAAAAATACCAATAGTTGGAAGCAACTGGAAGCTACACTTGATTGTATACTTATTATGGGCACATGAGAATTAATGTAATATCTTTGAGTTTTTCTTATATCACGGTGTTGTCTTTTCAACGTAGGTCCCGGTTTCGATTCTTTTTTCTGTGATCTGAAAAGAAGAAGAAATACATAATAAACGTCAAAGAAAAAAAAAATTAATTTGTTGATTTCTTTTTCGAGATTCGACGTATCGAGTTAAAAGCGAGAGCGGTAAACCAAAAATACTCTAATAAAAATAAAAATAGAAATAAGTTATGTAAAACAAAAATTGTAATTAGTGATTTTACATATTGTGATGAAGATAGGCCATGTGGTAATGTAAGATAATTTGAAGAAAAAAGAAAGCTAGAGAAATAAAAATTATAAAGGATGAATGAAAAGAGTGTCAATAAAATATATGTTGGTAAAATTATTACAAAATTAAAGTCTCTGTTATGTTAGGGTTTAACAAGAGCTACACAAAGATAGGAGCCTTTCAAAAACAGATATAACTACAAAAATACACAAGATACTAATTGGCTCTGGCACCGTAAACTAACTGTATTTTAAAATCACACATTATGAAATAACATACTTAAAAGAAACGCCAATTAAGCCGTCGACAATTCGCCGGCACATGCTAAGTCGGTTGACAAATTTCTCATTGATTAAGAAAGTCGTAAATATCAACGTGAAGTTAGAACTCTCGTATTTTCACAGACGCTTATACATTGGCGAGCTGTTAGCGCTGCTATTCACCGCTTTGTTACCCAAATAAACGCTTCCCCGTCATTCCATGTTTCATTAACACTTAGACCAGTGATTCCCAAAGTGGTCTACATCGCCCCTAGGGGTCTATGACAATCTGCAAGGGGTCTACGTCAGCGAAAAAAATTTGGGGGTCCATGAAATGAAAATGGGGGTCCACGATAGTGGATCGCAACACCTACACATTACCTATTTACTTACATCATACTATCTTATAATATCAAAACATTTACATTATTTATAAAAGCACCTATCAAGTAAAAGATGTTACCAATCTCCTAACGAAAAAAAGAAACGGACTGGACATCATTAGCAGAGAAGATTTAAGATTACAAGGGGTCTACATCAGCGAAAAAAAATTTGGGGGTCCAAGAAATGAAAATGGGGGTCCACAGACTGGACATCATTAGCCGAGGAGATTTAAGATTAACCCTTACAAAATTGGCGCCAATTGTTGATAATTTATTATTAAAGCATCAGGTTCATCCTTCTCACTAAAAATATTGACTTATTGCTTATGTTATTTTATTTATAGTTTATTTAATGTTACGTATATTTCACATAACAGATACAAAATTTAATTTTGAGTAGTTTTAATTTAAATTCAATTATTAATGTATAAATTAACACGTATTTTTACTTTAAGTTTTTAACACTAAACTTCACTACAGTTAGAAATTTACAGGAAATCAATGTCAGGTATGTAGGGGGTCTACCCAACATGGAAAAACATGCAAGGGGTCTACGACACAAAAAAGTTTGGGGAACTCTGACTTAGACACTTACTCGTAAACAGAAATGTTTGAGTTTGTAGTATTCCATATAAAAATATACCTATGTCTCCTTTCCTGATGTATAATTTTGTCTTGATAGGTGTTTTATTATCAATATTCAGTTTGATATGATACAGATGTAAAGTATTTTTAGAAACTTCTAAAAATACTTTACATCTGTATCATTTGTTAAACAATTAACGTATAATATGCATTGATATATAAACAAAAGCGTTTATATGAAAAATTGCTAACTATTTTTTTTTTCATTTTCTTAATCATTTTCACCTTTTAACTGTTAAATAATTGCTAAACCTCAATAAACTATTTACTAACCAACAAATAGTTAAAAAAATTGACATTACGTGATTTAAAAGATTTCTTTGTCATCGACGTTTTAGACCGTGAAATGCCTTTGTATCCCCCAAAGATGTCTATGGGGATATATCATAATAGCCACGTTTGGCAGGCAGGTTGGCGGTCGCAGTGTGGTATATTATGGTACAGAGAACACGCTGTTGCCCATCCTCTGGAAGCTTGTTTGTGAGCAGTAGCAATCCTATATAATTAATACACAAATTGTGAATTATAAGATTATATCCCGGGAATAGAACCCGCGATTTACGGTCTCAAGTCTCAGTCCTTTACCACTACACTGCTACTGCCCGCCTTTAAATAACAAAAATATTATTAAAAGGTTTAAAATGACAAAAAATGGGTTATATTAAAAAACGTAAGTTTTTATATTTCTTAAACCATTGATTTTTGTTATTACATTCACCTGCTACAGATGCGTATTATTCCAGCATTTTCTCTAATTATACAATATTGTATTCCGAATCGAACCCGTGAACTGTGATCGTAAATCTCAGTCCTCTACTGCTGGACTACCATTCAGTTGTTCCTCCTCTTCCTCGGCACGGCCTCCTAGGTCGGTTACTCTCAATAAATAATCCGAAAAATTACCGACTTAATAATATAAATGATAGACGTTATATCCGAGATAAGCTATAAACTAGATACACAAAAGCAAATTGAATCAGGTTGCGCATAAAATACAATAGAAGCCATTCTAATACCGGCCGTTGTAGAAACTGGTTCGTATAAAACAACATAAAATAGGGGTTACCTCGTTACAGGAGAACATTGTCCATTCACAGGCAGTTATTGCATTTATTATCAAATAACAAGATGCTATTTAGTCACAATCCATTATCTTTCTAACTATCTTGTCTTATTATTAACTTCTACCTAAAATATATATAACATATATATGTTTATTGGTAATATGTGTAGATTTAAATGGTTGATTGTAAACCTCATTTACTGTCATTTATTATATAGTACACCCTTTTCAGAAATCAACGGAATCAGAAATAATAAAAACGTAATGATAAATCGTAAAAAAAAAACTTTGTTCAAATTTAGATTTATTACGTATTGAAATTAATTATTGTTTAATATTTATTCCTGAAGACATTGTACTGATAGATTATTAACCCGTAACATTGATCAAACAAATCAATATTTAAAAAAAAATAGAAATAAAACTTTTAATGCTTTTTGGTGTATTTTTAGCTAAACATTCAATAAAAGTTTTTATAGAAAATATAAATTTAAAAAATATAGAATCAAATTGAACTTTACGATATTTTATTTATCTATTTCGGTAAAGACTACAGATGAAATATTTATAACAGAATTAAAAAATATATTACTGTGGTATTTCCCTTTTCGATGCGACGCCGATGATGACGTCATGTTGCTCCTACAAGTGCATTACGTAAATCTGAATATTTGACAGACTAAGTTATTGTTACTTTGAATATGTATTTCTATAAAGCCAATAGAAGTCACGGTCTCCATTATACATGGAAGATATCTTTGAAAGATTACATATAGTCAAGCTCCTTGTCTATGAGGTGATAACCTAAATATATATTTTTTGTGTCCTATGTTTTTGGAGACCACAGACAGACAGACATCTATCGTAGGAGGGACGTGATCTTTTTCCCTTTTCTATTTTCATTCTCTCTTTTTTTTTCTACCACAATTTCAAACATTCAATCCGCTATTCTTCTTGACAATGTCTCACATTCCTCTGACTTAGTGATCTTCTACACATCATCTTTCTTTCTCCTTCGCTCTTTAAATATCACAGAGGGTTTCCTTTATATCACAGTGCAATTTAATTTAAGGCTTTTGTTATTTATATATTTTTTGTTACATTTAATACTCATAAAATTTATGATCTTACCCGGACATTACTATTCTGTTTAATTTCTTTCAATTGAAATCTTCACAACTCATCTGCAGAATTTCAGGAACAGGGAGCGACGTTTTTCATCACCCACCAAGGAAGCGATGTTCGTTACCCAAATTCTCTCTCCTATCTTGATCACCAATAGCGTTCTTTATCTTTCAAATGCGGGATACACAGTGACCAGGTTCAGCATGGTCTGACGCATGGATCACAGAACCACGACAGACTCTTTTTAGCTTAAACCTGTATAGGTACTCTGACAATCTCCCGTGCCTCATGAACATCTGGACCAGAACCGGATCCAGCTGCCAAATTGCCTGATAGGCTTGTGTGACATTCGGGAAAAATGGGGAAATATCTTCGTTGTTGAAGTCCTTCTACATCTTCTACATCATTCTTTCCACATACCTCCTATTTCGTTCATGCGACTCTGGCCGTCGTTTCACAGATAAATCGGGACATCTCTCGTATTCCGGTAATCTAAATACATTTATATTCAATATCTAATATAACATTTAATTTTAATAAACAGTTTCTGTGATAGATGATATATTTTTATCTTCAGGGGGCATTTTCGGTTTAACACTAGATTGCATCAGGCTGTCATTTTGACTGCTTTTCAATTTCAGTTAAGAAAAAACGTATTTATTAGAATTTTGTTACTTTTTGTACAACATATAAATGCGTTTTTAATTTACTGTACCCCCCTTTTCTTTAATTATTCCCTAAAATCCATTTAGACTGCCCCAAAAATTTTAAATAGTTCAATCTCTTTTATTTTTGACCTTTTTTCTGGCACCCGTTATTAAGAACATTTCATTCACCTATCTAGTGAAGAACAGGTACTTTATTTTTTAATTAACACTAAATTGCCTGAGGCTGTCATATTGACTGCTTTTCAATTTCAGTTTAAAAAACATATTTATTGTAATTTTGTCTATGACTGTAGGTCGGACTATTTCATTACTCGTATTACCTAAAAGCGGTCATTTAGACTACCTGGAAAATTTTAAATAATCAAGTGACTTTTACTTTTGACTTTTATAATTCAGTTATTTTGACTGCTTTGGGACAATATAAGTATACACCGTCATCTTCTGTGAAACATACTCAAACATACATAACAGAGCGAATCGAGTCCCATGAGTACCTCAAGAGTGTGAAATATATATAAATATTAACTTGTATGTAAGAGTCGATTAGATAAATTAAGAAATTCATTTACAGATATAGAACTACTTGACATAAAATCGCATTTTCCTGCAGACATTATAGAATGTTTCAATTTCTACAAGTAACAATATTTTAGAATAGATATTGCTAAAGATAATTGTACAAGCCGCGAGCATTTCAGTTTGTATTGGTTAACATTATATAGGAGCTAAAATCTGATAGCAAAGAAATGATCCAAATCAGAACAACTTAATCTGCGCACAAATGTTAACTTGAAAGCGATGCAAGTGATAAGCGGTCGGCGTTTTTCGTATTCACATTCTCAATGTAATATAATATAAAATGATATTTTTTAAAAGCGAACAAGAATAAGGTCTTATTTATCCCTGAGAAGCCTTTGGGTGGCCGCTAAGTTCTCCATAGCTTTTTTTATCCCCGATATTTGGAACCTCTCCATCAACACCTATCTATTTGTGGGACAGGGTTGTTCCTTATTTTTATTCATTTTTTCACACTCTTTAATTTTTTCACTCTTCTGTGATACTTCTAATGATCTATCTTTTCTTTCTTTCATTCCACAATTTAATCTATCTTTCTCTTCTATTTTAATTAACATTCATTCATCGTCTCAATTCCTTCGTCTCATTTCTGATTATTAACAAAATTTACATATTATTTTATATCATTTCACATTATTAATTTGCTTATTTTACAATTTTCCACAGATTGCTATTAAGTTTTTATTTTATTTTATTAACATTCGTTACAATTTAATTACCGTTTTTTGTTATTTCTATTAACCTGTTTTCATTTTATTTATTTATTTTTGTTACACTTTGCTCTCAATAGCTCAGTCGAACGCTCCATGAAGTAAATAAGTTTAAAGACCTAAGGAGGTTAAAGAAGGTTATAAAAATAAATAAATAAGGTCGAGTAAAAACTAAATATAGTCAAGACGTAAGTCAAATAAATATAATATAATAGAATACCAAAAATAAATTTGAGGTTAAAATAAAAAATTAAAAAAAAATAATGTGATTAAGAAAAGGACCAATATTTAGCCACTTCCGCACATGCTGGATGTGCGGAAGTGGCTAAATATTGGTCCTTTTCTTACTTAGGATGGACTTCTGCGAAGTAACGCCTGATTCCATTAAATAAATAATGTGATTTACAAAGAAAATTTTACATTAGAAAAATTTTAAGTAAGATATATGGAAATTTTGGACAAGAGAGTGAGATGAGGTATGGAACTCATTCTTATTTCTCACCTCACTTTCCTCTTTTTATTCCTCCGAAAAAAAATAAAAAAGTACGTAAGAAATTGTGGTATAAGACAGACGAAAAGAGCGAAAAAAAATATGTTCCATGGAAGAGGAGCATTAAATATAAGAAAAAACCTGAAAATTATAAATTGAAAAATGGAGTCCCTGTCCCAGCCTAGATAGGTAAATGAGAAGTTTCTAATAAAGGGTGCCAGGAAAAAAAGCACAATGGCATCGAAGGTCTTAAAATGTTACTCGCCGATAACATGCGTTTAGCATTCCAAGTCAATACTGCCAGAGAGGATCGAACTTTAACTTGTTCAGTTATAACCTAACTAACATGAATATCACTTCGGAAATTGTTAATGATAGAAGTAGTGGGAGAAGAAACAACAAAGTTTATATCTGGAATGATGAAGGCTTAGCTAATTATAAAACCAGCAGATGGCTTATTACAAAATAATGCGCAAGCTGGGCATGAAGGTATATCTATTTCCCTGACTTTACTTTGCCAAATAAGCTGTCTACATAACGATGTAAACACGATGTCTCTTCCAAGAAACTCAAGAACGTGAAGGACCTTGGATGGTTATAGCATCAGCTCTGGGTTACGCTCCGGGGAAATGTCTTCTCACCAGAGTACTAACTATGACTCACAGGGTCCCCAAATCGACAATTAGATAAGTTAAACAACAGGTTTATGAAACTTGAGTAGCTACCTCTGAGATGTACAAAACGATTTTATTTTTAGTAATGAAAGTTGATTTTCGATTGGTTCTAAATATATTACAGTAACCGGCGATAAAATGAGACATTGTAATTTAAATAAAAATAATAATAATTTTAAATCGAATTAACTGTTACTTCCATTTTACTATCTGTGCTTTTAACAATAGGTATATTGGTGTTTATTATGTACAGTTGTAATTTTCCTAAATAATTAAATGCGTAAACATAATGTGGACATGTTTCTTTTTTATTTTATTTTAACACAACCTAAAGCCACCACTTATAGGAAAATTGGTGTATTTAAGCAAATGATACTTGTTGTAACAGCTCTTTATAGATACCGGACTGTTTGTTCGTGCGACAGAGATAACGCTCTACGAAGCCGAAATTAGCCAATTGTCTCTTTCCAATTTATTTTGCTTTGTATATCTATATGCATTTTTCGGCAAAAAGTGGATCTGTACGACGTGGGGGCACATTTAAATTATGACATATTTTTAACTTAGTTATGACATTTGTCAGTAAGAAATATAATCTTTCTATATCTTATAAGCAAAACTTATTTCTCGCACTGATGTATTTTATAGAAAATGTAGATGGAAAGATTTCTTTTATCATTTGACTTGCGCCAAACGCGACTGGTCCTTGCCAACGCCCACAGTACACGACTCCTCGTAAGATATTTAAACGAATATGTCTTCTTTAATGCAACACAACCCACGTGCCTTTGTCCTTCCACTATACCTACTCTAAGTACACATGTCCTTGATATTAAGTTGTAACGATATAAAAATTATTCAAAACAATTTTTTAACGAATTACTTTTTATATTACTTTATTATACAATCGTCTGCCATTGGTTGACATTCAATTCGCGCAAGTCTGCCTCAACGCGATCGATCCAGCGATACCTGGGTCTACCTACTGGTCTTCGACCCCTCGGTTTTTCCAGGTGCACTACCTTCACGCTCCGATCCGATCCCATTCGCTCCAAGTGACCAAGCCAGCGAATTCGTTGAGCTTTTTATTCGCCAATGATATTTGGCTGTGCTACTAAAGTCTCAATTTCGGCATTCTTTCGGAGCCTCCAAGATCCGTCTTGATTTCTCGCTGGTCCCAAGATCTTCCGCATGATTTTTCATTCCGTCACTAGCAGTTTTTGTTTTTCTTTCAAAGTTAGCGTCCAAGCTTCACAGCCATACATCAATATTGGTCGTATTATGGTTTTGTAGATACGGACTTTTGTACTTTTGCTTAGGAGCCTAGACACCAGAAGAGTTCTGGATACATATATCGATCTCCTCTTCTCTGGTGTTGTCATCCGTTATGGTGCAGCCTAGATACCGGAACTTCGCCACTCCCATGTAACTACATTCGATAAAGATTACCTTTAATGCGGTTCTAGAAACAACGATGCTGATGATCTGACTTGGAGACGCTCCAGCATGGACTTTTACGGCCCGGACCCCTCCTCCAACTGCCAATCGGTTAGGCCAGACCTCTAGTATTGTAGCGTACTGAGAGTCAACGAATTCAGCAATGGACACGCTGTAAGGAGTGCCGGCAAGTAAAAAAGGCAATGCTTGCCACAATCACCTTTTCAGTATCTCGCACCGGCGGCCGCGATCCCGACTGCGTCTGATGGCAGAGATCTTTGGTAACAGGTAAATGTCTTTTTTACAAATATCACTTTACTTTAAGCTGTTTATTATACACTACTTCGGTTTACGGTGCTAGCATCCTAAAGATATATCCTTGTCGCATCACCGAGGTTTGCTAGGATTTTTCAAGAAGTTTGGTCGGCTTGAGTTAGCTAACGCCTACGCAAAATGAGCACAGTGCCACTTGTTTGTGGAAACCAGCCCACAGATTCGTAATTAAAAATAGCGCTTTAATATTTTTATGTTATAAATAAGATTACTTGTAATATAATTAAATAGGTAATTGACCAAATACGGGAGCACATCAAAGTAAAACTATATACATGAAATTGTCGAAATGAACACAAGATGAAACCTATGGGATCAAATGATTTGTTTGTTTGAGATATGATATATAAATGACCATAGAACTTGTTAAAAGTGGTGTTACATATTATTCCTCCATAATAATTTTATATGTCACCAAGAAACAATGCAACAAGGGTCGTGCACTACAAAATGCAACATTCTCTGCCCCATCTTGTCGCTAAGCCGTCGTTAATGTGATTTGTTTGGCGCTAAAAGCGGCATTTTACAATCTCGGACGTTTATTGCTTTGACTTGCTGGTCCGCAACATTGTCGGGCGTGTAACGTTTTAGTGGCCCCGTACTCTGCACGCTAGGGTGACAATACGGGAATAAACAATGCGGATACATTTTAACTAACGTACACTACCCGGTGAATGAAATACAACGGCTGAAAAAACGTCACATTGGTAGTGTTTGACAGAGATAGTGCTCTACGAAGCCGAAATTAGCCGATTGTCTCTTTCTAAAGGTCGATGTGCAATATTTATCGTCCGGTACTGTATTAAGGATTGCAATGTTATTGCAATACTCTTGTTCTTCACACATTTAATTTAAATTATTAAAATAAAAATAAAAAAACTGAAAATAATGCTTCTTATTTTTCATTACTTTTAGATCACACCATACGTAAAGAACGATACATTTTTTAATATAAATAATCAAAGTAATATTTTGGAATATTTTTAGAGTAGTTAAATGATTTTGGAAAGTGTGCAATTAATTGCCCCATCTCCTTTCTTCTATCGGACAACAAGACACGGATTCACGACATCCGTACACGATAAAAATCCTTTCAACCCGTACTAAGCGTCTTGAAACTATTTTTCTTTTGATATGGAACAAAGTGCTTTCTGTTTTAAGTTGTAAACGTACAAAAAGCTGAGCTCTATCTAAAATTAGGGTAAGTATAGAAATAATTGGCTTCATATACAATAATATTGTGGTTTTGAAACATGATGGAACTGCTTAACTATTTGACTTTCACAGCTGAATATTTCTATCTCGTCTATATATAAATAGCAACTCTCTTGTGAGTAACTATATATTATTTTATAACACATTTTCGATTAATGTATTCAAAATGTTACGTTGAAATCCCTTCCATTCGCACTAAGCGTTTTGCTAAGACGTTTATACTGTGAACAGCTAAATCGTGGAACAACCTACCAGCGTCGTTGTTTCCAGCCAACTATAACTTAGGAGTCTTCCAGTCAAGAGTAAATAGGTTTCTTCTAGGTAAGCATGTAGCATCATAGACCTCGTCATCGCTTAGCATCAGACAAGACCGAGGTCAAATTCTTTTCTCTATAATAAAAAAATCGCTTGTTTGTATAACCATCTAAAAGGTTATCATGACAAAAAAAATTGAATATTGGGTAGAAAGTTAGAAAGATTTTAAAACTTTCGAAACTGCGCATTTTGCACTGCTAATTCAAATTGTAATTTAAATGCCGCATCGCATATTATTTATAAAAAAAAACTTAATTCAAAATATCTTTATTAAAGTAGCCGTTTACATACTCTAAATCTTTTATCTTTTTAACATTATAAGTAGTAAGCTACCACCGCCTCTGAACGCCGATCTGTTTAGAGCCGGCAAGAAACTCAACAGTTTCTCTTTTAAATAAAATTTATTAATTTTTGACATTTTCTGTAAGGCATAAGTTTCCCTTAGACATCTAAGGGGGAATATACCGTAATTGCCACACTTGGCAGTCTGGTTGGCAATATCAGTATGATATTTTTATACGCAGAGGACACTGATACCAATCCTCTGGAAACTTCCTTGCGAGAGTGTTAATCCTACATAATTAACGCACAAAGTGTGAATTATATAGGATTTTATCAAGGAAACCATTGATTAATATATACATATATATATATACACATATACATATATAGGTTGATAGCAAATAAGCTATTCGACCCTTCAAATCGTTTACACCTGTAACTAATAACCCTGTATATAATAAAACATTGATTAACGTTTCACTATGGCCACTAAATCTACAGCAATTAGTATTCTGATAACATAAATTTTGTATTTAAATAGAGCAGCTGAACGATATTTAGTGCGTCTAGTCAACATTATTGTATCTCTCATATTCCGTCGAACACTGTACTTACGAGCAATAAATTGTTTTATTTATAACGTTTAAATTGAAATTTATTGCGAGTTACTTGTTAATCAAGAAGGTTATACTCGAGTCGCTGTGTCAAATGTAAAATTCATTTATTCAACATTTAATAAAACATTTATTGATAGTCAAATTATTATTTTATTATTCTTTTACCCTGCTTAGCAAGATGTTATAGAGGAGAAGAAGCAGGAAGAAACACAATACACGACACTAACAGAGACAATAACAATAACACGACTTTTAATAAAATTTAACAATACAGATTTAAATATATATACACTTTTTCAGATATAACTTAAATAGAATCAAAATAATCAAGCGACATTATTGCCAAGGATTTTTCGCCATTCAAATATTCCTTGATCGAATAATGATATAAAAGCGTTTTGAATTTTGAAGCCCAATAATATTTTGCCGAATTTTATTAAAAAAAAATCTGTATTCGTTTATTACAAATGAATAAGACTTTTTTTATTCAAAATCTTGGCAGAGGCACTTTATCACGGTGCCTTGTAAACACCTATGGACGTCACTTAGTTTTTTGAATTTGATATAACTATTGTAAACATAAGATTATTGACTTTTAATGGAATCTGGCGTTATTTCGCGGAAGTCCATCCTAAGTAAGAAAAGGACCAATATATAGCTACTTCCGCACATGTAGTCGTAGTCGTGCAATAAAGTGCACCGCCCGCCAGCCCGCTGATAAATGTGCATGCGGCAAACAATGCAAATTACACAACTACCACCGCTAAATCACCCAACACGTGTTTTACCCCTCCACGGGGCTTCTTTAGGAGTAATGTGAAACCGATTAGAAACACAGAGTCTCACTCTGATTGACTCTGACTGGACTCTGAGTGATTTAGTTAATGACACTTTATTGCACGACTACGACTGCATGTGCGGAAGTAGCTATATATTGGTCCTTTTCTTACACAAGATTATTGACCTCTTTAAACCAGTTTCTGCATGAAATTCACGGCTCTAAGCGATAAATAGCTTGGATGGCTCTCTTTTGCAAAACAAAATATGGTATTTTGCCAGGATTAAGTATGTCAATCAGAGGCCTTCAAAACAACTACATATAGTATGTACTTTCATATCATAGGCCCATATTTATTTCCAAAACAAATACTGTATTACATTCGATGAGCTAATTTCATTAAATCGTTTCTGCATATATTTAATTTATCTCATTCTAAAATAATGTTAGAAGTTTTCTGTCAAATTTAATAGAATACTCATGGTAAGATCTATTCCTTGCAGAGGGCGTTTATCAGCTACATAGAGAGAGAATAATATAGTAATAAAAAGCAGAAGAAAAAATAAAATAAAATTATAAAGTCTGTTATACTCCTCTTTGAATCATAAATAACAGATCACTCTTAAAGGTTTACGAAAAAGGTTTTACTAATTTAGTTCGTCTAGCATCAATGATTATTTTTAGCAAAAAATTTCCACATACAATTGTATTTCCCATAGAATAACAGTAACGGTTGAAAGGCTTTTGCTTCCAGCATCTTCCTTCGACTTTAACAAGTTCTTTTGTTAACCTAGTGGTCGACCACTCTACGCTACGCTTACCGTTCCGTTGACTCTTCTTTCAGTTTTAGACTCTAACGACCATCTATTTTACACGCTGTGGACTGTCCAGTGTGTAGATTTTATTACATATAACTGACATACATAAATATTTAATACAGAATTCTAGATATCAGCAGAATGGATAAACGTTTTATCAATTTGGAAGTTATTCCAGTTTCTTATAAGCCCAGCGGTGGTCTGGTTTATCAGCGGATTAAGTTTGATATGTGGGATTAGAATCTGGGACGTGATAACAAAGCTAACGTTGATATGTCGTCAAAAGTTTATGTTTTTTTATTATATCCTTTAAAATTGCCTTGTGTGGGGTAGCGACGTTACTAGTTGGAGTAACATAAGTTGCAGTTTTTATTCTATATTCTCTTTCGTCTTTCATATTATCCTTTAATCGTCATTCTTCGCTTACAGATCTTCTTGCTCGCATCTCCTTCCTTCCTTCATTTAAATAACTAGATCGAAGTTTTTTACATTAATTATCACAGATTATTTTAAAACATTTATGGTTGCTTTGAAGCTGGAATTTCAGAAGTTTAGATTGACAGATACTTGATTGCTTAACATAAGTCTGCACACATTCCAATAGGATCGACATTCAGTGTTTTGCAATTTATTTATATATATATATATATATATATATATATATATATATATATATATATATATACATATGAGCGTGATGGCGCAAGATAGAGGAAAGTGGAAGTCTCTCGTTTCGGAGGCCAAGACCCACTTCGGGTCACTGAGCCAGCGGAGTAAGTAAGTAAGTATATGATGGTGTGTGTGTTTGTGGGTGTGTGAGTGGGATGAGGCTAAATCAACATTTGAAAACATAAATGTTTTTCTATTGTTTCATTATCTAATTTTAAGATTGTTCTTTATAACAGATGCCTTTAAAAGTTTCTCTAAGAAGACAAGCAATGAGATGAACAGGCATTGCGTTTATAAATGATTTTTAAATTACTAAACGAGTTATTTATCTCCTATTGTTTCAATATTTCCATCCGACATATATATCTACGATGACATGATCAATATCAAATTTTTCAATTTTAATTCTGTGAACAATTGATGAAAAGGTACATACATACCATAAGATATATTATTTAAACAGTTGATTACTTATGATAGAAAAACAATAGCCAGTATTTATCTGAAATTGTTTTATTTTGACTATACGTTGATAATATTTCTTAGTGTTTCTCTTAGATCTTGTATATCAAGTCTTTAACACGGAACTACTTATTTACATCATTATGTAGAGAACAAACATTACATTCCTCTACTAGGAGTTCCGTAGACAGTTTAATTACAGAACTAACGAGAGATGAAGTTATTTATTTATGAAATGAATCTAAATATACAACATGTAGTTTGTTTCAAAATCTCACATAGTAACTAACATGTTTTGAAATGTGACAACAGTTTTTTTTTTTAATTTATCAATGCCTAGATACTTTTGTCATTAACCCTTTCCGCTCCAAGGCTGTTATGTAGCATCGATAAAATTTAATTGAATTATAGTATCTTGCGATTCTAGAATATGTTTCATTCATTCGTGATTCAAACATTTTAAAGAAGCATTACACCATGTCGAGTATCACTCGACAGTGGAGCATGTGGAACAAAATCAGTGTCGAGTGACACTCGACATTGGAGTGGAAAGGGTTAATGACATGTTTAATATTCGATTAGATCGATATACAACCTGAACAGTGGTAGCGATGGATAACTGAGACATGCGATTGTAGGTCTTGAGTTCCATTCCTGATATACAACCTTAAAATATTTTACAGGATTTCCACTGCTTACAGACAAGTTTCCAGATGATGGGCAGCTGCGTCTTCTGCGTACCATAACACCACACTACCATCGCTAAATCGCCAGCCAAGCGTGGCGATAATAGTATATCAAAATATGTCTTTAAAGAAGGTTGGAAATTGGATTTTATTTTTTCTTTAAAGAAGGAACCTTGCAGTGGAATAAAAATAACCCATATAGCCCAATAAATAAGTAAGTTTTTATTGCAGTTGGAAAGCTATGCTACGCGCCGAAAAGATTGTCGCTGAGGCTAAAGTCCAGCTGGACACAAGATCTTGTTGAAGTCAGAAGATGCTCGATGCGGACTACACTCAACTGATCCTATTGGAAATCTGTACGGGAGATATATGTCCACCAGTATACGTCTTGCCGCTGGAATGATGATAATAATGATGATGTGTTAAGATAAAGAACCTAAATGTTGTTTCTGTATACGCACAGCTACTCTTTCGAATAAAAGCATATCGGATAAAAAAATGTATTAAAAAAACGGACTTAAATGAAGTTGGTCGTACTCACCCTTCGGCGTTCGAGACTCTATCGGATAATGAAAAAAGTTTCGATCTAGTGCCATCGACACGTTCCTTTTTTCCCTATCAATTCAATTGTTCCAGTTAAAAGCCTGGGACTTATCATAAGCTACTTTATATTACTTCTAACAAACTAGTGTTACAGATATGTTTTCAGAAGGCTCGATTTTTTAAATTATGACCACCGCTAAGAGGACCTCTCGTAGAACCTATGTCTTAGGTACGCAAAGACAGTATTTTCAATCAATTTTTCACAGACTATTTTATTTACGTCCACATATTTTATCCTTCATAGTATCTTTCACACATCTTTTCTTTTACATGCCACATTTCTTATCATTCCATTCCTTACTTTATTTTTCTTTGTAAGAAAAGGACAAATATATAGCTACTTCCGCTATATAGCAGTAGTCGTGCAACAAAGTGCACCGCCCGACAGCCCGCTGATGAATGCACATGCGGCAAACAATGCGAATTCAGCCCTTTAAAGCTTTTACAACTTGAGCCAATCATCCTGTATACAATACTATACAAATATGTAAATACTTGCTGATCTAAATACTAGGTGAAAAGTTATGGTTGTATGTATTTTTGTATGCTGTATCATAAAAAATTAAAACAAAATATTTTGTCAAAAAACTTTTAGGTGTGGACCACCTTTAACATTTAGGGGGATGAGAAATAGACGTTTTCCGATTCTACACCCTGGCCGATATGCATGTTAAGATTCACGAAACTCAGTCAAGCCGTTTCGGAGAATTTCAATCACGCACACCGTGACACGAGAATTTTATATATTAGATATAATAATCGAAACATAGTTTGGTTCGCCAAATAAACATTTGCAGGTAGGGAAGACTTCGTAACTCATAGGATTATATCTAATAACACTGGACTACATGTGACCGCAGATTCTCTGCTTATCTATTAACCACTTGTTGCTTACAATTTTCTAGCTAATATAGGCTTTAAAGTTTCCTGGCAGAAGCTTCAGTTGAGTGTAAACATGGTATTTATTTGATGCTAAGCTGCAGTTAACTTTATATTTAGACGTCATAGATTGAGAAATACATTCTAATTTCATTTATATTTACGTAAGATTATGTACTATTTTAATTATAATAAATAGAATTTGTTTTGCAGAACCTTGGAGGTTATTGCACGTGGAATTTTCACAATTGTTTAATTAAAATTGTAAAATCGTTACTTGAAAGTTGAATGGTTTTGCGATGACCTATGTCAACTTATTTATTTAATCTTTTTTGTACACCGTAGACAGTAACTTTAAAAAAAAAGAAACTATTTATATAGAGGTACAAGAGGCGCTCTTATCGCTCGTGGCGATTTCTATCAGACAACCTTTGGATGGAGATGAGAGACACGAAGGAGAGGGCAGTTTAGGGTGTACGTACATACAAATACATACATATATACACATTTATATATCTATATATATATTTACATGAAAAATATATTACAAAAATACGAATAAATAACAAATGCTACACAATATCCTATTTGAGAAACCAAGGAAGTGCTCTTTTACCATTTACCGCCTTAGTAAGGATTACACCAAAATTCGACTCGATATCTCTGGATAGATTCAGACTTATTTAGTATCTTAGATGGTTGGTTGCTTATTTTCGAGTTGTCGTACAGGCAATTACAGGCAGTGAGTGCAGACTACAAAGGATGCTTAGTATAGACCTCATACTTGAGAAATTCGATTGAATTGGGTAGCCCGTGCTTATGTTTAATTATGATAATGTCGTATAAACAAAGCATAAATTCAAAGAAGTGTAATTATTTACCCATTTATTTTGACCAGATATCTCGCGTCGACTACAAGTCTTCGTTAACAACTGTGATGTATTCTCGGTATATATTGACCTGGTAAAGTCTCCAACATATATCTCTGAAGACGCTGCGGTGAGATGCCGACCGACCAGCAGACCAAACACCGTAAGTGGAACTGGATAGTCCACACGCTCCGAAGGGACCATGATCACATACCGAGGCAAGCCCTAGAATGATATCCTCAAGGAAAAAGAAGTGGTCGCCCAAAGCAAACCTGGCGGCGATCACTGCAAAAGTGAAGGCAGTTGGAATGACGTGGAAGCGAAGTAAAGCCCAAGGCTCAAGACCGCTCGGAATGTCGGCGTACTGTGGATGCCTTCTGCCCCATCTTGGGGACAGGAATAAATGATGATATTTTTATGATTCCAAAATATATTCCAATAGAGAAGAAATAAAATATTATATAAAATATTCATTTTTAAATGACAATTACGAAATGTCTGCACTTTCGGAAGAATCTTTTTTAAATCGCTCATTATGAATACGGTTTTCTAATTGACTGTTTGTTATAACAAATCGGTAGTTATTTTCTTAACGCTACTATATTTAAAGTTAAATAAATAAAAACTTAATTTGTTCGTGATTAATATTTATGTTTATATCAACGAAATTTAAGATTTTGATGAATGGTTCGCTTTTATATTTCAGAATAGTACCCCACGTTGCAATAGATTAGCGTGTAGATAAGAAAGCGTCTTGTGTCCTGACGGCCCAAGCTTGATTAATCTCATCGGGTAATCCCATAGTCTGAGACTTAGCGGTTATTATAAAAAATGATTCAAGGTAGGTGGCATCGTGTGTTTTTCAGTAAATTTTTAACTAAGTTTTTACTTGCCTAGAATTTTTAATTCGGGGCTAAAATCACTTACAATACGTGTGCTATAAGTCATTAGTTTCAAACTTAATTCAAACATAGTAATGCTAAGTATCTTTAGAATGGCGTCCGTAAAAAGAGTTTTTAAAACGTTTTTGAATCAAATCCAAGACAAATGTTTTTGTACTTACTGTTACATACTGTGGGTTCTGACCCAAAATGAAACACCACTAGTTCACAAGGAGTCCTTTATTCATAAATCAAATGGTCACCCTACTTCAACAAAAAGTATACTTTCGCTTAGTCCAAACTACGCTTCCAAATCGCACAAGAAATCACTGTCCAAATAACTTACCAAATAGTCATTTTGTATCTCTGATCGTATATCTTAATCTTAAAATTCAAAGAAACAACACTGAACTGTCGATTTGTAACAATACTAAGCATATAAAGAAACTTTTTATACTGTTAAAGTAATGCTTAATGTATGAAAAATAATAAACGGAAAAGAAGCATTCTAATAATTCAAATCGTTAAAAATAGCTTGATTTAAATTCAAAAATCGCAGAGATAGCATTAATTTTCCATTAAAGATTATAAATTTTGTATTAAAAACACTAGTTCAGACGTATCAAAAATTTATAATAAGAACACGTAATATATTAGTAGAGTAAAACCGTTGACATATTACAATTCATGAAAACAAGCAAAATGAACTGTCAACTGACATATCGTTTTAATTGCTGTCGCGTGAATAGCGCCTGTTGTAACGTTATATAGCTCTAATCGTTATAATTAGCATTACTAAATCACACCGCTTATCTTGTTAGTGAATTAGAAGCAATTTGTTACGAGTACAATTTCAAATGCAAATCATGAGTCGACGTCTCGGTCAAGATTTATAATTATTGTTTTAACACTTGACAATTTATGTTGAAGCATTTAAGAATTGCTAATAAAAGGTAGCGCTGCTGTTAAATGCTATTTACGATGCTATATCAGTTTCGTTTTAAAGTGATTTGATTTATTTGTTCAGTAATAATGACAACCTTTGTATAGCATAGCGAGGGATCTAAAACTGAACGAAGCATGACAACGATCGCTTAGAAATTGTACAACTGTGAAGAAGTGAATGTATTATGATAGGATTGCGAATTATAACTATCGCGAGTGTAATTACAACGCGGGTAGTTAAGAGGATAGACGCAAAAAAGTGCTCTGCGAATATTTATTGTTTTAAAATTTGTGTAAAAGTCTTTGGATTCTACTACATGTATACAAACAAAGCATAAGTGTCTATCTGCCGGGATTTGTGTTTTTCTCTTTGCTGTTGTTCATTAAATTCCTTGTTATCGTCTCTCGTAATATCACTTGATATTAAACTCATCTACCCAGCAATGGATTCTTCAATTACTAAAGGGGATTGCAAATTATTTATTTTTAGTTAATATATAGTTATAAAATCAGCAGACGGATTATTGAAGAGCAATGCGCGAGATAAGCTAGAAATAAAAAAGCTGTCTGCAAAACTATGTAAGCAGCAGGGATCTCGGATGGCCATAGTATTAGTTCTGGGGTAGACTAGCGCTCACAGAGTCCCCAAATCGACAAACAGTACAATAATAAATACATCCTTGTATAACTTTTAAAAAGAAGTCTCAGATATGAAACTTGACTATCTTTATGTTTATTAAACACGTAACATAAGAAAAACATACATTGGTAGTAACTAAAAAAACGTAAAATGGACGGTTTTATCGCTCCAGGCAATATCTTACAGACAACCATAGTATTCATGTATATATCATGTACTGAGTTCTTAGCGGCGTAACAATCTTTTCACTCTACATTTCTCGTGACATTACATCGACTAGACCAGTGATTCCCAAAGTGGTCTATATCGACCCCTAGAGGTCTATGACAACCTGCAAGGGGTCTACGTCAGCGAAAAAAATTTTGGGGTCCATGAAATGAAAATGGGGGTCCACGATAGTGGATCTCATCACATACACTGATAGTACCTATTTACTTACATCATACTTCC
This sequence comes from Battus philenor, assembly GCF_028537555.1. Classification (NCBI taxonomy): domain Eukaryota; kingdom Metazoa; phylum Arthropoda; class Insecta; order Lepidoptera; family Papilionidae; genus Battus; species Battus philenor. Next base: position 14,839,958 of record NW_027181737.1, on the reverse strand, counting down.
TTATATTATCAAAACATTTATATTAATTATAAAAGTACCTATGAAGTAAAAAAAATATTATGTATGTTTATAAAATTGTATAAATTGTAGGATGCTCGGTCGCAATATATTTTGAACTTGTAAGAACCTGAGACTCACAAAACATGTGTTTTTACTATAAGTTTTTAACACTAAACTTCACTACAGTCAGAAATTTACAGGAAATCAATATCAGGTAAGTAGGGGGTCTACCCAACACGGAAAAACATGGCAAGGGGTCTACGACACAAAAAAGTTTGGGAAACTCTGGACTAGACGGTTAGATGTCAAGTAAGCATAAGTGACAAATAAGTTACGCTCATGTAGTTATAAGTAATAATTAAATACTTAAAAATAATGTTATCTTTAATTCTCTTGAAAAATAAATTTATATATATATAATTGTAATAATAAATATGTTAATGCACATAAGTAGATATAAAAACAATAAAATGATGAAATTTACGTGGCTACGCTTCCACTTGATTTCGTTATAAAAACTGTATTTGGAACCATTTCTACTTTTCAATTACAGCGATTGGTTTATCTTTACTCCACTACATTTTAATTTCACATAATATTTTACGTTATGTTAGGGCAAAAATAAAAAAAAATGCAGTGAACAATCTAATAAAAATTACAGATTCCAAATTCAAAAGTATCATTTTGTTTATTTTTTATTATAACAATATTTATTGCATATATTATTACTACTTACTACTTACTATATATAAATATTATATATCACTCGATGATCATCCATTTTTTATTGTTCCCAGTGAAGGTCGAAAGACACTGGAAGCAGGTGACGTCCAGCTGGTTCTCTTGGAAATCCGTGAAAGAGGTAGAAGTCGACTGAAATGATTACCATGATAAAAGAAATGCTTATAAATAGGCAAGAGAAGTAGCTCTTGCCTATTTAATAATTGCGAAATATGTATTTACTTTTGTACTTTCTGAAGGACCTGCTTAAACATGTCAATGAGAACAATGCTTTCTAGTTCACTTTCAACAAAATGAAATATCATTAATGTCTGGTTTAATAAGAAAATGTGTTACATTTATACCATCTCAAAAATACAATTCAAAACACTTTTCTATATATTCATATATATGGAAATTAGATGTTACAAACAGATAAAGTCTTGGTCGAAAGATGTAACACGTGAATGTCGAATGTATTGTCACAGAACCAACAAAGAGTTGTTGTACAAATTATATGCAGCGCCCATTTCGTGTCGTCCCGTACGTGAACTCTTGTTAACTACAGCTGATGTTGTAAGGGTAAAGAATGGCATAACATCTCTTATGAGATACACGTTTTATATACACAGAGTTGTTAATGTCGTTGCTAAGAGATCAAAAATAACTTTTATTTAAAATCAAGATAAAAATCGGTAGACTTAGGTCAATTTTAAAATAATTTACTTGAAATTAAAAAAAAATCGTTTGCTATTCAAATTATAAATGATCGATAGATCCTTTTGGTTCTGGAGTGAAGACGGATCGGTAGCACAGTGTAGGGTGTCCACACATCGCGGAGAAGCGACATTATTAAAGATGTTAGATGTTGGATGCAGGATGAATCCAACTAGACTTACTGAAAATTTACGGGAAATGCCTATATAAAGCTGTAGATGTATGCCTGAAATTATGATAATAATATCCTATACCATTGGAACAATATACACAAATGAAACTGGAGACAGATACGAGAATCCTTATTAAACATATACTTAGTTGTGTGAAATATTTTTGTCTGGTATTTATAAAACATAAAGCAAATAATTAAATATTAAATTACGATAAAATACAAAAAAAGAGATATTAGGGGGATTACATTTTTAACGAGTTTTTTATTACTTATCAACAATATATTCACCTTCGTTATCAATTTCTCTTTACCATCTAGAAAATAACTCAATGCCGTAGCGGTAAAAATCAATCGATTTTTCTGTAAAATATGTTGACAGAAACGACTTTATTTTCCAGTCTTATATATAATATTAAAGCGGTTTAAATATAAAAATAATTTCGTTGTCAATTTTAATCAAAGTGAAAGTTAATACATCCGTTATGAGTAGAAGATTAAGCATATATAATAATGTTGCATAAGATATCTTAGACCTTCTGTTTTTTAGACTTAAATGTATATTATTAACTAAATCTTATTATAGCTTTTAAGAGTTTTTAGTTGATCGAAATGTGTTGAACTTGGTTTGTCGACTCATTTACATGGTTGATTTTATAATGTACATATGAAAAATTCTTAAATTTAATTTATAAGAGCAACAGTTGAGTTTCTAACCGGCTCTTCACTCTTCAACTGACTCCTTATAATGTTAAAATAATCGACGATGAGCGCATGTAAATATCTATTCGAATAAATATATTTTGAATTTGATTATATCTTTGTTTTTGGCACTAATAAGCTTCGTAATTTTACAGTTACATATTTCACAGCTCTCAATCTCTATCTTTAGCGAACTTCTGAACACCCTTATTACATCATATAAGGTGAGTTTATAACCTAATAAAGCTATTGTTAATATTATTATTTGAAAATAAAAAATAAAAGCCGTGTTCACATTGACCAGTTGAATTATTTACTTCCGTATGTATTAGTTTAAACGCTACGAGTGTATTGATTCTTCGGGAACCGCTATGAGGTGGAGCCTTTTAATAAATAAATATGAAGGCTGCTGCGAGAGTGTCAATGACGGACTGAAGGAACGGAGCGATCCATGCCCCTTCCCGTCTCGCCGTGCGTACACCTAAGGCGCGGTACACAGGTTTCGGTAGCACTATAACACGACTTTATAAAGTTTTAAAATTAATATTTTATCAAGGAGCGTGGATAACACGTGACAAATATAAGTCATTATTTTGTTAACAGAATAAACTTTTGTGTACTGACCTCAATAGATCTCAAAGTTTAAGGTCAAGTTTCTCAAAGTTTAATGACAAACCAGACAACCGAAGTATACTCAGAAACGACGGTAAGTATAATATTCGTAATGGATTTGTCATGTTCTTATATCTTTAGTGATATTTCTACTCCATTATGTTTTGTTTGCGATGACAAACGCAAATACTTATAACAGAACAATGGAGTAGCTATAGGAATATTGGGCAATATATTTTTTTTTGTTTTTTTTTTTCTTAGTGAAATACACGAATATATTTACTATTTTAAATATATACTTTACTTACGGAATTTTAAGTGATAATATATTTTGAAAATAATTTCCTCTAACTCAGTTTTTCCAACTTTTTTGGGCCATGTCCCACCACATCCTTTCTAAAATTCTTATGCCTTCTTATGTAACATAAATAATTTTTATTTTAAAGTGGAAGGGTTAAACTCGTATCAAGTTTACCTTAGAATTGACCCCTGTGGGGCGTGGTTTCCGCAGAATCACTGCTCTAACTTCTGTTTTACGGCTATTTATGGTAATAGCAGGCAATAGTTATAATTCAAGTCGAGGTTTGACCCTCTCAGGCGCTACTGTGAAATGCTAATAGGTTATTACGAGTGACAGCGTAAACCGAGGTTTCCTCATAGAGGCCCTTGGGCCTAGTAACTCTGAGGAGTGTCCATAAAAGCGTTCTAAGAACTCGGCTGCTTATCAATTCGTTGAAATAGTAGTATGTAGCTGCCTAAACCGAGGCTTCGCTACTAAACAAATCGTTTCTGTCTGTGGCGACACTTTGTGTTGACTTTGTCTTCTATAAGAGAGGCGATGGGGCTTATTACTTATCTTCTTATTCTTTTCAGCCGATGGACGCTCTCTGCAAACCATAGGCCTCCCCCAAAAATCTCCACTATGACCGATCCTGCACTGTCTGCATCCAGCTACTTCTGCAACCTTTATATTCTCAGTCTACCTAATCTACTTCCTTGTCTAGAAGCTATCTATTCACTTTTGACTTTACATCTGACACAAATATTTGTAAATCGATCCACATATTTCGATCATTGATTTATACAGTGAATCCGAGAGTCACGTAAGGTCGTCTAAATATGTATGAATGCATTTAAGTATTACAATCGACGTCGCAGGTGAGATATGGGTTAGTCGGCGCATTTGAATACTGCGTTGACCTTCCCTTTGTCCGGGTGTTGGTTATTTGAATACGACACGGGGCAAGTATATTCCAGTCTAACGGAAACCTTTCGTTCATATTCCTGTGACTTTCAATACCAATATTTTTAGTCCATTTATAATACCAATTAAAGGGTTATATTCTTCTATTAAATAATGCTTTTACACTCTTTTATAAGATTGTTTATAGGTGTTGTGGGATTCTTTCTAGAATAGGTTGTTTTTGGAGGTAATAACAACACGGAGTCTGGAGTAGAAGTGTGTATATTCATCAAACTTTGATAAACTAATGCCGATTGATAAAATAATTATGATAACAATGTTCAACTAATAAAAATCATCAGCCAATCACAAGCTGAGAAGTATTGTAGATCGCTCTCTTTCGCCAGATTTATATAAACAATAATATTTCTGTGGAATTCCCCTTTTCGACGCGCCGCTGACGATGACATCATGTATTTAATGGAATCAGGCGTTTTTTTGCGGAAGTCCATCCTATGTAAGAAAAGAAATATTTCGAGAATCAAACTTGCGACCTACAATCAAATGTTCCAGTCCTCTACCGCTGAGCTGCCATACCTATGATAGCTTTTCTTTTTTATTGTCCGTTTTTGGAGATTCCGTACTCCTTATCAAATTGAGAACACTGACACTTTTCAATTTTTTTTTTATTTAATTTGTGTTTCTATACACTCACTCTCTTCTTACGTTGTTTACCTTCTCTATTACTCTTTTCTCTATTACTCTCTTACTATTAATTAACATTTCATTCACATCTCACCTCTCTTTTTCGCCACACCCTTATGTATATCACCGTACATTTTCAATTGTGATTTTTATTTCAGTTCTTACACTTTTTTTACAGTACCTGGCGATAAATATTGCACGTCGACTCTTGGATAGAGACAATCGGCTAATTTCGGCTTCGTAGAGCACTATCTCTGTCCCACACTACCTATGTGACGTTTTGTCAGTCGTTGTATTTCGTGCGAGATAACGCGAAATTATACGATTGTCTCTTTCCAAAGGTCGATGTGTATATTTATCGCCGAGTACTGTATATTATTTTCTTTTTTCTTTGGCTAACGAGTGCGGGCTCTTGCTTACTTATGTAAATATCAATAAGACAATTGTAGATGCAGATGGAAATAATCATTTTTGTGTATATGTTTAGTTCAGTGGGCCGCGACGGACACCATGTGACTGCCATCATGTTGGGTCCAAGAGGCCAAGTCGAACACCATGTGTCCGCATGCCCTCGGTCACTTTAGAAGCCTCTAGGGAGCCAACGGTCAGTGTTTCGACTGTTTTTACCAAGGCATGTGACCCGAGTGGCCCCGCAGAAAAATAATAGGTAAATCGCTGTTTCCGTAAGTCGCCCATTATTTTTAAGGGTTTTACTGACAATATTTGCAAAAAAACACCTTGGCGATTTTTTGACGATTTTCGATTTAATGGTGTGGCCCCAGGGGACAGTATGCTGTCAGACACATGGTGGACACCATGGCGTTCAACGTGTTAATTAAAAGTTAAGTGATATTAATTTTGCGTTTTTGTGTAGACTTTCAATCCATTTTAAAAGGAGTGTATAAAGTTCACGGTTACATTACGTTGGAACGTAACAGAGCTTCCACTTTTCAAGACATCGACTATTGTAACTGTTGTCATCGATCATTCGAAAGTAACTCGAGCGCTCGCTTTTAAAACGGATTCGGTTTGTATCGGACGTGGCTTGTTAATTAAAAACGCCAGTCAAGCGCGTCACGTAACAGTCCGTTTAGTTTAGTTAATGCCGTAGACAGAAATTGAGAGGCGCGGACGTTGGAACGTTCTACAGTAGAGAATGCGTTCTTAAATTTATTTATATAGTTGTAATGGAACACGTTTGTCTTCCATCTCACCTGATGGAAAGTGTAGATGAAGACGAAGGTGTTACACGCCCACCCAAAAGAAACCTGATCACTCTACGTTGTGACGTTCTACAGTAGAGAATGCGTTCTTAAATTTATTTATATAGTTGTAATGGAATACGTTTGTCTTCCATCTCACCTGATGGAAAGTGTAGATGAAGACGAAGGTGTTACATGCACATCCAAAAGAAACCTGTTCACCCTACTGGTCACTCTACTTTGTTTCTACATTGGAGAATGCGTTCTTAAATTTATTTATATAGTTGTAATGGAATACGTTCGTCTTCCATCTCACCTGATGGAAAGTGTAGATGAAGACGAAGGTGTTACACGCCCATCCAAAAGGAACTTGTTCACTCTACGTTGTGACGTTCTATATTAGAGAATGCGTTCTTAAATTTATTAATATAGTTGTAATGGAATACGTTCGTCTTCCATCTCACCTGATGGAAAGTGTAGATGAAGACGAAGGTGTTACACGCCCATCCAAAAGAAACCTGTTCATTCTACTCTTAAAGGCTTCAGAGTTCAACTTATCAGGAATGACGCTAGATACCAAAAACGAATAAAAATTTATGGTTGCAAGGCGTTCAAAATTATAGCCTTACATACATACATATATAAATTAACTAAGCGGATTATATAAATTTGTTCTGTTAATCGTACATGCGGTATATTTTTCATTAATTTTTATTTATATCGCACGTGTTTTTTCTACATTTTTTTCACTATTGGGAGAGCGTTGGCGCTATTTGATACGGATCATTCTTTTCCTGCTGCAAGTCACGACAGCGTTTTGTTATTTACAATTTTTCTTACGTAAATACAGCTAAAATTTATACATATAAACAATACAATTTGAAAGTTTTACTAAGTTATACATAATTGGTACATTATTTTATTTCAAGTCGCTGCCCAAGCGATAAACCGTTAAATGCCTTGAGGTTTAGGGCAATGTGCCGGGTCAATTCGTCAAAATATTCTGCTGTAGATTTTTTTCTGAGGTCCGGTAAGTTGAACAGAAGTATATTAAGGTATTTGCATAAGGTATGCGTTATATAGAATCTTTGAAAAATCTTAGTAAACATATTTTGTAGTTTTTTACCTTGTCGCGACAATAATTCTCCGTTTCATAATTATTAGTACGAGAAAAAACATACTTTTTTTCACATAACAACAACTCGTAATTTCGAGAGAATAATAGGTATTAAAATAAAAAAAAAAAATATTTATAAAAGTTTTTACAGAATATCGCTTCTCGTCTACTCTAAGGCCGTGTACACACAGACGGTAACAAATAAATCGTCAAATTAAAGTCGCTTTAATACCCGATAGCGAACTAAGCGGCTGGCGATAATGAGACAACAGTTTTATTGCCCTTTTAAGAATTATCGTCATTGTATCACCGGGTTTATTGGAGTTGATTTGGAAATTATTTTAAACTGCCTCACATATTACTTCGGAAGTCATCACTTTTAACGATAATGAACTAAATTTAAATAGATAATTGGAATTATAAAATGAAATATAATTTTAAATTATTTTATCGCACATAATTAATTCTAATGATTTTAAAAAAAAAAATATTACCATCATTTCAACCATAGGACGCCGACTTCACCTTAATTTTCCAATATAACTGATTCATAGATGTAAGTATCTAGCTTCGACAACTATAACTTTATCATAAACGGATACAGATTTTTTTTTTAATAAAATTCGGCATAATATTATCGGGCTTCAAAATTCAAAACGCTTTTATATTATTAATCGATCAAGGAATATTTGAATGACGAAAAATCATTGGCAATGATGTCGCTTGATTATTTTGATTCTATTTAAGTTATATGTGTATGTATAAATCTGTATTGTTAAACTTTATTAAAAGACGTGTTGTTGTGGAGTTTCTTCCTGCTTTTTCTCCACAACTATAACACTTTGCGAAGCAAAGTAAAGACAAATATAAAATATATTAATTAAATAAATAATAACTTGAAAATCAATAAGAGTTCTGATAATGCCCCGTGGAGGGGTGAAACACGTGTTGAGTGATTTAACGGTGGTAGTTGTGTTTCGCATTGTTTGTCGCATGCGCATTTATCAGCGGGCCGGCGGGCGGTGCACTTTATTGCACGACTACTACTGCTTTGCGGAAGTAGCTATCCTTTTCTTAATAAGAGTTCTATTAAAAGTTTCCAATTTATTTAACTTATTTATTTAATACTCTTTATTGTACACGCTAGAATACAAAATAGTTTATATAGTTTCACAATAATATACAAAAAAGTACAAAGGGCGGTCTTATCACAAAAGACGAACTCTTACAGACAACCACAGTATGAAATAGATTGAAAAAATTAATGTTATATTATCTTTCACTTTACAAGTGGATGTTTTACGCTAGGCCTGCCATCCGTAGCCTTAATTCCAAAGCATTAAAGCCCAGCGACACTCTATTCTGCGTATTGTGACTTTATCCAATGACACTTCTTGCCAATTGTTTGCATTATTTCGTCAAATTTAATACATAGATCCATTATTATTAATCGACAACGATACTTGCCTATATGACGGCTTCACAGTCTGTTCCAGATTCGAATCCAAAAGATGTAACCATGTGATCTTATGTGATAACCTTAATATACCTCCGTTCAACTTATCGGGCCTTAGGAAAAAATTTACGGCGGAATCTTTTGATGAGTTGGCCCGGCACATTGTCCTAAACCTCAAGGCATTTAACGGTCTGTAGCGCTTGGGCTGCGACTTGAAATAAAATAATCTACCAATTAATGTATAATTGAGTATAAGTTTCCAATTGTTTTGTGTATATGTATTAATTTTATTTGTATTTACCTATAAGAAAAATTTTAAATATTGATAAAACGTTGTCATGACTCGCAGCTGGGAGAAGAAAGATCCGTATTAAATAGCGGCATCTCTCCTAACTGTCTGCGTTTAGTAAAAGCGAAAAAAAATATTGCATAAAAACTCTAGCGAAACTTATTATTATAATTAATAAAAAAAAATATGAATTGACTGATAAATTTGATTAGAAAATCGATATACAAAAAGTTAAATACATAATCATACGAACTAACAAAAAACCAATCTAACTATAAACATAGTAATCACGGAAAGGTATTATTAAGATAATGGCTACCGAAAAGCCTTCGCAAAAACAAATAGCCGACCGCTTAAAGAAGGCTTCGCGGAACAAGAAAAAAAAGTTTCTAATGCCGAGAATAAAGATTGATGAGAAATCAATCGCTCCGTGTCGCACAGATACGAGCGTAGTCCATACAATCAATTTTAATCTGGGAAAGAGCCACGTGTACTCGTTCGTCCCTCTTCAACTTCCAACCGAAATGGTAAGACAAAAGGGGATGCAGATACTAATAATGCCTGTATAGATTTTGATATAGGTGCCACTAATGCGATGAGGTCGGACTACTTTCAAAATTAAATGCGACTAAAGAAGATTGAACGGGATCCAACAGCGCAATGATGTTAGCAAAAACTGTGGTATTCACTATTAAAGATGTTTTTATTATCTTCAACATGAACACTATGTATAATGTTATTATCTAATATATAAAATTCTCGTGTCACGGTGTTCGAACTTGAACTCCTCCGAAACGGCTTGACCGATTTTTACCAAATTTTACATGCTTATTCAGTATGTCTGAGAATTGGCTACTATCTATTTTCCATACCCCTAAGTGATAAGGGTGGTCCACCCCTAAATTTTATTTTTAATTTTTTAGACAATTTTTGTTGGTTTTTATTTTATTATGATACAGCATACAAAAATACATACAGACCTAAATTTTCACCTCTCTACGATCAACCCTTATCTTACATTTGTTGATTAAAAACTTTTTTTTTTTTTTGCAAAACAACGTTTGCGGGATCAGCTAGTAATAGATAAATCAAGTAAGCGACCTTATTAAATCTAAGCGTGTGAAATGCCCCGGATACTCCGGCACAATTGAATGAAATTCTCATAGGTGTGAATGACGAGTTCTCCGAAATCGTAGCGCCAGCTCAAGCCGCGATTACTAAGAAACAGATGGTGCACAAAAAACAGATGGTTTTCGCTAGTGTTTAAAAAATAGCAGAGTTTATCATGAACAAGTAGGAAAATCCCTGCCCAGTCTGATAAGAGAACAGACTCCGCTTACCTTTTAACCACAGTCACCCTGGAAAGGTGGAAGACCAGGGTCAGAGGCAACCAAGAAGTACGAATTATATGTGTACAAAATAATCGTCGTCGTTCAAGCCCATAGACACCCACTGCAAGGTATAGGCCTCACAGAAAGATACTACAGGAAATATATATATATATATATATATAGCATAATCATCACGCTGGACAGTAGGGTTGGCTGTCGCAGTGTGATATTATGATACGCAAAGGACGCTACTGCCAATTCCCTGGTAACTTATTTGATAACTTAGGCAATTCTATATAATCAACGCCCTAAGTGTGAATTAAACAAGATTGTATTTCGGGAACAGAACCTGCGACCTAAAATCTCAAGTTTCACTCTTCAACCGCTGGGCTACCACCGCGTTTTGCGAGGTTTTTATATATGTATTGTTAAGGAGTTTCTTCTCACAAAATAATAGATTTAAAAAAATTATCATAAGTTGAGAATAAATGTTTTTAATCTTCATATACCACTACCGCTGCTATTATTATATATAGTATATGTATATATTTATTAATAATTAAATATTATATTATGTATAATATACATGTATATTTTTAGGCATTATTCAAGATTAATCATGTGTATAAAGACATTATCAATAAGTTGAAAGATATGTAAAAAAATTGGTGTACAATTTCTCCCAAATCCAAACGTAATATATATATATGTATAGATATTTGTGTATGTATGTGTATATATATATATATATATATAAGGCGGTGCACTTTATTGCACGACTACCACTGCATGTGCGGAAGATGCTAAATATTGGTCATTTTCTTACTTAGGATGGACTTTCACAAAGTAACGCCTGATTTCATTATATATATATAAATATATAAATATGTATATGTGTGTGTGTAAAAGCATCAAAATGTATATTAGCCAACAGTTATTACCTATTTCATAAAATATATTTCAGGTTTAACAAGGTATCCAATAAATATAAAATGCTTTATAGAAATAGTCAGATCGAGAGAGCGAACTGTGATTTTACCGGAGAGGCATATAAATTACATTGCCTATAAATCTCAATGGATTAAAATCGATTTGTACTTCGAAACCAGTTTACATGCAGTATTTGCTCGATGTATTGATGTGCCAAGCTTCATGATGGATTGCTTACGAAAGCTTCATACTAATGCGATATCATATTAATCATTAATCATTGTTAAATTGACTCTAATAGTTACATTATAAGGTATAAATTTGAATAACGATCCATTATCAATATTTAAATATCTGTAAAATATATATATACATACATATATATATATAAACGTTTATTTATGTATGTATGTATATATATATATTATTACTTGAATTTGGGAGAAATTGTACACCAATTTTTTAATATATATTTCAACTTGTTGATAATGTCTTTATACACATAATAAATCTTGAATAATACAGAAAAAATAAATATGTATATGATATATAACATACTATTTAAAAATCAATAAAAATATACATATACTATATATAATAATGACAGTGGTAGTATATATATATATATATAAATATATATATATATCTATATTGGGTTCTTTTCTTAATAAGAGTTCTGTTAAAAGTTCCAATTTAGGTAACTTTTTTATTTATTTAATACTCTTTATTATACACGCTAGGATAAATTTAAAAAGTTTCACAATAATATACACAAAAGGGCGGTCTTATCACACAAGGCGAACTCTTACAGACAACCATAGTATGGAAAAGGTTGAACACATTATTTTTATCTTACCTTTCATTTTGCAAGTGGATATTCTACACTGGAATATAAATATAAAATAAAAAATATACATTGAATATAATAACAGACCGCTTGTAAAATTTCAAATAAGCTATTGCCAGTCTCTAATCAAAGAGTTTTAAAATTGCTATAAATAATTTAGAACACGGCGTTGTACAAATTAAAAGCCTTGGGCTATGTTCTAGCTTAGGAACGGCAAACGCCGACGCCCTCTGAGAACAGACAGATGGATCCCTACCCAATCCAAGGAGTAGGTAATAGCTCTAAATTGGATGTGGCATTTTCGCATATTTTTAGCAAAACTTTAGTTTACTGTCTTACATGTGTTTATATGTAAAACCTTTATAGGAAACAATACATATCAATTGTCATCTAAAGCTTTCGAGCTTTTCACATATTCCTAAACAACCTTAATAAAATGATCACTCTAACATATTACATTTATTATCTTTTCTACTAAAAACGACATGTTGCTTAAGGCAGTAAAAAGTCTGTAGCGAATACTAAACCATAATTAATATTAATATATAGTTATACGAATTTTCAATATGCTTTTTATTAATATATTATCATTACGTTTTTGTCATTTCAGTCTTTTTCAGGAAGTAGTGTCGTCCATTACGTTAACAAGAGAATTTTTAAGGTGCTAGGAATACGCCGGATCCAGGAGGCTTCGCCCGTATTTGTTGGAAATTTATAGTGGAAATTATTGCTTAAAATAATCATTGAGACTAGACGAACAAAGTATTATAAATATTTTTCGTAAACCTTTACGAGTGACCGAGCGAGAAGTATAACAGACTTTTTTTACAATTTTTTATCTTTTTCTTCTTCTAATAATCCAAATTTTGAAAACTCTTTTTATTACGAAATTTTCTCTCTCTATTTAACCGATAGCGCCCACTGAAAGGCATAATTCTCCACTAAAGATATCAATGGGAAGATTTACCATAATTATCACGGCAGAATGGTATACGATCGCTTCTTCTATTAATCCAAATTTTGAAAACTCTTTTTATTACGAAATTTTCTCTCTCTATTTAACCGATAGCGCCCACTGAAAGGCATAATTTTCTACTAAAGATATCAATAGGAAGATATACCATAATTATCACGGCAGAATGGTTTACGATCGCTTCTTCTATTAATCCAAATTTTGAAAACTCTTTTTATTACGAAATTTTCTCTCTCTATTTAACCGATAGCGCCCACTGAAAGGCATAATTTTCTACTAAAGATATCAATGGGAAGATATACCATAATTATCACGGCAGAATGGTTTACGATCGCTTCTTCTATGAATCCAAATTTTGAAAACTCTTTTTATTACGAAATTTTCTCTCTCTATTTAACCGATAGCGCCCACTGCAAGGCATAGTTCTCCACTAAAGATATCAATGGGAGGATGTACATAATTCCCACGGCAAGACTGCTTTACGATCGCTGTTTTATATGCCTACGCAGAAGGCGCTACCGTCTATCCTCTAGAAACTTGTTGAACAGTAGCAATCCTATATTATTAATATACAAAGTTTGAATTATATAAGATCGTAACCCGGGATTTTAAACAGCGGCCTATGATCTTAAGTCTCAGTTCTTACAGCTGGGCTACCACAGATAAAGTTTTAAAAATTACGTTTTTTATTATTATTGGATTACTTGATTCTTTACCAGTTTAGTGCTTTTTCAGCTATTGTATCATCCTGTATTTATTTGGTCGTTGGTAATAATGTTATAATTACTAGATAATAACAAGACAATAATTAAATAAGTGTTATTGATTATTTGGAATAACTAATCTATTTACTAGCAGAGCTAACCTGTGGCTCGCGATCCACGTGCGTCTTTTTGATGGATTATTTTTAGCGTCGATTGTTTTTCGAATTATTTCAATATTTGAAACTGTTCGTAAATCATTTTATTCCATTTGAAACATCGTAATATTCCGGAATTGATCATAAGACGCCGATGTTAATTGACTAACCTCGCAAAAAGCTTCTCGAAGTTGTCCAACTTTCTGCGAAAAGGATACCTTACTGAAATTCTTACATTAATTATTGACCAAATTTTTAAGAATTTATAAAGGAGTAAAATAAATATATTAATGGAACCAGATTTTGCCTTGCGGAAGTCCATCCTAAGTAAGAAAAGGACCAATATTTAGCTACTTCCGCAGATGCAGTGGTAGTCGTGCAACAAAGTGCACCGCCCGCCAAGTGGTTAAATAAAGGTCCTTTTCTTACTTAAAATAAATAAGTTTATTTAATTTTAATACACATGTTTGTACTTTTATCATATTTAACAATTTTTGGTATACATTTTATATGTATTCAATTTTCACAACCAATTTCATATTTTGAAAAATGGCACAGTCAATTGGGGATTTTATCCACTACTATGTATTGATAAAAATTAACTTTTCTAGATATTCTAGTCGTTTCGTTAGTTTCAATAACAGTCTTTAGTATAACGAGTCTAGTAAAAACATATCCAATTTTATCTCGAAGACATTTCATAACTTAAAATGTCCATAAATTTGGTATATGTTAATTATTCCATGTTTTTTTTTTGTTGATATCAATAAATTTTATACACTCCAAATTTATGTTCTGTCCCTAGTTTTAAATAAACAATGCGAATTACATAACTACGTTAAATAACTCAACACGTGTTTCACCCCTCCACGGGGCATCTTCAGGAGTTGTTACACCGATTAGTAACATACATTGAGTTATACTGTGACTGCCCTGAAGATGCACCGTTGTTTGCCGCATGCGCATTCCTCAGTGGGCTGGCGGGCGGTGCATTTTGTTGCATGACTACCACTGCATGTGCGGAAGTGACTAAATATTGGTCCTTTTCTTACTTAGAATGGACTTCCGCAAAATAACGCCTGATTCCATTTAATAATTAATAAGTATTTACATACGTGTATAGATGTGTATATATGTACATCTAAAAAGCTTTTACACGTATTTGAAATCAACCTGTATGAAGTTCCACCTCTGAAATGTAGTGGTTTTTTTCTTTTGGAGTACGACAGGCCAATACCTTGGCAGTATGTTTGCAGGGTGAGAAATGACATGTGTTAAGTGTAAACAAGGTTGGAAAGGTGTACAAGAGAAAAGAGTAATCAGTGGAAGACATTGAGATAGAGAAAAGAGTGTGAAATAGTAATATACTCCCCCCTATAGGGGAGCAGGTGAGGCCCCAATATCGAAGCTTTAACAAAAAAAAGTCAGCGTGGTCAGATAATAAAGAATAATTATTTTAAAATATGGTATTGCGGATTAATAAATAAAATATTACATTATTTATCATTTCTGAAAGCTATTGTTTTTGGTATATAGTGTACGCTTCTCTTTTACACTTATATCCAAATATAAAATAATGAATATGGCCGTTGGTGTTGGAGACTGTATCTATCTTTGTGGTAAAGAAAGACGATCTGTTCATCGTATCCATAACATTATTGTGGCGTCGTCTTCGGTCTGTATTAGTCGTCTCCCCGCGTGCAGTTCTAAGGGGCCGTATCACCCTCAGCCATAAAAAATTCACTCTCGTCCAACACAGACGTGGATTGGCTGGTAGTTTTTTCATTCTGAAAGTTATCGAAGACGGCGTCCATTTGAATTATTGATAATGTTTAACTTATATTTTTGTAAACGAATCCCTTTGTTTTTGTTTAGTTTATGTCAAACGATGTTTAAACTGTAACTTATTCTTCTATGTATTCAGGGGTTGGTTCAAATTAGTCAAACAAGTAAGAAAAATACATGAAAAACAAGTTATTATTTTTATTTTTTATGACCATCGTTTCCTCCGCCTTGTGTGGTGTTGGACGTTACAAATTTTTATTTTACATTCTCTTTCGTCTTTTACATAATCTTTTACTCGTCATTCTTCGATCGCTGATGTTCTTTCTTGTATCTTCTTCCTTCATCTACATTCCTAGATCATAGTTTTTTACATTAATTATAACTGATTATATTTTATCACTGATTCTGTATTTATTTATTTACATTTTTTTGTAATTTTACTATTTAGCACCATGTTACTACTTTTTCCTAAAAAACTCAATCTTATTAAGTTTTCCTATGCCTAAAAGAAAGTAAGTATTATTTTCATTTATTTTCTACACTTGCCAAGTCTTATCTTTTTTTCTATTTTCAAATTTGGTTTCCTTTTGTTGCAATCTGCACCACAAAAGTGGTGTGGTGCAAATAAACTACCGGATTCTCGAAATGATGATCGAAAAAATGTTGGACATTCACATAACTTTTTCTTCCACTTCTTTTCAGCCGATCATAGCTCACTGTAGGACACAGGCATTCCTCAAAGATCGACACCATGGCCAGTCCTGCGCTGCCAGCATCTAGCGACTTCCCGTGACTTTAACTATATCGTCAGTCCATCTAGTGAGGGACCTACCTACGTCGTAACACACATATATATACGAGTGTCTGTATGTACTCGATAGACTCAAAAACTATACATTCAATCGTTGTATAAATTTGCTAAAGTATTAGGAATATCCCCGGGAAGGTTTTTAGGACTTACCAAAACTATATTTTTACCGATTTTTATTTAGATATCCTAGAAACGCTTCAAGAGTAAATCTATATACGTATAAAATTGACAATAATATTACGATAAGTAGTTATTTGAACAACTTTTTAAAAGTAGCCACATGTAAACTTCAAATTTCTTTACAATATTTAATGTAGAATAATCATCTGTCCCTTTTCGTTTACTTACCAAAGTGCGAAAACTATAAAACTGTTCGGCTAGTAAAATATAAACACAGAACTTAATTAACAGACAAAGAAATACTTTGTTTATGTTTTATGAGCCTAATTCCTTGAACTATATTGGCGGATCTTTATTTACACTAATTCAAAGTTCATTCAAAGTATTTATTACGACATGATAATTAAAATTACAATCATAAACTCTCTTTTTTAGTGTTTTTCCTTATCAGTTAAATTACATTACGTCTTTTTTCTTTCGTTCTTTCGGGAAGTGGTGTAAAGTTGATTTATATTTTTTATAATTATTTTTACATATATAATTATGTATTAATTATTGATATATGTAAATACGATCAGTGACAGCCCATCGGTAAACACACACTTTTTGCATTAATATTAAAGACACACAAACAAGTTTATAGATGCGCAGCAGCGTGTATATATATATATATACATACATATATATGTGTGTATGTGTGTGTGCGCGTGCGTGCGTGTATGCGTGCATATTCGAGGGAGCAGGGCGTGCTTAATTTAGAACCTCTTTTAAGGTAGTGAAGCTGCATGTTCTGAATACCATTGGCTCGGACCACTAAATACTACAATTTCGTCGAATTATGTAATTTTTTTGTTCCATATTATAGTTGTTTGTAAAAAAATCGCTTGAACTTAAAAAACCGCCAATGTACTGTTTTATATTCAAACAACTATGTTTGTCTTTATGATGACACTTAGAGAATATAGAGTATTTAACAAATAAAGAACTGGTGAAAATCGAATGGTTTTTAAAATTTCTTGGTATAGTTTAACATATACGCTTTATATGTCATATACGCGATATTCTTATTTGCAATAAAGGTATTTCAGCGATCATCTTCATCGTCATTTTAGTCGTAACGTGTTCACCACAGGACCTAATGGATGTCCTTGACAAGGGTCAGCCACCTCCAGTCCACCTTGTAGGTGGACAAACCATGCTATGATTGTCGATCTGTGTTCTCCACTCTCTCCACTCCAAAACCTTAAAACCCCTGCTGTCATCTGTTCTGTTCTGCTGTCTGCTGTCTTCTATGTAGCCTGGCCAATGCTCCTTCAATTTAGAAGTTAAGAATCTCTAAAAATTCTGGCCATATCAACTCTATCTTCACTGAGGCACAAAATAAAGGACTTCGTCTCAAGTCATAATAAAATACAGAAAAAAAATTGTTTTTATTACCAAATAAGGTGATTTATGCAAATTACTATACCATAGCTGTTTTTTTTTTATATTGTCTCTTCAAAATTAATTTTCGATGGTGCCAGGTACGGACTAAAGTCGCCGCAATATTCCGAGAAATAATGAAACAATGTGAAGAAAAAAAAAACATTCCGTAATTGAACCTCATACATCAAGTCATCGGCGCCATAAACCCATTACGATCTCATCTCTCCTCCGTAACAGGCAACTCCCTTTATGGTAAAGTGTTTTCGGAGCCAACTTTCCTTTGACTACGGAATTATAGGTGTTGCTATATGAAATTCTTATGAAACAGACGTTACGTTATATGAATTGTATGATGTGTTTTTAGTAAACGATTACCTTATACATCCTTTGATGTAATTGTGGGTAGATTTGGTGCCTTTTTTCCGATTTGCTAGCGCGCTTAGACAGTAGACATATTTAACATTAAATATATATAAAAATATTTCGTATCTAATTTTTTTTTTTAAATTGGCACATGACCTTTTTAATTCTTTTTATTTTTTATCTATTAAAATATTTATAATTGGATCTCGTCGCTTTTTGTCGTCGTCATCGTTTCAACCTTTCTCAAAGATATCTATGGTGGGATATATATCTTTTCTTATGTCTTCCGATTTGAGGGTGTCTCATATTGACCATGTCTTGGGTACCTTTAGCACAGAGACCGTTTTTTTGAAATATTTTTTCACAGATTTTATTATTTGCGTCCCTATAATTTTTCCTTTTCGATGTTATTTATTCATTCATCTTTTATTTTTTATAAATTATTTCAATCCTTACTTCCGTCGCCTTCCCATCAGAATACTGCAGGTTTACATTTTGTTCTGTTTTGCTTTATTTTTATTTGTTTATTTATTTCGCTTTCTTACATTTACAGGAATATATTTATCTGGTCGTATATATTGCAATGGCCACACTTGGCAGGAAGGTTGTTGATTGCAGTTTATTTTACGCAGAGGACGTTGCTGTACATCCTCTGGATACATGTTTATGAATATTGGCAATCCTATATTAATGGACAAATTGAATTATAAAAGACTAGCTGATCCGGCAAACGTTGTTTTGCAAAAAAAAAAAAATTAATTTTCAATTTAAAAATAAGGGTTGATCGTAGAGGAGTGAAAATTTAGGGTTGTATGTATTTTTTTATGTTGTATCATAAAAAAATAAAAACAAAAAATTTCGTCAAAAAAATAAAAAAATAAATTTTAAGGGTGAACAACCCTTATCATTTAGGGGTATGAAAAATAGATAGTAACCGATTCTCAGACCTACTAAATACGCATATAAAATTTGGTAAAAATCGGTCAAACCGTTTCAGAGGAGTTCAAGTTCGAACACCGTGACACGATATTTTTATATATTAGATTGTATCCCGTGAATTGAACCCGCGACATACAATCGCGTCTCTGTCCACTTGTGTTCACACACTATTGTAATTTTCACTACTTTACAATTTCGTATCTATATCCACTTTTAATGATGATACTTATTGCCACTTGTAATAAAAGTAGTAACTGGTTTTAATTTTTTTTTGTGTTAGATTGAAATATATTTGTAACTCACACTGTTGAATCTAAATCTGCAACGCATATGTATTGTATGTTTTAAAACACATAACCAATTATCTCAGGAAGTGTGATGTACACAATACATATACAATCATAATGTATATAAATTTGATGGAAAAAAAAATATTCTTTTTTACCAGAGATTTCGTATATTAATACGTATAGATAATTATAGATACATTAGTGTTAATTCAGCGTGGACGAAGTAAGAACAACAAAAACGAGACGAGAACAACAAAAGATACTAATGAAGCATTTTAGAATTCAGATAAAGTCATTTGGAACGACCATTAGTAAATTGAAACTGTACAAAAAGTCAAAACCAAAATTTAAGAGAAGGCGTATCATAACCAGTGTGGTCTACTTCGAACGCATTCGACACGCATCATAATTTTAAGGCATTAGACCCTAAATTTTTGGGGGCAGCGAGACGAATCAACTTACCGTGAATAGATTTCAGAATTACAAACTTCAAAGGAGTCGTTTGAAACATTGCGGACGTGAAATTTAGCGGACTTCGTTTTGTTGCGGTCCCTTTTTTTCGACTCGGCAAAATTTGCAGGACAAAGCTTTGCGGTTTTCTCTTTGTCTCTGTCCTATCCCACCGAATTTGTATTATTAACATCTTAGAAATTGTTATTTAATTTTTTGTTACGTGTAAAGGAATTATTATAACATCAACAGGTACATAGACGCATACATAATATAATTAAAATAATAATAGAATTAATGAATAATACAGAATTAAGATAGATTAACTAGTATTAGTTAAAATAGACATAAAAGTCTAAAGGCTTTCCACAATAGTGTGAAGCAGGCGAAGGTAACCATGTAAAAATAAAGATAGGTTGACTTAAATAGTTAATAATAAGAAATCAGAGACAAGAATAGGCTGAGATAATAATTAAAGTCAGATTTGGATAAAAAATAAGAAATGGAATAAGTAATAATATAAACAAAAGTCAACTCGTAGAATTTTTAACCGATAAGAAGGCGTGAATATATTTATATATATATCTCAAAAATTATATTCATATACAATTTTATTAAAATATTTCCAAAGTATGTATTAAAGTGTTACCG
The DNA here is from genome assembly GCF_028537555.1 of Battus philenor. Lineage (NCBI taxonomy): Eukaryota > Metazoa > Arthropoda > Insecta > Lepidoptera > Papilionidae > Battus > Battus philenor. The sequence continues at coordinate 14,819,309 of NW_027181737.1, read as the reverse complement.
AAACCGCTGTACCGCGCCTTGACTATGTGTGCGGTGAGGGGATATTGGCCACTCCGTTCCGTCAGTCCTCTGTCAATTTACACTACAAGCGGACGTTCATGCTCCTATACTTACTTTATCTAATAAATATATATATAAAGTTGTTCGTGTATCTACGTAACAATAATTGAACGTATTAATAATTATGAAGGATATTATCCCTCCAATTACGCTTGTAAATGGCTGTTCATTTGGTCATTATACTTCAGTTAACACTTAATTAACCAAGTTTACCATACACAGAGAGTCCTCTAAGAAAGTTATATTTGATAAACACATTAAGATGCGATTTCAGTGTTTAGAGAGAACGGCGGATGTAAGCCAAGCGTCCTGTACCAACATTGGCGAGGTAGCTACACCTACCTCTATAGATATTTCAATAGCGACGCCGACAAAGTTGTAATTGTGTTTGTTAGATTGAGGGGTAGTACCCTACGATTCATTTAAACGTCGATTTAAATTTCTTTGTCATGTTAAATGTACTTTCTAAGTTTTTTAATTCAGTTTTATTTTTCTTTGCACGTAAGTTTTCTTTTATTCGTATATGAGATTTTCATATACATACCGACTCATCACTATATCTCTGAAATAGTAAAGTTTAAAAAATAGATATTTGGTAAGAGTATACTCTTTGCTAAGTTGAGATCAGCTAAGAACGCATCTTTCAAAATTTACTACTAATTAATTATAAAACATGTTTTTTATTTTTAAACCAAGCTCTTGTAGGTATGACATAGCCAACATATTTGTTAACACAAAATGGTGTTATAAAATTACACCCACAAAAATTAGTGCGGACAGACACACATACAGACACGCGCGCACACACACACATATATATAGTCACTTAGGCGTTTTAGCTCATAGATGCCCACTGAAGGACATAGGCCTCACTCAAAGGTATATAGCATAATCACTAAGCCAGCCTAGACTCTAGTTTTAGAAGTAACGAGAACGATATCGTCTAATTAAACCCACGAGTGTTATAGAGAGACAGAGTGTTAAAGTTTTTTTTTTTTAATTCATAAATTTTCCAAGTCCTCGTGTTATGAGTACGACGAAATCGTACAAGGCTGACAGCGCCTAGTAACAATCGAATATTGCCTAGAGGGACACGATCCGAATTGAATCTCTCGTTAGCGACTCTATTCATCTTGTACTAGTGTAACTATTATTTTTCCTTTTATTATTGTTCAATATTGATTAGTTTCTTTACTTTTATATATAGTAATGTGTACAATATTAATGTAGTGTTTTGATAGTACAGACGAACAGTGGTAGTTTAGCGGTTGAGGACTGAGACATACGATAGTAGGTAACGAGTTCGATTCTCGATATACTCTCTTATATAATTAAAGCTATGTCCATTAGTTATATGGGTTTTCCAGTGCTTTAAAAAGGCCTTATTGTTGATATAAGTTATTTATTTAATACTAATTATTGATTGGTTAGGGATGTAAAAGTTTTTATCCATAAAAGCTTTAAAGTTTTATTTGACACTATTCAAATTGACCCTGTGAAAAATTACTCTAAAACAGTACTGTAATGCGACTGGCCAATTACTTCTGGCAGAACTAAGTGTGAAAGGACAGGTGGTAAAATTGTTATACAAATTTATAAAACGCTTTATCGATTGTAGGTCCCGCGTTCGATTTTAGGGATACGATATAATATAATTAAAACTTTGTGCATTGATTTTATAGGATTTCGACTGCTCGCAAATTTCCAAAGGATGGTGGCAGCGTCCTCTGCGATGCACAATACCACACTGCGATCGCCAACAAGCCTGCCAAGAGTGGCGATTATGGTATATCTATCCCTGCCCTTGATATTTATGGGGGAGGCCTATGCCTTGTAGTGGGTGTCTATGGGCAGAAACGAACGAACTGTCAAGCGCATATTTTAAATTACAATTATTTTTAAGTTTTTGTGCGATTTTATAATGTTTTTTTTTAAAGTACTGTCGACAAAATATTTGAAGACATATAAAAAGAGGAAAGATATCGGAAAAGCAGTTGTAAAGTTACAACGAATTGTCATTATTATTTTTTTAATATCTTTTACAATGTTACATTGACAAGATTATCATATACAGTATGTTTGAGGTGATTGGTAGCGGCGTCTTCGGTGTAACATAATACCAAACGCGGAGATATTTACTGGAATCAGGCGTTACCTTGCGGAAGTCCATCCTAAGTAAGAAAAGGACCAATATAAAGCCACATCCGCACATGCAGTGGTAGTCGTGCAACAAAGTGCACCGCCGGCCAGCTCGCTGATAAATGCGTATGCGGCAAACAATGCCAATCACACAACCGGCGCATCTGCCTCTAAGGAACATCTTCACGAATTATGTTACACCGATTAGTGCCAAACACAGAGTCGCTAACACTAATCGGAAGTGGCTAAATATTGGTCCTTTTCTTACTGAGGAGATATTAGTACACCTTTGAGGGGAGCGGGGTATGCCTTGAAGCAGGTTTACTGAATCGAATGAATAATCAGTGATAAATCATAAACAAAATATTTGTCACGTTTACCGCTCTGGTGGTCTGTGTCAAAGAACACTATAATATTAAACAGAAACAAAATTTCGAATGAATTTGTAAGAGTGATCACGATGTACGACATTATATCTCGTATTTTTTATATTCATTATTGTATATTAGACATTTAATTAGTAAACAATTGTATTTAAAAAATATATTATTTGGCGTAAACGAATGTAATAAGTTTCTTGTTGGTATATATGAACAACGACGCATTGTCGACACAAAAGAATTGTCTTGATTTTTTTTTCTAACGCCCCCTTTTTAGGTCTAGTACAAGCCCTATGAGGGTCCTTGGCGGACCTTCTATATTTGCATTTAATAAGCTTGTAATACTAAAAGTGCGAGATAGCCTGTCTTTTTTCTCGCTTAATCTTTGTCGATCGCGTCGGCGTCCTTTGATGTGTTGGCTCGTGCGCAGGACACGTTGCAAGTTTACGATTCGTATTTAGAATGAGAGTTAAAAACGTGCGCATACGCAGCAGATTATGAATACAATGGCTTAATTAATTCATCTAACGCTCCGTGATCATGTTTTACAAAATTTTATTGCTTCCTTCTAAACTTAAATATTATATTATTTTTAAATATTGATCACATTATAACTTCGTGTAATATGTTTAATTTTCCTTGAAACTATGTTACTTATGTCATAATGTATAATAATATATGCCACTGGAGAGATGAAAACCAATATTAAAAAAATATTATTGAAATAATTATATCATGCAATCCAAGAATACTATATCGTTGTTAATGCGTGGAATTAAATGTTGTCGATGCTCATTCGGGAAGCTTATTATTGTCGTGCACTCTTTATAAAACTATATTTGTAAAGAGCAACTGTTGAGTTTCTTCCCATCAGAACTGCCTTTCGAGCCGTTGGCAGCTTTGAAATGTTTTTATGTCATATAGTATCTAAATGATATCTTTATACTGTTAAATCGATGTAAATACACATTGTTATCCAAGTTAAAAACAGCACATCGAAAGTAATTGTTCACCAGAACAAATAGTAAAGGCAGTCTATTCGTAACAGAATTATAGCTAGTTATATGTATCACTAATTGACACCCTGTATAAATATAGTTTAAGTAATGCAATTCTAAGTGGTTATGTATTGGACATATTTTTTATTGATTGATTTTCTTTATTCCGAATATCATCATATCTACAATAGACAGCTGAGATTTTCGATCGTAGATTGCGGGTTCGATTTCTAGAATACATTCTTATATCATTCGCATTTTGTGCAACCAACAAGTTTCCAGAAGATGGGCAGTAGCATTATATCCATACTATAATACCACACAGCGATCGCCAATCTGCCTGCCAAACGTGGCGATTTTGGTAAATCCCCCCATAAATATCTTTAGGGGAGGTCTAGACCTTCCAGTGAACATCTATGGCGTCAAACGACAATTCTGAATATAGGAATAAAGAAAATAAATAAAAGTCATCTTAATAATGATTGAGCAATAAAAATTCCTCGTTTGATTTAAGACGACACGCCCTCAATAAATAGAATGACTTCATCACGCTAATTGTCAAAGGGAAGTCGGATACATTATCATATTAATAACTCCACGTATGCGGGTCACGTGATCTGTTTTTTTAATTACAATAGTTTATACGATGCTTTGTTTATCTTAACCTAAAATGATTTATGGATTTAAATAATTCGCTATACTGTTTTGGATTACCCTAAGCATTGCACTGAACTGAAAATATTTAATGGAATCAGGCGTTACCTTGCGGAAGCCCAACCTAAGAAAGGACCAATATTTAGCCTTTTCCGCAGATGCAGTGGTAGTCGTGCAACAAAGTGCATCGCCCGCCAGCCTGTTGATAAATGCGTATGCGGCAAACAATGCGAATTACACAACTGCCACCGTTAATTCACTCAACATGTGTTTCATCCCTCCACGGGATATCTTCAAGAGTTATGTTACACCGACCAAAGTGCACACGATCTGTGTGTGCACTTTGTTGCACGACTACCACTGCATGTGCGGAAGTGGCTAAATATTGGTTCTTTTCTTACTTGAACTGAATGCAATACTATTCTCGTGAGGCTTGCCTTACGTGGTTACATTCTCTTATATCGATTGAACGCACATTCCTTGAAATAACGTAGATCAAGAAAGTTCTAGAGGATACTTCACTAGCACTTAAAAGGCGTTTAGAATTCAATGGTACTCGAGAGAACTGATTATCAACTTGATCTTTTTCTTCTGAAGCGCAACATACCAAGCAAAACGACGAAATAGTTCACTTTAATGTTTAGTTTACATGATGTTATTGTTGGGAGACTATCCTCTTAGTAGCGTTTACAATATTCTTCTTTAGTTTAAAAGCACTGGTAATCGAATCTCGACTAACAGTTTTAATAACGTTGCAAAATAAGCTAACATTAACAAAATTCAGAACGTGTATTAAAAATAAATTGACGGATGAAGCTTATTATTCAATAAACGAATATTTAAATAATAAGAATCCTAGGTAGCGATGTCGCCTGATTGTTTTGATCTTTTAGGCTATATATCTGAAAAAGTATGTATGTAAAAATCTGTATTGTTAAATTTTATTAAAAGATGTGTTTATGTGGAATTTCTTTCCACTTCTTCTTCACAATTATAGCACTAAGTTGACGGACAATAAAAGTTCTGTTAAAAGGTCCTATATTGAACAAACGTATATCTAAAAAAAGTTGAATCAAAGCTTACAAGAAGTTGAACATGGGTTTTCCTAAAAATTTCAAATAGTTGCAATTGGAAGCGACCTGCTTCCAGTTTCCTCCGACGACGTTGGTACGGTTGTTTGTTCACCTTTTGTGTTCACGTCCTATGCTTGGCAGTACGTTATCTCAAAAACCACACGGCTTAAGCGACTAGTTCATTGTCACTTTAACTTGCCAAGTTGCTAGGATATTTCTTACATTCCTGATTTCATCTCATAGAAAAAAACCAGAGCATAGCCTACTCCATTGCTTTTTTAACCAATTCGTTTTTTTGTTACCAGAGATGTCAAAAAATTTAAAATTCGAACATCGTACTCGCTTAAGATATATAAATCATTTGTAATATCAAAGGCAATAAGTGTACAAGTGAAACGTGTATAATGAATGTGTAATATTGACACACAATGTGTTCGTAAAGTGTCCTGTGACAGTCGAAGTGATTGATTGAAATCGGACAGAACGAAGATCGTTCAAAAATATCAAGAGAGTAAAGAATTCGCTCGTTCACTCCCATCATTTATTTTCGTTCGCGAATGAATGGGAGACGATAAAGTTCACAATGAAACAAATTAAAAGATAAACTTCGATCATTAATCAGGTTCTTTTTAGTGTTTATGGCTTCATTGTTAGGCTGGAGCCGATAATGAGTTTTCAATTTTTTTTATTTTTACAGTATCCTCATATTAGCCGATACAAATCCAATGCACGACCTTGATTCTGGCTTCGGTCCACCAAATTCAATGTCAATTAATTTTTGTTTGCATTTTCAAAAATCGTTTTATAATTTTAAGCATTTGTTTAATAGCTTGCATATTTGCTTTAGTCTAGTTTAGATTATAAAGAATATCGAAAGCGATCGTGAAAATAACATCGTCAATATTTTTGTAAAAATAGATAACCAAACAGTGTTTTATTGAAAGTAGTGATGAAATTCATCACCATCATCATATCAACCGATAAACGTTGATGATCGGTCACATTTAATCCACATACAACGACTTCCTGCGACTTTAATTATATCGAAGGTCTATCTAGTGGAGGCTTACCAATGCCGAGTTCACCAGCTTGTGATCACCACTCCAAAACCTTTCGATAAAACAGCCACTGCTACTTCTCACAAGCAAATTCTTAAAGTTAAATGATAAATATTAAATCGTATACATCGATTTCAATTAAAAGTAATATACATCTTTATCAGTACAACGAAATTCGAACGCATACAAAGCAATCGACAACTCTCGATCTTGTCTACACAAATTTACATTGTATTAAAAAATAAAATTCAATTAAACTTTGAAAAAAGGACAAGCTAAGGAGGTGGAGCATGGAAAGGATAACTTACGAGATGTAAATGCGCTACAACCTATAGCGCTGTAGATATAAGATAACCGATTCCAAGTGCGTCGTAAATCTGTTCTTAACAATTAAACGAATGTTGTATTATTGAACCTTGTAGGATAAGTAAAGCAGCTGTTTCAATAAATTTCAAATCTACATATTTTACATTATAAAGGCAAACGAGATACTGTAGGTGTTCTATGTAAATTTTGAAGTCTATCGCAAAGGAGTTTGAGAGGGTATCAAACCTCAATAATCAGACGACAACCTCCTTCCTCTCTCCCAGAAACCAAAGAAAAGGTTAGACTAAGCGTCATCTGTGTCCTGCTACCATAAATCCTCTACATCTGTAAACGCCACTAAGGTACAGTCCGTTCCAAAAAAAGGCACAAAAAAAATCATCACTCGAAACGCCAAAACATTCAGGTATCTAAAGAAGTTGTTACGGTGTTAGTTGAATTTTTTATTTCCTGTATCTCCAGTTTCCGAGGGTTCAATGTCGATGAAGCTGCACAAACCTATGCCGGCTACCAGAATAATGTCTTTCACATGCATGTGTTAGTTGAATATAAAAATATTCGTTTAAACTTTTTAATTATACGAAGAAGAAACATCAACAATATGTTAGGAAATAGATATTTTAGAAAAAAAATCTAAAGTATATGTTAAAGTGATCAATTTTTTTAGTTACGATAGAATAACCTACGGCAGAGTTTCTGAATCTTTTACATATAATAACTATTTGCACTATTATTAGGTATTAAGTTAATTTTTACATTTAGGTAAAATGTCCTTATTATACGTGTAATGAAGACGATATTTGTGAAGCTAGAATCTTCTCATTGGATAACACATTCTATACCACCACCGAAAGATGCTTCCATATATACCATAAAAATGAATAGCAAATAAATAAATAAATAAGTATTAATCAAAACAAGTTAAAGATGCTATAGTTTCAAAAAATTCGTCAAAGTTAAGAGGTAGTAATCACTTTGAAACTCTATTGGAATACGATAGCAAATAACTTGAAACAAATACAGCCTGCAGAGACAAACAGTTAAAAAAAGTATATTTTATTTTTTAACAACTCTTTTTCTTACTGTATTATCAGTACGTTGTTTATTATTTTAAGGCTTTTATATCTATATCCAATAACCTGCATAATTGCAGATTTTTTTTAAAATTATAACTTGTAAATTTTTGTTAAGAAAGTAAAAATTATTATTATAATTTTAGAGTCAGATCAAAAGACTTTATTAGGAATGACACAGCTGCGTTCAGTTACTCTGTGGCACCGCGCCGGATCACTTTACGAGTTGTAACGTTTATAATGTAATTGGAATGTCAGCCAACGCTGATCGATATTTATCTCGATTGAAATAAACGATTCGAATCTGGAAACTTATGATATAATTCTTTTTCATAGGCAATCGCTCTGAAAATCGATTTCATTTATCATATCGTACGTTTTGGTTTAATTTATCGCTGTATGATAAATTTGCGATGTCTTTATTTGCATAGACGGTTTTTCCATATGCATTTATGTGCAGATAAACATGCGTTTTAGTACTTCTATGTACAAATTTCGGACTATACTAGACTAAACAATCCTGAAATCCGATCTCCAGTACAAACTATTCAGGAAAATTATTCTGAGTATTTGTCATAAATATGTTAGTTAAAAAAAAATTATTGCATCATCCCAAATCCCAAAATATCACCTACAGGAGATTATTCTTATACACTTCTTAAAGATTTTATATCCATAAATAAACACACTTTATGTTTTCTACCTCTTGACTTTGACCAATCTTTTGAAACTGAGGCATCGTTATCTTATATTGATGATTATATATTTTTTATTCACTGTTTATTTTTTTTTTCAATTATAATCACAGAGTAAACTGTGTGTACTGTAACTGGAAATTATGCTAAAAATTTATGAAAAATATTTTTAACACAATTAAAAAACATGGACCTACAGGACATTCTTTTTGCTGACAAATGTACTATATGCCCCTTAGAGCTTTTATACCTATAATCAATCACCCTAAATGTAATCTACATCTTAACTTTGACGAGACTTTTGAAACAGTATCTTTACCTTATATTGATGAATATCGATATATTTATTTATGGTATACATAGAAACATCTTTACCTTCCGTGATAGTAATGACTGTGTGACGTAAATACATGATTGATCTTTAAATATATAATGAGGACATATTTACGTAAAAGCAACAATTAATATCAAATAAAAGCGTAAACGTATTAGAATATGCAAAATAATCAGAAGCAAGAACTGTACATTCACTATTTTAAAGATTTTACCGTCCATTTTCATTCAATGTGTATATTAAACAATAATTATTCGTTAAAGATCTACTAAACGAGAAAAATATCTTATCAAATATACCATTGAACATTATATAATGAAATGCTATTACAATGTGTAATAATATTAGCAAAGTAAATGTTATCGTAAATAACCGCCATGTTATTGTTTGCAAAGGCGCCAGTGTATATAAACAAAGTTTATTTAGTATATCATATTAAAACCTTAAAGACAGTTACAACACACGACGATAAATATTGAACATCGACCTTTGGAAAGAGACAATCGGCTAATTTCGACTTCGTAGAGCGTTATCTCTGTCGCACGACTGACAAAACGTCACATAGGTATAGTGGAAGTGTGAGGAAGTGGTCGCACGAAACAAAATTTTAAAAACCAAACATTGTTAGAGCAAGACTTAACCTTTAACTATGGACGTCATTTTTTTGTCACACTACCATGGACGCGCGGTCTCTCGGACCGCTATGTTCTGAAGTCCAAATATTACATAAATATTAATTTTATTTGTACACTATTGTATTTATTGTTATTTAGGTATATTAAAATTAAATAATTTCGAGGCTTTTGATCAATCTTTCTTTATTTGTAAATAAAATAAAGCATACCAACAATTAAAGGCACTTTTTGGCAGACATTTACTAGAGATCAATTGTAGGACGAAAAACTCGAGTGAATTAAACTTTTTAGAAAAAATAACAATCAAAACTAAAAATCTAAGGTTTAACCTAATATAAAAGCGAATAAAAGTCTTCTCAAATTAAAGTACAAAATTTTTGACATTGGTCCAATTGTTTAAAATTATTGGCAGTCCTTGCCCAAGGGTTTGGAACACTGTAAACATATAACCTGCCTACAACTTATACAAGTGTAATTGGACTTTCTCTTTGGTTTTGTTGGACAAAGACGACATGTTTTTCGTTTTAATGAATCACTCTCCTGGCTAGGGGGTTCATCTTGGAGCATATCTGCCTCTAAAACTCGCTTCATTGACATTTTCAATTCGTTTGGTATATTTGGTTCTATTGCTCATCTTTGCATATGCGGAAGATCATCACTAAAGATCGTGCTATTTTTTTAGGAATACTCCTCTTTTTTTTTTTCACTCTGATGCTCATTGTGTAGTACATGAGCATTTATACCGCACAAGTCAAGAATGCGATATAAAATGAGCAAAGACCATCTTCTCGTTCAATATTCATTGACATTTTGAATAAAAAAACCATAAAACAATCAAATTAAACGAAATCACCGTTTATATTATTTACACAGGAAACGTGGACGTGCGGTCCGACAGACCGCGGTTAAAGTATAAAGTAAAATAACTCAGCTAATTTGGGGCCGCCGACACAACCTATCATCTCAATATACGTTTCGGCGCTAAAACTAAAGCACTGAGAGCATTAAACGCGGGGAGCAATGGGAAAGGGGTAAACACAAAAATTACAAACTGCAAGCGGTCTGTGAGACCGCGCGTCCTCAGTTAAAGGTTAATAAACACTGCCACATGCAAAAACTATAGCAAAAAAATTCGAAAATATTGAACGTAAATGTTAAAATAAAGGCATGGACGCTAATGTCTGTGGAATATAGATACTAATAAAACAATAAATAGATCAAAATTTAAACATACACCTATCCCCCGATTTACACGGTTGCAAATACAAAAATTTGCCAGTCAAAACCGTGTAAATCGAAAAGCTTGCAGAAAATGCATAATTTTGCTATTTAACAGTTGTAATTTTTTTCAATATTTTTAGGTGTACACAGAAATATAAATAAAATGCATTGACTATTTAAGTTATTTAATATATTACGTAAACACTGTTTTTGTATTGATATTAATCCAAATTATGCACTCGCTTGTAATATACGAATATGGAATATTAAATCTTTCTGGAACTGTGAAACTTTTACTCGAATACGATTTTCCGTAGATAAAACTTTAATTTTTTGCCAAGAAATACAGAAACAGTGTGCGTGTGCAGCAAGTCAGCACATAAGCTCGGGATTCCCCGTGAAATGTGCACACAGCACACGTGCTCAATCTCAGTACCATTTAGTAGAGTGCGATAAAAACAAAAAAAAAAAAACTTATTTGGAAAACCGTGTAAAAGCGAAAACGTGTAAAACAAGTACCGTGTAAATCGGGGGATAGGTGTACTTTATAAAATAATTGCATAAAAACACACAAGTCAAAAAAGAAATTATACCTATGACATAGTAAATGCGTATCTGAATTAGTAGTCACGAGAAGGCTTCTCTAAAACATTCTAAATTCAAAAAACGTTAAATTTACGACGCTATAAGTTAACTTTTTTTTATAACTTTTCGGCGCCAAGTGCCCAGTGCCGCTTACAATAGATTTGCGGTCAGTAACTCGTGTTCCAAAAAAAAAAAAACCCAAACAAAACAGTATAAAACCTTTTTGTGTACGGCTTCTGTATGGATGGATAATAAGTTTTTACGTTGACTTTTTCAAATTACGAAATGTTCTCTAAAGTGTTGATATCACTATCGTAAATTCCATTAAAGATTTTATATTTATTAGAAAATGCACCTAAGTTTCTTTTGATAAGGTTTAAAATACACTGCAGTATGTTTCTGCTTATATTTATTTCCGTTATCATTATGCATAATAATCTCTAAGATATTTTCACAGTATACATTATAAACAAGCGGAAGTGGATTGTAAAAATCGTCGTAAAGTATTTGATATTTCTTAAAATTCTTATTGTTAAAATATTACAACGGGACATTCCCATTCAAAAGAACTCTGTCTAAAATAAACACGACTATCTATAAAAGTTATTACTTCAACTGACAATCGATAAAGGTAAATTCCCATAATGCTATCTATCTTAAAATTTTGATTTATCACCTTCTAATAATATGTGTAGTATTATATACATAAATGAATAATAAAAACACTTTATTTTTATTTCAAACCACTAAACTTGGGTTTTAAACTTCAAAAGTTGTAAGTAACGTCAATAAATTATATTTACCGACATGAATGTCGCTTTAGCTGTATGTAGTACAAGGCGAGTCATGTGTCAAAATACTTTAGCAAGCTATGGGATGGATCCACGGAGTACCAGCTCGAAGTTTCGGATTTCATACAGATACTAACCAAGAGGTTCATGGGTAAGCGGTATGCTATAAAACTTGAAGCATCAGCGAACACACAGACTTTATTAAAGAATGTGCAACAGAATCACACCAAATAAATCCAACATCTCCTTTGTTCCATAGAATAAGGCGTACGGATTCACGACATCCAAACACGGTTGAAATTCCTTCCACCCGCACTACGCTTTTTGCTAATACTTTTATAACGCGAACAGCCAAGGAATGGAAAATCCTTCCAACGTCATAGTTTCCAGACAATTATATAAAAATGTACAAGACTAAAGTGAATAGGTTTCTTCAAGGCAAGCATGTACTATTGCTGACCTCGTCACCGCTTAAATTCAGGCTACACATAGGTCAAATGCTTCGCCCATAAACGATAAAAAAGGTCACAACCAACTAATTATTTTGAACCGGTCTGTAATTGTTGTCCAAATGCTATTTGGCTTTGAGATGGGCGCAAAGTGCTTCTAGACAAATATCTCTTTTTAAGTTGCAAAGCTGGAGGAACCTTTACTAGAACCGCCACATAATAGTATTTTACCAAATTAGGATACCACCCAGCTCTTAGATTGCTTTGGTGAAAATTCCATGAAGTGATTAGAATGAATGGCCCACCAGAGGGGATCTCGGAATGGGACCCCAAACTGCATCCATATTTATTTGTCTTTACACTTGTCATATGAAAATAATAACAAAGTAGATAAGAACCATCTAACAATATTTAATGGAATCAGGCGGAAGTCTATCCTAAGTAAGAAAAGGACCAATATTTAGCCACTTCCGCACATGCAGTAGTAGTCGTGCAACAAAGTGCACCGCCCGCCAGCCCGCTGATAAATACGTATGCGGCAAACAATGCGAATTACTCAACTGCCACCGTCAAATCACTGAACACGTGTTCACCCCTCCACGGGACATCTTCAGGAGATGTTACACCGATTAGTGCCAAACACAGAGTCCATCTAACAATGTCTATATACAAATCAAAGTTTTCCATCAAACAAAAATAAAACATTAGAACATGAATCATAATTTCTACCAAAGAGTTTGTATCTCAATTATTCAGTGTCTGAATTATTTCGACTGTCTATGTAATTTTAAACTCTATTATCAAAATGAAGGCATAGTAAAAAAATATCTCGTGTTAAATACGAATAAATACTACACAATATCTCATATTAGAAGCCAATGAAGTGCTCTTTTACCATCTTTGTAAACGTTTACAGAGATTTAGTGCATATTATTAGTTCTGGTAGCTCATTCCATAACCTAACAGCGACAACGGTCAAAGATTTCTCCATAAACATAGTAGAATGAGCAGGCATAGTCAATTTCATGTACTCCGATGATCTAAGTAACTTATCATCTGAGTAAGAAAGTAAATCTAGGTTTAAGGTAAGAGGGAGTAAGCGAGTTAAACAAAATACTACAGAGAAGGAAAAGGACGCGGGCATTCCGGTGAAGTCGAATCGGCAACCACTTGAGTTTATTACGTGTTATTATATTTTTTTTTTAAATATTGTTACGTACTGTGAATTCTGACTTGGAATGAAACACCATTGGTTCGCAAATAGACCTTTATTTACAAATCATATGTTCACCCTACTATAACACAAATTATATTTTCGTTTAGTCTAAACTACGCTTCCAAATCGCTCAAGAAATCCCTGTCCAAATAACTTGTTAAATAGTCACTTTGTATCACTAATCGTAGATCTTAATCTTATAACTCGAAAAACGACACTGAACTGTCGGCATGGGGAGTACACCTATTTATTCTACGGAGAAGGTTTTAGTAAGTAAGTACGATAGTACTCGGTTAGAACTTCCGAGAACCGTACACAAAAATCTATAAATGTCTTCAAGGTCACGCGTGTTTACGGCACTTCTCGATCCTTGGGTCCCGTGTTTATTGTTTAGAGGGTTCTGTAACTCGTGCCTTGTAACAATATAATAGCACAAAAATTAAAAAAAAGTCAAAACAACAAAAAAATCATACTAAAATATCTAGCACACCAATTTTGGTGACATAAAAAACCTAAGATACACAAGACTATGTAAGTTAGTTTTTTTTGTTATAAATCAGTAATGGTGTTTTTTGTCGGCTATATCACAGAAATACTCAGTTGTGTGTTAACAAAAGATATCATAAACGTTAAGTAAAGATAAAAGAACAGTAGCCATCGTTTCCTTTCACCGCTCAATCCTCATTCAATCACCTTTTCCTTTAACCGTTCCAGTATTCCCCCAGCCCCTACTCGCCTGTAATGAGTTCAACAGGCGTGAAAGAGAGAGCCGATATTATCTACTTCAACCCTACTTTTAGTAACGTGAATGGCGTCCTGTAGGAGCTCGCGACTCTCAAAGGAGCGACGGAGCATTAAATAACTCGCGCACTAAAGCTGCCTATTCACGGCCCGACTCCTATATTTCGACTTGAATGGGGGCGTTTCAATTTAAAAGTGCTTTTAAGGCACCACTTTAAGTTTTCGGATTTGAATTTTAGCCGCGCAGAGGACTGTTCTAAACTATTATTTTAATGCGTGTTAACAAAGAATGACGCATTAGTACTCAATATTCAATAGAGCATTAGGTAAGTGTTATTTCTTAAGAGTCGATCCTTTATAGAAAAAGATGGAGGTCATATATCTTACTTTATTTTTTAGGACTGTCAATACCATAATTAAAAAACTCATTATTGTGATGATATATTTGTGAAATAATATGTACAATCTAACCATAAGCCTATATTATGAAAAGAGGTCATATGTAGTGTAAGAAGTGTTAGTTAGTCTGAGGTATGTAATTAAAGAGCAATGGAAGGGTGCACTTAATAAGACGCACAAGAGATTCTTTAAAAAAGATCTGTCTTTTTTTATACTTACAATGCTTCCATAATCTAATTCAATTTACACCGTTTTACCTATTGTTCAATTATGTATTCGTGTCATTTTTGGTAGAGACGAAAATTTTATTAAGCAAGATGGCGGACGCTTCGAATAGCGACGATTTGGATCCGTTGAATTCTTACTTTACCTTCTTTCGATAATTTACTTGTATTAACAAAAGAAACTGTTATCGGAATTTTTTAAAAATGCACGTACATTTATTAAGTCGTTTTAACTTTACATTCAAACAAAAGCGCTTTCCATATTTATCTAACCATTCCAATATATCAATAAATATATAGTTATATGTTTACTGAATTTAAAGTTAAATTCGTATTAGACTCATTACTTATACACAGAAGTATTATAACTATAAAAATGTTAATAAAACGTTTTATATTCATCATTTTATAAATTTTATCACCATCATCACCATAGAACGCTACCAATGGAAATAAGCCTCCTCCATAGATTTTGGTAAGATTTAGACCTTGCGGGTGGACGTTTTACACTACGTTTGTGGGTACCAGGTTCAAACGGCCCTGTCATTTGCCTTTTGTCGCTTCAGCTTTTGATATGCTAAAATAGATTATCTAAATTGATTTGTAAATAATAATAAAAATAAAATTGTTAATGTTAATGATTGTATAAAAAAATATATTTAATATTGTGAATAGGATCTTTACAGTGTTAAGAACACCAAATGTAAGAACACCTCACCTTTCACACGTCAACCGTATTTATTCTCGGTACGTCGCTGACAGAGGTATCCGATTGCAGACTAAAATAATGTCAGCCGTTTCGCGTACTTCCGTGAAATTGTTGTGACATATTTATACTACTGGATCAAGTTTATACAGGTATTTATTTCGCATATACTTCTAATTGTTTTATACATTTGGATATACTTTTAAAATTTGAGGTAGCTTTTTAGCTAGCTTAGCTTCCTTGTAAATGTTCATTGACTGTAAACTGGACTCGTAAACTGATCGGTGTTTAAATTTAAGTTAATATTGTTTAAAAATATATTATAATAACAACAATATTGACACGTTCCCAAAGTTCACCTCTATTCCAAACTTTATTATATCGTGCTCCACAAAGTCGAGGTGGACGCGGTCTTGGCCCAGCTCTTCCCGGGGCACGGGGGTTTTCTGAGTACCTTCACAGGTTCAAGCTCAAGGAGGACCCCTCGTACTACTGCGAACCGGGCGTGGACCAGACCGTGGCCCACCTTGTGGCCTATTGTCCCGGACATGCAAGGATACGCAGTGTCCTGGAAACGGAGGTAAAGTTAAAGAGAGATTTAGAGAGCATCGCCTTAATTCCTATCGGTTGCTTGTTGCTCGTAGGGTGGTGGTGGAGTGACACTGTTAATAGAAACAAAACAGTATAGATAAGTAGGTACCAAATAAACTGCACATAAAATAACTAGTCAATTAATAATAGAAAAAATAGACTAAAATAGAATAAGAAAAGTGTAGTAATGTATTAAAAAAGTAAAACCCAAAAAAAGTAAACTGTGATATAAAAAATAGGATAAGTAATAAAATAAAGAATAAATAATATACCTAGCCACCTAAGAGGAATAAGATGATGGAAGGAAGGCGATGAAAGCAAGAAGGAATGGACGAACAAAATGAAAGATATTGTGAAGGAAAAAAGGTAAGAATTAAAGAAATTGAGAAGTATGAAAGAGAGTGAAAAATAAAGATAAAATTTTGAAAACCCAACAAATTAAGGGTACGAGAGGCCTCCAATAGCGGGGGCCATAAAGAAAAAAATAACCTTTGTTATATATCATCATTATCCCTCCGTCATGTGATGACATTTAAGACGTGAGCGCTTACTATGTGCCTCGTAAGAAATCATTAAAGCTATACTCGGAGTTTCGATGCGAGATCGAACCGAAACTGAATAAATAAGAAAACCCCAGAAGAACCCAGGTTACTGTCGAAAGTCAATGAATTGCTCGTCGGAAATGTCAGAAATGCCCATCCAACTGATGCCCGTTGGGGCGGAAAGGTTCTAGAGTGCCGACCACAAACCGGTGGATACGGCATTGGAAGTATCTCATCAGGTAGGATCGGCGGCATAGTTAAGGTTGTGGGATGTCCCTGGATACAGGCAGCGCAAGCCTGGTCATCGTGGCGATCTTAATGCGAAGCCTTTGCTTTGCAGTGACAGCTTACTTATACTTGAATTTGATTCTTAATTCCAAGAGCTTTGCCATGCCGATCAAAGTTAACAACATCGAAAAAAATCTAAAACTTTCAAACAACTTAGAAACCCCTTTCAGAGTAAGGCAATCATTATACCTTGTATAGATACTATATAACATCTAAACACTAAGCAATTATTCATATTAATAACTCATCGTATCCATTTCTGCAATTATCAAAGGTGCTTACTAGAAGATATCTGTTAACGAAATAAGTAATTCCGTTATAAATATCTAACTTAGCGTCAACTTACACATAAGTTGGTATTAAACGGTTTCTGGTTTTAGATCAAATTTACATATTGTACATTTTTACTATCGTATTAAAGTGAATTATGATTGACCTTTTTTGAATGTGAAATCAGTTTATTTCCAAAAAATTTCTAGAGGCTTCTAAATGATTTCTGGATCTTATTTTGTTCCATTATCATCATCATTTCAACTGTTAGACGAGACATTTTATATCTCAAACACATCACGTCTTTATTGGTAGATGTGATACTGCAATCGTTCTTCGCGACTTTTTTGCTAAATACTTGACTCATATGATTCCGTAATCACCGTTTTCACCTGATTTAGATCCGTGCTACTTTTAATTATTCAGCGAGTTAAAAAAAAAACTTACAGGGGGATGCCGTTTTGACACGATTGACGAGATAAAAACCGTATCGAAGTTCTTAAAAAAAATAATCCGACTATTTTGAGGATTGGAAAGTGTTAGTAAAAGTGCATTATATCGGAAGAGACTTTGAAGGGTATAGAATTGATTTGGAATAATAAATAAAGTATTTACATTTTATAAACAAATTCAGCTTTCTTTTTGATCACATTATTATTATTCTAATTTTCTTAATAATTATTAATGTTATTTTGTTTATTTTTCAAATTCTAATAAAGTTATTAAAACTAAGTTATAATTTTTTTACTTAAGAAAAGGACCAATATTTAGCCACTACACAAACAATCGGTGTAACATAACTCTTAAATAAATGCCCCGTAGAGGGGTGAAACACGTGTTGAGTAAATTAACGGTGGCAGTTGTGTAATTCGCATTGTTTGGCGCATACTTATTTATCAGCGGGCTGGCGGGCGGTGCACTTTGTTGCACGACTATCACTGCATATGCGGAAGTGGCTAAATATTGCTCCTTTTCTCACTTAGGATGGACTTCTGCAAGGTAAGGCCAGATTCCATTAAATAATTTTTCTACTGTTATATAATATACTCCTTTTTGGTGGAAGTATAAAGGATTATTGCTTACATGTACAATATGTACAACACTATCTATGACCACCCATGTTGTGGTCGTAAAGGATATCCCCATTACATTTTCTCTAACTCCCCGTTCTGACGTCACCAGGTTGTAAAAGCCGTGTTATAAGTATAGCGCTTAATTTAGATATAGTGCATATATGGTGATGTGGCTGTGGTGATAGAGTCTACTCATGCTCTGTCCTGAGTTTTTAAAATGAAGATAGTATTACATGGCCCTTAGAAACCTTGGAACAGCGGAGGCTTTTTTAAGACCATCCCTCTGGTGTTATAGGTACAAGGGGGTAAAGAGAAGATGCACTCGCTATGACTGTTTCTGTGCAGCTGGTACGTGATTATTTATATCCCCTAAAATATTAACTAACATGGGTATATGCGATAAAAATTATTTTATTTCACCACGTGATTATGAAAATCTGTTTATATGAAGTACTAAATTTTTAACTCTTTATAAATTTATTTTCATTACGCGACAACTAGACGTTTATTGTACCTTGCAAGTCCATTTAATATAATTCGACAATACACTTCATTTTTAAAACACATTCGCTTACTAAGTCGGAATTTCTATTCTTATTTATTGTTATACTTTTAATCCAATGCCATACTTATTTATGTATCAAGATGCAAATGTTTTTCTGACTCACGCTGATTAACATACGAAACGTCTTTGGATAGATTATTTAAATCCCTACGACAGCAACTCAAGCGGGATTAGACGAAATATTACAAGAAACATCGACAACGCATGCGTCTAAATTGGAAATGTTATTTTACATCTACGAACACAATGTAAATCTTTTCACTTCAATTTAGTTGCATTTTAAGAAACATTTATATGCACTATTCTTCGTTTTAATCTTGTATTGTCATTACTGTTACATTTTGAAATATAAACACGTCTTTCCTTTAAGAATGTGTCATTTAGAAATGTATTCCAGCTACAAAAGATATAAGACACAGTGTTGAAAATAATTAGACACGAAAATGTCATAGGAATCCCGTGTCGGACACAGGCGTGTTGTGTCGACAGCAGAAATGCAGGAACGCTGACCGTCCGTAGCAGTCTTATTTGAGCTTTTGTGAAAGGAGCCCGCGTAAGGTGGAATTCCCGAACGTTTCCGAACTCCGCCGACTCTGTCCGAACACTGTTGTGTTGTGCTCTGAGAGATTCCAGTTTGTTTGGTGAGGTGACTTGTATAAATAAGTCTGGGATACATCCTGTATATCGTGAGTTTTAACTTATATTCGCAAGACTTTATACGAAAACACAGTATTGGCTTATCGTAAATTTGGATACATTTTAATATAGTCATTATGTACAGTAATTAAAGTACAATATACGTTGCATTTGTTGTTTGTGTTCTAATATTTTGAAGACACACAACTTCATGATTCTTCTTCTTTAGGTGCTACTTCAAGAAGATAAATTACCTAACACAGATCTCTACTTGATGTCTTGATTGATATATTTATTATTAATTAAACACCGTACTAATTAAAATGAACAAAGTCTTTGTTAGAAATCAGATTAGTTTTTTATATAACTCTAATATATCGTTATGGTGTTTTGTTTACAGTGTGTTTTCTTTTTCACGTTTATTGTACGCAGACAGTTGAAAGAGGATTGCCGCTATTTGATACGGATCTTTTTTCTCTCAATTGTAAATCGCAATAGCGTTTTACATTATACAATTGTTCTTATAGGTAAATACAGTTAAAATATAACAAAATATAATACATGAATCTTACTAAATTAGACATTGATTTCTACATTATTTTATTTAACTCCCCAAGCGCTATAGTATTAAATGCCTTGAGATTTAAAAAATATGCCGGGCCAAAAAGATTCTACGGTAGATTTTTTCTTTAGGAGGTCTAGCAAGTTGAACGGAGGTTGTGTATTAATGTTTTCACAAAGGTCACATGGTTACGTCTTTTGGTTTCGAATCGGGAACAGTGCCTGAATAAAATGCTTAAACATCTGTACCGTGGAGCCGTCACATGGGCGAGCACCGTTGTCGATTATTTAAAAACGGTGCAGGTACTTGCAGTACCCGTTTCGCTTAGAGGTTGCGTGGGATAGAAAGATGTCGTGATGAGTTGCGCAGTTTTGTTTATGTCAAAGAGTTTCGGAAGTAGTAATATTGTGTCTACCTATAGCTCTCGTATTTATTATCTTCTGACAAATGCGGTTGTGTTCGGCGTGAATTACGATCTTATTGAAACTCACTGAAAAGAAAGCATACACCGGTGCAGAGTGCATTGCGGCGACGTAATAAAGTATTAGATCAACATTAAAATCGACTAGTTGCTTATTGGTAACAAGGTTTGTTATGCGTAGTTGGAATACATGTTCAATTCTCGATGAGAAAATTGTCTAAATTTAAAAGCATAGGCTATAAATAAAACTATGTGCTTTAATAATTCCGTATATGCCTTCATGTTTATTTTTTTGCAGGACCTTATTATACCGTTTTGTAATTGGAAGTCATCCATTTTTTATTTTCAAAATCTTTGGATTTCTTCGCGGCGTTATACCATCTTTTATTCTTTATCGTTGATCAGTATCAAAACGATCGATACATGTATCATGCATTGTCTTTATCCATTTTAAGTTTAGTGTTCCGATATAAAAACAACATCGCCTAATACGACACGGATATCGGATATCGAGTGCGCTAATGGTTTCCTGATTTCCACGAACAGGAAACAGAATATCCTTTTGAATTTTTAATAAGAAGATTAGCAGTAATATAATTATCATAACTACTTTTATTGATAATCTTTTTACGTCATATATCCGATGAAGTATGCAATCGTGTTTTCTTTATATTACCACGCATCCGTGTCTGACATTAAGCTGTATAGACTTCATGTAAATTTTACTATTTTAACATTTTATCATAGTTACAAACTACCGTTGAAAAACAGGCTGTACCACAGTTGCGAGTGCAAAATGTCTCTAATTTATTTCAGTTTTTTTTTTACATTATTAGACTACCATTTGCAAAATTCAAAAAGTATATTAAAAGTAAGTTGATGAATAAGGCTCATTATTCAATAAACGAATATTTAAATGACAAGAATCCTTGGCAGTGATGTCGCTTGATTATTTTGATTTCATTTAGGCTATATCTAAAAAAAATCATGTGTTTAAATCACAAAACAATGAAAGAGTTGCTGACTTGATGTGTTTAAATCTGTGATTTTAAACTAATAAAAGATTTGACGTTGAGGAGTTTCTTCTTGATAACTTCTTCTTCACAACTATAACTGTCCCCTCGCCCACTATCCATACGAGGCATGGACTTCCTCCAAAATATAGTTATATTTTGGAGGAAGTCCATCATCATCACCATCCAGGTATTCAGGACAAGATAGTACACAGAGAACGCTTCTGCTATACCTTTAGTAGCTTATTCCTGAGCTGAGACAGTCATTAATAATTAATGTACAAAGTGTGAATTACGATTAAGACTGTATCTCGAGGATCGAACCTGCTCTCAATCGCTGGCCTGCCGCTGCTTAACCTTAAAAAACTTTGTATTTAAAAATAAATTCTGATTTAGCCTAGTCACACCATAACTTAAAAGACTTTACAGATTTCATTTATTTTTTTAAAGTTTCCTAATATACTTTAGAATGCTCTAATGGAAAACCAATTAAAACATCATAAAGAAATACAAACAGAATCATAATGACTATTGAAACTTTTGCTTTTTTAAAACTTCGCAATGAACACGCTTCAGATTTTAAACGGTCAGTATTTATCCTCAAAATCAAGTTATTTATTTCACATTTAATAATAAAAACAATGATCTAAAAATAAAGTTTTATTATTTAAATCCGATAGGAAACTGACTTCTGGAAGTAAAAATTCAAAATCACATTTGTTGATTTTGTTAAATCACCACAAAGTTTAGCATACTTAAGTTGTCTATAAAACCACCCAACAAATACATTAAATGTAAGTAAAAACTTAATAACACAACTAAAACATTTCATCTGATAAATACTTTAAAACGTTGACATGAAAGAGGCGATTAAATCGATTAAGGACATAATAAAGTCATTATGTTTTTAATTATCAATATCGAATCGATTAAAACTTAACACACCCTGTGTAGTCACCGTCCGTGACATCGTATTCGTATAATATGTGTATTGTTGAATACAAAGTAATAAAAGAGTGTTTATACAACATTAAGAAGCAATTAGCGGGGTTCGAACAATGGCGCTTTGTGAGGGATAGAGCGATGACGTCATGCGTGTTAATTTGACCCCGCTACAGACTTATACGCGTCGCTGGAGATTCGTGATAAGGATATTGTAATTTAACTCAACTATATGTAACCCAAGTCCTCCTAGTTCTTCGATTTGACCAGAAGTTTTATAGCCAACATTGCATTTATTTAGCCACTTCCGCACATGCAGTGGTAGTCGTGCAACAAAGTGCACCGCCCGACAGCCTGCTGATAAATGCGTATGCGGCAAACAATGCGAATTACACAAATACCACCGTTAAACCACTCAACACGTGTTTCACCCCTTCACGGGGCATCT
This sequence comes from Battus philenor, assembly GCF_028537555.1. NCBI lineage: Eukaryota > Metazoa > Arthropoda > Insecta > Lepidoptera > Papilionidae > Battus > Battus philenor. Next base: position 14,796,203 of record NW_027181737.1, on the reverse strand, counting down.
TCAAGAGTTAAGTTACACCGATTAGTGCCAAACACAGAGTGATATGGTGTATATATAGTTAGGGTATCAAACTTGCGGTCAATTTTAAAAGTATTCTCGACCAATAAAATTGCACTAACTAAATATAGTATCAGAAAAGATAATTAAAATTACTTTTATAACGATTTATTTTTAATAAATAAATACAACTCACCTTTACTTAAGTTTTGTTTATTTGGCCAAAATAAGCTTTTTAGTGTGACACCGCGAACATTTTTTTTTATTGGTTTAAGTATTTTTACATCGGTGACAGTAGATACGAAAACAAGGTAAAAACAACCTAGATTAACAGACGAATGTCGACAAGTACAATTTGATATAAAAAAGGATTAAAATGAACACTTCTATGATATACTATATTAAGAGAAAAGTCCAAAAACACAAATTTGAACTTAAAAATGTATATTGGCGTTGTGAACTAATTTAAAATCTATTTGAGTTTAAAAAAGGAAAAGTAAGGCTTGGGTAAGCCCCTCACTGTTTGAACCGATGACACAGTGAAGGTCACGGGCAGCTCGAGTCTGTCGCGGTAATCTCTGAAAGAGGCTTTTACCTTGAAATGTACGCATATCGGCTGACACAATAATAAAAGAAAAACATATATCTAAATCCGTTCATAGAAAAAGATCGCAAACATAAAAGCGGTGTCAAACGCTCATTCAAAAAACGTTCCAATTTTAAAATTCTTAAAACGTTTGAATGTTAAAAAACCGATACTCTATTCACATAAACATCCCGATCGTCGATACTGTGAAATCCAAAAAAAAAGGAGGATGTATATATATAAATACAATCAGCGAAACACCGTGGGAAGGTATACAAAATGGATCGCGAATTTTAAAAGTCAAACGCGCCGACAAACACGCGGAACAAAAGACGGTATGTAAAAATAAAGGCATGCATCCATTAGCATGCAACATACGTTCAGGCACTGACCATCCTGGATCAATAAACACCTCTCTAACAGTTCTAACTATACCTCAGCGATCCGATACGATAATAACTATTAACGTAATGATTCTAACCACATTGCGTCGGAGGGAAAAAGTAGGGCATTGGTTAATATGGAACTGAGGTAACTAATATTTACCCGTGTGTTCTTTGACGTGAGTGTGATTGCTTTGCTATGTAAGTACATATCAAACAGTTTATTTTAATTAACTATAATATCATTTACATTCTGTTCTATTTTAAAAGTATTACAATCTAATATAATATCACATTATATATCTATATATACAGAGTAATTATCGAAAAGATTCATGCGTTATCTTACGGAAGTCAATCATAACTGAGAAAGGGACTAATATATAGCTACTTCCGCTATGTAGCAGTAGTCATGCAATGAAGTGCACCGCCTGTCAGCCCGCTGATAAATGCGCGTGCGGCAACAATGCGAAACACAACACCGTTAATTCACTCAACACGTGTTTCACCCACAAGGCAACCTCAGGAGTAATGTTACACCGACCAGTGCCAAACACCGAGTCACTCAGCGGGCGTTGCACTTCATTGCACGACTACTGCTGCATAGCAGAAGTAGCTATATATTTGTCCCATTCTTAGTTAGAAAAAGCCTTTGAATGAAAGAGTTGCTGACTTGATTAGACTAATAAACAAAGTGTTTATACTGTACTTGCTTTATTGTTTACCACTAAAGTCAAACTTAACAAACTACGATAATTGAAATTTCAATTAATACATTAATAGCACAATGTTTGTGAGCAGTGGAAATGCCACATGATTAATTAAAAAAGTGTGAATTATATAAGACTGTCTCCCGGGAATCGAATCTGGAGCGCAAGTCTGAATCATCTACCGCTGGGCGAATCACAATTAGTCCTTTTCTTACAGAGTAATTAGTTATAAGTGTAAAATCTTACAAGGCTTTTCGCTGTCAATTAAGAAATAATAAAAAATGTAACGGTAATTTAGTAAGATTTTTTTTATGAAACGAATTGCCCACGATGTTGGGCACATTGGTCGGGCGACCATGAGACGGTAGACGTGGCATGGGCAGGATCACTACAAGGTTGACCGACGACATAATTAGTGTCACGGGAAATCGCTAAATGCTGGCAACACAAGACCTGTCATCGTGACGATCTTTAAGGTATAGGATAACCTCAAAGCCTTTGGGCGTTAATCACTTGCAAAGAAAAACAATAATGACCCTATCGACTTTGTATTTCCAGAAATTTTTTTCATTACCCCCCCTATTGGGGGACTTTCCTACTTCTTCTCAGGTTCCGGGGTTTGGCTCCAATTTATACCTGTCCATTTCATTCCGACAGAAGATATTCACATATTCCATATGTATGTAAAAAATAGATTATAGTAACATATTTTAAATTGATCACTTTTAAAAGGGTGATTGAAAATAGGTTTACAAACTTTTAAACTGTTGGCTTACTAATGAGCTATATATTTAGTATTTTTATAATTATAACCAATCATCCTGTACAATTGTTATTTATAAAATTATATTACACCGTGACGTAATTTCGTTTAGGATTGTATAGTAAAAAAACTGGCGCAATGTTTTAAAGCCCATGTGCATGCGGGAGTAAAATAGTTTTGTTTTTAAATTTACGTGCGTTTTATCTCGAATATTCATTACTTTGCGAGTTTTTTTTTTATCACAATGCCGGTTTTATAGCGAAAAGCTTCGCTGTTTCGCAGCTTGTTATGCGTCGACCAAATTAATTTTTTTAAACCTTTGTAAATTTTTTAATAACGACTCTTACATGTTCGAGGTATCTATATCAATATATGCTACTGACATTACTATTGAACTTATAGATATGTTATATATTACACAAACATTGTAAGTAACAATATATATATCTATATGTCCTAATATATTATATATGAAAGGGATTCCGTAAGACGTAGTTTGAGAAACACTGCTATAACGAAACCAAATCTAGAATAACGAAGAATAACTTATAATAGAATTTTCTAGATGATTATAAATAATACGATAAAATTATTTTCATCAGTCTCTTCTTCTAGAGTTTCTTTCTACTTCTTCACCACATCTACAACACCTTGTGAAGCAGAGTAGAGTCAAAAATGAAATAGATTAAAAACAATTGGCGATCAATAAGAGATTTGTTAAAAGTTCCGATGTTGAATAAATCGAATTTATCTCCTTTTACCTTCATTTCTTGACGAAATTGATGACAATCTCTTTCCATACTATCCTTTACTTCAGTTATAGCGGTAGCTTTGGAAAGTCTGGTTATTGATTTAACCTGAACAGACTAGTTGGGCCTTACAATCAGTATTTCGTCTAAGTTACCTGTCTTGAAATGATGTGACCAAAATAAGCTACGACTCTTTTGTTGCATATTGTTGAGCTGTTTGACATAACACTAAATAAAATATGAGTACAAGCTAAATAAGTACATCTAAGTTACACGAGAATTTGTAGTTGAATAATAGGGTATATAAGTTCGACATAATAGCAAAAGCTCTCAAAGATCTACCGTCTACTGACCTGGAAAGTGGAAAGTATCCATGAATATTGTATAGCATGACTACAAGCGACCCGAGGCTTACCCGATCGAAGTGGTGTGTAAAATTTAAATGAGTTAGATCAGGTTGCTGACAGCAGATACAACTATAACTTATTGATGCACTTAACTATACTAAGTTATTTTTTTCGTATGTAAATGGAAATTCACGCATCTGTTTGTCTTCTTGACACTAAGATATCATTTTTTTATACTAAACTGTATATGTTATACATGGTGATTTGTTACATGTTTAAAATGTTAATGTTATTTGTTAGCAAAAAGATTTTACATATATTCTTAATAATCATTTTTAAAGCGATCATTCTGGAAAATAATGCATTAATTTTCATTTATTCGACAATCAACTGGCCAATAACTTTGCACTGTGCGAACACTGCAGAAACAAATAGTAGAGAAAAAATAAATTTAATATGTAATTTGAATTTTGAAAATTTTATTTATTGTTTCTGAAAACCCTAATTATTGCATAGGATGTACCATACATTTAATAGACAGGAAATGAGTATTACATTAAACTTTAATACCAATGTTAGATCACCTAACGGACTACTGTCAATTTATTAGCCAATCGAAATCCAATAGAAATAAAGTAAATTTAACATATTTCTAGTCTCTCATTTTTTATCTATTTAACTAATAAGCTACAACATTGTAATTCATTGTAATTCATTGTAATGAGCAATATTTTTAGTTTAGTTACATCTTCACACTTCTTTTTTATTAGTTTTGATTGACGTCAAATTTTGGATTGTGATTGATAAATTTTTTAATTTACTCTATGGTTTCTTTCATCATCATAAACACGTATGCCTCCACTGTAAGCAGAGGTCTGTCTTCACTGTATGTCATAGGCCACCCCAAATCTGACCAGCCCTGCGTTGTCTGCATCCAGTCACTTTTTGCAACCTTCACTATGTTGACTCTGTGTTTAGCACTAATCGGTGTAACATAACTCCTGAAGAAGTAGCGGTTGTGTGATTCGCATTGTTTACCGCATGCGCGTTTATCAGCAGGCTGGCAGGCGGTGCAATTTGTTGCACAACTACCACTGCATGTGCGGAAGTGGATAAATATTGGTCCTTTTCTTACTTAGGATGGACTTCCGCAAGGTAACGCCAGATTCCATTAAATACTTCACTATGTTGTCGATTCACCCAGTAGGGGGGCAAACCTATCGTAGTCGTCACTTGAAAACTTTTTGACCCCAACGGCTGTCAGTTGCACAAGCGATGTGCCCCGCCCATTGTCACTTCGAGTAATTCTTCTAGCAGCGGTAACTAGACATAAAATGCCCACGCATAGGTAACTATTGTAGATTTTTGCTATGACCAGTTCTAGCAACTTGGATCCAAAAAGCTTTCCGATGAGCTCAGCATTGTCATCTGTCTTTACCAATCCGTGGTCATCACTCCAGAAACTTACCAACGACTGTCTGTTCTGTGTGCTATGTATCCCACCTAGTGCCATTTCGACTTGTCAATTCACTGGGCTATACCATTTACTTTAGTTCTTCTACGTATTTTCTCATTCGATCTCATGTTGACATCTCCATTGATGATCGTGCCAATGATGCAAGATATCAGAGACCATGTTTGTATAAATCATCAGTAGAGTTATCTTATTTAATGGATTTACATACGAACTTCCATTGATGAATGTGCCAATGAAGCTAGATATCAGGGACCATATTTCTATACCATTTATCATCAATATATGTATTTTACGGGTTTTTACACGAGCTGCCATTGATGAATGTGTTAATGAAGCTAGATATCAGGAACCATATATCTATACCATAGATCATCAGTATTTGTATTTTACGGATCTATATACGAGCTTCCATTGATGAATGTGCCAATGAAGCTAGATATCAGGGACCATATTTCTATACCATTGATTATCAGTTATGATATTTTACGTATTTATATACGAAATTTAAGCTTTGTGCTTAACAAGATCGAAAATAGAAAATCCAACTCGTCGTTCCCATAACGGTTCAACAACAGTTCTTTGATTTTTCCGCTCATAAATTTCACCGCTTCGTCCGGTTATTAAGCTTTCGAAAGTCGAAAACAGCAGTCGTATAACGATTTGATAAATGACATTTGAATTCTAGCCAAAGGTTTTCGTACAACATTTTTCGTTTCACTTAAGATCTTATTTTTGTCTAATAATTTAAATTCTCTCTCTGTTTGTCTTACTTTTCTTTTTCACCCTGTCCACGTTCCTTATTCTGACTCCTGTTTTGATATTAATACATTACATAGTGGTAATATATCCCATCCCTGTCTTTTCTTTTACTTCGCTTTCATTCTCTCTTTTTAACCCTCTCTTCGATTTCCTCTCCACCCTTCTCTCTTTTATACAATTAGTTGTAATAACGAAAAAAATCTGCCATTTTTGGGAATTATATTTACAGCACGGCAGGCACTCTCTCAGGTCATTGCGATATTGTCTATTTAGCAAATTTTAAACAAGGAACAAATAAGGAGAACATCGTACACAATTTGCAAGCTGCAATTTGAACCAGTGCAAAAGGGGTAACTAGAAACTTAATTATAGATAACAAGAGAAACGAATCAAGATTATATTAAGCATTTGCAATAGTAATGTCAAAGTGTTGGTGCAACTAACATTAATAATAGATCAGAAATGAAAGGAACTCAGAATTCTATAGCCGATGTGTTTCTAATTCACGCCATGTTAACATTCAACATTCAGGAAATAGAGAATAACTAAATATAAAATTATAATTAATGGTCTTTACTACAAAGCGAATGAATACCATGTAGTGGATGGTAAATAGAAGCATTCATCAAACGTAAACCAACCGCTTTCTGTGATGTTTATTAGAAAATTTTCTAACATTGAAGCTAATTTATTATAGCTCTATGTGATCATGGATTTATGTATAAATTACTCTTCTTATAAATTTAATACCAGGGATTAGTTTGTTGATGAGGGAGCATTAAATCTGTCCTTAAAGACGGTTTGTATCTAAAAATGTCTATTTTTTGTAAGAAATATGATACAAAAATTTCTGTTCAAGTTCAAATAAACTTAATGGTTTTATGATATATACTTATTAATAACTTTGAAGTTATTTATGGAAGATCGTTAGATTAGCGTGTAGTTCAAATATTCTTTATGATCATTCTAAATTATCTCATGTTTCTTTTTAAATATTCTATTATTCATATAAAATGATGCCTCGGCATATTACCATCCAATAACTCCACACATCTGTCGAAATGGACATTTTTCAACGCTATTTACTTTCTAAGAATCGTCGTTCAGAAATGTTATAAATCGACCATTCGACTATGGATGTTCAAGTAGCAAATTTAAATTGAACCTACTCCTCCTCCCTCCGCTGCTTGTGAAACGGAACGCTGAGGGGATGTGCGATACAGTCTCGCGGGTCTTATATTGTTGGTCAAGAATTCAGTTCCAATGGTTAATATATCGTCGTTAGTTTGTGTTGTGCATAGTTATTAAACACACGTTTGTGGTCGAGGTCATTGAACTGCAATTGTTATTGGTTCTGATATGGTAGTCTTTGTAGTAGAAATCTATGTTCTACGCTCATTTGCAAGTTGAATGAATCATTTTGATGCGAAGCGTCTTTTGTTGCTATACGTTTACAATTTGTTTATGTTGTTATGTATGAAGGAACCTCTGTGTTAAATTTGAAAACTATTTAACGTATCTCAGCAATGTTTTTATCTTAAGAAACTTAAAATTATCATTTACGTTTTCATCAGTTTACATATCGCTTCCAAATAAACAGATCATACATATTATTAAGTCATTTAAGAGTTAAACATTGATTTCCAAAAAAAAAATGTCGTTTATTTTTGGTAACATTTTATTTCATTAAAAATTAATGATATTCACTACACTGTTTATATTTTTAATATAATATTAGTGTAAGTAACAAGACCGTAAACGACAGATAAAAATTTATACTACAGTGTCAATTAATTTTAAAATATTTTTTTAATATAATATTAAAAGCTTATTCTTGTATTTTTTATTTCTATGATATATACTTATATATATTCTTGTTTTTAAATATACATACATATAAAAATTGTAATGTAAACATATAAAAAATCCTTGGCAATGAGGTCGCTTGATTATTTTGATTATATTTAGGCTACATCTGATAAAGTGTATATGTATAAATCTGTGTTAAATTTTATTAGATGTGTAGTTGTGGAGTTTCTTCCTGCTTCTTCTTCACAACTCTAACACCTTGTGAAGCAGAGTAGGATTAAAAATATTATAGGTTAATTAAATAATTGTTTAAGATTAATAAGAGTTTTATTAAAATTTCCAATGTTGAATAAAATTAATTTTATCTTTTACCTGTATTTTTATTACAATTTAATTGTAATTTTTAATTAATTATTATTTATGAAACCTTTGATTTTTATATCGGCTGTAACATATATAAATTAATAACAAATGAGCTATACATTCATTTTAAAGCTCTTTCTTCTGTATGGATACAAGATACCTTATCCTCTGGTAGAACGACTAGATTAAAACCTCTTCGGTGGTCATCTTCGGTAAGTTTGGAAGGGTCGCACGATTTTACGGAACACTCGGATGCCCATCAGTACAGTTAAGGCATATACCGGGAAGTAATATCTCACCGACGTCCTGGTATCGCAGCATTAGACCAATTTGCATTGCGCTTCTCGGGTTTACATTAAGTGAACGATGGAGGTCTACCCTCAATGCCTGCGGACCCGATGCCCTTTTAGTTACCTATTACAACAGACAGGGGATACCTTAAGCCTTATTCTAGCAAAGCCTTTTCAATTATTAAACATTTCATGTATAATGGTTTATAAGTAAATCTTATTAAGAAGATTGTAAGTTTATAATATTCTTAGAAACTGAACCTTTAATGAATAGAAAGTTATGAGATATCTAATTATAGCTTCGTTATGAACAAAGTGTGTTAGTTGTTTGCCGTTGAAACGAAAAGGTCGCGGGTTCAATGGGAACCTTGTTTGTCTTGCTCTCGTCGCAAAGCGTGTAATTTCTACTTGCAGTTGTCGTCATAGTTGATAGAGGCAATCATTTATATAGTCGTCTCGGTGAAAGCGACGGTAAACACTTGATAATGGACAATTTTTTATGATAATACTAGCTGATCCCGCAAACGTTGTTTTGCAAAAAAAATTAAAGTTTTTAATTAACAAATGTAAGATAAGGGTTGATCGTAGAGGGGTGAAAATTTAGGTTTGTATGTATTTTTGTATGTTGTATCATAATAAAATAAAAACCAAAAAAATTGTCTAAAAAATTAAAAATAAAATTAGGGGTGGACCACCCTTATCACTTAGGGGTATGGAAAGTAGATAGTAGCCGATTCTTAGACATACTGAATACGCAATAAAATTTGGTAAAAATCGGTCAAGCCGTTTCGGAGGAGTTCAAGTTCGAACACCGTGACACGAGAATTTTATATATTAGATATTAAAATGAACTGTATATGTTATCAAGTAATTTATCTACTGTTTAGTTTGCAATTCAAGTCAGGAAAAAAAAAACAATAACCTAAAGATGTCAGAATGTGACCAAAGATAAACTTGGTAGTTAAATTAGTAAAAAAAAATAATAAAAATTAAAAAAATGATGGTTGCCTGTTCATACATGTATTAAATTTTATGTATTTAATGGATCAGGCATTATTTTGCGGAAATCCATCCTAAGTAAGAAAAGGACCAATATTTAGCCACTTCCGTACATGCAGTGGTAGTCGTGCAACAAAGTGCGCCTGATTCCATTAAATATTTAAGATCAAATCCAATTCAAGATCAAATTCAAGACCAAAAAAAAAATGACGTGAAGGATGAAAGAGAATGCAGAATAAAAATAATATAAAACCTGAAAAAGTCATTATATCCGAGGAGCAACAATGGCAGCTGGAGACTAGGATCTGGGGTGAGGACCATGGAGTAAATGCAGTATAGGAGATCCATTCAGGTTGAACAGGCATTTTTAAGGTCGTTGAAAAACCCAGAATATAGGGGAGGGGGGGTAAATTTCCAGTCATAGACCTTTATGATGAAAAAAGATTAATAATAAAATTTAACTTCATTTATGCTAGCTATATTTAATCTGTTTGAATTTTAAACACACAATATTGCACGTACCGTGTTTATTCAAATGAAAGCCCATTAATTATGTATGTACAGAAGAGAACAAAAGGAGGAAAATAACCGATAGATCCGTTACCGTGTCGCGTCAGTACAACGAACTCCTTCATTACTTATAAACTCCGCTCTGCGTAATTAGTTGCGACGCGGTCGCGCATATCCCCATACGAGCTGTGGTTACAACTCTACTACTCTTACGAACTGGACCTTTAAACATATAGTATACCTTTTTTTGTTATATAAAGTGACGTGAAGCCTTTCACTTGACAATACCCCAATTATATCATCATAGATGATCCGAGTAATTGATTTAAGCATACGTAAAGATCATTTGTGATCAGTTAATCTATGGCCAACATATTCAAATATCAATGGTGTCAATGGAAAAAAAAATATTCTAAAAATAAAGAATAAAATTTATTATTATCTAGCACTGCACACTTTGTTCTGCCAGAAGTTATTGAGCTTTCGCATTTAAAAATAAAATCAATTTGACATATTTACGATTTAAATTCGTGTAAAAATTTTAAAGATTTGAAAAAGAAAAATAAGCTGAATATTCACTCCTTTTATATCTCTTATTACAACCAAATCACCTCGTAGATATAAATAAATGTGTTTAATAAATTATTAACACATATGTGTGTATGGTGATGTATGTATTTGTATGTATGTACACCATAAGCTGCTCTCTACTATATGTCTGTCATCACCATCCAAAGGTTGTCTGGTAGAGATCGCCTCGAGCATAAGACCGCTTGTACTTCTAAATATTATATATAAATTGTTTCTTTTTTTAGTTATGATCTATGTTGTACAATAAAGTATAAATAAATGTCGACTTCGAGTGCCGATCTGGTGTGAAATTCAGGGAGGAATCAATAGCCTCCCTGATAAGAGAAGAAAAAACCAAAGAAGAGTTCCTTCTATTTTGTAGAAAAATAATAGAAATAAAAGCTAATAAAAATATAAACAACAAAAATCAAAAAATAATGTAAAACCAAGTGATATTGTAATAATCCTACATAGAAATAAAATAATAAAAATATAAAAGAGTAATGAGGGATGTATGAAAGGCGTTACATAGCGAAAGGGAAAGACAGAAGAATTGTGGCAAGAATGAATAGAACGAAAGATCATACGATGTATGAAAGACGATAATGAAAATAAAAAAAATATGTGAAAAAATTAAATAATGTTGAATAGTCCCTGTCCCACACAAGATAGGGGGTACGAGAGGCTCCCAATAGCGGGGGCCATTAAATAAAAAAAAAGTATAAATAAATGAAAATATTATAAGCTTATATCGCGGTAACGCTAAACGAACATTATATTTATACTCTCTTTTGATGCAGAGAAAAATATTGGAAAGCAGAAATAGGAAAACTAAATTTTACAGACGCAATACGTAACTGGAAATCCGACAGCGTGCACGTCGAATCAGAAACGAGACGAGATTCGCTCGGAACGATTGCCCGTGACACATTCCCCTGCCTTATCAATCATGTTTGACTGATCAACCGCATGATAGACTGTCTGATGGCGTTCAAATAGAGTTCCGCTTAATGGACGCAGTAATATCAAATTGGAAAATGCGATTCTGTAATTATTAATTTTATATGCCTTTGTTATACTATTATGCACTTTTTTATCAGTATAATACAGAACAATAGCACTCGTATACTATATCGAAGTTTAAGATGCGTGGATGTCTCTTCACGTGACGTTTGCGATACGATAGCCGAGCTGAACTATCAAGAGCAGTGATTCCCAAAGTGGTCTATACCGACCCCTAGGGGTCTATGACAATCTGTAAGGGGTCTACGTCAGCGAAAAAAAATTTAGAGGTCCGTGAAATGAAAATGGGGGTCCACGATAGTGGATCTCAACACATACACTGATAGTACCTATTTACTTATATCATACTATCTTATAATATCAAAACATTTACATTATTTATAAAAGTACCTATGAAGTAAAAAATTATTAATATGTTACGTATATTTTACATAACATATACAAAATTTTATTTTGATTAGTTATAATTTAAATTCAATTAATAAATGTATAAATTAACATGTGTTTTTACTTCAAGTTTTTAACACTAAACTTCACTACAGTTAGAAATTTACAGGAAATCAATATCAGGTAAGTAGGGGGTCTAGCCAACACGGAAAAACATGGCAAAGGGTCTACGACACAAAAAAGTTTGGGGAACTCTGATCTAGAGCTTAGTTAAAGAAGCTACCAACGTCCTATATTTCTCTTCTTTACAATCGTTAAGATAATTCTTCTGCAACCTTCTGCGAATAAGGATGCACAGATAGAACACGCTTTATGTCATAAATTACACAATCTCCATGTGAAGGGAAAAGGAAGAAACAGAGCTGCTAGCCTGGATGGAAAAGTGCAAACTATCGTATTTAAGTCTAGCCGAACAGATTGATATTTAAGACGCAGATACTGAAGAATCAAAAGAAGATGTAGTAAGGTAAGCTATAGCTATAACGGTAATTTCCATACTGTTTTTCTGCCCCCAGTTAGAGTCAGTTGAATACAAAAGAATTTTCTAGAATTATAACGGTTTTAAACAACTTCTTGTGCAAAATATCGCAACGGGTGAAGACGAAAGGCTTTGAACTAAGTGTGTGTTATCTTAATTTGACCTGAGTGATAACTTATGGATTCGAGATGTGGCTACTTATGACAGGTCTCATAATAAGGCTCAAGAACGCTCAGAGAGAGGGAGAGGAGAGGGCTATGCTCGAGTTTCGCTGCGAGACCAAATCAGAAATGAGGAGATTCACAGAAGAACCAAGAACCCGATGTAGCTTAAGGAATTCCTCGTCTGAAGTGGCAGTGGAAAGAACCGATGACCATTGGATCTGAAAGGTTATTTAGAGGCGACAATAAGCCAGTAGACTCGCGGTGAATAGACCCCTACTAGGTGGATCGACATAGTTCAAGTGGCAGTAAGTCGCTAGATGCGGACATAGTTTAAGTGGCAGTAAGTCGCTAGAATCGGACATAGTTCAAGTGGCAGTAAGTCGCTAGATTCTGACATAGTTCAAGTGGCAGTAAGTCATTGATGGGGACATAGTTCAAGTGGCAGTAAGTCGCTAGATTCTGACATAGTTCAAGTGGCAGTAAGTCATTGATGGGGACATAGTTCAAGTGGCAGTAAGTCGCTAGATTCTGACATAGTTCAAGTGGCAGTAAGTCATTGATGGGGACATAGTTCAAGTGGCAGTAAGTCGCTAGATTCTGACATAGTTCAAGTGGCAGTAAGTCATTGATGGGGACATAGTTCAAGTGGCAGTAAGTCATTGATGGGGACATAGTTCAAGTGGCAGTAAGTCGCTAGATTCTGACATAGTTCAAGTGGCAGTAAGTCATTGATGGGGACATAGTTCAAGTGACAGTAAGTCGCTAGATTTGGACATAGTTCAAGTGACAGTAAGTCGCTAGATTCGGACATAGTTCAAGTGGCAGTAAGTCACTAGATTCGGACATAGTTCAAGTGGCAGTAAGTCGCTAGATTCGGACATAGTTCAAGTGGCAGTAAGTCGCTAGATTCGGACATAGTTCAAGTGGCAGTAAGTCGCTAGATTCGGACATAGTTCAAGTGGCAGTAAGTCATTGATGGGGACATAGTTCAAGTGGCAGTAAGTCGCTAGATTCTGACATAGTTCAAGTGGCAGTAAGTCATTGATGGGGACATAGTTCAAGTGACAGTAAGTCGCTAGATTCGGACATAGTTCAAGTGGCAGTAAGTCGCTAGATTCGGACATAGTTCAAGTGGCAGTAAGTCGCTAGATTCGGACATAGTTCAAGTGGCAGTAAGTCGCTAGATGCGGACAGCACAAAACCCGTCATCGTGGTGATCTTTCTGCGAGGCCTATATCTTGCAGTGGGCGTCTATTGACTGAAAAGAAGAAGTACAATGTAACCTGGTAATAAAAAAACACAGAAGTAGTTAAAAATTATTTTACGTCACATTACGTCTAATGTAGTCTATTTACTTGATGAAATACAATTCCAAGAATGATTTTTGTACCAAATGCATTCTATGATGCTATTTCTATAACGTGAATAAAAATATTCAATTTCGTAATAAATTTCCGAATTTAAAACTACTTCTCGTTTTAATATTACAGCACCTGCAAGAATTTTACGAGAGCATACCATTTTTAGCAAAAACCACTATGCCCAAAATTATTAATCGATTCAACTTTAATAGCGTTGAAAAAAATGTACTACGCAATATCGGCAAGTGATATGAAACAATAGTGCGAAGATTGTTCCTTATTACGTTGATTTATGGGACACTATGTTTTTAGGCTATTTGCATTAATAAATAAATATGATAATACATATAACATTTAGTATGATTAACGGCAACCATCTATTAGAAATGAGAATGCAGTTGGAAGACATTGATTTCCTTCACTTTTACGACCGAAAGGCCTGTTTATCTAACATGACATTTGACTTGCACTATCTCGACCAAAGTGTCATACAAGCCGTTACACCCGTGTGTTATCTTAAAGAAATTGCAATTACCGTCACACTGGCTCGGAATATTTCGTTTATTACTTTAAAATATGTAACTTTTGTATTGCTCGCAGAAGAAATTGCCCCTGAAGCCACATAAGGTATATTACACACACAGATGACTTTGCTAAAATTGAAAACCGCTGAACACTAGCCATTTTCAACTTTTCTGGTGAATACCCAACGTTCCAGTGGTATGAGTTGTCTGTCTCCTTTGGTGGACGTCCTAGAAATCCTTATTCCTTTCTCCATAACTTTAAGATCTTAGTTTCATTTCTCCTGCGCGCAAAACATGCTCATTGGCACTTCTACTTATTTATCTATTGGGCTATGTCGGTATGTACAGTGATCAAAAAGTAAGGCGAAATTGTCATTCAAAACTCCCGGGCATTGTATGTGAAAAGAATTATTAAAAAAACTTAAATACTCTGTCTCAAAATCAGATAAGTAATTACATAAGGTCCAAAATAACGGGCGCCATTATTAAAAAAAATCCGGTGAACTTACTTCAATATAAAAGGAAAAATAAATTGCGCAATGTGTGTCATAAAACTTACATTTATGTTTTTAGTAAGAGCGTCTTTTGGATGTTTTAAGCAATGCTTGTATCGTACTATATGTGATTGTAATTAAAAATTATATAAATTGTCATTTAAAACTGCAGAACATTAGGAAGGCAGGTAAATTGTTTTTCCTATGTTGGTAGGACTGTCATAATTACTAAGAGTCTGCTATTGATATGATATTGACATCATTCGACATATCATTTGACTCAAACACATCAAGTTTCGATTGGTGCCAAAATGGCTCAATTATTTAAAATGATCAAAAACTCGACTCTTGTCTTTCCGTAACCACCGTATTCGTCTGATTTGACTCCGTGAAACTTCTGGCTATTCAATAAACCTAAAAGGTCAATGCAAGGTCACAGTTTTGACATTATTGAGGTGATGAAAACCAAATCAAACAAAAATTACTATTCCAACTGTTTCAAAGTCTGGAAAAAGCATTGGCAAAAGTGCATATATTTAGATTTTGCATTTAATAAACAAATTCACCATATTTTTTTATCAAAGTGTTACATATATTTTACTAGATATCTTTATTATTTATTAATTATTTAATTGTTTACAAAATTGTTCGCTCATGTGTCATTACTTCATCTATTTGTACGTTGCGTTCGTACCATATTCTGATGTGATTAATTCTCTCTTCGCTAGTGTCACCGCTAATTTAATTATTGCAGCACGGAGATAAATCAGTACAATTACGATTATAGCCTTTTCATTTATCTAAACGGGTACATTAGCATTACATGCAAACCGTTCAGTTGTTTGTTACGCGTCTGATTTATCGAGTATTGCATACTGAATTAGAATAATAATTGCAATGCTGCCGGTCTAATTACTTATGTATCGGGTTGTAAATATTAATTTTATTAAGATGGCATATATTCCTACAAGGAGTTGATGCATTTCCTGAGTAGGCATCATTATTTTGGGGAGAATACCCTAAAACTGAAACACACTGTTTCTAAATTACTAACAAGTTCTGATTAGTCAAGACTAGGGTATAAAGACTCAGGGTAAAAAGAGCTAGGCGGTCATCGTTGTCCATCTCTGGCTGTATAACAATGTCCATCGTGCGGTGGTAGAAATATCACGTCACACGAATGTGCGTGTATTACACGGACGAGACTCAAGATGTAATCGCAAGATTCAACGATGTGAATACGGCAACCACCGCACAGTTACTGGTGTACAATATGAGGATGGCAATATGAAGTAGACGAATGTAATTTTAAAAACTGGACATTTTTACGGCGAGACTTAGTAAACACTGGAACATGCAAAAACTTGGACAGAAATTCGTAAATATTAAAATTAAATATGAAACAAAGACACGGAGGCTATAATGTATGTGGAGCATAGATCCCAATAACCAAAAGAATCATTAAAATGTCGCTTAATTTTCTATGGAGACGAGAGAGAAATCTGAGGCGTAGAGATTTCTCTACGAGATCGAATTGAATATATATAACGGATTAACAAGCACAGTGGAAGACGTCTACCTAAAAGGCGGACGGATGCAGACCAGTTCCTAACAGTTCTGTAGTAAATCTTTGCTGCTAAACATAGGTCTCTATGAGAGACGTCCAATAGGATCAGTTGAAAGCGCCTGCATTCAACGTCTTCCAAAGAATAATATCATATGTCTGTCTTGTAATTGCAAAATTTATTTCTTCTCCTACTTTTCAGTCGACAGATGCTCCTTAACATAGTTATGGTCATCAGTCCACCAATTTTGGGGTTGGCTTACCCACGCCAGTTCTTCCGGCACGTGGTAGTCACTAAATAACCTTTCGACCCCAACAGCCTTCAACTACAAGAGCAATGTGCAGCTTCCACTGCAACTTTAGACGAGTGATTCCATGACCTACGTCTAACCACATCTCTCTCTATTGCCCTCTGGATGATCAACTCTCGGATGTGTGTCCTTTCGGCGAAAAAGAACCTTTTGACCCGAACTGCCTTCGTTAACTTTAAACTACGTCAGTTACCTTGTTCTTCTGGGGATCTCCTCATTCCTGATTCATTGCTTTCTAGGTTACCTTGAGGTTTCTTATGTGGCCTTTCTTTAGCGACCACGTAAAATAAAATACTCACGGAGACAGTGTACCGTCTTATGTACTGCCCGCCAGCTCGCTGATAAATGCGCGTGCGGTAATCAATGCGAAACAACTACCACCGTTAATCTACGCTACACGTGTTTCACTCCTCCACGGGGCATCCTCAGGAGATGTTAGACCAGTGCCAAACACCAAGAGAACCGAATCGGGCGGTGCACTTCATTGCACGACTACTGCTGCATAGCGGAAGTAGCTATATATTACTTCCTTTTTTATTTAAGACTCTACTGCTTCATAGCGGAAGTAGATATTACTTCCTTTTTTGTTTAAGACTTATTATATTAAAGTGACCGGAAAGTAATATCTTACAAAAAAAAACGATTGATTTATTATCGCTCCGGCATTGATTTTGTATACTAGATGGCAAAAAATTGTTGGTAACGAAGGCGAATATATTGTTGATTAGAAATAAATACTTGTTAGATATGTACTCGTGTGAATTTAACATAAGAAAGCGACATTACTTTCCGGCACAATTTTAACACGTTCACTGCGGGCCCAATTTTGAAGAACTTTTAGCTGATGCGGCTGAGGTCGAATCAGCCTCAAGCTGAACTTCCTAGTAGTGCGGTTGAGGCCTTTTCTGCCTCATGTTTCAATCATTTTTTTACAATATTGAGTCAATGCTTCGCAGACATAAAGAAAGCTTTATTTGTCTTTGTCATAACAGCCGCCGCACTAGAGAGAAAACACGAGTTTTACGCGCCGCACCAGTGCAAAGTTTACCATGAGGCTGAATCGGCCTCAAGCCGCAGTGAACGTGTTAAATAGATCAATGCATTTATTAGAGCTTTTGAATACCGTACGTGCGGTATTGTTTGACACAGAATTGCTTAAACATTAACAAGTTAAATTGTCGAGTGACGTCATCGGGGAAACTTTGTAACAAGGAGGTAGCGCTACTGTAACCTAACTGCGGAAACTTTGTAAAGATAAGTAGGTATTTACCGTCGTCGTAAACTTCTTCATGATTGATTGACGCTCCGAGGCAGTGTAAATGTTCAAATTGTTTCCACTGCTTTCCTTGTCGTTGACAATAGCTAACTGTATATTTATATCGAGGTTGTGCAGTCTTGTATGTTTATTGTTTGATTTTAAAGCGTTTTCATGTCTGTTAGGTTGTTTAAAGCAAAAAAATACCAACCTTACTTTAGAAATATTGTTAAGTTATTTATTATACTTATTTTAAGGCACAGCACAAATATAGCATAGATCCAAAGTGTGTTATATATAACACATTTCACTTAGACAGTGTCTTATAAAAGGTACTTCTCTCAAAATTTTCCTTGTTAAAGAAAATTCGACCACACAGCCTTTTATACAAAGATTTCACATAGCAGCCTCTTGTTAAAGAGGTCTTGCCCGGATGTCTTATCTATAATATACGATTCTCCTCAATCCTCCTCATAGAAAAAAAAAAAACACTTACGCTTCTAATAAAAGAGATTTTAAGTAACTATCTTCTGTTAGGGAAATTCTACTTAGGCTTTTGTATAAGATATTTTACTCGTGCGGCTACTTGTAAAATATATTTTTCCAAGTTCCTTGTAATATATATTGCAGTTATTCAATATGAACTAATCAAACGTGTAATTATGTTTATATATCTCTATATAACTATTTATTTATTTAACTCTTGAAGCTGTAGATGCAAAAGTTTTAAAACGGCGAACGTATCATTAGCTAAGTAAGAAAAGGACCAATATTTAGCCACTTCCGCACATGCAGTGCACAGAGTCACTCTGAGTTTGGCACTAATCGGTGTAACATAACTCCTGAAGATGCCTCGTGGAGGGGTGAAACACGTGTTGAGTGGTTTAACGGTGGCAGTTGTGTAATTCGCATTGTTTGCCGCATACGCATTTATCAGCGGGCTGGCGGGCGGTGCATTTCATTGCACGACTACAACTGCATGTGCGGAAGTGGCTAAATATTGGTCCTTTTCTTACTTAGGGTGGACTTCTGCGAGGTAACCATGAATCATATTCATATTTAATGGAATCAGGCAACCAAGCCTGATTCCATTAAATAAATTAAAGTATCATTAGCTGTTGATAAATACATCGTACGATCTATCTAAAAATAATTAGTTACAGAAGTGATAAATAACTTAACAATAAGACAAAACATTTCCGGAATTTTAATTACTACATATTAAAATTATTTATTGTTAACTATCTGTTCTTGCCTATCGCATTTTAAAAGATAAATAAATGTCACATATCTGTGTTTAGTTGACAAATGAGCTAGAAATTTACAAATTTAATGCCTAAATACTTTCAAATACATCACTTATGTATAGTCTAAAATTTTATGATCTATATAATTAGATATATTTGTATTTAATTAGTGGAAAAATTAATTTATATTAGTGTCAGATGCGTATAAAAAATAAAGTATATGTATGTACAAGAAGTACTCAAATATGTTACGTAATTATTTTATGTCACAATACTTTTTATAACAAGTTTCTATTTATATTTTTAATTACAGAAAAAAAAACATATAACGTTTACTAATCACGACCCGTACTTTGTATGATTGTAGCAACGAAAACGAATCCGTAGTTTTGGAGATAGTTTGTCGGGAAGGAGAGGCGCCATGGGAGACGTGCTAATCTGACAAGTAACAAAGTACAATACAGCCTACGGACCGCGTTGGGCTTATTAACGGCCCCCTGTCACTCCTCCGACTAACTTTCAATTAGAGCTTACACTGGATTAGGAAAGCAAAAGCTCGCACGGCCTTTGAATTAGCTTTTGTGTTGGAACGTGTGTTGTATTGTTATTTAGAAATTATTGATTACCGATCAAGTTGTAGGCTGTTAAAGTAATTTGTAGGATAATGTATTTGTAGGTTTTAATTTTACCTGAAAAGGACTCTGAAAATAAGTTGTATATATTTAAAAAAAAAAACAATTTTCGTATCATACCTCTCAATTTATAAAATATTTGCAGTCAAATTTACCAGTTATCTTGTTCAAGTATATATTAACAATCGCCTTTGAATAGTCGATTATTTTAACATTATACGTAGTATGCTACAGGTGCTTCAGGCTTAATAAGGCTTTGTCTGTCTCTCATATCTTAAAGACATTCTAGGCATAGCTCACTACATGGCTTTGATAATTAAGTATAACCTATTTTTTCACTACCAAATTTATATGGTAACTTTACATCCAAAACAGTTTGATGTGTCAATTTAAAACTACAAAAGCATAGTACGATAAGAATCGTGTATTATAATCACATAAATCTCATCTCGACCCATTAGATTGTATGAAATGAGGAAATAATTTACCGAAATGTTGAATTAAGTAGAAAAAATAATGTAAATTTTTAATAAGATAACCCGTTTTGTATATAATAATAGGTTTACATATGCACATCTGTCATTCGGGAAATAGATAGCGAGAAATCTAAACGCCATTAGAAATGTACAATTGGAAACCGGTGAACGGTATAGTCTAACGAATACAGAATGGGTTACATTAGAGGTATCTGTAGTCGGAATCAAATTGCTTCGATACGAAGATCCCAGCTCGCAGATAAGCGCTATCTATTTCCAATAATAGTAATGCTTTATTGAATGTTGATTTAAAACTAGTTCGCGTTACTTCGACGTTTCGATTATTTTTAACTAAATCGTAACACTTCCCTTACACATTTCACGATATATATATATAAATATATATATATATTTCTATAATTCTCTCTCTCTCTCTCTCTCTATATATATATATATATATATATATATATATATATATCGCAGTTGTTGAATAGAAATTTGCAAATTTAAATAAAAATCATGACTTCATTTTTTTTAAATATGTTATATAAATAAATCATACATACATAAACTGATTAGCAATAAATATCGTATATATATAGATATATAAATTTCTGTAAGTACTTATCTAGCAAAGTAATTAAGTGAGACAAATAAGTAATTTAATGTGAGCTTTAACATATATATTATACTTATATATATGCTACTTGTGACTTTGTGACATGTTTTATTTCAAATTTTTTTCAATAACACTTTATGTATTCAGAAATGTTTCTGATCACCCACAACAGAGGAATAAAAAAAATAAAAAAGTAAAATTGAGGTGAAAATATGTTTAACAAAGTTAAAAATATTATGATTAATTTTTAATGGATGTAGAATAAAAAATCCTAAATATATATCCTAATATATATATATATATATATATATATATATATACAATATGATGATTATTTTAATTTTACAAAGAGACATTTTAATTTTATTTATTTATGTTTATTGTAACAAAAATATATTACAAGATATTAACAAAGCAACCGTTGCACTTAATAAAAAATAAAATTTATTAACTTAATTAACTTGAATGATACATAATTATTAAATAATAAATGAAGCAAAATAATAAATGTAATGCTAATAGGATGGAATTTAAAGGATCACGAAAGACGGTAGGTACAATAATCAAAGATAAAAGAAATTCCTGAACTGGAAAAAACTGGTTTCGGAACTGAAGACTTTTGATCGTATCGAAAGAAAAAATGCTTAGCATTATTCGGTTATCGGTAGGAGTAAAAAGACGTCAATTAACGCTACATCTGATTTCATCAAAGAAATCTGCCAATGCAAGAATAAAGGTAAAGATTTCCGAATTGTCGTATAAAATTAATAGATCTCTTCATAAAAAACTTCTCATACAAATATAATACATCATTAAAATTTAGTATGTAATTAAAACATATCAGCTATTGTCCCGTTACTTTGTTTACGTATATTAATATATTATATTCGAAAAATTCTTAAATAAATTCCGATACAAAACCATAGCAGAATTTAAATAGACTCTGTATTACACATACATATTTATTTGCGATTATTTATTACAATTTCAATGTTATATATACGTTTAATTCAAGTTAATTAAGACTCTTGTCGTCTCTTTTTCATTTCTTTTACACGAACGAAACTGACCATAACAGGTTACAGAATTCGGTTTATTTTATGATCCACTTAAACCATAGATGCACAGACCGCGGCCCACAAGCCGCATGCGGTCCGCCGGTCGAATACTGGTGGCCCGCCGACAGCAAAAATAATACTCTCATACATTCGAAAAATATTGAATTCTATTCCAAAATTGAACTAAAAATATTTTATTACCTATACTTCCGGCGGCCGTCACGCCATCAGTTCATGTTTTGCCCGAGTGGCCCCTAGTCTTAATAAGTCTGTGCAACCATGATGTTAGTCCGCGATCGATTGTAGATATGTGACGTTTGCGGTACGCGGGCCAAGGCCGGATTGACGATCGGTCGTTATGACCGTTATAAAAACCGTTACACGGATATCTGTTTTACGTGCGTTATTTCTTTTCAGCACGATAGTAAGAAATATTTGTTCATTCTGTTCTTTCTTCGTTCTATTCGTTCTTCGAACTCATGGCTTGAGTCTGGAGAAGCTATAAAAACTAGAAAGGCCAACAGCGTCCAACGTAATTGAACAAGCATCAGTAGTTCATTTGTAATCATGTTTTCTTGATAATTGTGTACGAATGAAACACTATAATTACATTTTTTATCCTTTTTTTTTCTTTTTACACGTATTTAAATATCTCTAAGTATTTATATATATATATATATGTTTTAAATCATAAAAAATTCTAAGCTCAATGAGGGGAGTATTTTACCTTTTATGTATTATTGTTGTACATTATTAGTACTTTTATCTTTTCCATACGATGGTTGTCTGGAAGAAATTGCCTTGTGTGATAAGACCGCCGATTGTACTTTTTTGTATTTTATTGTAAAACTTATTAAATATATCTTAACGTGTACAATAAAGAATATAAAATAAAAAAAATAAAGAGAGTGATTAAAATATTTAAGAGATATGGGCGCGTGAACGTACCCTTATATTAATTATAAACGCTTGTTAGTGTGAGAATCAATATGCATTATGGTTACGTATTAATAAAAATTCCTATACGTATGCTCACACCGAAGGGGACCAATCAACCAATTACAAAACTTGACAAAGAGGATTTGGTCCATTAGCCCATCGGAGGAAATTAACAATTGCTTGAACTCTAAATAAACTTGTCGACTTAATTCCGACATGTCAGTTATCATTCGTCTTGGACTTATTGTTAAAAGGTTGATTGACCTGGATTCATATGAACACTTTTATGACTAGATATCTACATAATTTTCTCGAGTGAAAAACTAACATGGTCGTATAAATATATATAAATTTAAAATGTAGTCTTTAATATGCAGAATGATTGTTTAATTATCTCAAAAAAAATATTTAATGATTTTTAACCAAGATGCTTTGAAAGAAAGATTTTGACAAATTAGCCCGGCACATTGTCTTAAACCTCGATATATTTAACGGTCGTATATATATATATATATATATATATATATATATATATATATATATATATTTATATATATCTGGGAGAAGAAACATACCTATAAAATTAAGTAAATGCGATAAAAACACATTGTGAACAAAACACTCTTGCGATACAAATTAGAATTAATAAACAAATATCATTAGATTCCATAAGGTTCTATTTTTCGCGATCACACCTGTACCATTAATTGGAAGAGACATTATATATAAGGTGATTATTTTTAATTTGTTTTTTGTTTAAATTAATACTTTTTGTTTCTTATTTTCCTAGACTGGCCTGTCTAAGCTATACTTTGTTATTTCACATTATATCTTCGCTTGATATTGATTTAAGTTTTTATAAGTATGTATTTATATCAACCTTTAATTATCTTTCTCTGCTTGCCTGCTTTCCACCCTACTGTGGAAAGCCATACGGCATTTATATCTTCTTTATCTTATGTACTAACTTGATCTATCTTAATACACTACAATTATCCTATTCTATTACCGTTTGTATTTCTCCTAGGTATGCGTGCCATCTATTCTTAAAATAGATGGCATTTGGCACACATATCTATATCTTAGTTGACTATATCTGTCTTATGCCTATTTTTGTTCCAAAAATGTGGAATGCTTCACGTCATGCTTAGACAAGAGCTATGTTTATCTTCTCTGTATCATTACAATTATAGCAAATGTTTGACAAAATATCAACAAGCTAACAAAAATTTTAATATATCTTCCCTCTAACCAACAAAAGGTCTTCCAAACAGTTAAAAAGTGGATATAATAGAGATAATAGCACCTCTATTATATTTCAAAGAAACAAATCGAAGATTTGAGACGACAAGAAAAACATTAAACATGATACGAAATTAGTATTGACTCATAAATGTTTGTTACATTAAAGGACTGTAGCAAGAAATTAATGTATAAATGAAAAAAGTTTATACAAGTGTTTTAATAGTTGAAAATACAACCGAAAGGTAAACAAAATATTGTTATATATCTATATTTCTAAATAAAGCAAGAAATAAACTAAGCAATAAAAATACGAGAATGTTAGACAAGATAAAAATTCTGTGGGTGATAAAAAACACAAATATTTGCCTACGCAGAGAAATTGTGAAAAAGATTTTCGACTTTAGCCCACGTATTATATTTATCTGTTGAGATAAACAATATTTCACGCAAACTCAACACGTACTGTAGAACATAAGTCAAGAGATATATAAACGATAGAAATAAAACCAACCACTTTAGATCGTGAGGTGAGTTCAAACATTTTGTTTACAGATTTGGGTTGTCTAATACTGAATGTCCTTTTCAGATCTGTACAGGACAATTGGATATAAGTGTAAAAGCTATGAAGAAGTGAATATATAGCGAATTTGTTAGCAAAAGGCTTTGACGCTTTTACATCAATTTGTAATCATATTTAAAGTGATCACACTTAAATATGTCACATTAATTGATTTTTTCTATTGGAATGTAATATGACGATCACTTCTGGTAGTACAAAGTCTGTAGGAACAGATAAATTATAGTAATCCGAATTTTAAAAGGCATTTTAATCACTTGAATATATATATTTATATTTAATATATTGAAATGATGAGAACTGATCTTTCTGCATTATTGTATAAAGTAAATATTTTATGTCGTGTCACCTATAAAGGAACCATAACAGAACCATTAATTGTCATGGTCACATTAATTGTATGGTAACTTGATTCGTAATTTTAATTTAGTTGTACTTCTTCTTCTTCTTGAAGTGCTTCTCCAACTAGTGGAGGTTGGCTATCAGCTTCCTGCTCTCTTCCTTATTTTTGGTTCTGCGTAATAGTTGTACTACTACTGTTATTCAAATCACGTCTCCCACTACCTACCAAGAAGATAGTAATGGACTTTGTGATTTTACCATACCTTACCTACGGATGCCAAACCTGAAAGTTTGAACTTGAAGATTAGAAACAAAATACAAACCACTCAGAGAAGAATGGAGAGAAGCTTCTTGGATATCAAACTAAGACAAAATAAGAAACACAGCCATCCGCTAAAAACGTGTATAACAGATGATCTTACCTATCGCCTTCGAAGAAAATTGAGCTGGGCAGGTCACGTGGCGAGGTTCACTGATAACAGGTGGACACAATGGGTTTTAAAATTGGCGGAACCATGAGGTACCAGAGCGAAAGGCAGACCTAATGCCAGATGGGTTGACGAGATCGTGGATACAGAAGGTCACGGGTTCAAGTTGCCAAAGATGGAAAGCTTTGGAGAAGGCTTTCACCCTGAGGGGGTCCATACAAACTTAATACAAAAACACCAAACTACTATTTAAAATTATTAATTTTAAGTCATTTGTATGGAATGAAATTAAGCGCTGTTATTATTATTACTAGTATACATTAATAAATATGAAGACAAAAAAGTAGCTTGTTATGAGTATAAATTTATTTTTATATGTATATATATGTCTCTGTTGCATTCCAATAATAAGTTAATGTAACATATTTCAATGAAATAATATTATTATTTGATTAAATATAAAATTGATTAATAAATTTAATGATTAAACAATACTGATAAATGCAACTGTTAAAATACAATATAAATTTGCAACGCGTGAACTGTAAAAAAAATCCAATATTTTATGAAATTTCTCAAGTTTAAGATAATTTATAAAAAAAGTTTTAAAGTTATTGCGCAAACAAAGAAACAAACAGATTAATTCAAATATACGTAAAAGTAGAAAAAAGAATTTTTCCAATAAACGAATAAATGTAAAAATAGTAATGACTGGAAAACCTATTGTCATAGGTTAATATTTAAATGAAACCCAAACTAAATAATACGCACCAATTATAATTTCAACACAACCCCATTATGTGAAACGGAAGTAACTCGTTAACAATCGAACGGAAGGGAAAGTCAGATATCGAGTGTTAACAGCGAATGTGTATTTAAAGGCAAATGAACGAATAATTTGAATCAATTTGTCACATGTACATAGCTCTGCGCTTTAATTTAAAAAACGAATCAATGTAATAACATTTAAAAATATATACTTTATTAGTTTCAAATAAATTTTAACAAATACACTTCATACAAAAAGACAGTCTTAATAAGTACATATATGTATTTATGTCTTAAAAATTGTCAGTCAGTAAAATGTATACCGGATTTGAAGACGTCATATACCAGTATCACAATTTAAAATATGGGGTATATCAACCTTCCTTTCGTAAGTTACGCAACAACCATAGTTTAACAATCAGCGCCATCTATTGCCGATAAGTTACATCAAATTGTAAATGTTAAAAATATGTATCAATTGTTATTCTACAGAATTTTCACATTACAAAATTATGTATTTTATTTATTTTTATAGAAAGGCTCAGGCCTTCCATAAAGCTATCTACGGGGGATATACCATATCTAAATGTATTATAGTAGCAGAGGACGCTAAAGCCTTTCCTCTGGAAACTTGTTTGTGTGCAGTGCCAATCCTTTATAATAAATGAATAAAGTAAGAAAAGGACCAATATTTAGCCACTTCCGCACATGCAGTGGTTGTCATGCAACCACCGCCAAACACCGAGTCACTAATCGGTGTACCATAACACTAATCGGTGTAACATAACTCCTGAAGATGCCCCGTGGAGGGGTGAAACACGTGTTGAGTGAATTAACGGTGGCGGTTGTGTAGTTCGCATTGTTTGCCGCATACGCATTTACGAGCGGACTGGCGGGTGGTGCACTTTGTTGCACGATAACCACTGCATGTGCGGAAGTGGCTAAATATTGGTCCTTTTCTTACTCAGGATGGACTTCCGCAAGGTAACGCCTGATTCCATTAAATGAATAAAGTGTCAATTACATAAAAATGTATCCCGGGAACCGAATCTGCAACCAACGATCGCAAGTATCAATCCTCCACAATTTCTCACAAAATAATAGTATACTTAAATTGGAAGCCAATTACAAACCTGCACTTATATTAGATTAGTAATAGAAAGTAAATCTATAGATGTTCCCAAAAAAATAGGATTGAACCTTGTCACAAATGAACGGTGACCGAAGAAGGATCTACGACATGCTATCTGTTAAGACTATTAAAGTTATTGATCTTATTCTTCCACTTGTTTCAACTGTTAGATGCCCACTGCAAGGCATGTCTACAATACCGTAATAAGGTTAAAATTTCTATTTACAAAAGTTACAGCATTGAAATAATGAATAAGATTGTTCCTCTGCAAAATTTGAAAATTTTCTAACGACATCTACTGCAAATAGTCACCTTAGTTTCCAGTTTTAAGCATAGAATCAATAGGCATTTGTTTCGTATAAATACAAACATACAATTAGATCACGAGGATATCAAAAATACATCCTTGATCAAATTAAAGTTCATGAAAAAATACTTCAGTAATGCTAAAAAGATATGTTAGCATATTAACAAGCATAAAGCACGAATGCATATCGCTAGAAGTGGAACGCCGGTACAAACTGCTCGCATGCAGAACTATGCTTTCAGTAAAAACTTTGGCAGATGTTTTCGTGTCCGCGGCTTTTGTACCTTTTGCTTTCCTATCTGTAAATATTTCCGACTGGAATTTTCAGTTCGTAGCAAACGTTTCTTCCATTCCTGAATATCACTGTTACAATTCTGTTATTTGATTTTCTTCATCCGTTACATCTCTGATCTAATAATCTGCTTCATTTAATACATTTTGTATACCCTGTTTTTATCTTATCACACTACTTTCTTTTACTTCTTCTCATTGTTTAATACTTTTACTATTAGTTTCTTTTTTACTTTAAATCTCAGTGTTTGCATCTTCTTTATCTACTATGTCTATAACAGTTTTAACAGTCTGAGTATTTTTGTTTTATTACTTTGAATCAAAGTTAATGTCGCTGTAAGCTGTTTGGTTCAGAACGCTTACGAACAGTCTTATGGGTATATGGGCAATATTTATGTCCACCATTGAAAATCCTATAGCTAAATTATTATTTACGAGTACTTTGGATAACTCTTATAAGGTTTATGGTCTATTTAAAAGCAAACTCAACAATAACCTACACAGCTTATTGTGTGATTGTCATATCAATACTATGATATTTTGTATAATCAGAAGTGCGAAAATCCATCCCATAATTTTTAAACAAAGTACAATTCAACTTTATAAGCACTCGTATTTATAAAATCAACAAACCAATAAAAGCTATGTATATCTTCATTGAAATTTTTGCTCGATTTCTTTGCTTACGAACAAGCTAAAAAAGAAATGGACCAAATTTATTTAATTTTATGTTACCGATAATAATGTAACCCTAGTCTTGATTTTGAGTAACAGAAGAAAGTGGGAAAATAAATAAGCCATGAAGTTGCATTCAAAATATTTATTTTATATGACATTTAAAACAATATTAAAATTGAAATGATAAAGGCCGGGTTTAATAGAAATTCTATTTGGTCCGGAAAACTCGTTCAATCCTTTACATTTCCATGTAAATATGCCGGCATGTAATTCCGCGAAGCAATGTCAAAAGACCACAAAACCCTCTGCGTTCCCATTACGTTTGCCTCCTCGCATATTCAGCGACATGATCGTAAGGTCACATATATTATGCATACAACTCGACCTGACTGGTATCCGAATCAATCCGGGAATGTTCGGTGTAATGCGATGGAGCCAAACAAAATGCGCCTATGTAATGAGGACTTGGATAAATCCTATTACAGCCCTTTGATGTTTAGATACAAGCTGTTCCTTATCTAAATTACAATTTTGTTTTCCTATAATTCGACTTCATTCAGTTCATAGATAATTACTAGATTCCGAGAATCTAATTTGTACTGTTCGACAACTTCTACAACTTTATTTATTTTATTATAAAGAGTCATACCAAGTTTGTAAAAGTTTTTTTTTTTTAATAAGTCAAGCTACACATATCTAATGCAGTTTGTAAAGTAAATACGCAGAAAAAATGTTATCAAATTACTTCAAATAGATGTTAAATGCATAGGGAAGGTACAAGGTTTAAAAAAAGCTCCTTATTCTTGTGGAAGCAGATACAAATCGTATACACTATACAAGTTTTTTTGGACAGAAAAAGACTGGCTAAATTTACGGGAATAGTCTAAAATTTTGTTCCCTCCCAATCTCGGACTATCTCGGCAACGCATGACAAATTTCTTTTAATATCTCTACCGTTCTCCCTTCAATCCGGATATGAAGCCCTCATGTTATTATCTTCTCGGCAATCTGTAGGGAGTGGGACGACGCTGCGATTAGCGAATACGCTCGCCCGATCACACGAGCGGCAGATAAAGGCTCGATAACACCTAATGCAGATGCTGACTACCATGTTACTTATACCTTTGTTCACTCTTTCATCGGTATCGAAAAGTTTAACGTTCATTGCGTTTTATTCTACCATATCGCGAACATTTAAATTAGTAAAAACTTTAATGTACTTCCTGCGCCGTGAATTGTACCTCCACGTACCAGATATGGGTAAATCGCGTGTCGGCTTTAAGCGTTTATGCAAATTTTAGTGCAGTGCAACGATAATTATTTACCCAGACCTGACCCCGAGTGGAATGGTTTGTTGGTGAACAAAAGCTTCTTCGGTACATTACGGTCTCCTAACATGGTCATTAATGCACTACAGCCTTTCACATTTCGTTAAATAGTCAATATTTCTCTGCAAATAAAGACTGGAGAGTTGAGAAGTTGTACTGTTTATTCTTCGTGACATATTTGTTGTATTTTAATATTATGTGGCTAATATTCGTTGTTTGCGTGCGAAAGACTTACTCCTAATCTGTTAAAATAGAGATTTACGAAATACCAAAAGCAGAATAGATTAATGTGAAATTGTCTATAAAAAAATACTTTTAAAATTAGTTTTAAATACTTGATTTAGTTGTCACAAAATGAGTAATTCCTTACATGAGTAAAAAAGAGATGAATGTATATAGGGTCTTGCAACCATAGGTAGCGGATTCGATTCCCGGCACATAATCTCATATAATTAACACTTTATACATTAATTGTATAGGATTGCCAATGCATACCAAAAAAAAATCCAGAGGATGATCAGTAGCGTCCTCTGAGTACCATTAGCGTGGCGATTATGGTATATCCCCTATAGATTTCTTAAAAGGAGGCCTATGGCTTGAAGTGTTAATGTATTTATTTATTTACTTACTTTATTCGAGATAAACAGTCACAAAAGGCAGTAAGAAAGTACAAACTTAGAAACTTAGAAATATAAAATTAGTTACAATTGTTACCTTTTAACAATCTCACTAAGAATTTAATGATTTATAGTCAAACAATGACAAAACAAATAAAAACTTTACTAAACAGGGATCAAAGATCCAGCACATTCTGCAGATCACACCGCAATAATTACGAGTCACAGCAAGCCGTCACGTTCCAATGAGGTTTAAATTGTATTGTGTGTATTCAATAATTTCGAACGAAAATGTCTTATAAAAGATACGAGAGAGCACGAGAATATATCAATATCACTAATATATGAATTGTGGAGGTCACACATCCTGTATAAGGGTGCACGTTTACCGATATTTGTCTTAGCTGTATAATGATATAATAATAATAATTTTTTTTTATTAATATATATTTTATAAATATAGAATTTTTATTTATCATTTGTAATAGTACATTTTAGATAAAAAATGAACTGATAAATTTACATATTTTAGTGTCACTTCATACAGAGTGATTAGAGAAAGATGTAACAACTTTTTGCTGACATAAGCTATATATTGACTTCTCTTAATCTTTTGTACTAAGAAGCTATCACTCTGTATTATATTAATATCGATTTTTATTATTAACAAAACATCATCGATTTTTACGATTTAATTTAAAAAAAAAAATCACATTGGCACATTTATTCACCGCCATATTAGTTTTATTTTCCTAACAGAATCTTTAATAATGGTACATTTGACAACTGTTTTAGCATATAAAGCTTTAAGCGCATTGTAGAGGCAATTTCAATGTTTTCGTTATCCAAGTTATAAGAGGAAGCGGAAAATATTATAAAATATAATTTCTTACATACATACATAAAGATAGTAAGTAGTTCAGGCAGGTATATATGTGTACTTGATTGGCTTTGCGTGGTATGATGTGGACCTCTTTTAAGTAAGTTTCTCCTACAGGGAGTACTCGATTGAAACCTCTAGATAACTTACTGCACCAAATCGGAAGGTAGTCAATATATATAAACTATCATGGATGTTAAAGATGGTAAAACCATGCTTGTTTAGCTTTTATTATGTCGATTTTAATTATAACTATACTTTCAAGTCAAATAATATTTTTAGTTAATCATTTCGACAAATTTTTAGTTTAATGCATATCTTAATATGAATGTAAAAATTTAGTTAATTATTATAATATTGCTAACTCTATAATCACCTGTCTAAAATTATTAAGTCTAGACATTATTGTCATCAAAAAAAAACTTTTTTTTTAATTTATTTATGTGGTATAACATTCTGATACTAATAATAAAAATATAATTAAATTAATACATACATAAGTAAACGAACTAAACGTACATAAAACAAAAATGATTTAATAATAAATAAAAATAAATAAGTTAATAAATGATTTATAATATAAATAAATAAATTATAGATGCAAATACATATATAAATAATACATACAAAAAGAAATAAGAAATATGTAAATTATGATATCTAATGCAATTTTATTGAAAATCTATAGTGGACGACTTTGTCCACCTGTGGATAGATCCTAGGTTTAAGTATAAAGTTAAATAAGATTTCTCATCTCATTATTATTTTAAATATGTCGGACTGTTTTCCAAATTGCAATTCATTCAGTAATTTATATTAGTTTTTAGTTACTTGCTAGACAAATTAAAATGCTGAATATAATTATTTGTGTTAGTTGTGTTATATTACAGCTTATGACTTGTACCACACCGTCGTATAACACTAGCGCTTTGTTATCGCGAATTTAATTGTTTACCATTCAACGTATGTAGTTTTTGAATTGATTCGTTTCAAGTGTTGATTGTTATGAATGATTTATTGCGACGCTTTGTGCTGAGAGCGGCACGTTATTTTTACCGAGCGCTCTCGGATGTGATTCGTGTAAAATTATCAAAACATGTTTGTGTCAATGTTTAGTCGTTTCGTAAGATTTACGATCATTCGAAACGAGATTAATTAGTGTTTTTTATTTACATTTAATTGAACATTTTTTTATTAATATAATGGAATAGGCGTTTGTTTTCCATCTCACCTGATGGGAAGTGTAAATGAAGACAAAGGTGGTACACGCCGATCCAAAAGAAACCTTTTCATTCTACTCTTGAAGGCTCCAGAGTTCAACTTATCAGGAAAAATAGACCCAAGCAGGTCGTTCCAAATCTTGACGACTCTCACCAATAACTGTCAAACCGTTTAGTTCGACTTTTTAGTATGTCAACAACATATGGATTAAATATTTTCCTGCGCCTAGTAGTCCGATAAAGGAATGGAGATGGCTCAATCAGTTTGAAAAAACAAATTTAATAATTCGAGCACTCTCTAAAGTGTTTTCTATAAAAAACCGATAAGCTGGCAACTCGACGACGATGCTCAAGGGGTATAGTCTGCTATTTCAGAGCTTTTCGTTGTTAATTAACCTACAGGCTCTTCGGCCAACTGACTCCAAAGCTTCCAGATGATATTTGGCTGCACCGTCCAAGAGTTGACTGCAGTACTCCATGCAGGATCGAACCTCGGCAGGGTAAAGATTAAGCAGCTGTTCAGAGCGAAGTACCATTTGTGATGATATATTGCGAACGGTAATAGCCTAGCGGTATAGGATAGTTCTGATTCCTATGATACACACTTATATATAATTCGTACTTTAGGCTTTAATTATAAAAGATTGCCAATGTTCACAAATAAATTTCCAAAAGTTGAACAGCAGCGTTCTCTGCGTATCATAATACCACACAGATCGCCAACCCGCCTGCCAAGCGTGGCGATTAGGGTATACCCCCCCCCCCCCCCAAATGGACTAAAACGACGATGATATTGATTGAAATTCTGTCTTTGGTTTTATTTACAAATTAATTTTGTTATTAAAGATATCAAAATTGTACTTACAAATTCAAGTTTATTTTTATGAAGTGTCTTTTATGATTTCTTAAATATGCTTTCGGAATAAAGATCTAGGTTTTAATTGATCAAAAATTACAATTAAATAAGAATATTTTTAAATAATAGAAGGAAAATAAATTATTCCAACAGCTGTTTTGTACGATATGGTACAAAACAGATGTTTGTTTTTTTAAATGTAATTTATTACGAAATCTTTAACAACCACGTGTACGGAGTAGCAAAGTAATACTTAATTCATTATGCGGTTGGGTTTGGGAAAGTCTATTAATCGTTGCATATATTTTATGGGATTTGTACTGTGACTACAATTTACATTTTTCCCGGATATTCCCATTAACTTCTCATGTAGTGTGTACTGTATAGATATTCCCAAATATGTAAGGAAATTATATATATATATATATATATATATATACACATATATCTAGTCATCAGATATTACGTATGCTATATGCTGTATGGTATGTACTTGATGATTAGCTTCCTTCCTAATCCTCTTAAAATGTTATATATATATGTAGTAATGTCGATATGCTATTTTAGGACTGTATTTTTAGCAGGCCAATACGCGTTGATGTGATACAGTTGTATTAGCGACTTTAAACACAATTTATAATTTTTGCTTCTAATTATATTTTGAAGTAATGAAATAAATCGCATATTTTGTCAAATATGTTGATACAAGGTGTAAAAACTATAGTACCAACTATTTTTTTAAAAGTTAGTTAGTTAAAGTTGGTTAGTTTTTCCACTGAAAAAAGGATTAACGCAGTTTTTTTTGGTTGATATTTGATGTCAGTTACTTTACTAACTTTAACTTTTTCGCTTACAAACACGTTCCCGTTCCTGTTCAAATAAAATAGTTTGAGAGTCCTATACATACACACATATATATGTATATATATATATATATATATATATATATATATATATATATATATATATCTATATATGTGTGTACATATATATATAGTATATACTTGGGTCTCTCAGGGTGTAGGTATATATGAGTATATGCATAAATCAAAAATAAACCCTTAAACAAGAAACTTTGATTCGTCTCTACTCAATAATAACTTTTAATTAAAAAGGTGCTAACAAAATATGTAAATTCATTGAAGGATACATCCTAGGGCCGATTAGTCTTGGAGGTAATGGCAACACGATGAAACTTGAAGTGTGTATATTGATCTAACTTCACCCATATTTATATCAATTCTTTTAACTATGAAAAAAATTTTCGACCAATAGAAACCGTTAGCCAATCAAATTTTTTCGCACGACGTATATATAAAGCATCTTGGCATGGGATTCCCCTGTGCGATTTGCGGCTGACTATGAAGATATTACCATGTCAACGATAACACACTAATCTTGCCAGCAGTCAGCGATTTTCGCAACTATTACTAGATAATATTAATTTAAAAAAAAATATTCGAATTTATAATCTAGTGACGTCTACAATGTTAAATTAATGGCAAAATAATATCCATATATACAGTTAATCTTAATTCGAAATAAAACCTAGCATTATAAAGGACATGTCCCGAATCGATCGTAAATTATGGTCAACATAGTTTGGGACCATTATCGGCGTATTAATCGATTTGAACCCTACTATTGTTAGGGATCGGATCGTTCATCCATTTTATTTCATTGTACGAACCCACACAATTTACTTTTTTACCCTTTACATTTTTCTATTCTATTCCGATTTCGAAATTAAGCTATTTTAATCCTTATTTGAACGTGATAAGATCTTTTATTATTTACCGAATTAAAAATTACAACATGTTTATTATTCATTGGGAAAGTGCACGGATCATACACGCCCAAAACTAGTGTCTGTTTAATTTAAATACATTACGTTTTTTTTTTAATTAATGCAGTATTGTAAGAAAGAAAATTAAGTAGACAATGGAAAGATAGATACTGTAAAAGACGAAAGGAAAGCACTGAAGAATAATTCTTAAAGAATAGAAGGAGAATGACAAATTAATAAAAAATGTGTAAAATAGATAAATATAAATATAAATAAAAAAAATATAAAAAAGAAAAATATTTATTCGAATATCTCTGCTCCACGTATGGCAAGAGAAACGAGAGATCCCAAAAAAACGTGAATACCAAAAATAATCTTTCATATATATAAATCAACTTGCATTTACTAAGGTATCTTTAAAAAGCTTGCATATCGATCTTGCTTGTAGGGATATACCATAATCGCCAAGATTCGCGATCATAGTCTGGTATTATGTACACCCAAAACTAGTGTCGGTTTAATTTAAAATCATGTAACTCTAATTATTATAAATACTTCACAAAGCAAATCATAGAAATGCAAATGATAAGTGTTAAAAGTCAAAGTAAATGTGAAAAAAATAACAAAAGGATACATTACATTATAAATCAGTAACAGAGATATCAATTAAAAAATATTATTTGTTAATTTTAATTGAATTGATTTTGACGGTAAACTAAATAAATTATTATTAGCCGCTATTAACTCGTCTGCATCCACTCCAAACCGTCTCTAGTGGACGATGGAATAAGATAACGTAAAACAGTCACGTATTTAATATTTACCTTAATTGGCTCTAACCTCGTATTAATGCTTGCAAAGAAATGGAAATGTTTTTTCCATTTATTCATCTTTTAATCCAGTTTCTGTACGGATTATAAATTCAAAGTCGAGGGTCGAACATGACTCTAAATCAAGTAAATCAAGTAACATAATAAATAGTATAAGAAAGAAAATTAAAATTAACGTTAGCCAAAAATTGGAAAATAAATTATGAAATTAATCAATACTGTGATCTAGAAGCGAAGGTGGAGGAAGAAAAGTGATTAAAGGCAGATCTTATACAAGCGATGGAATGCATGAAAGAATAATTCGAGAAGAATAGAATAATGAGAAATTAAAATTTTACTGAAAAAATTATTTATTCGAATATGAAATGTCTCTACTTCACATATAGCAGGAGGAATGAGACGGCTCCAAAAACTAATAAAATAGAAAGTAGTCTTTTAAATTTATGTAAGAAAAGGACCAATATTTAGCCACTTCCGCACATGCAGTGGTAGTCGTGCAACAAAATGTACCGCCCGCCAGCCTGATAAAAGCGTATGCGGCAAACAATGCAAACTGCCACCGCCAAAGCACTCAACACGTGTTTCACCCCTCCACGGGGCATCTTCAGGAGTTATGTTACACCGATTAGTGCCAAACACAGAGTACCAGTAGAGCACAATATACAAATATTGGTCTTTTTCTTACTTAGGATGGACTTCCGCAAGGTAACGCCTGATTCCATTAAATGTTTTATATTTATAATTAATTAAACCTGTATTAAGGTATCTTTAAAAAAGTTTTCATATATATAGGGGATATATTATAATCGCCACGTTTCGCAAGCGGGTTGGCGATCACAGTCTGCTATTTGTATAGGAACTTTGGCAATCCTAAATAATTGATGGACATAGTTTGAACTATTTAAGATAGTATTCTGGGAATTGAAGTCGCAACCTACGATTGTAAGTTTCACTCCTCTATCGCTAGGCTACAACTGCCGATATGTGTTAGTTAGCACCCGCTTTATATTTTATGACATCTTTTTATTTTTAGTAATATTTATTCGAGTCTTGATCTAAATTTATTGGAAGTTTTATTATAACTTTATACACCAATACCACACTTTGCGTCGTGGTTACGTTCCAAAAAAACAGGACGCAAATTGTAACGCCGCAAAGTGAATTAAGATTTTCTGCAGCAAACCATGTAAAGAACGAAGAAAGGTTCCAGGGTCACGAAAATACTACTTTTTAAAAAGAAAATTGAACAAAGTAAACATTTTAAAAACAAAAATAATATAACTCTGCACATAAATAAATTGGAATAATATTTATCTTTTTTGTAACCAGAAACCACACGTAAATATTTATATAAATTTATTATTCTCTTTTAAAAAAGCACAACACACTACATTACTACACACTAAAAATAAACAAAAAGAAGTGAAAATTAAACTGTATTCAAATTGCGTCGATTTTTAGCTAGAAAGGAAATCTCCAAGTTGTGATAGCATGGCGCAATTAAAAACAAAAGTGTTGCCATCTTTTAGACTCTAACCCAAAACAACGCAACCTTGAAAATCTAATGACGCACAGTGAAAATTAGTAGTAATTAAGCAGCGATGCAACTTCGAAAAAAACGCAAAACGAAACCACGCAAAGCGAGGTATTGGTGTATTTAATTAAAGTTAAAATCTATCAACTATGAAGTAAATTACTCTGACAATGTACATATCAAAAGTAAAACTACATAGACGAGTATTGAACGTAACGTGTATGAAATAGAAATTGCAAAAACTCAGCAAGCGACCCAAAAAACAAGTGAACCATATTCATTACCCTGTACTACAACAAGGTTGAATAATTTAAAACCACACTTAACAAGTTACTTATATCATGTCATCGTGTTTTAAAATTTTAAATAAAAGATTATTAAATACAGCATATATAAATAAATGAAAATGATTTAAATGTGAGATAAATGCAAGGGTATATAGTATGGTAATACATTATGGTATAAATAACACATTGAAATCGCCAACCTGCCTGCCTAGCGTGGCGATTATCGAATTTCCCTCATGTATATTTTTTGGGAAGGCCTAAGAGTAATCAATAGACGAGTTTCGGCTACCGTACGCTACACATATATAAATATGTGTGTGTGTGTGTGTGTGTGTGTGTGTGTGTGTGTGTGTGTGTGTGTGTGTGCGCGCGTGCGTGTATGCGCGTGCGTGTGTGTGTGCATGTGTGCGTGTGTGCATGTGTGCGTGTGATCGTGCGTGAGTGTGTGCGTGCGTGCATGTACGCGTGTGTGTGTGTGTGTATTAGCGAAACCACGTACAATTCGCTAAATTATACGG
Organism: Battus philenor; assembly: GCF_028537555.1. NCBI lineage: Eukaryota > Metazoa > Arthropoda > Insecta > Lepidoptera > Papilionidae > Battus > Battus philenor. The sequence continues at coordinate 14,757,675 of NW_027181737.1, read as the reverse complement.
TCAGTCTTATACATTAAAAATTTCATCAAGTACCTTAAAACTTACAATTATGTTTCATAAAACAAAACCACTGATTATAGTAATAAAGAATAATAAATATAATGGCATATCAATGAACGATTGCTCCGTTTTTTTACCCGCACACAGGATATCCTCGTTAAAAATATTCTCGTATATAAAAAAGAGTCTCGAACGCTTGGGCGGCGCAAACGATTTTAATTTAAAAGTTGATTAGGGAAAAAGCTAGAAGCTATTAAGTGCCATCGATAGTTTTAATGCGAAACTGGAGCTATTATTATTATTTGAATAGAGCACGCACAGCGATGTCGACGGTGGAGAGGAAAAAATTCACCAATAATGAAATTATCGGTGAACCGCTCGGCTATTAAATGCAGACCGGCCGTGAAATGTGGACCCCGGCACCGCCCCCGAGCCAAGGGAGCGAAATGATTGTTTTATCTAAAGGAGAGAAAAATGTAATTTGGCTGACGGCTTTAATATTCTTTACGAGCTAAAGGATATCGGTAAATTAGATATGAATTGGTTCACAAAAATATATATTCATCTACGATTTAATTGATTTTATATAACAATTAAATAGCAAGTATTTAATGGAATTAGGCGTTATTTTGTGGAAGTCCATCCTAAGTAAGAAAAGGACCAATATTTAACAAATTCCGCACATGCAGTGGTAGTCGTGCAACAAAGTGCACCGCCCGCCAGCGCGCTGATAAATGCGCATGCGATAAACAATGCGAATTACACCTTTTGCCATTGCACGAATACGATTGCATGTGCGGAATTCGCTAAATATTGGTCCTTTTCATAATTAAATAGCAAGGACGAACCTCATTAAAAGAATCACTGTCACCCAGAGAGCAACGGGGAGAGCTACGCTCAAAGTTCCGCTGTGAGATCGAATCAATGAGGACATTCGTATGAGATCCAAGATCATCGACGTATCTCGAATACTTGCACATCTGAAGTGGCAGTGGGCGTGGTAGACGCGGCGTGGGCAGGTTTCCCACTAGGTGGACCTACGACATAAGGTCACAGGAATTCTCTGGATGTGGGCGGACTGATCATCATGGCGAACCTTGAGAGAGGCCTGTGATGCAGTGAACATGCACTGGCTGTAAAAAAGAAGAAAAATAATGAAATAATTGTGATCACAGCTATTCATTTATCATCATCACTTGAGATCTGTATATGATCAATATTAGGCTTAGATATCCATCAAAGATCGTCTAGCGTCTTTCCTTGAGTTTAACTATGTCGACAGTATATCTAGTAGTTTATATTTCTAAAATTGTCTCAAGTGAAAAGAGTTAGCTAACACTTTTTACTGTAATATATACATATACATATACAGTTGAATAAATAAAAACCATTACAACTTGCTTTTATGTTTACAAGTTTTAGAAGTGCAACTTGCAAAACCATTCTGTAATAATCAAAAACATGTCTTCAATACAAAGACATGTGCTTTGATATTTCAAAATTTATATGCTAATATTACTTCGTGTAATGTGGTGTACATAATTTTTTATATTAAATATACAGGTTGGATGTAAAAGCTTTAAAGTGGTGAATTTATAGCTGGTCACTAAATTTGTGTGAGTGATCTATGAAGTATGATAATGATACGTTTATTTATATTTTCAATTTGAATGCTACAAGAGAAGAGTGAATAGGTTTTTTTCTAGGCAAGCATGTACCATCGAAGACATCGTCATCGCTCAACATCAGGTGAGACAGAGGTCAACTGTCTCGCCTGTAAAGATTAAAACATGCTTTAAATAATTTCAATCCGCCTAAGCACTATGTTCGCTTCCTTATCGGTTAAACGTTTTATATTTATGTCAGCTTTATGCAATGCGCTTGCAAAATTTTCTATGCCAAACTAACGGTGATTCATCCGTTTTAAAATATTGCTCACCAGAATTTGAAAAATGGACAAATGAAAATTGAAGATTTTTCAAATACGTTGATATCTCTGAATTGTCGCGTAATATATTTATGAACACAAATAAAAACTTTTTAAAAAATCGTATTATTGTGTGAAGGATTTTTAAATATTTGAAGGAATCAGGCGCTATTTTGCGGAAGTCCATCCTAAGTAAGATAAGAACCAATATTTAGCCACTTCCGCACATGCAGTGGTAGTCGTGCAACAAAGTGCACCGCTCGCCAGCCCAACAAAGTGCAAAAAATATACCGGGAAATATAATAATAATTATCTTATTATTTGAATCAAAATAAAACATGTTTCGGAACCGAGTGTTCGGCACCGACGTCTCGGCGCTAAATATTGGAATCCAAGTTTTAAGGATAGATTTCCACTAATCGTAGATATTAGTTCTGCGAGTAATATTTTCAACTCAAAACTAACAATTTCGGCAAATTCTGGTAGACGAATCAATTTGAAGTTACGAACCAATATTAAATCTAGTAACTTTGAAGGTTGAGCTAGTACAACAAACGTACATATAATATTACCTCCCGTACAATATTTAAAACAAAAGTAACACTCCATCTTTGTTTCTGATTGCAAGGCGACTATATAAGCAAAATATAACACTTCGATAATTTGGCAATATGAATACAATCATTCGTAATTTGTGACACAAAACCGACGGTGTCGCTTACCACGAGTTTACGAACGTGTCTCGAATTTTAAAAGCCTCCATAATTGTTCGAAGTCGACCCGCCCACGACGCGATCTACAAATGAAAAGTCGCCGCCAATTAATTAGTGACCCTAGTACGCTCGTGAGAACGGTTCGTGACTTGGCTCCGGCTACGGGAATACGTCTAGAATTATAACTGTTATAATAATAAATGTCATATTAAAAATATCACGTTGATCAGTACAAATAAGATAACATACACAACACAACACTACACACACTTTCCGGTGATTTGTATATTCACTTTTAAAAATATTGGGAAGTAAAAATGAACATAGTCAAAATATATATCTAAACCTTATGTGTATATCTTTGCCCACTGCAAACCCTAGGCCGCCCCCAAAGATCGCCACGATGGACTTAACTATGACGTCGGTCAATCACTCAGAGAACCTTTCTGCCCCAAAGGGCCAACAGTTGAACGATGTGCCACGCCTACTGCCACTTGAGACAGGCAATTCTTCGAGCTACGTTATCACTAACATTATTCATCTTGCAGATGCATATATATATATATATATATGTGTTTTTTTTTTTTATAGAGGTTTAAAAATACGTTTACGTATCATAGGGCCTGATGTTGGTGCCCCGTATGTCGGACTCGATCTAGATCAATACCGACTAAAAACAATCCTCTCTCTTCGGTATCCCTGGTCCCCACGGCATGGCCGTTAGGCATTACTTCGCGGGGGGGATTTAGCCGCAGCTTTCTCTGATAGAGTGGCTGTTCAGGCCAACTTCCTCCGCTCTTGCTCTATTTTACGCAACTCCTTTAGGACCGTCGTACAGTACGCGCTCGTAAGTTCCCAGGCCGAAGGCGAGGATAGCATTGTAGCTATCAGAGTTTCAGGATAGATTTTGCATCCTACACCTTCTTCCCAAGACCTCCTGGCTTCGTTAAATCGGGGGCAGACGAAAAAGACATGCTCTGCATCTTCAATCATTCCGACACAATTAGGACAGTCAGGGGAATCTTCGTATTTGAACCTATGGAGATACGCTCGATAACAGCCGTGGCCGGATATCATCTGAGTCAGGTAGTAGTTCAACTCTCCATGATCTCGGTTCACCCATGACTCTAGGTTTGGTATAAGCTTACGCGTCCATTTTCCTTTCGTCGACTTATCCCAGGACGATTGCCACTGTTGCAAGCTTTTCAGTCTTCCCCGAATTCTAAGTTCAGCTGAAGTTGGGTCTGATTTGCTATTTTTGCTACGGTACAGGTCAGTTCTTTCGTCTGCAAGAAGCGCAACAGGAACCATACCTGCTATCACGCATGCCGCATCCTCCGATACTGTACGAAAGGCGCTAGCTACCCGTAGAGTGCTGACTCTATAAACAGAGGCGATTTTCCGTCGGGACTCCTGTTTGCTCAGTGCGTCGGACCATATGGGTACTCCGTACATAAGCACTGACGTAGTCACCGACGCTAATAACTTCCTGCTGTTTTGCTTGGGACCTCCGACATTAGGCATGAGTCGGCAGAGTTTAGCTGTCACCAGAGACGCTTTCGCTGCTGCTCTCTCAGCCTGATCTTTAAAGTTTAGCCTATGGTCGATCATTATTCCAAGGTACCGTATAGCTGGTTGAGATGCGATTTCACAGCTGCCGACTTGAGTGTGATGGTCTCCGCAACTCTCCTGCCAGTAATGAGCACTGCTTCCGTCTTCTGCTCAGCCAGTTCTAGTCCGACTGACCTCATCCACAGGGTGTGATTATTTGGAAGGATCTTTCAAATGCCCACTTCACTTCCTCCACGTGTTTCGCTACTATAACGACTGCTAGATCATCAGCGAATGCGACGAGTTTAGTTTCGCTGGGAAGATGTTTCTTTAGGAGTCCATCGTACATAGCGTTCCACAAAAGTGGCCCTAGTACTGACCCCTGTGGGACGCCTCCGGTGACTTTGTACTCCTCCGTCCCGATTTCCGTAGTGTATATGAGGACCCTATCAGAGAAGTAACTAGCGACTATTTTACGTAGGTATAGAGGTACATTCAGTGAGCTAAGTGCCCCCATGATGACCTCCCATTTTGCTGAGTTAAAGGCGTTTTTAATGTCCAAGGTGGCAACCAGGCAGTATTTTATCGAGCCTCTCTTCCATCTTTTCCCAGACACTGCTAGTTTTGCTATATTGACTACTTGCTCTATAGCGTCCAGCGTAGACCGGCCTTTTCTGAACCCATACTGTGAGTTAGCTAGGTGGGGTTCAACTGCTGCTTCGATCCTGCTGTGGATAATACGTTCTAGTATTTTCCCCGCAGTATCCAGCATACAGAGGGGCCGGTATGACGATGGCTCGTCTGGTGGCTTCTTACCTTTAGGGAGAAGTACCAGTCTCTGTCGTTTCCACGCGGTAGGAAAGGTGCCTTCCAGTAAGCAGCTATTGTAGGCCTCCAAGAAGACTCCTGGTGTTGCTACAATAGCTTGCTTAAGAGCTACGTTGGGGATCCCATCCGGTCCCGGAGCTTTGTTGTTTCCAACCCTACCGCATGCTACCATTAGCTCCTTCTCGGTAATAGGGGGGATTTCATTCGGATCCACAGTCCCTAGTTGAAAGGAGGATTTTGGTTGCGTGGGGAACAGAGCTCTGACAATTCTTCCCAGTAGAATAGGACAAGTGGGCGTTGTATTCTCATGTCTCAGTTGTTTAACTACAACCTGGTACGGCTTGCCCCATGGATTCTTTTCAACCTCTTCCAACAATATTTTCCACGCGTTTCTCTTGCTCTCTTTAATGGATTTATTTAATTTTAATCGCGCTTCCTTATATTTGTCGTAGAGCTGCTCGAATTGTGGTGTTTTCCGAGCCCGTTGGGAGGTTCTACGCGCCTTAACACATATTTTCCTAAGCTCAGCAATGTTATCATTCCACCAGTACACCGGTGGGGTTCGGTTGTTGTTGCGTCGCCTTGGCATTGTTGCATCGCAGGCCTCAGTCAGCCTCCTTATGATTTCAACCGCCTTTTCACTAGCACTTTTGGAAAGCAGTGGTCGATCCTCGAGTGCTATCTTGAACAGGCCGGGATCATACATGCTAGTCCTCCAACCCACTGAGCCAGTTCTTGTGTGTGGTACTCTATTTGTATTTGGCTTACATGATACCTCCCAGTATATGGCACAGTGGTCGCTAGCGGTGTAAGTATCCGAGATCTCCCAACTGTTATTTCCTCTTGCCAGTGTACTGCTGACGAAAGTGAGATCCACAATTGAGCTCGCCTCGCCTCTTGTGAACGTGGGTTTATCGCCTGTATTAAGTAAGGCGACGTTCAACAGTGACATCGCTTCCAGAAGCTGGCAACCTCTAGTGTTAGTAGCTTTACTACCCCAGTCCACTGCCCAAGCGTTAAAATCTCCAGCTATAGCTACCGGGGAGTACATTCGGACATCCTCCACTAATTTGGCCAGGAACCGGACGAACTCATCGTGTGTTAGGCTAGGTGGTGCATAGCAACTGTAGAAATGTACTCCATTAAATTTGGCTCTTACAAATCCAGAACAATTATTTTGATTACCCTGGAGAGGTTTAGTGCCACATGCCCAGATGACAGCTTTTCCTTCCTTATCGGTGATCCAGTTTAGGCCACTGATGTGCTTATAGGGTTCCGAAATTAGTACTATGTCTAATTTTAGCTCCCGTACAGTCTGCATGAGTAGGTCTTGGGCAACCTCACAATGATTAAGATTAATTTGTAGTACCTTGATCATTTTTGAGGCTGTCTTAACATCTGAAGTGCTTTTTTAAATACAGGGCAATGACCACATCCTGCAATGTGAGCACAGTCTTCGGAATTCCCAATGTCAACACAGAGGACACATCGGGCTTCCTTACCGCACTCTTTGGCTTTGTGGCCTATTTCCCCACATTTGATGCAGCTCTTCGATCTGTCATGTTTGTTGCTGCATTTGTTTGCAACATGACCATAGTGCCAGCACCTGAAGCATTTTATAGGCCTTTGAGAAGCTCTTATTCTACAATTGACCCAACCTATCTTGATGTTTTGCCGCTCTGTTAAGGTTCTTGCCAGTTCTGCTGCTACTCTAACAGAAGCCGTAAGTGTTCCTCCGTATGCTTTGCGAAGGGACTTGACACAGTGTTCAGAAATTTGGCTTCCTCCGCCAGTTATTTTCTGTAGGGCTTCTACGATTTCAGGCACCGTCGTGGTTTCGTCTAGGTCCTTAATCTCTAATTCCTGTTCAGGTACTTTGCATACTACCGTAGCATCTTTTCCAAGAACTGTGGAAATGATGTTTCTTATCTCCTGCGTTTTATCTTTTTGATTTTTCGCTAGGATAAGAAGCATATCGCCCGTAGCCGTCCTTCTAATTTTATCAACACATTTGCCTATATGATCCGCGGAAGCATCTTTTTTGACCCGCTTAAGGATCTCGGCGTACTGATCCTTCTGGCTTGGGCGAATGATAAGAGCACTCGGACGCGTTGCTACTTTCTTCTTGGGTTGCTTTTTCTTTTTTACCTCTTTCCACTCCGAGTGATCGTGTGGAAGTGGCGGCTTTGGCTTCAGCTCTGGCCTTACCGTAACTGCTAAGTCCGTTGTATTAGCTTTTCGCAGTTTCGGTGCCTGGCTGATCTCCAAGGATGAAGAGCGTTCCGTCCTTTTGACTTTTCGCGTTTTTCGGCTCTTCGGTGTTGCCGATTTGCTTTCTTCTTCGGTTTCTTTTACAGTCGTGTCCGAATACAATCTGTAAAGAGACGGTGACGTTTGCACTTCTCCTACAGATGTGGTGGCGTTTGATTTTCCGACGCTTCCAATTTCCCTGGTGATCTTTGCAAACGATGTACCTAGCGCGGCCACATGTTTGCGGATCTCTCCATGAACGTTTAATTTGCCCTTTATGTACTCCGCCAGGGCAGTGATTGTATTTTCGTGGAGCTGTAATGCCTTCTTCAGCTCCATATTACTTTCATTTTCGTTTGTTTTTTTGATTAATTTATCCATGCTGTTCCCACGAGAACCTAGGGAAATATACAGTCCGCTTCGGCAGAGCCCCGGTTACCGAAGTAAGGCCACTTAAGTACGCCTGAGGTGGGACCTGGTACCCTCAGGGGAGCGCTTGCGACGACCATTCCCTGTCGCCTTCCAGTCCTGGGCACGCTAGACCACTGACATCGGGTTGTGTTTTGTCCGCGAGGGCTATTTTATTTCACCCCTACCCTGTTTCGCAAATTGCTACTCTCGGGCTTTCCCCTATCCGCAACCTTGGGGACGCGCCACGTAGTAGTACACCTCAGCCCGTGGTATATATATATATATATATGTGTGTGTGTGTGTGTGTGTGTGTATGTATATATGTGTATGTTCTTAGCGGTAAATGTAGGCAAAATAACAATGTAAACATAGCAATCTCATTATATCTTTTTTTAAGAAGACAGAAAAAGAAATTTGGATCTTCTTTCGCTCCTCTCATGATTTATATCAGTTATTATTATATTTATCCATAGAGGAAAACGATATGAATGTAAGAAAATTTATTTAATAATATTATAAATACTATTAATATATTAAAATAGGCGACTGTAACACAGTTCTTCGATATCTAGCGAAAATAAATATGTAGGTATAAAAAAATTTCGCGTTTATAAAAAAACAACTTTTTTGTAAATCATCATATTTTTAAGAATCCAAATATATGTTATATATACTCCATACAGAATAAACGTATTAATGTTTATTAATATTTACGCTTCGTTTTTTTTAATAATTACTTATTTTAACTTTCGTCAATTTTCCAAGCGGCTTTAAGCTATTTCCTAAATAAAACCGCTTCCGCTTGTGAATTAAACAACCCGACTGCTCGAGCCCCTGAAGTAACTTTATAACGAGCTCATTAAGAACTTTTTGAACTTCGAACTGTTCAATGACCGCATCGATACGGTCCAAATCGATTAAGACGTAAATAAACGGCTTTTTTATATCCAAAAACGGTTTGACAAAACTGCTCTAATTAAAGCAAAGCAAATAAATTCATTAGTAAATAAAGAACTTTGTTTTTCATATCAAAGAGTGTACAGGATGATTGATTATAGGTATAAAAGCTTGAAAAGATTGAATGTATAACTCATTCATCAACAAAAAGCTCTGAAACTTTTACACCCATTATCAATCACCCTGTATAAAGTTTACCTTTATTATGCTAGTCTAAAATGCGACGTGACATATATTTCTGGGTTACCTTTTATCTACGCATTAACCTAAACATGAACAGACAAAATAAATAGTAACACATTTTGCCTATGGCAAGAAATATCCGATATGTTACGTACCACAGGACCCGCCATCGTTCTAAATACAAACGTTGCTGGAGTTTCTTAAGTCACTTCTTCTCCGTCAGCACTAATGTTTTCCGAAGTTCTAGGAAGACTGGTAATAGTAACCAATCAAGTCAAGGTACAGGCACCATTGACTCGGAATGTTAAACCAGTATTTTTACCGAGTGACAACTCAAGCCAAGGTCCCAGGTCCCCTCATGGTAGCTCTTGAGCCCATTCACTTCATGAAGCTTCTGCCTAAGCGATCTGAGACTTTAGCTACCTTCCAGGTGAAATTCTAGTGTCTTCTAGCCAAGCATGTAACATAGTATACCTTGCCATCACTTAACATCAGGCGAGAATCAAAAATTCAGTCAAATGCTTTGCCTATAAAGAATAAAAAATATAGAACCACAAGCCAAAGCTTCCTAGATCTTTTCTACCATAAAAGAGGTTTTAAGCTAAGAGTCCACAACGCACTGTGTCGTCACACTCGCGGGATCTGGTAATGCCACTCGGGCAGCATTGTGTTTGGTTAAAAAAAACCAAAGGCACTTCAAATAATACTATCAGCCAAGGTAACAGAGAATCAGTTCTGTTGAATCCATATGTAATGTCATCATCTTCATCATCATCATTGCAGACCTAAGGTAGTGCTGGCTATATACGGCCTTCGTCGATGATCTTAACAAGGATATATCTCCATTTTATTTACACTTTATTGTGCACCATAGATAATAGCTCAAATAAAAGAAACAATTGATATAGAAGTATAAGAGGCGGTCTTATCGCTCGAAGCGATCTCTACCAGACATATAACTACCATATAACCTTTGGATGGAGATGAGAGACGTAGAGGGCAGTTTAGGGTGTACATACATACAAACACACACACACACACGCATGCACACGCGCACCTACGCACAAGCACACACACACACACATACTTGGCCATATCCCGTTTCAGAGGCCAAAGAAGTGATATTTGGCTATCTCTTTATATGCTGAGAGCGATTGAGCGCTTTTTCTTATTGGACACTTGTGACTCTACTAATATATATATAAATATCTCGGAAAATAAAGTTCCTATTAAAGATCTTGTATCTGATACTCAAATCAATTACGGTTATATGTACATACAGAATGTATGATAAGTTATATAAGTATATACTTATTAAACTATATATATGAACAGTTGTAAGCGGGAGCGGCAATCAATTTAGTTAAACTTATCTAATCAAGACAAGGGATAAATTTGGACCGCATTTCTCATCTGTTGTGCAGAGTAATGAATGCGTAGAGCTTGTAACTATAACAAATAAGTTCAAAAGTCTTAAACTTTTGTCACATGAGGAGACGGTGGCAAGACAAGGTAGCACGATTAAATTTGTTCTTCACAAAAGATCACCACGATGATGAGTTTTGCGCTGCTCGCAACCAGCGACTTTTCACTAACTTGCCTATATTTTCAGTCCACCTTGATAAAATAAGAGATAAAGATAAAATATAAAATTCATTTTTTTATCTTAAGAACTTTTAACACAACTCTTATTGATCGTCAACTTTTTCATTTTTTTATCTATTTTATTTTCGACACTACTTTTATCAGCAAGATGTCATAGTTGTTGAGAAGAATCTGGAAGAAACTCCACAATAACACATATTTTAATCAGATTTTATTAAACAGATCTCAACATATAGTGATATTTTAAAACATTAATATAACATAAATAATTCAGATTATTTTTGTAATTAATTTTATCTAGAAATTTTTGGTGTGAATTGGGGTAGTCAAGATTACAAAGCAAAATGATAAACCAAAAAATTATAAAATAATAAATTATACCTAAACAATGTTGCATTCTAAATATCTCTGTTCTTGTCAATACTCTGTGCATCGGTTTATACACATTTCAATTTGTCTATGCTCACGATGGCTCCATTACATCAGTCTATTATTAATTCCGCACGGTTCAGGAGTTGCTAAGACACTATTAGATTAACCAAAAGATTGTCTATAACTAGCTTGATTGATGGAGTCGGGCAGTTTATGTTTACACAGATCTAAGATACGGTGAGTTATATACACCGTTAAACGGACTACTTTGAACCGGATAAGCAGGAATTAATGTCATTGATATTTCGCTAAAGTTGTGCAAACTTAAGTTATCACAGACCATGGCAATACAGAGGTGATTGTTCTCGTATTTCAAAATTTGAAATTCGCTTGCCAAAAAAGTCGTGCGAACTAAACTTGTGGCTTAACAGTACAGAGGTGACTATGTATTCTCGTATTTCAAAATTTGAAATTCGCCATCCTAAAAAGTTGTGCAAACTAAACTTGTGGGTATGGCCGTACAGAGATGATTATGCTCGTATTTCAAAATTTGAAATTCGCCATCCTAAAAAGTTGTGTAAACTAAACTTGTGGCTATGGCAATACAGAGGTGATTATTATCGTATTTCAAAATTTTAAATTCGCCATCCTTAAATGTTGTGCAAACCAAACTTGTGGCTATGGCAATACAGAGATGATTTTTCTCGTTTTTCAAAATTTGAAATTCGCCATCCTAAAAAGTTGTGCAAACTAAACTTGTGGCTATGGCAATACAGAGGTGATTATTCACCTTTTTCAAAATTTGAAATTCACCATCCTAAATTGTATTGATTTTTAAAATAGGTTTTGCAACTAATTTTAGTGAAATTTTATTTATTCAAAAGAGATATATAAAAATATTTAACATATATATTGCTAACCAGACAGCATTTCTCTGTTTATTGTAGATGCTGATTTGTTTATACTTATCAGTATTCGTTTTTCGAAAATTTGAAAATCGAATGAAATGATACTTGATTACGTTGAGTCAAACATTGAAATGTTGCATAAGCCTCTTACTACAGTGTAAAGATTGTTTTGAGTAGAAATACAAATATAGAACTAATTGCTCAACCTATTGCACATTTTCCTTTAAATGAGAAATTTGTGCAGTACATACACTTTATTCGCGCGGTATATGTTCCATAAATATGCCGCGAATACAGACACCGTGAATACAGAATAGTCATTGAGATGTGAGGATAAAGGATATGTTCCTAAGCGTCAAAACAAACCTCAAAAGATTAATTATATTAAGGCTTAAACAATGGTTTAAAAGGTTTCTAATTTTCTCTTGCTTCACGGTTTTTAATATCTTTAATTCAGACTGACATGAAGCAGTCGCATTGGTATTGTGCCTCTTAAAATATGGCTTCGTTCCATACAAGATCAATGTTCATAAAGAAATTTTCACTCATTTTCCATTCTTAAACATTCACTAAGATTGATGAAATTTGGCTGTTCAAAGTTTCTGTTTATTTATATTCTCAAAAGCACAGATAGCGGTGAAGTCAGCTTATGTTATAGTCCTGGGCATTATCATTTAACAACATACTTTAGACAAAGCTGTAATAAGATCTATTTTACTTTTTTATTAGGATATTTGACGGCATTTACAAAGGATATAGGGTTGGATACCTATTGGGATCCTTTTATTATTATATATGTACTTATTAGATGCACATATAAAGAAATATGTGGCAAATATAGGAATTGGGTCGCATTTTTTTTAATCCGAGAATAGTGAAAACGCTAATGAAGGAAGCCCGAATAAGGAGTATTTATTGTAGTAAGTTTTACATAAAGATATTAAAAGTATTATTACTTGATAGATCAGATTATTACACGATATCATAAATTATCAATGGTGTCCTGTTTTCGTCTCGACAAGAAAGGTAATAGAGTTGATTTTCCCGTAACAATAGATTCAACGCTAAGCCAATTTGGTGTGACGTATTCTCTATTTAGAACGATATTGTTAAACAAAATCGAAACGTATTCTGCTACATATACACGTCAATTCATTCTCACTGTATATGCACCCTTGTTTTTGTACTTATAATTTTTTTATACATAAATAATTTCTTTTAAAAGCCATAGTCGCGCAAAGATATATGGGGTGGACTATATTTGGGATTTCTCTTGGAGATCAAATCAAGTATGAATCCGTAGGTGAACAAAAATAAACGACATAGTCCGGAAAATTGGCAATTTGAGCGGCAATGGGTGGACACGCAACGCTTTGAACTGATGATCACTAGTGCCTTGAGGTTCTGGAGTAGAGATCACAGACTTGAAAGCAAAGCATAGGACATGTCCACCCACAAAATGGATGGACGAAAGCGGTAGTTCATCCTATCACTTTCGTACTGGCCAGGTAGCATGATTAAATTTATTTTTCTTCTTTTTCAACCGATGGACGACCAATGCAAGGTATCGGTCACCGCCAAAAAAGGCTACGATGACCAGTCTGACCGCATCTTAATAGTCCAATTAGTAGGGGGTCTACCTCCACCAGGTCTACCTCCACTAGGTCTACCTCCATTAGGTCTACCTCCACCAGATCTACCTCCACCAGGTCTACTTCACCAGGTCTAATTCCACCAAGTCTACCCACACCAGGTCTACCGGCACGTGATCGCCAGTCGAGATCCTTTCGGAACTAATGATTAAATTTGTATAATATTAATGGGAAACATAAATAGATAGGTATAGTATAACATAAATAAATAAGAAATTAATAGATAAGATATACAGTTAATGTTAATTCTATTTAAAATATGGCTTAAATCAATTAGAAGTAAATTAATTAGATATGTATAGGTACAGACAGCCGATCTTAATAAGATAGTCCAAATGGAAGTCTATGGTGAAAACAGGCAATGACTCAAGGCACATTAACACTGTTATACTAATATATTTATTTTATCATTTTTAATCTGTGGAAAAATAAGTACAAACTATCATAAAAACATTGTAACCGAGATGTGTCAGAGGAATACAAGCCGAATGTAAATAATTGCCGACGCCCTCTAAGCGAAAAAAAAAAAAAAAACATTTCGCAGTGGAAATTGTCACGTCCGCCGGATTTGACGCGTGGGGCGAGATTACGCGGCACGTGTCGCCGGGCCTTCACAAGTGTAGCCGTCTGAGCGTTCACTGAACACACAGCGTTCATTCAGTGTACACTCAGCGCCGGCTCAACGCACGGTCAGCGCTGATTTTTGACTGGGCGTATTAGTTTGTACACGGCTCAGTACTCCATTATTATAAGTACACAAATTGGCCTGTGTAGTCGACATCTTTATATAAAGAGGATGCCACAGAATCTAATGATATGACGTCAGACACGTATCAATTTTTTTTTAAATAATGGAACAGAATTGCATACCGTGTCATTGGTTATGAATGTAAAAGATTTAAAACAGTAAATGTATAGCTAATTTTCTCAAAATTAATGTTTGTCCTATCCAAATATGAATGGCTTCATATGTTAAAGAGTTTTGATATTTTTTATCTGTGTATCGACATGAAAATTTAAAAGTGGAACAGATATATATTTCGTTTCCCGATACACGTAAAACATTTTTAAACGGTTTTATTTAGTTCGACCCGTACGGAAATTATTTGTTTACTTATTTGGGTCAAAATTAGAAATTGAAATTTAAGCACCTCCCCCTTGTCAGATTGATCCGAAATTTGGTACACACATTTAATTTAGATGACAATACAATATAATAAAATCAATAACATTATAAATCTAAGATGGTCACCGATACAAAATGGCGGATTAAATATTTTTCCTTAACCCCCTCAATATGGGTATCAAATGAAAGGGCTACACTAATAAAACACGTTGATTATGTCAAAATTTAAAATTCAAGATGGACTCCGTTTTGTAGTTTTCAGTGCACATAAAATAAAACCGTTTAACTTAAAAGTTTTTTACCGGGTTTTATTTTTGTTATAAAACATTCTTTAATTTTTGACATGACGTTTCATATGTCAAAAGTGACGTTATGTTTTTTTTTAATCTGTCTGTAGTTATGGTACAGTGGAACGGTATTCAAGCGTCATGACACGCGGGGGATGAGATGTGGCAGGTGAAGCCGTGAGAAGGGGTGTTTGGGTAATGGAGCCTTAACATTTTACCTTAAAAATTCTTGCCTTGTTTCTCGGAGAACTCGGAGACATGTAATTAAGAAGTCTTTAAATCCTGACAGCGTTTGTATAAATTAATGTGTAATTTAGAGGAACGGCAGTGTGACGTACGGACGAGACATTATGTAGGAATGTACAACAAAACGTACTAGATTTATACAGAATGATTGGTTAGAAATAAAATATTTAAGGAGTTGAATATTTAGCTCATTTTTTATTCATTAATGATAAGTATACCTTATCTAAAATCAATGGTTTCAGAAATAATAAATAGCGTTAAGATGATACAGTATGTAAAAGCATTTTCGAAATTCGGTTAAGAACATAAAGGAATTAAGTATTGTTTACTACCTATCTCTGCAGACTTTTACTGTTAAAAGTTACTGGCCTTTCGCATTCCAATTTAGTTTCAGAGTCATCACTTATTACTAGAAGATTGAAAAAAGATATGAAAGCTTAAAAAGTTTGGATCATCGCTTATTTGTTTTCAAATAATGTGGAGTTACAGGCTATTCCAAAAATATTTTTTTTAAAAACGTTTCCAAAAAAAAAATAAGCGTTATCTACTATGGTGCAGACTGTATTTGATTCAAAAGTTATTGACCCATCGTATTCGAATAGAGTTTCAAAGTGATCACTTAATACAAAATGATTGGAAATAAGTGTAAAAGATTTTTGCTAACAAATGAGATATACATTCACCCTATAAAACTTTTATATCTACAATCAATCGCCCTGTATGTGATATACCTCTTAACGTTAAAATACCTTTTGACCGTATCATCTTCATCTTAATTGATGAATATCCATTTATATATTTACTTAAAACTTAAATCGAAATATTAAAAGGAATACAGACAGAAATTAATACACAAAAAACAAGATGAAATTGTACAAAATCCAGTAAAGTTTCTACTAATGATTGAGAGAAATGGCAAATAAAATGAATTACAAATTTAAAAAAAAGGATGTAGCACAATTCAGAGAGATTATAAATTCATAAGAAATTGATTGCTTTAAAGCTTTTACACCTGTAACTAATCATCCTGTATAAATCGATGTCGAATAGGACCAACCAATAAAAATTAATTAAAATTTCTGTTACTGAGTAAATGATTTTCAAATGACAATTTAAATTTGGAATCATCGGCGTAGTTCGTATTTTATTAAACACATTTATGAAAATAGGAATAGAATATAAAATAATTCATCTGAGTCCAAGACGCTGACTTTAGACATTTTCAGTTCTACATTCAAAAACTTCGCGAAGAAACGCACTTTGTTCAAAATAGAGATGTAAGTCGCAACAGATTTTTAGGTCGATTAAAAGGAGCCGTGCGAAGTAACGCGACTAAATTGCGATGTCAGTTCAAGCGAGGCGTCTATCAGAACGACTGATGCTGGAATAGACAGCTCGTTTTAAAACTCACACGACCTCTTCCATTAGTATGTATAACATCTGATTGTTGTTATATATTGTCGGTTGCTTTTACTTACCACGATTATTTATAATAAAGTATAGCGACATAAGTAGAGAGACTTGCGAAATATTTTTGTTATGTTTAGTGAAACTTTATTAGAATTTCGACTTTGCACTAAATAGACTTTTCGAAACAAGAGTGAATAGGTATCTTCTGGGTGAGTATGTACCATTATTCCGGACTTTATTATAGCTGAAGGCTAGCCGTCATCTAGTCCTGATCTTTATCTACTAGATTATCATTTATGGCCTGTTTTAGAGAGTTTTTTATCAATTCAAATGTGTATCGCTAGTGTCTTTTTGATAATACATTTTTGTACTTTTACTAAATGTGGGAGTCGGGAGAGGGTTGCACCTATTTGATACGGTATCTTTCTTCTCCCAGCTGCGAGTCACGACAGCGTTTTCTCATTATTTACAATTTTTCTACATACACATGCACTTAAAATGTATAAATATAAACAACACAATTTGGCGATTTACTAAATTATACATTAATTGGTACATTAATTTATTTCAAGTCGCTGCCTAGTTGCTGTTGCTGCTGGTTTAAGACAATGTGCCATAGAATGATTCTTGAGGAGATCCGGTAAGTTGAACGGAGGTATATTAAGGTTTCCACATAAGGTCACGTGGTTACGTCTTTTGGATTCGAATCCGGATCAGTGTCTGAGTAAGTCGTGAAAAGTATGTACTGTGGAGCCGTCACATGGGTAAGTGTCGTTGTCGATTATTTTAAAACGGTGCAGGTACTGCTTGCAGTACCCGTGCCCGCTTAGTAGATGTGTGAGATGGAGAGATGTCTTAATGAGTTTTACAGGGTATGGTTTATTCTATATGACATTATAATTTATAATTTTAAAACAATCCATATGACTGGCAGTGAAGAATTATCCCATTGATAGAATGTGTGCTACTATTTATAATTGCATACAATGGAGACCACTTTAAATAAGCTTTCTATATGTTTTAATGGTTTAATATTAATGTATTGAAAAGGCTTATTATTCAATAAACGAATGTTTAAATGACAAGAATCCTTGGCAGTAATGTCGCCTGACTATTTTGATTTCATTTAGGCTATGTCTGATAAAGTGTATATGTATAAATCTGTATTGTTAAAGTTTGTTAAAAGATGTGTTGTTGTGGACTTTCTTTCTACTTCTTTTCCACGTGACATCTTGCGAAGCAGAGTAGAGTATATAATAAAATAGATTAAACAATAAACAAATAAAAAATTGATGATCAACAAGAGTTCTGTTAAAAGTTCTGTATGTTATCTTTATCTAAAACGACATTTAAAAACTAACTAAAAGCAAACAACCAATGCAAACTTAGGATAAAACGTTATAAGTAACTTAACATTTACAGTGAAAATAATACCGAGGTTCCAAAAAAAAATAGACAAATTAGCAAAAAGCCCAAAATCCGTGCAGAGAAACGGCACGCAATAAATCCACATATGTCCATACAGACAGTCAGACGTACAAAGCAAACAGCGCACTTTTAAACAGGGGACACAAACTAATTTGCATATGGAAAAGCATCACTCGTATCAGGTTGGGGATGCGAGTGTAAAAATTCGACACGATCGATAACCATCCACCGCCGTCGGACCCTACGCGTGCCGAACTGTGCCTTGAAATTTAAATTTTTAACCAAATTGTGTTGTTTATACATCGCTTCTGCGACATGATCTAGTTTGAATTTAAATAATTTCTCACCTATCTCGCCTATTTTATCATGTAACACTGACGATAGTTGCTTTGATTTTTAAAGACGAACAATTTATATGAAACATATCGTTATTATAACTATGTTATTCTTTCGTTTTAACTCCTTCTTGACTATTAATTTATTGTATATCCTCTTCATATTCACCAATTTTACCTGTATTGGGTTATGAAGGTTCAGTTTCTACCCAATACATTCACGATGTTATCTATTCATCACATTTACCTCTTTTCAAGCCATTTTGGCTTCTCTAACTACTTCCATTACAGGTCGATCCACTTTTTTAAAAATCTTGTCACTCTATGAGTCGGCCTTAGATATGACTTTATCTGATCCTTGTGCCATTCCTTAATATCTCACTTTCTTAGAGTAACATCAAGCTTCCTCTCCATTACTCTTTATTTCTGCATCATATGTTATAATGGAAAAAAGTCATCGGTTCTTCTTCTGTCATCTTAAAGCTATAATGATTCTAAACATACCCTGATCTATATCTGAAATAATAATAATTGTGTATGAAGTCCTATTTTACGTAGGTATTTCAGTTAATTTACACTAGCTTAGATATTATATTGTTCGAGTAACAACAAAGGTCGTTACTGACACGAAATCTAATATTTCAGAAATTCCGACCCGCCTATATCAAAACAGTTGGAGTTACTAAACGCGCCTCTAAACTATAATTAATAAATGTATAATAACAATTCTGAACTCTATTCGTTACGCCGAAGTCAAAATCATCGGGGGAGCGTATAAAGCCAACACTTCATATTTGTTATTACGAGAAACACGCGGGAGGGCTCCATTCATATTCAAATTACTTTCAAATCTACAACTATTATTATGCTCCGATGCATTGTACCGGCCCTTGGGACCTATATCATTATTTCTCGTCCTCGAAATCACTCGCAACAACCATTGTCGCCGCCCATGACTTTGGACAGAACTTAGGGTGATATAAAATCGTTTTATATCACTTTACTACCTATTTACCATCCGAGTCTATTCATGCATTATGTTTTACTGTTTTGTTAAAGTCGTGAACGAAAATTGTAATACGTTCACTGAAGTGATTTATAATTTACAAAAGTTCATAAATTTACGAGTAGAAATTACGAAGTCAAGGGACATCCATTAGTAATAAAACATTTGATTAGTAGATGCGAGAATTCATCGGCTCCTTTGGCTTGTAATTTATGTGACAGTAAATATTTTTATGTTCCATTAATGTACAATTGGATTCTGATATCGAATTCTCTAATGCCCGTGGCGCCTGAATACCGGCGGATGTCGGTTGAACTTCGTCCCAAACAAATATCAACTTTTAACACCGAACCCCATTTCTGTTTTTCTACTAAACACATTATGTTTTGACGGTATTAACTTCGGTTGTTTGGTAAAGTTTGAATCTATTCATCATATTTTTTTAAATCTGATCTAAATATTTTAAGTTCATATACCTTGTAAAGTTCATCGGGAGACACCGGTCTTCTTGCAAGTTTATTGGGGGGGGGGAGCATCTTCATCAGCACTCATCTCTAAGCCTGAAATAATGATGATCATAGACGTCCATTGTTAATTTTGTATAAATAACTAATTGTTAACTTTTTTTGTAAATATATAAACAGAAACATATGCTAATGATTATATTTTGTGTTATCTAAACTACATATAAATATTTAAAAATGAAACTTGCTACTATGATAGCAATATGATTTTCTTCAGCTATATATTTATAATTACACAAACGACTTCAGATCTGCGATTGAAAAAAGTATATTATTTTACTCCAGAATACTATACTGATGTGTGTAATTAAATTTTGTTAATGCTCACTCGGGAAGCTAATTATTGTCAAGCGCTATTTATAAAACTATATTTGTAAAGAGCAACTGTTTAGTTTCTCGCCGGCTCTTAGCAGAACTGCCTTCCGAGCATGTGGTAGCTTCCTGTAGGGACAACAATCCCGACATTTTATGTTCATTGACGATTTTAACAACCTATTTCAATCAAGAATATTTTAGTATTGATTTCAATGTATATATGTATATATCAATAATCTATGTAGCGTATGTGTTATAGCATATGTAATGTAAGCATTCTGTATTTAAATATTTATGTATATCGGATTTATAATCTTGTACATCACTCGCCGTTTGCTATATTATTGTTGCGTAAATAAGCCTATCCAATGGTTTTACTTCTTCTTACTCTTTTCAGCTGATAGGTACCCTCTGGAAGGCTTGGTTCCCCCAAAGATGGCTGCTATGACAGACCTTACGTTGCACGTATTCAGGGACTTTCCTTTCTATGATCTATCAGGTGCAGCGCCTAAACCTACAGTCGCCTATTTCGCTGACCTAGCCACCACAACATTTCCAAAGAACTATGAGTTTGTGAACTATGTGTGATGTGATCTAATAAGTCGTCTAATTTTTTTTATATTGCCATTGAAACAAATATAAAATAGGATGCAAATATGTATTTTTGTCTCAGTCATATACAAGAAACTAAAATTGTATGGATTTTGTTTGTCGCTAAAAATAAAGGTTAGGAGGTCTTTTAGATCTCGTAACGCAATGAACGTGTTGAAAGTGTTTTTTATTATGTATTTAGTTACCTACATCAAGTATTTTATAAACATTACCAAGTATTTCTTTGATACATTTTTTTTAAGTTTGCAATAAATTAGATGTATTTCAGTATCAGTTCATTAATTCTTATGTACCGCAAACGACATTGGGAAACCGAAATCTGTCAACGGAGCGACAAAACTTTAGAGACCTTTACCGTTCCACGAAACCTGTGATACAAAAACACTTGGACACGTGTTCCGAATTTGAACTCGCCGATCGCGTGTTCGGAGACGAGAACGTTTTTTGTGGTCGTAAATTTTAATTTGGATTTTATTTTTCTCAACAAATATTACAAAGTTAATATTTTTTCTTTCCCGAAAGGTTATTCCGCGGTTTTTTTATTCCTTTAATGTGTATGTATGCATGTTTCTATCCTATTGAATATCTTATAATATATCTAAATAGATTTCTGCCTTTCGTTTTCACTTTATAGAAAAAATAAAGATTTTTGCATAATCATAATCATCATAAAATTGATGAAGATAATACAAAAATTGTTTTTAAACAATAGAAACCGTTGCAGATTCGAACTGCAGTATACGCAGTAATCTATGGGGTAGACCTATATCTAGGCATATGCCTTCCCATGTATCGATGATGGTGCTGGTATTATTTATATAAAGATATATAAAAGTAATATTTTTTATTTGAGGCTTTAATTTGTACATGTATACTACGTATTGTATATTAAATGTTTATACAGAGTGATTAATTAGAAATGTAAAATCTTTAAAGGGTGATCTACTAAGAAATCAAAAAATGGTTTCAGAAATCAATTGCTTGAGTAAGAACAATCATTTTCAAAATACGAATTACTACATATAAAAATGAACTATTTACTATCTACCTTATCGACCTATCGCATTCCAATAGAAAAGAATAATGTAATATATTTCAGAGTGATCACTTCATACAGGGTGTTTGGAAGAAGCTATAAAAGCATGTAAGATTTTTGGTGACAAATAAAATTCGTAAACTTTAAATTTTTTACACCAATAACTTATATCAAACCCTGATTTACACCAAGCTTGGGCACAATTTAATAATACTAATATATATTACAATGTGAGGAGTAGCTCAGCGGTTGAGTACTGAGACTTGCGAACGCAGGTCGCGGGTTCGATTCCGAGGAGATATTATGATTATATAAAATTGCTATTGCTTACAAATGAGTTTCCAGAGGATCGGTGAGGAGGGCGATCGCCAATCCGCCTAGCGTGGCGATTATGGTATATCTCTCCATATAGATCTATACTCTTTTGACCCTTTGAAGCTCTATTAAATTAAATTGTTATGAGTATATATATATACATATATATATATATATATATATATATATATATATATATATATATATATATATGCAAGTTTATGTACGTTTGTCTGTAAGAGATTGCCTTGTGTAATAAGACCGCCCTTTGTACTTTTTTGTATATTATTGTGAAACTATTTAAACATATCCGAGAGTGTATAATAAAGAATGTTAGATAAAAATAAATAAATTTTCTAGACCTTTCGAATGCTTACTTAAGTTCGCTCTTTAAGAAATTTTAATTGATAAACATTGTCAAAATTTATAATATATGTTCATTTTAAATGATTTTTAATTACATATCATGTACATTAAAGTAAGTTTTATGAGTATCTACAATTCATATTTAAATTCAACGACATATAAACATGATTTAGAAGAGAAAGTTTTTAATAAGACCACACCATTCATACTTGTAATTTAAAATTCATTAGATGCGTTTGTATACGTATCTTATGTCTTTCGAATCGCTCATAAGGACAGTTATCGAGTAAAAAGCTATCACGGCACATTATAAAACCGTATTGCCACGCATTTCCGGTGATGGTGTTAGAATTATAAATTCCGGATATGACCACACTAAAGCCATTGTTTATAACAATGAAGGTAGACGTAGAAAAAAAAAACAACAGGAGGACGAACGTCGTGAATAAATCTAAATCGCATTTATATAACTAGTCTAAGATATCTTAAGCTTTGAGTTGTAAAATTGTTAGGTTGACGTGACTTTAACTTTCCATATTACAAACAATTTAAATGGTTTTACGTATTGATTATAAGTATAAATATATTTAAAAAACTTTTAAGTTAAACGGTTTTTTGATACCCATATTGTGGTGGTTGTGGAAAAATATGTACCTAGTCCGCCATATTGGAACGGCGTCCATCTTGAATTTTAAATTTTGACATAATTATTGTGTTTTACTAGTGTAGCCCTTTCATTTAATACCCATATTGAGGGGGTTAAGGAAAAATATGTAATCCGCCATTTTGTATCGGCGGCCATCTTATATTTATAATGTTATTGATTTTATTATATTGTATTGTCATCAAAATTAAATGTGTGTACCAAAATTCAGATCATTCTGACAACGGGAAGGTGCTTAAATTTCAATTTCTAATTTTGACCCAAATAAATAAATAAATTCCGTACGGGTCGAACTAAATAAAACCGTTTAAAAAGAACATTTTATGTATTCGCATTCACAGCTTTCGAATTCTGAAGCCTATAAGGCTGTTTTAAACCTACATGTATAAGTTTATTATAGAACTTAGGAATATTTAAATCATGGTGGACAAGTTACCTTCTTGTTCCGCCTGATCCGAGAGATATATTTTTATTCTATTTACACTTTTTTGTACACCATATACAATAACTTGAAAAAAAAAGAAACAATTCATATAGAGGTACAAGAGGCGGTCTTATCGCTCGAGGCGATCTCTACCAGACAACCTTTGGATGAAGATGAGAGACATGAAGGAGAGGGCAGTTTAAGGTGTACGTACATATAAATACATAGTTTACTATACACACACACACACACAAACACGGGCTGAGGTGTACTGCTACGTGGCGCGTCCCCAAGGTTGCGGATAGGGGAAAGCCCGAGAGTCGCAATTTGCGAAACAGGGTAGGGGTGAAATAAAATAGCCCTCGCGGACAAAACACAACCCGATGTCAGTGGTCTAGCGTGCCCAGGACTGGAAGGCGACAGGGAATGGTCGTCGCAAGCGCTCCCCTGAGGGTACCAGGTCCCACCTCAGGCGTACTTAAGTGGCCTTACTTCGGTAACCGGGGCTCTGCCGAAGCGGACTGTATATTTCCCTAGGTTCTCGTGGGAACAGCATGGATAAATTAATAAAAAAAACAAACGAAAATGATAGTAATATGGAGCTGAAGAAGGCATTACAGCTCCACGAAAATACAATCACTGCCCTGGCGGAGTACATAAAGGGCAAATTAAACGTTCATGGAGAGATCCGCAAACATGTGGCCGCGCTAGGTACATCGTTTGCAAAGATCACCAGGGAAATTGGAAGCGTCGGAAAATCAAACGCCACCACATCCGTAGGAGAAGTGCAAACGTCACCGTCTCTATACAGATTGTATTCGGACACGACTGTAAAAGAAACCGAAGAAGAAAGCAAATCGGCAACACCGAAGAGCCGAAAAACGCGAAAAGTCAAAAGGACGGAACGCTCTTCACCCTTGGAGATCAGCCAGGCACCGAAACTGCGAAAAGCTAATACAGCGGACTTAGCAGTTACGGTAAGGCCAGAACTGAAGCCAAAGCCGCCACTTCCACACGATCACTCGGAGTGGAAAGAGGTAAAAAAGAAAAAGCAACCCAAGAAAAAAGTAGTAACGCGTCCGAGTGCTCTTATCATTCGCCCAAGCCAGAAGGATCAGTACGCCGAGATCCTTAAGCGGGTCAAAAAAGATGCTTCCGCGGATCATATAGGCAAATGTGTTGATAAAATTAGAAGGACGGCTACGGGCGATATGCTTCTTATCCTAGCGAAAAATCAAAAAGATAAAACGCAGGAGATAAGAAACACCATTTCCACAGTTCTTGGAAAAGATGCTACGGTAGTATGCAAAGTACCTGAACAGGAATTAGAGATTAAGGACCTAGACGAAACCACGACGGTGCCTGAAATCGTAGAAGCCCTACAGAAAATAACTGGCGGAGGAAGCCATATTTCTGAACACTGCGTCAAGTCCCTTCGCAAAGCATACGGAGGAACACTTACGGCTTCTATTAGAGTAGGAGCAGAATTGGCCAGAACCTTAACAGAGCGGCAAAACATCAAGATAGGTTGGGTCATTAAAAACGCCTTTAACTCAGCAAAATGGGAGGTCATCATGGGGGCACTTAGCTCACTGAATGTACCTCTATACCTACGTAAAATAGTCGCTAGTTACTTCTCTGATAGGGTCCTCATATACACTACGGAAATCGGGACGGAGGAGTACAAAGTCACCGGAGGCGTCCCACAGGGGTCAGTACTAGGGCCACTTTTGTGGAACGCTATGTACGATGGACTCCTAAAGAAACATCTACCCAGCGAAACTAAACTCATCGCATTCGCTGATGATCTAGCAGTCGTTATAGTAGCGAAACACGTGGAGGAAGTGAAGTGGGCATTTGAAAGATCCTTCCAAGTAATCACCCTGTGGATGAGGTCAGTCGGACTAGAACTGGCTGAGCAGAAGACGGAAGCAGTGCTCATTACTGGCAGGAGAGTTGCGGAGACCATCACACTCAATGTCGGCAGCTGTGAAATCGCAACTCAACCAGCTATACGGTACCTAGGAGTAATGATCGACCATAGGCTAAACTTTAAAGATCAGGCTGAGAGAGCAGCAGCGAAAGCGTCTCTGGTGACAGCTAAACTTTGCCGACTCATGCCTAATGTCGGAGGTCCCAAGCAAAACAGAAGGAAGTTATTAGCGTCGGTGACTACGTCAGTGCTTATGTACGGAGTACCCATATGGTCCGACGCACTGAGCAAACAGGAGTCCCGACGGAAAATCGCCTCTGTTTATAGAGTCAGCACTCTACGGGTAGCTAGCGCCTTTCGTACAGTATCGGAGGATGCAGCATGCGTGATAGCAGGTATGGTTCCTGTTGCGCTTCTTGCAGACGAAAGAACTGATCTGTACCGTAGCAAAAAAAGCAAATCAGACCCAACTTCAGCTGAACTTAGAATTCGGGGAAGACTGAAAAGCTTGCAACAGTGGCAATCGTCCTGGGATAAGTCGACGAAAGGAAAATGGACGCGTAAGCTTATACCAAACCTAGAGTCATGGGTGAACCGAGATCATGGAGAGTTGAACTACTACCTGACTCAGATGATATCCGGCCATGGCTGTTACCGAGCGTATCTCCATAGGTTCAAATACGAAGATTCCCCTGACTGTCCTAATTGTGTCGGAATGATTGAAGATGCAGAGCATGTCTTTTTCGTCTGCCCCCGATTTAACGAAGCCAGGAGGTCTTGGGAAGAAGGTGTAGGATGCAAAATCTATCCTGAAACTCTGATAGCTACAATGCTATCCTCGCCTTCGGCCTGGGAACTTACGAGCGCGTACTGTACGACGGTGCTAAAGGAGTTGCGTAAAATAGAGCAAGAGCGGAGGAAGTTGGCCTGAACAGCCACTCTATCAGAGAAAGCTGCGGCTAAATCCCCCCCGCGAAGTAATGCCTAACGGCCATGCCGTGGGGACCAGGGATACCGAAGAGAGAGGATTGTTTTTAGTCGGTATTGATCTAGATCGAGTCCGACATACGGGGCACCAACATCAGGCCCTATGATACGTAAAGGTATTTTTAAAACTCTATAAAAAAAAAAAAAAAAAATATATATATATATATATATATATATATATATATATATATATATATAAATACATGCAAAATGTATTACATAAATACTAATAAATAGCAAATGCTAACAAATGCAATATCGTATTTTAGACACCATGGAAGTGCTCTTTTATCATTTTTTTTTTTAAAATAAAAAGCATATTGTATTGAAAATTTATGTTATATCCTTGGTAATTTAAAGGTAAATTCAGAAGGCACTGACTTTTCCGGCCAAAATAAAACGGGAACTAACTGCAAGGGAAATTATGATTCACTATTTAAAAAAAAATAAAAACAGATATTTTGCTATTTTGAAGGCTCATTGTATATGTAAAATAATTTTATTTACAAGCTATTTTTATACACAAAAATAGTGTACAATTTTAAATTCTAATATTACGTTATGTTATACGCAGCCGTGAATATATATTTTTTCAACGTCTCGTGTTGTTACATTACCAAAAATGGGAGCAACATCTGCTACGTTCAATTTATGTTCCCCGCCGTTAGGATGTTAACTAAATATTTGTCATTGTTCCTAATGGTTTCCTCACCGGATTTAATATAAGAGTTTTACTCCTATATACGAAACCTAGATACGTGACTGGTCCAAATGTTCACGTTGCACGAGTGATTCTCCGAGGACCTGAATAGCTTACTTCTTACCAGCCGATGAACGCCCCCTGCAAGGCATATGCCTCTCTCAAAAATCACCACGATGACAGGTCTTACATTGCCCACACCTATGTCAGAAAAGGACTAATATATAGCTACTTCCGCTATGCAGCAGTAGTCGTGCAAGAAAGTGCACCGCCCGCCAGCCCGCTGATAAATGCGCGTGCGGCACACAATGCGAATTACACAATTATCACTCTTAATCTACCCAACACGTGTTTCACCCCTCCACGTGGCATCCTCAGGAGTAATGTTACACCGACCAGTGCCAAACACCGAGGACACAGGAAGCAGGATACAGCTACACTTTCTAGCTATATAAAGAAATAACTGTAACATTAGAATAATATGTATTAATAAATTAAATCGCATATAAACTATTTATAAAAAATTTGCATAGAAATGTAATATTGTAAAAAATGTGACGAATGATGGAAGGAGATACATAGAAGGTATGTAAATAAAAGCAAAAACAATGAAACGAAATATAAAGAAAGAGAGAAGGTAGAATACCAGATATTGTGACGGATGAAAGAAGAAAAATATATTAAACCATTATTTAAAAATTTCCTATTACCCTGTGAGTGGCGAGATGTGGTGCTCGGAGTTGTTTTGGTTTAATATCACCTCCTTGCAATGTATTATGATCATGGATGGTGAAAATTAGTTTTGTGACTAGATATTACGATTCTACGATAATAAAATCGAAATACTTAAAACAAAAATGTATTGACTGTTCAAAATTCGTAAATTTCTATAACAACAGTCCGTTATGAGTTTCATCGTGTTGCAATATCATTTAGATCCCGGCGGATCCATTTAGCGATGCTTTTAATTAAATTTTCATCTGCTTTCGTAGTTTCAAAAAAAAACCTTTTAAACGAACGCGCCTTATCGGGGCGTCAAAAGTGACACTATCTGCTAAAAGCCATCTGCAAATGCGTCCAATTAAACCGCTTCCAACGTGAGGGACTGGAGTACAGAGATCCAAAAATTTTATTTAAACTTTTACGGTTGCTATTTCAAATTATTTAAAGTATATAATCATTATTTTGTTTCTTTTCTGTTTTTAAACTGTACACATATTTTTGATTAAAGAAAGAGACAACTATCCTTATAGTAGTTTTATCGTCATCATTAGCATTTAATGGAATAAGGCGTTACCTTGCGGAAGTCCATCCTAAGTAAGAAAAAGACTAATATTTAACCACTTCCGCACATGCAGTGGTAGTCGTGCAACAAATGCACCGCCCGCCAGTCAGCTGATAAATGCGTATGCGGCAAACAATGCGAACCGCCACCGCCAAATTACTCAACACGTGTTTCACCCTTCCACGGGGCATCTTTAGAAGTTATGTTACACCGATTAGTGCGAGTCATTCGGATCCAATTTCAAGACCTGGGATGTCCACTGCTAAATATACTCTGTGATCAAAAAGTAAGGTGAATTTGTGTTTGAAGACTTTTTTCCTAGATTGGTAAGACTATCTTTAAAATAACATTTGCCAAGCATCTGTATGTTAAAAATTGTAAAATCATTTGGTTCAGTCTATTTTGAAAGATATTTTGTATATAACCCAATTTTTTGAAAAAAAAGTGTCAAAAACTCGTCTTATATCTTTCCGTAACCACCATATTTGCTTAATTTGACTCCGTGCGATTCTGGTTATTCAGCAAACTCAGAGATCCAATGCGGGTTCAACGCTTTGAAACGATTGAGGATATATAAACCGATTCGAACGTATTGAAGCCTATACCGGAAAAAGACTATTTCGACTGTTTTAGACCGTAAAAAGCGATTGCAAAAGTGTGTTTTATCGTACGGGAATTGCTTTAAAGAAGAATGAAATTGATTTGGAATAGTAAATAAAGAATTTGTGTTTTATTCACAAATTCACCTTAATTTTTTAACACAGTATTATGTTTACCTGGAAAAAATTCTGTGTGTTTGGCACTAATCGGTGTAACAACTCCTGAAGATGCCCCATGGAGGGGTGAAACAAGTGTTGAGTAGTTTGGCGGTGGCGGTTGTTGTTTGCCGCATATGCATTTATCAGCGGGCTGGCGGGCGGTGAACTTTGTTGCACGACTACCACTGCATGTGCGGAAGTGGCTAAATATTGGTCCTTTTCTTACTTAGGATGGACTTCCGCAAGGTAACGCCTGATTCCATTAAATATTGAAAAAATCCATCAATGTTGGTCCAGTTTTTTAGGAAAACCTTAACTGGAATGTCTTTCCACCTTGTATTGGCTGATTATTTTGCACGCTATGTGGCCTATTGATAAGTTGTCTATGTGATTAACAAAATACAAGAGCAACGATTGATAAGAAATAAAAATAAACTTGTAAGTAAACTTAACCCTAAAAAGAACCTTTTCAAACGGTCCAGCGAATATAAGGATTCACGATAAGCCTCTGAATTGAGCAAATTAAGTCTTGTCGTTACCTTATTGAATGACACTTAATAGATAGGTCGTGAGCGGAGGGCCTTGTCGAGTGAGATGGGGCAAACATTGGCAGCTCTGTGAATATGTGTCTACAGTCGATCGAGCTACGAGAACTTAATCAGTTTGCTTCTTGTTTGTTAATATATATAAATTTTAGCTGTATTTACCCAAAAGAGAAAATTGTGTAAGAAAAATTGTAAAAAATTATAAAACGCTGTCGTGCCTCGCAGCTGGGAGAAGAAAGATCCATATCAAATAGCGGCAACCCTCTCCCAACTGTCTGCGTTTAGTTTAAGCGAAAAATAAATATTGTAAAAAAAACAGTAGCGATACAAATTAGAATTAATTAAAAAAATATATATATATATATACCTGTATAAGGCAGACTTACTGAAGTGTTTATAACACATACATTAAAATTATTTTTAATTCAAAAAATATATGAAACGAATAGGCAAGTATCACCGACATTATATATTCAAACTTGATTTTTTGTGATAATTTTTGTGCGAATTTTTATTTCTTCTTTTTTTATTACCTTTCATTTTACACGCTGGAAAATATGTACGTATACCAATACCTCACTTTGCGTCGTAGTTACGTTCCAAAAAAAACACGACGCAAATTGAAACGCTGCAAAGTGAATTAAGATTTTCTTTAGCAAACCATGTAAAGATCGAAGATAGGTACCAGGGTCACGAAATTACTACTTTTTAAAAAGAAAATAAACATTTAAAGAACAAAGTAAACATTCAAAATATAAAAATAATA
The DNA here is from genome assembly GCF_028537555.1 of Battus philenor. Lineage (NCBI taxonomy): Eukaryota > Metazoa > Arthropoda > Insecta > Lepidoptera > Papilionidae > Battus > Battus philenor. The sequence goes on along the minus strand of NW_027181737.1, from coordinate 14,727,250 downwards.
TAACTCTGCCAATAAATATAATATTTACCTTTTTTGTAACCAGAAACAACACGTATAAATTTATATAAATTTATTATTCTCTTTTAAAAAAAAGCACAACACATTACATTACTACACACTAAAAATAAGCAAAACAAAGTGAAAATAAAACTGTATTCAAATTGCGTTGATTTTTAGTTAGAAAGGAAATCCCCGAGTTTTGATGGCATGGCGCAAGGTCTCTGCTATTTGGCGCAGAAGATTTCAGCAGGTTTAATATTATGATAATAAAACAAAAAGTAAACAACACGAAAAATTTCCTTGGACTTATAATATGTCATCATAGTTGATATTGAATGAAATAAAATAAAATAAGATAATTTTAAAAAGAAGTCAAATAGTTGATATTTACTAACGATGACTAAACATAAAACAGAGTAAGCGGAGTTTAGAGAGGCGATAGAAGTTGAATTTAAAAAATGAAGATCTACGGCAACAAATTTCTATATTTTTAATCCAGAATTTAGTTGCCTATATTTAACAGAGGATCTCCTACGGCTACAATACTGATAATGAATCTTTATTACATTTACATAAGCATTGTTTGTTATTGCTTAATACAGACGCTTTAAAATGAGACGATTCCGGAAATAATTACGTCATCGGTTGCTACATATTCATAAATAAGTCACGGCATTTGTTTGATTAGGTTCCCCGTCAGTATTACGATAAGGTTGTTCCCTTGAGAAATTTTAAAGTTAATCAATTTTGTGTTAATACATGCATTTTACATTAAACATATAATCATACAGGATGATTATTTATAAGTATTAAAACTTCAAATGGTTTCAGTAATAATAAATGACGCAGTGATATCGTAAAAAAGGGTTTTTTTTTCAGATATCTAAATTAAAAAAAAATAGTTTTTGTCCCTGTAGACTTTGTGATGCAAGAAGCCCTTGGCTTGTAGCATTCCAAAAGAAATGTAACGCCTTTCAGTGTATTCACTTTATACAGGCTGATTAGAAATAGGCTTAAAAGTTCTGAAGCTTTTTGCTGGCAAATGACCAATACATTATATTATAATTACAAGACTTTATACCGATAGTCAGTCGAAAAGTATGTTAGTAATTATTTTTTATTTATATATTCGTACCTGGAAAAACCGAGGGGTCGAAGACCAGTAGGTAGACCCAGGTATCGCTGGATCGATCGCGTTGAGGCAGACTTGCGCGAAATGAATGTCAGCCAATGGCAGACGATGGCGCAAGATAGAGGAAAGTGGAAGTCTCTCGCTTCGGAGGCCAAGACCCACTTTGGGTCACTGAGCTAGCGGAGTAGTAGTAGTTATATATTCATCACAGAATGTAAAATGTTGTTTAGTAATATAATAGATAAATATAAGCCTTTCTTACCTTTATAAATAAACTTTAACGTAGATTTTATCTGTATTAAAATTGTTTTGGAATATTTGGTACTATACACCAAGCTATAACACTTTCTTTCCTCTTCTTCACCTAATATATCGTAAGTGTTTTACAAATGACTTTTTATGTATCTCTGCCTTTAATCTACGACACCAATAGAAAAGTTACAAAGAGGAACTGTCTTCTGAAATATTTTATATTTTATCTGTAGTTCGTTTTATCGCACGTAGATTACTTATATTTGATCACAATATTATATTGAGGATATGTCATAAAATTATGTCCAAATATTAAATCTTTCTTTGACACGGTCGTTTCACCGAAATCAAAGAGAGGGAGAGAGAGAGTGAGATAACATCTTTAATGATTAAGAAGCACTAATTTATATTTACTTTTACTTTTACAGGTAAGAACCGGAAGGCGGAGTTCCTCATGGTAAGTAGCTGCACGTCCTTTTCAAAGTATCGCCAGAACTTTGATATACTATATCAAGGCACTAATGCCTTCATTCCAACTCAAAATCAAACTAACTCTCTCGTTCAGTCAGCTGTCACGAGCTCACAGAGAAAAGACAAGACAGTCGCGTTCATTCACAGATTAATATAATTTGGTCACGTTATACAGAATGACTGAAGAAGGGGCCTTAAGATTTTGAAGTAAAGATCATGTACGAAACACGCAGCGAAGCATATTCACGATGCGGGCACCTTCCAACCTGTGCTATTGGAAATCTATGAAGGAGATCTATGTCCAGTGAATGTTCTACAGCAGAGTTCCCCAAACTTTTTTGTGTCGTAGACCCCTTGCCATGTTTTTCCGTGTTGTGTAGACCCCCTACTTACCTGATATTGATTTCCTGTAAATTTCTAACTGTAATGAAGTTTAGTGTTAAAAACTTTAAGTAAAAACACATGTTAATTTATACATTTAATAATTGAATTTAAATTAAAAGTACTCAAAATAAAATTAGGTATCTACTATACCAACTAAACCAATCTATTATAACATCCTACAACTTACACAATTTTATAAAAATGTAATTTTTTTTTTACTTCATAGGTAATTTAAAAATAATGTAAATGTTTTGATATTATAAGATAGTATGATGTAAGTAAATAGGTACTATCAGTGTATGTGTTTAAATCCACTATCGTGGACCCCCATTTTCATTTCATGGACCCCCAAAATTTTTTTTCGCTGACGTAGACTCCTTGCAGGTTGCCATAGACCCCTAGGGGTCGATATAGACCACTTTGGGAATCACTGTTCTACAGTTTAAATAATGATAATGATCTGTAAAAAGATTGAAGTCTATATTGCTACTCCGAGCCTATTCCACAGAAGCGTATCACGTGGGGTTGAAACTCAAAACTCGCAGAACGATAGAGCAAATAAATTGTTTCATTAATGTTGGTTTTAATACACACAAAAAGAGATTAATACTATAATTAATTACTAACACCAATTTGAAATACAAATTGACTTTCATTGGCACGAAGGAAAGAACGTATGTTATTTTTTTATATATATTTCTTCTTTCCAACCTTCGTCTAGATATCGCGAATATTGGCTTTTGAATTTGGTAAAATTTCTCAAGATATTCACATACCACCGTATCTGTCAAATTAAGATTGCGATCGTTAGAAACAGGTACGCAAAATGCGTTCGAAACGAAAGTTTTTTTGACGCGCTCTTGAAAGTTGTAACTTGTAATGAAAGCCTTAATCGAGCCTCGTCGGATAATCTTCGGCGCCCATAAAGCCAGTGTACTAGGCGTGGTGCTTATAATTTGGTTATCATCCCATCTCCGCTGCGCCGACGAAACCTTTTTATGTTCCCTTGTCCTATCTCACGGACATCGTCATTGTTTTCTTTTAAACACGTTGCTTCACTCCGTACAACTTGTTTGGGTTTCGTTTTGCTGAAATGTAATTATATACACTAGCAAACTCATGTGACTATGTCTGTATAATTTTATTTGAAATATTTCTTTTAATAAAAAAATTCACTTTAAACCACGGTCATGATTTTTATTGTCATAAATAATTATTATACAAAATGATTGGTTATGGATGTAATAGCTTTAAAAAGATGAATGTATACCCCATCTGCTATCAATTTATGTGACATATAAATAACATAGAAGATAATATAGTAAAAAAGCTCCCTGAATTCGATCTACTATATATTAAAATCAATTATTGTTTACTATATCTCCCTAAAGACTTTGTACTGTCATAAGTTATTGGCTTGTCGCATTAAAATAGGAAAAATAATATGTGTAACATATTTCAGAAAGATAACACATACAGAGTTGATTATAAATAAATGTAAAAACTTTTAAACTTTTTGCCTGTACATAGTAGGCCAGTCAGTCTTACGACTACATGTCTGACAATCTGACAGGTCTATACTCACATACTATATCAATTAATAAATTCATTATCTATTACTATTTTGCAGAAAAATAGTTAAAATTTTATTAGAGTTACAACTCCCCATATCACTTTATATGGATGCCTAACTTCTAAAAGTCAGATAAGAGGATTAGACCATGGATGCACAGACCGCGGCCCGCTGACAGCAAAAATAATACTTCTTTTATAATAAAAATAATAATAATAATTCGAAAAATATTGAATTCTATTCCAGAATAAAAACAAAAAATATCCTATACTTCTGGCGGCCGGCCCGCCATCAGTTCGTGATTTGCCCGAGTGGCCCCTAGTCTTAATAAGTCTGTGCAACCATGCATTAGACGTTTTAATAATAAAATACATTATTTCATATAATGCAGCATATAAATTAGTCATATGTGTACGTGACTATATGTGCAGTCTTGGCGCTCACTGCAAGCGGCCTTCCACAAAGATATCAAAGAAGAGATGTACTATAATCGCCACACTTTTTTTGTTTGCTATTATGGTACGCAGAGTATGCTCCTGCCTATCTGAAAAGTTATTTTTTCAGTGTCAATACTATATAATTAATGCACAAAATGTTAATTATATAAGATTGTGTCCTGAGAATCGAACCCGTGATTTATGATCGCTAGTTTCAGTTCTCTACCGAGTCATTATCTGTGCTCACATTTAAATATATTAAATTAAAGTAAGCCGATGTCAATGTGATATATATGAATATGTCTTGTTACAGAAGCTATTAACTTTTCTCGAATACGACAACCGCCTCATATATACTGGCATACAATCTGAGGATGGTAATATGTAGTAGTGATGAGGAAGTAGACGAACATACCGTTATGTTAAAAACTTGACATTGTTTTTTTATGGCTCTCGTTGTAGGGAACCTTTTCTACACCATCTTATTTTTACGAATAGAACCTTTTATTTTTCAATAACTTTTTATTGTCATTTTCGTTTACAACCTTCATATTATCATTCGTTCATTTTCTATCATACATCACAAAATCTTACATTTCCATTCATTCTTAATTTCCCTTTTTGCATCGCCTTTCATTCTCCCTCAATTATCACAGTACAGTGTTTTATCACAGTTTATCACAATATTTATTATTCCAACGATTTAATTTTTATTTCTATCACAGATGTTTACATATATCACTATACATTGTTTTCTTTTGCTTTTTATTTTATTACTCTATTATATACTTACAATTATTAGACATCGTTAAGGCGTGTTAAAAATAGTACAGTTTAATTAATTTAATTAAGTCCAAGTTTTAAGTTAGAAAATAGTATTAGAAGGGAGTAGAATAACTTAGATTTAAATACACTATGGCATGCTTAAATTTAAGAAAAAAAAATCTGAAATATTAAACGTATATGTAAAAACAAAGGCAAATAAAAAAGTTCGTATTAGCTTTACATTTTTGTACTGTCGTTATTAATTTACTTGCTAAGTTTCACTAAGTTACTAAGTTATCTTCTCCATACTTAGTTTAACTAACACTATACAATGCGGTTTATTCTTGTCACAAATAAAAAAAAATTGTTCACATGATTAAATTAAAAAAAAAAAGTCAACTATTCTTAACATCGACTATGCGTTCGGAAAGACATATTTAAACACTTATCTCCTCTTTGAATCTAATACATGATTTGATATCGCGATAAAGATGCGTCTACAGTATGGCGTGTCTTAGATGTTTCAGATTTCGTCTTGACTATCGATTCCTATCGTCGCATTGTTAATTTGACATTCATTGCCATCACGATGATTCTCATATTAGATATAAGCCTTAACCTTTGTATATTACCTTCATTATTTTTAAAAAGTACACCTCACTTTGCTCGTACAAATATATGTGAATAATTTTCTATTTATCATTCCCAGTTGCGTATATTAAAAATAAGCCATACTGAAATATAAATGTAATATGTTCTGATATCATCGCTAATGATATTTTAAATTAATATTTTTTTTTTTATGATTTAGTAAGAATGGGACTACTATATAGCTACTTCCGCTATGCAGCAATAGTCGTGCAATAAAGTGCACCGCCTGCCAGCCCGCTGATAAATGCGCGTGCGGCAAACAATGCGAAACACAACTACCGCCGTTAATTCATTCAACACGTGTTTCACCCCTCCACGAGACATCCTCAGGAGTAATGTTACACCGACCAGTGCCAAACACCGAGTTTTTTTAATTATTGTTTTTCTTTTTATATCAGCGGGCCAGTGCACTTCATTGCACGACTACTGCTGCATAACGGAAGTAGCTATATATTAGTCCCTTTCTTAGTTGGGATGGCCTTTGGCGAGGTAACGCCTGAATCTACATATTAGATTTATAATTTAGTATCATTTAAAGAATATAAAACAACGGTACATAAACAAAAGAACTGGCCGATGCACGCCGTGGTTCGTCCGAACTTCCATGTTGAGTGGGTACGCTTGTACGAAATAAATCTCTATTTTTTATTTATTTCTAATTTGAACTTTCTTCTTTCATTCTTCACAATCTCAATCATTCTGTTCTTCATTCCATACTTAAGTCAATTTTTCTCTTCAGCTCTAATATACTTTCGTCCATCCTCAATTATTGCAATTTAGTTTATTTATACAATATATATATATCTCAGGTTTTTTAGTTAATTTTACATCTTATACCTATATATCACAATTCTCTAATTTTCAATATTAGTATTTATAACTAAATTTAAAAAATAAATCGGTGTTATTGAAATTTCTAGGAGACGACAGTATCCAACGAATGCATTAATGTTGATGATGTCTTATTTAGTGTACAATAAATGTATTATTATTACTATATATGTTCAGTTCTATATCAAAATGATTTCATATTAAAAACATTAGAGACCTTATATACTAAAAAAGTAGATCGTCTTGTATATACGAAACAGGGCCGGTTTGTCGAAGAATTTCACCATCTAAAATTCTAATGCGCATATAAATTGATTTTGGTTTTTAGTCTTGTATCAGAGTCCACGAATCCTAATTTATCTTCGAAACTAAAGTTTCAAGCTGGTTTTTTTTACAATCCGTCAAATTCCAGGTCGAGAGCAGGTATAAAGCGTCCGAAGGGAAACAATAAAAATCAACCCTGCGCAATATAAATATTCATTTATCTCAAACTAGTGAGAACAGGGCTGTAAGTGGATATATGGGGTTTGCCAAAGAAAGAAGTAATAATAATTTTTATACGTCATTACGTACGTGAAATGATGTCGAGTCAGAATTTACATGCGAAAGGGAGTCGCCAATATATTATTTCCCTTCCCGTCGTCGGCGCACCAAATCAACTTTTCGATCCTCCAAGAACTCAACATGAAGGGAGGTTATCTTTCACAGTACAAATAAGATTCTTCAAGTTCTTCGGACATGTCACGTGTATTGCGGAACCTTATACAAGGTTTAGTGTTGCAAGACAAAGTGGAAGGCGATCTCGTGAATGCTCTCCAATAGGATGAAGACGTAATAAAAACTGCAAGTAAAATCCTAATAAATGAATACTCTTACTTCGCCAAACACATGTATGTATGCCACAGAAACGGACCGCAGCATGACCACTACCAATTAAAAGAGTGTACGAGTGACAAGAAAATATACCAGTTAGTAAACATTTAGTTCTTTCTTGAGAATCTAGGTTTGAATTCATAGATATGATTTAAAACGTTCATTGATATTTTATTAGTTTCTTTCTTTACATACTGTGTATTGGCAGACTTGATACCTTTAACGATATTGTGTTTAAAAGTCATGTTTATCTTTAGAATTTGACATAGCGATATTATTGTCCTATGTCCAATTTAATTTTAATCATATTTTTATTTATTAAAAAAAACATTAAATATTGCTTGATGAATATTGAAGAAAATAATTAACATGCTTTATGAGCTTTTGTTCCAGGTAACTGCATTCGTAAATCTAAGAAATAAAAAATGAGTTTGAAATAATAAATTAAAAAGTTTTAATGGCGATTATTAAACCAGAAAGATGATCTTGGGATGTTTAATACAATTAATAATGATTTACATTTTACACATCATGGAGTCCAGACGTTTATATAAGTTTTTTGTTTTAAATTTCTAAAAACTATTAACAATAAACACAAAAGGTCCAACGATGCGTGGTAGCAACAATAAATAAAATGTTACTGATTTAAAACGGTTATTTAATTTGGAACTTAAATATAAACGACTTTCTGGTCGAAACGATAGACGATCCCGAATATTTAACATGGCCGAACAAAAAAAATATACAAGCCAAAGTTTTTTTTTTTTCTCAATATCCCAAGTTTACGTGGGTCGTGTTTTCGAACCACCTTTTTTATTTTTAGGGACATTGATTGATTGAACCTTATGGTACGTCTATGAGAATCTTGGGTATTGTTTTTTGTGGCATACAAACTTTTTTTGACCGTTTTCGGTTACGAATTGATCACCAAATTTATTGTATCTTCATTTCTATTATCGAATCCAATCTATTTAAAACTGTTTCTTGAAATATTATTTAATTACTAACCATAAACATTTGCTTCGTTTCTTCTATAAATAAATCTTTATAAGGACAATAATTTACAACTACGAGGAATGTATATCTACCTCAAAATGTTATTACCAACAAACATATAAGTTACTAGCTGATCCCGCAAACGTTGTTTTGCAAAAAAAATATTTTTAATTTTCAATTTAAAAATAATGGTTGATCGTAGAGGGGTGAAAATTTAGGGTTGTATGTATTTTTGTATGTTGTATCATAAAAAAATAAAAACGAAAAATTTCGTCAAAAAAAAAAAAATTTAAGGGTTAACAACCCTTATCACTTAAGGGTATGAAAAATAGATAGTAGCCGATTCTCAGACCTACTAAATACAATACAAAAGACAATAAATTGATATGACTCATTTCAGGGTGATTATTATTTATTAAACAGATGTAAATAAAAATATTTTGTAACAGATAAATACTGACCGTTAATAGATAATTCAAACTACCGGCATGTGAACAATCAAAATTGCTTTGTTTAAAGCGCGTCCATATGAAACTATTACATGCACAAATATACAAATCATTGTATATTATGAAATTACTTAATTTATACACGAAAACTTTAAACTTTTTACAAAATGTTTCCATAACTTTTCCCATAAGAAAACACTAAGGAACAAAGGGAACATATAAATAAAAGAATCAAAACCATTGTAGAGGTTCTCAAGAGGTTCTCAATTGTGACCAGGAATAGGCAATATATATGTAGGAGAGAAATGAGACTAGAAACCGTATCACGGATTCGATTCCCATAATAAAAATCCTTATTACTTACTTCCCATAATAAAATCTTATATAATTCACACACTGTGCATTAATTATATAGAATTGCCACAGCTCATAAACAAGTTTTCAGAAGATGGGCAGGCTTACCATAATACAATACTACACTCGCTAACACCCCTGCCAACCAAAATATCTTCGGGGGAGACATATGCCCTACAGTGGGCGTTTTTAAACTAAAACGACAATATATATAAATTGAAATTACGATTTCAAAAGATATAATAACAGTTTCGAAAACATAAATTAAATAAAATTTTAAACTTCTCAAGGTCCGCGCACTTAGTTGAGCCCTTGGGCATTCAAATGCGATTAAAACTCTGTCTGTACTTGTCCGGGGGTCCTCTTTAAGAGGTTTAACTTTAACATTAACTTCGTTCACTTAATTTGAAGCAAATAAACTTGTTACGGCATAATAGAAGAGAATAACTTAAGTTTAAGTGTTTTATAACCGGAGATATTTGAACGTAACATCAGATTTAAATTTAAATGGCAATTAAATAAATCAAAACTTGAAGAAAATTTTATTGCAATGTATTTTTTTAAATATATACTATTTATATCCTTTATGACGTGTAGCCTTGGCAAAGAACAGGTCCAACCAATTTTTTCTCGTGAATATCGTACGATACCACAGGGGAATTAGTTTCTTGAGAACAGGCTGCAGAGTCATGATATATCTCCCTATAGATGACTACCAATATATACATGTGCCCCTAGTCCTCGTCGGCTCTACTGTTCCTGGCTGCGGAATCCCCAGCATTTAATGGATTCAGGCGTTACCTTGCGGAAGTCCATCCTAAGTAAGAAAAGGACCAATATTTAGCCACTTCCGCGCATGCAATGGTAGTCGTGCAACAAAGTGCACCGCCCGCCAGCCGCTGATAAATGCGCATGCAAACAATGCGAACCACACAACTGCCACCGCCAAATCACTCAACACCTTTTTCACCCCTCCACGTGGCATCTTCAGGAGTTATGTTACACCGATTAGTGCCAAACACAGTCTTGAGTCAGAGATTGAAAGTCATATAGAGATCAAAGAAGAGTGTATCTATATCTATCTTATATCTATATATACTATTATGTACTCGTATATACGACTCAATTACTTTTCACTAAAAATGTTTGCTGGAATGTATTTTTATATTGCATTATATTACATGTATAATTAATATTGTATTATCAATTACCCATTATTAGTACTTCTACCTTTTCCATACTATGGGTGTCTGTAAGAGATTGCCTTGTGTTTTAAGTCTGTCTTTTGTACTTTTGTTTATATTATTGTGAAACTATTTAAATATGTCCTAATGTGTACAATATAGAATATTAATTTAGGTACTTCAGGTGTTTTGAATAAAATAACAAGAAAATAATTTAAAAAAAAATGTTTTACGGTCTCACGAAAACGAACCTGTGACCTACGACTATTATTAACATATCTTAATCAACAAGCCACAACTGCTAGTGAGCATATTGAATAACAATTGACTACCTAAATATTTTTATAAGCACGTACTTTGAAAAGTTTGTACTTAAAATTCAGTTCATGTGATACATTGTAATGATTATGGGACCAGTAAACGATACTCCGATATCTACAATCTCGCCTCTGTCAAAACGTTTGAAGACACAATCAGACGAATTGGGCATAAAAACTTTCTCGATACAACGTGGGGAGTTTTAATTATAATTGTATTATCTCTATAATTGGCAAGCGGTTCTTCTTGTGACCGCTTGTTTAGACGTAGCTCATATCGTCTTGTTTTGTTCTTTCACTAACTTACAACGTAGAATGTGTGTTACAAGTGACTGGTGACAAGTGTTTAAGTTCACTGACCCTTCTGCTCCGTGAACTCAGTTCAGATGAAGCTGTAAAGCCTTAGGGATAACAGCAACAACTTCTACAGAGTAAATGCATGGTGACAAGTGACAGGCGATATCTCTTCTTCTTCTCAGGGACTTCCCGTGACCCTAACTATTTAGTCGGACCATCTAGTGGGGGATCTGACCTCGCCGCTCCACCGGTTCGTGGTTGCCACTTGAGAACCTTTCGGCCATCGATTGCACGATCGATGTACCTCGCCTACTGTCATTTCAAACGAGCTACATCGATAATGTTGATTCTTCTGCAAATATCCTCATTTCTCAATTGATTCCGCTGTAACTCCGAGCATAGCCCTCTCCATTGTTCTCTGGGTGACAGCTAGCGTTCTTATGAAGAGCATCCTTAGTGTCTACGGAACCTTATGTCTATAAATAAATGTTAAATCAAATCATGATCTTCGTCATTTAGATTTTCCATTGATTTTATGACCGCTAAAGCTTTTGTTATGGTCAAAGGAAGAGATTAGTAAGAAAAGAACCAATATTTAGCCACTTCCGCACATGCAGTGGTAGTCGTGCAACAAAGTGCACCGCCCGCCGGCCCGCTGATAAATGCGTATGCGGCAAACAATGCGAATTACACAACTGCCACCGTCAAATCACTCAACACGTGTTTCACCCCTCCACGGGGCATCTTCAGGAGTTATGTTACACTGATTAGTGCCAAACACAGACTTCTTCAAGGTAACGCCTGATTTCATTAAATATAAGGAAGAGGCTGTTTCCTGGTTGCTTCCAATCGGTCATATCGAAAGTATAGGAGGATATGACCAGTAATTGAAGTGAAGGCTGTAATTATGAAATTTACTGAAGTATAAAAAGCAAGTTCTCATTCAAATCTGCGAACACGTTGGTTATATGAAAAATGTTAAAAATCCACTCTTATATATCAGCGTGTTCGTGCTTTTAAATTTAAGGGTCCATCAAAATATTTCTTTTCGTATTCGCGAGCGGCATCAAGATGCTGTTTCGCGAATAAAATTGAGTGTCTCGCCTGCGGGCGCGCGGAACAAATAGCCCGTTTACCCCAATCTCTCAAATGTCCGACAAGAATTTTATTCGTTATTTCACTCCTTCTGTGTCTCATTTTTTTTTTCCCCCGCCCGCTAACTTTGAATTACCTTCGTAACTGAATACTGACAATTATTCTTGTCCGTCTGAAGTTTGAGGAAGTTTTTCTTTTTACATTTCTCTTTTAGAGAATTTTTTTGACATTAAAACTTGAGATATATTTTAGATGTCGTAAGAGACTTCTTTTTTTTTCATTCACGTTCTAATGATTTATCGCAATGTCACAAATCTCGGTTTTATTTATATATTAACTGTGCCCGCGTGGAACATTATTACGCGTGGTCTTCATCCGCGTGGAACATTATTTAGTTCTTTTTTATCATTTAAGAATTTTCTAAAATAAAAATAGCTTTAGTTACTTCTTATTACATCACCTAACTGCCAGTATGTCCAGTCAAAATCGGTCTAGCCGTTTCACACATTAGCCAGAACAAACAGATGTATGTCTATACAGACAACAGATAAATATACGTATACATACATTACTAAATATTTACATTTATCTCTTTAAATGTAATAATAAACATTCAAAACCATGTTACAATACTAATTTCATATAATAAGTACTTATAATGCAAGGTTTTTCTGTAACAACACTACGACCATTTTCTTGCTGTCAAACTTTCAGAAAACATTTTGTATTCAAAAAAAATCAATTTTAAAAAATATGAAAAAAGGTTTATCATAACCTTTGTAAATAAACTATATCTGGTATATTTAAATTTGATAATAAAGTAAATTTTAGTATGACATGAAGTAGAATTTATTTTAGAGCATAGCTTAAAGTATGAACTGTAACAGTAAACAGCTGGAGTTGCATGTAGCCAGTGGAAATCATGACTCGATGTACAAGCGGCTCAGTCGGAAGCCCTCGAGCGATGTTTTAAGTGTTCGTATTACGTTTAAACTTGGAATGCCGGTTGGCAATGCTTCGTGAATTATACATCCATTCGTTTTGTTCAATACAATATACGATATATATATATATATATATATATTACTAAGATGAGGGAAGGAAGATGATGCACGGGAGACGATTTGAATGTAAAGAAAGATAGAGATTTCTAATGGATTCGGGAGTTATTTTGCGGAAGTCCATCCTAAGTAAGAAAAGGACCAATATATAAAATACTTCCGTAATGCAGCAGTAGTCGTGCAATAAAATGCACCACCCGCCAGCCCGCTGATAAATGTGCGTGCGGTAAACAATGCGAATTACACAACTACCACCGTTAAATCACTCAACACGTGTTTTACCCCTTCATGAGGCATCCTCAGGAGTAATGTTACACCGAATAGTGCCAAACACAGAGTCACAGATAGAGATTGTTAAGGCTTAAACGAGAAAGTGAAATAAAAAAATAAAATGAAAAAATTGTTGACACATGACAAAGTCCATTAAAAATTCCGATCTTATTAGTAATATATGAAAGAAACCAACGTCAAGAAGTGGTCTTCCCACGACTGAATTGATGACGATGATGCTAAGTTCTATCGCTTTGATGATGAAATCTAGTTCCATCATAGCACGATTAAAAACTAAAAGAACTATAGACATAGAAAATTGTTTGTCCTAAAAGCGAACAGAATAAACAACCGAATACACCGAAGTAATGTCGGTATTTGCAAAGACAAACACAATTCGCGGGCCCATTAGGATCGAGGGACATATAGATAAATCTTGGGCAACAATGAAAAATTGGAACATTAAGATATTCTACGTGACATGCGGCGGTTGGATGTTCCAACTCGTTGCTGTCTTGGGAATATAGAACCTTTTGGACAGGAGGCACTTACGGCTTAGCATCCTTTAGATAACGCATCGGACATATTCGTTCTGCTTACGAAATCGACTGTTTTAACTGTACACGGCAATTTGTTATAGGTGTAAAAAATTAAAAGTGTGAATGTGTAGCTATATATTGCATAAATAATAAAGATAAATCGTTTCAAAAATTCTATTTACATATTAAAATCAATTAATGTTTTCTATCTGTACCTGCGTGTTTGTATATTATATTATTTTTAGAAGAAAAATGTTTTAAATATTAACGATATATTAAAACTATTTATTGTTTACTATCACTTTCTGCAGACTTTGTACTACCAGAAGTTATAAGCATATACCATTCCAATAGGGTAACATGGTGATTAGTTTATACAGAATGATTAGAAACTGTTGTAAAAGGTTTAAAAATTTTTGCTTACAAATGACCTATATCTATTCACTCCTTTAAAGGTTTTACATCTATATATAATCTGCCCTGTATGTGATACTAAAACTATTTCGCTATGCCCGTTATTTTTTTTTCCTTCATGTATTTTTCGGAAATAAAAGTAGCCTTATATCTTATTACATCAGGTACCTGCTAGTATAAGTCCCGTCAAAACCGGTCCAGATATTTCATAGTTAAACCGGAAGAAACAGACAGACAGATAAAAATTAATAAAATCTACTTCTGATGTATGTATGTATATAACATATATATTCATCTGCATGTAGTAAAAAGTGGTTATCTTAATATTTAAAACGGATACTGGAATTTTATTAAATAAATTATATACACCATTATAACTATATGAAATAGGATTTAAAAAAAGAACATAAATTAATGACATAATATCATCAATCCTATCATAGATGTCTAAAAGGATCGGTTGAAAGCAGCCTGCTTCTAGAATCTTCTGATGATTTTAACAAAGTCATTTCTCTACCTGACGTCCCACGCTGTGCTTGTTGGTTCCTGGTGTCTTCTCCACAGAGCCCCAGTCGTCGTTTGTTTTTTTTTTTAAATAGTGTTTCATTATCAAATCTAACAAAGTTTCGGATGTCACTAACATGACCCATTACTTCTTTTGTTTATTACTCTTCCTGAGATGGTTTTGCGGAATCTTTTTTGGAAACTTTCTATAGTACACTTTTTTATTCTAAGTAAGGAAAGGACCAATATTTAGCCACTTCCGCATATGCAGTGGTAGTCGTGCCACAAAGTGCACCGCCCGCCAGCCCGCTGATAAATGCGTATGCGGCAAACAATGCGAATTACACAACTGCCACAGTTAAATCACTCAACACGTGTTTCACCCTTCCACGGGGCATCTTTAGGAGTTTTGTTACACCGATTAGTGCCAAACACAGAGTGACTCTGTGTTTGGCACTAATCGGCGACTTTTTTATTCCTTTGTAGATTTTATGAATTTCATTGATTAATAAATAAAGCTTCATATAGAAGGTAATACTTCGTGATAAGTCTGTTCGGACGGAAGGCACTGTAGATTTACCGTTAGGCATGTAAAAATAAACGTTTCTTCTATAACAATGTTCTCTATGTTTCTTTGTTGGAATATTTCGATACAAAGTTCGACATGTTTGTTGAATATCGATTTTGGAACGGAATTCTTCCTTCCTTTACATTATATTTCACGAGTTGTAAACGATTTGTTTTCTCGGTTTAATAAATCATAATATTTTCCTTCTTCAGCCATTCCGACCCGTCCGCGGGGATTAGCAATGATGTTTTATTTGACGGAGCGTCTTTTGAAGAAAACAAAACTGAATGAATAGGGCGTTAAAATCGACTCGCGAAATTGACATTTTTTGATATTTCTTACATGTTACATTCCCATGATACTTTATATGTGTGTTTTTTGAACTTATTTTCAATGCTGCTATAATTTCATTTATAAATTCCACTTCTTCAATATAGCAGGATGTAGAGGAAAACCTTTTTAAGATCTCGAAGCTTGTGGACTCTTTTTTTTTTAAATTGACCAGGATAATTGGACATAAGACAAATATATGCTTAATATTTACCTATATAAAGGTTTCACATTTCTATATTTACTATTATTTACAATTATTTTAACTTTACAAAACTTTTATCAACGAGATTTCTTATATACATTCACAAGTTTGTGAATGATAAATCATAAAATAGAATAAATCATATATTATTCATTACACACAAAAAAACGGCGAAATTTTTCTTATATTTAATTCTATCCTTGTATACCTTGAAATAGTTTTCATGTATATGTATATATATACTATGAATTGAAACAATTATTTTTTCACCCCACTTTTTTATTATATTTATGTTATAAATGGATGGATGGATGGAATGGATTTTTATATTTATATTAGAAATGGATATGTATGCAACGTACAACAAAAATGGTAATTTTATTCAAGCAAAATGTTTAAAAAAAACTCGAAAAAGTTTATAGTTGAATCTAAATCGAAACGAAAATCAAATATTTCTCCGGGTATATAAATATTAATTCTCTTTTCATAAAATATCAAAATATACGATCGTGTTCATAGTACAGGTTTTCTTTGCAAGCTCACAGTTATTATTAAATTGAAAATGGAGGCTTTAAAATTCGTTATAAATTAGATTAACCAACAGGAAACACTTAATTTGTATGCACGTTTCCATTATCTATGTTATATTATGAACAAGCATTATCACCCGACTTCATTTGGATATAAACATCATTTTTATTTTTAAAATTAAATACGTAGTTTTTTTTTAAATAAAAATTAATAGCCAAATGTTGATAAGCGTGAGAATGGCTCGAATAAATCGGCTAACTTAAACAAAAAAAAAAATTTCGCATTTCGCTTTTTCACAAAGTGGCATTTGCAAATTCTCATAAGGATGCTTCATAATATGACTAGATTCAAGAACTTTTCATGAGGATCTAGACTTGGTGTGTCACATAGCGATATTACCAAAGATAGCTGAACCTCCACTTGGTCAATTTCTAATACTTGCCTAATATTAGCAAGCGGTGGGAGAGAGAGAACAAGTGGAAAAAGAAACTCCAGAAACACTTCTATGCATAAAGATTTGATGATGAGATTGTGATGATACCGACAAAGCCTGAAGAATTTTGAAATGTCTTTTTTTAATATTACCTAAATCTAAAGGCATATAACGGTCCGTAGCGTTTGGGCAGCGACTTAAAATAAAATAATGTAGCAACTAATATATAACAGAGTATTCCAAATTGTATTGTTAATATGTATAAATTTTAGCTGTATTTACCCATAAGAAACAATTGTGTAAGAAAAATTATAAAACGCTCTCGTGTCTCGCAGCTGGGAGAAGAAAGATCCGTATCGAATAGTGGCAACACTCTCCCAACTGTCTGCGTTTAGTTAAAGCGAAAAATAAATATTGTTAAAAAACACTAGCGATACAAATTAGAATTAATAAAAAAAATGTACTATTTGTATACAAAATATTTCGTAAGTAAATCAACTTTTATATCATCGTATATTTTATATAATTTTATAAATAAAAAATAGCATAGACGTACAAACAGACCGTCCGAAGTACTGCAAGCGCACAACTGCGCAGTTATCGTAAAACTATGCAAATTAATTACGCTCTCTAAGTAAGTTGATGTTAGATATTTAAGTAAGGGATATATGGTTGTAAAAGATTCAACGAACTTCTAACGATACGCTATCGAGTCAGGTAGTGCGTTAAAGAGAAAGGTACGGTTGGCAATGCCTTCGAAATTTAAAATTCAAATACTTCATTAATAATAATGTTAACTTTATGCTTAAAATAAATATAAAGTTCGAGCAGTGAATGCCCAGCTGTAACACACTGATAATTACAATTGTAGGTGGTGTGTTTGATTTCTGGGATATATGATTGTCACTTTTCACGAACAAGTTTCCAGATGATGGGCAGCAGTGTCCCTTGTACTATAATATCACACGGTGATCATCAACCCGCCTGCCAAGCGTGGTGATTATGCTATATCCCCATAGATATCTTTTTTTTTATGGTCCCCGCTGTTGGGTACCTCTCGTTCCCCTATCTCGTGTGGGACAGGGACTTTTTAATTCTAATAATTTATTCATATTTTTTATTATTATCATTCTTCTCTTTCATATATCTGTCGATAAGATTATCTGTCGTACTGTTTCTTTCATTCTACAATTTTCCCAGTCTTTCTCTTTCATTCCATTAGCCATACATTCATCCTCAATCACTGCATTCTAGGTTTCCTTACTATTTTATTTTGCAACATTATTTATTGTTCAAATATTTAACACGTATTTTCTTTGTAATTATCATCTTATATTATACTATTTATTACACTAATATATATCTTTGGATCATAGATATCTTTGGAAAAGGCCTGTACCTTGTAGAGTGCATCTATATGCGGTAATGCAGTGGTTAGGCTTTCACCAAAGATATCTATGTGGGATATCCATTTTTTTATGGCCCCCGCTATTGGAGGCCTCTCGTACCCCTAATTAGTTGGGATCAGGGTCTTTGTTTACAAATAAGTTTTTCAGATTTTTCATCTTTATTCTTCACTCACTATCATACTTCTCAATTTCTTTAATTCTTACCTTATTTCCATCACAATATCTTTCATTTTGTTCTTTCATTCCTTCTTGCTTTCATCGCCTTCCTTCCATGATCTTATTACTCTTAGGTGGCTAGTTACATTTTTTTTATTCTTTATTTTATTATTTACATATTCTATTACATATTATATTATACTATAATCGCAACGCTTTTCAGGTGGATTGGCGATTGCAATATAGTTTAATGGAATCAGGCGTTACCTCGCGGAAGTCCATCCTAATTAAGAAAAGGACCAATATGTAGCCACTTCTGCACATGCAGTGGTAGTCGTGCAATAAAATGCACCGCCCGCCAGCCCGCTGATAAATGCGTATGCGGCAAACAATGCAAATCACACAACCACCACCGTCAAATTACTCGCGGGCTGGCGGGCGGTGAATTTCATTGCACGACTCAAATCAAAATGTCATCAAATCCTTTAAAAGTCTTAAAAGATTTGGTCTTTGCAAGCTCAAAGTCGCTCAACAATGCCTGAAATTTATCTCCAGAAATGAGAATATATTTAACCAAATGAATTTGCAAGTTGAAGTGGCAATGAGTAAGTCAGATAGAGGTAGAAGATAGCCGCTGGGTTATTAACTTTCTGGAGTAGAGACCACGAAAGCTGTCGGAAGATACTACATGCAAGCCGCTTCCAACCGCTATTGTAAATCTATAGGCCTCCATTTGCATAGCAGAAGTCGTTTTACGACTGAAATGGATATAGACGAAGAGTATATACAGTGAATGGCTTAAAAATAAACTTTTAATGTCTATTAAGGTAAATCAAACTATTGTATTATATTTATAATATGTATTATACCTTATTTATTATAAGTATATATGCTATATGCATATTTATGTATGTCTATGAATGTTTTGTACACGTTAACTACCTATTATTTATACTTCTACTGTTTCCAAACTATAGTTGTCTGCAAGAGATTGCCTCGTATAAGACCGCCCATTATAATTTCTTGTTTATTATTATGAAACTATTTAAATGTCTCCTAGTGTAACAATAAAGTATGTTAAATTAAATTTAAAATAATCTATTGTATTAGTATATAATGTTTACAAATATAGATCGTCAAAATTGGATTCTTTTAACGAGAATATATTTTATATATGTCAATGAATTTACATGTGTATGTTATTCATTACTTTTTATCTCGTCTTTGTATTGTAAACATGTTATTTTATCAATCTCTCATGCTACCCTTTGCGAGTCGCCTTTAGCTATCTGTCGAGTGATGGTTTTACGAATATAACATGAAAATACTCTTGTTCGGAACTGCGTAGAATTATTTACAAGCGTACAATGCTATTTTAAACTCTATTTCTAATGCGTTATGGTATTAAATAGATTGGAATGGAGTTTTTAGTACATCCCACATTGCACAGTGCTTGGATAACATGTAATTATATGTTGATTACTTCGCATACTTTGATTCTGCGAGTACTTTACGATTATGGTCTAGGTGTTAGCTTCTCGTCGGATATAAACATAGTGATTAGCGCAAAACCCGATGTTGCTACGTAAATAATTAAATTTATTTGTTGAATGGCCATAAGCGATCATATTTACAAGAACCGTTTTTCTGTTTCTCTTTACTATTTCTTATCTATTTTATTAAGAACACAATTACTAAAAATATAGCTTGTTTTTGTCCTTTTATAAATGATTTCCATATACACCAATACCTCGCTTTGCGTCGTTTCGTTTGAGTTCTTTTCGTAGTTGCGTCGCTGCTTATTTAGTACTAATATCCACTCAGCGTCGACAGATTTTCGAGGTTACGTTGTTTTGGGTTCGAGTTTAATTTTATATCTAAAAGATGGTAACACTTTTGTTTCTAATTGTTCCATGTTATCAAATCTCGGGGATTCCCTTTCTAACTAAAAACAACGCATTTTTAATACAATTTTATTTACACTTTGTTTTGCTAATTTTAGAGTTCAGTTTCAATTACGTAGTGTGTTGTAATGTAGTGTGTTGTGCTTTTTATAAAAAAGGAAAAATAAATTTATATAAATTTTTACGTATTGTTTCTGGTTACAAAAAAGGTAAACATTATTCCTATTTATTTATTGGCAGAGTTATATTACTTTTGTTTTTTAAATGTTTACTTTGTTTAATTTTTTTTAAAAAGTAGTATTTTCGTGACCCTGGAACCTATCTTCGATCTTTACATGGTTTACTATAGAAAATATTAATTCACTTTGCGTCGTTTCAATTTGCGTCGTGTTTTTTTGGAACGTAACCACGACGCAAAGTGAGGTATTGGTGTATATCTTAGTTTCATAGTCAATAAAAGATTTTATTTATGATGGTAATTATAGATAAAGAAATAATTAAATAATAAGTATTAAAAAAGTGTAAAATTTGGAAAAAGAAAGTCAAGTGGTAGTACAGCGGTAGAGCACTTAGACTTGCCATCATAGATCGCTGTTTCGATTCCTAGTATACAACCTTATACAATTCACACTTTGTACATCAAGTATATAGTGTTGCAACTGCTCAGAGATAAGTTTCCAGATTCCAGATTGGCAGTAGCGTCTTCTTCATACCATAATATCACACTGCGATCACCAATCTCCCTGCCAAGCATGGTGTAATGTAAATATATATAGTATCTCCCCCTATATATATTTATATTTGAGACCTATGCCTTGAAGTGGGCTTCTATGGGAGGTAAACGACGATAGAATATGAGTGCTAATAAAATTTAAGCAAAAAAATATTAATAGGAACTAATGTAATCTAAATGTCGATATTAAGTAGTACTAAGTTAAGTAGGTAATAACCTAGACTGAGGTCAATAGAACTTAACTATGTTATAAGCCTTCCATTAGGTGGATCGATCGAATCGAATGCGGACCTATATCGTTTAACACTAGCTTCTTCTTCTCCTTCTACTTTTCAGGTAATGGACTCCACTGCAAGAAGTAAGCCATCTCCAAAGATCTCCAGGATGACCAGTCCCGCGCTGTCCGCTTCAAGAGACTTCCCACAATCTTAACTATTTCGTCGGTCTACCTAGTGGTATATACATATGTACATATATATATATATATATATATATACTAAAGAAAGTTAAATTGAGAGTAGATAGTTTGTACATATCTCATCTAAAATTTGAGACTAATTACTTATGAAAATCATCAAGTACACTAACATTAACATTAAACGCTTGTCATACCAATAAGCGAGGCTGTATCTTCAAGAGATCTCCGAGAGATCTTTGAACTTTGACCGAGCGACAGGCTGCCGAGATAATTCAAATCGCCCACGTGATTTTAAATCCAGTCTTTAACACTAATATGCGAGGAAGTTACGTTGTATTTCGAAATATCTCGAATTCTTTCACCACGTGTGTAATATTACCTTGACAAGTTTTTTTAAATGTCTTTATGTAAAAAGATATTTAATTAATAATACGTGTATTAAAAATAATAAGTTTATCTATTTGCAGACCATTTTCGGATCATTTTTTGGCGTACCTAAGTACATGATTAAGTCAGTGTTTTGAGGAATAAATCGAAGTAATTTTTTTTATTTAAAACAAATAATTCTTGAAAAATAAATACAATAATTAATTTTGCGCTATTAAAAATGCCATAGTTGATATTTTTCTGTTTTTAAGACAAATTTCAATACTATATCGCCTCAGATCACGTCACGGGTTAGCCAACAAAAAAACTCTGTATATATATATATGTATACATATATATATATATACATATATATATATATAAATTTATTTATGTAAGTATTATATATATGAATAACTATGTATTATTTATTAATAATATAATTAAATAAATATAAAAAGATACATCTGCATTCCTATTTTTCTGCAGTAGTAATTCCACGAGGTGTTGGATTTATTGATAGCATAAAATGGACTCACAGAAAGTTCACAGAATTATTATTTATTTTAATTATATTTATTATAACTACAGATTAATTTATTATTACAGATATTCGGTTTAGTATAAGGAACTTTAAAATGGAATATCGTACCATTTACGTACTACTGTTTGACGACAGATTGGGTATCATTGTTCTTTTTACCTAAAAATGTCTGGACAAAGACATCAACACAAAGCCAATTAGATAATTTAACCAAAGATAATTTTTAAATAAATAACAATAATTAACAATATAGTGAGTTGTCAGTGATGACAGGGAAACTCTATTTGGTATAAAAAAAGTTGAATGAGATTATTGCTATACTGAAGACTAAGGTTTTTGACCAGTATGTGTTGCCGGTGATGATTTGCTTAGATCCGAGATGTGATCGCTTACGATGGTATTTATAAGACGGCTCCAGGTCATCCAAAGAGCTATGAAAAGTACTGTGCTCGAGTTTACACAGATACAGAAATAAAGAGATCGACAGAAAAACCAAATTTAAGTACGTACCCTGAAGAATTATTCGTCTGAACTGGCCTAGTGAGGCCTAGTGGCCAGTAGGTACCAAATAAACTGCACATAAAATAACTAGTCAATTAATAATAAAAATAGAATAAGAAAAGTATAGCAATTTATTAAGAAAGCACAACCCAAAGAAAACTGTGATAAAAAAAATAGAATAAGTCAATAATATAACAAAGAATAAAAAAAATGTACCTAGCCACCTAAGAGTAATAAGATGATGGAAGGTAGGCGATGAAAGCAAGAAGGAATGAAAGAACAAAATGAAAGATATTGTGACGGAAATAAGGTAAGAATAAAATAAATTGAGAAGAATTACAGTAAGTGAAGAATAAAGATGAAAGATCTGAAAAACTTAATTGTAAACAAAGACCCTGATCCCAACTAATTAGGGGTACGAGAGGCCTCCAATAGCGGGGGCCATTAAAAAAAAAGAAATGGCAGTGGAGTGAAAAGAAGCGGAGTACATTGCTTGTTCAATCGAGGGCCATTGGTGTCTAAATATTCTCGAGCGTGGGTGGATTGATGACATATTAAAAGTTGCTTGAAGTAGATGGATCCGGGCAACGTAAGACAGGGCATCGTGGCGACCTTAGTATTAAGTTTATGCCTAACAGTAGGCGTATATCAGCTGAAAGGATGAAGAACAGTTTTGTAATAGGATCAGAATTCTAAAGATGTTTTAAATGACTGTCCAAGCCGATGAACTCTCTCGGTTTTCATGAATTCTAAAGCGTTGTAAGTTTGGTCGACTTCCTTTCAGGTAATATTGCAAATGATATAACAACTATAGTCGAGGTTCTAAAGGAAGCCATTAAGGTAAGTTACTTAAACGCAGTGTAAGCTAATCGCCTTCCGCGGTCTCTCCCCTAAGCTCGAAGACTCTATAAATACATATATCTTAACAGTATAGATACAAAACTTATCAACACGTTGACAGCCATTGCATTTTTTAAACGGTTTTATTTAGTTCGACCCGTACGGAATTTGTTTTGGTCAAAATTAGAAATTGAAATTTAAGCACCTTCCCATTGTCAGATTGATCTGAAATTTGGTACACACATTTAATTTAGATGACAATACAAAATAATAAAATCAATAACATTATAAATCTAAGATGGCCGTCGTTACAAAATGGCGGATTACATATTTTTCCTTAACCCCCTCAATATGGGTATCAAATGAAAGGGCTACACTAGTAAAACACGATGATTATGTCAAAAATTAAAATTCAAGATGGACACCGTTCCAATATGGCGGACTATCAAAAAACCGTTTAACTTAAAAGTTTTTTAAACGTATTTGTCAGATCTGAGAGTGTGGCCTAAAATGACAATTTGATTTAATATCAACATTATTAAAAACTCATTCTAGTGTATAGTCATTATCAAAAAGCATAAAAATGTGTATTTTATGATTTTTGTGAACTCCATTATTTAGAGAGTCTACCGCCTATCGAAAAAAAAACAGCGTCCGACAAAACTATATCTTATATTTACCCAAGAAAAAAAAACGCCAAGAATCACGTTATTTCTGTTCAGCCTATAAAAAGAAGCGAGTCCTTTATGTGGAAGATTGTTTTTAGAAGTTCCACAAAAACTATTTTTTTTTATTTTCTGAATTTTAATTAATTTTCTTTAATTATATTATTTGATCGTTTTCTAATAAATTATCTGTTACTGCAAGCCGGAATAGTTTTTTAGTTATTTTCCCAGAAGCAGTCAATCGATATTGACATAGATATATCTCAAGTATAGTCGTAGCTATATAAAAATAGCAAGTAAACACAGGAAGAGATATCTCGTAGTTTACACTCAACGTGTTGAATGTTTCTTCCTGTAAATGCATATTAAGGATCACTCATTG
The DNA here is from genome assembly GCF_028537555.1 of Battus philenor. Classification (NCBI taxonomy): domain Eukaryota; kingdom Metazoa; phylum Arthropoda; class Insecta; order Lepidoptera; family Papilionidae; genus Battus; species Battus philenor. The sequence continues at coordinate 14,702,416 of NW_027181737.1, read as the reverse complement.
CGATAAGACTACCTTTTACTTCACTAACATATAACTATAGTAGCAAATCTTTTCTACATACATATTATTCTTCCTCCCCCCCCCCCCTCTTGGTTATCTCTCGTTCTGCCTTACCTAATGTACCTTGAACCTTACGTGTAAGGCAGGGACGATACAACTCGGATAATTTCTATTTCATTTTATTTTTTTATTTCACTTTTTCCTTTCATCCATCACAATCTCTTTCTTACATTACAATTTATTTCTGTTCTCCACTATCTCTTTCTTCCTTCACATTTAAATAGTCTCCCGTGTATCACCTTCCTTCCTTCATCTTTTTTTCTAGACATTATCAAAATTTTGACAAAATTTTTCGATTTTATACATATTTTACTATATATTGTAATTTTTATTTCTAGTTTAGTTTTTGCATAATTATGGCTATTTCATTCTATTTTATTATTTACTAAACCTATATTACTTTATTCATGACTTGCTTGGAATCTTGCTCGACTCTTTCAACTTAGTTATAAGGCTTATTTTTGATGCTGCCTTCTTCCCCGTCTTGACATCAAAATGCTAAACCAATTTTTATTTGACTTTTGCTTTGACTAGTAAGGCTATACCTTTTGGTTCATCATGTTAACATGCATATAATAGTTAACATTTTCTCATTATAACGATGGACAAGTGCCTTATGAAGAAAGTAGATTTTTTTTAAATAAGCAAAGCCGTTGCTATATTCTTTGCGTTGTCAATAAATTATATCCGATCTTAAAGTGAGTCTAAAAGATTATGCAATTTTAATAGAAGAGTCGATTCCGATTCTGCATCCAAGTTCCACAAAATCGATTTTAAACGAGCTAAAAGCGACTACCATAAACAATTTAGAACGCACGATCATAGCTCGCGGGTGAGCGAAAAATACCGGATCGCGAAGATGTAAGATAGACGTAAGTACTGAACAATGGAGTAATGTAGTGTGGAAGCAGTTAGGCGTGGTCTTCAGATGCAAATTGCACTAGCCTCGGGCCAAAGGCAAGCGGCGACCGCACCAGTAGTCCACGATGCGAGACGCCCGAAGCCACCGCAGTGTTTATTATTCTGTCGGCAGCTAAAGTGCTCCCGCCTTCGTGTCTTTGGGGAATTTTAGACCGTGACACGATTAAACAATACCACGGATGTGGTTTCGCGCGAAATCGTGGCGGTATTTGGGCTTCATAGACAGTCAACGATACTAATGACCAATGACATGTACAAATATATCAAATCAATATTCCAAGATCGTTTTATCAATTTATTTCTTTATATATCGGTTTGTTGAAAATTTATTGTTGTAGTGTAAATATGTATTTATAAATCGCTTGATAAAAATTAATGGATTCTTAGATTTTGTTTCATTTAGAGTTATTTACGGAATTGAAGTAATCAAAAACTAGTGCTCTAGTTATGGTAGGAGGGCATCGAGTGATATGTATTAGGAGGACCGAAAAGTAATGTGGTTTCTGTCAACATATCTTACAAAAAAAAATGATTTATTTTTACCACTCCGGCATTAAAAATTTGTATACTAGATAACAAAAGGTTGTTGATAACGAAGGTGAATATATTGTTGATTAAAAATAAAAACTTTTTAAAAATGTAGTCGTGTGATTTTAACTTAAGAAAGCGATATTACTTTTTGGTCCCCCTTATAGAAGAAATTGGACTAATGATATATACGTCATAAAAATAACTATATATAGTACATAGTTCAAACAAAGCTAGCCCTGCGGTAGAGGTGACTTGGGATCGGTCGCGGATTCGATTCCTGGGACACAATCTTATACCATTCACACTTTGTACATTAATTATATAGGATGACCACTGCTCAGGAATAAGTTTCTAGAAGATGGGCAGTATCATCCTCCTCGTACCATAATACCACACTGGGATCGCCAACCCGCCTGCCAAGCGTGATGATAATGATATATCCTCCATGTATATCTTCGGGGAAGGCCTGCAGTGGGCGTCTATGGATTGAAACGGAGACAATATTACTTAGTTAACTTCATAGTTATATACAACATACTATTACAGCTAAGTAAAAGCTTAAAAGCTCTAAACGTATACCTCATCTGGTAGAACAAAGTCTGCAGGGACAGGTACAAAACAATAATTAATTTTAAAAAGAATTTAGCAAAATTGCTTTTACTACCTATATTTTCATTACTTACTTACTTCGCTGGCTCAGTGACCCAAAGTGGGTCTTGGCCTCCGAAGCGAGAGACTTCCACTTTCGTCTATCTCGCGCCATCGTCTGCCATTGGATGACATTCAATTCGCGCAAGTCTACCTCAACGCGATCGATCCAGCGATACCTGGGTCTATCCACTGGTCTTCGACCCCTCGGTTTTTCCAGGTACGCTACCTTCACGCTCCGATCCGATCCCATTCGCTCCAAGTGACCAAGCCAGCGGATTCGTTGAGCTTTATATTCGCCAATGATATTTGGCTGTGCTACTAAAGTCTCAATTTCGGAATTCTTTCGGAGCCTCCAAGATCCGTCTTGATTTCTCGCTGGTCCCAAGATCTTCCGCATGATTTTGCGTTCCGTCACTAGCAGTTTTTGTTCTTCTTTCAAAGTTAGCGTCCAAGCTTCACAGCCATACATATTTTCATTACGTTATTTATTATTTCTGAAACCTTTGGATAGACTTTGCAATACATTGATTGACGTCAAATGAGCTATAAATACACCGCTTCAGAGCTTTTACACTTGCAACAATGCTATATATTTATATGAAATAAAATATAACAATGACAAGTAATCTATATATAATAAGTTTAAGTTTAGCCTTTATTACTACCACATATACATACGTACCAATAACTTGTTAGAATATTAAAAGTAAAATTAATTTTCAGGTTCAGAAATTACATTTAATTACCGGAACCATGTCGTTTCGTCGCCGCGGGCGGTGGATACACGATAGACAGTAAAACGTAAAAACATCTTGTATACTCTACGCTCTTGTATACTCTACGCTTTTACTTTTTAAGTCTAGACGGTATAAATGTAACGTAATATCGAACCTTCCGAGCTTTAGCTATAAATTTTAATAAATCATTTATATTCATCTATTGTAAACATTTGAAAAAATGCAATAATAAAATCAAACTGTACAAATTTTTAAATAAATCACTAATTTAGTACTGCGGCACTTTCACACTTTGTACATTGATTATATAGGATTGCCACTTCTCACAAAAGAGAGAGAGTATGGGCAGAAGCGTTCTCTACATACAACCTACAAAGTGTGGCGATCATAGTATATTTCTCCATATAGAGCTATACCCCTTCAAAACTTTCATTTATAACCAATAAAGTGCGAAGCTTCATTAAGTTTTATAGACATTTCGAATGTCCATTTATATTTGGTTTTTGAAAGAAAGTTTAATAAATTATCATAATTAATAATTTTGGTATAAATTAAAGTAAATGTTTACTTAAAATGATTTTTCATAATGTATCACGTATATTAAACTTAACGCAACGAAAAATTTTAAGTGTCATTATTATGTAAGAAAAGGACCACAAGACTCTGTGTCTGAGAACTGTGTTTGGCACTAATCAGTGTAACATAACTACTCCTGAAGATGCCCCGTGGAGGGGTGAAACACGTGTTGAGTGATTTGACAGTGGCAGTTGTGTAATTCGCATTGTTTTCCGCATGCACATTTATCAGCGGGCTGGCAGGCGGTGCACTTTGTTGCACGACTACCACTGCATGTGCGGAAGTGGCTAAATATTGGTCCTTTTCTTACTTAGGATAGCAATACCGCAAGGTTACGCCTGATTCCATTAAATAGTAATTATTATATCCGATTTTTTTCCCAAAGAACATTTTATAAAGAATTACGAAATTATTAAAAAATCATAAATGACATCAGTAGAGAGTAGATCTTGCACAATATTAAATGCAAAGAAAAATAAAGTGGGATTTTCCTCAGCAATAGAACACTGATTTTTGGGTTGCTATAAAAGTAGCTACTACTAGAAAATATCTAATGGTGGATTGTAACGGATCTCTGCAAAACCCCACAATTGCGCAGCAGGTGAGAAATTTTCAAGCAACTAAAAATATTTCATATAAAAACTTATCACTCACGATTGTTTTGTCATAACCGCTTTTTGCCTGATCTCCTAACGTAGCTCTGATCGATTTCTTATACGATGATCGAAAAGGTCAAACTAAAAACGAAGCGAAGGCGGAAAAGCATAACCGTTACGAAAGATTACTCTTTAACAAAGGGACTACAGTGAAAAAAAAACCTCCGAGACGCCCTAATGGAATCTCCAAACTCGGTCTATTATCGACGCCTGAGTCACGTAGAATATTAGACCTTTGCATTCGGAATAAAGTGAAACGAGATCCGATCGACTTACGTATACAGATCAAAGGTGTCTTTGTAAAATCGATTGACAAGTAACAAGCCTAAAATTGCTACTTGATCGTAATTTGTCTTGCCTACTTTGTTTCGAGGTGTAAATTTTTTACTCCAAATTTCAAGTTAATTAATTTATGGCAAATGACATCTATTAAGACGTCTCATCAATAACAATTCGCACTTCTCTTTTCATCTCAAAGTGCTTTTACCAACAGATATGAACATCACTTACGAGTAGATTAATAGAAATTTCACTTACTGTTTCAACATAGACATAAACTTTTTTTTTGTTTGGTTTCGGTGGGGAAAATCTTCCGGTATTCAAGATGCCCTGACTCTGGGGGGAGGACAGGGATATGTGGGATTCCTACCCACTAAACCTCCCCCGCCGGTGGTCGCCCTCTGCGCTAAACGGGGGACCGCGGTATCTCCCGTTCAGGGATCGCCACGCGGTCTTCCCTCGCGCCGTGCTATTTTTCGATAGCCCGTCCCTGGGTATGCGTGTATACGCTACCCCCGAAACCCTCGTGGTGCTATCACGATGGTTCGAGACCACGTCGAACCATCGTCCGCCTCAGAGTCGCCGAAGCTAGTGGTAGTTTAGGGCCCCCACCTTAAACTCCCGCGACTCCGAAGGCAGACATAAACTTGCTTCAACTGTGCATTGGTAGCCTAGCGTTGAAAGACTGAGACCCGCGAACAAATCATTCGATTCCCGGGATACAATCTTATATAGATCACATTATATGCATTTTTCTTTGCTAATTGCCACAGCACACAAATAATTATTTTGACAGCAGACTCTTCTGATTACTATAACACTACACTGCGATTGCCACTTCATCTAAATTTATTTTTGTAGTGTAGACACATATTTATAAATCGTCTGATTTTTTTCAATTTAGAGTTATTTATGAATTTGAAGTGATGAAAAAATAGAGCGTTCATTGTTATGTAGAAGTAATTGTAAACACGATCTATATATGAATTACAATAAATGATGCATATATCAAGGAAAAATAACTATATAACATAGTACATAGTTCGAACAGTGGCAGACAAGCGATAGAGGACTAAAACTTCATCCAAGCTTATAAAATTCACATTTTGTGCAATAATTATATAGGATGAGCGCTGCTCAAGAATCAGTTTCCAGAAGATGGACAGCAGCGACCTCTGCGTATCACACTATGATGGACACCCTGGCTGCTAAGTTCCAATGTGCTAAGTTCCTATATATATATAAATCATTGGGGGGAGACGAAGATTGCTAGAATAGCAAACGTCCTTCTCGGGCGCCTCTGAGTCGAAGTCTTATGCTTGTACTGAGTAAGCCTAGAAGTAATCCTAGCAGAGGTCCGTCCGGCTGTCTCGCGTTAGGTGCGGTAAAAGAAAAATAGGTCACTGGTGTTTAAGAATTTTTCTGAAATAAATATAGGTTTAGTTACTCCTAGTTACATATGCTATCTACCAATATAAGTCCTGTTAAAATCGGTCAAAACATTTTAGAGATTGGCCGCAATAAACTGACAGACAGAAATTTAAAATAAATGTAATGCATATTCATATGTATGTACTGAAAAGCGGTTATTTCAATATAACAAACACTCCAGTTTTATTTATTTCTATGAATAAATACAGATGCATATTATTTGTGAAAAAATTTATAAAAGGGAAATTGACATATATATTCTAGCGTAGGCCCATAAAATAAGTTACTAATTGTATATAGGAATCTCTGAAAGATAGAACTATCTAGAATATTCAAGACCCTGTCTCATAGATGACTTCCAAAAGACTAAAGTCTAGTGCCAAACAATTTGTCGGACAGTGAAATAGAATTTCAAATTAGCAATGTTATTGTCCAATCCGACTACATCTACACAATACGTGATCCGAATCTTTGAATTCGAAATGAAAATGAAAAATTACGAATGCAATTCTGACGGCAGATGTCGTTAATGATTTGAATTGTTTTATTTAGATCTGCGATCACATCGTGCGAGCAAATTGCTGGCTTAAAATAATTGTTTCCCTAGCACACTGAGTACAGTAGTTAGCCATAAATTTCCAGTACATAGACTTCTATGTACTAGGAATCAACAGGACTTAAAGCATTAGATAGAGTCTGCTTTACCCAATTCAATCACCACCACTGACATACCACTTTTAGTTATTAAGTTAGTATTGATTTATATTGCGACACAATTATTCTTACTACTGCTGTTATAAATAATCAGCCGTACCAACATTAACCTTTATGTACATTTGTACTATTTATTATTTCTAGTATTGCTATTATTGATACTTTCACAATCTCTATTCGTATCACTACCACCGTCACTACTATTTTCACTACTTCTATCACTATCACTGTCACTATCATTATCATTATCAATATAGCAATTACCGTCACTATTATTATCATTATCATTGTCACCTTCACTACCAATGTTTCTACTACTATCACCATTACTATCACTATCATTTCCCATGATTACTATCACTATGACAGGGTCACTACGTCTTCTAACATACGGCACTACAGTGGCGATATCAATGTCACTACTTATATCACCATCCTTATCATTATCATTATAAATATCGCTGTCACCGTCACTATTATTATCATTATCATTGCCGCTATCACTGCTACTACCACTATCGCGATTACTATCACTATCACTTTCACTATTATCATCACCATCACGTTCACCGTCAGTGTCACCATCACAATGACTATCACTTCATAATACTATTATAAATCCGATTTCTAATAGTATTGTTACTACAATTACTATAAATATATGTTTTTAATGTTAATCTGTAATTATGTCTTGTGTTACCTTTTTGTAAGAACTTTTAATGTAATAAAAAGCAAAATAAAACAAAAACTGTCTTACAGGTGTACAAACTACAAAAAAAAAAAAACAAAAATCTGAGATATTTATTACGATCAAAATTTTGTCTATCCGAAACTACACAAGCACATATTGTAATGACATTAGATAAGAAAATATACGTTACATAAAACACTCTGGCGTCGATGAGCTCATATCTCTAAGTAGTACAAGCAATATATCACATGTCATAATTGCTGATAATGTACAAACGCACAAATTTCAAGGGTTAACGATAGTTTATCTACAACCATATCTATTTATAGTTACCGCCGAAGAACCTAAATATCGATTTAATTTAAGTAGTAATAGACATGAGGCAGACATATAACTCAATTGTGGTATAATATACGAAATTAGGTTAAAAACCAATGTTAAGTAACAAAATAATCTCTAAATGTTAATTAAATTATTCTTCTATTGATAATTTAAAGCATATAGATCAGGTAGAAAAGGAGAAAAAGAAGAAAACACCATGGATACTGGAGAGAAAACACAAGGAATTGTGAAAAATATAGTAAAAGAAGCAGAAACAGAAGATAAAAAGATAGAAGATGACGAAAAGGAAGAAAAAAAACGATAAGATGAAATTAAAGAAGGTTAAGATACGAAAGTAATCAATGAAGAACGAAATGATATAGTTAAAATATAACATAACCCACAATGATATAGGAATTGTAAGCGAGTCCAATAATAGTCATTTAGTTATAAAAAAAATACTGAATATAGAATAGAATATTCTGGAAGAGTAGAAACGCAATTCTTTCAGAGTCTGGAGCAAATTGATCGTAAAGAAGGTATAGTCGATGCATTGAAATGTGAGCGCGGAGGTAGTAAGGAATAAGAAGTGCATTGAACGATGGACGGATGAGTTGAGTTGGGACGTCGCTTGAATAACAATGGCCAACAAGATAGTCTCGACTTGCATGCAATGGGTTTAGAATAACCAGGCTTTACTTACCACCCACTGAACTTGATAAGGGATTTTTATTATCACTTCAGCTTGTTAGCGCAGGTAAAATGACTTCACCAACCTGACACTCGGGTGTTGAAATTGTTTCTTATATTACGTTGCGGTGAAGTTTAACAACCTTAATTAGATGCTTAATAACATATGGAAGTACATCGTTAAGATGGACAGAATAATTCGTGTTTTTAATTAGATAAGATTGTCTTTAATACGGCCTAAAGTTATTTTTAAAGTATTATATAAAATCAATTGACTAAAACTAATTTATAAGTCTCTGTCTGTGCTATAGAAGATACTTACAGGATGATTAACACGTATAAAAGCTTCAGAAGTTTCAATATATATCACATTTGTCAGCAAAAAAGCTGTTACACCTATTACGCCTTTGATCTATATAAAGTGATCACACATGTATAATGTTTACCATTAATACAAAAGTGGTCTCCATAGTATGGAAACATTTCAAAATTAGATAAATAAATAATCGAATATGTGATATACGCAAGTAACTTTCAAAAAAATGAAACAAACATATATTCTTTCAAAAAAATGAAATAAATATATTATAAAACCTTAAACTTACGAAGTTATTTGTTTTCAAATGATATTGGAAGAGATTTATGCGCCTATTTAAGTTTTGAAGATTCGAAATTCAAAGTTATTTTTTTTAAGTTTAAATATCGAACTTTAAACGAATTTCGCCGCTGGCAGAGTTATTGCGGCTTAAAACATAATCGATTTTAATTCTAGAACGTTATTCATCACGACCAACGGTCAAAAGCAATCAAGACGGCGGTCAAAGCCTACAATTTGTAAGGCTTAATTAGTAAAACAGGCTCGGCTGAAGAAATAAGGGGAAGCAATCAAGGGGGTGCCTTTTAATTATCCTTAAATAATTCGCGGTTGAAAAGGACGAGGAATTTAAAATTGTGAAGATGCCGAGGCGGTCCTGCGCCGTCATCTATCTGGATTTTTGTTTTTGATAAATTTTTCTTATTTGTTTATTTTACTAACAACGACCTTTTCGATATTTATTACCTTCACAAATGATTTTAATAAGTAAATTTTATAGCTTTATATAGCACTCACACGAATTTCCATTAACCCTGTATTAAGTAATCACTCTGAAATATATTATATATTTTTTATTAAAATGCGTCAGAATAAAATGTTTAACAACACAGGAATAGAAAGCAAACAATATTTTTTTTAATACGTAGTAATGTAAATTTTGAAAACGCCTTTTTACGGTTACGTTTTTTAATATGCTATTTATTTTTGCACAGGTTCTGTGTGTATCATACAGTTATTGAGCAATACACTTTGATAAACTATATAGTACATGTAAATACACACAAACATATATATATACTATATCACATTTCTAATCGATTTCTAAGTGTTGCCTTACTTCGGAAACCACTTTTGTATTAATGTTTACCATGTGATCCTGTATATATGCGTACATATATATAACCACATTCCTCGAGGCCGATCGAATAATCTCAAATGTTACTTTAACTTTTACTGACACATATATTTATATATATATATATATATATATATATATATATATATATATTATTAATGTATTTATATACATATATAAACGTACGTATATATATCGAAGCAATTTAAACTAAACGAAGTATGAAAGTAATTAATTATTACTTAATCAAAGGCACTTCTAATAATACAATATTTAGTTGGATTTAAAAAAGCGGTGATAAATTTCACAGAGTTACGAAAAACTATTCCCGGTTCGCGACGGGTGTGCGCATATGGTATGCAGTTGCGTAAGAAACGGTTGTAAAAATCATATGCAGCGTCGTACCACCCAAAAAAATCACCACCCAGTGACAATAAAAAATGCAATCTCGTCGCCCCAAAAGGGGTTGATCGTTAAGCTTTGCCTCTAAATAAGGTTGATTAGAAGGCACCAACGGTTCATGTTAAGTAATAAATAAGTCGAAACTATTGAGATTTTTATTAACATGGCTGTTTTAATGGCTCAAAAGAAATGAAAGCTCTCTACAGGAGCTTTTAACTTTATAGTAGTTAAAAATTTTACAACATGACATTCTAAGAAGCTACAACAAAAATAATTGTAATAAATATATGGTACTTGCGGTACCTCTTCATAATTGATAATAGATGGCCGCTGTAGCCATAAAATAAAAATAAAAGTAAATTAATTAATTCAGATTTGGAACTTTTAACAGAACTCTTATTTATCGTAAACTTTTTACCTATCCTAATATTTAATCTATTTTATTTTTGAATCTACTTTAATTCGCAATGTGTTATAGTTGTGGAGAAGAAGCAGGAAGAAACTCCACCATATATATAAATATATATATATATATATATACTTCCTAACGGTCCTACTAAATATCTGTAGGGTGGGCCTATGCCCAGCAGTGGGAATTATACGACTAAAATAATGGCGCTGGTGATAAATAACGTAAGATGTTATAAAAGAATTTACATGACCCGATATCGTAGAGATATCACGAAGATCTCCATTTGTTTGAGCGACCCCGACCTTTTATGAGGTCCAGAATGAAAGTCATCACACGGAACACATGTTACTTTAGAAAAGTAATTAACAATTCGATATTTAAAAAGAGTAATGTAACTATAGTGGTCGTTATCTGTACAAGTGTATAGAGTGCGATATAATTAAAAACTTTTCACACTCCACTTAAAATGTTGTAGATAAGTAAAACTTGATACTTTACTAGTACCACAGAGTATTGTAGACGAAACCACGAGAGACGGCGTTGACAGATGACGGGTAAACTCCGGGGCGTCTCTGAATAATGATCGTTCGACCATTACTCATTAAATGTCGTGAGTCGCCCGTGCGAAGCTTTTATTTCAAAGTCGCACTACTGTTTGTGATGATTTATGTTACTCTGTGGCGCATTGAGTTGTACTTGTTCATACTTTTTTTTTATTTTCGACTACGGATATATTTTAGTGCAGAAATTAACATCGCTTTTGATGGAAAATGGAAGGATGTTAATGGTATCAAGCCTAAAGCTAGATGACCTATTTATGAACATGACTGAAGCTCGGTGAATTGTTTTATTATTTTTTATCAGATTGATAAATTTTATGAGCTTTAAGTTCGGAATCAAAGGAATGCTTTTATTTCTCGGTAGAGGTATAAAGAAAAAAAATCAGCTTATTTCAATATATACGATTTTTATCTTACTTTAGAAATGAAAATATAAAAAATGTAGATTCAATAATGATAAAATCACATTTAATTTAATTTTTAAAATATTTATACCTGTGAACTTTACAAATTGCGAATCTCAAGTATCACAATGTATTCGTCCACCTTCCAAACATCTGTACAGAGATGATCATGGGCTGCCCTAAAATAGATTTGTCGATAACAGCTATCGTATTACTTGAAAGGTGAGAGAATTCGCAAATGCGATGAGGTAATAACAGGAGTTGATCATATCTATTATTCTCTTTGTAAAAGTACAATGGAGTTGTAAATTTTTAGGATCTTAGCTTCACAATGTACTGCCGTTAATGTATTAGATGCCTGTTGTAATTTGAAACTAGAATGGGACTGGCTTTTGTACCTGCTCCGTTCTTTGGCCTATTGTGCATCCCTTAACATGTGCGATCGTTCAAAAACCTTATGCAATATCGTCTGCCTCTAACGTTTGATGTAGAAATAATTTTTTATTTATTCATATTACATTTTAGATCAGTATTTTTAAAAGTTTTACCTCCCTTACGCCGTCTTTACAACATTTTTTTTTTATATTAAAGCTAAAAGGTTAAAAAATTGAGTCCACTTTCGAATATCCCCCTTATCAAAATTGCCGTCATATGGGGCGTGGGACCCAAGTTGGGAAATACTGTTTTAGATGCTTTTTGTATTTTAATTAGTTTTCTATAAATTTCTCATTATATCCTTTCAAGTTAATAAAGGTAAGGTACAAAATAACATGTATTTTAAATCTAAGGAGACACAGTATGCATTAAGTTAAAAATAGGTTTTCGGAAAATAAACAACAAAATACAAATTTTATTATTCAAGAATGCATTTTTTGTTATTTTTAAGCAATCTAAAATCCATTGCTGCCAAATGTCAAAGACCTTTTTTAAAGGGAAAATATTTTTTAGTTATCTTTTATTTTATCTATGCGACCAATGAAAGCATGCATTTATTTCTGCTTTGTTTATTTTTTATTGCTTGCTTATTCTCAATTACTATTTATACATTACTTATTATTTTCTCTTGTTTTCGTTATTTATATTTTATGTTCGGTATTTTCTATTCTATTCTTTATATCTAAACTTTTTTGACAATTCTATCTATAAAATTATTTACAATTTCTATGCGCGATATCTAATGCGGAAATACATGGCATTTTTGAATCGCCTATTATTCTTAAGTGTAATATTACTTCTACTAGCTACCAACAGCTCAGAAGATTAAAACTATGAAATATTATCATGTACAGTAATCATTTGTAAACGTCAAAAAAGTAATAAAAAACAGACCGATTTGATTTAAACTAGAATAACTAACTAGAATCAAATTTTAATTCTCCATAACGGTATTCTTAAACTTGAATTAAATATCCACATCTAACTTTGTCAGGGGCTATATAATCATTTTCATAAGCGTTCTTAATGGTGTAATTAGACCAATTTATTTTATAAGCAGTAATTTGTTTTAATAAATACTTATTCGTTATATTACATAAAAGAATAGTGGTCAGCGGTTGAGGAATGAGGCTTGCGAACATAGGTCGTGGGTTCAATTCCCGGAATATAGTCTTATATAACTCAAACAGCAGTGTCCTCTGCGTACCATAATACCACACATCTCAACCAGCCTGCTAAGCGTGGCGATTAGGGTTTATCACCACATAGATATCTTTATGGCAGACCTAGGTCTCACAGAAGGGGTCTTAGGGCTGAAACAATGTTCATATATGTATCCGTTTAGCAAGAAAATCTTGCATAATTATTTCATTACGGGGTGAAAGTATAGCTCATATTTTGAACTATGGTACATCCAAGTTTAACATATAATAAATAACTTACTTACAATTTAGTAAGTAAAATTGTTTTAAAAAGTTGGATTAACCTCTCATAGATATCTTTTGGGCAGGCCTATGCCCAGCAGTGGACATCTATGGGCTGAAAAGTCGCTCAATACACACGTAATTTATAGTTTTAAAGCGTAAACAGTAACTTTAATAAAGGAACTAATTTTTGGAGTCTAAAGAAAGGTACAACTTTCATTTTATTTAATATCGTAATACGTATATATGCTTTATGTAAGATAAGCTAGCACATTACCAGCATTTGCTGATTACAAGATGATATATATATATATTTTAGTAGGACTTTTAAATTACCATTGTTAGATAAAGTTTTCGATAACAAACTTTGAATATATTCCTTTACACATAATTTCTATTTTTGAAATTGGTTAAGTTGTTTCGAAATTGAAACATCGGTTTGTCGTTATTCTATCGGTGCTATTTTAAAAAATGTCACCCGCAAGCATCGAAGTGGTTTTTTTTTATCCTAACACATCGTTTCCACTAAGCCCTTGACACGCATTAACACTTAGAACACTGACGTGTACTTTTTCTGTCCAATAACCAGATGTGACTGCGTCATTAAAATCTTCTATGGCACCAAAAAGATCAAAAGTTATCTCTTCGGTTTGAGAGACTCTCCCTTTCCCCTGTGCTCCTTGCCCCCTCCGTTCCCTGTTCCCCTCGGTTTGGTGCCGCGAAGGCAGTCAAGTCGTGACCTCGGCAGGGATAGGACGTGTGGTTCGCAGTCGACTCGCTCCCGCGACATCGTATCCAGTTCTCGTTGTGTTGTTAACAATAATATTAAGTGAAACTTTTCTAATGTGCTGTGCTTTAAACTGTGTACATACGTATAGTTGAATAAAGTGCAAAATAAATTCATCCTAGTGAAATTCGTGTATAGAGAAATATATATTTTTTAATGTAAGTTTGATATAAATTGTTTTTTTCTGTCTTAAACATAATAAAATAATTTTTTATTGTAAGTAAATTATAAATTTAGTTAATACGTTTTTTTATAGATTATAGTAAATATACCACTTAAGTATTCGAAATACAGCGTTCGGAATAATTGTTATCGCTTCGCCTTTCGGCCTGCACTTGTGTAGATGCAATTCTTCTGATACTATAAAGATTTATTGCCCTTCCTCCCCCATTTCTGTGTCGATAAAGAAGTCGGTCACGACGCTATCGGGATCTCTGGTCTCTGCCGTCACTTAGTTTATTTTTTATGACGAAACAGTAAAAGCAATTGTTATGGAAGCTGGGTCTGGATCTGATAAAGAAGATTGTTGTGCTTCTAAAAAATAGGTTAATGTCTTTCTCTATTACAATCCTTTGTCACGTATCAATAGATTAGAGGAAAGATGTGCATTATGATTTTGAAACGTAATTATGCTTCATAAGTTTCCTGATTTAGATTAAGGGAAATTATTTCATTTCTCATTATATTTTCATAATTTATTTAAATATTTTATAACTTTTTATTTATATCTCCATATTGCAAAAGTCTCGATTATAATACGTCTAACTTTATTTCTAGAATAATAAATAAATATATACATTTTTTTTATTGTTTTTAAATTTACGTTTAATATTTCTGATTTTGTTTTTTCTTGCGTTTTAACATGTTACAGTGTTCACTAAGTTTCTTAGTATATTTTATCGAAGCTCTAAAATATCCAGCTTTTAAAATTAAGTTTCGTTCGACAACTTCCTCAACTCCACTCCGTATTGCTATCATCAGGTAGTACGCCAGTATGTGTGGGGTGATTACCGTATTCACATCGATGATCGCATCTTGAGTCTCGTCAGTGTGATACACGCAAAAGTTCGTGTGACGTGATATTGCTACCACCGCGTGGTAGATCCTGTTATACAAGGTGACTGTTGTTCGACGGCCGATGATGACCATATTGACTTCAGCCACTGAGCCTCGTGGATGGTGGTCCTAGAACCTGCCTTCGTACCGTAGCCTTTGCTAATGAAGTTGCTTATCGGCATAGGTATAAGTTAGGTACAAGGAGTTTCTCTGTTTCGAGTTATTCTCCCTAGACGCCTACTTAGGTAGTGTACCATCTCCTTTTACGAATATATGTCCTTAAAAAATGTATACTTTAAAACATACAGGTTTAAGTTTAATCAACTTATAGAAAGGCATATAATTGTATAGCATTTAAATGGATACCGTTATTATTGTTCCGGTATAAATCTATGAATAATTGTTACTAGTAAGAATTTTTATATAAAAGACAAAAAATAAATGTTTGTACTATGTAATATATATCAAATATTAATATATAAAGAATAGTTAACCTAAATATTAAGGTTATTTTTTATTTATTTAAACCTGTTTGGTGAAATCAGAACTAATTGGTTTTAAAAAACCGGTTATCGATTATAATATTAAGCTGACATCTCTGGTAATTAGTAACACGTTCCTCGAGTGGTACGTCTGGGCAAAAAAACTCCCAAAATCCTAAACCCAGTAATGGGATTAAATAAATCGAATGACAAATATGATCGTATCTGTTACAGATCGACCATTGACATTCTAATTACGTTATCGACAATACCAAATGTTCGCCGCATATCAATCTGTCAAGAATATAATTAGCTTTGATCTCTTGGTGTAGCTGAAAAAATATCACAGATTAAAAATAGCTCACATGAGGTTTTTTTTTTTAAATATCACTTCTGGTTTCTGGCACTTATTATTGGCACTTATATATGGAGCATTTTTATATCTACTCCATTTTTAAAGGAGCTACATATATTACACCGGATTTAAAGGCCGATTAGACTTTTGGTAATAAGGATTCCTAAGAGAAAAGTAAAGCTTGGGTTATCAATCACTACATGTTTGGTATTTCAAATTCAGAATGCTCTTGTAAGTCAAACCACGATCCCACAGTTTCCTATAGTATGATTACACAAATGAAATGATATGTTAAATTTCATCGAGTTGTAAAAAAGGAATCGGGTGTTGTGCTCAGTGCTGAAAATTCACGTAAAGTTTATAAAGTCCTTCTTGTAATGCATTGGCGTTTATCTTCGAATGAACGCCTCTCCCTAACTCGATTGACAATTTTTAATATTTTTATTAATATAACTTTGAGATCTCGCTCCTGAAATGACTTAATATTTGCTTTGGACAAGTCTAAATCCTTCAGCTTCTGCAGAATATAGAGATTACGTTGTCATAATACTCCACCGCATACAAATTCACTATTATTAATTTATTACTATATATTTCGTTAATTACATCGTAGCACTTGCTCATATTAGTCATGTAGATATTAGACATATATGTTTTCCATAAAACAGTAAATTTGTATATACGTTTCAACATATTTTCTGTACTATAGGCAAAGTATCACACTACATATGTAATGTTTTGTTAATCGTGCGACAGAGATAACGCTCTACGAAGCCGAAATAAGCCGATTGTATCTTACCAAAAGTCGATGTGCAATATTAATCGCCGGGTATTGTAGATAGATATTCTTTTATATCGTTTTTTTCTATTTTAAAGCCGTATCCGTCTTAAAACGCTTTGACGGAATCGAAAATAAGCCCTTTCCATGCTATCCTATTACGTGCTTTCTTCAAATCAGTTATAATAAAGTCCAGTTATTGACTTGATTAGACCAGCGGGTGAATGTTCGTACAGAAGGTGTTATACCATTTACAACCATTAGATTGTCCAAGTTATCCGATTATCTGCGTGCGAAGTGGCCACAATAATTTTTTTAATTAGGTTCTGTATTCCACAGACATCTGCATCCGTGTCTTTGTTTTTACATTTACGTGTAATATTTTAGAATGTTTTTTTTGGTTCTCGTTTTGCATTTTACAGTGTTTACTCTATTAATCTATTAACTAACTTAAATCGTAAACTATTTGAAACTAAGTTGAAGTAAGCTAATTATTGTGATTATTTTTTACGACGCCCTAACAATGTCTTAAATATCTGCCCTAACTTTAAAATTGTTTTAAGTCTTTATACTGTGAATGTACAGTAGATTTAAATTTCAGTCTGTTTTTTATTATTTTATTTTGTCATGCCACAAATTTTTCCCGGTGTAATATATTCACTGGAATAAAGGTAATAATTAAATACACCGTCTTTTATTATTGTGATTTAATAGTCACACTGTAAGAAGGTTGAACACACACGTTGTTATTCTTCTGTCCATTCCATTCCATCTCGCTGTATTCTTTTCCGTTCTGTGCTAAGAAGTCTTATCTTCCGATACTCCTAAGATCTTTCTCTATATATACCAGCCACATCTTTCTGAGTTTTTCTGTGGGGTTATTGTTGCAGACCCCACTTAGAGATGGTATTACCAGTCCTGGTGTTGGTCATCTGTGTGTTCAAGTGGACTGCTCATCAGAGCCTTTGTGACTTGCAGAACCTGATTTCCTTTCGCTGTGTCCTCTTAAACATTGCTAGTTTTATTTCTTCTTTCTGTGTCATCGTCCAGATTTCTCATGAATAAGTCACAACTGGGCGGATTATCTTTTTAGCTTGGCAGTTATTAGCTTGTAGCACAGGTTGATTTTGCATGCATAGAAAAATCTATTTCCAGCGGTTATGCGAGCTTTGATCTCCTCCTCTGTGATGTTCTGGGAGTTTGAATTAGATCTCATGGAACTAAACTCTTTCATACCCTCGATCTCCCACTGTTTCATGTTCCATGACGTTTTATACTGCTATGGACACATGTACGCATACATTGTTCTGGAAGTTATATGATAAAAACTGTAATAAAAAATTGATAAATTTATCTTAATACTTTCACTCGGGTTATAATAAAGATTATAAGAGAGGTAATAAAAAAATTCTTTAGTAACCTATGGCAATTTATAGCAGCACTCTAACATTGATAAATTATTTTATCTCACGACAAAGGAAAGACGGTTTTTATGGTACAATAAAGTGAAATAAAACTTTAACTACCTTATATCCCTGGGCTTGTATGTATAAAACTATTGCCACGTATGATACAACCTAATTACTTTTACTCATATTTGAAATTTTAAAAACCATATGCCTTTAATTATACTTAAGAAATTGCAAAAGGTTTTATAATACACTTTTAGACTTTACCTGTGTTGTCGGTCTACCTAGAGGTGTGAACTTTCCGGTCCAAGTGGCCATCGGTCGCACGAGTGATGTGCGCCGCCTATTACCACTTCAGACGGACATTTATTCGAGCGACATCGATGATATTGCCAACTTCCCTCAAGCAAAGAACTAAATTAAATGATAAATTGAAATATATCTATCAAATATCTTGATGTAATATATACAATTTCTCTTGGTAGGCATATTAATGGTTTAATATTTTTATTGAGCAATTCGAAATTAAACTATATAAGGTATTTAAATGTAAATGTGAATATATAAATTAACTATTTAATGGAATCAGGCGTTACCTCGCGGAAGTCCATCCTAAGTAAGAAAGAGAGTGCTTGGCACTAATCTGCTCAGTGTTTGGCACTAATCGGTGTAACATAACTCCTGAAGATGCCCCGTGGAGGGGTGAAACACGTGTTGGTGGTGGCGGTTGTGTGATTCGCATTGTTTGCCGCATGCGCATTTATCAGCGGGCTGACGGGCGGTGCATTTCATTGCACGACTACCACTGCATGTGCGGAAGTGGCTAAATATTGGTTCTTTTCTTACATATAAATTAACATTAATAAAAATGTAGGTTATTTCAAATAAATATGTGAACTATATGTATAGCGTACATACAAGGTACAAAAATGCCTTGTACTTATATTTACGCTATTTGAAAGAGTAAACATAGTGTAAATCACGAATGGTATATTGACACATGCATACATTATTTATTTAACATATCAAATGCAAAAAAATTAAGTAATTTGTGGCGAATAAAAGATCGAATTAATGACATTGAAAAGAAAAGAAGATGAGAACGCAAATAGTAAAGTAAAAAATAATATTTTGTTAAATTAGTCCTTATGTTCCCAAGATAGGGAAAGTAAGAAAAGCTCCCAAAAAAAGGAGCCATAGAAAAGAAAGACATCAGACGCTTGAACTATGACAGATATATATACATAATAAACTATACCTATGTTTATTCTATATTTGTTTTACATGAATGAACTGTACCAGCTATTTATAAGGTAAAAGCTAGAGATCCCCTGTAGTAATTGAAATTCTAAGGATTACTTCGCAATATATGTTTAATCACATATTATTAAAGCGCCCTAATTTGTAATCTTATATGAAAAATATCGACAGACATAATAAATACAATAAATGAAATTAAACTCGTAGCCCCTAATTTTCGTGTTAAAATTAAACAAACCTTTAATGGGTCTAGGTGTACGTATATATATATATATATATCTTGTTATAATAATGTGTGTATAAAAAAATTTAATTTTCATTAAAAAGAGCAACTGTTGAGTTTCTGGCTGGCTATTACTTACTTACTTACTCCGCTGGCTCAGTGACCCAAAGTGGGTCTTGGCCTCCGAAGCGAGAGACTTCCACTTTCCTCGATCTTGCGCCATCGTCTGCCATTGGTTGACATTCAATTCGCGCAAATCTGCCTCAACGCGATCGATCCAGCGATACCTGGTTCTACCCACTGGTCTTCGACCCCTCGGTTTTTCCAGGTACGCTACCTTCACGTTCCGATCCGATCCCATTCGCTCCAAGTGACCAAGCCAGCGGCTGGCTATTAACAGATCAATATTCTGAACCGGTGGTAGCTTTCTACTTACTATAAAATAATCGACGATTTAAAAGCTAATATGTTTTTTAACAAAGTTCAAATTCCCTATTTATAGCTAAGATAGAACTATATATAGCCAGTATTTCATAAATATATTTATATCATGACAATACTATAAATTATGAAACGATTTCAATGAATGACAATTCCTTTCATTTTTATACAAATGTCTATTCAATAGTATTTGAAAAGGCACTGATGTAACCGCTGTATATATTGAATAGTGTTGAATAGAACATACAGTTATATAACTAACAATTCTGTATATCGCTGATGCAACTAAACATGCCAAAGCACCTCGCAGGTTGTTTGCGTAAAGGCTATCGTTTCACGACGGAAGCCGTTCTTATCTGAAATAAAACAGTGTAAGTGGCAACTTCGCTGGCAACAATGAAACGGAGCACAGTTTGTTTGCCGATAAGGCGTAAGAATCGAATATAAATATAACTTTTGCAACATCATAACGAGCTTAGACCACACAAGTTGGTGGATATTGAAGCTATATAAGGGACGTAGTTTGAAAAGAAATTTCGAAGAAAATCTCATTTATATATTTATTTAATAATCATCTTTTTAGACACAGACACACGTTGTACCTTCTTTTCGACTGTTTTTACAGTGAGTTATCATCTTCAACCAAAACTATATGATTAACTAAAATATAATCTAAACCACATATATATGTAAATATGTCCGGTTTAATTATATAACGACTTGGGCTATGGGCTTCTGAATTCATATATATATATATACATATATACGAGTATATCCCTTAAATGCATGATATCTTGCAGATACAAGTACACTACGGTGGAGATATATATATATATACTCGTATATATATATCGGAAATAATGTCGTTTCTGTCGACATATTTTACACACTTAAAAACCGATTAATTTTTACCGCTCCGGCATTAAAAATTTGTATACTAGACAAAAGGTTGTTGATAACGAAAGAGAATATATTATTGATAATGTTTTCTATACCGTTGACACTAGACATAACATAACGGGTCAAATGACTCATTTTGAACTTTTTGAACTTTTATTTTATTTTATACATTCAAACAGAAAATATAAAAAGTCGGGTCATTTGATATGTGCCAGAAATGATATAAATAGGTACCTAGTATGTGTCTGTATATGTGTTAAAAGAATACACAAATACGATATAATTATTCTTGTATACTACTGAATAATGACAGCCAGTAGCATACGTTGTATGCTTCGAGAATTGATATGAAACCTTTGCATTTTTATAAAAGTAACACCATTGCATTTAAAAAATAAAAATAAGAATTTGAAACAAAAATATATTAATTATAAATCGCAATCGCATCTGCCATCGCATGGTTAGACGTTCATTTAGTTTATATTATGTAGATGAATTTATTTATCGAGAATATATTTCTTATAATAATCTTTGCCGTCTGGCAACACCACAGTGGTGATTTCACGATTTATTTTTAATTTAAAGTGTGCTATTCGTGAATAAAAGACCATGTGTCTGACCAAAACTTAGATGTTGCCACGTCAATATCGGTCAGCGATAGATCAAGTGATCCGAATCGTGGTGACGGCAAAGTGTTATAACATTTTTAAAAACCAATAAACGCATAAGGTAAAAAAACAACGTTTCTTTGCAATCTGGGTCGGCCGTGATATCAACGATAATTTCTAAGCATGTAAAGAATCACTTATCTAATAAAACACCTTCGTAATATTCGTGCAAACATTAGATAAAATCGTTACAAAAGCTCAAGAGGAAGCGTCTCACCTTATCTTTAGGGTGGTCGTAGATTTAATACCTGTTTATATATGTTCACTGATTTACGTAACAAACATAATTTATGAGTTTAATAACAGTAGCTTGACTAAATGATCTTTCTATCCTAACTCAATACATATACTTATCGATTTATCTATTGTTTTAAAATCGTTTTCCTAGCTTTTTGTTTAGTTAAACTGACATTTACACAATGTTTGTATATACTATTTGCATGATGGATGTGCTGTTTCTTATTTTGTCTTTTAATTTGATACCCAAGTAGCTTTTTTTAAAAATGGCCTCCGCTATTGAAGGCTTCTCGTACCCCTAACTTATTTTTGGGAAGGGAACCTTTATTTTTCTTTTTTAATATTTTTTTCATTATTATTTTTAATTCCGCTCTCTTCTTTCATGAATTTCAGGTTCTTTCGTATTTTCTTTCCCTTTTATTCTATGCCTTTCTTTCATCTCCTCAATTTTATATTTCTTTATTTTAATTATTATTTCTAGAAAATTATTGAAAACATATTTATTTTTAATCCAAGTAGCTTCTTTCCATTCCTCTCTGAGTGGTCTGTATTTTGTTCCTAGTCTTCAGATCAAACGTTCAGGTTTGGCATCCTCACCTATGTGAGGTATGGTAAAATCACAGCCAAACACAGACATCCGCATAAAAACGTGTATAACAGATGCATCTACCTATTCCCTCTAAAGAAAGTGGAGCTGGGCAGGTCACTTGGCGAGGTTTGGTGATAACGAATAGTTTGGTGGACACAAAGGGTTATTAAATTGATGGGACCAGGAGGTACCAGAGCGAGGGGCAGACTTAATGTCAGATGGGCTGACGAGACTGTGGCTACGGCAGATCACGGGTGGCTTCAAGTTGCCAGAGATAGAGAAAAATAGGAGGCTTTGTAGGAGGCTTTTACCCTGAGGGGGTCCATACAAACTTAGTATAAAATTATTAAAACTATTATCTAAAATTTAAAATTACTAATTACAAGTAATTTGTATAGAATGAAATAAAGCTTTATTATTATTTGTATGATGTATTTCAACAAAGACTAAATCATCCAGCAGTGTAAGTTAATTTACTTCAAATGTAAAGGTGTGTCCACCCACGCCGCGTCAACCATCTCGTGGACACCACTCAAGAGCCTTTTGATAACCCAAAGACAATCGGTTACACGAGTGATATGTAACGCCCACTGCCAGTTCAGACGGGTAATTTCTCGAGCTGCGTGGTTATCCTTGGTTCTTTCTTCTACGGATCTCCTTGCAAAACCGAGTAAAGCTCTCTCCATTGTTCTTTGTGTCCTTCTGCCTTAAAGTAAGCCCCCGTGTAAGCGACCACGTCTCGGAACCATAAATTATCAAAGGCAACTTAGATTAGTCAAATACCTTCGTCTTTAGCCATTGCAGCATTCTGGCTTGAATTATGTGCATTTGCATATATTATATCGCTGCTTAAAAAATTGGGAGCTAGCGATTGTAGCACAGCATATAGCGGCCAACGACGCTCTAGAAACAAAAGATCATTTGTAATTTTAAATCGAGTAAAAAAATTGTACTATATGAGGTCTATATTTAGGATTGCTCCTCCATAAGCAATAGCTAAGTGTTTTAAACGACATGACGGAGGTCAAGTATCAAGAATTCCTTCGGCATAATATTTTTAAAATTATTTTAGTGTCATATACAATATAATTTACTATTATTGTACTTCATAGAGGATAGAAAACAGACGTCATTTTTTATTATATTAAATAAATATGTGGTCCAATTGGATTTCTTTCAACCACTTTTTGAACTGAACTTGACGTCATTTACAAATGTAATGAAATGTATATTTATAAAAAATTTAAAGTATTTCAAACTAAACACGGCTAAGGTTTTAGTTTTCGATCTTAATAATTTAAAACAACGCACCTTAAAAGTGGTTTTTCAAGATCGCCCTTCGGATCCCACGAATCGAATATTTACTTTTTACTCGAAAGGGTTCCACGTAAGGGACCAATTAGCTGTTCCAATGTCAAACAAAACCCCAACACAATGCTGTGGCCTATTTCGAAATTTAGAAAAAATACTCAACACGAAAAACGGATAGAATAATTCGAGTAATATTTATTTTTCATATTTTAGCTAAGCAACACGTAGTTTCTAATGAATGGAAATTTGCAAAGAGAATAGTAGTAAACTACAAACAAAACTAAAATATTATCTCCAAGACTTAACAATGTTTTAAATTAGATGTTTTATAATTTCTCTTATCATTTTTCAACCGTTTATAAAGAAAATAATTGAACACGATAGCGAAATAGTAAAACTTATAAGCATTAACATGGTTCGGAATAAACTCTTTGGTTTTTTCTAAATAGATCTAGGGGTTTGAATTTAAACGTATATAAAATTGATGACGACGAAACCGATGTACAGAATTAGAGTGTATATCAGTATTAATACTGCACTCATTCACTTATATACACATTCGTAGTTTTCAAGACGATGATCCAATCGTAAAACTTCTACAAATGCAAAAGTTATGAAACAGGTATATCTAAATATTTAATGGAATCAGGCGTTACCTTGCGGAAGTCCATCCTAAGTAAGAAAAGGAAAAACACAGAGTCAACAAAAAGACTCTGTGTTTGGCACTAATCGATGTAACATAGCTCCTGAAGATGCCCTGTGGAGGGGTGAAACACGTGTTAAGTGATTTAACGGTGGCAGTTGTATAATTCGTAATGTTTGCCGCATATGCTTTTATCAGCGCGCCGGCGGGCGATGCACTTTGTTGCACGACTACCACTGCATGTGCGAAAGTGGCTAGATATTGGTCCTTTTCTCACTTGGGATGGACTTCTGCAAGGTAACGCCTGATTCCATTAAATAATTAAGATCAGCATGCCTATCTGAGACTCTGTGTTTGACACTAATCGGTGTAACATAACTCCTGAAGATACCCCGAGGAGGGGTGAAACACGTGTTGAGTGATTTAACGGTGGCAGTTGTGTAATTCGCATTGTTTGCCGCATACGTATACCGCTGGCGGGCGGTGCACTTTGTTGCACGACTACCACTGCACAATATTGGTCCTTTTCTTACTTAGGTATATCTAGTTGTCACTAATAATAATACTAGTCATTCGACTCTATATAAGATGAATGTATTATGAATAGATAAAAAACTTATTTGAACAAAGTAAACATTGATATAATTAAACATGTTTCATTGTTGTAGGTGATGCGAGGTAGCGCGTAAAGCTATGGCGAGAGGAGGAACGTTGATTGTCCTCCTTTGGATTGTCGCATGCGTAGCCGCCGACGGTAAACAAGGTATGTACAGATTTAGTACAATGTACATATTTTAATTGAAATGTCTACCATTTTTGTTACGTATTCCTGTAGTACCTTTGTTACTGTTCAATTATGTAAGTATCCTTTTTCTACAGGATTTTCTGTTTTCGTAATGTTTTATGAAGCCATGAACTGTGGTGTTTCATGCTTTTATAGCTACATCAGTTTAGCGAATTGTTTACCATCTTTACATTCTCCTTCACTAATTATGGGTCGTAACTCGTTTTGGATTCTTTTTGTTGCGCACTACATCTAATATCATAGACAACATAGTGTTAGTAGCTCTTTCGATCTGTGCATTGTTTTAAAATACACACCCGTGTAATGTCAAAATGAAAAACACTTGAATGTTGTAACAGTGTAAAGGATTACTTATTACAAGGAAATCATACGATATAAATACTATAGCAATGATATTTTTGAAAGTAATAAAAAAATCAGTTTTTATGAAGTTTTATAAGATTAAAGCGTGTTTGAAAAACTATCTTTATTTTACGTTATAAAATTTCATTGACCATAAGACTGCTATGCGGCGCAAAATCGCTTTATTATCATGTTCTAAAACTGCGGCGCAGCGATTTTGCGCTGCAAATTTCATTATCTTTGTGGATCTAGATATGCATTAAGATCAGTTAAATTTTAATTTTTATATTTTTTTTATTTCTTAGGAAAACAATAACTAATTGTTTCTTGTTTCTTTTTAATACAAAAAGAATTATAAAAATTGATTAATACTTGTCTAAATGAGTGTTATATTTGACAAAATAAAGTCGAAATATGACCCGCAGATCTTGAGCGTTCTTGTAATAATTGCTTATAGCAGTCAAACGGTACAAACAGTATAACACATTCCATTCTTAGCCTCTTTACATTAACTAAGCTGGAGGTCTATCGCGATAGCTACGGCCCAGGCACTAAGGCCAGGGGTGTCAAACTCACGACCCGTGATAAATGTTTTTGCGGCCCACGAAGTATATCTGTTAGGTCGATTTTGAAAGTAGCCTTGGCCAATAAAATATCAACCGAAATAGGAAACATAGCATTAGAGAAGAGAGATCAAGTATTTAGACGTAAATAATAATTTAACTATGTAAATGTTTATTTCAATGTACCATTATTTCGGAGATCGCTTAAAGTTATGCATTGTTATTTGGCCCAAGTAAACTTTTGAGTTTGACACACCTGACTTAGACAGTCAATCAATAGTTTGAGTTGTCAAATTCGTGTATAGATTTCGGATCGAAGTTTCTAGAATATACCATTTCTTTTCAACATCCCTTTCTATGTTATGTAATATTTTAAAAATTATCTGCAGTAAAAACTTTTGTTAAAAAAAGAACCTTTCGAAACTCCCTAAGAGATATTAATTATGAACGAGTCAACAGACCCACTTATTTATAAAAAGCTTCAAGATAATCTATTAACAAAAAATCTTACGTCTCGTAGCACACGACTGCGTCCTAAAAAATTTAAGAGGGTGGTAAAAAGTCGGGGAGATAACGCCAAATATTCACTAAAAAGACTCGGCACCTCTTCGATCTGATAGCCGAAGGTGAGACGACAAAAACTTCACGAAGGCGAAGGTTTTATATATCCATTAAGCTCGCAAGTTACGTGAGATTAAAATTTAAAAGTTCTTTTAAAGTAATATTAATCGTGGTATCATCGTATTATAGGCAAACTTCACTGAACGAACCATGAAGAGGGTATTCCTCAAGGGAGGATTCCTAGACGAAGGATAGTAAGTGAACTTTACCCAGCCTATTGGCAAACTGAAATGGCAGTAGGTAGATTAATTCAAAAATAGAACAGATGTTAAGCGGCTCCCGCGGGCCTTTGGCTTCTGTGGTAGACGCCACGGACTGCCAAGGGCGGTATAAAAATCCACTTGCAATATGAATATACGACCTGTTTAGATATAAGACATCCACAGCTACACACGTCTCCACTATATAAAATTTACAATAAAATCAAACAGAAGCGATTTAATAATTAACTTAAATTTAACACTAATTTAAACAATCAGAAAGCAATGGAGATATATCAAATAGGTTCAAGGTAACCCTGAAAGCAATGGGCTATGGTTGGAGCTTAGTTGATAGATCGAATCCAAAATGAGCAGTTCCTCAGTAGAACCAAGAACATCGACGTAGCTCGAAGAATTGCTTGTCTGAAATAGCAGTGAAACATCGCTCGTGCAGCCGATGGCCATTTAGGCCGGGAAGGTTTCAAGTGGCGACAAACTGGTAGACGCGACGTGGGTAGGCTCCTCACAAGTTGGAACGACGACATTGTTAAGTTCAGAACAAAAAGAAACCTATGAAGGTTTTTAGAGATCCCTCGTGCACGTGAACATTTGGACCAGAACTATGTCCAGGCTACGTATATGGAAGTAAAACTAAATTATCATAACTCATGTAAAACCAAACGATATCACACACATAAATATATTCAATTTATTCATATTATTTTGAATCAGTTTCTTGTCTAATATAGCGGTGTAACTGGCGGGCGGTGCACTTTATTGCACGACTACTGCTACATAGCGGAAGTAGCTATATATTAGTCCTTTTCTTACTTAGTATGGACTTCCGCAAAGTAACGCCTGAA
This sequence comes from Battus philenor, assembly GCF_028537555.1. Lineage (NCBI taxonomy): Eukaryota > Metazoa > Arthropoda > Insecta > Lepidoptera > Papilionidae > Battus > Battus philenor. Next base: position 14,674,537 of record NW_027181737.1, on the reverse strand, counting down.
TCTATTAGATACTTGTCTATTACGTATGTTAATGCACTACCAGATGAATCTAGTTTGATTGAAACTAAAACCAAATTGTCGTTTACTGAAAAATTCAGTAATTTTGCAAAGTAAAGCTGAAAAATTATTTGCACTGGCAGTAAAAAAAATTAAAGCTATGTGAACTTAAATATAAAAAAACGATGAGAGAATTCCCAAATCTTTTTCGTATAACCATAAGATAAGACAAAGACATTAATTATCTCTTACTTCGCTACGGGATCGTAAAGTGTAAAAAAAAAGTTGAAGATAGAACGAAGACGAGAACTCGCAAAAAAGCACTTCATTGTGACACAGCAAGTGCCACTTTCGAACACGAAAATCCCATTAAAAGTCTATCTATAGAAATTTTATGCAGTCAGTATGTTCATTGAGTTACATTTTGCTTTGTAATATCGATAACATAAGTTTTTACAACTTATCTAATACGGTGAATATAAGACGTGCTACCTCACTGCCTATTTTTAAACGGTTTTATTTAGTTCGACCCGTACGGAATTTATTTGGGTCAAAATTAGAAATTGAAATTTAAACACCTTCCCGTTGTCAGATTGATCTGAAATTTGATACACACATTTAATTTAGATGACAATACAATATAATAAAATCAATAACATTATAAATCTAAGATGGCCGCCGATACAAAATGACGGATTACATATTTTTCCTTAACCCCCTCAATATGGGTATCAAATGAAAGGGCTACACTAGTAAAACACGATGATTATGTCAAAATTTAAAATTCAAGATGGACGCCGTTCTAATATACTAGGCGGACTAGGACTATTTTTCCACAACCCCCACAATATGGGTATCAAAAAACCGTTTAACTTAAAAGTTTTTAAATTTATTGAGGAAATGTTTAAAAAAATATTTACTATAATTACGATAGTTAATTTATTATGATAGCTTATTTTTATATTTTATATTTTTTTCTTTCTCTGTCAGTTTGATGGTTTAATTTATTATTGTATGTATAAAATGTATTATATCATATTTATTAAAAATATAAATGCTATACAAATGTATATATGTTTGTATATTTGTGTTTTGTATATGTTAACTATCCGTTGTTTAATCTTCTACTGTTCTACTAATTATTCTTTCATACTATGGTTGTCTAAAAGAAATTGCCTCGTGTGATAAGACCGCCCATTGTACTTTTTTCTTTACTACTATGAAACTATGTACATATTTTCTAGCATGTACAGTAAATAAAACTATATTTAATAAGGATTATATTTAAAATGTGATTCTAGATAACAGACAAACAGAGACTTTTATACTTAGTTGTTTGTAATTTTTTTTTTGAAAAGGATCTAATTCTATAACTGTTATGTTACCACAGGTGAATGTTATGTTCAAAATAAATCTTCTATGTATATTCTAGCGTTATAAGTTAAGGGTTTGTAAACCAAAATGAATAGTATCCTTATAAGCAAACATGTACCATCGTCGACTTAGTCATCGCTTAAAATCAGGCGAGAGAGAGAGAGAGAGAGAAGTCAAATACTTCGCCTATGAATGATAAAAAAAAATGGTTCTGTAACTTACAGAATAACGGTTAAATTTCGAAATATACGAGAGACAATATCGGATAGCAACGAAAACCAAGTATAGAATCGCAAATAGAAACTGAATATCCTTTAAATGAAATACGAAACACCGGCACATCTAGCAGCTGCTTTGAATGAAGCAGAAAATAATACCGGGGACTCCCAGTAGACGCCATTATAACTCGACTAACAAAGGGATTATCTTGTTTGGGAACCTCTTGACTGGCACTCGACCACTCTTTGTATGTATCGTGTTACATTTCCAACCTAAAGGCGGCTATTCAAGCAGTTTTTGTGGGTGTGGTCGTTCTTTGTGTTTTTTTCCTCGCACAGGGGTGAGAATTTGTCGGTACGAACTTTCAAAGCTTGACGGCTATCCGAGAATTGGCCTGCTAGCTTACCTTTTTATATATTATTCCGGTAAACTTTTTTTTAATAACTTCACCAGAACGTCGATGACTATTTATCTATAGCGTGTTTTTATTAAAACAACCCAAGTTAAATCAGGTAAGATATTGATTTTAAAAATTAACGAAATCTGTTTAAGACTTTAGCATCATATATATATGATGCTCAATGCACAATATTTAGTTAATGTTTAGTGATTGTTTTTGTTTCTACAATAATTTTTTTAAGTAATAATATTTTATAATGATATTTAGTGTTTGATTTTGGACCTAGATATCATTACCCTTCAGTTTTAAACATTGCATTTTTATTATTATAAATTATATTTTGATTGAAGACGTAATTTTAAACGTGTGACTCCATGTTTTGGCAAAAAACACTCTCATTTAGACAAATAACAATTAATTAAAATAATTATTTTCAATGATTTTCTCTGACGATAGTTTTAACCAGTGATGTGGTAGAAAAAAAATGATCTATGCTATGGGTGTAGCATCGGGGGAGGCGCACATTTAGTTCAATAAAGACACACTGAAACTCAGTATATATATATATGTATATATATATATAAAGTTTGCCTGTATGCCCATTATACAATCATCATGTGATGATCTTTGCATACGGTTTTTAAGTCGATATGACCAACTTACAACAATCAGCGCCACTGTCATTCCAACGAATTTCATACATTAGAATGACCGTTCGTGTTTATTTGAATTGAAACGAAAATAGATAACGAATGATGAAGTTTCCGAGTTATGGGTGACATAAGAATTTATGTAAATTGTAAAATATATATACCGCCTCACATAATTAAAATAAAAACGAAAATAAGCTCAATTTTATTTTAAATACACGCGTCGCATATGTCGTATGCACAGCGCGTACTTAAATAAAAAAAATCTGTGACCGCGATGTAAACAAGGCTTTATATTGTACTACGATCTAGTCGTAAGGTCACTAAGTAAATTGATAAGTATTTTAATAAAGTAAATGCGATATAAAAGTAAATAAATAAGTGAATCTACAAAGAAACCAGTTATTAAGAGTTTCAAAGCTGGTTTTGATATCGAATATCTAGAAAGAAAATTTGAATGTCTTTTTTATTACATCCGAGAGTACACAGTGTCAATAAAACATGACATTCATAGACAATAAATCGTTTTATTGTTAAGTAAGTTAAAGTAAGAGACAGAAATAAAAACAAGCTAAGTGTTATTATTCAAGTTAATATTGATCGTCATCGTTTCCCACTGCAAGACAAAAGCCTCCTTTAAATATGGAAGGGTGTATCATAATCGCCAAACTTGGAAATAAAACTAAAATAAACATACCGCATTATTTCCTCTGTAAACGGCAATGAAAAAATATGTAGACAGATTCAAATATACAAGCTTGTACTAATTATGTTATATTTATTGTATTATCTTAAATTATTTCGTTTATAATTGATTTAGTCGTTTCTGCTTATAGACACTCACTGTAAATATAGGCCTTCCTCAAAGTTATCTTTGGGTAATTATACCATAATCGCCACACTTCACAGGCATTTTGGCGTTCACAGAGTGGTATTAGAAAACGCTACTGCCCATCCTCTGGAAACTCTATTTATTAGAGGTAAATATATATATATATATATATATATATATAATTATTGAAAAAAGCGTGAATTATATATAATTATATATTTTTCTCCTAGTATACGTTGAGAAGAATAGTATTAGGTTGAGCTCCCCTTTAATAGAATCCTTAAACTTAAACTTACTTGATTTCTTAACACCCCGATATGAAATAAACCCATTACAAAGTAAACGGTAGACCAATTTATTCCGAAGCTTATAATTAAAAATCCTTTTCACTATAATAAGCTTTTTATTAATACACTTTATTACACGTAAGAAAAGGACTAATATATACCTACTTCCGCTATGTAGCAGTAGTCGTGCAATAAAGTGCACCGCCCGCCAGCCCGCTGATAAATGCACATGCGGTAAACAATGCGAAACACAACTACCACCGCTAAATCGCTCAACACGTGTTTCACTTCTCCACGGGGCATCCTCAGAAGTATTGTTACACCGATATGTGCCAAACACAGAGTACTTTACTTACTTTATTATACAATAATAGTCTTGGAAGTATATATTTATACTAATAAGTGTGTAGAAAGTTCGACATTGTTACAGCTTATAAACGCCCACTGCAAGGTATAAGCGTACGCCAAATATATCTATGCGGCATATATCTTAATTGCCACACTTCACAGGCAAATTGACGATTGCAGTTTAATATAGTACGTAAACGTCGGTGCCGGCCATCCTATGATAACTTATATATATATATATATATATATATATATATATAAGGCACCGATAACTATATATATATTTATATATATATATGGTTTAAAAAAAACAGAGTGAATAATATTATTTTAGTCGTAATTATTATAGTCATCGGTTTAAGATGACTCATACAAGAATGGTCGTATATCAAAACGGTGTCTTTAGTTCTAACATTTGATTTACTTTAGGAAAACGCCCATCCAACCATTAACTACGCCGAGTGCATCTTTTTATGTCTCATTCGTCACTAAGTGCATTCACGAGTGAACCACATGAGGCGGAGAGACTTAACCTATAGTATGCAAATGCATCATGCTACCGTTTTATTACGTATTAAAATATATCTTACATCTTATAGGAACCATTTTAGATTTATAACTATAGTTCAGTTTTATAGTTATATTCGTAGAGCCTGTATATTTGAACTTCTATAGTTTTTATATAAGCTTAAAATTTTTCTGTACATGCCTCTAACATATACAAACCATGTTTAACTACTAAGTTTAGTTATTTGTAAAATAGATCCCTGTCCCAACAATAACAAAGAAAGAACGAGTGTTATGTAATTTTAGATAAAATCGCATAATTTTTTTAGGAGTAATATAAAACAAAATTACGATATATAACAAAATTACGACGTATAGTAGTATATTCAAATTACTACGTAATTAGTTTTCAGTTCAGTTCACAATCAAGTGACCAGAGGATTGGCAGCAGCGTTCTCTTCGTACCATAATAACACATTAAGATCGAAAACCCGCCAAACTTGGCGATTATATTATATCCAAAGTAAGAAAAGGACCAATATTTAGCCACTTCCTCACATGCAGTGGTAGTCGTGCAACAAAGTGCATCGCCCGCCAGCTCGCGAATTACACAACTACCATCGGGGCATCTTCAGGAGTTATGTTACGGGGCGGTGCTGAGCGGAGCGGAGTTTGGCGGGCGGTGCACTTTGTTGCACGACTACCACTGCATGTGCGGAAGTGGCTAAATATTGGTCCTTTTTTACTTAGGATGATCTTCCGCAAAATAACGCCTGATTCCATTAAATATGCTATATCCCCCATAGATATCATTGGTAGAGACCTATGTTTTGCAGTTTGCTTCTATGGCCTGAAACAATGACATTATAAATACGTAACTTCTACGAAGCTTTTATAACTAAACTATGCCGTAGAATTAACAGCGTTTATCTTAGAAATGAAGTCCAGGCATATAATTGTAAGTGGTATATCCAACCCACTATACTATCAGTGCTCTACGAATAAAATAAAAAATAGTTTATGTATGGTTTTAGATTTATTACAGAGATTCTCTTGTTATGAAGATTCAGGCACTCAGAGCAGACGCACGGTTTATTGCCCTTTATCTATACCATTAAAGTATCCGCATTTTATTTGGTCGAAGGGCCGCTTGTTGTCCGTTATTAGTTGCATGTGTAATGCGTTTAGTGATAAACTGGTATGAGAGGATAGTTAAATTACATTTTAATGTCGAATCTTACTCCACTTATTCCTGGTAATTGGTGATTTTAATATATATAACTGTAAGTGTATATGTAGCCTTTATATGCTCGCCTCAAATGTTATTAGATGTTTACACCTTTATTTCTTCGTGATTGGTTATTGGTGCTTATATATTTATTTACAATTATGCTGCATAAAGTGATCACTTAGAAATATGAATCACTAGTTTTTATTCTATCGATAATTAGAAATTTGAAAACGCATTTTGTTACTACAATAATGTTATTTATTATTACTTAAAGCATTGATTTTTAAATGTAACCTAGTGGTAGAAGACAGAGAGAGACTTTTTTCAATCAATTTTTCATAGTGCCTTGTAAATACACTATGAACGTCCCCTATTATTTTGAATATATTATAATTATTTTAAACGTACTATTAAATATTGTCATAAATATATTGTGAGGCCACGGTAAGGATTTGATTTCTTAAAAACCGTTTTCTCGACGATATTCGCAGCCCAAAACCGTAAATTGTTCAGGTAGCATTGAATAAACTAGTCTGTCAAAAATTTATTTACTTCACGAGTAATATTCGTGTAAATTCAATAGACAATTTAGTATATACGCATATATTTATTTGGTAATTTTGTACTTCATAATATATATAAATAGATATAACAATAATAAAACGCGGTTTCTAAGAACAGCGATACACGTGTTCCAGCTCATACGGTCTTTAGAACGACAGCCTATTGAGATTATTATTTCCTAGTTCTTTTACATATATAAGGATAATCAATTAATTATTAAATAAATTATGATCGTATATGTATATACACATCGTCTATCATTGATTGTTCAGTGGCAGAGAACTAAGACTTACGATCATAGGTCGCGTGTTCGTTTCCCTAGACACAATCTAATATAATTCACATCTTGTGTATTAATTATATATACCACTTTTCACGAACAAACTTCTAGAGGATAGACAGTGGAGTCTTTTGTGTACTATAACAGCACACTGCAATCGCCATTCCTTCTGCCAAGCGTGGCGATTAGGTAACCTCCCATAAGTATAAGGAGGTTTATGCCTTGCTGTGAGTGTCTATTGGCTGAAAAGTAATCTTTATATCTATAAATCTAAACTTTAGACATTTTACTGTTACTATAATAAATTATATTATCATTATGTGTTTATTTATATTAAAATGATTGTAATAGAATTTTTCGTTTCATTACGTGTATGTTTTTAAGCTAGGGACATGTGTTATAATTTACTCTCTGTATGAGATAAGGGTTTGTTTTTCCTATTACTCATAATTTTTCCAATTTTCTCCTATGAGAACCTTTCTGGTGTATTAAAGAAAATATAAATATTTTTTTTTGATTTAGTCGAACAATTTTCGAGTTATGTATGTATGTATATATATATATATATATATATATATATATATATATATATACGTGTTTGTGTGTGTATATATATAATATTATTTTATAGGAATATTATATTAATTAAAATAAAGTTACTATGTATGTAAACACAATGGATATTGTAACATAATTAATTTTCCCTTTAACTGTACATTCCACCGCCGCATTATAGATGGCGTTGATTAAGCACTTCTCATCAATAAGGCCCTTCCCTATCGAGGATGGTATCGATCTAAACCTTAATTATCCTGACTGCCGGACGAAATGTCTGCCCGATCTCTTTGAAACTCCCGACGACTGAATGCCGCCAATTCGTGTTCTTTGTTTGTTTTTACTTCCCAACATGCGTCCAAAGAATTTTAACAATGATCACTTTGAAAATATTTCACTTCGCGCCGGTCCATTTAGGCATATCTCCGTGAAGGTATTTTAAAACTAAAGAAAACACACCATCCATTAACATCCATACAGTTTGGAATCCTATTGATAAATCTTTTAGAATTTCACTCGCGAATGAAAGTCATTAAAACTAAATAAATCAAGACGTTAAAGTTATTTTATTTAAACAACTTCACGGCTCGCCTGTTCCCGGGGTAGACAGGGCCACTGACATTTATTTACATTTTACAATCATATCGTGATATCCGTCCGCAAGTTTTAGTCGAGCTTCTTGTAAAAGCGAATAATATATTCCCATAACTTCAAGTTATGCGACTTTAGATCTTAGATTAGCACGACAGTATATATAATAGGATGCACGTAACTTAGTTTCAACTTAACAAGATGTTTCGGAAAGTACCCCACGTATTTCATCACTTAAGATAACAACGCGCGTAAGTGTAATCACTTAGAAATCTTCAAAACTGACGTCGACCCAAGAAAATTTGATGATGTTTGCTTTACGAGTATAATTAAACCAAAAGTTATAAATAAATATGTAGATTGTCTTAACTTAGTTGAAGCCAATTACGGAAGGCGTATATAACCGGTTATTAATCAAATTAAAATGCAAAAAATCAATTAAAGAGATGCTATGATGAAGCGATTACACCAGGGATGAGCAACACGCGGCCCGCGGGTCGCATGCGGCCCTCGAGGCATGTAAATTTTTTTTTTTTAAAGGATAACAAAGTGTCTAATTAGTTTTGAATATCTTAAATACAAACATATACCACGCTTATAACATGTTTTGAACCTGGTATATATACTTTATTTTCTTCATGGCCCCTTGTTTTTGAAACTGCGGGCCTCCGAGCAAAAAAGGTTGCTCACCCCTGGATTACACAATACGGGATAAACATGCTTTAATGGAACATTTGATTGGACGCAGCCGCTAACAGAATTTATAATTGATTTTACGATAACCTATGTCCAATCCGTCCCGTAGGCTTTGTTCATATGTATTGGATTATTTATTCGAGGTAAAACAATATTAATCAACTTATTTGAGCAATTTATGAATTAGGGCCGCGAAACTCTTTGAGAAAACGGTTCAAAGAAATCAATATTCTTATTGTGACCTCACAATATATTTATGATAATATTACAATTAAACGCTTACAATAATCATAATAAATTCAAAAATATAGGATACGTCCATAGTGTATTCACAAGGCACCGTGAAAAACTGACTGTACTAAAGTTTCGACTGCAAAAATCTCTTCAATTATTTGTAATTAACTAAATCAGATTTTTTAATAAATCCTCAAAACTTTATTGGACTACCATTTGAAAAAATCACAATGCATATTAAAAGTAAATTGACGGAAAAGGCTTATTATTCAATAGACGAATATTTAAAAAACAAGAATCCTTGGCAGTGATGTCGCTTGATCATTTCGATTTCATTAAGACTATATCTAATAAAGTGTATGTGTATAAATCTGTTTTGTTAAAATACTAAAAGGTGTATTGTTGTGGAGTTTCTTCCTGAATCATCTTCACAACTACAACACCTTGCGAAGCAGAGTAGACACAAAAATAAAGCAGATTAAACAATTAACGATCAATAAGAGTTCTGTTAAAAGGTCTAATGTTGTATAAATTTTATCTTTTATGATCCTGGCGTTTTAAACGCAGCACCTGTGTTATTTTGCGAAATTTTAATTTGGTAATATGCAAGACCTGAAGATAAAATAGACTTATTTTGTTAGGATCGGACCAATGAGACCAATTGACAATATTTAAGGATCACAGAATAGTTGTGACTTATGGACGTAATATATCACAGTTCAATATGTAACTATGGGTGCTGCAAAGAACTGACATTAAAATGCGAATTTAAATATACAAATAAAATTAAAATTCTTTCATATTTTAGATATATTACAACTAAATCAATTAGAATTATATAGGAAGTTGAATGAATAAAAAAGAATGTAAATAGCTTGAAGAAATATTAGTCAGATAATTAAAATTATCGAATTTAAGAGGTATCGCTATATTGAAAGATGTTAAAGTCTTACAGGGGGCCGCGAAACGGGAAAAACGGCTCTCGAAACAAATCCTATTAAGGAAAAATAGATTTCTGAACGAAACAGCATTCGGTCCCTACTCAAACGGAAATAGAAATACACTGAACGGAAGTGAAACTAATTAAGTTATCCACGCTCCGTGCGACTTGCGGTTTATTTTCGTACTATTCCATGCTTCAAATAATAATACGATTCTAAAGGTTTTACTGTCAACACTGTTGGAAGAGTAACATACACTGATGTTCCGATAACAATTCCTGAGCGAAATTCCACAGAGGGTGTTTTGAAATAAACCGACAGTGAACATTCGATCTTAGTCGTATCAACTTTCGTTTGGTTTTACCTTGGCAAGGGTTGAATCGGCAAAGTAGGGTATACGGTATCCAAATATCTATGTTTTGCGTGTAAATAGGCGCGAGTGAGGCGTCAAACCAGGTGCGGACTTTTGGATAAATCGATGACGGAGCACGGAGAAGCTTGTTATGTCAGTTGCTATTATTATTTTAACCGAAATTCAAGTGACAAAAATATATGTCTATTCTTAGATTTGATTTTAAAGACTTCTTTTGACCATAACAACACTTCATTCTCAATTGTGAAATACTTTTTAATTTTACGTAATAATTTTTTTTATCATCTTTGATATTTATATCACCATCATATCTCATCATCATACTTTGTTGATAGTTTACGATTTTCTCTCTATGTATGAAATAGTGGAATCTAGACATTTCAAGAATGATGTTAAATAAGGCTTTCATTTTGTTACAGAAATATCAAGCTCTACAGAAGCAGAACATGTTACAGCAGCACCGACGCCGCCAGTACCACTGCGACCAGAATACGCACATCCTGCTGGAGTTGAAGCATTAGATCCATACAATTCAGAGAATAATCATCCAGCACCACATCACAAAGATTATCTTGAAGAAGATTACGATCACGAGACTCATAAAGAAGACGATCATGACAGTCGAGATGATGCAGATGAACTGCCTTCGCTGTCCGGTGATCACTTATTGCAAAGCTCGACTGATGATTTACCAATATTTCTCCTAGAACCTCAGCACGCATTTGTTGTTAGAAATAAACCAGCCATGTTGAGATGTCGAGCCGCGAACGCTCTGCAAGTATATTTCAAATGCAACGACGTACGTTCCGTCGCAAGTACTCAGTTCGAGTTTGTTGACCCACAGAGTGGCGTGAGGATTGTTGAGGCAGAATGTAACGTTACTAGAGATCAAGTTGAAGAGTATTTTAGTGAAGAATTCTCTTGTACCTGCTTTGCGTGGAGTAGTAGAGGGGATATAAGAAGTCAACCGGCTATCGTCAAACTTGCTTGTGAGTATTATAATGATTCAGACAATAAACATCAAATACTTTTAGAAGATAAGATATTAATATATATATATATATATATATATATATATATATATATATATTAATATCTTATTAATAAAATTTAAATCAAAAATGTGTTTTTAAAAACGATGAAATTCTCGTCATTATGACACAATTGTAAACGCATCCTTATTTCTGACTAAGGAAATTAGTGATTCTTAGAGTATTAGCTCTGTCTGTTGAAATATTATATATATATATATATATATATATATATATATATATATATATATATATGTGTGTGTGTGTGTGTGTGTGTGTGTGTGTGTGTGTGTATTTAATGGAATCAGGCGTTACCTTTCGGAAGTCCATCCTAAGTAAGAATAGGACCAATATTTAGCCACTTTAGCACGTGCGGAAGTAGCTAAATTTGGCCCTTTTCTTACACACACACACACACACACACACATATATATAGATAAATATATATATATATATATATATATATATATATATATAATATTGCAACAGACAGAGCTAATACTCTAAGAATCACTAATTTCCTTAGTCAGAAATAAGGATGCGTTTACAATTGTGTCATAATGACGAGAATTTCATCGTTTTTAAAAACACATTTTTGATTTAAATTTTATTAATAAAGATACATAGAATGTATCAGATAATTGGGTATTTGCCATGAATTTTCCATTATTATTAAAAAACACATTTAACGAGTTTTAGGTGTAAATATATTAGGATGAATGATTCGCTTGTTTGTGGTCAACTGATATATGAAATAACTCAATCAAAAATTATTTTTTTCCATAATTAATTAACAGTAATGATAATAAAGTAAGAAGAAGGCTTTTCAAAGTTCAGATTACATATGTCTTTGCAGACTTTGTACTGCTAGAAATTATTAGTCTGTCGCATATTTCAAAGAAATCACTATATACAGGATGATTAGAATTTGGTGTGAAAGCTTTAAAGTTTTCTTAATGACAAATGATTGTGTAATAATAAATGACTAATTATTCATCCTTTTAAAGCTTTCGTACTTATAATTAATTACGCTGTTAAAGTTATATGTGCACCTTTTAAAAATGTAGTCATGTATAAAAACACTTAGATTTCTTAATACCTTTTAAAGGCCACTACAATCGACTTACCTTTCACTTGCTTACTAAAGTGCCATTAAAAGAGAGCTATTAAATCTTTATAAGTAATTACGACATTTAGATCATCGCTATTCTCGAAAATTACTCGTTTCTTTAGTAGTATTTGACATGACTTTTTCTTTAAACTGAAAGATATGTTTCATATTTGTCCTCTGAGTGTCACGATTTTCTATTCATGGAGTAATCTTCGTCTTAATTACAATCCACCTGTTCCTATATTTGGCTTGGGAAGCGCAGCGTGAAGTTTGGTGTTAAATTCCGGAAGAATCAAATTTAGAATCGATTTTTTCTTTAAAACTTCATGTCGCATTTTAGAAGATTATATCGATTTAAATAAAAAATCGATTCTTAATTTAATTTTATTTTATACATTTCCTATAAGATGCGGTGGATATATAAACATCCGTGCAATAAAAAGGTCGATCAACTATATGTAACAGACAGTTTTAAAAATCACTATATCCGTTCCGAATCACATGCCGTGTTACATTTCATCAAAAGTCATAATTCGGTTTGGCTTCCGTTGATAATTTTAGCCTAACCCAGTTCCATCGTCCGCTTCGATACATTCAACTTCTAAGTTGTTTAGGAATGTTATTCAAAACTCTTTCACCTATCACTGTTGTCTATATTCTACAGTGAAGTTACGAAAGGAGAGATATTTTTATTTTTTTTGGTATTAATATTTAACACAAAATTATAAATTATATAAGATATAATCTAAAATATTAAAGCTTTACTATTACAGAAAAGTTTGAGAAGTTTTATGAAGGTACATAGTTGTCTTTAAATATATAATAAAATATTACAAATTATAATATATATAATATTACAATAAAAAAATAACTTTAAATCCATTCATTTAATCTAAACACAGTATAGTTGTAATTAAAGATACACACACAAACTAAAATTAATTAATGTCAGAACAAACTACGGAAAGAAAATTATTAGGTAAACCGGAATATAATATCTTCTGTTGATATATTTTAACAGAAAAACCGATTGATTTGTCACCGCTCCGGCATTGAAAATTTGTGTACTAGATGGCAAAAGATTGTTGATAACGAAGGTGAATATATTGTTGATTAGAAATAAAAGCTTGTTAAAAATGTAGCCGTGTGTATTTAACTTAAGAAAGCGACATTAGTTTCCGGTCCCTCTATATATATAACGGGACCAAGGAGGTCCTAGGAGGCTTAGTTTAAGACCTCTTTTGAAGGAGCGAAGGCGGAATTTCGGTTTGGGCCGCTATATACTATTTTACGAGATTGGATCTATATATTCCTGGGTTTTGTCTGTGATTAATCATTTCATAAATTATAAAAGATTATTCACACCACATCTTCAAGACGTTAATAAAAGTCCAGACCACAGCACCGTAGATGTTATTGTATAATAAAATGTATATGCTTAAAAAATATTTAATTTCAATCATTGGTTAATATATATTACATCAACATTGATGTTATATATTATATAATATTAACCAATGTTTTGTAATGTATTTATTAAGCAATATATATATGTAGAGTGTTTCAAACAATCGTTTCAACTCTAAGTCGGTCAGTATAAAAAATAATTTAAACTCTCATACTGTTAATAGTTATCCAATACAGTTAAAATGTAATAACAGGCTGTATTCATAGACTCAATCAATTTACAAGACAACCCCATTAACTTCAAGTCAATTATCCTTCATTCAAATATGGTATTATTTAATTATTTTTTAGTTTGAATAGAGGTCGAGTGATTTTGATGATACAAAGATGGACCAACAAAAGATATATTGCTTTAATGCGCTAGTACAAAATCGATTACCGTCTCGAATATTTTCAATGTTACTTGGATGTAAATCATCTGTGCGTATTAAATAAATGTAAGCCCGACCGTCTGTTTGATATACGGCCGACATTTCTTAATATATGACACAAATTACCTATTGCTTTGTGCCCACACTAGTGCATTATTAAAATCTATTCAATATCGAAAATTTATATTTCTTGAGGATATATTACTTACGTAATTGAATTTTAATTGGTTTAATTCATATCTTGATTGCACATTACATTGCACTACTTACTTATTTTTAAAAATTTATAGGCAAAATATACACTTGTAAAATAGGATTCTATCTATAATCTAATAAATAAAATTCTCGTGTCACGGTGTTCGAACTTGAACTCCTCCGAAACGGCTAGACCGATTTTTACCAAATTTTACATGCGTATTCAGTATGTCTGAGAATCGGCTTCTATCTATTTTCCATACCCCTAAGTGATAAGGGTGGTCCACCCCTAAATTTTATTTTTAATTTTTTTGGACAATTTTTTTGGTTTTTATTTTATTATGATACAGCATACAAAAATACATACAAACCTAAATTTTCACCCCTCTACGATCAACCCTTACCTTACATTTGTTAATTAAAAACTTTAATTTTTTTCGCAAAACAACGTTTGCGGGATCAGCTAGTAATATCTATAAATTTAGATTTTTAAAAGAATAAAATTTTGCGTGCTATACTGTATTATTTGGGAAGACACTTAGACCACTAGACTTGCAAACGCTTTGATTCACGAGATACAATCTTATATAGTTCACAATTTGTGCATTAATTATATAGGATTGTACACTCATAATCAAGTTTCCAAAGATTGGATATAAGCGTCCTATGTCCTTCACCTGTTAAGCGTGGCGATTAAAGTATATATCCTCAAAGTTATCTTTGTGGGAGAACTATGCAGTAGACGAAATTATTTAAGATAATAGAAAAAAAATATTTTAAGAGAGAAGAAGTTTAGCAGCTATTATTCGCAACATACGTGATAATTATTCGAACACAAAACAGCATTATTTTTCGACACGTATACAGAATTCGTAATAATGTTATAACGATTCGTAGCACAAAGGCGGCTTTGTGCGGAGACAATAAAATCCCTCGCAATGAGAGCGCATTGAACAGGAATCAGAATAAACACTCGCGAGTCTCAAGTCATAAACGTCTAAATATACACGAAACAGGCGAGTGAGACGTTCCCACTTCATCCTAATTGCGAGTAGCAGCCGCGTGTAACGCAAACGGACTAAATTCTCATTCTGACAGTTTTAATTGTTCCATGAGAGCTTTAAATATACTCACAAGTGGCATCTACGCATCTATTAATGAGTGTACCTAGTGTGACGCAGTAGATGTCGGTACTACGTCTTGTATACGGAGATTTAGTGCGACCCGCTGCTTCTAAATCGTCTAAAATTATTATCCTGGTTGTTTTTAATGGAACATTGAGCACGTGTTATATTGAATACACCCGTAAATGACGGGATTGGTTGCTATTAAACTGATATACGAAGATCTATAGCAAAAAAAATATTTCGTATTATTAATTTTATTCTACATTTTTATATATTTTCGATTTATTTATTATTAGTGAAATATTACAAAAAAAATTAATAATAAGACAAATTATATATGGGAAGACTAATTAAAAGTTTAACAAATATAAAGATAATCGTCGCAGAGTTAAGCAAGCGACAACAAAAAAATATAATTCTGTAATATAGGCACATAACGAACGCACTATCACTAGAATATTATATAGACAAAAAGTATATATATGGGGGAATATACCGAAATCGCCACGCTTAGTGGTGTTATGGTATGCAGAGGATGCAGCTGCATATCCTCTGAAAACTTATATATGAGCAGTGGCAATCCTATATAATCAATGCGAAAATTGAGAGTTATACAATATATTCCCGGGGTCGAACCCAGGACCCACTATCGCGAGCAAGTTCTCCACCGCTAGGCTACCCTGTACAATTATTTGTGGTGTCTTATAGCAGGGTTGAGCAACCTTTTTAACTTTCGGGTCAATTTAATTCTAAAATTTTTTGTCGCGCCCGCACATAAAGTGACACTTATTAATATTTTACAAAAGATTATTTTAATTAATTCATAAGAATTAAAAAAATAGTAAAGATTTTATATATGAATTTTAATGTTAAATTAAAACAAACAAGATAAGAATAGCAAAACTAATATACCAGAAATTTGGCAATGTTTTTTTAAAACAAGCTGATCAATATCATCCGGAATTTATGAGATAGTTACATTACGCAGCATTCTAATTTTGCATCATTCAATCTCGATCGGTATACATTTTCGATTATTTTGATTTAGTATGTACTACCATTTTATTAAAATCAATTTTATAACAATATATTGGTTAAAAAAGTCAATAAAATAATTTCAATTTTAGAAATACTTTGTGGGCCGTATCAGCATGTTGAACTGGCTGAAATTTGCCTGCGGACCGCGTGATGGTCACCCCTAACTTATAGGCTTTCTCTACATAGAATGGTGGTAGCATATAACAGGTTAAAAAGACTATATACTAATACAGTATGCAGTTTTTTCCCATCTAATTATTCATAAATACATATTTATTATCTATTTAAATAGTAATTTAAAAATATTTCGTGGTTTTTATAGGTTTTTTATAGAATACACTTTGGAGAGTGCTCGAAGGCTGTTTTCGAACTGATTGAGCCATCTCCATTATTTTATCGGACTACTAGGCGCAGGCAAAAGTTTCATCCATACGTTGTTGACAGACCCAAGAGTCGAACTAAACGGTTTGACAGTTCGTTTTTGGTGAGAGTCGCAAAGATTTGAATGACCTGCCCGGGTTTATTTTTCCAGATAAGTTGGACTCTGGAGCCGTTAAGAGTTGTGTGAGTAGGCTTCTTTTGGATGGGCGTGTACCACCTTCGTCTTCATCTACACTTTCCATCAGGTGAGATGGAAGACAAACTCCTAATCCATTATACAACTATATAAAAAAATATTACGTAATATATAAAGTCTACATATGTGAACAATTTGAATCCACAACAACAACAACAAATTTCTTCGAAAAACATCGTGAAGCCATATTTAAGACAACAACATTTCGCACGTTCGCGAATTCAAACATTTCAAGCGTTGCTACCTAATTCGTACCACGTGTAGATACGATTTTCGTACCGGAAATGAAACGTAGCCTGCTGAATTTATTGCTTTACACGAACTCCCGTATATCATTCACGCTCGGCAACCGCGGCCCGTAGGATTCTACATGATTTCATGCACTTAAAACTACTTATTGTCAACTGCAGTATATCACTAATATATATTCACATAAAAAAATATTTATTCGTATTTATAAACGTGTGCTTTGGAATATCTACACATACAGGTGAAAACCTTAAAGGTTGGTTGGCTGTTAATTAATGAAAAAATAAATAACCTAATGGTAATATAGAACGTAAAAAATGTTTTCGATATTCGATTAATTATACCTTACATTTTATTGTGGTTTATCTCCTCAAACAGGCTTTGTATTGACATCTATTGGCCTGTTGTATTCCAATAGAAAAAAATGTATGAAGATATTTGAACAATCACTTTATACAGGAAGTTTAAATATATATGTAAAAGCTTTAAAAGTTTTAAAGCTTAACACTTACAAATAATCATCCTGTATATATGATATCCTAAAAATCAACGACAAACCAAAATTATTCAAAGAATAGGTAGTATCCATCTTCAGGCATTTCATTAAAAAAAAGTTTAATTATGTCTGCAGAACTTATATGAATATCGTTTATTATATAAGACTTATGTAAATTTAATTTATATTTTTTTTACTAAAAAACCTTAACTCACTTCAGCCGTCGTCCACAGCTAGACATAGCTCATAAGATTTTTAATTAGATGTATGTTTTACAAAAAGTTTTCCAAAAACTCGCCATATCGTTCTGCAACCACTGTATTCATCTGATTTGGCTCTATGCAACTTCTGGCTATTCAAAAGATCATAGCAGGGACGCCGTTTTGACACGATTGAGGAAATAAAAACTGAAAAGATCTTGAGGGCTATACTCGAAAAATACTATTTCGACTGTTTCGAAGCCTGGTAAAAGGTATCGCTAAAGTAAGGCTTATCGAACGAGGATTACTTTGAAGGGGATGAAATTGAATTGGAAGAATAATTAAAGATTTTACGTTTCATGAAAAAATTTACTCTTACTTTTTGATCTCAATTATTTAGTATATCCAAACATTTCCTGAAAATAATTATTTCTTTTTTTATTATTTTAAATGACCCATTTTTCCTTTTTTTAATTATTTTAAATGACCCATTTTTCCTATGTCTAAACGATCAGTCGAGTTAAAAAATATATTGACATCATTTTTAAGTTACAAAATATACATTTTAAATGCAATATGTCACTGCACACTTTCAAAATTACTATCAGAATACGCAGCTGTTCTAACGCTAATTTATATTGAAGCTGACTGTTGTGACTTGAAGATAATCCTTTAACGCTGCCAGCATTAGCTCTGTGCCATCTGTCCAACATTTGCTACCTTTTTAATTGACAGTGTCATCCTATATGATCATTTCGAAATCACTTTAGTAATTCAACTAAGCTTTTTAAGCTGCTATGGGTTAGACTAATGTAGTATTAACCCTTTACACTCGAGGCCGTTTTCGCGCGGACCTGCCAGCAACTTAGGACATTTTTTAGCGCTTTTCGTGACTTTACTACCGCTAACATAAAATGATTACACACGCAAAGTAGCATACAAAACTTTTATATTTTAATACTCAATGTATCTTTACATAAGAAAAGGACCATTATTTAGCCCCTTCCGCACATGCAGTGGTTGTCGTGCATAAAAGTGCACCACCCGCCCCTCCCCGGGGCATCTTCAGGAGTTATGTTACACCGATTAGTGCCAAACACAGAGTTTCTGCCATTCATTTCATTGCACGACTACCACTGCATGTGCGGAAGTGGCTCAATATTGGTCCTTTTCTTACATTTTACACTTCATAAGACTATACAAAGAGAGCATAGGGACACGCGTCGAAGGAACTAAATGTAAACAACTATCGCCGCGCATCAAGTTGAGTGACGAAGTAGTGAGCGACAATCACCTCTCGAGTGCAAAGGGTTAAGATTTGACTTCTGGTTCTTCGCTTCGTTCTTTCAGTCCATAGACGCCCACTGCATTATTTAATGGATTCAGGCGTTACATTGCGGAAGTCCATCCTAAATAAGAACTCGGAACTAAGCACTCGGTGTTTAGCACTAATCGGTGTAACAACTCCTGAAGATGCCCCGTGGAGGGGTGAAACACGTGTTGAGTGAATTTACGGTGGCGGTTGTGTAGTTGGCATTGTCTGTCGCATGCGCATTTACGAGCGGGCTGGCGGGCGGTGCACTTTCATGCACGACAACCACTGCACGTGCGGAAGTGGCTAAATATTGGTCCTTTCTTATTGCCCACTGCATTAGTTAGGCATGCCCCAAAGATATCTATGGGGGCATATACCATATAGCAACGCTTCGCAAGCGAGTTGACAATCGCAGTGTGGTATTATAGTATGCAGGGGACGCTGCTGCTCATTCTTTATAAACTTGTTCATAAGTACTGCAATCCTATATAATTAATGCACGAAATGTGTATAATATATATGACGGTACGCAAGTCTAAAGAATTGGCTACTACTGCTCGTGGCCACATATATGGGGATTACATATCCTAGTCTACTTCAAAAACGATAAAGGAAGAAATATTAAAGTGATTTTAATATCGAAGATAAATCATGCGAGTATATTAACTCATAATTAGTAATAAAGGGTAAATATAAGTTTAGTGTTAAAGTCAACTTTTGGTAGTACAAAATCTGCAGAGATAGACGGTAAACAATGATTAATTTTAATATGTTGCTATCTGAATTTTAAAAAAGTTTTTTCTTACTTTATTATCATTACTAACGTATTTATGGTACGGGGTATTCGTATGTACAATAAAATGAAACAAACAATTTCAGATCGACACTGGAGAGATTTAAAACTAATATTAAAAGAAATATTATTGACCAAAGTACATTATTCTATTCAAGAATACTATACTGATGTAAATACTTGAAATAAAATGTTGATGCTCACTCAAGAAGATAATTATTGTCAAGAGCAACTGTTGAGTTTCAAGTCGGCTTTTGTCAGCAGATCTGCCTTCTGAGGCGGTGGTAACTTTCTGTAGGGACAACAGTGCCTATATTTTATGTTGATTGACAATTCGAAAGTGCTTGATAAAAGAAAAAAGAACTCTTATTGATCTTCAACTAATTATCTATTTATTTTTTACTTTGCTTTGGTAGGTGTTATAGTTGTGGAGAAGAAACAGGAAGAATCTGAAACTGAAACAACTTTGAAAAACAACTGATTTTTAAAAAGGTTGTACATACTATAATTGATATCAAATAAGGTTTAAAATAAACTTATTTCTAATCACCGTGTTTGTTGCTTGCTTAGGATAGAACTTTTGTAAGGTTCTTGAGAAATTTTACTGAAACACTACATAATTTATTTTTAACTTAACTATGTAAGGTGTTATAGTTGTGGAGAAAAAACGGGAAGAATCTCCAACTGAAACAACTTTGAAAAACTAATGATTTTTAAAAAGGTTATACATACTATAATTGATATCAAATAAGGTTGAAACTGACCATTTTTATAATCACCGTGTTTGTTGCTTGTTTAGGATAATAGAACTTTGGAAAGATTCTTGATAAATTTTACTGAAACACTATACAATAGTTCAGAAACGATACATTTAAGTCCGGTATATTTATATCCAATAAAATCCGCTTCATCAGATCTCACATACGATTAGTCTTCGAGGCAGCTAAAAGCATATTTTAAACTGACGCGGCGCTCATGTTTCAAAATTCACTCAGCCACCGCAACGGAGGCAAACAATAAGAGCAACTCATCTTAGACAGCGCCGCGGTCTCGCCCCGGCCGGGCCCGAGTAATGGAGCATGCACACGCCAGATTTATAGCTTCGCTCTCTTAAAGCACTTCGCAGTTGAAACGTTCATTTTGCACCGCGCCAGTGTGTTAGTTCCTCTAAACGCGATTCAACTGAAATATGCTGTGTCTGTATAAAAATACTGCCAACCCATAGCTCGACGCCTGTAAGCGCATGTCGCAGTAAATCCTCAAAATACGAACGTTTGTCCACTACACATACGGCCGGAAAAACGCAATTAGTCTAAATCGTAATAAATTTTTCAACTATAAATTCTGTTTTTTTAAATGCAAAATAAAATGTATAATTTTTATCAAGAATCGTATAAATTTTTACAACAGTAAAAGGAATAAAGAATGACAATAACAAAAAGCAAGAAAATGTAAATGTGAAGAACGATATTTCTTTCGCATTTCTTAACTAAAATAATGCAAAAAACCTAAGTTTTTCTATTAGTCATATGATAAATGCAATGTTTACATAAAACAGAATGTAACGGAGATAAATAGTTAAGGATGAAATCAAAGAGAGAATGTAACTAAGAAGGAGGCTTAATCCAGTAAGGGTAGCAGAGAAGACGTTGGAGTTTCTGAATGTTGCGACCTCATGGATATCAACACTCATTAAAACTATGGGCAATGGTCTTGAAGATGTCGGTGGCCAGAATTATGTATACCTTGAAAGGATATAACGACAGTATTTTCTTTTATAGCTTCCTTTTTTGAGAGCTTCTCGTTCCCAAATTTTTCAGTATTTTGTTCTTTATTTGTCTTCATCCATCGTTCAAATAATCAAGCATTCTCTCTTCCTTTTTTTGCTCCACAATATCTTTCACTTTCAACTTTTACATTCTGCTCATACATCTTCTATCCTTCGCCACATTTCTTACCATATTTACGTTTTTATTATTGACATTCATATTTTAATTTTTGTTACTAAATTTGTTTGTTTCAGCTGTTAAAGTAGATTTTCATATTACTACATCACAGATGGTTTTTAATATTACCCGTCCTTACGGTTTCTTCATATTTACGAACTTCTTAATAAACTTCTGGTAGAATAATAAGAATAAGTAAGAGAGAGTAAGTGTCTGTGACGGCATTCTGTATCCCTAGCTTCCAATCCTTCTTTGATCGAATTCTATATCTGTTAAGATAGCACTGAATGCAATGACTATTGCAGAGAATCAATAAAAGAAAAATGTTCAAAAATGTAATGCGCGAAGTATAATCCTGTGACACAGAGTAAATCTTAGAATACCGAAAACAAGACTAACGCATCTTATTGTCGTAAATTGAAATATTTGATTCAAGATGAACAGAGATACTAGAATGCTATTTATAGCAGTAATAATAGTCAAACTCCATCAGGAGAATGCAATATAAGAAGGTCGATTGTAAAAAAACAAGAAAGTATCGCCGGCTTCTAAAATCTTTTGATTGTCTTTTAGGATATACTGAAATCTATGATTCCATCTATTCATGTCAGCTGATAGACGCATTGCAAGTCATAGGAATCTTCCGAGACGGTCATCACGTGATCGGTTTATCTAGAGGGGGGAATACCCACGCTGCGTCTACCGGCTCGTGATCTTCTATAACAGAGTTCCCCAAACTTTTTTGTGTCGTAGACCCCTTGCCATGTTTTCCCGTGTTGGGTAGACCCCCTACTTACCTGATATTGATTTCCTGTAAATTTCTATCTGTAATGAAGTTTAGTATTAAAAACTTAAAGTAAAAACACATGTTAATTTATAAATTTATTAATTGAATTTAAATTAAAACTACTCGAAAAAAAATTTTGTATCTGTTATGTAAAATATACGTATCATTAAATAAACACGAGACTGCGACTCTCAGGTTTTTACAAGTTCAAAATGTATTGCGACCACAAAGCGAATACCAACAACCTACAACTTACACAATTTTATAAAGATATATAATATTTTTTTATTTCATAGGTACTTTTATAAATAATGTAAATGTTTTGATATTATAAGATAGTATGATGTAAGTAAATGGGTACTTTTACATTTCATGGACCCCCAAATTTTTTTTCGCTGACGTAGACCCCTTGCAGGTTATCATAGACACCTAGAGGTCGATATAGACCACTTTGGTAATCACTGTTCTAGAACTTTTCGGCTTTAACAGCCATGGGATGCACTAGCGATGTGGTCTGCCTGTTGCCATTTCTGATGAGCAATTCTTCAAGCTACATCGGTGATTTTGGTTCTCCAGTATCTTGTTATTTCTGATTCAATATCAGCGGAGTTCCGAACATAGCCATTGCTCTCTGGGCGTTGAACCTTCCTATGGGGCCCGTAGTATGCTACCGCGTCTCGTATCATTATGAAGTTTGTGATTTTTATATTAATATGTTACCACTATGTTGTCCTCGCGGCTTAACCTTCTAACTGCCAAGCTGTTTTGGCCATGACTTCCCCAGGTGCCAAATGGAAATATCAAGTGTAGGCTTTCCTTATGTGAAAATTTGGGATCTTTACATTCTATAAATGAATATAACACATTATGTATATAATAAATTAATTAATATATGATTAAATAATATTCCTTAGATGTACAGATGAAAAATTGTGAGGTAGCCGGCGGCCCTCAAGGCACCTATTGTTGGGTATCATGAGGTAGCCGGCGGTCCTCGTGGCATTTAAAAGGTTAAACGACACTCTCTACGTTGGTTCCAAATATTTGTCGTGACAAGCGGATCGCAAGCGACCAAGTTTCGGATTCATATATCATCACTGACATTACATATTGGTTAAAAAATTACATCTTCAGACATTATGGTATTTTATACGAGAAATATATGTACGATTTTATTTCGAAAAGAAATTATTTATTAAACAATTCCTTTCAAATTACCGAAAATTATTTTAATAAATTATTTCTATGCGATACAAAGCCAAAATTTATAAGCGTACCGCACCATGTGTTGTTGAGTTATCTTTTTTTTTTTCGAATATAAACGTAAATCATGAAAACCGACGCAGCTGCGGCGGTCGCTTCCGAAACATTTTTCTTAACTCTGAAAGTATTATGTTAAATTATAAATTCATTTCGCAATTCTTTGTTTTTTTTCTCGAAAATATACATTATGCCAGAAATGAATGCAATACATTTTAATGGGCACAGGTGGATCGTAAAATGTATTTAACGTAATAATAAAAAAAAAAATAGATATATATAATATAATAATATTACTCAATTGTTTTGAAAAATAACACACTTCGTAAGTAAATTTGTCTGTTTTATAAGTATATCTTTTACTTAATTTTACTTATTTCACATAACTTTGATAATTTATTTATTCATCTTGTTTACAAGTACATCTTTAGACATTCTCTACCTGTCAGCCTGTGGTGCAAATCTCCACTATGACCAGTCTTGTCCGCTTTAATATAAATATTTAAAATTCCGTCATATGTTTTTTATATGCTTTATAAATAATAATAATAATATATATATATATAAATATAAATATATATACATATATATTCTAATAAACATATTACAAAATATATTTTTGAGATACTAATACAGCTAAGACTCTTTATTCAACATAGAATATATTCTTAATAAATTTAGATAATCGTCAAAGTGAAATTTAAGGATCTAAACATATATATGATACAAAATCAAGTTATTTATACCATTGACTCAAGAATGGCTGCACCAATTTATAGTTTTATATTTTTAGATTTGTTTTCATCCAGAAAAGAATGATAAATATTTTAATATACGTAAACTACCTGCGTCGTTGCTTTCAGCTAACTATTACTTACGAGTCTTTAAGTAAAGAGTGATTAGGTTTCTTCTAGGCAAGCGTATAGCATGAAGGACCTCGATATCAAAGACTAGATAAAGGTGAAATGCTTTATCTATAGTCGATAAAATATGTATATATAGATAATTGTAAATTAAAAAAAAGTCAGACAAAACATACGTCTTGTCGTGTAAGAAATTGTGCTTAATAATTTTGTTTTCGACCTGCTACCGCCAGACCAGTCCCGGGAGTTCGTGCGATTGCTTACCACCACCATCAGGAGAGTACCGATCTGCGGTGTAAAATGAGACCAACCTTCTACCTACTACCATTCATATAGAAATATATTTTTCTTCTGCCCAATATCTGCTCAATCATTGACTAATAGGTAGAAATTCCCCGGGTCAGCTGGTTCTCAAAAATTCATTTAATCTAAAAAGTCAGGTTCAGCAATATAATGTGACTTGTTTCATATATATAGATATATTAACGTTGTGATGTTGGAATTAATATTAGAGGCCAATTTCAGCAGGGCATTTATATGCGATTGGTTGATAAGAGCTTAAACAGCGTTAAATTGTTTAATGAAAGGCAATTATTGCTTGTGGGACGCAACGGACGGCTGTGTTGTACAATCGACGTACGCGGTACGATTTTTTATTAGGATTGACATGGGAAGACAGGAGAGACGATGCGGTACAATTCATAAGCGGAAGCGACAGCGGTTTGCACTTCTAATTTAAAAAGACTTAATGATTTCTTTATAAAAATATCATAAATATACACGATACACAAATTAAACTCATAATGCGTTTGCCTGTTAGAGAAAGAAACGTTTTAAAAATCAATTCAGGGTGGTGCTACACGCTTTTTTAAAAGCGTCAATCAAAGGAATAGATCATGGCGTCTAACCAAAAGGAAAACGACCTTCTATATTGTAGAAACAAAAGACATTTCCAAGTTTATTGAGCCCTTCGATGATTCTTAAAGAAAATTGAGGATATCACCCTCTCTAAACTATTCTTAATTTGTTGATTGTACTGTCTAAGTTCCCAACCTTTAGGTTATACCAATGGGGACAGTACACCTGCCTGCAGGCAAGGACCTATTTAAAGTCCACCATCTCTGACAACAGTCTCTAAAGTTAGTGACCCGTGCGAATACGCACCATATGACACTCCACGCTAACTTCCTGTACGTGACTAAAAACACACTAACGAATCAAACCTCGCTCGGGAAGCTGGATCGCTGGATTCCATATTATCCGGATATTGTACCAGAGTTGGTAGTACACTTAATTCACGATTCCCATCACGATATCTATCCTAAACTACATCCGGCTGTGGGGGTATAATCTAGCATAAAACTCTTGTTAAGCAGGCTAATACTAGAGCTGCGGTAACTTGCCGTATGTCTGCCAGCAAAATATTGTTAGGGGTCAATCCGAACCGCGCTATCATCCACCATGCGATCCATTCACAAGATCGGTGACATATCAAACCAGGTTCACGAACATGTCCGACGTCTGGAGGTCCGAGGAGGAAACCAATGACCATCACTTACCTCTCCGGCCGGTGAGTCTGGATAGCCGGGTTCTTATTTTGAACTCTTTGTGTATATAAATCATTCCGTTGCGCTCTGTGATATCCGGTAACCTTGACGAAATGGCGGCTTGAGACGAGGTATATTAGAAATCCCAAGCGTAGTTACTGCAAAGGAGTTTAAACTTTGCGCCTTTAGTTCCTGTGTGTGTGTACGTGCCTTAAAACTGTTAATTTCGCATAATAATAATAACTTCACGTGTTATTAGTTTATATTTGTTTACGAATATATTTTACTAAAAGTAATTAAATTTACCGGACTAATTGCAATTTAAATAAACCACACAATCACAATATGTGCTACATTAAAACCCATCTACACCTAAATCTCAATAAGAGTTAAATATATTATAATTATTTATTTATGTTTTAATATGATTTTTTTATTTATTATCAGAATATATCGCGAAATCGATATCGTACAACATGCTTTGTAGACATAAATCAGAATCAATAAAATTTTAAAATTATATAATTAAAATTAGGTAATATTAGTAACTGAAAGAAGAAATTGAATTGTAACATAACTGCTGTAAATCTACAAGATACTCTTTAGAAATTAAAGTAAAACTATTGGTAGAATAAGTTAGAATAAAAAGGATTTAAAAATACAAATGGAAATAGAGGAGAAAAAGAAATAGAGATTGAAATGTAGAGAACAAAACTCATATAAAATCGCTACTTCTTAATTCTTAATGTTTGTGTACTTTTTAAATAATCCAAAAAGAAATAAGGCTTTAGAAATGGTATTAAAACTATTCGGTAAGATAGAGACAATAAGAAATACGGGTGGAAAAAATTGGAACAGAATAGAGAAGAAATGTATGCGGTAAACAATGCGAATTACACAACTGCCACCGTTAAATCACTCAACACGTGTTTCATCCCTCCACGGGGCATCTTCAGGAGTTATGTTACACCGATTAGTGCCAAATATAGAGTTCTCTCTCCGTGTTGTGCTGAGTGCATTACGTACATGTGCGGAAGTGCCTAAATATTGGTCCCTTTCTTACTTAGGACGGACTTCCGCAAAATAACGCCTGATTCCATTAAAAAATAGAATACAGAAGAATAAGAAATAGATATCGAAACGCAAAGAATTTTGAATCAATCAAAACGCTACCTTTAAATTTTAATTTCTCGCAATCTTACGAAAAGAAGCGAGCATTATGAATGGCTACAAAACTATTTATAAATACAGAAGAAATATAAAAAAAAAACAAAAGACAAACAGGTGTAAGAAGATTAGAATTAGAAACAAAGAAAGAAACGTAAGTAGTTATGTAACTCTGTTCAAATCGCTACATCTCAACACTTAACGTCTGCGACCTCCGCAAATAATCACCAAAGAAATTGCTCAAATAACGTCACTTATTGAATTCATTCGCGATGTTTCGCTTATGACAGCGTTAGGATTATTATTGACATGTGACAGCCGTGCGCTATTGTGTTTGGTTTTTATTCGTTGATTGGATTCGATATGCGGGTCACCTCGAATATTAGATGTGTTACTTACTCTATTATCTAATTTTATATTTCGAACCTTATCTTTCAATTCATATCAATAATTTTAATTAATATCCAATTAAAAATTGTGTTAATTTTTGAGATTTAATTTGACCTATTAGTCAATCGTAAGGTAAACTTGTTTCTATAACTTACCAGCTAGCCTAATAGATGTTCTTCAGTCCTTTCTATTAAACATTATCATCGTTCCAGTCGTCCACAGCTGGACGTGGGTCTTTCCCAATGATTTCTAATAGGACCGGTCCGAATCGGCCTACATTTAGCTTCTTCGACAACTTTAACAAGCTTTGAGTGATCAGTTCTTAGTTTGATAAATTGGGAAAAAAATACTAAAATGTGGTGTTTATTTGTTCGTGATGCTTTTGATATTTTTGTCTCAATGTCTTTCTTTCTTTTCTCTACTTTTCTTCTCAATATCTTCATTCCTTTCCATACTCTCCTTCTATACATCGTGTCACTTCCCTTACCTTTCCTCCAAAGTTCTACAATTTTAATTTAATATTTTTATCATTTGTGTTGTAACAATTTATTTATTCTCAATTCTTATAAATTTTCTATCTATTCTTTTTAGTTTAGATCATTATCTATGAATGCATCGTTTAACCAAAATTTTCTTTTCAGATATACGTAAGATATTCTCGATGTCCCCATCACCGACGTCTGTGGAAGCTGGGTTGACTGCATCTCTTCGCTGCTCCCCACCAGAAGCTGTTCCTGTTCCGAGGGTCTCATGGCTGAAGCATGGTACTCCTTTGCAGCAGGATCACAACGTTGTGATATCTGCTGAAGGCAATCTTGTCATATCCAGGGCTACGTTACAGGTTCGTGCTTCTTTATGCAAGTCTATTTTAATGCTTTGTTAAGTTTTATTTACACTGGGATTTTTGTATTTATTTTGACTCTGAAAATATAATTTTCCGAATTTTAATTAATAAATGTCGAAAAAAACACGTCAAATCATTGCATTCCCGTCACTCCTTTCAGAGACTAAGAAATGTTATGTTAGATTCTATTTATAATACTTTTATTATACATCATAGCATTCAAAAATTCATTCTAAATAAGTGATTAATTATTAATTTCATTTGATTGTCATGAAACTGATGTTATTCAGAATTATAATGGACAGATAGAAAATACTATTAAACTAACAAATACTCTTTAAATATAAATGTTGAAGTCAAAACACAAAGGTGTGTCCCACGGCTCAAGTCAATTTTAAAGTCCTAAATTCTAACGACAAAGCTCTTGACATCGGAAAACTTTTACCTCTGGACTACACTTTTAAAGCAGAAGAAGATATTGACATAAAGAAGAAGGTATTGACCCCGGTCACTAAAAAGAAACTAAAATTAGTTAAACTGCGAAAAAACATGTGGTCGGCGGACCCAATGCCTGGTGGCATTTTTTCCCAGTCAATCTAAAGAAATTTAAAACTAAATATCGAGGCGGCAAAATAAATTACGAGTTTTGTCAAATTACTGATAACTTTATTTGACCTGATTTGTAGGAGGATAATCGTAACATTAATAAAATGGAATAAGACGTAGGATAAAAAAATGGATTCAAGGTAAAACTTAAATAGATATTAAAAAAACAGATAAAAATATAATTGTTATAGTATTCTGGAGGGAAGATTAAGATAGAGAGGCGATGTATGAAAGGTAGGAGTACGAAGTATGGAGGAGAACGAGAAGGACAAAAGAGGAATGAATGAAACATCTTAATGACAAAAGAAGAGCGTGGAAATTCCAAAAAAAATTGTTGAAAATTTTTGGTAAACAATGTCTCTGTTTACACACCGCAGGCCATAAAAAGAAATAGGTCAGGTCACCTTCGAGTAAATACAATCTCAGTTCTCCAAAAGGCATTTCATAAATTAATTTCAAGTTTGGTACCTTTTGATCTCTAGATTCAAAAAACGTACTACACAAGGAATAAAAAATTCTTTTGACGTTTTTTAACATTTCCACAGGAAACAGTTCCGAAACCCCGCATCTAGTAATAAGAGAAATGTTATTTTTTTAATATGATTACAATACAATTGACACGTGACATTTGATGCCATCCATACATTGTACACCCTCTTTCGTGTTATTATCATGTTTTTGTTACTGGCAGCTGTGTGATTATGATTGATAACTTACTTTATTTATTCATTCTTTTTTTAACTTAACGGCTGTTTACTTTTGGTACAACAAAAAAGGTTCCAAACTATACAAGTTTACGTGTAATAGCTTTTTTTTTAGTATTTCACTTCCGGAATTTGTATAAGTGTTCTCTTTCCCCACTTAACATGAAGTGGGTCTAAAGTGAGTTGCTTTATTAGCAAAAAGACACATTTGCCTACCCTTCTTAAGTTGTACAGGGTAACTTGTAACTCGAGATATACATTTTTTGCACATATCGGAGCAATAAAACTATTTTAATTAATATCATCACCTACTCACAGAAATACGTCAAATTATGATGCAATTTGATTTGTTTTAATTATCACCTCTCTCCAGAGATACGTCGATTTACCAGTAATCTTTGTTAAATGCTGTTAATGGATATATATAAGTTTAATAACAATATTTTTTATTGCTTGTACATTTATATTAAATACAATTTCTTATGTACAGTTGATTGGTTATAGGTGAAAAAGCTTTAAAAGAACGAAAGTGTAGTCCAACTTGCTGTCAATAAATTAAACTGCACTCGATCTAAAAATCAGTACTCGTATAGATTTAAAAACAATATATGAAATTTAATAATATGGAAAGAAAAAATGTTAAAAATTTCTTTACTACTTGCCATCTGTCCTTGCAGATTTTGCACTGCCAGAAGTTATTGGTCTAACGCATTCCAATTAATAAAATTAATGTAACGTATTTTGAATCACACCATACAGGATGTTTTAAAAAAGCTCTAAAGTTTTTTTGCAGTCAAATAAACTATTCACAAAGTTAAAAGCTAGTGGACCTTTGATTAGCAGAGAAGGCCTATAAGTTATTAAAAGTTAGCTTAAAAACAGTAAGTAAATTAAAAAAAAAGAATATTTACAAGACCACAAAAAAAATCAACTAGATTCCATATTCAAATCTAACGAATTCGAATGTTACCGAGACCACGTGTCCGTCACATTTTACACGCACGCCTTAAATCTTTCCCGCTCTTTGTTCATAAAATTAATTGCCACTAAATCATTATAACAGCCCGTTTAACATTAATAAAACCACCAGAGCAAACAATGTAATTCTCAAGCTATAATCACGTGTCGGAATTGGGTCTTTCAAGTTATACTTCAGCTTATAATGCAGACTGTTTCAATTTAAGGGCACGCTCATGCGAAACTTGATATTAATTCAAAAGACAAAAGGACCTTAATCCTATATCCTATTTTGTTAGTCATCTTATGAGTCACGTCCTATTCCCGTATGGTTCTTGTTTTATTTGGCCAGGCGTAATCGGATTTAACCATAAGAATCGTTATGTTTTAAGCCAATGACGTAATGCATTGCTTTGATTTCCTGCCCGCCATCTTGGATACGCTTTTAACGGACCTAATCAAATTTCAAATTCATTTTTATTATACAGGATGATCGGTTATAAGTTGATTATTTAACCGTTATAAGTAGTAAGCTTCCACCTTTTCTTAACACATCTGTTAAGGAAAATCGTCTAGAAACTTTATAAATAAAATTTAACAAGTTTTTAATCTGTGCATGATTACCAAGTAACAATTTCCACACTAAAAACTATAATAGGGTTTTTTAATGATATACTTTACTTACTTTGAATTTTAGGCTCAAAATTAAGAAATGATTTGAAGTTAACTGACCATTATTTTATACTTCTACTGTTTACATACTATGGTTGTCTGTAAAAGATTGCCTTGTGTGATAAGACCGCCCATTGTACTTTTTTGTTTATTATTATAGAACTATGTAAATGTATCCTGGCGTGTACAATTTCAATCAGATTGACGAAGATATCTAGTAAATTTTTATTTTGCGTACATTTATTAATTTTTAGCGGGCTGGTGGGCGGTACACTTTGTTGCACGACTACCACTGCATGTGCAGAACTGGCTAAATATTGGTCCTTTTTTTACTTAGAGATAAAATAGTTCTCAAATTTATTGATGTGACGAACTGAAACTGAGAATGGCAATAAAGAGTAGGGATGAGAAAGCGATCACACCAACCTTATTGTTAAAAACAAATAAAACACCTTTGGTTAAAAATAATAATAATAGTTCACTTCAATCAAATTTTAAATAGTTACTAGAGTAACTTAGTAAACAGTGTAACATACAGAAACGTGAGCAAAAAAATAATTCACAGAATTTGAGTTATATAAGATTGTATCAAGGAAATCGAGAGCGCTACCTATGATCACACGTCTCAATTCTCTACTGCTGTGCTATCACTGCTAAATAAATTACTTAATTATAGTTGATAGAAATCAGAACGTATTGATAAAAATTCTATATATATAAATAAATTTAAAAAACTTTTAAGTTAAACGGTTTTTTATACCCATATTGTGGTGGTTGTGGAAAAATATGTACCTAGTCCGCCATATTGGAACGGCGTCCATCTTGAATTTTAAATTTTGACATAATCATCGTGTTTTACTAGTATAGCCCTTTCATTTGATACCCATATTGATGGGGTTAAGGAAAAATACGTAATCCGCCATTTTGTATCGGCGGCTATCTTAGATTTATAATGTTATTGATTTTATTATATTGTATTGTTATCTAAATTTAATAACTGTACCAAATTTCAGATCAATCTGACAACGGGAAGGTGCTTAAATTTCAATTTCTAATTTTGACCCAAATAAATAAACAAATAAATTCCGTACGGGTCGAACTAAATAAAACCGTTTAAAAAATCTATTATATAAAAGAAGCAAGGAAGAACATCATGAAAACGTAACTGAATTAGTGTAGTAATATTCACTTTCTCATTACGTCATGTGACCCAAAGGGACTTTAATTAGATTAGATGGGTGTCAATCCGTGCCTGGTTATATCCTAAGCGAAGCCATCAGCTGACGTGATCTCGACGTCTCGTCGCAAATCGTTTGTTTTGTCCTTACCAACTGCGACTAATTAGTCGTACTGCTCTGACGTTTATTAATTGCTACACAAGTCACTGGCGACTCTTTGTTTTGCTGTCCTTACTCTTTCGATGCGCCGGTCTCGTTGATAATGCGAGTACTGTGTCCTGGGTTAATTTCGTTGCATATTTCATTCGTTGCATCGAATCTGTTTCAACGGAGATTTTATTTTTAAATTGTTTCACTTTGTTAGAATTGTTTATCTTAGCAGATTTTCACTGAGATTATATATTGTTTTCGAAAGATTATTTTCAATAGTTTAACTTTCATTTATTATATTTATTTGTATTTCATCGCCAAATTGATTGACTATGCAAAAATGGTCACGATCTACAGTAATGAGACGACGCAACTAGGATATTTAATAGATGTTCAAATATATTTTTATTTATTGAATTTATATAGTACAGATATTAAAGTCCGTGCCTTTATTTTTATATTAACTGTTAATATTTCTTATTTTGCTCATTACCTTGCATGTCACTGCGTTTACTAAACTCTTAAACCTTTTCCTAAGTTCAATCTTAAACAATTTAAAACTAATTATGCTTAACTAATGTTATATTCTATGCTTCAATTTTTTTCCTTTTTTTTTTTGTTTTATTTTATCATAAAGCAACTTAAAACATATGCATGTATTACAGTTTAAAAAATTACTCTATATCCATTCATTCAATCAAAACGTTGTATAGTTATAATTTAAGATATGCACACAAATTAATATTGATTAATATCTGAACAAACTACGGAAAGAAAACGTGTCAAAAAATGTAGCTGTTCTGTCTACATATTTTATAGAAAAACCGGTTGATTTTTACCGCTCTGGCATTGAAAATTTGTATAGTAGGTAGCAAAAGGTTGTTGATAACGAAGGTGAATATATTGTTGATTAGAAACAAAGACTTGTTAAAAATGCAGTCATGTGAATTCAACTTAAGAAAGCGACATTACTTTCCGGTCCTCCTAATATATACATGTACAATAACCTTTCCAATTATTTGAAAACAATTTTAAAACTTAAAAGTACTTTTATTCATGAAGTATCCATTCGGTTTTAAAAATATTTAATATCATTAAATATAGTATAATACTAAGAAAAACTAATTCGCTTCAGCTGATTTGGTAAGATAGCAAAATAAAGTTTAAATAGATGCATAATTACATTGGTGTATATTAATACGTAATGATAAATCGTTTATTATGCGTCAGCTACTTCGATTCTCTTAGCCACAGAATCGCGAGCATCTCACACCATCTCCGGTTTCCGCTACATGGCATTTACTAATTAGCCACTAAAGCCAGACATGGATTAATTGGAGGCACTGTCACTCGCGTCTCCCTCGCAGCGGTCTGCAACATTATCCCGGAGCACAAAGGTGTTGGGAGCGTTCTTAATTAAATGTAATGTTTATAATCATGAGTTGTATGCGGTGTTTAAATTAATGAATACATCCTTTGTGATTTAAGGGAGCTTTCGCTGAATTAAATGCGCCTTTTTAAATTCTTACTATTACTTACTTGGCGGGGAGCTTTTTTGATCTTTTACTCGAACTTATATGTTTACAGCGCACTTATTTCACTTATAAAGTGAGGACGAAATATAATTTCATTTATCTGTACATTCAATTAACAATTTCGTACTAGAGTAGAATGCTAGAAAAGACTATTGCTTGCATACGGAATAATATATGCTAATGTTTTTATCTTGATATATGGATATCCAATATAAAAAAGTAAGTACAGGAGTAACGGTGAATGAAAAGAGGTTAAGTATGAATTAATAGGAATGGAAGATAATGTGTGGAAAAAATGAAAGAGTGAAAGATATTTTTTTTTTTCTCTCGTTCACTTCTATCTTGGGATGTACAGGGTATATTACAATTCGATAGTTTTTTCACTTCTATTTATAATTTTTACTCTCCTTTTTTCCGGAGTTAAAGAGAGATTTGAAGACAGATATAAGAAGTGTGAGCGAATAAAAAATATGTGAACAACTATGTTAAAAATTGTCCCTGCCCAACCAATGGAGGAAGAATAAGAGGTCTTCAAAAACATTAAAAAGTAAGGGATTTTGGAGACTTGAAAACAAAATCAAATTCATCTGAAATTTTATTATATATATATATTACATATTAATTAATTATGAACATTTAATTATTTCTTAAGTACGTGATTAAATTTATTTTTGTATTTTACTGATATTTATACATGATAGCAATTATTATTTTCTCGAAAAAGATGTGTTGTTGTAGACTTCCTTCTTGCATTATGAAGCAGAGTAGAGCCAAATATAAAATATGTTAAAAATAATTAAATAATATCTTCACCATCAATAAAAGTTCCAATGTTGAATAAATAAATTTTATCTTAAATCTGTAAGTCTTTGATATAAATAAACAAGTTTTGTTAATAAAACAAAGTTATATCTCACATTAGTGTGAGCTTTTACATCTCTCGTTATATTTAGATGCTATGACATTACCTAGACAAGAATTATGGTCGAGCCTAGAGGCGTGATGTGGGCGTTTAGATACAGGACTATCTCTGACTATTAATGATTGAAACTGCACTTTCATTAATTGCAATCATTACACGATTAACTAGACTGTTATTAAAATGGCGGTGACGAAGACTTGCTATCTGAGATTTAGTTAAAAAATTCTAAGTTGTAGCTTATTCGAATCTTAAATTAACACTTAAAATATTTTTCTAATCTTTGTATTAATGTTCTCACTTGTCAATGAAGACGTTAGATGCAATCCTTTTTCAATTCGTTTTATTGGAAATCTATTGGGAAGTCTTGTTTGATATTGGAAAAATAGTCTACTATGTAGATTCTTTCAACTTTATATATGCACTTACAATGTTTTATTCTTAGTATTAATGTCCTCACTTGTTAAATGAGACGTCAAACACAATACACATGCAATTCGTTTTATTAGAAATCTATGAGGAATTCTTGTCTGATATTGGAAAAAATAATCTACCATGTAAATTCTTTCAACTTTAAATATACATTTACGATATGTTTTATTCTAAGTATTAATGTCCTCACTTGTTAAGTAACACGTCAAATACAATACCCTTGCAATTCGTTTTATTAGAAATCTACAGAGAAGACCTATTTCTAGTAGTGGATTCTTTCAACTTTAAATTTACACTTAAAATATTTTTAAATCTTAGTATTAATGTTGCCACGTGTAAAGGAAGACGTTAGATGCAATTCGCTTTCAATTTGTTTTATTGGAAAACTATGGGAGAGGTCTATGCCTAGCAGTGGAAAAAAGTCTACCTTGTTGATTCTTCAAACTTTAAGTTTATACCTAAAAAATTTTTAATCTTACTATTAATGTTCTCACGTTAAGATGTTAATGCAATCAATTACAATTCGTTTTAGTAGAAATCAATGGCGAAGCCTTTGTCTGGTAATAGAAAAAAATAGTCTACCTTAAAGATTCTTTCAGCTTTAAATTTACACTTAAAGTTTCTTTTGTTTTTACCATTAATGTCCTTATTTGATAAGAAAGATATGAGATGCGACCCGCTTATAAATTGTTTTATTTGAAATCTGTGGGAGAGGTTTATGTCTAGCTGTGGACTTTCTACTGCTGAAATAATATTGATAACGAGGAATAAAGCTGGGATTTTAATTTCTCTAATGAATGAAAATAAAAACTTGTTAAAAATATACTCGTGTGAATTTAACTTTAGAAAGCGACATTACTTTCCGATTCCTCTAACATATTTTTTTAATTTTGAAATTATATTAGTTTTTTGTTTCATAAAATTAATACAATGAAACGTAAATATACACGCAAAGTGGTACATTCTATGGTATTTTCAACCTAATTTCGACTACGAAGCTCGAGGAATGCGAAACACGAGGTTATTGTTTTGTTTATTAAACGCAAACAAAACACTTGCCGTGATAATCGGTGATTACATGAAGTCTTTTGTTCCACAGGACATGGCGAACTACAGTTGCGTGGCTGAAAATATTGCCGGCAAAAGAATTTCAGAGCCGGCGCTTTTGACTGTTTATGGTGAGTGTAACGTAACAATTGCTTTATAACGCTTTCAAAATTCTGAAAACCAGATCGCGTGTCGACCCGAGCCTTGATGGTATAAAAATCACATTATAACATTCACAATTTGCTTTAATTACAAAATTTATTTGTTTTTTTTTCACGTATATTGGATTAATAAACTTATAATTTTATACACGAACTCAAAGTGTGAATGTACAGGATGATTGAAAATTCATGTAAAAACTTTAAGGGTGAACGAATTGCTCATTCGTCAGCATATAGTATACAAGTGTAATAAAATTGTAGTAAATAGAAAATAATAAAGCGGTAAGGGTAGGCCTCCAACCTATCGCTGGATGTAGGTAGCGGAGGATCGGTCATCGTAGCGATCTTTGGGGAAAGCCTATGCCATGTATTGGACGTCCATCGGCTGAAAAGAAGAAGCATAAAAGTACACCCTGTGTAAAGAGATCACTCTGAAATATATTACATTTTTTATTGAACTAGGGATACATTGTTAACAATATTTAAATTTAATATATAGAATTCGAATTTTAAAAAACGATTTTATTGATATATAATTTCACCATTACGTGTTTTTTTTAAATATGTAAACAGCTGATTTTTGTATAGGATGTTACATATCTTAGTAGCAAATATCGCTGCGAGATCGAATCAGAAGTAAAGAGATCCGCAGAAGAATCAAGATCATCGACGTAGATCGAAGGATTGCTCGTCTGAAATGGCAATAGGCGAGGTAGATCGCTCGTGCCATCGATAGCCGCTAGGGCGGAAATATTCTCGAGTGACGACCTGGAACCTATGGACTGACGACAGTTAAGGTTGTGGAGGAAGTCGCTAGATGCTGTCATCGTGATCTTTGAGGAAGGCATATGCCTTGCAGTAGGCTTTCATTGGCTGAAAAAAGTAGAACTAAACATGCCTGTATGACCAATATATTTCTTTGATAACTACGATACAGTATAATTTATCTGTTAAACAATTAATTTCCGTCTTTTGATTCCGTAATTCCGCAATACTAAATCGCATTATAACACCGCAAGAGCTTAGACATGTTAATGTCTTGTCTGCTAACGAGGTCCGGACACCGGTTACATTATTTCACTAACAATTTATTCGACGGCCGACGGTTCTACGCTATTTAATGCTCATTTCATCCCCCCACTTGTGCATAATAACTATCTTTACTTCAACGAGATCAAAGGGCATGAGCTTGGTTTGCAATTATATAGCGCTGCGCCGGCGCATGGGAGAGTCATTAAGGACGCGTCGATCGCCCACGCCATCTTGGAAATATGGCGCCTTGCTAACTGATTACAATCACCACCGACTTGGCACGTACGAAAATTGTTTTGTACCTCGTTTATATAGGGAGTTTTACAAAGATAGCTATGTTTTTCGATTAATAAATAAACAAACATTTTTTTCTTACATTATATGTAGTTAGTGTATTCTTACATATACTGTTTCTTACATATTCTTACTGTTCGCATCCTTTATGCAACCTGAACTATGTCGTTGGTCTACCTATTGGTGGGACATAACCACGTCGCGTTTACCTGCTAGTAGTCTTAGTCGGTTGCCATTTCTTGGTTAACAATACAACCACTTCGAGCATATTTATTTCAATCATTAGACGTATATTGCTATACATAGGTCTCCTTATAGATTTCTAATAGGATCAGTTAGAAGCGGCTTTCGTACGCTCTATGACGAGATTAATGAAGTCCACCTTGTCGATGGACGTTCTACTCATCACTTAGTGATCTATAACGTCCACTTCTGAACCGTAGAGATCCATCGATCATCCGTTTTAAGCTTTCCTATAAAATTATGATTCAAATTCAAAAAATGTTTATTATAAAATGTTAAAAATATGACAACGGGAAAAAATATAATTTACATTTAAAATGGTTATAATATTCGTTTCAGTATAATCATAGAAAACACTTTGCAATGAACTACCGAATTTTTTTGTACATATATACTTAACAATATATATTGTGTTTAATGTGTTCAAACACTAAAATATAAAATACGTATTTTGAATTAAATTTAAATTATGCAATTAAAATTATAACTATTTTTACGACTTTTTTTTTAAATGAATATTTTAAAATGGTAACTTTACTTTACGTGTGCATGTTTAACTATCAATTGAGACATTTTTTTCTTCGATCTAAAAATACATTATAGATACAATACAATTTTGTTTTGGCGGGAGAAAATAAATTAAAGGCATAATATAACGATAAGATTAACTTTGGATGACAGGTTACACAGGAGTAAGACGGACACAAAACCGTCGTCAGTACCAAAGGGTCACGAGATCTCGTTTGGATTGCAACCGCAGCCGGCCACTTAACCACTGTACCAACAGCGCAGCCAATTGCTTGTGTACACTGTCGATTCCGGCTTTAGAAACGAAGGTACTAATTGGTACTGTTACTGCGGGTACAGTCAGAGTCCAATTACGTTTATTAGAGACCTCGGGGGCCCTTTCAGTTTGTTCTATAGCAATCGTGGAAGTAATGTGCGAATTGGGCAATACATTGTAATTATCGAGTCTGCCAGAAGTTGTTTCAGTTCAACTAACTCTGTTATTTATTCGTGCGTTTTAAAACGTGGAACGCGTGTTAGTGAAATTATAAAATGACTGTTGATTGGTCAGTGCTATGCAACATGTCTACAACTAAAATTGTAAAACTCAAATATAATCTTTTTACAGTTAGAAGTAGCAGTGGCATTACTAAATTAATAAGGCGAATTGTAATTAATTATCACTAGTGTAACAACGGCTTTGAAACGTGGTCTCTCACTTTTCCATTCGTTGAATTTACAATAGAAGCGGGTGGAAGCGAGCTACAACCAATTCCTTTCAGAGACTTTAATAATCTAACTATTGCCAGTCCATGGGGTCCATTTAAGGCTTCAGTGGGCATCTCTGCACGCTATGTTACCTTCTTTCTCACCACCTTCTTCTTCCACTGCAAGGCATAGACTTCCCCCAAAGATCATCACGATGATCTTTCTTGCCCTGCCTGCATCCTGCGTTTTTAACTATGTCGTCGGTCTACCTAGTGAGGGGCATACCTACAACGCGTCTACCGACTCGTGGTCGCCACTTTTACTAAGAGTATAAAAGTTACTTAATTTTTTTTATTTTATATTACTTTAACAATATTTATATGTGCCTATGCTGTGAGCATAAAACAGGCTTTGGATCAAAATAACTAATGGCATCCAAACCTTAAACTGTTTTAATTAGAGCTTTGAAATAAACTTTATGATATTAATTTTAATCAAAACAATATCTTGTTTGAGTTGTTGTAAAATAAAATTATCTTTAGGAAATTATCATGATCTTGAACAAATTACTTAAAATTAATGTCTTTGCTTAGAACGAAGTAAGGCTTCGTCGGTGCCGAGACTGGCCGGAGACCGAGCTTGCTTTATACTTTAATGATAAACATGAAGATAAAATACGTTTATTCAACATATGAACTTTGAACAGAACCCTTAATGATCGTTAACATATTTTTTTTAATATATTTAATTTTTTACTGTACTCTACAATAACACATCTTTTAATAAAGTTTAACAATACAGATTTATACACATAAACTTTATCAGATACAGACTAAATGAAAATAATTAGGTGTATCACTACCAAGGATTCTTGTCATTTAAATATTCATTTATATATGTATGATGCTTAACTTGTACACCAATTCTTAATTGATATCAATACCTTTAGTCGTGTTTTTAATAAGACCTGTTTAATTATCGTTCCTATTATAAGATTACTTAAGTTATAATATCTCAAGTGATTTTACAAATTAATTCATAAATCATTACGTTGTTTCTATTTCATATCAGTAAGTTAATATGAATACAAAGTTTCATATATTTTTTACTGTTTAGTAGAATTTTATTTATGTTAGCTCACTTTAATGGGTTAATAACAAAGCCCAACGCTAATGGGAGGCAATTAATTTTTATAGATGAGAAAACTCCTAAATTGGAACTGCGGGTGGTCTAATGGAGCTGTTGGAATATTAAAACAACTCTAGTGCATTTGTTACTTGATGCTCTTCTTGTTTAGTCCAAATTATTAACTTACATTACAGGTTAATGTTAAAAAATACATATTTGAATACTTGATACTTAACATATTTGGAGAACCCGAAAGTAATATCGTTTTTGCCAACATATTTTGCAGAAAAATCGATTGATTTTTACTGCTACAGCATTCAAAATTTGTATACTAGATGCCAAAATGTTGTTGATAACGAAGGTAAATATATTGTTGATTAGAAATAAAAACTTGTTGAAAATGAACAAGACTACTTGTGAATTAAAGAAAGCGACATTATTTTCCGGTCCTCCTAATATTTATAATTATTGTCATAAATGCAATAAGATGACTCATGTCAGAAATTTTTGTCTTTATAGTATCGGAACACAAAATTCTTTTATCAAGTCATCAATAGTAATTTAATATTCTGCTTGAATTATTATGATTGTTTTTCAAAAGCTAATTTCTAAAAACGATATAATTATATCATGTATGCAAAAAATTTCTCTTATCTTCCATATGAATTTGCTTCATTTTCTTCTTCCTCTACAAAGGCCTGTACATCTTTAATATTATTACTGTTTGATATATTAGATTAGATAAGGCCTTGAACAGTAAATTTTTCAATTACAATTACTAAATCATCTTTCACGTCGCATATGTTTGAACAAAGTATATATAAAAAATTCAACACCATTAATACTTTTTGGTCCCGTGCACCGTGAATTTAAGTAATTTGGACAACATGTGGCATAGCTGTGAAATCTGACAATTTATAACCGTTAAGATAATGTAATGTTCCCCATTACAAGTAATTTAGGGAAGTATCGGATATTATACAACATTTTTGGATATCCTTATACTTTGTGAGGGAAGAAATATTATGGGAAATTATGGTGTGATGAGGATTATTTAGAAACGTGATATGGGTATTGAGATATGATTAAATGTGCCCATCTTGAACCGTTACGTTAAAAAAGTTTTTTTAATGGCCTAGTATCTTTGGGAAGGACAGGGTCGTTTTATTTTATTTTATCATTTTTATTCGCTCTTCTAGCATTCTTCTTATAATCTTTCATACTTTATCATTCTTTCCACATTTCTTCTGCCTTTCTCTCTCGTATCGCGATATCATACATTTCTCACCTCATTCCTCAGTTTTATATTTCTCTATTTTATTTTAAATATTTTCTTGTATATACTTTTTCTTGATTTTAAATTTTATTTATACTGATTGCTTTTTCAGCAATTTTCCTGCAAAGTTTGAGGAATATTGGTCTCTTTTCGTCCTCCTTTCGAACCTATTAACTCCTCGCAGATCTTCATTCCTGCACAATAAAAAATGTTATAACATTGTGCCATATTGGCACCACATTCAAAGTAAGATACGTAATGTTTTATAGAGTTTTGAAATACAAAATCATGGGCACCAATAGTTTTTGTTCCTAATCGTGGGACGCATTAAAACTGTGTTTTTAACTAGATCAATTACACTATATCTAATTACCCATTGTAAATTGTTTCGTATTAAAACTGAACACAAAAATTCTTCCAAAATACTATTCGCTGAAGAAATGGTAATCACTTTGATATTGCCAGAATATGCTTCACAAATAATTTTACAATAGCCGATTTAGATGTTTTTGATGACTCTTTAAAACATTCAAAAATAGAATTCAGGAGCACTTTTGTAGGTATACAATACTCCAGCTCTACCCTGAGATTTTAGAGTTACTGGAGTTTGAAACTACAGTAGTAAACGAAGGCATTCTCGTAGTTTTAACTAACGACGTCAAGGCAAATTGTGAGATTTTATCCTGTGTGAGTACGACATAACTCTTTCTTTGTCCCGGCAACGGAACGATGACCCATGTTGAAGTACTTCAAAAACTGCTTATAAAGTAAGCGAACATAACTCTCATGCCACCTTGACATACGGGATCAACCCAGATCCGTCACCTTCTCCGAGATCCTAATCTTCGGCTCTGGATGAG
Organism: Battus philenor; assembly: GCF_028537555.1. Taxonomy (NCBI): domain Eukaryota; kingdom Metazoa; phylum Arthropoda; class Insecta; order Lepidoptera; family Papilionidae; genus Battus; species Battus philenor. Next base: position 14,631,275 of record NW_027181737.1, on the reverse strand, counting down.
AAATTCTGATATATTCTCTCTTTCCTTTCGATGCGTGAGGCAACATTACATTTTCTTCTGAACTTAAATTAATTAAATATGTTACTAAAAATATAATAGCCACTAAAGAGGTTTTAATTAATTTTAAACGTAACAGAAATAGCGTCGACGCGGTGTACAACTTTATCCGATCGCCCGGTCCTAACAAAGGTTTAGGAATAATTAAATATTCTAGACAAGCGTATGGGTCAGCCAGGCATAGCACGCGACCTAGCATGACCGCCCTATAGTTACCTGTACATATGATCGCAGCGAGAGATATAACGTAAGTTCTCCTTGCATTTGCGTGTTATGCCTGGCCTTATTTAACATTTAGTTTTTAAATTAAATGAAATTATTTCTAATTGCTTCATTACATCGATACCTTATAAGTTAATTAGAGGTAGTTAATTGACTTTAACGTGGTGAAATTGGCCTCGAGGATGGAGTAATTGTATGTACCCTTATTACACGGGAACATTAATTTTGTTTTCTTTTATAAAGTTACATCTTTTGCCATCTAGTATACGTCTTCCAAGTACGTAATGACAATCAAATATTGTCGACACACAAAAACACACACACACACATTTATATATATATATATATATATATATATATATATATATATATATATATATAATACTTCTAGATTAACAAAGCTTATTTTAGTTAGTGTTTAAAGACTGGATATAAATGATAGTCCTTGTGTTTCATTTACATTTGATTTATACTATAAATAGACGATCAATCGAAAAAAAAACTTATCTTAAATTCTAGAATCATATATTTGAAACAAATGTGGAGATAGGCTTGTGTTTTAACCACGAGAATAACACAGTGAGAATATCTTAATAAAACAGCAATAAAAATTTAAACAAACTAGCGATTTTAGCGACATCTGTCATATAAACTGTATATTGCGTTATTTTTACCGACCAATAAGACTCACAAATATTCAAATAAAGCAAACAATTCATGCTAAGCAAAAGAGACTACAAAATATGTATTAAAACCACAACAATTAAAGTTATATGCAATACTGTCTCACCGATACGTGTACAGGATGATTGGTAATAGATGGAAAAAATTGCACTTATTTCTAATCACCGTGCATAAAGTGATCACTCTAAAATACGTACATGTACTATGTAAAATTGTTATTTTTTTTTTGTTAGAATACGACGTTCCAATAACTTACGATAGTACAGACTGCTGGGATAAGTAATAAACAATAATTAAATTTTCTATGTAAAAATCTGCATTTTTAACACTTTTAATATTACTGAAATTATTGATCATGTGTCGTCATTGCTTCAGCCCATAGAATACCAATGCAAGGAATAATAGACCTTCTCCAGCGATTTATATGGTGCGATATAGCATATTCGCCACGCATGGAAGGACACTGCTACCTATTCTTTGGAAACTTGTTCGTTAGCAATGGAAATCCTATATAATTAACGCACGAAGTGTGAATTATATATAATGCTATATTTCGGGAATCGAACTCGGGGCCTGCGATCGTAAGTCTCAGTCTTCTACCGCTGGGATACCTCTGTTCATTATTCATCATTCAAATCTTTTAAGCTTTTACATCTGTTTTTTTTTACTCGTGAGAAAATCCTGCATCCGATTCCGTTGCCAAAGTCATGCTAAGTGGTTTGGAGAATGGCGCGGTTTAACACCCTCCATCGTCCAGGTCGACTGCGGATAGGCCGACTAGATGTTCCTTCTCTTTCTCTCTCTCTCTCTCTCTCTATAGCCTCCTTCTGCGACATCACTTTTTCGCATATACTAGCGCTCCATGACTGCTCGTTGTAAAGCATTTACACAAGTCAATATAGAGGAATAAACCTTACTACTAATGTGTGTATGTTTATTTGTGTGTGTGTGAATAATTATTCGCAATTACCCTCAGTGAACGGCGGCTGGAGCTCGTGGGGTCCATGGACACAGTGCCGCTGCAACGGTCGCGCCGCAGGCGGGCAGCGGCGCACGCGCACCTGCACCGAGCCCCACCCCTTGAATGGAGGGGCGCCCTGTCAAGGTCAAGCCGTTCAAAGAACCAACGACTGTATACCATGTCAAAGCGGTGAGTTTATTACGAATTATTAGAATAAAATATGTTTTAATACGCATTTAATTATTTTTTTAAATTGTGGATACGTTGCTTAGAAAAACGTGTGAAAATACATGAGATGTAACTAGAGAAATATATTTAACAACTTTAAAAATCGTATGAAATGTAAAAAACTAAGTTTTTTCCAAAAAAAAAAACGTGGAAAAGACATAACAATGAAATTATATATAAGTGTTTATAAAACCCTAAAGTATCCGTTTTTATAACAAAAAAAAAGTATTACGTACGGGAAAATTCAATCCGACAAGTACAAAACATTTATAATTACAAATTCAAATTAGGAATTTAAAACGATTTCGATTTTTATCCCTACTTTGATAACACATTAGCCAAATATACATACGCTTAGAAAAAAAACCTTTGTATTACTTTAATATTTTTGTTATTCTTTTATGAAGGTAAAATTGAAAATTACTTAAGATTCATTGCCATACGTAAAAGCTATCAAACGAGATATATTTCATAAGCACTATACATAAAACCTTGATAAAAATTGCGTAAATTAGAACGTATATTTAAAGGAAAGTTTCACTTAAGAAAGTAACAGTTTAAGAACATTTTATTATCAATGCCTTAAATACATCCGAATTAATTATAGGCTTTGTATATAAAACTACAAAGGTGTACATTAAAACGCTGCATTGAAAGTAATGTATTTTGTATTGAATATTTATTAATTAAATTAACATGCAACATTTTAACTACCTTATGTTTCACATGCATAACTATTAAATTTCACTTATTTTCTACTTAATTATACATATAAATGTTAAAATTTAGGCACGAGCACTGGTTGATAGACTACTGAGATTTGTGTCGCGGGTTCGATTCCGGAGATAAAGTCTTATATATATTACACACGTAGTTGTACTCATAACAAAGTTGAAAGAGGAATGACAGCAGCGTCCTCTGCATACCATAATATCACACTGCGATCGCCAACCAGCCTGCCAAGCGTGGCGATTATTTAGCAGAGGGCGTGTATGAGCTGAAACAACGATGTCATTAAAATGTTGCATAAAAAATAATTAGTTCTCTGTTGAAAAATTTTAAATTAGGTTAATATGCTACATTTCTGTTCACATGCGATTGTAACGTGACAGTAGATATTTTGCATTCGTGACTCGAGTCTTGTCGTTTGGCACGCAGTGTTAGTGTAAAATATATTCCCACCTACGCTTTGGTAGGCATATACACATATATCTACATATTTATGTATATAATTTTTGACTTAATTTTGTTTGCATATTTAAATTATTTTCAGGTTATTTATTCTTGATATTTTAAATGTTTTAAATGGTTATATATTTGACAAGCAAAGTTTTCTAAAACACCTTAATATGACCCTAAAGTAAATGTATAAAAAATTTAAAAAGTGTTGTTTTAATTTTATTTAGATAAAATGTATCTTATGCATTAATTCTTTTAAAGGTTATATCTATAATTATACATAATTTATTAAGATAGCTAAAGGTAAACACAGTTTGAGTGGGACCCCACTAGTGGGACCGACGACATAGTTGAGGTCGGGGGAGGTCGCTGGATGCGAGCAGTGCAAGACTGGTCATCATGAGGACCTTTGGAGAAAACCTATCACTTGCAGTAGGCGTCCATCAGTTGAAAAGAAAACGACAAAACAGAAAAGATTGTGATGTACAACAAACAGATTTGATTTTATATAGCATCTTCTACATTTAAATGTAAAAGTTTTTAACTTGAATATATTCATGTATTAGCTTTGCTTATATTCACTGATAGATATATATAACTTTAAATTTTTTTTTTCTCACAATGCTTACTTACGAAGATGGATACATGGATCTTCAAGCCTACGACAACACACAACAGTTGTTAGTTGGTGAGTAGAGAAAGAAAAAATAAATTTTATATAAGACCCGTATACACTAAAGGTATAATATAATATTTTTACTCAATGATGATAATTTGTTTTGAGCTAACACAATTTACACATGTTTAACGTGAAGTTATGACTTAAATACATTATTATGTAGATGTAAGAACAAGAATAAATATTTTATTATCTAATGGATTCTGGCGTTACTTTGCGGAAGTCCATCTTGAGTAAGAAAAGGACTAATATACAGATACTTCCGCTATGTAGCAGTAGTCGTACAATGCACTAATCGGTGTAACATTACTCCTGAGGATGCCCCGTGGAGGGGTGAAACACATATCGAGTGATTTAACGATGGTAGTTGTGTAATTCGCATTGTTTGCCGCACGCGCATTTATCAGCGTGCGGGCGGCACATCATTGCACGACTACTGCTATATAGCGGAAGTAGCTATATATTAGTCGTTTTTTAAAATATTTTAATCACTGAAGAACTTACATCTGTTAAATAAACTATTTTAAACTGTCTCTTATAATCGCAATAAGTATTGTGCGTTTGAGCTTGTAACTATAGAAATAAACTTTTCATAACTTAGAACTCCCCACTAAATTAACGAATGAATTTTAAGGCAGTGTTTTTCAAACTTTTATATGCCATGCCATACCTTTTTAAAATTCTTACGCCTCCCTATGTAGCATATATGTTATGTTCAAGCTCCAGGGATAAGGTCGTGTTGAATCCACTTTCGAATTGCCCTCTTAACAACCAAATTGCTCCTTTGTGGAACGTGGACCCCATGTTGGGAAACATTTCTTTAATAACTTCATCATCACATCATCGCTGGAACTTGGATTTCCCCTGTAGAATTTCAAAAGGAACGATTTGAAGCGGCCTGCATTAAGCGTCTACCAACGATCTTAAAAAGGTTGTCTGTCTACCTAACGGGCGTACGTACTATATTACGTATGACCATCCCTGGCCCCTTGCAACCTTAAGATAAATATTCCATTATCGCAGCCAATGTATTTGATGCCTTCTAGAGCATTCTCGAATAGGTATGCTAATCGTGTTTCCAGTGACAGCCTATATTATCTCGAAGGCTCTTAAGGCGTATCACTCTTTTGAACTTACCGCCCTAATATTTAGGCTGTATCTTGATAAATCAGAGAATTCTATAAGAAATATCAAGTTTAGTTACTAGTAAGAGAATTGATCTGAATACCGTTAATGTTCTGCCTCTCCAATACCGTTAAAGCTGTTAATAACGATAAACAAAACATAAAAAAAATCAAGGGTACCTTTTGTAGAGTACAAAAACCTCATAAAAGATCGTTCAGTAGGGCAACACCACGTGCCGGAGATCCTTACAATTTGAACACGAAATAAACTCGTGTGTCATAATCTTTCATTTCCATCTAAACTATAAAAATCCCGCCATTTAATTTACAAAGAGCATAAACCCGATGCCGCGGCCAAACACATCAAAGGGCTTTAAGTATTTCATAGCAACACTAAAATTACGAACAAGTGTACTATACCAGGAAGTTGGCATTTCTAAATTGATACACATTGCTTTGAACAGTGGAGAACTCTCTTGTATGATTAATAACAAAGACTGATTAGGATTAATGAATTAGTTCCTGCACGGTGTCCTTTGATCGGGGTAAAGTTTCAAAGGTTTCTTATAACGATTTGTCTCACTGTTATAAAAATAACTCATTTAATTATCATTAATACTTGAACCTTTATTCGTCGAATACATACCTTATTAACATTCAATGTTATTTAAAATTCACTATTGTAACAAAAGCATCATCTAAATAAATACATTTAAAAACTTTTAAGTTAAACGGTTTTTAGATACCCATATTGTGGTGGTTGTGGAAAAATATGTACCTAGTACGCCATATTGGAACGGCGTCCATCTTGAATTTTAAATTTTGACATAATCATCGTGTTTTACTAGTGTAGCCCTTTCATTTGATACCCATATTGAGGGGGTTAAGGAAAAATACGTAATCCACTATTTTGTATCGGCGGCCATCTTAGATTTATAATGTTATTGATTTTATTATATTGTATTGTCATCTAAATTAAATGCGTGTACCAAATTTCAGATTAATCTGACAACGGGACGGTGCTTAAATTTCAATTTCTAATTTTGGCCCAAATAAACGAATTCCGTACGGGTTGAACTAAATAAAACCGTTTAAATAGATAACATGTGCGGTAAACTGTACGAACTAAGAAATTTATTTCGTTCGAAAATTATATTCGCATCATTTAGAATAAAAAACTAAATATTTTTCATCACCCGTAAATTATTTATTTATTGGAAGTAAAAATATTGCATTGATTTTTTATTGTTATGCTCTATATTCCAAAGACATAAGAGTCCGTGCCTTTGTTTTTACAATTACGTTTAATATTTACGAAATTTATATTTCTCACTTTTCTGTATGTTAGTGTGAACAATTTTAATCTAAATTGGTGTCAACTAATTATTATAATTATTAGGGATGTTATAATTCCTAAGTTGAGTAAACAGTATGATTTAATGGAATCAGGCGTTAGTTTGCGGAAGTCCATCCTAAGTAAGAAAAGGACCAATATTTAGCCACTTCCAAGCAGTGGTAGTCGTGCAATGAAATGCACCGACTACCACTGCATGTGCGGAAGTGGCTAAATATTGGTCCTTTTCTTACTAAACAGTATGAATTTTAATTACAAAAATAGTTGCTAGTAGCTAATCGCAATTTATTTTAGATAATATTTTAACTTTTACTATTCAAATATTACCGAATGTATCTATAGAATAAAGGTAAACTATTACTATTGTTTTTAATATAGAAACTACATTTAAAACAGTTATAAAAACGTGTAAACTTGCATATGTTATATTTACCTTCCAAACATACTTTCTCTGTCGTAAATATTTCGTAGGTGTACGAAGTAAATGAACTCTAGACCAACCGAGTAGACAATAAAATCTAATCAGCGGCGTTCGTTCAAACCGTGAAACGTGGCCTGATCATTGTTCGCACTAATTGGTAGCACATGTCGGCATACTGTTGAACGCACTGTAGCTGTCTCGTGTGACTCGAAACTGTTGGGTACAGTCCGCGCCGATATACACTGTGAAGTTAGAATAACTTAGTTTGTATTTTTACATACTATTCATTATATCTAATATATAAAATTCTCGTGTCACGGTGTTCGAACTTGAACTCCTCCGAAACGGCTTGACCGATTTTTACCAAATTTTACATGCGTATTCAGTATGTCTGAGAATCAGCTACTATCTATTTTCCATACCCCTAAGTGACAAGGGTGGTCCACCCCTAAATTTTATTTTTAATTTATTGGACAATTTTTTTGTTTTTTATTTTATTATGATACAGCATACAAAAATACATACAAACCTAAATTTTCAGCCCTCTACGATCAACCCTTATCTTACATTTGTTAATAAAAAACTTTATTTTTTTTTTGCAAAACAACGTTTGCGGGATCAGCTAGTTGTTATATAATAAATCGTGTTTTAATACTTGCATAAATATCTATAATTACAAGTAGTATGATATAAAATAAAAATAAATCAATGCGTTGGTACCTTATCGTCCATTGTCGCTTTCGTTACTTATTAAACCTATAATTTTTTGTTATGACTCATTTTGGTGTTAAGAGCGTATAAATCCGGCGCGAGCTATACCAGATTTAGGGTGAATATAATAACAGCGCTTAACCAATTCTTGCAAGAACGCGCTAAAACGGGAAATACTCATTTAAATAAATATGAACACATTTTAAAAATTATTTTAGTACGATTTTAACTTAAAATAGTTTCAAGCAGTAATGTGGTAAAAAAGAAATTAAATTATGCTATGGATATAACATCGTGAAGAAGCGCCTTAGGAGCATTAAAGACATTTAAACTTACAGCGCAAAAGCGCTGCGTCGCAGTTTTCGAATAAAAAAAACGCAGCGCTTTTAGCCAGCGTTGCAGTCAAATGGTTTAGTTTATTATGTATTAGATTTCTTCGCTATATTATATTTGAAAATAACAGTTTATATTTGTGTGTTGTTTACCTCAAAAAGTTATGTCGTTTTTAAACTTTATAAATCGTCTCAGCGACGTCTTACTTGTGACTAATCAATTTAAACTTAATTAAAACTTATTTAAAAAACACAGTGTTTATGATGTTGCTTTTTGGTTCACAGCATTGTTATGTGTATTTTCCGTTTCGTAAATAATATAATGTTGAAGTTTTTGACATACAATTGCCAATGTAAAAAACGGATTTATAAAATTGATTCCACAAACACTTAACGATAGCCTTTCCTATTTATTTATCGAAATTTTAAATGGAAGCCTCACTGAAGATTACGTCCTTTTGATAAGAAACTTTTTCAAAGTGTAAGAGAATTTTAATAATTCAATCAGCATTGGTAGATAATATTCAATTAAGGACGACAATACGTTGCAACCGAATTAAAAATAAATAAGAATAAAAAAATAAAATAAGTATAGGAACAAATTGTAAGCAATGGTAATATTAAAGAATGTGGCGAAGAAAGAGAGATAACGTGGGTGTGACTGAATAAAAGAAAGGGAATCTAAGAAACTGTAAAGTTTGAAAGAGGATAAGGTTGTATATATTGTGAAAAAAAAACAAATTGCAACCTCCTTAAAGATATTAAGCAGATTGTCTCGAGTACCATTAATGTACCTTCTTCCTATAACGCGATGGAACCGACATGGAATAGTACGTTATATTTCTTAAATTATGAAAGTTACGTTATAAAGATACATTCCAAATGAGATGAAAAAAATTATATTTATTTAAGGCAATTTTTTACCAGCCTCAAGGTATTGCAGTCTTTACCTATATAACCAGAATCACAAGCAAAATAAAACTCAAAGACGTGTCTGCAAATGTTTTCATAATAACAGTGTACAGAAACAACACCGGGTATTATTCTATCCAACCTATGAATCAAGTGTCGCAATGCAAATAAGAATAACTTCGCGGCGCAAAGTTAAACGGCTGTATCACGAAATAGCACTTGCTGCACTTAAACCGACGCCTGGAGGCACAGAGCCCTGGTAATTGGTACTACTCTAAAATGGTAGCATAATCGATTTACACCAGTCTGTACCGCATTCTATACTAGACTGAATAATGTTTTGAAATCTGTATTAAATTATCTGTAAGGCCTTGTTGCTTTTATATTCACTTGTATACTTGATATCGATGATTTGGTCTCTCACTCACCATGAGTTGCAATTTAGATATTTTGTTTGTCTTTCCATTGATCTATAGTGTTCAAATGAGAACCCTCCGTATTACTGGCAACTTCGGCTATATTTGTTTTAAACTTAAGTTATTCTTTTGAGTAAGAAAAGGACCAATATTTAGCTACTTCCGCACATGCAGTGGTAGTCGTGCAACAAAGTGTACCGCCCGCCAGCCCGCTGATAAATACGTATGCGGCAAACAATGCGAATTACACAACAACCACAGTCAAATCACTCAATAATTTCTCACTTAGGATGGACTTCCGCAAGGTAACGCCTGATTCCCTTAAATATTCTTTTGAGATTTTTATGCGGACGCTGTTAGTCGATATCATAGTGTTTAAGTCATTATTTATTGTCAATACCATACTGCGATCGCCAACCCGCCTGACGATTACAGTATATCCCATATATGCCTTTGGGGTTGGTCGAATCCCAGCAATGGGCGTCTGTGGGATGAAACGACAGCCAATATATCTATCGTTAATTTCGTTTATAAATATTTCTGTCATTATCGTGTTAATATGTCTTCGCTTCCCATAAATATCTATAAACTTAATAAATATTAGATTTAGTTGAAAATGAAATATATATATCTAATATATAATAATAGTAATTGCATGTAATTGTTTTGTTATGATATACACGCTGATAAAAACTGCAACTGTTATAGTATGGAGATAAATATCTGTATAAACCATGCCTTATCCTCTTGCCTATGCCCTTTGCTCGTACCTAAGGATCGTGAACCTTCTTAGAAAGTTTATGGCGCACTATGTCGTGTCACATTTGACGGTCTTCGGCCACTATGGCGTCAAGTGTCGTTCGGGTTCAATCGGACCAGCTCATAGAGCTGCGTTCTTATGGTAGCTGTCGCTTCTTCTGTATATGTGACCAAGAAACTCAAAAACCTGTATTGTACATACGGTGGAAGGCGAGTGGACACTCCTGGAATGTATACCTAAAACGAATACGATGCCTAACTATTAAGGAAGTAACAAAAAGACCAATATTTAGCCACTTCCGCACATGCACTGGTAGTCGTACAACAAAGTGCACCGCCCGCTGATAAATAATGCGCATGCGGCAAACAATGCGAATTACACAACTGCCACCGTTAAATCATTCACACACGTGTTTCACCCCTCCACGGAGCATCTTCAAGAGTTATGTTACACTTTGTTGCACGACTACCACTGCATGTGCGAACGTGGCTAAATATTGGTCCTTTTTTATTTAGGATGGACTTCCGCAAAATAACGCCTGATTCTATTAAATAGTTATCAAAGAAGTTTAGCCGCGAATAGTGAACAGTTTTGCGAGAAATAATCGTTTCATGTTCACATAAAGAGGGCGATGGAGGTTCATAATTTTCTACTGCTCCTTTATTTCCTTGGAAATAGGCGCATTTTTCCAGAATATTCTATTAACACTCTCAGACGCCTCTGTAATATACTCAACTTTTACGGTATTGCGTACTTTATCTTCGCCAACGGCTTCTACATACAATCCAAACATTGCGATTCAACTTCTTATAACTCCCGCAATGTATTTACATCCTTAACGTCCATAAAAAATATTGTTAGGTTAAGAGTGAAAGAGAAAACGCTAGCTGTCATTGTTCGTCCTCTAACGAACATCGACTGATTTATGCGTGAGCGCATTAATTAATAAGAAATGCCGCACACATGTACATTTAAATACGTTCCACCCACACACGGAGATAGATCGTGTGTGGTGTAAGTTATGGGACATTAAGCATTCATTAGTGATCTTTGAAACGTTTATTTATTATTAACTAGATAGTTTCAGCTTTATGGTTTATTTTTATTAGTACCGTTCACTATATATTTTTAATATTCACTTATTAGGTTATTAAAGTACATTCTATTCTCTTTTTTAATTGTTGTATTCATTAGACTTATAATAAATAAATATAAATATTTAATTATCACTGGCGGTTAAATTAGGCTTAGCCTGTGTCTAAGACCTAAAGTTACACATTGTATAAAATGAGTTCTTTTTTGCTTTTTTATTCTACCATGATAGAGGCGCACATTTTAGATTTCCATCTATACGGTTTTAAAATTATGTTTTTCAATACTCTATAGTTTCTGTGTTTTTCCACAGTTCATTAAGCACGTATACATACACACACAACTTTGTTAGCTCACTGCGTTCCGGTTCAAGGGCGCCGTAGTTGGTTTAATTACTGAGTCATATACTAAATAATGTAACGTTCGGAAACGTGGTTTGTTCGAAAACCCTTAGGCTACTTAACACTTTTAGCGTTCCTTCAACATAAAACCGTTGAAAACGTAAATTTCAACGGAAAAAAAGTTATTGTCGTAAGTACATTGTATGTACGAGTATAGTATAGTAGAGAGTAGAATGATAAAGAGTCAACTCTATCGCTTACCCACAAGGTCATGCTCTTTGGTATTAAGGGTCAAGTTTATCCAATAGCAAGAATTATGCTCGGAGTTTCGCTGCGTGATCGAATCAAAAATGCAGAAAAGTCAGACTTAGCTTGAAGAATTGCTAGTTTTAAGTGGCAGTGGGCGCGGCGCATAGCTCGTGCAACCAAAGGCCGTTGGGGTCATTAGGTTGTCGAGGTGACCAAGAGCAGATAGGTGCAGCGTGGCGGGTAGGACCCCTAATAGATGGACCGATGCCATAGTTAAGATCGGGGGATCTTCGAAACAGGCCTATGTTTCGGCGTTTATCAACTGATATGATGGTGATGATGATATAATTTAGTGTACTTTCCTTGCAATATATCATCTAGAAGAATATAATCTGCAGTCTGGGAGTCTCTTAGTCCAGAGGAGAGCGAACGGCTCAATATCCAGAAGATGCCTTTGTGATGAGAGGACGTGAAAAGAACCTCATTATACCGACTGATTTGTCTAAGCATAGGACTAAGAAGAGTTTTAGCTATTCACAAAGCTTTATAAGATTTTTAATTATTTCATATTTAATAATTTTAATAATGCAACTATGTTAGAATGCGCATTATTAATAACTTAAATCTCTTGATGTAAAAAAAGTAAAAATAGATCCGAAGGAAATATGTTTTTACGGTTAAAGTAATAATATTATAAAAGCTTCGGAGGTATTTTTTCCTTTTTTATTTATATTATTGGAAATATGATATGATAATGAACCTTTTGAATTGATAATTAATTTTCAATTATCGTACTCAGGTTTCTAAACTTTTTTGATATTATCTTTTAATCAAACACGTTTTGTAGACTTCACGATTAGCTATAGTTGAGGTATACATTAAAAAAAGTGATTACAAAAATGATTTTATAATAACTCAATTTATTTTGATACGCCCCGTCGCCGCTTGTCGATTGTACCACACGATAACGCAATACGAAGTCACGGGACTATTTCTTTTGTAAAAAAAAATGTGATTTATTCCCCTCTGGCATGTAAGGGCAGTTACGAGCATCTTGCCGTTGTATTATAATTTCAATTTATAGGGCGATACCTCATAAGTAAAACCGTTGTATTATTGGATATGCAATTAATAACGACACTGTAATTGGTTTTGAAATAGCGTGTACGAATGGGCTAAAAGCCATTTTGAGATTCCTTATACGGTTTGTATTTTAATTTATTGTATCTTTATATTCATGTGGAATAAGTAATGTAACGGTCTGTGCAAATATTCCTAGGGGAATCACCTGCTTGGGCTATAAAGAGACCTAGGTTATGCACCTTCAGAGCTCCCTTCTTAAATCTAATGAAACTTTAAATGCTAACGGATAATCCGTAATCCAATTGTCCAAAGTGTGAGTTATATTTGAGAAAATAATTTTTAAATGTCAATCTATGAAAAATTCCTAGGTATCTATTGAGCAACTGTCCATCTACCTTTAGTAGAATGGTTATCTTTTCGGTGTAGAACTGCAGAAGTAGTGAATGAGAATTATTAGATGTCCAGGTGATTGATTACTTCACCTAAGATGATCAATGCTGGATTATATATATATATATACATACATACATATATATATATATATATATGTATATATATATGTATGTATGTATATATGCAAAAAATTATTATAAAACAGGTAATGTTTATTTAAGCACGAAGACTGATATTAAGTAAGGTAAAGAATGTAACTGAAATGTCATATAGTGTTTTTTAAGGGAGAGTGACGGAAGCGAGTAGATGTATGGAAGGAGATAAAGTAGGAAAATGAATGAAAGAGTTTGTCATGTAAAGAGGAAAGAGTGTGTGACGTTGACATGGATAATAGATAAGAAGTAAGAAAAGGACCAATATTTAGCCACCTTCGCACATGCAGTGGCAGTCGTGCAATAAAGTGCACCGCCCGCCAGCCCGCTGATAAATGCGTATGCGGCATACAATGCGAATCACACAACCGCCACTGGCACTGCATGTGCGGAAGTGGCTAAAAATTGGCCCTTTTCTTACTTAGGATGGACTCCCGCGAGGTAACGCCTGATTCCATTAAATAATAGATAAGAATAAAAATATTATAGTGAACGTAAGGTCCACTTAAACGGGAGCCAATAAAAAATAAATCAGTTAAAACATTGTCCCTGGTTTTACCACAAATAAAAAATGTCGAAATCACTTGCTACATCTCATCTAGTAAAAATTATAATTATAGTCCCTATTCCAATATGATACATACGCACGTTTATTATTTCATAAGTATAATTTCCATATTAAGCAGTTAAACTTGAATTAACTCATTAAATTTACGTTCTTAATTAAGAAGTCGACATGAAAAAAGAAATGAAATAATAATTGGCGTTCGAAGCTGATACGGACTGTTATAATGTACAGATAAAATAAAATGTCCAAGATACAAATGTTTACGATAATGTCTACTGGAAAGCAATTTACGCCTCAAGTAAGGTGTGTATTTTAGGTAGTAAAATTTAATTTCCACACCGCTCTGAAGGCGAGCGATTTTTTTTTACAATTCCAGATAAGATTAAGTTTGGTAATATTAATTTCATAATTATTGTGGAAGAGCAACGCGTGGGAGTGAATTACGAACTAAAATCGAATGAATAGAGTTTCTTCCATCGTTTCATACGACAAAATGGGTATTTATTTGATGCTTTAACATACATGAAATATATAAGATAAAAGTATCTTTCAAATATATTTATGCATAAACATATATCTTGAATACCTAGATTGCATATGCAATAAAAAATATTGTTATATGTACAGACAGTAAATATACTAGCATAATTTAGCTATTTAATCATGTAATAAGGAATAATACTCATAAAGATATACTTTGTACTACAATCACGATTTTTTCTGAATCTATAATGTATTTAATTTTGACAATTTATTAGAACAAGTTATGAAAAATAAGCAAACAAAATTTCAACAGTATAAACACAAAATATTTAAAAAAAAACGTACAATAAAAAATGCAGACATAGCAGATATGCAGACCAGTTTAGATAGTGAAGAAATAAATTAATGAAAAATAAATAAAAAATAAGACTTACATAAATATATTAAAGGATACTATCTATAATTACATATAAATATACCATAATATATATTTTTAAATATCCACATATAATTATATAAATATAAAAAAAAATAAAAACCAATAATCGCGATGATTCGGTCAGCTTGACAAGCAACAGCTTTCGAACCTTCGCTTTGAATGCGCAGCGATTCCTGACCATCCTGATATCAAGGAGTTGCACGTTTTAAAGAAGAATAGATTGTAAAGCAAAGTAGTGAATAAAGTAGGCACTGTGGGAACATCTAAGTAGACGATTGCTAAAGGAACGAAGTGTTTTTTCGTGTGTACTGGCTACAAATAGGAATTGAATTCTTGAGTAAGCAGGTAAAAGATATGAATGAGATACATTGAGATACTAAGGATCAGTATGTATTTTCATATACATTTATTTTTATCAGTTACTTTTAATTTGGGTTCTTTTAAAATTCTCCTCTTTACTTAAAGCAGGTGGTGCAAAAGCAATGTCATGATTTCAGCTATTTTGTGATAAATTAAAAAAGGAGCTTTGTTGTTGAAAGAAGTTTATTTGAAACTGGAACATTGATGATATTAATGGAAAAAATTATATCTCTCAAATGACCACCTTCCGAGTGCACATTTAGCATCATTTTTAAACGGTTTTATTTAGTTCGACTCGTACGGAATTTGTTTATTTGGGTCAAAATTAGAAATTGAAATTTAGCACCTTCCCGTTGTTAGATTGATCTGAAATTTGGTACACACGTTTAATTTAGATGACAATACAATATCATAAAATCAATAACATTATAAATCTAAGATGGTCGCCGATACAAAATGGCGGATTACATATTTTTCCTTAACCCCCTCAATATGGCTATCAAATGAAAGGGCTACACTAGTAAAACACAATGATTGTGTCAAAATTTAAAATTCAAGATGGACGTCGTACCAATATGGCGGACTAGGTACATATTTTTCCACAACCACCACAATATGGGTATCAAAAAACCGTTTAACTTAAAAGTTTTTTTTAAATGTATTTATTAAAAATCAAGACACGTTCACATTATGACATTACTTTTGCGCCTCCTATTACCATAGATCACTTTTATCATACAAGATAGAACAGTAAATATTAGAAGCATGGAATATCTCAAAAATCACAAATAAATCAAGGGGTAATTCAGTTTTATCAAAACACTGTGCATATTTTTTAAATCGCAAAATAATCGCGTACAAAAGCTTGACTTCGTTTAATAATGTGTTCAATGTTTTGCGGCAATACTGCACCAGGGTCGTTAGGTTCCGTATCAAATCGCCTAACTCCCCGATCGCATGTGTTAAGACGATAACAATCATAAAAGATCGCCGTCAAAGCGTTTCAATTACGTACGGATGGTATATTTTAGTGTAGCGGAACAGAAATAGCTTTTTTCGCAACTCACCGCAAGTCTTGTGCTGAAATTGTTAACAAATTTAAAACAGTGTAGCAGTCTGTAACAAAATACGTGAGAATGATTGCAGAATGTTTAAAATTGAATCCAATATTGGAACGAATCGCAGAAACTTTTTGCTTCCATAATCAAAATGAAATGGCTGTTCAAATTGTATCGCTTTAATGTACTTGTCAAGACCAAATCAGGTGATAGGTGGTAAAACCCAAAAAATTATTACAGGTCATAAATGTGGACCTCAAAGAAGGCTTTCAGTGTATAGATGCATGCTTTCAAGATGTGATGCTGAAAGATGAGGCTGTATATTAAGTATACATGATTCCGCATGACTTCATGATAATGCGTATATGTAATATCAAAATTCAAGCAAACTTTCTATCGTGTTTTTATGCTGCTCAAGGCATTTAATGGTATGTAACGCTTGAGCAGCGACTTGAAATAAAATGATGAACCAATTAATCTATAATTAAGTAAAACTTCCAAATTATATTGTTTATATGTATACATTTTAGCTACATTTACCTATAAGAAAAATTGTTAATAATGACTCGCAGCTGGTAGAAGAAAGATCCGTATCAAATAGCGGCAACACTCACCCAACTGTCTGCGCTTAGTAAAAGCGAAAAAAAAATTACTAGCGATACAAATTGGGATATATAAGAAAAAAATAGGTTTTTAGGTCACGTAGCTAAAAAGTACGAACACACAGACAGATTACAGATTGTAACCGATGGTGTATAAGAAAGCGGAAGGTGAATGTCCTTCGAATCGTAGTTAACATGTTAAGACTAAATCAGGCACTTAACACTAAACACGGTAGCACGCTGCAATGCCAAAGATACAGATGCCACAGTACATACAATTAGGAAATATATATATTATAACATAGTAAAATAGTCCAGTGGTGTAAAAAGTACGAAAGAGGCGACAAATTGAAAGCTGAATTTCGTAAAATTGATCCATCTATCGTCAAAGTTCATATAACATAGCAATGTCCTAGTTTATGAAACATGTAATATAAATCTAAATAAAAATTTTAAAGCAAATTCATACTTTTATTTTTAAAGTTATTTTTGTTATGAATAATACACTGATTAAATTAATTTATTTCCGTAAATATTTTGAATGATAGAAAAAAATCCTGCTCAAGAGCCGTTCCATAATACGATCATATACTTTTTAGTCGCATCTTAGTAGAGACGACGTGATCATGAGGAGCTTCTAATAATATTACATCATCTTTCTCGCATAGTGCTTACTTCTACTTCGTGCATATAAGTTAAGAAGTGAATGAGGGTCCTTAATTGATTTGCTCATCACAAAGCAGGACATTCATCACTCTAATTCCAAGGACGAGATGAGAAGAGGATCAAAGAAGGCATCGGCATCTCCCTCATGGGCAACGACAAATGTCACCCTATATTTCTAGAATTCTCCAAAAATGCTCTACAATCGGGCAAGATCTCAAACATGTCATGAATAAAACAGTATAGGTTTAGTAAATAAGAAAATAAAATAAAATAGCTATAATTTAAAAATAAAACTAGAAATAAAAATTGCAACAAATGGTAGAATGTAAATATGATCGTAGAGTCAAAACTCTGATAATGTAGCAAACTCTAGGAACGAAGATGGGTGAAAGAAGGATGCATGGAAGACGATTTGAATTTAAAGAAAGATTGTGAAGGATGAAAGGAAAGAGTGAAATAGAAGAATAAAATTTAAAAATACTTGATCCGAGTTGTAACATCCCTGAGAGGTTCCCAAAAATTGGGTACATTTAAAAACAAGAAAAAAACCTTTAAAGTTTTTTCCATTCAATCTAATTTGGTTGTCATAGTCTTTACACAGCCTAGTTGAACCAGTTAACATTATACACTAATTGGTAGCTTTATTACAGCTCTTCCGGGCCGCTGGGGATCTTGGTCGGAGTGGTCGGTCTGCGGAGCGGACTGCAGGCAAACGCGGCGAAGGTCGTGCACGGGGGACACGCCATGCGCCGGCGCACATGCCCAACACGCGGACTGCGTGGGCGACTACTGCGGCGTGCATGGAGGTAAACGAAATATCTATAATAAATACGAAATTTGCATATACGTATTGAAATCCATCTAACCTTTGTCATTGTCAATGTACTGTTCATCAAAGGGGTCGGGTGAAAAAGTGTTACTTTATTCTTCTGTCGCCTCTTACCGGCTATATGAAATACAGTACTTGCATCCATTTGAAGCTACGAAAAATTCTAAATATTTACCACTATCTATTTGGGATACTTTGTAATTTGAATCGATTACTTTTTTATCGTGTATGATTTATAAATATATAATACAAGTATATGTATTTGTGATCGCAAGTACAAATTAATTGATTGAAAAGTGTAATTAATAATATATACATGTATAATTTCGGAACGACCAGGTCAAGATCATCGGCTTCGGCGTCTTCTTCTCTATCTTGCATGGTATACTGTTAATAAAATAAATATTTATTTTTAGTTTCTTATAGGGATTTCATCTGTGAAAATATTAACCATTCATATAATATTAACCAGTCATATAATTGTTAATCACGACGTATTAAAAACAATAACCAGTCATAAAATTGTTAGTAGCTGCATATTAAAGACAAAGCGTAGATTTAGATAGCTTAATAAATAACGAAGATTGTTTTGTATGAATCGAAGAAGTTTCAGCAGTTTATATATATTATTTAAATTAAAAACAATGCAGTTTCCACATTACACTTATATATTACTTCGATCATAAAATAACCTATTTAGGAGGCAGTCTCCTAAAGTTAAAAGTAAAACTCGACTCCAAGAACAAACTGAATCTTACTTTACGAGACTCTGTAATTTTACGAAACCTTACAACTACGTTAACTAATCCTAGAACTAACTTTATTTATTCAACCAATCACAATCCTTAAATTATAACCAATCACACGTCTCGTATGTGTGAGAGCGACGGAAGATGTGTGAGAGAGAAAGGTATATAACGGTATACATAGATACGAAACTCCTCGTTTTGTAGTCGTTTTAGATTATTAATTCGCGGATATCGGATCCGCCAGCACTTAGTCCGATGAAGCTATAAAAGCCAAAATAGCTAACAGCGCGCATCAACATTCGAATATAGCTTTGTAGTCGTTTTAGTTTATTAGCTCGTGAATTTCGGGTCCGCCAGCCCTGAGTCCGATGAAGCTATAAAAGCCAAAATGGCTAACAACGCGCATCAACAATCGAATGTAGCCCATAATCTTTGTAGTCGAGGTAGTATCATGATCCTTCATTATATTGCCGAGTGATCCACGCTACCTTCTAATCGTCACTCCATACACACTACACGAACAGCAACACAGACTTGACCAGGTAAGCCTTGTCTTAGCTGCCTCAACCTCCATCACCAGACAAATGGTAGGTGAAAGAAAACAGCAACTCGGCAACAGAAGAAAAAAAAATATATTTAATTATAATCGGTAGTGGGCAGAAGGCCTGGTCTGATTTTACATCCTTGAACTCATTTCTGATGAATCTGTAAAAGCCTTAGGGCTAACAGCACAAACATCTTGGAATCTATGCAATCAGTTGATGTCGGTAGTTCATGAAGAGCCATCATCATTAATTTCAAACCGGACGATGAAACGTCACCCAGTACAAGGTCTGCTTTATGCGGTCCTTTTGATGTTTAATATAGAACACGTCAAGTGCCCTATTCGTTAGAAAGTTACACAAACGCGCTAAATGCTTTTAACTCTAACAGCCGATACATGAAGTGGATTATACAAATCATTTTCAATAGCACCCACAAATGTATATAATGCATCAGGTGGTGCGATTAGTGAACCGCAGCTGCCGAAACTCAGACACATTATACTTTTACACATAAAACGTACAATTTTATAGCACCTATATCTCCTGTGACACGTCTTCGGGTATCAATTTAAATAACATGTCATCTTTATAATGTCAACATGCCCCAAATAGAATGGACGAGCTAAAACTTTTAATAAAACTCAACCTTAAGCCAATGACACGTCGTCCCTTTGGCCCGAGAGCTCGAGTTATGAAACCGTTCCTCAAGGGACACGATAATTAAGCCGATTCTATGAAAGGCGCACGAACCAGATGCCGCCTAAAAATACACTTCCTTTTCCTCGCTCATAACTATGAAATGTTACACGAACTGGCCGCCTTATAACAGGCTATCGCCTGTATCCGTGGCCCACCAACATAAATTGATACGTAACACCTTTACAGCCGAGAGTAAGTCCGTAGCGATAACAAATATCAGAGGTCAAGTGCGGGTGGTCGCCTTGAAAAGATTCGAGAGATACTAAAATCGGAAGCCGTGACCATCTGTGTCATATAATATCGTCTAAATTTAGGATAGGGACCTAAAATTTTATACGAGTACCTTCAGCAAATGACTTACAATTACGTAGTTTAATGCTCTCTCACGAAATTGGACGCGTTTCTATTGTCTTTTCGTTTTTTATACTTCAAACTTTTCTTATAAGATAATCTTAAGCTTACCGAAAATTTATTATAGTTCTTTTTATGTAAAGTTGTATAATTTAACTTTTGCTTCAGTTATAAGTTGGACTATTTGAATTTAAAGTGCTTATACATTTGCCGTTATTCAAAATACATTACGATCCGTGTGCAATAAATCTTCGTTAATGAAAGCAAGAACAACACAACGATTAAACATTTATTACCTCTCCCTAACAGCTGGAAACGTGCATCTCCCTCGGCGGTCCCAATCCAATACACCAAATGGAAAATGAAAATGATCAGTCAATATTTTGTTTACAACGCCAATAAATCATTTTCGTGGTCGCCATGATTCTGTTTCAATTTCCTATTTCGTTTTATCGAATATTTGATGTACACCCCGCGGCTGTCTTTCGTGTGCCTTGGCTCGATTTTTACGCTAAATAAATCTGCAATCTCCGTCATATTTGCTTATAGATTGCCTTTGTTTATATTCCCGAGGAGGCTGATTGTTATTTATTACGTATCGTCTCTCGATTTCTCTTCATCTAGATTGTTAGACGGTTTTGTTTTATTTTAAGGAATATTTTACTTAAGAAATACTTCTTATAATTGGTAAAGATGAATTTATTCAATTTCGCTGAAGAAACTTAATATAGCCCTTTTAAGCCGCACTTTTTAATGAAATAACGGAACTGTTAAATAAACTATTAAAGACATATTTACCTTAGTCATTAGGTGACTAAACATCGAGTTTTTTCGTTTCTTATATCTATATATATATACACAAATTAATGCTAGTCTGTATGTCCTTTATACAATTTTAAACTATGAATTTTATCATATGATTAACTTTAGCAAAGTTGTTGTTTATATGCTCACAAAGGTTACTAAGTTAATATGACCTATTATCGACAGATGACGCCACTGTTATTACAATGAATTTCATTTTGTTTTCACAGTACATGTTGTTTTCAGCTGAAACGAATATGGCGAACGAATGATGATGTTTCGTGTTATGGGTGATAAATTAATGTCTCAAAAATAAAAATTAATAGTAATCAATAATATTGTTTGACAAAAAATAAAAAAATAAAAATACACTTATATGTGTATATATATGTAAACAATTATTGAAAAAACTGACTGGAAATTATTAGAAAATCTAATATATAAAATTCTCGTGTCACGGTGTTCGAACTTGAACTCCTCTGAAACGGCTTGACCGATTTTTACCAAATTTTATATGCGTATTCAGTAGATATGAGAATCGGCTACTATCTATTTTCCATGCTCCTGAGTGATAAGGGTGGTCCACCCCTAAATTTTTATTTTTATTTTTTAAACAAATTTTTTGGTTTTTATTTTATTATGATACAGCATACCGAAATACATACAACCCTAAATTTTCACCCCTCTACGATCAACCCTTATTTTTTATTTCTTAATTAAAAACTTTAATTTTTTTTTGCAAAACAACGTTTGCGGGATCAGCTAGTATCATATAAAAATTGAACATAGACGCACCGGGTTACGCTTCGTGTGGGTATATCGATCGCAAGGTAAAACCCTACTGCCCGTAGTTGGATGCCGACTAATACATCTAAAGCTATATGAGACTCTAGAATATGGAGCATCAGTAAATTACCCACATGAAAGGTGTGCGGTGAATGCGAAGAACGCTTTAAAGACCATTCATTCGCCGGGGCGGCAACCCAGCTCTCTTCATTAGTCTAATTGCCATTACAAAGGGGAAATGGTGAAATTTTATACACGCTTTTCATCTCTCGTTATTTCATTCGTATAGTGAAAGTTCTTAAGTAAACTATAAGGCTTTAATAGCTCTGTACAATTATAGTCTAAAATACTATTGTGTTATACATATTAAATATTTTGATACCTCATTGGTTTTGTAAAAGTTAGCATATAAAAAAACGGAGATATTTGTGGGCTCTTCTCAATTGAAAACTCTTTTAGAAATCTCATATCTTTAGTAAGAAAAGGACCAACATTTAGCCACTTCCGCACATGCAGTGGTAGTCGTGCAACAAAGTGCACCGCCCGCCAGCCCGCTGATAAATGCGTATGCGGCAAACAATGCGAATCACACAACTGCCACCGCCAAATCACTCAACACGTGTTTCACCCCTCCACGGGGTATCTTCAGGAGTTATGTTACACCGATTAGTGCCAAACACAGAGTCTAATCGGTCTAATGGCAGCGGTAACGCCTGATTCCATTAAATCTCATATCTTTTTAAGTAAAAGGATATCATTATAGGGAAGTCAATTTGTTCTCCATTAATATCTATGGGAGAATATACCATAATCGCCACGAGTGTGCGATCACAGTGCAGACAGAGGTAAGGGACGCTGCTGCCCATCCTTTGGATCCTTTATTTATTTTCCTTTATTTATATATTGATTTATTTACCGTAATTATCATTTATTAAAATTTATTTTTTAAAAATTACATCGTCGAGATGTGCTCCGTCTCGCCGTTGGCCCCTTACTCTCACGGTTTTGGAGAAATCAAGTGTTGCTATTTGCAAAAATTTTTGGCCCACCCTATATATAAGATTGTGTCCGGAAATCGAATTTGCGACCTAAGATCGCGACACAGTTCTCTAACGCTAGGATACCACTCAAACCATCTACATATAAAAGTTATTAGTATATAAGAACCCTAGTGGTTGTAGTATTAATAAATAAAGAGATTGAATGTGAGTAAAAATATTCACTCTTCAATCTGTCTATTTATAATTATTATTTATATTTACAACTCAAAAAAAAATTACTACACAACGATTCATATGAAAGAAAGGTTATCAAGATATATATATAGAAAATAGGAAGGATCATATCGATCCACTGATGAGTAAAGAGGATCATCGTCAGATCTTTTAGAAGTTCTACAAAAAGGTAACAGGGAAAACAATAGAACGCAATAAATAAATAAAAAAAGAATAATAATAATAAAAATTATAAACAAGTGTGACAAAATGCTGATAATAGAAATGTTAATTAAGTTCGATATAGATAAAAAATGTAAATAAGAATTATGAGTAAATAAATTGTTAAACAAATGATAAAATAAATAAACCTATAATTGTAGAACTTTGGAGGAAACGCAAATTAAGTACAGAAAGAAATGAAAGATGTTGTCAAAGAAATTAGAGAAAAGAATGAAAGACATTGAGAACGACGAAAAATGAGTATGGAAATAAAATAAGGTAAAAATATTAAAGAATATAAAAAAATGTCGACTTTTTTGATTCATAATAAAAACGCACATAAAAATAGCACAAAAAAGGATCGCACAAAAAAGTTTTGATTGTACATTAATACAAATAATGATTCAGTTAAAGATGTGTGGAACGATAAACCAGACCTAGCAATTATTTCTGTCGTAGACTTGGCTTTTTAACGCCATAACAAACAAAAAACTATAAGGGATTTATACCCGATGCAGTTCTCATTATCGGAGGTGGGCTCCGTGAATGATTTGTTGTGATTTCGCCGAGTGTACGCAGCGGGTGTTCGCAAACTCGATCCACATATCCGTCCGCACCACACACACGGCTATAACCTTTAAGGTTGATAATATTAAGAGTTACATTCCCATAACGACTAGTACTGTAGAATTTAATTCGGAAAGGCCTCCTACCATGTTATGGCTAACGCGACAAGGGCCTGTATATTTCGATTGGATTTCGTATCTACAATCTAACTGCAACTCTGATATGCGAATGGCACTGACTAATGTTTGCAGTGTACAAATTTCAAACATAGGTCTTAGGGTGAAATATGATAACATAAGTAAAAGCATTAAAGTTGTGATAGTTGTGAACTTCTATCAGGATACGTTAGAAACGATGTTAGATTTATTAATAAAAATATTGTGATGTACTACTGCTATAGAAACCAGTGTTGGACATTAGTATCTTCTGAAAAAGAACTATTTCAGCCATAAGAAGTCCACTATTGGACATACGCTTCTCATACATATTCAATAGGATCAGTTGTTAATCATTTAGTACAATTTGACCGACAATGCGCCCACAAAGTACGCGGGAAGACCTTGGATGTAGGCCACTTCTATACTGTTCTACTAGAAATCTCCGGGAGAAGCTTACATCCAGCAGCAATCCTCTTATAGCTGAAGTGATAGTGATATAGATGACTTGCTCCTAATCCTTCTGATTTTAGATACGCATCAAACAGGCGGATTTATTTCTGATCACAAGCTTCATTATCAATTAAAAAAATCCTTTATACTAACATCATTTTATACAAATAAAAGAAAGGTGAGATGTCAAGTCAACTAGATCTCTGGAAACGCTGCAATGAGATGCCTATCGACAAGCAGATCAAATGCCGCAAGTGAAAAAAGGCCACACGCTTCGAAGGGACCCTGATCACATAGCAAGCCCTAAGATGGAATCCTCAAAGAAAGCAAAGACGTGGCCACCCAAAGCAAACCTAGCGGACGATCGTTGCAGAAGTGAAGGCAGTTGGAATGACGTGGAGCGAAGTAAAACGCGAGGCTCCTGACCGCTTTGGGTGGCGAATTACTGTGAACGCCCTCTGCCTCATATTTGGTACATAGGAATAAATGATGAGAGGTCAAGTAAAAGTGTTAGTCACATTGACACACAGTTAACCATCTTAATAACTTTTGAAGGAGGAAGAAGTATTTAATAATAATCGGTGTAACATAACTCCTGAAGATGCCCCGTGGAGGGGTGACGTGTTGAGTGATTTAACGGTGGTAATTGTGTAATTCGCATTGTTTGTCGCATGCGCATTTATCAGCGGGCTGGCGGGTGGTTCACTTTGTTGCACGACTACGACTGCATGTGCGGAAGTAGCTAAATATTGGTCCTTTTCTTACCGGAAAAATATTTTTCACATTTTGGTAGTATAGTATCAAGTTGCGCAAAATATAAATATAATGTTATAACATCGGAACACTTACGTAACTTTCGTAACATAGTAGCGGATGTTAAATGATTTATTGAATTACAAACATCGTGAGATAGTAAAACTTGCGGCTGCTTCGTAAGTATTTATATCGCAGTTTTAAAGGCGCTTCTTACATGTTACTACGATGTTACGTGACCGCGTAATAACATTTCGAAATAGGTATCTAAAACATTTGATGGCTTGCGAGTACATACTTAAGTCTCAGTTTTATTCACAGATACAGGATGATTGATTATTGGTTATAGATATATGCTTTAATTGAGTAAATTTACAAAAATCAAAGACATGAAAAATAATAAATATTGATATGATGATGTAGCAAAAAGTGTTTTTATAATTCATATTAAAATTAAGTATTGTTTACCATCTCTCCCTGCAGACTGAATTGCGAAGAATTATTGCACTGTCCTATTTAAAAAAAATAAAAACTAAATGCAAACTATTTCAATGTAATCACTTTATACAGCCTGATTGGAAATTGTTTTAAAAGCTATAAAGCTTTTTATAGCCTGCTGAGCGATGTATACAGCCCTTTAGAGCTTTTTACATCTATACCTGATACGTAAACAAACTTATAGAAAACTTTTCGAACAAAAAAATAATGGTAAATTGTTGAAAAACATCGACGTAGAGAGAGCAAGTTAATTATTCGTCGTTGTAAACAAAGTAAAAAACGCGACTTAGTAAGTCCTTATATTGCCTGCAAAGTATATAAGCATACATAACAAATTACATCGTGATACCTTAGAAATATTATACAAAAAATTTAACACGTCATCCAAAAAAATATTAAAAGAGATATCTTTGATATACAGGTTAGAACTTGGGATTAAATTATTGTAGTTATCGTGTATAAAATATAACCCAGGTCCCTTTAAGGTGAGAGTAAACAGTTCTGCTTGCTTCTTAGATCACAACGTCACTTTCAAACAGGCGAGTTGGTGGTCAGAGACGGACTAGTAAACGACAAAAAAACGATCACAAAGAGAAACGCTAATGTGTTCTGGAATCTTCCGATTCCAATTTTTTAATTGAAGGATATCTTTATATGAAAGCGCAATTTTATTCTAGTTTAAGTCAATTTATGGATTTTTGTCATACTTCTTTTATTAGTAACAGCTATGATTCAAAGCGAAATATAGTTTGATTATACGTTTAAATAAATAGCGCAGTAAATTCTAACAGCTGCTAAATGTTGTTAAAAATAGCTACATTCGAAAATTCAATCGATGCGTCAATAAAACGCTATTTTATAACTTAGACGCTAATAAGGTGTTCCGCAAAGTGTTCCGCTCAGAGGGATGAAATAGTTCGATACGGAGCGTTGAAATGGCTTCCATCGGTTACGCGCTTTATGGGCGTTTAAGACGCCCGTTTGTTACCGGCGGAGACGACGCGTTGACGGCGGAGCTTAACGCGCGTTTGTAACTGTTACAATATCGGTGTGGTTTACAGACGAAATAGTATAAGGACTCTGTTTTTATAGCATTATTTTTAATTACATAAATTAAAAACGTTGGGCGTTTGCGTTTGAAATATTGAATTATATTTCGTAAAAAGGTTTAACAAAAAGTCAATCAGAAACATTTACAAATTGCATTGATACTTCTCTCTCTTATTATCTACCTTCTCTTTCTTTCATCATGTATCCTTTACAATTATGATCTCATAAGATAGTAATCAGTTTATTAATAAATTAAAAATGTAGTATAAATTTAAAATTCTCGTTATAATCTATTTGTAAAATTTTACTTGCTTTTGTGTTCATTGACACTAGATCACCCAAGAAGTCATTTTAGAGAGATACGGCCATTTAATATCGATTATAAAAACAATTAGGTAGGAATCTACATAGTATATTGGTACTTCGGTAAAATACACGTCAACCCGTTAGAAGTTCAACAAGATGGCGACCATTGACATGCGGTATTTATGCCAATGCGAGAGAGCTTTAGAGCAGAGAGCTTTGCAAATATTCTGATTATACATAAAATAATTATCATTATATTAAATTGATATTATAAATCAAAATGTTATATCAAGTTATTTAATATGAAGTTTTTCCCGCTTCTTGTTCACAACTATTACACCTTGCGAAGTAGACTAGACTGAGAAATAAAAAAATAAATTAATTGACAATCAATAAGAGTTCTGTTAAAAGTTCCAATATTGGATAAATTAATTTTATCTATTTATTGGAATCAGGCGTTACCTTGCGGAAGTCCATCCCAAGTAAGAAAAGGACCAATATTTAGCCACTTCCTCACATGCAGTGGTAGTCGTGCAACAAAGTGCACCGCCCGCAAGCGCGCTGATAAATGCGTATGCGGCAAACAATGCGAATTACACAACTACCACCGCTAAATCACTCAACACGTGTTTCACCCCTCCATGGGGCATCCTCTGGAGTTATGTTACACCGATTAGTGCCAAATACAGAGTCACAGTCAGAGAGGTTTCGCACTAATTCGTGTAACATACTGAAGATTTGCGGAAGTGGCTAAATATTGGTCCGTTTCTTACTTAATTTTATCTTTAATGTAAGATGCACATTTATCTCCCGTTACTCCATGAAGTTTTTGTCCCCATGCGATTGAATGGAGCAAAGAACAACACGACCATAGAGCCTACAATTACAAAAATATTAAAATTAATGTGTTAACAAATTTCTTTTTTGTAATTCTCTTACGATGCATTTCAGTTAAATAGGTATATTCGAAATTTAAATATTTCTAGTGTAAAAAGTATTATGTGCAGTTAACAGCAAAGATCGTGAAAATGTTACTTAGATAGAATAAAAAAAAATCTTTTCATTCCAACTCGCTGAATTACTTAAATAAAGTAAATGACTTTACCTGCATGTAGTAGCAGTTAAGCAACGCGTTTGAACAGCGAATGCTAAGTTCCAGAGGATGGTTTTAAGTGGAATATGTTAATTTCGCTGAGTACTGAATGGTTTGTGTAACTTTTAGCAAGTTTCTTTGATGGATGACCACATTAGTTGGAATCTACACGCTTACATTTACCCTTCGCTAATTTACGAAAAAGTTTAAATAACAGCCATTCTTAATTAAGTCTTTCGCAATCGTTATTTTAATTTTTATTACATTTTCTTAATATCTCTCTGCTTTTTATATGAACAAGATTATCTAATTGGTTCTTTGTTTAACTTTCTCACTTTTACTTTACTTTTTGTTATAAAAATATTAATATTAAACCTTTGCATTCGCAAATTATTTTCACATTTACTTCTAACAACTCGGTAATGATATATATTTTATTATGAAAAATGTTGGATAACTTTTTAATTAAGAAAATAACACTATAAAATATATAATTTCTACATACATTTATTAAAAGAATTTATAAAATTTCACATCCTGTAGTTTTCTAGATTGTAATACGCTATGGGACCGATATAAGACTCCTTTGGCGTTGATCCTTCTTACTACTAGATACCTTATACTTTTTATATACAACCTAATTATTCAATTTGAATTTCGAATTGCCGAAATTAAACTTCATACCAGCACTGCTGATATTCCGAGTTGCCGGAATAAAATTTCTTATCAACAGTACTGGCATTCTGATCAAAGGGTAAAGAAAAAAAACTGATTAGAAACGTTTTTGAAAAAAGAATGCATAATCGGTGGATAGACCAAAATCTTGCTGTTCTAATCACGTTTTAAAAATGTCGTAATTATAAAATTAAAAATAGTATGATTGTCTGTAAGAGATTGCCTTATGTGATAAGACCGCCCATTGTACTTTTTTATATATTATTGTAAGAGTTATTAAATGTAGCTTAACGTGTACAATAAAGAATATTAAATAAAAAAAAAATAATTGGACAGGAGATTCAAGGCGGTAAGGAACCAACCGCATAAAGTAGAATTAACAAATATTTGACAGTAAAATTAAATTAGGCAAATGTCACGGTCACTGCAAGGCATAGGTCTATCCAAGAAATATCTATGGAGTGATATACTATAATCGCCACGCTTGGCAGGCGGGTTGGCTATCACAGTGTGGTATTATGATACGCAGAGGACGCCACTGTACATCCTTTAGAAACTTGTTTCTGAGCAGTGGCAATACTATATAATTAATACACAAATTGAATTACATAAGATCGTGTCTCGGGAACCGAACTCGCGACCTAATATCGCAAGTCTCGTGCTACGATCATCAACCCGCCAAACGTGGCGATTATGGTATACCCCCCATACTTACCCCCAGACTTTGTGGAAGGCCTAATCCTTGCAATGGATGTCTGTGGAAATAAACGCTATGACCAGATAAACGTACATATAGAGTTTCAGAATCATTCGATATTAGTCGATTTTAGGATTACATATGGTGTCAGAATTATAACAAAAAGACATATTCAAAATATACCAATTGGTTGTGATTTATTTTCACGTATTTCCATTTTTACAACAGACATTAGTTCGACCACGAAATACCGGAAAAAGGTATATCTCTGTTAGGTATATATTCCAATCATTGGTAATACGGGTAGGCACAGAATAGGGACCCGTCGACTCAGAGCAGTTTTAATTACGATCGTTATCGGATTGTCGAACGATGACGTCACCGGCGCCGAACGCTGCCGCAGATTATTTAGTTTTTTTTTTCTGGCTACGCGTCGAATTTTCTCCGTGGAATTTACCATACCTATGCTTCTATCGGGCGAAGTCTGGTCGATTTTTAAAATATATTAAATACTCCTTAGAAATTTGACTCAATTCAACTAATTATTAATGAGTAAATAGAATTTAAAGTGGGTGCATGAAGGTGATTTTTTTGTTCAAAGTAGAGTCGCATTATTTTTGTTTTTACAATACCTTATATATAAGGTAGCATTGCCATATACAATATGTTCCGCCAAAATATCTACAAAACCGCCTACAAAAAGGATCTATCGTCAATAAAATTTCTCTACATTTTAATTCCGATATAAAAGAGAAGCTTACAATGAAATATTTAATATTCTTGTAATCGAGATAAACCTTTTTTCGACTTTTAATCTTACGACAATCTTTTTTACTGATTGTGAACAAAATCTATATTTTAAAATTCGAAAATGTGTATCCTGAAGCTACTGAGAATCAAACCTGAGACCTTAATTAACTATTTCTAACAATCGACCAACTTTTTTGAATGGGCTACCACTGCTGCACAAATGACAGTTGCTGTCTCTACGGGTTCCAGGCGACAGGGCGCAGAAGCTCGCGAGCTTCTGGACTACCCCAAGCTCGAGCCACGATTATTTCATCACATTAAGAGTCCGCCAAGCTCTTGGATTGCTGCAGCAGATGCTTCTTTGAGTGACTCATTCCATGGATCCCCGAGGGTGGACCACGGCTTGAGCATGGACACAATGGCGCCCGATGGGCTGAACCTCAACTTGGTCAGTTGCTATTGCCTGGCTTACACAAAGCACTTCGGAAAGCGTTAGACACTGGGTGAAGTGGCAGAAGAAACTCCAGAAAGGCTTCTATCTAGTACGATCGGGAGATTTACGAGACTCTACTAGTTCGATCGACGACATAGTCATGGGAAGTAGCTGGAAGCGAGCAGCGCAAGATCAGTTATAATCGCCCTATTTGGGAAAAGCCTATTCCTATAGCGGCCATGTACCGGCTGAAATTATAAACCATAGCTACCACTGTATAAACAATTTACATGCATGTAATTATTCCGTAGACATCCCCCGCGTTAATATCGTTGCATAAAAAATCCTTTCTTATGACACGAAAATAAAAACAGCTCGTTAAAATGCGGTCCAGAACTAATCGTAAACTTTGGGACGCGATGACATAAATAATATCATGTGATGCCATCGATTCGTACGACTTAGTTCAGGGGTGTCAAACTTAAAAAAATCTAATGGATTCAGGCGTTACTTTGCGGAAGTCCATCCTAAGTAAGAAAAGGACCAATATTTAGCCACTTCCACACATGCAGTGGTAGTCCTGCAACAGAGTGCACCGCCCGCCAACCCGCTGATAAAAGCGTATGCGGCAAACAATGCGAATTACACAACTGCCACCGTTAAATCACTCAACACGTGTTTCACCCCTCCACGGGGCATCTTCAGGAGTTATGTTACATACCCGCTGATAAATGCGATTACATTCTTAATGTGAATGTAATCGCATTTATCAGCGGGCTGGCGGGCGGTGCACTTTGTTGCACGACTACCACTGTATGTGCGGAAGTGGCTAAATATCGGTCCTTTTCTTACATACTTAAACGTAAATTATTGTTTACGCCCTTATTCCTGATATCTTTTTAATAATATCTTTACTGTGCCGGGAGGAATTTGAAAGACCGAGGTTAAATTAAAAATTGAACGAAAGTATATATTGACTAGGACCCAAAAAATCTATAGCGCATGCGTCCCGTGGGCCGTGAGTTTGTCACCCCTGATGTAGATACAGTTTTGGTGTTTCTACGAAAGCGATGTGACAATTTTGAACCTTAAAAACATACTGATAGGGTTTACAAAATAAAATAGATAGAGCGTTGTTTTCGTAGGAGACTATTTCGAATTTTACGGTCGAACTCGTAAAATCGTTAAAAGCTTATCATAGGAAGGTGTAGTGCAATTACGCGGTCCCTTTTATAGCTTTCGATATGTCCTGATATTATTCAATTCCTTTTTGTTAACTGACGAAGCGTCTAAATGTACCAAGGATATATATTTTCATTTCCGCTAAGCTATATGATTGCATACAACACTCCTCACTATATATTCTTTATTTTATTTTACATTATATATTTAATGGAATCAGACGTTACCTTGCGGAAGTTCATCCTGAGTAAGAAAAGGACCAATATTTAGCCACTTCCGCACATGCAGTGGTAGTCGTGCAACAAAGTGCACCGCCTGCCAGCCCGCTGATAAATGCGTATGCGGCAAACAATGCGAATAACACAACTGCCACCGCCAAATCACTCAATACGTGTTTCACCCCTCCACGGGGCATCTTCAGGAGTTATGTAACACCGATTATTACCAAACACAGAGATGAGATAGATAGATAGATAGAGAGGGAGATTTTATATTTCAAAATTTCTGATATGGCGTTCTACTTTTTAAACAACCGTATCTAGTGTAAATACGAGATTAGACGGACAATACCTTGCTGCCGGATTTTATATTTCAAAATGGCGCAAATTGTATGACCCGTTTAGTATAGTGTAACCAAGGAGTTAGTGAGAGGCACAATGCCGTACTGCCTACATTTTTGTATTTCAAAATTCTGGACACTGCTCCAGTTTGAAAAGAACTGTATCTAGTGAGCCGACCTAATGAGACGTGTAATGCGATATGTTCCATGATTTTGTAATTCAAAATTCCGGGTGCCTCCGAATTTTATTAGTAATCCATATTAGATCCCGCTATTTATTATTTGAGAATGATAGAAAATTAAACAACTTTATAATATAAAAAAAAAAACCTTAAACTGCTTGACAATGACAGCGTAGCGGCATGGTTTTTCGCTAAAAAGCTCGCGGAAACTCCGATGTAGACAGTGTACAATTTATTTCGCTTTGTTGTCTTAAAAAAAGCTTTCTGTGCAAACAACACTAGGATTTTCTTAAGACAACCCAGTGGAGAGAAAAGGTGACAGTTTTCAATACAAAAGCTTATAAATACACATTTTTATAATTTCATTGCCGACATAATATCATTTTCAATTAGTATAAATAAATTCCTTTTTTTTGTTAATTTTACACTAATAAATTTTGAATGTATTGAAATTTAAACTATATGCATAATAATTAACCACATTTCTTAGCTTGAGAACAGCTTTACCGATATCGTTTATCTATTTTAGAAGGTTCCTAATTCCGTAGATGTTAATTAAAAATAGAAAATTGCGCATAAACAAAAAAATTGCAGAGATAAAGATAAAATCCATTTATTCAACATTGGAACTTGTAACAGAACTCTTTTTGATCTTCAACTAAGTATCTATTTATTAGTTTAATCTGTTTTATTTTACTCTGCTTCGCAAGGTGTTATAGTTGTGTAGAAGAAGCAGGAAGAAACTCCACAACAACCTTTCTTTTGATAAAGTTAAACTCGAATTGATACATACACACTATATCGGATATAGCCTACATGAAATCAAAATAATCAGGCGACAATTCATTGCCAAAGGTTCTTGTCGTTTAAATATTCGTTTATTGAGTAATAAGACTTTTTTCAATTTACTTTTAATATGCGTTTTGAATTTTGTAAATGGTAGTCCAAAAATGTTACGTGAAGTTATATTAAAAAATCTAATTCCGTTTATTGCAAATGTATGAGACTTTTGGCAGTCGAAACTTTGGTACACCCATTTTTTCTCAGTGCCTTTTAAATACACCATTGACGTCCCAAAATTTATTGAATTTATTATGATGCCACTGTAACAATATTGACCTATATAAACTACTTTATAAAGGAGATTCGTTGTTCTAAGTTGTAAATATCTCGGATGGTTCTATTTTTCAAAACAAATATCTGCTTTATATATATGTAATATCATCATCCTAATCATCAGTATCACATTTACATATTATTATTTGAACAAATTATTTATATGTAACATTTTTGTAAATAAATAAACGAATTTCATTAAATTAGAGAATGAAGAAGCTATAAACAAAATGATATCATATTGTGAACATCAAATAAAAATAAGTTGTTTTTTTTATTTAATACAGATAATAGCTTAAAAGTCTAACATTAAATTATCTCCCACAGTTGCGGCCCACAGTGACATCCCCCTGTATATCGGTATAGCTGTGGCAGTACTCGTTTTCCTCTCCGGCGCAGCGGTTGTTTACAAACTTCTTCAGAGGAAGACAAGAGATCATTCTCTTTACACAATGACGAGAACAGGTAAAATATACTTTCATTCATTCCTTTAGCTGATGGACGTCCACTGTAACCATGATCTTGACTAAGACATTTAATAGAATCAGGCGTTACCTTGCGGAAGTCCAGCCTAAGTAAGAAAAGGACCAATATTTAGCCACTTCCGCACATGCAGTGGTAGTCGTGCAACAAAGTGCACCGCCCGCCAGCCCGCTGATAAATGCGTATGCGGCAAACAATGCGAATTACACAACTGCCACCGCTAATTCACTCAACACGTGTTTCACCCCTCCACGTAGCATCTTCAGGAGCTATGTTACACCAATTAGTGCCAAACACAGAGTCGTTATCTCTTTACATGACTAAGACATCTGTCTACCAAGTTGGAGGCCTCCCCAAGTCTCGTCTACTGGCTGATGGTTGCACGGACTATGTATCTTGCCCACTGCAACTTCAGAAAAGCAATCGAAGCTGGTGCCTCCGGTTCTTCTGCGGATCTTTTCATATATTTATACAAACCTAAACAATTGTATTTCCACAAACAAATAATTATTTTACGATCTATCCAAACGTTACCCGTTAAAAATCAAAACATTCAATAAGACCTTTATTCGTACGAGTTTTCAGTATTTAAAATTATTCAATGAAATTAATATTCAATTTTAATTATTAATAATATAACGAAGATCATTTTAAGTACGATTGCAATTTTAATTAACTGTGTTACTACATATATGCGTATGAAATAAATATTCATAGACAGAAAAATAAAAGATCAGCGTTAAAAAGCGATAGACAAAGTTTGCATTTACATGGTAAAGTTACATTGGCTTGTCTAAGTCTGTTTCATCGGCTAAATTTATATCTATTGGTCATATTTATAACAAAGATTGGATATGGATAGATAATGAAGTTAGACCACTTCTATGATAGAAAACACCGAGGAAAGAATATATACAAACTAAATAACTTGATTTGCGATTGTAAGATAATTTGATACAATAATATCTTTTGTTTATTATGGTGTTATAAGTTAAATAAATACTTTATTTTATACTAACCTTACAGTAATTGTAATTCCTAATTCACTACAAGAAGGTTCGTTAATATTTAAAGGAGTAATATATGGTATATATATGATAGAGTAATGTTACGAAGTTTCACTGAGTGATTTCGAAATGAGTAGATCCTTAGAAGAATCCAGATCATCGACGTAGAGCGAAGAACCTTCTACAATGGCGAACACGAGGCGGTAGACGCGGGGTAGAAAGGCTGTCAACTAGATGAACTGAAGACATAGTTACTGTCGCGAGAATTAGATAGATGCGATCTTCGTGGGATATTTTAGCCTTGCACTGAGCGTCCAATAGAAGAAGATATTATGTGACACATACATATACAATAATACGCAAAAGTTTATAAATTTTTAATTCATAATTCGAATTTCCACGCTGTCGAATTTATCTGGCGTAATTTGCATGAGCAGGTAATTAAATTCGGACAGTATCGGTACATATAATCCAATTTGGTCCGGTACCAATCAATTGGTTCGAGCATAATTTCAACGATAACCAACCGGAAGCTTTTGATGTAATTATTATATCCGTAAATTACTTTCATCTGTTAATGTATGTGTTAATAAATTAAACTTTATAAAAAATCTTTTACATAATTAAATAAGATTTTCTATATATAACATGATTCTATTTAAGAAAAGGACCAATATTTAGCCACTTTCGCACATGCAGTGGTAGTCTTCGTCTCTGTCTCATTACTCGAGTAATTTGGCGGTGGCGGTTGTGTGATTCGCATTGTTTGCCGCATATGCATTTATCAGGCGGGCGGTGTATTTGTTGCACGACTACCACTGCATGTGCGGAAGTGGCTAAATATTGGTCCTTTTCTTACTTAGGATGGACTTCCGCAAGTTAACGGCTGATTTCATTAAATAATTCTATTTACCTTTAATTCTAATTGCCATTGGCCACAAAGTTTCCAGAAGTTAGTATCATCCTGTACGTACCCTTCATATACCTTTGCAGTGGGCTTCGATAGTACAATACAAGAAGATATATATATATATATATATATATATATTTATATATATATATGTACATTGTATTCAAGTTTAGGTTTTTCTAAGTTGCTTAACAAGATATATTAGGAATATATATACATATACATATTATAAGTACCTTTATTGGTCACAATTTTCTCCGTAAATTACTGCCAGCTTCGAAATATGGACTCTAGCGCGAAGAACTCAAAAAGAAACAACATAGAAAATAAAGTAAACCCTGAGAAAGTTTTTGATAAATTTGTAAATTGTACAGATTTCCAACCGGAGATGTATCCGACTGTGGAGAAGCAGTCGCTATCTTTGGCTCCAGATCTAATGCAGCATCGACCACCGAGATACGAACACCCTCAGACTGATACAAGAGCAGAGCATCATTACGATGTACCGCATCTAACCAACAGGTAGATCAATAACCTATTTTTTTTTATAATCTTTATAACTGACTTGATCTGTTCATACCAGTCTCTTCTATACTATATTCGCCTGATAAATTATTCTATTGGACGTCAACAACCTTAAAGAAATTATAAAATGCTTTTACACTTTATGAAACTATTTTATTAAAATGTGAAATTGTAGAACTATGAAAAGAAAGCCAAGGAAGTGAGGCAATGTATGGAAGGTAAGTACGGAAAGGCATGAAAGATATTGTGAAAGAAATTAGAGGAAAAAATGAAAGACATTGAGAAGGACGAAAGATGGAAATGGAAATTAAATGTGATTACAATGTTATCAGAAAAACTTCAATTCACAGCACAGTAAATAGTTTTATTCCACTTTTGATACACTTATAGGCCAACTAGCGTAGTTTCCACTAGACAACTTATCACTTCGATGGTTATCGAACGAGTGACCGAGCTCTCGACTCAATAATCAAAACACTGTTCCAACCCCCACCATCTTCAATCCTTTTACTGGAATTTATCACAAAAGACGGGGACGAGTAGTGTTGCCATTTAAGAAAAATAAATCTACCTTTATAAAATTATTACAGTGTAATTAAAGACACTGTCCACCCATAAAGTTTGAAAAAGAGGCCCCATAAAGATTGTAAAATAGATCCACCATTAAGTAATAATAAATGTAATAAAATAACAAAGACTATACATACTAAATAAGCCATTTGTAGTTACATCAAATAATTTGGATGGACTATTTTAATATTCGTTTCATTTTGTATCAGTCGGCTTTAATATTTACGTCGCATCAAAACCGATGCA
This sequence comes from Battus philenor, assembly GCF_028537555.1. Lineage (NCBI taxonomy): Eukaryota > Metazoa > Arthropoda > Insecta > Lepidoptera > Papilionidae > Battus > Battus philenor. The sequence goes on along the minus strand of NW_027181737.1, from coordinate 14,593,340 downwards.
TCTGTTTTCGATTTACATGCAATTGCAATGATAAATATCTATCGTTATATCTCTGTGTATAATCCTTCACATAAACTAACTTTTAATTAGCTCTTTCGACTTTTAGGTGCTATGATTAACGAAGGTGCTGCCTTTGTGGTCTCTAGTCATCCTATCCCCTACTCTTCCTAGAGCTTTCGTAATATAAAGTTCAGTTATTGAATTTTTTTATAGCTTGTCATTCCATCTCGTTCTTTTTTGACTAAAGAATAGTTTATAATAGTTTTAGAGTTATAATATAATATATATAATAGTTTTAGAGTTTTTTTTATCTAATAAAGGAGTTCGTACGTGTATGTTATACATTTGAAGGCTATAGAATCGGGTTACGAAGACAATTTAACATCAACGTATCTGACAAAACATTATAAACTTTCGGTGGAACTGAATCTTGGTATCAAGTGTTATTTCGTATAGGCAAGCCTTTTTTTTTTGCCCGGCAATGGTATTTCAAATTGATGGAAAAAATATCAAAATACAGTTATTCTCACAGCTACGCGTCGCCAGTGGATCATCAGGTAACGCCGTGCGCCTCCAGCAAGGGACAAAGCGACGAATACGATAGCAAGCCCTACAGTGAATCTGAACATTCCGTTTCAAGCTGTTTCACTAGCTGTGAGTATTGTTCGATCATTTTCACAATTTACAAACTTTCAGGCTAACATACACATATATACATGTACATATCTATACATATTTATCTGAAAAAGGTATTACATAAATACGAATATATAACAAATGCTATATAATATCCTATTTTAGAGGCTAAAGAAGTGCTCTTTATCTTTTTTAAACACTGGCAGCGATTTATCGCATCTAATCAGTTCTGGTAACTTATTTCGTACTTGACAATGAGAGTAGTTAAATATTTCTCTATAAACATTGAATGAGCAGGCATAGTCAATTACAAGTTCTCCAATGATCTAAGCAACTTATCATGTGACTCACGTAAGAAAATAAATCTAGATGTAAGGTAAGAGGCAATAAGCGGGTTAAAACAAATGCTATAGAGAAGGAAAAGGTTGCGGGCATTTCGACGAAGTCGAATCGACAACCACTTGAGCTTATAACGTAATTCAAAAACATGGTATTATTTAGAAGTATTAATATTTACTTGTCAAAACTACAGACTATGAAAAGCTAAATTTCTTGTATATATGTGTGTATATGTGTCTTTTATTGATTAAATTACGGTTAAGATATATTTCTATTATATTTACAGCTTAGTTTATATCAGTATGTTGCAAAAAAAATTATTTTGGTAATTTCTTTAATTAGAAATAAAGTTATGTGGATAGAAATAAAAATGCTCTTTCATTCGGATGTTAGTCTGCGATAATCACTGGAGTTTCAAATGCGCCGCTACGAGTTTCAAATTGGCTTTGCAACTAATCAAAACTTTTGTTCCAGCCGGCTCTATGTACGACGCGGCGAACGAATCCGTTACCCTCCAACTAGCTGAACTGGTCTCCAACTCATCGACATCGCAGTCTGTGTCCGTATCCGGCGCTGGGTCGAGACTGGCTCTACCAGCAGCCGGGGTAGCCTTATCAGTGCCAGAAGGGGCACTTAGCAGGTGCCGGAGGGAGCAAATGTACGTCGCTGTCGTCAAAGATGATAGATACAGATTTAGAATGGGAAAAGGTAATTAACATTTATTATTAGTCTATTCACACGCCTATTCACATTATCTCTGATGGAGTCGACAGATAACACCATGAACCCTTTAAATGTTTATCACTGTTTCAAGTGATCTAAAGAATTTTTTTTCCAATAAATCTAACAATAATTCTCTCCGCTTGCTTAAAAAGTATATTTTTAGTTTGAAATTTATTTTGGTCTAGTTTTAAACTTATTTAAGCTATTAAACTTACTTCACTGAACCCTTATCTGACTTCTACTAGACTAAATAAATACGTCTACTAAATTTCAAGTATCTATACCCCTTATATATAATTATATGAAATCTCTTATACATAAAAAAATAAAATTGGAGTATCTGTTTGTAATATTTAAGTAACCGCATTTTACTCCATGTATTTGACTATATATACGGTACATATACAAAAATTACAATTTATATAATTTTTTGTTAGTCTGTCTGTACGTCTCTTTGTTAAATCTATTATTGCTCTGTAATGGTTGCACCGATTTTAACAAGACTTATTGGCATGTAACTGATTTAATAAGATTTAATAAAAATTGTCAAACAAAAAAATTAAATAAACTAAATAAGTTTTTGTTAAATTTCACGCGGAAAAAATCGCGTGCACAGCTAGTATGTTATATAGTAGTTATGATAAAAAAACCATTTACAATTTTTAAATATTTGTTAGCACAATGAAAACAACCTGGAATTATACCTATGCTGTTAGAAACATTGAATTAAAAAATAATTAAATAAAAAGTAAATACTAAACAATTTTAGTAATAACAATGAGAATAAAGGAAGAAGGAAAATCCTCTAATGGCAAAGTGAATCAAGAATATTGTATTTAAGTTCGTCATTATTTAAATCATTTAGAAAGTATGCCTCAAATTTTTTTATACAGCGTTGTTTTTGAGCGTCTCGTATAACCTCTGTCTTGGATACACGTGCACAATTTTTTGCCTGATCATCTATTCACATTCTTTTATTTTATTTCTTCGTTCTTCTTTTGTTTTTCTCAATATATTTTACTCGTTCTTCTTTTTCCTTATCACATTATCTTTCATTCCTGTTGTTCATTATTCAGTATATTTTAAGTCAGTATATAATGTTGTTTAGCATCAAACTTCTGTTAGTCTTCTGTGTCCGATCATAGTTAAAGCTATGAGACAGATGTTAACTGAAATATTTTTGCATAATTTATAGTTAACAATTAAGAGTGTTGTTTTGTCTCCAGGTATCACACAACTGAGTCCCGTAGTAAAATGTGGTCCACCCCGACTTCAGCTGAACAAGTCAGTCATACTCCAGATACCGCACTGCGCCAGTCTCAAACACGGCTTCTGGAATCTCTCCCTGTACGCCATAGATTATAATAGCTCTAAATCTGACAACGCACAGCCTCAATGGAAGAAAGTTGTTGGGCTAGGTCAGGAGACAATAAATACTCCGGTATTTACTCAGCTAGATAATGACAAAATATACTTAGTAACTGATATTTTATCGACTTTCGTATTAGTCGGCGAAAGCTTCAATGGTAAAGCGGTAAAAGCTCTTCAGTTAGCGATCTACGCACCAGCTGTACCTAATGAAGTATCCCCCGAGTATAACATACGACTTTATATCTTCGAAGATACACCATGCGCCCCATACTATTGTCAGGAACAAGAGAAGAAATTGGGCGGTGTTCTAATCGATCGACCAAAAACATTGTTGTTCCAAGATGGTGGGTCTAATCTCTGTTTGAATTTAGAACATGTTAGTCCCGGTTGGAAGACTAAACCCGGCTTAGGTTACCAAGAGATACCGTTCAGTCACGTATGGAGCTCGAATTACAATGCACTACACTGCAGTTTTGTTCTCGAAAGGACTCATGATTGCGACAGCATTGATTTTAGTATCTCTGCATGTCAAAGAACAAACCCGTCGTATAAACAGATGTTCAGAGTATCGCTGGAGGATATACGAAGCCGTTCACCACGCGGTAGATCACCACGCGCCGAATCTCAGCGGAGTTTTAACATAACTGAAAACTTGATAGAGGCTCGAATGTGCCGCAGTGATGAGGGAAGTGACAGTGGTAAACGAACGGTAACGGTCAGCGAAACGGGAATAAATGAATGCGCGGGTGAAGGACCTTTTAAACTTAGTGCCAGGACTAAAAGACAGCTATGTGCTATATTAGACCCGCCTAACGCACGTGGAAATGATTGGCGTGCTCTTGCTTCGAGACTCGGCGTAGACCGGTACACTACGTGGTTTGCCACGAAGAGCTCGCCAACAGAAGCTATTTTAGAGCTATGGGAATGCCGTGAACGCGGTCCTGGTGCAACAGCTTCTTTAGCAGCCGCATTAAGACAGATGGACCGCCACGACGCCGCTGATCTTCTCCAAGGTCGACCATCCTGGTTATGAACACGTTCTCTCACAATTGCACAATCGAAATATGAATATTGAAGCAGTCTATCGAATAGACACGTATGGACGTTTTGTTGGTAAATTTAGGGAGTAGTTTAAATGTTTTGTTAGAAGAAAAAAAAATACGTTAGTTGTTCGGGCTAGCGTTCTAAATTTGTAATATTCACGGTAGAATATTTTGTATAGAAACTATGCTTTAGATAAGTGATGGAATATATTATATTATTGTAGCAATAATAGTGCCTAATGTCTTTAAAAGAAACGCCAATGTGATTGTTGGTTGACGTATGGTTATTTTGTTATTTTATATAAGTGTTTGAGTGTTCATTGTAACCGAAATATATTGTGTAAGTTACGTGTTAATTTCGCTTGTGCATTTAGTTGGTGTTCGCTGTATAAAAATTAGTCGTGCCAAATTTGCGATGCCATCAAATCGTTTGGCAACAACAACGTATTGACTCTTTGCGACCGTTCTGAGCTTAATGTAATAGATGTTAGTGTTTCACAATTCACAACCTAATGAAAAGACTTGAAATACATTTACTGTCCTATTTTATCGTATCGTAATTAAAGTTCTCTTCGCCTGCGAGAATGTAATATTATATTCAATCACAAAACCTAAAGAGTAATAGACTGCCAATTGCCCTTATATCTTAACTTTGTAATGAGTTCCCTTAGGAAACCTCCGGATTGATTTTTCAATATCACATCTATGTATATAAGATGAAAGATGTCAGTATGTACATAATCCAGTCGCAACAAGTAGGTTGTCTCGTATCGACCTCGGTCTCCTATCGGGACATTCAACCGACGTAGACTATATATATTTTTGTTAATGTGATGACTTTTTAAAATAAATGAATCTGTGATACTTAAAATAATATGGAATAAATTATGTTTAACTGTGGATTCGATGTTTTTTTTTTTTATTTACCTACATTATTTTTAACTCCCTAAAAGATTATGTACCGTAATTTTTAAAGGAATCGGATAGATTTAAACATTTTAATTATGCTCCTTGCGTTGTATCCCTCACTACCAAGGATTTTTGACCTTGAAGAAAAAGTAGGACATCGTTATAAGCTATATGTCTTTGAGGAGGTAATATCTGCACCTATAATTTAATATGGAGTCAAATAAAGATGTAACTGCATGCTTCACCCATAATCATATGAAGTACAAAATATAAATAAAATAAATCTTAATTAAACTGTGATATACCACAATATTAAGAAAATAAAAAGTTTTAATACACAAAAACGTAAAATTCAAAATAAATGCATAATGTATTTATTGGTTAATGATGTTTTTGGCATTGAAAATTTGTATACTAAATAGCAAAAGGTTTTTGATAATGGAGGAGAATATATTGTTGATTAGGAATAAAAAGTTGTTAAAAACGTAGTTGTATGAATTTAACTTAAGAAAGCGACAATATGTCGCTTACATAACTCTCCGGTCGCCCTAATATAAAAATGTAAAATTACATAAATAAAATAATACAGAAAATGTCAAATTCGCAGAAGAAATGCGACGAAAGTAGACGGTATAAAGAATAAAAAGGAATGAAAGACGAAAGAATAATTGACATTAAGATGTAAGAAAGAAGAGAGTGCAAATAATAGATATCTGTGAAGAAATAATTATTCATATAATATCCTTATGTAAGACAGGAGAAGTGCGAGAGATCCTCAAAAACGGTTGCCAACTCTTCCAACCACTTCCAGCCAATCATCTGAAAGAAGATAAGAATTAAATAGAGACGTAATATGGTTGGCCTGCGACAGACACTTTGTGAGTTGCGTGGAAGTACTTCACAGATGAGCAGTTTGTCTACGAAGCATTGCGGAATCTCTATTTCTACTTCCGCAGCACGAGGAAGAGTGGTAACGATGTTACAATAAACCGCTTTTCTTACCAAACGCTGCTAAGCTGAATTGTTACATTGATACGCCGACAGTAGGGCTGTGAACAACTGTAAAAAGCTCAAGAGCCTTTAAACCTGTTTCCAATCATTTTTTATAAAGTTACTTTTAAATGGGTTATATTTTATTTTTCTATTACAAGGACAGTCTGTAGAAACAAATGGTAAACAAGAAATAATTTCCTATCCTTACTATCTAATATATAAAATTCTCGTGTCACGGTGTTCGAACTTGAACTCCTCTGAAACGGCTCGACCGATTTTTACCAAATTTTATAAGCGTATTCAGTAGGTCTGAGTATCGGCTACTATCTATTTTCCATACCCCTAAGTGATAAGGGTTGTTCACCCTTAAATTTTTTTTTTTTTAATTTTTTGACGATTTTTTTTGTTTTTATTTCTTTACGATACAGCAAACAAAAATACATACAACTCTAAATTTTTACCCCTCTACGATATACCCTTATTTTTTATTTGTTAATTAATTTTTTTTTGCAAAACAACGTTTGCGGGATCAGCTAGTATATATATACATATAATCATTACATTATTTATTGTTTTAGAAACAATCGATCTTATATAGTCGAATTTAACCCATAGATGCCTACTGCAGGGTAAAAGCCTTCCCCAAAGATATCTATCAAGGGATATATCATAATCGCCGCGCTCGGCAGGCAGGTTGGCGATCGCGCTATATGTTACAAAAAGGACGCCACTGCCCATCCTCTAGAAACTTGTTTGTGAGCGTTGTTTTCCCATATAATTCTTGCACAGTGTTAGATAAGTTATACCGTGCATATAGAAAGCAAAATTACCAAAATAGTCCAAAATTTTTAAAATAACATTTCATAAAAATTACTATACACAATGCAGTACATTTTAAAATCGAATGAATACAATAGACAAGTCTTTAAAATTTTAAGCTGATTCATATTCTCCTCGTGTTTGAACACGTCAAAAACAAAATTGTAACTAACTCTAAGACAGGCGACAAAATCGTTAGGTAAACTGACAATGATACGGGCGAGCTGCGTGTAAACGGTTGAGCCGCGTGTGAATGGTTGAGCCGATATGGGCATTGGCTTTTGTAACCAGCCCGCTAACTAAGCAGGTGCAGGCGCGCCGGCGGTGGCTTGATTCTTCACACGTCAGTGAGCTGTAACTAATTTTGTTGTGTTGGAGTGCGTGTTGCAGCGGGAGCGTTTAGCGGGTACATACTCTTTAACTACTTGAGCATGATATTTTTTCAACTTATTAATTTTATTCAATGCTCAAAATTTGAACCGAAGACACAGTTAATATTAAAGAAGATCTGTAGATGTGTGTAGCGTAAAATCGCTCATCGTTATGATCTTAGGGGATTTTTAAGCCGGCTAAAATAATGATAATAATGGTTCTACGTCAATATAATATTAAAACCTTTTTTTATTTTCCATCAAAAGAAACTTATATGTTTACCTGAGAGTTACACATAAAATTCTTTTGTATTAACTGCACAAAAAGTCATACAAAAGAAACTACTTAAAAATTGATTAATTTTAAATGTGGCCTAGGCTCAAGCCTTCAAGTTCTGAAGTGGAAACCAAAGACTGGCAAGACCAACGTAGAAGGTTGACTCATAGGTTCGACAGACGACCTTGTTACGATCTTTTAAAGACTCCGAATGCAGGCCGCTTCCCACTGATCCTATTGAAATTCTGTGGAAGAAGCCTATTTCCAAAATGGACGTCTTACGGATGAACTGACAAAAGCATTAAAAAAAATTTAATGTGTAAAAAATTTGTGAATGTGTTTTAACATAAGTATTTTTTTTAATCAATTACAAAATATTCGCTCACACATTGACCATACATTTTTCTACATTAACAATCCATACATTTCCATACATAATACGCTATTTAAAAAGGCCGACTCTAAAAAGCGGGTGCCGTTTCTATAAAAAATAACTAAAAGTAACAGTCAATTACGTTTCGAACCCTTTTTTTATCTTTTCAACGAAACGACCGTTCTGTAGAAACAATTCTTGTTAAGTTGGGAGAATGTTTACTAAGAATTAAGTTTCTATTTGTATTGATTGTATCGCTAATGTATGAAGGTTTATTTTACTGCAATTAAATTCTAATGTCCGTTGCAAAGTAATAAAACACACGCATCAATGTGTCTTGATTTCAAATTAGTACACCTACATTCATTAACGTACACAGATATACATATATATATATATACATACACACAATGAAGATAAAAAGGTAACGTGAAATTGTCACGAAGAACTCCGGGCATTAGGAAGACATGTATTTTTTTTCCTAGATTGGTAGGACTGTCTATAATATTTGCCAAGCATCTGTTTGTCAAAAGATTGAATATATTTTGGCTCGGCCCAAATCATTTTTAACGATGTTTTGTGTCTCAGACGCGTCATTTTCATACTCAACTGATATCGTTCCTCAACCACCGTATTCGCATGATTTGGCTCCGTGCTACTTCTGTTACTTCAGCAAACAAAAGGCAAACCAGGGAATACCGTTTTGATACTATTGAGGAGATAAAAACCGAAACGATAAAGAACCTGTAGACTTTGCCGGAAAAAGACTATTCGAATTGTTTCGAGCACTGTAAAAAACGTTGAAAAAGCTGCGTTTTATCGAACGGAGATTACTTTAAAGGGGATGAAAATGATTTGGAATAAAAATTAAGAATTAACGTTTTATTAACAAATTCACCTTACTTTTTGATCACAGTATTTCAACGATTCGACCACTATATATATATATATAAATATAAATATATATTCTCTCTATTAATAAACAATTGTTTCAAACAAAACGAGACAATAGTTTGACTATATATATATATATATATTGTTTCAAACAATTGTTTTTTAATAGAGAGAAGTGATCGCTGCAAATGACCCAAGTATATCGATCGCTTGTATACACTACGAGAAAAATACTTGCTTGCAGAATAGTTTAATTTGATGGAAACTTTAATCAAATTGTGGTACCTTATAAAAGCACCCTTACTTAAAATGTAGCTTGAATGACGTTTTGTAATTTTCCAATCAAACATATGTGGGGTATTGTGGACTAAGGAACAGATGTTGATGTCGCTAGGGGCATCAGGAAAGGCATGCAGCAGGCTTCATTCGAACAAGTTCGAGTTGACCCAACATACTTCAAACTTTACCTAAGTTTTACTAAGTTATATGACCGTTTTGTGTAAATTGTAAAATGCATCAAAATATACAAGCAATCATTCATTACTTAAATCTAAGAGTTAAAGGTTAACACGGTTTTTTGTGATAATTTTTACAAAGATCCCAAATACAGTTCCATTCATTCTCAAGCTATTTCATCTGAATTATCTTTTAAATTTTGGTTAATGTTCCATTAACTTTCATTAATTTATTGTATGATCATTTAGAAACGTTACATGGAATTTTAAAGTACATTTTTATATCCTTGTTAGATACGACTTACATAGATCAAATATTCTTTATATATCAAGATGTCTTTACTAATACGGTCCTATATTACGTGAGTAGTGATTGACAGCAGTAGATTACTAAGATTTTCGTAGGTCGCAGATTAAATTTCCGAGATACAGTCTTATATAATTCATACACTGTGCATTTTTTATATAGTGTTGCTACTGTTCAGAAACAAGTTTTGAAGTTATGTAAGGATGAACAGCACCATCCTATGTGTAATGATTATGGTATATCGCCATTTAGATGTTTTTGGCGAAGTCTTACGTTTTCCATTAGGCATCTATAGGTGATAAAGTACGTTATTATTATAAAACTTACTACGAAATGGTACATCGTTCTATGATTTCAACAAAGTTAAAGTTAGGTGAAGGGTAATATATTACGACATTTAAGACTTACCTGCATGTTCACCGCAAGTTTAAAATCTACCCTCCTTAGCGGCGTGAGGCTTCTTTTGAGACGCCCGTTGGGGTTGGAAATATCGAATATTCGAAATTCAAACTAGTGATGTGCTTACGAATAAAAACAGTTATTAATATTTTTTAGTTATTATTGTAAATGAGAGGAAATAAGTTATATATTATTTATGTCGATATATGGCGAATGTTATTTTAAGTCATTTTTCAGTTATTCGATTTAGAAATCAGGTTAATCCGAAAAATAACCAGAGTTAGCGACATATTTCAAAAATTGCTAGTCTGATGTCTGAGCACATTACTCGTGTAACCGTCAGTCGTTGGGGCCAATAGATTCTAGTTTTTTTTTTTTAATGGCCCCCGCTATTGGGAGCCTCTCGTACCCCCTATCTAGTTTGGGACAGGTACTTTATTTACACATAATCTTTTCAGAGTTTTATCTTTATTCGACACTCATTTTCATACTCCTCAATTTCTTTTATTCTTTCCTTTTATCCTTCACCATATCTTGCAATTTTTGTTCTATCATTCCTTCTTGCTTTCATCGCCTTCCTTTCGGTTCTAGAGTTGAAATCACGAGGGTTGCGGGCAGTTGCTGACGCGGGCACCGCAAGACAGGTCATCACGGTGATTTTTGGGAGAGGCATATGCCTTGAAGTTGGCACCTATCGACTGTCATCAGGATGATTCGAAACTTATTGACACTTGACGATATAGGACATAGTACGATAATATTTAAAAAAATAATTATATAGAAGAATGTAATCTAATGTGTAATAAGTTTTGATAAAACATGTACTTAATACGGTGAACTTGAATGTTTAAAGTTAGTATTGTTAATAAGTTTAAATCATCATATAAGACTTAAGTACATCATGAGAATCACAGAAACTAATATCAAATTCAGCTCCCTTTTAATCTCATCGTAAAACTCATAAACTAATATCAATTTTCTGTAAGAACAAAAATAAATAAATATCGAAACATTGTCAAGTCTTTAATACAGTAATTAAAGTAATTAATTTCCGATCGTGTCATTAAAAATATTATTGTTTAGAAAACCGTTATATTTTTTAAATTTTCCGTTTGTCACAAATAATTTACTAATTTTTTGAAACTTAGAAAAAAGTAAACCAACTTATCCTTTACTTTTAACGCTAACTTGGTTAAATTTACCGTTTATTTTGAAAGTAGCATATGTTACCTTGCTTTTAAGTCGAGATATTTATTAAAAAGGAAAAGATTTCGTCCAATTGTATTTATTTATTGTTGCCACTTTAAAAACACGGCTCACATATCACGTATTTAATATATATTTAAATATTGAAGGCAGTAAAATTATTTGCACAGTACCTCCCTATTGAAAGGGCACGAGCGACTTCGCTATCGACAAAGGGCTAGGCTAGGGCGGCAATTCATCAAGTGACGTCGTAAGGTCACCGTCGATCCGACCCAGCTATTTCCTTTCACTACTACGGGCTCTTTTTGTTGGACGCCAAATTAATTTGGTGTCACATGTCTTATAAGGCGGAGCACTCACGTCTCAATTCTCTGTCGACCATAATGTGATATATATCCCAAAAAACTTCTTTCGATATTTAACAACATATTCTAAGGATAAAATAATGGGAGAGCTTTTAATAAGACGCATACATTGAGCGCAGATAAGTCTAAGGATAATCATATCAGCTGATTTAATGTAATATATATATATATTATATTAAATTTTTCCAACTTTACGCTAAACCATAAAAACACATATTAAAATGGTTATCAAATTATAATTTTAATATTTAATGGATTTAATGGAATCAGGCGTTATTTTACGGAAATCCATCCAAGTAAGAAAACGACCAATATTCAACCACTTCCGCACATGCAATGGTAGTCGTGCAACAAAATGCAACGCCGCCAGCCCGCTGATAAATGCGCATCTCAATCACTCTGCGTAGTTGTGTAATTCGCATTATTTGCCGCATGCGCTTAGGGCTGGCGGGCGGTGCACTTTGTTGCATGACTACCACTGCATGTGCGGAAGTTGCTAAATATTGGTACTTGTCTTACTTATAATATTAATAATGCAAAACAAGGCATAAAGAAACTTTGCTTTGTAAATAACTTAAACTACCGTTGACCACTGTGACAGTTGCTCGATTCAGTTTCACATTAGTTTGTTCCAAACACACACGAGATAGTCTTAAGATGACCTCGCTTATTGGTCGCCAAGATAAGTTAATAACAATATTTACAATGTATATATATATAAAGCCTTTTTACAAACAAACTGGACACTGGACCATAACTTTACCTTGTAGCTTTCTGAAATGACCAGTTGTAAGACGTCAATGACGTGACGGAATGATACAATAGTATGTCTAATATAAAAGAAAAAAATATGGACGAATTTCATTTTTAAAAACAAAAGTTTTTCTTTTAAATATCATCATCAACGTCGCATCAGCCGACTGACGAAAACTCCAAGGCATAGGCTTTTTCTTTCTTTTCATTTGGTCGCCACTCGGAAACCGTCATCCCCAACGGCCTTCGAATATATATGTAAATAAGAGAAATAGCCTTCAGGTGTTTTCTTTTTACTACAGGAAACATTTATTAAAAAAATCTATAATGCACTAAAATATGAACGCAGCAAACCTCGAAGACAGGCGCATAAAGAACAAACGGGGCGTGTGGACGGTAAACACAAACGCGATCCAATACCTCACTGAGGTCTACCGTAGGGTCAAACGGAAAACGGGAACGATATTATCGATTGTCGCTTTTGGCCCGGTGGCCAGTCGTGACTTACCTTACATGTCGAGCAATGTATACAAAGCATAAGCGATAGCGACTTTACAGAAATGTACATTATATTTATTTATTCATTAAAAATTAATAGCCCACTAAATAAAACATATATGTTCTGATATGTATGTTACGGTCGATTACAATGGGACTTATAAGAGAAGTCTCAAAGAGAGCAACGATTAGCCGCTAGATCGCTTCAGAAATGAGGAGTTCCGCAGAAGAACCTAGATCACTGACGTAGCTCGAAGAAATGGTCGTTTAAAGTGGCAGTGCTTGGGGCATGTCTCGCTGTAGCCGGCTGTCAAATTGATCCCAAAAGATTCTCGAGTGGCGAGCGACCAAGAGCCGCATGTATAGGCCTGTGGTTAGTGAAAGACCTTTGATATACTTTGTAGTAGGCATCTGTCGATCGATATGATGATATGGTGATATGATGATATGATGATGTGATAATATGGTGATATGGTGATATGATGATATAATGATGTGATGATATGATGATGTGATGATATGATGATATTTTAGATATAGGTTATTTATTAGAAAAAAATACTAAATACAAGTGGTCTTACTTTTGATAATAACATTAAAAAACTGTGTTACAAAAAGAAAAGTTTAAAAAGTCACTTTTTTAATTTTAATAATCAATTCATTATCGCTAAGTAACGGTGCTGTTGTGATACTTTTTAATTTGTAATATTTATTTCTTATTTTCTACAGCCCATAGACGCCCACTGCAAGGCATTGGTTTCCCCAAAGATATCTATAGGGGTATATACCATAATCGCCACATTTGACAAGCAGATTGGCGATCGCAGTGTGGTATTATGATACGCTGAGTACCCTGCTGCTCATCTTCTGGAAACTTCTTTGTGAGTAGTGGCAATCCTATATAATTAATGCACAAAACGCGAATTATGTATGACTGTGTTTCGAGAATCGAACACGCGACCTAATATCGCACGGCAGGGTTACCACTGCTACAACTAATTAATTAATCATAGATTTAATATTTTTTTAACATTTAATCAATTAATAAAGTGATCATTCTGATATGTTTCATCGCCGTCGTTTTATTTACCCTTTTCATTACGCCCCCCCCCCCCCCTCCATATATTTCCAATCAGCTTGAAAGTGGCCTGTACCTAATATTATTTTATTTATACAATTAAAATCCGGCAGGTCAATGGCTTCTAGCAGTGAAAAGTTTGTCAGGACAGCTATTTCATAATGAAAAACGATTTTATTACGATTCTAGCGTTATATGATACCAATTGCTAGGATTTAAACATATTTTCAAGAAGAGAGGTTATACAAATACGTGTCAAAATAAAATTTACTCAAGATCTTGTTTTAAATGTAATATTGATAAATACTTTTTAGATAATTTTAAAAATAGAACACCTTGAAGATCTTATGACTTGGACCATTAACAAAAATAGCTCGGACAAAAGGAGTGGGCGAAGAGAGAATGATGCGAATGGCTTCACGATTGTTAATTTAAAAATGGTCTTCGTGTGCTTTGAGCTTAATGAGGGTAGGGATAAGATCTTGATTGGGAAACCAATTTTTATGGCTTCTCAATTCAAATTGATTACGTATTTCCTTGTAATAAATTGTTTTCAGTTTCTACCAGTAAAAAGTTTTATTGTTAAATTTCTCACGACCAGTTATTATTATTTTTTTAATAAGTTTCGATATTTCATCGACCTAAATTTCATACTTTTTTTTAAATATTTTCACATTTAGAAACCAAGTTTGCGTACCAAAAGACAGAAGAAGAGTATAGCACAGGATCATGCAACCATATTTTACTTGTACATTTAGTATAGTGTCAATATAAATATACAATTTGAAAGGCTGATTAAAAGATGTATATGGGAAATTTTATTTAAATTATTCTGTAAATCTATTTTCATACAATTCCATTATTATAATTAAATACAAGATAACATATCTACGCTCCTCGTGAAGATATAAAATCGAAATTAAAATCCAATAAAAAACCACAACGATATCTATAAGTTTATTACATTGAACACGTGAGCGCATGTGAACCGATGTCTTCAAACAGAGCTTGTTTACGATCACTCCCCTAATACGAAACACATTTTTGTCTGTACGATCTTGTACAGATAACATAGAGATTTTTACCACACGCCGTATAATCAGACCAGACGTAATTAATCAAGAAACACAGATCTTATCAGATGAACTGCCCACCAGCGAAGAACGTCTCGTACGTACATTGAATGTTATATTAATGGTGAAATGTATTGTTTTTGTCGTTTCTCTGATATCGTATCATCAATAATCGTGATTCTTTGTGTTGTTTTTACCGAACATAGTTCGTAACATATGATCTTATATCATTTTACTATATGGAAAATATATGAGACGAGTATTGTTCAGTTAATTATATTAATATTGTGCAAAATTCGATGTACATTGATGGATGTTATTTCTCTTTCGAATTTCGTTTCTCTTTCTTTCATCTTAACATTAATCCACCACATTGCAATGGAACAAGACTCTCAGGCAATAAAATGGCAAACTTGGAAAATTCAAAGGTGAAGATGTACTATTACCACATATACCAATAATCCCGAAAGATATGACATTCGAATTGAAACATTTACAGGTGCAACTAGCTTTCGCAATGACAAACAAAGCAAAATTAAATTTAGAGAAACCATACTTTCCACACGAGCAGCTTTATGTTACCTGCTCACGCATCTGAAAACCTGATTTATTCTTTTACACACCAGATGGAAAAACAAAAATATTGCGTACCTCACAGTATTTCAATAATGATCGAATTAAAAAGAAACGCTACAATATTATAATTTTTAACGAAATACTCTAAATCAATAAAATCTCTCAAATATATTGAATTTTTGTGTAAATGTAATCTCCTAAAATTAATTTTAGTTGGTAGCGTTGTAACGCAGGGTAGAGCTAGTAAACAATAAGTAGGAACTAATAAAGTGTTGTCTAAATCACTTCACAAGTGCGTGATCCATCAAGCACGCGTATGTTATATCGTTCGATGAAAACTAAATACTTTTGTTTTAAAAAGTTTTGATGAAAGCATTATAAAATAACGACGATTGTGACACTGAAAGTTTTTAAAACTGGCCAATTAAAAGTTAAAAAAAATTAAATTTGAATATAGAAATGTCATTTTCATAAATCGATTATTCAAATTGTCACGTTTCATCGTAATTATGAAAATACTACATGACATTTTTTTTGGTATGACTTTTTTTAAATACATCTGGTACCACTAGCACTATAAAAACTCTAGAAACTTTACTTAGAGACTTCAAAAAAGATCATACTCACGCTATAGAATAGATCTCCAAAGAAGAATATGCCCACAACTGGACATAATTTGTATAAAAGTGTTATTCATCAATAGATTTTAAATTAAAATATTATATCAGAAAATATATCTAGTAACGAAATCTATAAAAAAGTAATAAATTTTTGATTGCTATTCAATTTACGTAGTGGTGATACAAGAGGCGGTCTTATCGCTCGAGGCGATCTCTATCATACAACTTTTAGATGGAAATGATAGAAATAACGGAAAGGGCTGCGCATATGGATTTGTAATCTTGTGTACGATTCTTTATAAATAAAAATAATTAATCATTGAATGCGTTACTTCGCTGTTTATTATTAGGTCTGCCAATAGGTCCTGTTAGGTATAGGACTCTACCAAAAATCGCCACTATGAGCAGTCTTACTATGCCCGCATTCATCCGCGACCTGCAGAGATATTGACTAAGCCTTTTATCAATCTCAAAGCACTACAAGGGTAGATGAATGAAACTTGCAATCTTGTCACAGGTTCGATTCCTAGGATAAAATCTTATATTATTCACACTTTATGCATATAGCATTGCCACTGCTCACAAATAAGTTTCCTGATGATGGGCAGCAGTGTCCTCTGTGTACAATACCACACTGCGATCGACCATCCGCCTCCCAAGCATGGAGGTTATGGTATACCCATCCATAGATATCTTTGGGGAAAGCTTTTATCATGCAGTAAGCATCTATGGGCTGAAAAGAACGAAGGAGAAAAAGATAATACATATATACACACACACACACACACATATATATATATATATATATATATACTAGCTGATCCCGCAAACGTTGTTTTGCAAAAAAAATATTTTTAATTTTCAATTTAAAAATAAGGGTTGATCGTAGAGGGGTGAAAATTTAGGGTTGTATGTATTTTTGTATGTTGTATCATAAAAAATAAAAACAAAAAATTTCGTCAAAAAAATAAAAAAAAAATTTAAGGGTGAACAACCCTTATCACTTAGGGGTATGAAAAATAGATAGTAGCCGATTTTCAGACCTACTAAATACGCATATAAAATTTGGTAAAAATCGGTCAAGCCGTTTCAGAGGAGTTCAAGTTCGAACACCGTGACACGAGAATTTTATATATTAGATATGTGTGTGTGTGTGTTTGTACATATATATCATATCTCGTCTGACAGGATTTTAACCCGTGGCCACTTGATTATTACTGTTTATTTAATAAAATATAACAATGAAGCAAATAAACACGTCATAAAAACAAATTAAGACGTAAATAAATCACCACAGGTCAAATTATAATACAAGTTATACACAGACGAGCAATAAACGAAAGGACCTCCGGAAAGGTACGTAAGATAAAATCTAATTAGATATCTAGCGAAATGACTTCGATGAGAGACTATAAAAACTTAATTGAGGAATGGAATTGTAGCGATTAGGCAGAGAGTTGCAATGAATTGTTACTAAAGAAGTCGTTCCATTGTCACTTCATCTGGGAACGTTCATTGTTTGAGACAGTGCTCACTAGTACTTGAGTGTTCATCGAATAATTACTATTATATTATCGTTAATAGTTTCTATATTTATTCATTTATTCACACTTTATTGTACAACTATAAAACTATAAATAAAAAAAAATTATACAGAGGTAAAACAGGCCGTTTTATCGCTTGAGATGATCTACGAACAAGTCATATATGTAAAAAATATATGTAATACATTTTTATTAAAGTTATTTGGCCTGTCGTACGTGAGCAGTGGTAGCCCAGCGATAGAGGACTGTGATTTGTGATCATAGGTCGCCGGTTCGATTCAAATGAAATATTTTGGAATATACAACGTGCATTAATTATTGCATATAGAATTTCTACTGCTCACAAATAGATCCCAGAGGATGGGCAGCAGTGTTCTTTGCATACTATAATACCGCACTGATTATGGTATATCCAATAGATTCAGGCGCTACTTTGCAGAAGTCCATACTAAGTAAGAAAGGGACGAACATATAGCTACTTCCGCTATGTAGCAGTAGTCGTGCAATGATGTGCACCGCCCGCCAGCCCGCTGATAAATGCGCGTGCGGCAAACAATGCGAATTACACGACTACCACCGTTAATTCTCTCAACACGTGTTTCACTCCTCCACGGGGCATCCTCAGGAGTAATGTTACACCGGCCAGTGCCAAACACCGTCACCACGTAAACCACTCGCGGGCAGTGCACTTTATTGCACGATTACTGCTATATAGCGGAAGAAGCTATATATTAGTCTCTTTCTTACTTATGGTATATCCCCTCTTAGATAGCTTTAGGGAAGGTAAATGACTAAGACAAGACAAGAGTGAATAAGTTTTTAATAAGCAAGCGTGTAGTATCGTGACCTCGTCATCGCTTAACATCGGGCAAGACAGGTTAAATGTTTAGCCTGTAAAGGTAAACTATGTAAATGTAGACACTGCATTCAATCGCTTTCAAACAATCCTATTGGAATACTATGGAGGAGGCTTTTGTCCACCAGTTGATATCTTATCGTCTGTCTTCTCTTTTCAGCCGATGGACGCCCACTGAAAGGCTTCTTCTTTCTTCTTTTTTTTCTCCTTATATCGCCTCGATGACCCACCCTACGCTCTCTGCAAGCGACTGTTCGCGACCTTTAACTTTTGGAAAGCCTATCCACTCTGCGTCTACCAACTCGTTGATTCTCGATTGTTGATTCTTCACTCGGGAATTTTTGAGTAAAAATGTATTAACAAAAATCAATATTGTTAAACTATCCAAAGATGTGTTGTTTTGAAGTTTCTTATTGCTCCTTCTCTTCTACTGTGGCACTTGAAGCAGAGTAGAGTCAAAAATAAAATAGAGTTACTAAAGTTGACGATAAATTCTATTAAAAGATTCCAATATTGAATAAATTAATTTTATCCTATTTAATTTAAAAAATATTATATCTCTGAGGAATATATGCAGTAATTTTGAATTCATTTAACAGCCTCAATCAAAACAAAGACATGTAACAGATAAATGAATTGAATCATAAACACTGGCAGCGATAAATAACATATCCGTATAAGTTAAGTTGTAATTAGCAGTCACTTGAGATACTTATCAATGGAATGATGAAGTTGTTTTGATTATAGCATCCCAACGATTCGAAAAGGTTTTCATTAATTGCTTTTACAACATTAGAAATAGTCAAGCATTCATTATATAAGCTGTTTATAGAAAGAACCACGCCCCTACAGAACGCCATTTACTACCGCTATCTTTTCAACGAGATATTTAGATTAAATTGCAAGTGATAAGTGGTAAGCGATTACTGTTCAATACACAAGTGTCAAATTTCAAGTGTAAAGTGTCAAGTGACATGTGGTTTTCCACTTGTGACAATTGGCAACTGACAAACGACAAGTGACAAGTGTCAATAATTAAATATCTAGTGTAGTAACAAGTTATACAAGACTGATAACTAGCATGAATGGTCAAGTGCGAAGTGACAAGTTAGAAGTGGTATATGTTAAGTAATAAGTGTAAAATAGCTAGTCATATAAAAAGTCAATACTACTCTACTACTCCAGATTAGTAGTAGAAGTGATAATTGACTTGCGACAAGTGGGAAGGGATAACCGCTTTCCAATATTCGCAGCATGAAATAAATCATAAAAAGCATCTGAGATCATGAAAAGCTTATTTATAAGCTTGTTTGCCCTCAATCTTATTGACTTGTCTATTAAAACGATAGTAAGTTTTGACGTCACTTGACGACATTTGACGTCAAATAAAATAAAAACAGTCGTGTAAGGATGTCAAAAATATCGTATGACACACGATAATTACACTACAAATGCAAGTCACCATTGATTTAATTAAGACAACAAATCAATAAATAAAATTAATACTCTGAATTGTGATGGATTTGCTAGAGAGTACTGCGATAGACCAAATACTTTTAACAGTTTGAAATCTCTTAGTGAATTAGTAAGTAACAGTTTTTAACATTCTAAAATCAAATTCACTTTATAATAACCAATTATTATACAGGGTGATAGGGCTATGCTCGGAGTTTCGCTGCGAGATCGAATCAGTAAAAAAGAGATCCGCAGAAGAACCAAGATCACCGACGTAGCTCGAAGCAATACTTGTCTGTAGTGGCAGTGGG
Organism: Battus philenor; assembly: GCF_028537555.1. NCBI lineage: Eukaryota > Metazoa > Arthropoda > Insecta > Lepidoptera > Papilionidae > Battus > Battus philenor. The sequence goes on along the minus strand of NW_027181737.1, from coordinate 14,573,096 downwards.
CGGGGCACATCGGTGGTTCAACTGATAGCCATTGGGACCAAAAGGTTTTCGAGCGGCGACCACGAGCTAGTAGAGAAGATACATAGTGATCAGTTATAGGCGTGAAAGGAGTAAATGTATTGCTCATTTGGTTTTAATCAATGTATTGTAAACCCTATTCAAACATAAACAGTTTCAAAAATAATATATAAAGTAGTGATAATAAAGTAAGAAAGTGTTTTAAAAATTCGGATTGTTATATATTTAAATAGATTATTATCTCTCTGCAGATTTTATACTGCCGAAATGTTATTGTCAAATTCAAATAGAAAAAATAATTAATGTAACATATATCAGTGTAATCACTTTATAGAATTATTGAATAATAGATATAAAAACCTTAAACTTTTTTGCTTAAAAATGAGCTATACATTAATGTTTTTAAAGCTATTACATCTATAAAGTCGCTCTTTGCGCGGATTGCTGAGCAGCACTCGTGCACCAACTTATCTACAAAAAAACTCCACATCCGTGTAAATCTACTTAAACTGGCAACAGGCTTCGTAGTCTTCAACACCAAGATATTTCACTTCAAAAAGAGCAATTTTTCATAGGTTCTACAAAAATCACTTTGGGGCTACGAATCTATTTTGAAAAAAAAAATCCTTCACATGCGTCAAAATTCAGGAAAAGTAAAAGAGGATAACAAGTATATTTCAATATTCGGTTCATAACCCTCCCCGATGCGAGCCCTCGGCAGCCATCTTTATTTTCTCACTTTTTAAAAATTGAACGCATTATATATATACTAATTAGTAAAAAACGATAATACTATTGAAAAAAAGTCAATAATAAAAATCACCATGTGCAGCGTGGCCGCTATCTTGAATTACCCCAGATCATATTTTTGTAGAGTACATTGGAGTACTTAAAAAAGTATCTCATATATTGCAAGTTTCTATCTCCTACCTTCGGGGAGAGACTCAAATATAGTTTCCGATTGAAAAAAAAAATCCTGTGACCAGTGATGGGGTGTAGAGTGGGTGGGATGTAGTGTTGCAGGATTATAAATTATAATAATAATCATCCTATATATATAAATAAAACTTGAAAATTTCCATAAGTAATCCATTCAACCAATTGGATAAAACTGATTAGGTAATATGCAATCAGAAACTATTTATATATAAGATTGCTTAATAAATTAACTTGGTATCTTAATTGCCGTATTTAAATTGACTTATCTAAGTGTGTATTGATTTTTATTGTTTTAAACATGCCCCGTATAATTGAGACGTGCAATCGAATACGGTGTTGGTAGAGGCGATATATCAGAAAAGGCATTAAATATTTAATAGCAGTTACTTTTTATTTATGTTTCCTCTTTATAATTGCAAATGAACAGGTAAAGTGTTCGATTAATTATGTTTTGAAATTCTTTCGTGATTATCTTGAAGTTACTCTATCGGTGATAATGTGACGAAAGATATTAAAATCATCTAAAAAGCGCTCTTTAGATAAAGTGTTAATTTTTTTATAAGATGTTTCATTTAAAGCGCATATTGCGTAAAAATATAGTTTATTGACTAATTGAATGCTTGAAAAATATTTTTTTAAAGTATACCATATTAAAGACAAATAAAAATTATGAAATATTTAACTATATCGCGAAATTAAAGTAATAATAAATTTGATATATATGCATTTTAATGAAAAAAAAGCTTATTGAATTTACTGAACATATAAATCATAATTTTTTTTTACTTATAATTTTTTCGTTATATATGCTCTATCTAATGGGCATACGAATTATCGCACGCTTATCCTCGACTTCCCAGCCCCTAGCAGTTGTTTGAGGTTATGACCTTCCTGGCTATGCGAATATCTCTATCACTAGGCGCAGACAAATAGTAGAAAGCTTGGGTTTGTTATTAAGATCGCGTGGAATGGACTCGTTTCGGAATGCGGTACACGGAATTCGCAGCTTATTTCACCAGCTCTACATTTCGACTTAGATTCTTCAAGAGCTATGTTTTTATTGAAATTTTAATCATATTAAGTTGACTGGCAGGCAATGTCCATGTGTACTATGTATATAAATAAGAAAAAATATATCGCTCGTTCCATTTTTAAAATTCGAACAACTTTAAATCCCAACAGGCAACGAATATAAAAATTATCATTCAACATTCCCGCGTACTATGGGCCACTTCGACTCACAAGAGGACTCCTACAATCCGACCACGGAATTCGTTTGGGTTTTTGAACATCGAAAATTCAGTTGATGGAATATCTCGAATATACCGGCTGGGTTTTTTAAATTAATATATTTATAATTACGATATATAATTCTACCGTGTTACCAATGTTTTATTTATAAAATATTATAGCTGTTAGTGTTCTTAAATGAAATAAATAAATCATACATTCAAATATACTAAGTGAACAATAAAATCAGGTTAAAAATTTGTGACATACCCATATATCTCACCTCCTCACCTCAATAATATCTATCGCGGGATATACAATAATCGCCACTATTAACAGGCGTGTTGACGATCGCAGTGTGCTATTATAGTTTTTTTTTTATTAATTCTAATTTGTATCGCTAGTGTTTTTTTACGATATTTATTTTTCGCTTAAACTAAATGCAGACAGTTGGGAGAGGGTTGCCGCTATTCGATACGGATCTTTCTTCTCCCAGCTGCGAGGCACGACAGCATTTTATAATTTTTTACAATTTTTTTTACACAATTTTCTCTTATGGGTAATTACAACTAAAATTTATATATATTAACAATACAATTTGTTTACATATTAGTTACTACATTATTTTATTTCAAATCGCTGCCCAAGCGCTACAGACCGTTAAAAGCCTTGAGATTTAGGACAATGTGCCGGACCAACTCATCAAAAGATTCTGCTGTAGATTTTTTTTGAGAAGGTCCGGTAAGTTGAACGGCGGTATATTAAGGTTTTCATATAAGGTCACGTGGTTACGTCTTTTGGATTCGAATCGGGAGCAGTGTCTAAGTAAGTGATGAAAAGTCTGTACTGTGGGGTCGTCACATGGGCAAGTGTCATTATCGATTATTTTAAAACGGTGCAGGTACTGCTTGCAGTACCCGTGCCCGCTTAGTAGTTGTGTGCTATTATAGTTCCTCTGGAAGCTTCTTTGTGTGCATTGGTAATCCTATATATATGCACAAAGTGTGAATTAAATAAAATTCCATCTCGGAATCGAACCCACGTCTGACGATTCTATTTCGTTTATGGTATATTAAATAACATTGCATAAGTAACTTCCAAATTTAAAAATCTTAAATAAATATTTTCCATTTCCAAATAAAAATATATTGGAGTCTTGTAAAAATATTTACAATAAACTTTTTATTTTAATTATGTCATGTCGAGTAATAGAATACATTCACAGCTTCTCAAATAGCTTTCGACGATAAAATAATATGGTATGAAATAAAATTTCTCATATGGCATACGAGAGCGATAAACGTTATTCAAACATTTTAATATACACCTATGACCTTCGTACACCTTTCTATGAACGTAAATACACCCAACGTGATTGCCTGCTTATATACACAAGTTAAGGATACGTGCAAATAAATTATACGGTTATCTAAAATGTTTAAAAATGTTACAAGTATTTTTTTTTAAATTTGATGATACACACGGTCACAGAAATATATAAAGAAGTACTATGATAAATTGAAAAAATAGATGACAACCATATTTTATTAACATGGCCACTATATCAAAACGTTGACTACGAAAAATCTCTGACACATTTCTAATATACGGCTTCAGATTTTATAAACAATATTCCGCAAATCATTATTAAACCACCATTTATTAAATTCAAAATAAATATTAAAAGAGATATCTTGTTGTGTTTCTTCCTACTTCTACTCGACATATGTAATACTTTGCGAAGCAGAGTTGAAAAATAAAATAGATTTAATAAAAAGTTGACAATCAATAAAAGCTCCAGTGTCGAACAAAGGTTATCTTTTATCTTTATTTTTATGTAAAACTAATAAATCGGTGCCTATGATAGTACATGACAATATCTAGTATAAACCCTTAATAGCCTGATTTACGAAAGTGATTTGTTTTTAATATTACTGTGTTTGCTTGAGGGTCTAGATGAAGGGAAAAAAAGATTTTTTTTTTTTAATATCGTTGGAAAGAATATTAAACAACAGTAAAATTCGTACAGCCAACCTATAAAAAAAACTAATAGAAATGTAAAAATTCAGTTTGAAAGATTGGTATCAAAATTGAAACTCTAGGCTATTAAGGGTTAAATTAATGGTCTAAGCATAAAATAATTATTATTTACTGATAAGAATCGCAAGTACTATGAACTTTTTTTCAGCTTATTATAAACTAAGATAAAAATAACAAATAGCATATTTCGCTGCACCTTCTCTCAATTACATTTTTAATCTGTGCTAGCTAACTAAATTTTTTTAGATTATTTTACGTAAACCCTAGTAATAATAAAGATAGAAGTCAGAGATAAAGATGTTTCATGATTTTTTATTCTACATCCACTAAAAATTAAACATAATATTTTTAACTTTGTTAAACATATATTCACCTCAATTCTATTTTTTAATTTTTTTACTTATTCACCTATTATGGGTGATCAGGAACATTTACGGATACATAGTTATTGAACTATATTTGAAATAAAACATGTCACAAAGTCGCATGTAACATATATATAAATATGATATATATGTTAAAGCTTACATTAAATTATTTATTTATCTCACTTAATTACTTTGTTAGATAAGTACTTACCGAATTTCTTATATCTATGTATACGATAACTTATATAAAAAAATGAAGTCATTTTAATTATTTTTGCAAATTTCTATTCAACAACCGCGATATATATTTAAATATATATGTATATATGTATGTGTATATATATATATATATATATAAAATATCATCTAAGCAAACACAATATTTTAATTACAATTAATTAATTTATATTTACTACTACTATATTCTTGTTAGTTAGTTATTGCAATAATTATGTAAATAAACCAATTAATATTAATTATATATTTATCTTTAAAATATGACTATTGTAACAAATTTACTATGTCAAGTGAAGCTTATGTTAATTTCTATTGATAAATAATATCTAAAATTAACATGAGGTAATATTAACACATAAAATAAATAACATAAATGATCATTAACTTTCAATCATAATGAATAAGTCAATCTATTATATATTGTTAGTTTAAAAGATAAATCATGAAACATATAAACAATTAATTATAAAAAAATTACAATCACCGGAGAAACTTTTAATATCTATCTGACGGTGTCACATAAAACCTCTTTATATTTTTATTAGTTTTTTTTTACTTTTTATATTAACAGTTTGTGTTGCTATGCAGTTGTCGCTTGTTCGTTTGTTCTGTCAATCTATTGTTCCGCATTTTTACTGTTACCTAATTATCTAAAATTATAATTAAATTACCACCATAATTTGAATTTATTTATTCCATTTATACAGTCCACACGCTCGCCAACATCTATTGATTAAAAACAACGAGACACCTCTTGCGGATAAGATCAGAGGTATCTGCCGTTCCATTGTTCCGTTCAGAGGGACGAACTCGGGATGCTCTCCAAGTTAAGAATATGTTTAACATTTTAAACGCGAATCAATTTGCTTGCGGTACTATTGATTCTCGATCCAATTTCAATCGAGTTTATTATTCGCAGACTTTAAATCGATTCGAAAAGAGAATTTGAGATTTTATTAGTGTCAATATACCTATATAATCTATCTTGCCATGTATTGCCACAAATCTACTAAAAACACAACAATAGTAATTTTTACGAAATACTCTTCGAGGAAATTATTGGAAAAAAATACTTTTATCATAGAGCATTTAATCTGGTAAGTATTGTTAGAAATTTACAATTTTTTTTATTAAAAACAAAATTATGAATTAATATAAAATAATTAAATTTTGGTATTGGAAAGGGTTTATGTTTTTTTTTTACTTAGCACGAAGGATCCTCGGGAACCTCGTTTCGGGCCGCAACGTCCTACTGTGCTACCAAATCAGGATACCGCCGATTCTTAGATCACCTAGACGAGCGTTCTGTGGTGAGTTTAAAGAAAAAAGTCTGTTGAAATTGCTTGGCTATCATTATCAGTTCGGAATCTAGGATGATCGTAATTTTGTAAATTGTGCAGGCGAGAAAGGTTTTTTTATTGTATTCTAATTGCACTGTACTGTTTCTTAATTAAATAATATATTCTTAAGTGAAAATAACTTAAAGCATCCGGCATATATAAAGATTTAATATGTGCAGTTTATCACAAACAGCTATGTTAGTGAAATCAAAATTTAAGCAATTTATACAAGGTGGTATAAAAGTAATGTCACTATGTGAACGTATATGACTTGTTACAAATAGCGCCATATCTCAACATTTATGATGTAGATGTATAGATATACTCCATTGCTTATTAATAACAAATTCTCTATATACATACATTATAAATGTCAAAGCACGGTGACATTTGGAGCCATTTGTAAAAATTATAGCAAGTTCATATTATGACATTATCTTTGCGCCATGTATATAAACCTATATATAAATAATTAGTTTATACTAAATGTAATAATTTTGTAAAATATAACTGAGTTAAATTCGTTTTAATAACACTGTTAACGATCATAGAGGTTTTTAAAGAACAAACAAAACTTTTCCCTAATTATTTTTTCATTAATACATCGTATATGTAAGATTTTATTTTTTATTAACACTGGCAATTTATATTTTAGAAAAGATAGCAAGCAGTACATAATAAGACTAGAAAATTGTACTGTGAATGACTAAATTATTATTCATACCTTATCAACCTCAAAAGCCTCAGGACACGAACCATCAGAGGTTTTAATATACATTTTCATTCGATGTTTGAACATATGTTCGATTGCAACAAACTGTACCTAGCATCTTTTAAACTAAATGTGTGTTTAAAGTCCGTTTTCATTATCCAATGTTTATCCGAGGGTCCGGTGGATGAGAACACATCTTAACTCCCCAGTCCCGACGACGCATTTGATAGAGTTATGCATTATTAATAAGCGCCGACGAGTAATTATAGGGAACGCTTGGATTTATTGCTTTAGGGCGTCCATCTCACTTCGATTCAATTCGGCGAAACCGCGTGGGGCCTTTGATTGAGACATAGTCTATACGCTAATCATCCATTATTTAACCTTTTTTCAGAAGATATTTAAATATAGACGATTTAACAAAACGTTAACGATAATAAAAATAGTAAGAGTCCATCATCCGTGTTATTGGATAAGTAAAAAATAATACGTATAAGCAAAAAAATTAGGAATATAGACGAGGAAAGAAAAGAAACGTGCGAAAGAACGTGAAGTAATAAAGATTTTATGAAGGCTGTGAGAAAAAGAGAGAAAGGAAGGAGGAAGGGCGGTAAAAATAAATAATGAAAAAAAAATTCACTCGCATTGTAACGTCCTTGTCCCAAACGAAACAGAAGGAACGAGAATAAAAATTAAATTCATATATTTAATTGAATATATATATACAGATAGGGGTCTTAATGTCTGGTAGTGAGTCAGTCCAACCATGCTAATCTAAATTGGCTTAGTTAATAAGGAACTCACTACGTAAAGAAATGTGGCGAGGGATGGGAAGCAATGCGTGAATGTACTCGTAATGTAAATGAATGCTGTGAGAATGACAGAAAATATGTCGGATTAAAGAGGAAAGAAAGAGAGAAATTGTGAAAGATAAGAGAGAGGGGGGATAAAAATGGGAAGATTTACATACCTGTTCTAAAAATAAGAGAGTGGAACGAGAGACTCCCAGTAGCGGAGGTCATTTTTTTAAAAAAAAACCTATGTAGATGTGAAAAACTTTTTGATTTTGAAATTTATTTATACATGTCGCCTAGACATAGACATCTTATAAGACATAAGTAAGAAAAGGACCAATATTTAGCCACTTCCGTACATGCAGTAGTAGTCGTGCAACAAAATTTAGGGTTGTATATATTTTTGTATGCCGTAACATAATAAAATAAAAACCAAAAAAATTGTCTTTAAAATAAAAAATAAATTAGGGGTGGACCACCCTTATCACTTAGGGGTACGGAAAATAGATAGTAGCCGATTCACAGATCTACTGAATACGCATATAAAATTTGGTAAAAATCGGTCAAGCCGTTTCGGAGGAGTACGGTAACTAACATTGTAACATGGAAATTTTATATATTAAGATAACCTCAAAAAACTTTGTAGCTCAACGTGTGTATTCCAGATTTGAAAAAGTTAACGGCGTTATAAATACTGCAAATGAGAAATGTAGGAATTTAGACGGCGGCTACTTAAATGGAAGCTTTTAAGTGCTTTAACTTAAGATAAAGGTCAGGCCAGTTGAAATATATCACAAGGTTTCACATCTTATACCTGATAATGCCGAAATAATTTGTTAATGCACTGGAAATAATAAATCCTTAAGTGGGTTACAAATTTCAACGTTGGTGTTTTAACAACCTTTTACTTATTTAAATTATTATGAATTTGGGATCATATATCGCTTGTATACTTCACGAAAATAGAATTTGGTAGAAACTAAACAGATTGAACTCTACTATGACATTATTCTTTGATTTAAAGTTACGAGTGTTCTAAATTCACTTAGATCTGTGAATAGCGAATAACAACCTAAGACATGTATTTCATTTTGAGGTCAATTTTACAATAACCTTAAAACAATTAATATCAAGCTTTACATTCGTATAAAATGATTTATGTAATGGTTGCGTAGTGGTAAACTGACTGACACTTGCAATCGTAGGTCGCGGGTTCAATTCAGGAGATGAAATCTTATAAAACTCACACTATGCGCATAAAGAAGTTTCCAGAGGATGGATGCATCTGTATCCTCTGCGTACAATACCACACTGCAATCGGCGCATACCAAGCGTGGCGATATGGTATATCCACCCATAAATATCTCTGGTGGGGCATATGCCTTGTAGTGGACATTAAGGGCTGAAAACAAGAAGGAGAGGTATGATAGACTTTTAACCCGTGGCCATTTGCTTTTATTGCTTACTTCACAAAATGATAACAACAAAGCAAATAAAAACAAATTAAGATGCGAGGAAACATAGTAAACAAATGTCAGGTTACTATCTAATTAATTTTAATATGTTGTAATCTGAATTTTATAACGATTTTTCTTACTTTTATATTATTAGTGCGTATTGGTTCTCCAGAAGTAAGAACTGTGACGTGTGATCGTATGTCGCATTTTATTTATTAACGGAATCAGGAGTTACCTTGCGGAAGTCAATCCTAAGTAAGAAAAGGACCAATATTTAGCCACTTCCGCACATGCAGTAGTAGTCGTGCATCAAAGTGCACCATGTTTAGCCACCACCACCACTCTGTGTTTGACACTAATCGGTGTAACATAACTCCTGAAGATGCCCCGTGGAGGGGTGAAACACGTGTTGAGTGATTTGGCGGTGGCAGTTGTGTGATTCGCATTGTTTGCCGCATACGCATTTATCAGTGGGCTGGCGGATAGTGCACTTTGATGCACGACTACTACTGCATGTGCGGAAGTGGCTAAATAATAGTCCTTTTCTTACTTTTGTTTATTAATTATATAGGATTTCATAGCTCACAAACAAGTTTCCAGAGGATGGGCAGCAGCGTCCTCTGTGTACCATAATACCAAATTGCGTTCGCCAACCCACCTGCCAAGCGTGACAATATACAAGCAATTTTGCCCATAGATATCTCATAGGACGTCCGGTAAATTTTTCTTAACCAATTTCTTAAAAATAGGTAGTTGAAGATCAACTGCATAAAGGTAGCAGGCAAGAATGTAATTCAAGTGAAATTGTGTTAATAAATAGATCAACAGCATATATATCTCTGTATGTATGCTGCTCTTTAAGCACTCAAAAGTATTGTTACACCAAAGATATTGTTACGAAAACATACGCCACTATTTAATCGAATAAATACACTTGGCTAAGAGATAATCCGTTTAACGAAACAAAAGGAAACAGAATTCAATTTGATACGATTAAAGTTTAAAATGTCGGATGGGAAGAAAAATAAAAAGCTTTCGACGAACTGTTGACATAGTATATACGGGAACAAAGCAAGCCGGGGACATTGTACAGAATTCCATACGGTCGTGTCTTCTCGCCCGCCCAATAAGCCTCGAGGTGAATGAGGCTTTTGTGATAAAATTAATTGCATTTTTCCCCTATGCACTCTCCCGGCCTTTCGCTTAGCGTTGGCCTGCAAAAATATGACATTGATTATATGACCCTCAAAACTTACGTTATACTCATTTTCAGACATATATTTATGTTTAATTATATATACATATAAATACCCTATTTACAATTTGCGTAATTTCGAACTTAATGCCTTATAGGCTTATTCTATATCAATAAATCTAGAGTGAGTGGTGTAGAGATAACAAAAAAACAAGTTGACATAAATTTTTAATAATAAGAAATTAGAGTACCGACAAGAACCTGTTAAATTAGGAAAAAAAAAGAAATAGAATAAGTAATAATGTAAGACGAAATCAAAACTAAAAATTCTAGAGATGAGAAAGTGAGTGGAAAAAAAAAACAGATAGACAAGAGAAATTAACAATAAAATAATAAGACTTCATAAAGGTTCGGGTAAGAAGAATGCAAAAGTGTGTAAAAACAAATAACAAAAATAAACTAATAAAGATCTGTGAAAAACAATGCATATAATTACCATCGATAGTAGCGTGCCGCCCACCATTTCTGAAGTACTGCAGTAAAACAACAAAGGAGGTAAATCAGAAAATTATAATAAATATTCAAGAAAAGATAAAAACTACTAAAGATGAATAATAATAATTTAGCTACAGAATATATTAAAAAATTAGATACAAAAGTCAAAACATAAAACAAGGAAACAATAATTAAGAACGGAGTAGAAGAATGAAAGGCGATGATTGAAAGAATAACAAGAATGATTGAAGAGAGAAAGATTTTAAGATGAATAAAGATGTAGAAAAAACATTAAAGATATTGTAAGGGAAGAAAGAGGTCAAACGTAAATAAATATATACCTGAAAAAATGATTACCCGGACTTGTAACGTCGACATTACAAGTCACAGCTAGTATATAAATGTTAGGAGTTGTAAAAAACAAACAAGACACCGACTTAAAAAAAATAATCACAGTTGGTTGACTTTAACTTAATTTTAAATATTTTACGATTTAAGTTAGTAAATAGTTTAAGAGTAAGAAACAATGTAACATGCGAAAATGTGATCAAAAAAAAATATTTCGGAAAAAATAAACCTAATTGTAAAAACAAAGGCACGGACGTCAATATATTTGAAATACGGATTCTAATAATAATAAAAAGGTATATAAATGGTTAATACTACATAACATAAAATACTATATACTTATATAATACGAATTGCGCTTGATTGATACATATATACATATATATGTGTTTGTGCATGTGAATGTGTAGCTCGTGTAAATGCAGCTTTTGTACGACTTTTGACACTTTTTTATCGGCGACATTTTATTATACTATATAGGATGATCTGAGATCACTGTCAATATCTGCTTGATTTATAAGATCATTTTTTTTCTTATGTAATTTTGTTATTAAGATTGGTATATATGAAGATATCAACAAGATAAAATAAATAAAAGAAACACTTACTCGGCGGCGTTTGTTCTCCTCGACCCCCTCGCCGTATGTTCCTATGGCGCGGTGCAGCGGTTTCACTGCGGTTTCAGCACTATAATCAATCAATATGCAAATTCACCATTCACAACATAGCTTGTCAGAAAGGAATACAAAGTATGAAATGGAATGCAAAACATTATAACGAACAGAAGAGGAGTAAATGAATGATATTATGGTTGAAGGAAAAAGACTATGGAAATAGAAAAGAAGAATTTAGTAAATCAATTATTATTGTAACTGTTATCCCCGTGTACTCAGGACAGGGGAAGTGCGATAGGCCTCCCATAGCGGGGGCCATAAAAAAAACATAGCTTGGCTCGCTTCCTTTAAGGACGACGACAACTTGCGCCCATAATTCCAGAATCTCAGCATATTAGTGGTGCATATTGTTATAAAAGCAAACAAGACTCAGGAGTAGAAAATGGTGACCTTCAAAAGTAGAGATTCAATTAAGTAATACATTCAGGGAAAATAATACAAAGCGTAAGGTGTTGAAAGTCAAATTTTTAATCGGCAAAAAAACATGAATAAAAAAAATTGAATTAAACAAACTGTAATAAACAATGTAAATAACTGTGATCTGGCACTATATACGAGGAATGGAGGGGTACGAGTAAGAGGATTTGCAATAGAGATTGCAGATTATATGGAGCATAAAAGAAAGGTATAAAAGAAAATGTAAACAATAAAAGAGAATGCAGAATAAAGTTTAAAACTTGAAAACCTTTTTTTACACAATTTTGTGACGTCTCTGTCAAAGTAGGTTGAACATCTACAGAAAAAGAAACATTGCTTGACATGAGGAGGTCTGTAGATGAACGAAAGCATCCGACTTAGCTCAGAAGGTTGGCAGGTTGTGGTGATAGTGGGCGGGGCACACGTCAGTCAGAACAGATAACCTCTGGACTCTTTGGTTTCTGAGGCGGAAACCGCTGATCCATAGGAGAAGCTTATATCTAGCATAAGAGCTCCTAGGGTTAAAAGATGATTTGAAATATCTTCTACTAACTATCCACACTGCTTACTACCCCAAATCATTATTCAATTACGTATTAATAGTTATATATTTATAATAGCATGTGGTAAAATAAATACCATACAATATTTTTGCGATAAACAACTCTTAAAGGTCTTAGTAATAAAGTTCAAATTGGAGTGTAAAGTTACTACGTGTATGTTTGCAGTAAAACGCAGCAACAGATGTCGTAATCGACCCTAAACAATTTCAAGGGTAATCCGAAATTGATTACGGTATTGTGTAAATTCGAGTCCATAAGCGGATTTTCTTTAAATGTTTATTTTTTCTTTGAAAATGCCTTACGAAGGGACCTGCGAGTGGAATTTGCGTGATAAGATTATATCTGTGAAATTGATTGACCAGTACAAATCAATTGAAAGCGACGGAATTTGCGAAGGGTCTTTCGTAGGGGACTTTATCTCAAAATTTAATTTACTAATATGATGAGGTAGGAAATATTTAGAATACGGTTATAATAATAAATATATATATATATGTCTTGTCTTCTTTATTAATGTAGATTCTACTGCACGGTTCCCCTTTTATACGTTTACGAACAACTAGCGCCATCTGTTGACACCAGCCGAAACTATTGAGTTTAACACATTTAATACGCGTTTATATATAATATATTTTAAAATTAAATGATATGAATATACTCGTGGACATTTTCAAAGGGACAAAAGATGTAACTATTAAGCACTAGAAACATTTTTTCGTAAGAATAAAAATTGAAGGTCCAGAAACAATGGAGCAGCTTTCAAACGGTCGTATTAGAGGTCTATAGAGAAGGTATATATAACGTTTGACGTCGTATAGCTGAAGTGAGAATGATGATGGAAATCGGGGAACTAAAAAAAAAAAGAAGGATTATTTTTGCGGTATGAAGTCGAATTATAAATGAAGAGATATGCAGAAGAAAAACGGTCAACGATATAGCTCAAACAATTACTTGTCTCAAGTGGCGGTAAACAGGCACATCGCCCGTGTTGGGGCCGAAAGGTTCTTGAGTTGCGACCACGAGTTAGTAGATGCGGTGTACATCCCCTAAATGGACAGACGATATAGCGTTGCAAGAAGTCAGTTGCGGGCAGTCCAAGACTGGTCGTCGTGGCGTTCGTTAGAGAAAACCTATGCTTGGTTGGCATCTATCAAAAGGCTTTCTTTCGACTGGATCTACACAATCGCCATATCGGAATTTACAAACACCGCGAGTTTAAAGAGATAGGAAGGCAGTTAGCCTTGACCTAGTATGTGTAACTTAGATCGGGAACTCTACCGAGATCTTCGACTCATACCTTTACGATCACTTAGGCGGGTGTTTTAACAACGACGCCTTTGTGTTTTTTTATATTGCCGTTGATTTTGCACACCTTTCTTTCACCTTACATGCGGGATAAGGACGCTGTTTACATGGGTAAAATTATTAATTTTAGATTTTTATTTTCTTTTTTGGTGTTTGATCGTTTTTCGTTTTATCTTTTGTTTTTTTATCTTTCGGCCTTCACAATATTGATACTGTTTGAATTTCGTTCAGAGTTCCTCTCCCATCTCTCCCCTCGTTTCCAAGATATCACAGATTTGCTTCAAGTATCACATTACTTTGCTATCACATACCTACTTAATGTCTATGTCTTACTATCTCGTTTTCATTTTTTCTTATTGGTTTTTACTTAACAGTAATATTAATTATTATTTATGGATCACAGTAAGGACTTACCCAACTTAGCCTTACATAACTTAGTCTTGGACCTTGTATTCAGCACCTAAGAAGACCGAACCTTAACTGAATAAAAACCTTCAGCAACGCTTCTATCTGATATCATTGGGTGTTAGCGTCACTTGTGGTTTAAGAGTTGATCTTGCTAGTGTGTTCTAGAAGGTGCGAATTTTCTTATATTTGGTTTGTCGCATCGTCCGAAGGCTTGTGAACGTGTTTCAATCTCAGGATGACAAGGCGCTTGAAAGTCCCTCCAGGATTGTTCGTTAATTATATATGGCGGTATCTACAATAATTAATTATTATTACACAGGTTTTTTTATTGCAACTGTTTTTGGAGACCTCTTGTTCCACCCATATTTATTTAGAAACAGGTATTTGTTGGAGCAATGAAGTTTTCAGTTTCCTTTTTTTATTTACAATCTGTTTTCTCTTTTATCATTCTTCAACATGCCCTCTATTACATTGTTTCTGTTTATCTTTATTCATTTCATCCTATCCTCAGTCACTATAGTCTAAATCTATTTTATTATTTAATTTATTACATTTTACAGCTTAGATTATTTAACTATATACATTTTCTACTATTTTATTATTTCTGTTGTTAAATATTTTATTTACATTTTGATTTATTTTTTTGACCTTAGAAGGTAAGCGGCTAATCATAATAGTAGATACCGTAGACACTGATCCTTCGAAACAAATTAAATTTAATATATTATTCTTTTTCTTCTTTACTTGATCAAACCGTTTTGCGATGTACTTTTGGATCAGCGACATCTGTCGAAATAAATACAAACCACAATTCGAATATACCTATATAGGTAAATATATATTTAAACAATTTTGTAGTTCGATTGATCTAAAGATAATACCGTTTAAACTTCTAACTGTACAAGTATTAGGTTCTATATTTAAATAGAGCTTAAAGTTTTACCAAGTATTTACACAGGATGTGGCAAGCTCGTGGGCGATTGGTACGACCTAACGAATTAAAATAGGTTTCCGTGTTTGTTATCTGTGGTCAGCCTTTAAAAGCTTCAGGATTTTATTTCAGCTTGACCAGTAACTCGTTAAAGAATCTATTTTTACGAAAACGGGAGCTCTTGACTAAATTTAAGAACTGGTTTTTTTTTATGAACACTTCGTTTTTTAGATATTTTTAATAATAGTCAAGTGTAGTTTATAAACTTTTAAGTATATTTAAGTCAGGTTTCTTTTTAATTTTACATACATATAGAGACTTTGATATACGCATTCCCAATATAAAATCCACGCTACTTTAAAACTGTTAAATATATTTTGATGATCTTTTACTTTTGAATTCCATTGTTTTTCTTTCACAAGAAAACTGAAAAGAGGGAGGTTTAAAATGTTTTACTTTATGAATACGATACGTAATAAAACTATGATTATTTATTGATATGTTCCTACCATTGGGACAAAAATCTCTCATGGAAATCATCATCATTTGTTCCTATGTCTCAAAGATGGGACAGAGGGCTTACATAATACGTCGCCATCTCGAGCGTCGTCTTGAGCTTCGCGCATGAGCATGTGCGAAGAAAAGCGCGAAGCTCTCATGGCAAGGTAACCTCATAAACACCGTAAACAAGCCTTCGAACTTTCGCGAATCAAACATTCAATTGTCAGTAATTACCCTCAACCACACTTACACATATAGGATTGTAGTAAATAGTTGTAAAATTTTAAAAATGGACGTAATCCATTTGCTATTTTTGATTATTAATTATTAATTTTCTATTTTATTATTATTAATTCAACATTTTTTATTTATTGTTATTTCATTTGCACGGCTTCCTTTAACGCTAAAAAGACGCCAATCATTGAAAATCATGGTCAGAGGTCTTTTTGTACATTTTTAGTAACTTATTACACTTTCTACTATTTTTTTTGTCATGAACAGAATTAAAATTAAATTAAATTAAAATTTTGTTATCTTTGACTGCAAAGTACTATTTTTTTATTGTCATTTCATTCGCACGGCTTCCTTAATTGCTAACGCTGGTCATTAGAAATGATGCCGTAAAGATATTGTATTTATTTATTTAATATTCTTTATTGTACACGTTAATATACATTTAATAAGTATTTTATATATTTTTAGAAACTTTTTAAGGATTTTTTTTATCATAAAGAGGATATTGATTAAATAAAATTAAAATATTGGCAAAAAATTGGCAGCGAATGAGCTTTTACGACTATTTCGAATCATGCTGTATACAGGTCTGTCAATAATTGCGTACAACACCCAAATGAAATAAAAATTAACAGAAAAAATCACACACAGACATACATGTCCATTTAATTAAATTTAATCGTATAAAAGAATAGAAAATTACGTAATGTGAAGTAAATTTGTAAGTCATAATCGGTTATAAGAATTTCACAGGACGAAAGGAAGGGGAAGTCCCTTAATGGAAGTTAATTAAGTCCACATTGAGAGAGGCTGGGCGGATTAATTCAACGTCTCCTTGAAGGATTAACGGGGATTTGGAATGATTATATAAAGCACCTTTTCGACGGAAACCCGGTGTAATTATACATACGTAATTATTTTGTAATTTCACTTGTAGATTATTATAGGTGGTATAATATAACGTTTTAATGATTTATAATAAGTTAAGGTAGTGTTTGTTACCTGTGATACTTTCAATGGGAATCTCACTTCAGGCCTCGTTGTCACTTAACAAACCATGGTGTGTATATATATATATATATAAACACTATTTAATAAAACAGAATTTGTTGTATTAAATAGTGTTAATATCTTTATACACTTTATCATTGTTCATTATCTTTTTAACAAAGTCAATCCAGAAATGTCATACTAGTATATATATTAAATGAACAAACTTGACTGTTGTTTCTCATATAGCCTATAGTCTCCTACTGCAAAGCATAGGGCCTCCCTAAAGATCGACACGATGACTTGTCTTGCACTGCCCTCATCCAGCATCTTGGTCCGTCTAGTGGGGGGATTCCCCGCTTCTACCTGCTCGTGGCCACTTGAGAACTTTTCAGCCCCAACTGCCGCCATTTGAACCGATTCGCCTCACTCACTGTCACTTCTGACGACGATTTCTTCGAACTACATAAGTGAACTTAGTTCTTCTTCTATTTTTACACTTAATTATTTACATATTTTCAAAAAAATCATTTACACACACACACACACACACATATATATATATATATATATATATATATATATATATATATTTAAGTATGAGCAGTGGTAGTCTTGCAGTAAGGACTAAGATTTACGATAGTAGGTCGCGTGTTCGATTCGCGGGATACAATCTTATATAATTCACACTTTGTGCATTAATTATACAGAATTTCTATTACTAACAAAGAAATTTTCCAGAGGATGGATCTGCTGTCCTCTGCGTCCTCTCCGTCCTCTGCGTACCATGCTACCTTACTGTGATCGATACCCCGTCTGCCAAGCGTGGCGATTATTGTATAATATCCCCCATAAATATCTTAAGGGATGCATATGCCTTGCAGTGGGCGTCTATGGGCTGTAACAACGGGCTATGCATGTACTATAAAAAGTAAGTATTATAAATAATTTCTTAAACTACTGTTATGTTAACCGTATAGGAGTGATATCGAGTGGTTCACACCAAAGCCAATCGATTTGTTACAGACGCGAACTACAAACATTCTAGTGTTATGATTTATACAATAATTAAAACTGGCCACATTCAATATCCGTGTTATAAAAAGCATTAAATTATTAAACAATGACTTTGCGATTCTATATTTAAATTATAAGTCTATATTCAACAACGTACCATACCATGACCGTTATAGGAACGTATCAAATTATCTATTTGTTTAATACGTAGATATTACAGATACTATATGTATATAATCTTGCCATATAAAGGTAGACTCCTGGAAGTGTGATATAAATAATTAAAATTCATCTCTTGTATATTTAAAATTTAGTAAATTTGAAATAATTATGTCAAAGGGCACAAGGGCTTTAGCACAAGGTTTCTTGTTGCCCCAGATGACATTTTGTCTCAACCATGTCGTCGGTCACCTAGTGGAGAGCTATCCTTGTGATATGCTCTGTCTACTGCCACTTAGACTATCAATTTTTCGAATTACGTCATTCTTCAAGAAAATATTGAAGATACCGCTGGTTTAAATATTTCTACAAATCTGTGATATCAAAAAATAAAGATAAATATTGGAAAATAAAAATGTACCTAACCACCTAAGAGTAAAACGATGAGGAAAGGAAAGCGATGAAAGCAAGAAGGAATGAAAGAACAAAAATTGCAATATATTGTGAAGGATAAAAGGAAAGAATAAAAGAAATTGAGAAGTATGAAAGTGAGTATCGAATGAAGATAGAACTCTGAAAAAATTATGTGTAAATATAGTCCCTGTCCCAAACTAGATAGGGGGTACGAGAAAAAAAAACACTACTACTCTAAATAATTCCAAAGTAATAACAACTCTAGATAATTCCATTTATTTTATTCCAAGCTGGTTTCGAAATTTCAAATAAATAAATACTAGAGTACAATACATACTATAAACTAAAGCAGCGTTTGCCGGCAGCGTCAATATTTCTGCGTTTCTCCAATTTCAATTTCTTTCGATACCGTATCGAAGCCGATGGAATGAGAACCGTGACATTATGCAAGAGAGCGGCATCGCGAAATATTACGAAAGCTTGTTTTTTTTATTTTCCATAATTCGAATCAATATTTAGAATCCTTTGTGGTATGCTTTTTTCGAATTTAAATAACTTTAGCCGAAGCATTGTACATACAAGAACAATTATGTGCTATGTATCTACAATAATACCCCGCTTTACGCGACCCCGTTATACGCGGTTTCACTATAACGCGAATTGCAAATTTCGCACTCAAATGCCTCGAATTACGCGCAAGAGTGCATATAAATATAATGTAGTCATCAACTTATCTATGGTGTCTTGACCATCTGTCAAACAATTAAAAACAGTGTTGGGTGTTATGAACGTATTTTACAAGAACGTAAACAAAACGTTACCCAAAAGACAATAGATGTATTTTTCCGTAAAAAATAAGAGTATGTGTTGCATAAAGTGTTCCTAGAATTAAAGTGATTGATTAAAATGATTTGTATTTTTTTGTAATAATTTTTGACTATGTTTAATCATAAACCTCGTTATACGCGAATTTCAGTTAACGCGATTTTTTTGGAACGTATCCCTCGCGTAAAGCGGGGTATTTCTGTATATATCATTTCAGAGATAGGACGCCCACTATTGGACAGAGGCCTATCGAATAGATTTTAAATAAGACCTGCTGGAAACAGCCTGCTCTAGGTGTCTTACAATGATCTTGACAAGGTTGTCTGTCTACCATAAGGCACTTGGTGACTCCGAGGAATATCCTCTCCAGGACATTATATATATTATTATCTACAAATACACATTAGCGTAATAGAATATAGACTTTAAGTACTACAAGATAAGTGTCACTTTAAATTTAACGATTTTTCGTATACAATTTATCCAATTATTCTCCTTTGATCAAAGAAAAACACTTTTACACAATTCTTCACAATTGATAATCAATTTCAACATCGTCAGGCAATCTAGCAAGTCAAATAATGTTAAGAGATTAATCGTAAATAGACTAATATTTCATTTACCTTATGTAGGTATTAAAATATATAATCTCTTAATAAATTTCCAACATTTATATAAGCAAGTAAAACAGTACAGCAATATATAAAGGCTGATTATTTGTGTACTTATAAAGCCAACGTTTAAACTTGTCTCACAAAGAATTGTAAAGGTTAAAAGGCTTCCACGTTATCGGTAGTACACCCTCTATACTTTTGCGTTTCATAGCAGCAAAGGTGCCCCATTAAACTTTTGTAGCGAAATTCCCCGGATCTGACGGCAACATTGCTAACAATGCATGTCGCAGTCAAACTGTTCCGGCTCGGGCGTTTCGACAATGCCCGGCTCGCGTTCAACTTCGTACACGCCCGTCGTATGTTACTGTCATAATTCCGTTTCCGTCTTGGGTGGAAGTAGGCATGTAATTCTTTAGGCGTATCGTATTTTTCCCACTTCTGCTTTTTATTTTATACCCGAGGCATAATTTTGAATAATATTACATTACTCGTTCTTAAATAACATCAAAAATTATTTTTAACAAATTTTAAAAGATAATGTATATAAGAATTGTGCAAATGAAAGCGAAGGTATCTTTATCTCTTTCTCACAGTGCTGCCATTAAGGGGAAAACAGTTATTTAATTATCAAAAATGATCAAAAATAAATTTAATTATTGAAAAAATCTATATAGAGAAATAATTCTTACTTACCTTAGTGAGCGACATTCATCTCTTTTTGTGTCTTAATAATTTGTGAAGCATTCTAAAAAAATAAATTTCAGAAGACTTATAAAGACTTAAAACATTATACATTTGACATTTAGCTATGAAGTTCGCGCGTTTGACAGTTCGATTTGAACTTCGCGCTTTTGACAATCCACATTCACATTAATAGTATATTGTCGTTTCATAGCTGCTTGGGTCAGTATTCTGTGGATAAAAAAGTATTTATTTCTGGTTAATCTCTGAAATGTGTTGACAGGTCAAATACTTTTTGTAGTACATAATCTTTCAGGGTACCTAGTGGAGAAAGAAAACAATTCATTTTATTCTTATTAATATTGAAAATACCGGTACAAAACAATGTGTATCTTAAATATTAAAATATACAGAACATATTACTTTAAAAAATATTCAGCTAATAATTTTTTTAGGTATTTTCCTATTCGATTCTTTAATTGAATTTAAAAAAATCTAAAACATTTTTAGACTAAATCAGAGAATTCCATTTGGTAAGCAATATTACTATATACGAGTATATCAGGGGTAGCCAAGCTCCTTGATAGTTGGGTCCATTGTTCGAAATTTGAAAATATCGAGCCGCAATTTAATACGCATTTAAAATACGAAAACTAATATTTTCATTTACAAAAATAATATTCATTGAAATTATATCAAAAGTACAAAATATGTGTATTGAAGTTAAATATATGCACACGTATATGACAGCACTCCTAACAATACTTAAGATGTCGGTTAGTTAATTATGATCGTTGATTGGATTTCGCTAATTTTATGGTGGAATATTAATAATAATGCTCACCAGTAATTTGTTTCGATTTTCCAGAAGCTGATATAGATAGTAAAAATTTAAAAATTGAAATAATTCGAAAATAAATCGCAGCCAAAAATATTTGTTCAAATAGCCGCAGTTTGGCCACCCCTGATATATATATTAGATTTCCTAGTATTTCCCAAAGGCTCGACTTCTGTCTGTACGTCCAAATTTATCGCATGAAAGCACGTCGTATAGTTCCTCGATATCAGAATCCTGTCATCAAAAGGAACCGGTAGCAGCTTGGCGCACATGATCGACGGTTGGTTGCGTTTCTTATCTATTCCAGATATCAACGTGCTACGTTCGTTGTTCAGTACACGACATACGGCTGTGATCTGTATGTCCTGGGTTTGATTCCCAGCAAAGTGAACAACATATTCTATATATATATATATATGCTTAAATAGGTGAATGTAAATCTCATAACTTGTCAATTAATAATTAATATCCTCTCTCCTATCATTCCTTTAAGTTTTTATACCTATAACATACATAATATATAGCATGGCTAAGTGTATGTGTATCTTTATGTATATAGCCCCGATAGCATATGTGTAAGTGTAGTTAAAAGTAATTACAATTGGGAGGTCTATGGTTGCGTGGTTGAAGGCCTTATGAGGTTGATTTCCCATGAGACTTTGTTTTATTAAATCCATTTATTATTTAATTGATGATCGCATAAAATTACAACAATTGTAATGTTATGAATGTAACATATTTGATGTAATGTAACATGTGTTTTGGGATAGAGTGATATTTCTCGTATGGTTAACCCTTTGGTTACCAGCGCCGGAGTTAGTCGGCATCCATTTGACGTTTCTATTGCATTGTTATGAATTGATTTCTCTTAGGGTGCAATTAATTTTGTTATTGAACGCGCCTTCAGTTGAAAAGTCTTTTGAAGTGAAGTGCGTATTTGGAAACTAAAACAAAAAAGTTAAAGATATATAGTAAGAAATCATTATTGCAGCAAATAGCAATTGGATATATTAAAGTTCGTTACATTAATTTAAAAGTTTATTTGCTGTTTTGTGAATAAAATATTTTTACACCGTTATTAAAATGTCACAGAAAAGATCACGGAAAATTTCATTATCTACAGATTTGACTAATTCTGATAACGAGAATCAATATAACATACAACACAAATGGGAAAATTCGAACATCAGCTTACCGCCATGCAATATGCACACTTCACACACAGCGCGCTGACCGTTTTAGTAGCGTTACTTCGGCAGAACGGAGTATGGTAAGCAAATTTTTCAATTCATCTATAAAAGTATGTGTATAAAATAAAATAAATCAGGCGAATACGGAAGTTGCAGAACAATAAGAGCTGATATTTTGATGATTTTTATTTTACAAAAATTTCAGCGATTTTGTAACAATCGAGTTTTCGTGTGTTTGAAACACAAAGAATTTTTTAAAAATGGTTTGGGATGAGCCAAATGATATTCAAAGTTTTGACAAACAGACGGCAAATTTAATATTATCAGACAGTCCTACCAACCTACCTAGTCGTAGTATATATATATATATATATATATATATATATATATATATATATATATATATATATATATATATATATATATATATATATATATATATATATGTATATATTAAAAAGAGCAACTGATGGACCTGAGGTTAGGTTCTCTATGGTTTCCCCGAATTGAAATATATTAACGCGATTCGAGTGACCTAATCCGAGGTCTTCGGCTCGGTCAGGCTATCAAACACGTTCTGATTTAATAAAAGCCCACACCAAAGAAACATGTGTGCTTTTTGTAAATAGCTTTCATAGCTTTACTACTGTAGTAGAGCAACTGACTCCCAACGTATTATTATTACTTTAAACTTATTTATATTACCCAAAAATAATTCTTTAATTAAATTTTTTAAAACTGTTTCTGAGAAAAAAATTGTGTTTAAGGTTTCTTCTCCTTGCTTTTTTACCGTTATAAATCTGCGCCAACCTAGAATCTATACCAGTTTCACTAGGCCGAGTTAACTGTAGAAGAATGATTTGATGAAGTTAAAATATGGTAAGAATTTTGAAGCTGAACCGATTAAAAAGTACTTCACTACGATTCTGTTCGCCCCTAGAGCTGAGAGCTTACTAAAAGCGAATTCTAATGGACGCATTAAAAACCTCGTGGGAAAAAAAAAATCAATGGTCTCGGCTTTTAAGCCCACGAACGGTTTTGGGTTAAAATGCAAAGTGGAAACTGTATTAAAAGCGCGTTAGTTGGAAACTCTATTAGTTTTATCGCGACGCAGTTATCGAGGCTTCACGGGTGGCTGGCTCCGTCATTCCCGCGTCCCGTGCGCTCGTTACCACAGTATATATTTACAGATACACCAATTCACGTATTCATTCAACACACAAATTCAATAACAGAAAAGAATAGAAAATGGTAGAAGCAGCGATTTAAACTCCCTGACTTTAATTTACTGTGTAACACTTGTTCATAGCTTTTAAACATTTTTTTGTTATTTCGGACCCGTTTTTGGGGCTTCTTGTATTTCTATCATTTCTAGGACAGGGAGTTTTTTTTTATTATTTTTTTTTTACTTTGTATTTTCTAATCACTCTTCTCTTCCGTTCGTTACAATCTCTATTTACTATTCTATTTTTAAAATTTTCTTTCATTCTCTTACCATTTATTTACATTCCATCCACACCTCGGCGCTCTGCCTTTTGGTATATTATACGTAATTCAAAAGTGCGTGTATATAATAACTTAAATAAAAATTTGGGCTATATCATTTGAAATGGATCATCTGTAATATACTACACTATGTATGAATGGTGATAAAATTATTATGTCAGTACAAGAACACATTCTGTTACAGATAAAGGTAAAAAGGCGTAATGTATGTTATCGTTATATCAACTCTGTTTATATTTTTTTGTAATTCGACGTCGAATGTTACATTGTAAAGTGTTTAGAAATGAAAGCACTTATGTTAAATTAAAATCTAGAATGAAGGTTGTTTATTGGTCGAGTATTGCTTTTATATTTTGCAAGTTTAATTTCGTGGAGACAAACAATTAGTGGGAATATAAAAGCTTACTGACTGTATAAAATTAGATATAAAAGCTTTAAAGTGGCGAAAGAATAGCTTATTTATTTATTGTATGGCTATATAATAGAGCAAGTGATAACATCTAACCGTGCCGTAATAATTTTACCGTGTGTACCAAATCAAATGCCTGGTACTAAATAACAACAAATTTATGTCTATTAATATGTAATTTACATAGATACGTTTAAATATAAAAAAGTAATTTATGATAGAGAAATAAAAGAAATAGGTGGCAGATTTATAAATTATGCAGTCAATTAGTATAGATGGCAAAACAATGAGACGACGTTTACAATGCCGACATTTCAAATAAGGAATCCGCTCAAAGGCGTACCGATTTCGAGTTTGCGACGTAATAACTCAAATGATTCGGTACCGTGCGGTCCAACTTCGTACCGTTCCAATTCGAAGTTTCTTGTTTGAGTTGAAATTAACGTTATCTATATTGTAGAGATTACCGGTTGAATTAAACGCGACTAATTTATTGCGCGCTCATTTTGTTATAAATAATAATTACAAAAATAAATCATTCGAAATTCAGACATATTTTTTATTATAAACATGCATCAACTATGTACATACATACACACATTAAACATACTTTAAATGAAAGATTATTACGAAGGTTTTCTATATTAAACGGTTTTATTTAGTTCGACCCGTACGGAATTTATTTGTTTATTTATTTGGGTCAAAATTAGAAATTGAAATTTAAGCACCTTCCCGTTGTCAGATTGATCTGAAATTTGGTACACACATTTAATTTAGATGACAATACATTATAAATCTAAGATGGCCGCCGATACAAAATGGCGGATTACATATTTTTCCTTAACCCCTTCAATATGGGTATCAAATGAAAGGGCTACACTAGTAAAACACGACGATTATGTTAAAATTTAAAATTCAAGATGGACGCCGTGCCAATATGGCGGACTAGGTACATATTTTTCCACAACCACCACAATATGGGTATCAAATATAATCGTTTTAAGAATCGTTTAACTTAAAAGTTTTTTTTACCGATATTTATTTTATATCGTCATCATCATATGATGACGCCCTCTGCTTGGGATAGGTATCTTCATAATATCGCAATGATGATTTTGCGCTGCCAGTATTCAGTGTCTTCCGGCGACCCTTTGTCGCTAGTCCACCTAGAGGAAGATCTATCCACCTGCTCGTGCTCGTTATTCAAAATCCTTGCTTAAGCGATGTACTCCACGCACTGTCACTTTAAATGAGCAATTCCTCGAGCTACGACGGTGATTCTGCTACTTCTGGGAATGTTCTCATTTCTTATTCGATCTCGCAGCGAAACTTCTAGCACAGCCATCTCTATTACTCTCTGGGTGAACTTGAGACTTCTTATTAGGCTTGTCGTAATTAACCACCTGTCGGATCCGTATCTCATCACTGGCAACACATTGCACCTTCGTTATCAGACACTCCGGTATTTTCTTATTAGAGTAGGTATTATACCAATTTAATTTAGTAACGTTGATGTGAGATATGATAATGTTATTTATATTATTAATTTAATTTTTCACACTAGCAACACTACCGTGTTTTTATGGCATCTAGCAAATTACAAATTAATACACTTTATAACAAAATTAAATAATTTGTATTACCTCATAAAATGTTTTTTTGGTGATTAAATTCTTCTCCTAATGATCTAGTCAGAAGTAGTGAGTTCTTAGGTAATTTAATAATATCCACTAGTACTGCGAGTTGGTTGTGGTGGTATTTATTCTTCACCACCAAGGTGCCTACATGTAAATAAGAAGTAATCTCTCAGCTTTTCATAGATTCGCCGAACGGGAGCCGGGTCCATGGTATGGTAGGTAGAGGGATCTAGAACAGTGCTTGGGGCCAATTTGACTCCTTGCAATGTTCAAAGCGCGCCCGTGTTAAACTTTACTGAACCCATTCCTTCCCTTTCTTTATAAAATTTTAAATGATTCCACCAATGCTCATTTGGAAGCCGGTTCCAAAAATAAAATGATATTCGCGCCAAAGTTACTCAAGTATATACGAAAAAAAACAAATCTAAAGGTAAAGGAGATAATAAATATTAAGTGAAAAATCACTCCACGTATTTTCGTCAACAAATGTAAAGCTGCGTAATATTTTGAATTTAAAACAAACTTTTTAGATTAAAAAAGATATGGAGTAGACATTCTACTCTTGTAAATGTTTTGTATTAACAAGTTAAATATTATTCTGTAAAACAAAGCTGAACGATAAATCTTCACTTCGATTCTCATTTTAAAAGTTATTTCATTTTACCACAAACAATCGTTTTGCGCCGATTCTCTGAACGGCTACAAACCTAAATTATGTTATTACAGGCCGTTAAATATTTAGCAGTAAAAATAAATTTAACTTTCGAATAACAACGAACTGACAATAGACAATAACGTTACCGCAATCCGAGAGCCGGCGTAGAATCAGTTTTTAAGGTGTATTTCCATTAATAAAAAATTCTTTAACATTTTTTTTTAATTTAAATATGTTTAATGGCTATTTTTTTATTCGAATTGTCTTTCTTTTTTATATACCTCTAAATAATCACGTTGATTTAACATGGCAAATCCCAATTTTCCTTTACACTCCATTTTAGAAGTTATCCATATGGGTTAAGTTTGACAAAGTTCTAAAACCTGTGTTTATTCTGAGCATCAATATATAAATATATCGTATTTAAGATTTTTTTTATTAGTTAAACGATACAACAAAAAGCCGTCAGAGAGAAACCGGTAAGTAAAGATATTGTATATCAAACTTCACAGATTAGGTCTCTCTACATTCTATAAATTTGATCAGTAATACTTTAAACATACCTTTATTTTAAACATAGCATAGTATAGTAAAATGATTACTTGATTGGGGTGATATATATCTACTACCATATAGATCTACCTCACCATATTTTATTCATCAGAATATCTGCTTCTTATAGAATATAAGCATAGACAATTTGTATCTATCAAGCCTGAGATAATAAATATCACCATGACTGTATTAGATAAAAAAGATTATAAAATATCTTATGAAAATATTGTTTAACAATATTAACATTTAAACTGAAAAATATTTGATAACAATTCCTACAGACGTACACTATCATGTGCCTATTTTAGTAGACAAATAATAGTATATAAAAATTACTGTACCAGTTTTGAGTGTAACTTTAAATTAAAAAAAAATATATCTATTCTTATGTGTTTGAAACGTCCAGTTGTTGACAATAGCGGTTATTACAGAAAATTTTATTTATATTTATAGTATTTAATAATAATATTATATCGGTGTTTTAGTTTTTTATTTCAATGTAAATTATGTTGAAGATTGTTTTAGTAAACTTTTACTTGCATTATTTTTGGGTACGTGGTGGTAAGATTGATAAGTTGTACTTATCAATCTATTGTATTCGTTTAGTCGTTTGTGATTATTCGTTATTGGTAAAATATATATCTAACAAATCCGTAATCGATCAATTAATATTTCCTGCTCTGACCGGACAGTGAAACCGCACCTTAACGTCCACACGAGCTTTTAGAATGTACGCGTGAACAAACACGAGCTTTTGTCTGAAGCACACCGACAAAATAAGCGATTTGCCACGCGCGACGTGAAATAGGAATGAGTGATTCGTCACAGATAGCGCGCGCAGGAACGCACCGGCGGTTGTTGAAAGCTCAACTTGAACTTAAAGCCTCATTGTGTAGACACTGCGGACTGTGCTTTATTGAGGCCAGCCTTTATTACTTTGGCAGTCTATTATCACGACACTTCCTATTGTTATCATACGACCATGTAACGATCTGGTAAAAGGATATTTCCAATAAACTTTAATTGGTGATCAAACCACAGCGTCAAAAGAATTTTCCATCGTCTCAACATCTTCATTTTTTTTTGTGTTCCTTATTTTATCTGCGATCAGTCCCAGGGCTATAAGCGGATTTGTTGAGAGTTTATAGCTTTGGAAGGGGTCTCCCCAACGGGAGACACTCCTAGTTCACCATCGAGCGTCTAGTCTCTGGATGTCATAGCGTTTAAGACCTTTCCTGTACTGGATGCAAGCCAATTCGGAAGCCAAGTTATTTGGGTGTTTGTCTAGCCGATTTTTATAATTAGTAGATGACTGCTGGATCTCCTTCTTTACTGTTTTGATCTCCAGAGCTTCGTGGATTTCAGAGTTCGTGAGGAACCATGGAGCGTTTGTTATGGTACGCAATATGCCATTTTGCAGCCTTTGTATGATGGTTATGTTGGAGTTACAAGCGCTTCCCCAGAGTTGGATCCCGTACATCTACACAGGTTTAACATCTTTAATAAGGAAATTATTTGTATTATCCTGTAAAGTTACAATAGCGGCGACGCAAACTTCCTCTCAGAGGTTGTAAGAAAAATAATTTTCTTATATCAAAGCCAAAGCCTTAGTACTTTAGTGTGTTGGGAAAATCAAAACTCTAGTAAATGTTATTCAGACAAAATGAGTATGTACTGGTTTTGAAGCGCATCCTTTTCTTGAGTGTGACTATAGTCACATTGCGTTCATTCTTCTTTTCAGCCGATAGACACCCGCTGTAAGACATAGGCCTTCCATTATGATCGGCAGGATGGCCTGAACCAGTGATTCCCAAAGTGGTCTATGTCGACCCCTAGGGGTCTATGATAACCTGCAAGGGGTCTACGTCAGCAAAAAATAATTTGGGAGTCCATGAAATGAAAATGGGGGTCCACGATAGTGGATCTCAACACATACACTAATGCAAAAAAAATATTATATATGTTTATAAAATTGTGTAAGTTGTAGGATGTTGGTATTCGCTTTGTGGTCGCAATACAATTTGAACTTATAAAAACCTGAGAGTTGCAGTCTCAGAGCTTCGCTACCTTGCACTGGCTTGTTCAATTCGTCATTCTATAAATACAGTTAGAAATTTACAGGAAATCAATATCAGGTAAGTAAGAGGTCAACATTATATTCACCTTCGTTATCAACAACCTTTGGCCATCTAGTATACAAATTTTCAATGCCGGGGCGATAAAAATCATTTGGTTTTTCTGTAATATATGTCGACAAATACGACATTACTTTCCAATCTACTTGATAGTTTAAGAAAAGACTAGAATAACTCAGTAAACATGCAAACATGCAGAAACATGCAAAACAATATGGAAATATTAACAGTTATTGTAAAAACAAAGGCAAGGGCGCTTATGTCTCTGGTATATAAGATTCAATTGTTGTCTGTCCACTTTTAAATAATCAAAATTTCCTTTCAACACTATTTCTTCCTTAAAGACAGTATAAACTAGTACTATTTATTTTTCGTAAGCAATGCGTAAATATTACTATTTATATTTAAAACGTACATGTTCGTAAAATAACTTCGTAGTATAAAACATATATTAATACGTGTGAATATTTGTATGTGTTGATTATTAGATTATAGGTAAGTAGTATCAAATTTTGTTCCTCTGCCCACTTCGTCTGCTATGTACCTAGCCGCGATATGTGCATTACCACACGAGTTCAACCGCTTCCGTGATTGTTATCTGAATAGTTAAATACTCTAAACCACTGCCGTACACAACTCCGCAAACTAATATCGATATTCTCACTTGGAATGTTACTTTAAATAATAATTTAACGTACCTCCATTGTTTTGTATTGCACAATGTTAATATTTATCTATTACTAACTCCAACAAATTCGATTTGTTGTTAAACTGAAAATAAGTAATGGAACGTATTTTATATTAAGTAAGAAAAGGACCAATATTTAGCCACTTCCGCACATGCAGTGGTAGTCGTGCAAACACAGAGTGTTGGCACTAATCGGTGTAACATAACTCCTGAAGATGCCCCGTGGAGAGGTGAAACACGTGTTGAGTAATTTGGCGGTGTCGGTTGTGTGATTCGCATTGTTTGCCGCATACGCATTTATCAGCGGGCTGGCGGGCGGTGCATTTTATTGCACGACTACCACTGCATGTGCGGAAGTGGCTAAATATTAATCCTTTTCTTACTTAGGATGGACTTCCGCGAGGTAACGCCTGATTCCATTAAATAAAAGTATTTTATATTGATTATTTTTTTTATATTTTTCAGCCGATGGTAGCCCACTGGGAGGCATAGACTATCCCAAAGATCGCCAAGATGACCTGGTCTTGCTCTGTCCGAATCCATGGACCTCCCGCAACCATAACTATTTCGCCGTTTCACCAAGTGGAAGGCCTACTCGAGAACCTTTCGGCTCCAACGGTCATCAGTTGCACTAACGACATGCCTCGCGTATTGCCTCTTCATACGTTTCAATTTTTTGCGACGTAATTCTATCCTTGATTAATAATAGTCTTTTCGTTTGTTTTCATTGACGTCAAATGTTTGTCTGTGTAGTGCAAATGGCATATCTTTTGAAGTTTTCGCTTCGTATGCCTATATTGACCATCTCATATACTAAATCTTCTGCCTGCCGTGGAGACAACCCGCCACTTGTTTCCTTTCAGGCAATTGAAGCCTTTATAATAACTAACCTATAATTTTATTGAAATAATTCATAAATAAATAGTAAAACTATAGAAAAAGTAACATAAATCCCAAAAAAATAAATAATTAATTGACTTCATTTATTAATTTTTATTGCGATATTAAATTTTGTTACTTAGTTTTATAAAGTTTTCGATTTAAGTTAGTAAGTAGTTTAAGTGACTTAAGCACTGTAAAAAGCAAAGAGGCAAGCAAAAAAATATTTTCGGAAATATTAAACGTAAATGTAATTACAAAAATAAAAACAAAGGCACCGGCGCTAATTTATGTGAAATATTGATCCTAATTTAAAAAAATAGATATCTCCGTGTAGTAAACAAATGCCGCTTCGATTTTTAAAACTCGAACAACTTAAAACAACAGGCGCGCGTTCAAAAAAACCTCAAACGTCATGACACACGTACATTTTTTTAATGTCTCAACTTTCTATGGTATCCGTAATCGATATACAACTCGATTATTAGTATCGAGTTACCGGAGTTGAATTAACAAGGAAAATAATATTTGACACTGGCCGCAGGTGTCGCGTGTCGCGGAAAAAAAATACTTTTATGTCGTCACTACACAACAACACACAAAACAAGCATTTAATTTTGAACACAGACTGTTTTTTGTTCGTGCATTTGTGTGAATAATTTTGTTTTTAATATAAAAATTTAAATCTATTACTGCGTTCTATTTTTAACTTGCGGCATATTAGTATCATGATTACGTACGTATATACAAATGGAAATAATTCTTAAACTAACAAAAAGAATAAGAAAAGGACCAATATATAGTTTTTTCTGCCAATGCCAAACACAGAGTCACTCTGTGTTTAGCATTGCCGGAAATACGCGAGGCCCAAGAAGCGATCGCAAGATTTATAGATGTGGCGAATACGGCAACAGCCGCACAGACACTGGCGCACAACCTGAGGATGGCAATGAGGAGTAGGGATGAGGAAGTGGTCGCATGAAGCGTAATTTCCAAAATTCAAAATTATTAGGGCGTCGTTAAAAACAAACAAGACGCCATTGATTTTAAAAAATAATAAGTTGACTTTAATTTACTTTTAAATAGTTTACGAAATAAGTACATAATTAAAGAGACTTAAACAATGTAACATGCAAAAGGTTAGTTTTTATCGGTTTTTTCCGTTAGCAAACCACTTTCCTTTTTACAATTGTGTTCCTGGCATTTAAGTTGTCGATCTTGTAATGATAAAGGGTAAGTTATAAGGTTAGGTAAAAGGGGTAGGAGTTCCCTTATAACATCTGGCGGTCTGCACGTGCGAGATCGGTTTACAAATCGGACATATTTGAAAATTGAACCCATCTTTATCACATGTAAGATTGTAATAATATATTCTTTGACATTTCCGTGGTTTTATATGTTACTTCTCAAGAACTATACGTAGCGGAAATTTTTAAAAATACGATGTATATATATATATATCATCTTTACACACACACACACACATGTATATACATACATATATAAACATATATGTATGTATATGTATGTATGTACATGTAATAGTACTAGTATCTTAGCTTTGCGCTAAATATTTCTCATCAGAGACTAACGCAGCTTTCAAGAGAAAGAAAGTCATGAGATCAATCATCAAGAATATATAGAGTCAGCTTCAATTGTCAAGCCTTACATCTATTTCCAATCATCTTTTATAAAGTGATCGCTGTGAAATGATAGTATGATCAAATAGTAAGTTAAATCTGTTTATAAAATGTTCTTTTTTACGTAATAAGGATCATTATTATCTCACTGGCTCGTGTTTTAACAAGATT
This sequence comes from Battus philenor, assembly GCF_028537555.1. NCBI lineage: Eukaryota > Metazoa > Arthropoda > Insecta > Lepidoptera > Papilionidae > Battus > Battus philenor. The sequence goes on along the minus strand of NW_027181737.1, from coordinate 14,539,887 downwards.
GGCTCCAATTAGTTGAGCTATACTAGTACATGTCATGTATACCATCATCCACTGAGCTTCTTCTGCTTCTTAGTACTTCTCTTCTAAAAGTCATGTCCGTCCTGAACCACCTTGACGGAATTAATATCAAACACTTTCCATACTATCTTATATTCTGATTCCCTAGTAGTTTTCATTTGCAATAGGAATCTACTAGGCAAGCATAAATAAAACAAAGTGCCACAAATAAATTTAAAAGTGTAATACATTGTGTAAACTTTATATAGGGCTAGTTCTTTTTTATGCAAGATATTTATTGCTACCAGTGAAACAGTTCAAACAAAAAAGAATGCAATTTAAATTCGCAGCGGACGAAAGTTTGGTCAGCGCTTTGTGCGGCGTCCCCGCCTGACCCCTGCAAGCAAATAGAAATTACAAAATACGTACGGATTGAAAGATTAAAACCGCTTAAAGCCCTTAAATCGCTGATGGGGTAGCCAACAATGCAAGCCGTGACCACAATGACATCTTCGACTCTCTAGGTAACGTTTATTGGAAAAGTTCTTCTTTTAACCGATGGTGCAAGTGTTAAACTGATGGAAAAACTTAAAGAAAAACAATTTTTGATGTTTTTCTTTAATATCAAATCATTAATTTGTGTTTTCAATATAAATTCTCTACTAATAACAATCTTTTTTTTTACTTTTTCCGATATTTGATTGAGAAATAAATTTATTTTTCATTTTCAAATTCTTTCTTCCTATTACACAGGGTGATTGATTATATGTATAAAAGCTTTTAAGGGAATATATATAGATCATTAACTGTCATATAACGCATGGTAAACACTATCCAAAACTTAACGGTATCAGAAATAATAAACAAGATAATTATGATGTAATAAAAAATTACAAGCATATAAATTTGGTTAAATATTAAAATCAATTGATACAGGTGATCGAAAAAAGATATGAAATTTTTAAAGATTTTTTCTGACAAATGAACTATGCATTCACCTCTTCTTTTACACTTGAAATTGATCACCTGTATACATATTATCACAAACTTTACTAAAATACAACACAAAAAATTGTTTTAATAACTTTTGCTTACTTTTACATTTGAAATGTTATAATAGTAATTTAAAAGAAACTATCACATTTTTAGTTAGAATAGAAACCGCTCTTTGGTTGAAGGCTTCCATTTGTTTATTTCATGTCATATCATATATTAATTCATGCATCAACATCGTCATTTTGATCTCTCTTATACATTATAAATAGAATTGTTATAAAGCGATTGTATCCATAGTCATATATCTATTGATAATAAAATCACTTTTAATTTTAAAATTGATTTAAACCTGATACCACCATAAAGGCAACAATTTAAGTGTACATTAAATTATATTTTTGTTATTTGATTTTTTATTTATGTAAGATAGTGTTTAGAGCAGTGGTATTGTTAGAGGATTGGGAATTGCGAACGTAGGTCACAGGTTCAATTTTCCGGATACAATCATATTTAAATCACACTTTGTGTATTAATTATATAGAATTGCCTCTGTTTATAAATAAGTTTCTAGAAGATGGGCAGCAACGTCCTTTGTATGCTATAACACCACACTGCTATCGCCAACCCGCCTGCCAAGCGTAACGATTTTAATATATCCCATAATAGGTTCAGAATAGCTCTGGAAGAGGCAGGATTTGCAGTAATATTTGCCGCATACGCATTTATCGGCGGGCTGGCGGACGGTGCACTTTGTTGCACGACTACCACTGCATGTGCGGAAGTGGCTAAATATTCGTCCTTTTCTTACTTAGAATGGACTTCCGCAAAATAACGCCTGATTCCATTAAACATTATCCCACTTCAATTTTAGTTTTTACATTCTATATTATATAGGTATATGTCTTCTTTTAACACTTACTATATTATTCATGACGAGGTGATTAACTTGAGTTTAAGCAACAAAAATATTTATCTCCTTCAGTTTATAACTTGTACCAAACTGAAAGAACGTACGGAATGGTCTAAGCATTGGAACGTACCTGAGCGAGGGTTCCCCGGTTTGCATACCCGCCATTTCAACGTTAGCGTTCTTTGACCTTTTACATTTTGGCGCAACGAAGTTAAATTGTTTTTTACGCCAGATGTTTAGCTGTTTGTTGAGCCCGATCCTCTATTTCACTCTATGTCACTAGACTTACATTCTCGATTGGTTATGTGCCATTTACAACCTACTATTTTTAAGCACACTAATTATTTCTATTTATAGTTTATTATTAAATATTTTCCACGTCCGAATACAAGTGATTCAAACAAAATACTTCAATAGTCTTACACCATATTTTAAATTTTACACATATATGACTCTCGTATCCGATATTTAAGTGTGCTGCACAATTTCGATACTAAATTCAGTAGAGACTGTTGAATATCATTCCTAACACGAATCATCAGAAAGATCAGTATAAACACTTTCAAACTCGTTGGAGGTTCGTTATCAAAAACTAAATAAAGCCTTGACTTTTTTTGCTAATTGTAACGTAAAAAAAGTTGTAAATTATCATATATGAAAAACTTTTATTTATTAAATTCATAATGACAGTTTGTTTTATGTAGTAAAAATTAGTAAAGTATTCTATTTTTGAATTTAAAAAACTATTTTTTCATTACTATTTCGGAAATGATGGAATGAAAAATAGATGCTGTCCGATTCTCCGCCCTGGCCGATATGCACGCAAGGATTCTCGAAAATCCGTCGAGCCGTTTCGGAGGAATTCAATCACATACACCATGACACGAGAATTTTATATATAGTAGATTTTTTACTGATTATTTCGTTGTCTAGGTCGTACGTAATAGAACCTCGAATTTTACCGTAAAAAAGCACAGAGTAAATATAAATTTAAAAATTTCGTAAGAAACACTTAGATAATCTCATTGAACTCGCTTAGCAATTGAAAGTTTAAAACAATCCCTGACGAAGTATTTCATTTCGGAATCGGGGCAAAAGTTTTTAATTACGTCATCTGCCCGATTCGCAGCCGCCAGTCCTCGCAACAATCTCTGGAGACGATATTACATTGTTTATTTTTAATTTGATTACTTCGAAGATTGAATATTTGGAATATTGTCGAAACAATTTTTTGATGAGTAAAGTTCAAGAATATTAAATTCCGAATGTTTTGATACCAAACAATGTGGTCTCTCTCTCTGAATCTCATTGGGGCTATGCTAGGTAATACTCAGACGGCTGCAGGGACCTCAAGACTCTGGAAGGAAGACCAAAGACCGGTAAACGCAGTATAAGATGTCTGACAAAGTGAACAGACAATATTGTCAAAAGTTGTTGGTAGACGCTAGATGCAAGTCGCTTGTAACCGTACCGATAATATGGTTAAGAAAGTGGTAACGCGAATTGTAATATTAAAAACTGAACATTGTTAGGGCATTGTGAAAAACAAATAAGAAATAATAATAATAATTACTTTACTTCGATTTAGTTTAAAACAGTTTGTGATTTAAAATAGAAAACAGTTTAAGAAACTAGAGTAACATATTTTAGTAAATATTAACTGTAATTGTAAAATAAAGGCACAGACGCAAATAACTGTGGAATATTAATTCAACAAGCTAAAAACCCGGCCTTTTAGTAAATATTAGAAGGCCTATATACAGCGATGGACATAGCTAATATGACAATGATAATTTAAAAACTTTAACTGTTACTAAATACACACAATACTCCGTAACCCAAATCATTACCTTATTACGTATTAATAATTAATTACAAAAGTATGTAGGAAAAAAAACACAATTTGCTGGACAGGCGTATGTTCAACTGATGATAATAGCGAATCTTTTTGGCTCAAGGTCTGCTTTGCTGTTTTTTTATGGACTCACTGCTGCCAGAGGGCATTTGCAAATTCCATGGGTATAAGATGACAGGGCGGGCGGTACGCTTAGCCTAACCTCTTTATATGTATATATAAAAATAGATAAAGAATAATAAATGAAGATAAAGAAGACAGATATCTTTATATATATAGCGGAGCTTAAAAGCTACCAGAGAAGCCTCGAGTCGGGCCACTACTTATGACTACTTTACTGTATTAGGAGACTAAGTTAAAGGCTCCCTCCAAGGGGACTTCTACTTGGACTGTCACTCGTCGATCATACCTGCTTAGCAATTCGACACAAAAGCACCTGAGAGTGTCGAACCTCGGCTTGTCGTGTATCTCGTTTTAGTAAGCTAGGAGAAGTGGCCGAAGAAACTCTAGCAATGATTCTATCCAGTATAATCGGGTTTGTCGTCCCCTATCGTGATTAGAGTATTTCTTTAAGATGATAAGAACTATGTCAACTTTTTTTATTAATTCTAATTTGTATCGCTAGTGTTGTTTTTTACAATATTTATTTTTTACTTTAACTAAACGCAGACAGCTGGGAGAGGGTTGCCGCTATTTGATACGGATGTTTCTACTCCCAGCTGCGAGGCACGACAGCGTTATATAATTTTTTATAATTTTTCTTACACAATTTTCTCTCAATTATATATTAGTTGCTACCTTATTCTATTTCAAGTCGCTGCCCAAGCGCTACAGACCGTTAAATGCCTTGAGATTTAGGACAATGTGGGCCAGGGCCAGTTAGTTGAACGGAGGTATACTAAGGTTTTCACATAAAGTCACGTGGTTACGTCTTTTGGATGCGAATCAGAAGCAGTGTCTGAGTAAGTGTTCAAAAGTCTGTACTGTGGAGTCGTCACATGGGCAAGTCTCATTATCAATTATTTTAAAACGGTGCACGTACTGCTTGCAGTACCAGTGCCCGCTTAGTAGTTGTGTGACATGGAAAGATGTCTTGATGAGTTTTCGCAGTTTGTTTATGTCGGTGAGTTTCGAAAGGAGTCCTATGGTATGTCGACCCTGAGCCGAGCTCTCGTATCTAGCCTGTCAAATGCGGTTGAGTTCAGGGTGGATTGCGCTCATCACAAAACTGAACTATGTCAACTAGTGTCAGCCATGATCAAAATTTACTTTTCCGTAAATAATGTTAAGGTCTAAGAGTTACAAAGAAAAAAATATGTAAATTTTAATTAGAATTGCAAAAGCAATATACAAGCTGTGAAGTGCTACAATCAATTAAAAATTAATTAATTTTTCTTTCAAATGACCTAGTTTGACAGTTTGGCTCTCATCGCCGATTTCAGTCATGCAACCTCTTTGGTTTGAATTTTAAATTAAAAAAAATATCGTTGTCAGTTAAGTATAAAAAGTTAATCAAAAGTTACTGGTCGAAAGCCTTTTCTTTTAATTAATATGCGACTACGTTCGCTGAATTAAAGTCTAGATTAACATCAAAGTTTTTTTTTTTAATAAAGTAACCTTTTAGTTTTTATTTAATATAGTTTTTCATAATGTATTCAAAACCGATTTATAAGAATATGGTAAAAAAATATTCACTAGGTCATTAATAATTTATATTTTAATAATTTTTTTTTCTCTGTTTCTTTATTCTTTCTAAGGTATGAGCGATCGACATCAATTTGATCTTTTTATTTTTTATTATATTTATAATTATAATGGGTATATAATTATACATGTGTGTGTGCGTGTGCGCGTACGCGTGTGTGGGTGTGTGTGTGTGCATAGATACACAAGTTTTATATTTTATTCTTAGCAATGTAACAATCTTTTAACTCATATCGTCGGTCATAAAGCTCGAATCCAATGTTGGTTAGAAACGAACCTTCTGGAATTTTCTAATCTCAATATTTAAAGCACTATATTATAGCCAACATAGACCACTTATAATAATCTTTATCTATTTTTAATGATTTCATATAAATATATTAAACTAACACACTTTAATATTAGTAAATGTTACGTACAATAAAAAAAATCCCACGTAGGTTTACTTTTGTCACAATAAATTTAATTCCTGTCTTTTGTTATATACCTCCTATTTGTCTACCTAACATTCCTTTGCAGCTTTTATATCTATAACCAAACATCCTGTATGTGCAGAAAAAAAATATTTTGATATTTTGTATATCCCAAATATACCCTATAATTCCCATGCATAATAATTGATAATTAACATTTAAAATTTGTTAAATAAATACATCGCACAAATTGAAACGCTGGTAAAGCGTCGGGAATATTTTATGACTCGTTTTATCCCTGGGCGATTCCATGCGCAACTCAATTATGATATTTAAATAAACTTAACGTGTGATCGGCAGGTTATCGATAATCAAGCTGATTGTAAGTGATACAACTTTATTAACGCAAATAACTGTGTAGGTTTCTTTACAAAGACACTTCAGTGTCCAAAACTAAGGTACATTCCCTATGTTGCTAAATTTACACTGTTAAAAGACATTTAGACAGCCTCTAGCAATAGATATTTAATCGAAAAAAATGTAAGGTGTCAGTCGTGAATTAGCTGAGTAATTAGCTGCAATTCACGTCACATAAAACTCTTTATAAAAAAAAGTTTTTTTTTTTTTAAATACAAATTTAGTGTGAACAGTAATAAATTTGTTAATGATCGATACACAGTAACAATACAGATAAGTAATAAAAGGTTTTATGGACTCTTCGGTTCTTCTTTTTATTTTTCAGCCGATGAACGCCCACTGCAAGTCATAGGCTTTGCACTACCCGTAACTTTTACTATGTCGTTGGTCCACCCAGTTGGGGGACTCTTTGGTTAGTACAGTATATTTTAAAATAAATACATTTAAAAAACTTTTAAGTTAAACGGTTTTTTGATACCCTTATTGTGGTGGTTGTGGAAAAATATGTACCTAGTCCGCCATATTAGAACGGCGTCCATCTTGAATTTTAAATTTTGACATAATCATCGTGTTTTACTAGTGTAGCCCTTTCATTTGTTACCCATATTGAGGGGGTTAAGGAAAAATACGTAATCCGCCATTTTGTATCGGCGGCCATCTTCGATTTATAATGTTATTGATTTTATTATATTGTATTGTCATCTAAATTAAATGTGTGTACTGAATTTCAGATCAATCTGACAACGGAAAGGTGCTTAAATTTCAATTTCTAATTTTGACCCAAATAAATTCCGTACGGGTCGAACTAAATAAAACCGTTTAAAAATCATCATCTTTATTCACAGCTGGACATAGAGCCTCCACACCTCCAGAGATTCACGAAAGGACTAGTAGCAATTGACTTGCCTCCAGCATCTTCCGAATTAAAAAGATCGTCTGTACAACTTGGGGATGAATCTTTCACATTGCGCTTGTCAATCCACAAGGTCTCTGTCTTGCCCCCATGTACTTGTCTGTGTACTTTCATTTACCTATCTTCTCATGCCTAACTATTTTGAAGTAAATTAAAAAAAATTGTTCGAAACGAAAAATTAAAAAAAAAACTAAAAACTAGGTAGGCTTGACTTTGACCATCCTCTGATTTTTCAATAATCTCCTGATTATATATCTCTGTCAAGTCGACATATGTATATATTTTAACAATTGTGTATGTATCATATCATTATAATATATTTACAAGTTTAAATAACTAAATTTTTGTGAATAAAAATTGTTAATTTATAAACCACCAGAGAACTCCACAATAAATTAGCAAAAAAAAATGAAAAGAATAATAAGAATATTATAATTCGAAATAAATGTTCGAATTCGTCAAAAAAAATTCAATACATTTCAATCTGAATATAAGAAGAGCTTAATACGAAATCTTATTTGTTGTCGGTTGGACGAATTCGTTTACGATGCAAATTAGAATTTTCTTATATCGTACTGAAATAAAGTAGGCAGGTATACACTGATTTTCTTTTGTTTTAATGCATTCCGTTTTTGAACTCCAACTTACCTGTGATGATGATGTGGTCGAAGATGAAGCAAGCAGACTCTGTATGTATCTGTTAACTCTGGCCTAGAAGAGACCTGGGTTATATTTGTCAGGAAATAAAGAAACTGGCAGATGGTTTTATACACGAACTGTGAGGAACAGGAACGCAGAGTGAAAACGTTTAGTACACCTCCAAGGAAACTCCATCGTGTGAGTGTGGTAGTGGCCTGAGCTCCTACTTGTCGTATAGAGAAACTAAAATGGTGGGATAAGGTTGTGCACTTCCGTAGTGCATTCCCCAAAATGAGTCCTGTAGTAAATTGACTGACTCGCTTCTCGCCGGCGGTGTCCAAGGCTGAGAAGTTTCTTAGAAACTAACTCATTATTCTTACCTGTGTCGTGGGCCCCAAAATAGATCGACCGACGACATGGTTATGGTTACGGAAAGTCGTTGTATGGGACAGAACAGGACCGGACATCGTGATGATCTTTAAGGGAAGCTGCTGACAAGAAGAACCCATTATCAACACTCGAACAGCACGCCATTCTACCGAGTCGAGATCTTCGATTTGGTATTTAACCGTGCCATCCCACAGGTGGTAGTAGTATCCCACACATGAGCGAACCTGTGTTTGATATAGAGTAAGCAACTATTCCGGTGTAAAATAACGCTTGATCTTATTCAAGGCACTCAGACGTTTTACCAGCTAATTTAGCCATAAACTGAAAGTGGATTCCGTAGTTGAGAGTCGAGGGATGGATCAACCTGAGGAGCTTAAAAGATTGCAGAATTGTTTTGAATAAATCATTGAATAAATTATTAATATTTCAGAGGTTTGTTTATGTAAGGAACCTCCACTAATCTCTCTAATTAAGTAATAAGTAATAAGTCTAATCCTCCACAGATAAACTAAACAGATGTAAGTGCGGAATGATACACCCGGCGAGTAATATTTCACATCGACCTTTGAAAAAAGACAATCGGCTAATTTCGGCTCCGTAGCCACACTACCTATGTGACGTTTTGTCAGTCGTCGTATTTAGTGCGACAGAGATAACGCACTACTAAGCCCAAAATTAGTCGATTGTCTTCTTCTAATGGTCGATGTGCAATATTTTTCGTCGGGTACTGTAAATCTTTCCATATTGCTGGTCATAAATATTGGACTTGGGTGGTTCGAAAAAAAAAAGATATTTTTAATCGACTTTATTTTTTGTTTGTTAATTTCTTTGATACAAAAGTGTGTATGTCATGTTCATATGAATTTTCTTCTACAAATCATCGCACGTTTTAAACCTTTACTGTTAGCATTGCAAGAAAATTTTCGTCAATTGGAAAAGGAAATTGAGTTTTTTAAAACCGTTCAGTTCTTTAATTAGATTTAAATTTGAATCGACGTCAATGCGTTCGTCAATAAATGCGTTATATGTTTAGACAAAGGACATGATAGAACAGACCGCAAAAGATATTCAGCAGTATTTTTCTCACACAGTTTTCACAAGAGCAGCGACGTTGAATACTTAGCAAGGCGACCAACTGTGTCTGAGGCCATTAAACGCCCTCGAGACGCCATTACCCGGTGCTCTTGTGGTATAATTGCACCCAAGTGCGCGGCTCTCTCATTGGAATGACAAATGCGTATGCAGATATGGTCTCACTTTGCTCGCCCCATGGATTAAATCTATTATATATAAAAATAAATAGCAAAAAGTGTTATCAAATGCAAGCCTCTGAAAGAGCCTGTATTTCTAAATCCTCATCATGCAAGACGAAGGGGAGAGAGAATGATTCCTCAGCTACTGCAGGAAGGTGTTGATAAATGCTATAGGTAAAAATAAAACACAGTAATAGATTCAAATAGACTTGAATATGAATAAAAAAAAAGTAAAGCAAACACTAAAATATAGAAATAAAATAAATAAAGTAGTACCAAAAATAGCGCAATAAACAGTATTATATAATATGATAATTATAAAGAAAATATGTGTTAAATGTTTGAACAATAAATGTAATGTTGCAAAATAAAATAGTAAGGAAACCTAGAATGTATTGGTTGAGGATGGATGTATGGCTGATGGAATTAAAGAGAAAGACTGGGAAGATTGTAGAATGAAAGAAACAGTACGACAGATAATGTGATACATGAAAGAGAAGAATGATAATAATAAAAAATATGAATAAATTACTAGAAATAAAAAGTCCCTGTCCCACACGAGATAGGGGAACGAGAGGTCTCCAATAGCGGGTACGATAAAAAAAAATTCTAAATCCAAATTGTAAATTACAACACAGACAAACAAAGGTATGGTATATATAAATATATATGCAGCAGTTACAGCAAGGTCTAAAATTTGGAACCAGGACGTGGTCGCTTACGATGGGTCCCATAAGAAAACTTTAAGTCACCCAGAGAACAATAAAGAAGGATATGCTCTGAGTTTCTTATCTGAGATGCGGGCAGCGCGAGACCGATCGTCGTAGCTATCTTTAAAGCAGGCATAAGCTTTCCGTAGGTGTTTACCAGCTGCAAAGCCTCTAACGGATTCATGTTGAAAGAAACAACAGTGTCGCACAAATTAAAAAAAAAGAATACTACTTGTTATAAGTAAAATGATTGTGAAATTAACAATTTCTTATGGTTCATTACAAATTAACATTATAATCATCAAGTAGGAAATTCATTATTGAACTTCTATCAGATTTATATAATTATTAAATTTGTGACGCAATAGTTGTATAGCTGTATATATATACACTTAGTGATATATATACACTTACAATTATGATGCTCGTATTATTCGGCTTTTCGTCATATTTTGTTTGATTGCCATATATTATGTAACTGTCTCTGGTGGATAGGAATAAGTGAATATCTAATCATTTTTTCAATAAAAATTAACAAAATATTGATTTACAAATGTGCCTAAGAATGTGTAAATCATAAACTGCAGACGATGTTAGGCTACTCTTCAAGATCCAGGAAGACGGAAGTATAATTTTTGTTATATATAATTATTTATTTTTTGGAGCACGTATAACACGCATAGTTGGTTTAAAAAGAACAAAACGTCGGTAAATCAGTACTACGTCTATAAAGCTAGCGCCATCTAGTAGATTTTTAGAGAAAATATGATACTGTTTTATCATCATCATTCTACGTATTTACCTTAAACTAAACAAGTTTTCTGGGAGATCTACCTTGGTTATTATGAATCATTTTTTACCTTACATAGTAAAACTTCTCTTCTACCCACAAAAAACTAAACAGTAAAATTCGAATTACGTATATAAATACTCACGAGATTTAAAAAAAAATCTTTGGTAACAAATTATCAATATGAGGAGATTGTTCCAAATACTATGATAGCTTCTATGTCTTGTCAAATACGGTTTAAATTAATAATTTCGGTTTCTTTTTCAAAAGCTCGAAAGAGGTTTATCTTAAAAAAAGGTTATCTATCCGAAAGTTTCCTGCTCGCACATTGTGAAACACGCATGTTTTCTTAGCGGGATACTGTATGCATGGAGAGATATAAGGAGGGCAACATTGTTTCGCTTTTAGCTAAATATTTTGTTAGGGGACGTTAATTCCGGCGACTAGTGAAAGCCTTCCTTAAGTACTTGCGTGTAAGCGGTTTAGTATAATTTTTTTACATACTAAAACGTGTAACCAACCTGCTGACTATGCATATACAGGATGATTATATCGGTTTGAAAGTTTTTAAGGGCTTATTTAGCAGCAAAAAGTTAAGCTAAGTAAAAGTAAAGCTTTACCACCTTTCCAATAAATTTATTTACAGAGACCACTCTGAAGTATGATACAATAATTCACTTTAGTCTTCCAGTATCTGACAGGCCAATCACTTCTGGTAGTATACTGCAGAGACAGGTAATGGTCGAAGAAACAACTAAAAATGACTATTTACAAGCAACAAGTCATGACAGTTCGGAAACTTTGTCAATATCGACCTCGTTATAATTTCTGCTGCAATACTTTAACTGCTGGATCATAATCTCGCTTATAGATTTTTAATACGATTAAAATACTGTTCGAAACTGATGTGCGAGTAAACTTTCAAATTCCTGCAGCAAGAACGCGTTCTAGATCTCTCTTTTTTATCATCGTCTAAGACAGATATCGGTAAACGTGCACTCTTATACAGGATGTGTGACCTCCACAATTTATATATTAGTGATATTGATATATTCTCGTGCTTTCTGGTAACTTTTAAAAGACAATTTCGTCCGAAATTATTGAGTACACACAATACAATTTTAACCTCATTGGAACTTGACGGCTTGTTGTGACTCGTAATTATTGCGGTGTGATATGCAGTATTGTTTAGTAATGTTTTTATATGTTTTGTCATTGTTTGACTTTAAATTATTAAATGTTCTTAGTGAGATAGTTATAAGGTAACAAATGTAACTAATTTTATATTTCTAAGTTTCTAAGTTTGTACTTTCTTACTGTCTTTTGTTACTGTTTATCTCCAATAAAGTAAAAAATAAAAAAAACACTCTGCATCTAGTGTCACAAACATAACAAGATCATATTTGCGAAGAGTTAATGACCTCGCTAATAAAGGAAGACGAAAAGAAACCAATATTCAATACAGGAAAATTGCAGAAAAAGCAATCAGTAGAAATAAAAGTTAAAAATTAGAATAAGTGTAAACAATATTATAACAAATAAAGCAAAATAAAAATGAAATGAATACAAAACAAAATGTTTAAAATAGGGAAATGTAAAATTAAGGAATGAGGTGAAGAATGAATGATATCGAATGAAAGAGAAAGGTAGAAGAAATGTGTAAAGAAAGATGAAGTACGAAAGATTATAAGAAGAATGTAAGAAGAGTGCGCAAATAAAAATAATAAAAAAAAATTAAAAAATGACCCTGTCCTTCCCAAAAATAGGGATACTAAAAGCCCTCAATAGCGGGGGCCATTAAATAAATAAAAAAAACATAACAAGATTATATTCACCGCATGGGTGGACGTCATGTTACGTATGGACCGTCCTGCAGTTCTGGTCTGAAGTCTAGACCCTACAACCTTAAAGCTTCGGCATTCGCATTGTGACCTCAAAGTCGACTGTCCACTCTTAAGAGGAAAGACTTAAAGTTTATACTTAAGTTATCTTTAAAATAAATTTAATTACAATTTATTTACACCATGTTATAGAATATAAAATTTAATCACGCATTTCGTAATCGAAGTATATAAAGCCAATAAATTAAATTTCACAAGCCCAGGTGAGACTTATCAATATGAAATATAAAATAATTAATTCATATCACTCCCGGGGCATCTTTGAATAAATATTATGAAGCACGAAAATATAAGGTTAAATAAAATTAATTGAACTTTTCAATAACTACAATGACCAAACTGTTATTGAAAAAACATTTATTCAATTGTAAAGTGCTAAGATCGAGGTAATTATTATGGTGCTATCACGACTGCTGTAAAGAAACGGCTGATATCCCCCCTCTCGTTTTGCCCCGCACATACCCAAGGCGCGGCACAGCAGTATCAGAAGCACTTTAATATTGCTTATTCCTTTACGGTTCCTCATAATATACCACCTGGTATACTCGTGGCACCCCATTAAAGCCTTGAAAAGCCTTTAGGCTTTGCTATCTTAAAAGAGGTTTTAGGGTAGAGGCCTTCTGTGCTCTGCCACTTCAAACTTGCGGAATCTGCAAATGCCATTTGGGCAGCAGTGATATTCCGGTCCAAAAGAAATACGTAGACGTAATATTTTATAAGTAGATTTCTTTTCATAATAAAATAATTAATGCAATATCCACAGAAACTTAAAAACGGTGCTTTCAAGTGTGTTTAAGTTTGCCTCTTATAACACGTTTCCGCAACTTGAATCCATAACGAGGTTTATCGAACAATGGAATCCGTTAAGCTATTTATTTAATTTTACTAATCGTTGCTATTTTTTATTTTATTAAGATAAGAAAACAGTACATATACAAGTTACAAGTTTGATTAATTTTGTACATTCCACAGCGTTTTAATTAAATAATTCATCATTTATTTCCTCGCTACCATTTCAGCCGTAGCACGGTCTCTTCTAGATATGGACCTTCGCCATAGATTTCAATTGGATATGCACTGCTCCCAGTGTCTTGTGATGACAAAGTCACTTATAAATGAAAGTCGTACGCTGCGCTTGCGCATAAAGTCTTATGGCAATAGGCAATCTGTTTAGTGCTATGAAACCTTTCTATTGTTAATTTATTTTCCAATCAACTGGTCGATGGTCATTCTGAGCATAGACCTATCCATGGCTCGTTGAATATCATTCTTTACTGTTATGATATTTTTATATCCACTTCTATGGGGACCCCTTGTACTCCTATCTATTGTGTGTCAGGGACTTTGTTTTTGTTTCGTAATTTATTCATCTAATATTTTTATTTTCGCGCTTCTCTACCGTTCCTCCTATGATCTTACATTCTTTTATTTTCTTTCTTTCTGCAATTTTTCCTTTTATCTGATACCATTCCTTCTTCTCATACCTTAACTATTACAATTACTTTGTTTTTATTCTATATCACATTTCTAATATATTCTATGTATAAATTTTTTTATGTAATATTTACTTATTTATTTAATCACCTATTTTTAAAATTTAATTAACAATTTTTTAAATTTTAGCTCAACTCTTGGTTACTGTTGTGATTAGTGATGATGCCTTTTCAGACAAGCAATTTATTGAAGTTATGAAAAAATATTGTCCCAAATTGTTTTACTTTAGGAGAGCAGGTTTAAATCTCAGTAATATATTGAGATAAAGTGAAGTAAAAGTAGATGTATTAAAATGTACACGATAAGAGAAGATACCTCAAACAAGAGACACTGAAACAAAACGGTCGGAAGACATTAGTATGCGGTCGCATGAGTTATTGCGTGAGCGCAACGAACTCGCGACGGAGTTAATGGCGCATGGATAATAAATTAACATCGAAGTTTAACCGACCCCGGCTTCCTCGGCGCAGTCGAACTTCGCAGCCGGCGATAATGTTACGAAAACACGTCTGAATTTACATGTTCTACGCGGATAGTTCCCGGATACAAAGCCCTCTGCACACAGAAATATATTACGCTTGTTTTTAACACGTTCACTGCGGCTTGAGGTCGATTCAGCCTCATGGTAAACTTTGCACTGGTGCGGCGCGTAAAACTCGTGTTTTCTCTCTAGTGCGGCGGCTGTTTACACTCAACCGTATGAGGTATGACAAAGACAAATATAGCTTTCTTTATGTCTGCGAAGCATTGACTCAATATTGTAAAAAAATATTGATGAACATGAGGCAGAAAAGGCCTCAACCGCACTACTAGGAAGTTCAGCTTGAAGCTGATTCGACCTCAGCCGCACCAGCTGAAAGTTCTTCAAAATTGGGCCCGCAGTGAACGTGTTAACTTGTTAAGATGTGTATTTCTGTGTGTATCCAACTTGATATTCGTTAGAAATAAACGCTTATAAGTAAGGTATATCTCAATTTTTATGCGTGAGGCCTGCACCGACTAGCAGCCGTCTATTGTTTAATGGAATCAGGCGTCACCTTGTGGAAGTCAATCCTAAGCAAGAAAATGACCAATATTTAGCCACTTCCGCTCATAGACTCTGTGTTTGGCACTAATCGGTGTAACATAACTCATGAAGGTGCCCTGTGGAGGGATGAAACACGTGTTGAGTGATTTGGCGGTGGCTGTTGTGTGATTCGCATTGTTTGCCGCATACGCATTTATCAGCGGGCTAGCGGGCGGTACACTTTGTTGCACGACTACCTCTGCATGTGCGGAAGTGGCTAAATATTGGTCCTATTCTTACTTAGGATGGACTTCTGCAAGGTAACGCCTGATTCCATTAAATATTTAAGTGTCAAAGAATGTTTATACTGGAAATTTTAATATAAATCTATCGTATATTTCTTATAACGAGAAGCAGTAAAATACTTTTCTGCTGTTGATCTTATAAACTTCATCTTGTTTGTTGTTTAACTATCTTACTGTTCTTAAAGCGAGGCTTCTTGTTTAATATTTTCTTAAGTTAATTATGATTTTATTGTTCATATTATACGCTAAACTTGCAGAACCAACTTTCGATAGCTCGTTTATTCAAAAATAAATATTAAAACTGATGAATAATTTAAAAAAAAATTGGTAAAAATTGCATAATTATAATCTCTTAAAAACACATCTTCACATATATAAGTTCTGTTATTTATTCTCTTTTCGATTATAACATTGAAACACTTTTATAAGTATATATTCACATACATCAAAACAAATATATGTACGCATACAATCACTCACACGCAAAAAGAACAAACAATATAGTATTAATTAGTATTTTCAAACTTTTTATGTGCCATAATCCACCTTAGCCTTTCTAAAATTATTACGCTCCTATATAATGCATATTTATTTTTATATTAAAGCGAAAGTGTTAAACTCGTGTCAAGTCGTTCTTTGAATTGCCTCCCTTGACTATCAAATTGCCCCTCATTGGGCATGGGCCCCACGTTAGGAAACACTGGTATATACAGTTGTTATTTTTATATTTTTTAAGTATTTGACATATTATAAATTGTAGAGTAAAGTACTGTTCTCTTTAAAGTAAACACCATTTCAGTTCGATAGATGCCCACTGCTGGGCATAGACTCCCATAAAGTTCGCCACGATAACCGGTCTTGCGTTACCCGCCTCCAGTTATTTCCCACGCCGCGTCTACTGATTCGTGGTCTCAACCTATCTCTTAACTTATGTTTTTCACAGTTAACAAAGCAGAACTGTCACTCTATGGCGCACCTACGATCTAAGTTTGGCGGCCCAAACCTGGGTTCCAGAAGTAAACCTCGAACTAAATTACGTAAGCTAAGATTAGCTTCCATATGGTTAACGGCTATATGGATGCGAGGAGTTGAAGTTCACCAAAGATATCTCGCGTCGGCTCCAAGTCTTCGTTAACAACTGTCTTCAAAGTATTCTCGGTATGTACTGGCCTGAGGAATTGCAGCGTAGATCTTTGAAAACGCTGCGGTGAGACGCAGATCGATCAGCTGATAAAACGCCGCAAGTGGAACTGGATAGGCCACACGCACCGAAGGACCCTGATCAGATACCGAGGCAAGCTCTGGAATGGAATCCTCAAGGAAAGCGAAGACGTGGCCGCCCAAAGCAAATCTGGCGGCGGACGATCACTGCAGAAGTGAAGGCAGTTGGAAATGACGGGGAGCGAAGTAAATAGCGAGGCTCAAGACCGCTCGGGATGGGACGTACTATGAACGCCCTCTGCCCCATTTTGGGGTCATAGGAATAAATAATGATGATGACGGTGATGAAGTTTAGATGAAGTTTTGCCTTATCTGTGCTCTGTCGTGGAAAGGTGACTGTGTTATTGCTATTAACTATTTTTAATAGCTATTGTGAATGATTTTAGACAAGGATTCGGGTTTTATATGTATGTATATATATATATATATATATATATATATATATATATATATATATATATATATATATATATATATATATACTTTTAACTATATATATTTAATACCAGATAATACGTGTTAAAGTTATCGGAAAGATCTGCAGGCCGTTCCCTATTAGTTCCTATTGGAAATCTATGAGAGATGCTAATAAAAAAGCAGCTATTTTCCACTTAAATCCTCTGCAGCCAAGTGACGGAGACCTATTATATAAGGTAAGTAATTTTTTGAATTTAGCTTTCTTTTACAATTCCCGTCCGAATTTATTTTATTTATAAGTAAATACTTATACTCTTAATTTTGTTCATCTATTCTATCAAGCATTTTAATGTATTTTGTCCAGCTGTGGACATCCTGCGTTAGAAATGAAAATTATAGTAATTTTGTCAAATTTTTTGAATAAATGTTATGTAATATCACCGATAAATATTATACAGAAATATTAATATAATCAAGGTATTTGATATCAGAAAACATAAAAGAATTTTTGATTGCGTGATAGGCCACGTTCAACAATCACCGCCCCAATCTTAACAAGGGGACCAAATAATTTCGTATGTTTCTGATAGCGGTAAATGTTTGATTTACATCTAAGCGAGGTTTATGGTATTTCGTATCGAATAATGTAGGAAATAATAAAACGAAACGGAATAATAACATAGTATAGCAGGAGTGTTATTGCTTATATATAGAAGAGTAGAGAGGAGAGAGAGTAGTAGAAGAGTACTGTATGACGAACACTGACAGAGAACAAGATGCCCATGTAACGGCTTTTACAAGTCACTAGGAAACAAAGAAAAGTCAAATCACATTTAGATAGTCAGTCCATATCTGGTCACGAAACATGAAGGTCATTTTGAAAAAGCTACGGGTTGAAAGCTTCTCGTGACAATTAAACTTGGCAATATATTTTTTGGACCTTATTATCGTTGTTGCTCTAATGGCATATAAAGTTTCTTTAAGTTTGAGGTGGCAGCACCCAGGGAGCACCTAGTGTAAGACCTCTTTTACAACAGCGAAACTCGAAGGTTTCCGAGGGAGTATCAACACGGGTCGTAGATACTACTATTTTACTATATCGGGAGGCCGCCGAACTCTTAGATCGCTTCTGGAACGTTCCATGGAGTGACTAGGTTAAAGATTCCCACGATTGGACATGGCTTGTGATGTCACTGGTCGATAATAGCTATTTAATGGAATCAGGCGTTACCTCGCGGAAGTTCATTACTTAAGAAAATTTAACGCTTTTGAGTAATTTGGCGGTGGCGGTTGTGTGATTTGCATTGTTTGCCGCATACACATTTATCAGCGAGCTGGCGGGCGGTGCACTTTATTGCACGACTACCACTGCATGTGCGGAAGTGGCTAAATATTGGTTCTTTTCTTACTTTCGATAATAGCTGTTTAGCATTTCGCCACAAGGATGCCTGAGAGGGTTATTTCCTCTCGTTTGCTAATGCCTGGCTAATGACAATGAATTGCTTTTCTATTGTATTAAGGATGTCAAAGGGACCACTAAAAAGCTACAGCTTCTCAGACTATGGTGCGTTTGGAACCCTCATATATAGAGAATAGAAGGTAATCAAAAAAAAATGAAATATGAATCACAAATAAAATAAAGAGATATAAATAAAACAGAAGTGATGTTTATAAATTGAAAATCGTATCTATGATAAAATGTGATAACCTATATAAAATAAGCATAAAAAATAAGAATACAAAATAGAATAGCATAAAAATAAAGTTAAAATAGAAAAATTTGTTTGTGATATTTGAGGAACGACAAGAAAAAAGAGTGGCGATATATGAAAGAAAATTAGTACTCAGAGGAATGCTAGAGAATTAAAGAACGAAAAAAGTTTAAAGAAATATAAAAGTACGTGAAAATAATTGTTAAAAAAATGTAAATGTCTTATCTCAAAATCAGATACAGGATTATTCATTCTTCAATTTTATTCTCAATTTTTTTCGTTCTTTTTATTTTTCATTTCACTTAGTTTCTTTAATAGAATCAGGCGTTATTTTGCAGAAGTCCATCCTAAGTAAGAAAAGACCAATATTTAGCCAATTCCGCACATGCAGTGGTAGTCGTGCAATAAAGTGCACCGCCCGCCAGCCTACCCACAACTGCCACCGTTAAATAACTCAACATGTGTTTCACCCCTCGACGGGGCATCCTCAGGAGCTATGTTACACCGATTAGTGCCAAACACAGAGTTACTCTATTGTGTAATTCGCACTGTTTCCCGCACGCGCATTTATCAGCCGGCTGGCGGGCGGTTGACTTTGTTGCACGACTACCACTGCATATGCGGAAGAGGCTAAATATTGGTCCTTTTCTTACTTAGTTTCTTTCTAATCTGGTTCTTCTGCCATTCTTCTAGTGACTTCTATAAGCGATTACTATATAAATACATAAATAGGATGACATTTCATTGTGAGGAACAGACGTGAAGCAGTTATTTTTATTCCTAATTAGTGTTCCTTTTCATATCAAATCCACTTTCGTAGTCTTCTCTAAAATGTAATTGCCTTTTAGTTCTAGTAGTTCTACTCACTCTTGTGCATCACTTGGATATTATGTGTGACTGGAGTAGACTGTTTTATAGTCCTTCAGAAGGTTTTATCTTTCTTTGGAATACCCCTTTTCGATTATGTAGCTCCTTAACTTTAATTGAAAACAAATGTAATACATTCAACCTTTCTATATAAGATATAAAAGTATGTTTTACTTGTAAATTTACCGCAAGTGATGTATGGAAAAGTATTTCCTCGGTACATTACACGCTGCAAAACAATGTAGCTCGAGTACTCTTCGCATGCATAAAATAAGCTCTTGTTAAAGAATTTCAACAGCGTAGTAAACCGCCGTTTGTGTTGTGGTTTATATTAGAAACGTTTTAATAATAACTGGCTTAAACTTTAACATGTATTGTGAGCACTTATCGATATATTATCCATTGTTTTATACTTGCTTTATACAGTTAAACTATTACTAAAAACATTATGAACGTGATGTTACGCGATGTACATTTAAAATTTTAATATCATGTACACATATTGTCTCTGATATCTAGTTCAATATAAATAAATTATTTTATTAATGACACTAACTTTGTAATTATGATTCTTTTTTCTTGGGATATTTTCCTTTATCAAATATGAACAGTACCTATGTGGATAAAGGTTAATACGTTATCTCTTGTATAAATGTGGTTTACATGAGAGAAATTATCCCAATCGATGTAGGCGTCACAGCCTTTGGCGAAGCAAGGATGGCAGATATCAGATAGATATATCTAGCCAAAATATAAATGGTTCTGGCTATTGCCCCGAACTTGTTGAACCTGAGTTCTATATTTAAATATGTTCCATCGTATCAACAAAGAAATCCGAAGCCACTCTCTGTTCCTAATGGTCGCAGTAACTATCGGAATGACTCATTTTTGTTGCGTGCTCCGAGTAGGTTGTGTGAATTGGTCGAAGAATTAGAATTTGACTTTTTTTAGCATTAATGTGCAAATATGATTGATTTCTTTGATTCTGAAATTTAAAATAACAACTTTTTATTTATTTATACATTGTTTGCACATGTGTGTATGCGTGCACATGCATGTGTGTATAAGTATATGTTTATATGTATCTTATAACACGTTGTTGCTCATCCTGTATATGCTAAAGAGTTTATTGAGTAACTTTTACTTCTATGTAGGATAATGATCCTTTTGCACGTCCTCACAATGTAGATAATGCTAAAGGCGGAAACTTGTAATAACTGCTTCTTTTTCTAGTTTCTTGAATGAGCAAAAATAAAGAAGGGGCGTTCAAGCAGTCCCTTGCCGCGTACCACCTCACTGCCACACGTCTAAGCATAGTTTAAGTTATATGTTATTTCGTTATGTCACTATAATTTTAATTGTCGTTTTGTTAGTCAATTTATTAAACTCACCGTGTCATGTAGTCCACATGTAATTCTATACACTTTTTATAGCGTAAAATTAATAAACTGTTTCGAATATTTCAAGAAAAAAAGAGGTGCTACATTAACAGATTTTCACAGTTATAAGAAATCGTAATTTAAATAGATTGACAAAAAATTTAATAACCAGTCCACTTTGTAACTTACTATCGAGGGAGCTTTCAACTGAAAAACCTATATTTTTCGTCATTTGAAAAACAAATTTTTTGGGTCATCATTTCAGACATAAACATAAGATATAGCTTTCCAATAGGACAGGCTAGAAGCCGCTGGCATCCAACGTCTTCCAACTACCTATTGAATACTTGATACTTGATGTAAACTTGTATAATGTTACATGTATATTACATACATCCATAATGTAATCGAACAGCTTAACACGTTCACTGCGGGCCCAATTTTGAAGAACTTTCATCTGGTGCGGCTAAGGTCGAATCAGCCTCAAGCTGAACTTCCTAGTAGTGCGGTTGAGGCCTTTTCTGCCTCATGTTTCAATCACTTTTGTTACAATATTGAGTCAATGCTTCGCAGACATAAAGAAAGCTATATTTGTCTTTGTCATACCTCATACGGTTGAGTGTAAACAGCCACTAGAGAGAAAACACGAGTTTTACGCGCCGCACCAGTGCAAAGTTTACCATAAGGCTGAATCGACCTCAAGCCGCAGTGAACGTGTTAATATTTCCAATGCGGGTAGTCTGTATTTAAGTATCGTGCGTGAAGGACTGACAACAGGGATGTGTAGTTTTACGTTTGGAAACGATATTAAATAGACAAGAGAGTCGCTACAGACCTAAGGTCAATCAAGGTCATCTGTTCACATCGTAGACAGACGTTCTACGCTAGGTTTGTCTGTTTGTGGTCTTCCTTCTAGAATCTTAGAGACCCAAATTTATGTAATTTAGATTTATATTATTTTCTCAGGTCAAGTGTCAGGTAAGTCCAACTTGATATAAACTTAAATTAATACCAGCTCCTATATCTTTTTTTTATATTACCTCAGTTTTTAGGAGAGTCTTGTTTCTCCTGGTTCATGTAAGGCATGTACGTTTCAATTTCAGGATTAATTTTTTTTTCAGTTTTATATATTTATGAATTTTTCTCCTGACATCCTTCACGTTTTCATTCATTCATCGCAATCTGATCTTCATTCACACATTACCCTTTTTACTTTATTTGCATTCCTTGTAACAATCGGTTTTTATAACAGCATCTTTTTATTTTGTATTATTTATTTCAATTTTTATTTACAATTTTATGTGTAATTACACCTTCATTTATTTATTTACATAACTCCTGAAGATGCCTCGTGGAGAGGTGAAATACGTGTTGAGTGATTTAACAGTGGTAGTTATGTAATTCGTATTGTTTGCATGCGCATTTATCAGCGGGTTCGCGGGCGGTGCACTTTGTTGCACGACTACCACGCATGTGCGGAAGTGGCTAAATATAGGTCTTTTTCTTACTTAGGATGGACTTAGGCAAAATAACGCCTGAATCCATTAAATATCTATTTATTTATTTTACATAATTCATCTTACCCTACACTTTGTCTATTTCTTAGATAATTTAAAACACACCCATGTTTATATATTGATAAAAGTATAACAGTGGCAACACCGTCACGTTGACAACCCTTTTGTTTGTCATATTAATCATTTCTCTTACATTTCTTTATGTGTGGAAACGCAATATGCAAACTTGAATTTTTTAGTTCGTTTGTTTTCAATATTCCAATCGCCAAAATTCTAAAATTATTAAGTGCTAAGGTTTTTGAAGCTTAAAAAAGTTTAGTGATCCCATTGGCCTGTTCGAAAAAATCGCCACAATGAAAGATATTTTTGGTTATATTACTGATGAAGAATTTTTCTTAAATAAACAAAGAAATCAGTAAGTTTAAACTTAAGATTTAGGTACAATTGTTTAGTCGTGCGACCCAAACAAATCAGAAGCAGCCCGCGAGCCACGAAACTTGTCGCAACACGCCTCCACTATCACGACGTGATTCTGCGGGCCTACAAGTTCTGTATATATTTTGAAAGGTTCTACGAACTTTACTCGTAACTTCGCCCGGTCTCCGACTGCTATAGTAGGTCACGTAGTTTGATAAATTTAAATGAAAACACTGTTATAAGTTATAAGGATGTTACGTAAACATACATATGTATATGTTAGTTGTAGATATAATAAAATATAAGAGACAAAAGTCAAAACACATAACTAGAAAACAATAATGTGATAAATAATCTGTGATACTTTGGGAATGGAGAAAAACGATGAAAGGCGATGGTTGAATGACAATAATTAATGCTTTTGCTGTGATTGATGGATGACAGATACAAAAATCATGGAAGATACTGTGAAGGAAGAAAGAAGACAAATGTTATTAAAAATTATATCTGAAAAACTTATTATAATTTAAATTGTAACGTCCCTGTCCCACAACAAATAGGGGAACGAATATATATAAACATATATATATACATGAATATAATATATATATACATAAATGTGTATAAACAAATTTCAACTATAATTTTGTTACTAGGGAATTGAACTAATAAAATAATCAAAGGAACATCTTGTATTCTTTACTCTGCTAATAAAACCTAAAATGATTTCACAGAACTTAAGTTTTAGTTTTTATTTCTATCTGTGATATATATGAAAACGTTTATCATAACTGTAGTGAAGTTTAGTGGTTAAAACTTAAAGTAAAAACACATGTTAATTTATACATTTATTAATTGAATTTAAATTAAAACTACTCAAAATAAAATTTTGTATCTGTTATGTAAAATATACGTAACATAAAATAAACATAAAATAAACTATAAATAAAAAAACATAAGCAATAAGTCAATATTTTTAGTTAGAAGGATGAACCTGACGCTTTAATAATAAATTATCAACATATGGCGTCAATGATGTCCAGTCTGTGGACCCCCATTTTCATTTCATGGACCCCCAAACGCACCCCTATTGCAGGTTGTCATAGACCCCTAGAGGTCGATATAAACCATTTTGGGAATCACTGTTTTAGAACAAAAAACGCAACGGTGACGGTATCTAAAACAATTTTAATGACAACTATTGTCTTCATTATATTGTGGATAGAGATACAAGATATATTTTACTGTATTGAATAATTGAATTCATCTTCAGTCAACAACTTTAGGCTAAAAGATGACGATTTAACTGAATTATGTGTCAGTAGTAATTCTATCCGAATTATAAGGTGTCAAGTGGTATATAGGTCGAATGTATATATAAAAGCAGAAGCAAGTATAGAACGTATTAATAATGTAATTGTAATATCATGTAAGCGATGTTTCATGCATAAAGTGCGGAACGTAGCGCTCGCTCGTAGCGTTCGCTCGTAGCTCGTAGCGGAATCACGCCCGCTACGAGCTGGGCGGGCGGGGCGAGCTTTGAAATATTTACGCGGATGCTTTCACCTGCCTTACTCACTGAATATCTCAGCCTTTTTACGCGTGCACAAGCCTTGCTTTCCATAAAATTCAAAGCGAAATTCTACGGCATTATTCACGTCTCTCGTGTTATACTTTACATATTGAATTTGTCTGAATTACACAATTACTTATTTTAAATATCAGCCTGATATAAGTAACATTAAGTTAAATATGAAAATAATATAGTAAAAACTATTTTTATACTCATATTCATATTAATCATTTCAGAAATAGAACCTAAACTGCAGGCCATAAGGATCCTTTGGAAACGGGCTCCAACTAGCGTCTTCCGACGAAATCCTACACTGCAATTAATTTCAAGGTCTCCTTTCCAATTTCCTTAGGCTACCCATCGGCCTTCTATTCTGCGTTCTACACTAAACCTTATTGAGTAAAATATACGAGTCAACGCTATATTTAGATATTTATGTACCTAAATATATATTCATATCAATGACTCTACATAGGATAATAAAAATTTTTACCTGCCATTGAAGATGTAGTACGTACACGATGAACTTTGTGTTTGTGAGCATTGACGAGACAATTTTTCTCCGATATCAGAAGTGTGTGGCGTACCCTATAAAATAATAAAATTAATTATAACCAAATATAATTTCATCAAGTGGCCAAGTAAGCAATAGAAATGCACATGTCTACTTGCAAATAGTCTGACGTTTTATCGCATTATCGACGCTTTATGCGCCTGCGCACTCTGCCATGAGTCTATGCTTTACCTTGCTGCGAAGTGCACGCTGCTCTCTTGCGGTGTATAGCTATCGCCTATCTATTGTCTGATATTCATACTTACTCGTGCAAATAATAGTCAAATATCTCCCTTCCGCTTTTTTGCTCTTTATTCAATGCTTTATAAAAAGTGTTACAGTGATCGGATTTAGTTCAAATATGCGCCGTTTTGTTCGATAATCTGTTCATCTAGACGGCAAATTCCTAATACCTCCCTCGTAGAAGCCCCCCTCCTTATTTGCGAAGAACTCGGACAGCCACTTTTCACAAACCTCTTTTGAGTTCAACTTTACACCACCAAGGGCGTTCGCCATGGACAGGAACAGGTGGTAATCACTTGGCGCTATGTCCGGGCTATATGGTGGATGTGATAAAACCTCCCATCCGAGCTCCCGTAGCTTCTGACGAGTCATCAACGAAGTGTGTGGTCTGGCGTTGTCCTGGTGGAACACTACACCCTTCTTGTTGGCCAATTCTGGACGCTTCTGGTCGATCGCCTGCTTCAAGCGGTCCAGTTGTTCGCAGTAGATGGTAGAATTAAGCGTCTGGCCATATGGGAGCAGCTCATAGTGGATGATTCCCTTCCAATCCCACCAAACACACAGCAAAACCTTCCTGGCCGTCAATCCCGGCTTGGCCGCTGTTTGGGACGATTCACCAGCCTTCGACCACGACCGTTTTCGCTTGATATTGTCGTATGTGATCCATTTTTCGTCGCCAGTCACCATCCGCTTCAAGAATGGATCGAGTTCTTCCGTTTCAGCAGCATATCGCAGGCGTTGATTCGGTCCAGAAGGTTTTTTTGCGTCAAATTATGCGGCACCCAAACATCAAGTTTTTTTTTTTGTATCCAACCTTCTGCAGATGGTTTAAAATGGTTTGGTGACTAACTCCCATCTCCTGGGCGATGTCACGAGATGCCACATGCCGGTCTAACTCGATGTAGTCCATGATTTGATCGGTATTTGTCGTCACAGGTCTTCCGCCGGCTGGCTTATCCATGGTGTCGTTTTCGCCGGCTCTGAATCGTCGAAACCATTCCTCCGTGGTTCGAAGTGATAGAGTACCATCCCCCAAAACACCATTAATCTCACGGAACGTTTCTCTAGCGGATTTACCTTTAACGAAGGAAAACTTTAAAATAGCGCGAATTTCGGCGTTAGTGAACTCCATGTTTACACGCCTATAACTGTTGAACGCAATATCCAAACTAATCATGCATAGCGTCGTTTTGTAGGTTATGTCAAGACCTTTCAAATTATGTATAGTATTGCGAGATACGAGCTCTGTAGCGCTTTGTACATAGCCGCGAAATTCAAAAGACAAAAAGGCGGAAGGGAGATATTTGACAACCTATTATAATAAATACGAAAGGAACTAATAAGAAGGCAGAGTATCGTTTGTTAATAATTACAGGAGGGTGACCTAAAATATAATTGTGAAGAATAAAACATAAAATTGAAAATCAAAATAGGGTCTCGTAAGCAATTAATACAAGAATATAACATAGGTGAGCAATAAAAGAGAGATAAATAAAAGCCAAACTGTAAATAAACATATGTAAAGCAAATAAATGACTTAAACTTTAAAGAATTAGGAATAAACTGTGATAAATTATTGCAAATAGGCCTAGACTATGATAATTGAGGAGAGGTTAAAGGCGATATAAAGAAGTAAATATAGAATGAAGGAGAATATTACATAAGAAGACTGAAAGAAGAGACTGAAAATAAAAGTAAACCTGAAAATTTTATGAAAAATGTAATAGTCCCTTTCCCATAATAAGCTAGAGGTGTACCAGAGAAAAAACAAATTTAACTTTGAACTATTATTTATTTAACATTCTTTATTGTACACGTTAAGATACATTTAATAAGTTTTACAATAATATACAAAATAGTACAATGGGCGGTCTTATCACACAAGCCAATCTCTTACAGACAACCATAGTATGAAAAAGGTAAAAGTACTAATAACGGGTTGTTTTTATGTGAAGTATTATTATTATCATCAACACCCACAAGTCGATCATAAGAGACCCCTTATTTCATCATACATATATTAGATTATTGCAACAAAGTAAAAGAAATATTAAGTTACAATTTGTACATTATGTTTACAAGTTAACTACAGTGAAGATACCAAAGTAATGACACGAAAACAAAATGAATCATTGAAATAGCCCGACATCCCCTGAAACTCGACGAAAGTTTTCAGCCGGCGGAAACATTATCATTCCTTATCGTGCGATATATGGTAACAGCAAAAAGTAATCCGGATAAAAGATATACCTTATCGTAAATCTCTTGTTTCTGGTAAATGATAAAATCGAAGTATAAATTGGCATTACGTAACTTGTAAATAGGCTTAAATGCTCTATTTGACAAACAATTTATTTGTGTTCGCTTACAATTTCGACAGACGAAATATCGGTTTAAAAAATTAATAATAAAAATATACTGGTTAGAATTATATAAGCGCATTTAATCCAAATTAATTATAATATATATTGCTATTATAAGTCTTAAGTCCCATTGGTGGGCTAAACCTTTCTCACTTTTTTATATGCATTATGTCAACCAATCCAGGGTCCTCGTTATGGTTTGCAGCGATGAGTATTAATTATATTTTATTATTTTGTTGAAATAAATCGTAATTATCTTACAAATACACACACACACACACACACACACACACATATATATATATATATAAAAAAAATTGTGTGTATTTATCTAAAATTTGCAATAACCTCTGTAAATATTTACAAATACATTATTAGTAAATTATTTAAGACGAATTTTAATAAATTCGGAACAAAAATGCGACCCAAACGTCAGCCCAAAATGTTTAAACAGCGACTTATTAACCGCAGCGAAGGTTTTACTTATAAACTTCAAAGGCCACACTTAAATCGAAATATGATTTATATTTTGATTTAAGTATGGCCTTTTTGTAAATCAACCGCAGACTTTACTTTGACATAATTCAGAAACTTATTGATCATTGTTTTTGTTTAATAAATTTTAACCACGAAATTTTAAAGTATCTTAAAGGAGAAGTACATTGAAATAATATATATTTATATTAGACTTCATATATAATATATATTACATTCTATCAACGTTGTCTGAAATATAATGCTAATGCCATTAAGGTTGTTATAAGTATATACCTACAGGATGGTTGGTTACAAGTGTAAAATCTTTAAAGGAGTATAGTTCGTTTGCCCACAATTAAAGTATAGTACACCTATTAAAAAAGTCAATGATTTTTCGAAATAACAAATGACATAATTACTACATAATAAAATTAATCATTATTCACTCTTTCCTCTGCAGAGTTTGTACTGCCAAAAATTATTGGACTAAGTAAGAAAAGGACCAATATTTAGACTCTGTGTTTGGCACTAATCGGTGTAACATAACTCCTGAAGATGCCCCGTGGAGGTATAAAACACGTGTTGAGTAATTTGGTGGTGGCGGTTATGTGATTCGCATTGTTTGCCGCATACGCGTTTATCAGCGGGCTGGCGGTGCATTTCATTGCTCGACTACCACTGCATGTGCGGAAGTGGCTAAATATTGGTTCTTTTCTTACTTAGGATAGACTTCCGCGAGGTAACGCCTGATTCCATTAAATATTATTGGACTGACGCATTCGATCGCTTGTCCGTCACTTTATACAGAATGATTGGAAATAGTTTTAAAACCTTTAAGGCTTTGATATCTATAACAAATCACTCTTTTTACTTATATATTCAAATCAATGTTTTTAACCAGTCATTGAATTTTATCTGCAAAGGCAGTTTTACAGTATATAATAAATGCAGATAAGTAATATAAAATATCAGGCCTCTATTTAAAAAAAAACGTTAAATTCCAAATTCAAATACGTCAAAACAAAATGAATTAATCAAATTAAAAAAAAATCTTTTCGATCGCTTAATCACTTGTTTGTAAATAATTTTAATTTCTAATTGGATGTTGAAACGAACTGTTTTATTAATTCCGCGACTAAATCACCTTTACAACAAGAGCAAAAGTTTCAACTCATCAAGCAAGCATTGCAATTTTTATGAACCTCTACTATTAACAGTCGATCAAATTATTCTTATAACAGAATTTAATCTGGATTTAATTTTAATCCACAATTATTAGTGAAAAATTATTATATCATATTTAATACTGTTATTAATGGCACATACCATGGTCACTTCGAACATCAATGGTAAGCATACGTTTGCTCAATAAGCCACAGAGATGGTCATGCTTCGAGATTTTTCTATCAGATGGAATCAGGAGTCCGAGATCCATAGACAAACAAAAGTATCGTAGTATAGGATTGCCAAGTTCTCTAACCTCTTCCTAATTTATTGAATATACTCTCCCTATAAACAAACTATTATTTGATTTTTTTAATGTCTTTTTTTAATTTTATATTTACCGTAAATCGTATATAAAATCAGGATCACAATACAGACTATGTTAATCTCAATATTTAATAGTTAACCATACCGCATGATGGATATATAACTTCTAACTGTCATACAGCTTCTAACTGTCAAAGAATCTACAATACTCGTATGAAATGTTTGGGTGTTCGAAAAAAACTCATATAACAACTTTGACACTGATATTTATATAGGTCTAGCTTTAGCAAACGTTTAATAGTGTTGTAATAGTTATTTGAAACAAATTAACTTATAATTGTACAATCGTTTTGTTAAGCTCTACACAAAAATCGCATTCGACCCATACGAAATAATATATCTAAACTTAAATCTAAATCAAAATTGCTATATACAATAAAAACAATAAAGTTACAATATTTAGGCATGATGAGAAACTCAACAATACGAGCTAACACAACTTCATCGTATAAGGTTCACGGAAAACAAAGTGTTGCTAGAAGAATATTCTTGCTAAAAAACTTACGACAGTATTTCCTAACGAGAAACCGCTTTGATCTTCAACCTTCATAAGAAGATGGAACTTTAAAAAGAATAAGTTCTAAATTTGAAACTAAAAATAAAAACAAGCCTATCATATCTCTTTCCAGGCTCTATAAAACTATTAACTTCTTTGTCAGTAACTGCGTAGCCTTTAAAAAAATCCCGTATAATGTCTATGAATTATTATGCATATAAATTTCTACAATATAAAGTCTATGTAACTGATAATAACACTTTGACTACTGAATTTAAGGTATTCGTGAAAATCTTCACAAAACGAATCCGCTGAGTTTGTTGGGGTTTTCGGAGAAGGCTGCTTTTGAAAACCTCTTATTCCTGTAGTTCTATACACAAACATATGGTTAATATTAAATTAGGCTCTTCTGGTATAGTTATTATGACATACACAAGTAGTTTTCAAAAGTGATGCATTGCATATCTATGAATAATTGAATAATATAAGAAAGCCTTTTTTTTCTAAACTAATACTACATTAACTTACTTCGATTTTTGAAAAACACTATATTAATTAAAACATAAAGTAGGTATATCTTTTTAGTAAACTCGAAGGAAACACGAAACAGCAGAGTTTATCCTAAAGATATTCGGGTTGCAATAGTAACGCTCTCTTAATCTCCCGTCAGCAGGCGGTCAAACTGGGAACTCATTAACGATGAAATAAAAAGGTTTTATTACATATTTTTGTTTAGCGTTGGAACGCTGGCAAACTTTAAAGTGAAGTTTGAAATGTTTTGTATTTTTTATCAAGATAAAAAACACTTTTAATTCAAATACTTTGTTAATTGGTATTTTAACAACGAAGTATTTATTTTACCATCAACGTCCGTCCAATCGAAAGATACTAAATCCAATCTAGATATTTGTACAGGTTTCACAAATATCTATTTATAAAACAAATCATTAAAAGGTTTAGCGAAACTTAATAAATTTGCTTATTCGGTACAGCTGCACTTAATAGCTTTAATAGTTGTGAAGTTCAATTAATAAAGTAAGACATTACCTAATATCTCTACTCTAGGTAATTTTGCTACAAGATAACACAGGGCAGCGTAATAAAATTAAGCCATTCCCGAATATTCTTGCAATTTCTATCAGACAATATGGCTGCCATTTGGACGTTTGATTAAAAACGAATCGCCGGACTACCTTGTTAAAAAGTTATTACGAAAACCTTTCAAAACTGTGATAAAATTTTTATTATTTATTTTACGGCCTTATCAAATTTTACATCAGATGAGATTTTCAAATATCCTAATAATCGAAAAGATTGAACTTCATAATTTTTGATTAAAATATGTAAACATATATTGTTTTGTCTAGATATCAATTGTATGTTGGGCAGAGGATTGATATGTTGAAGTAGTCAGCAGGCATCACCTGGGGCCTTGACATACAGGATCGAAGACAACGAACTAGCCAGAGCATCATAGCACGTCCATCCACTAGGTGTTCAGACTCCTTTAAGGTCATCGGAAGACGTTAGATGCAGGTCGCTTCTCGAAATCTATAGAGGAAGCCATTGTCCAGCTGTGGGCTTCCTTTAGTAATCACAATTATCATCACGTTAGTATTTTCACTAAGTGTTGACACGCCAATAACTGTGACTATATATTTACTTGCATTCAAATACAATTACATATTAGTAAATACATGTTAGTTCTAAAAATCTTGTCACGACTTATATATTAGCAAGTCATAAACCTTGTATAAATATTTATTAATAAGATTCCAATTCAACCCTTCCAATCCCATCCTATTTATGTAAATTAAAATAATTATTTTTTAACGATAACATAGCTTTCCTATTTATATAAGTCAATGAACAGATGACTTTGACGAGAAGTCAACTGAAGTTAAATCCATAGATTCTTCTATGGATTTTGAGTAATCAAATGATATCAAGTTTACTTATTTAATCAAGCGTGAAGTTTTCCAATTAAGGGTTTATCGATAGGAAAAAAAAATAGAAATCTTTGACGTAATTTTGTTCTGGAGTTTCAAGGTGATATTGACTCCAAGTTTTAGATGAATATACCTTGTATGTTTGCATTAAATATTTATACAGGACGTTTCATTATAGTAAAATTTAAAGATATGTATAGCTCATTTGCCGGGTACACCCTTTTGTACACATAAGTGCGAAAAGACACCCTATATACACACATGAAAGCGAAAAGGCATTGAGTTCTTGGAAAAAATTATTGGTTTTCGTATTCCAATAGTTTCAGTGTGATCACTTCAAAATTTTTACTGATCAATCATCAATCATCCTGTATAAATAACTAATAGATAAATGTGATGTACACAGCCCGCATTATACATATATATATATATATATATATATATATATATATAGAGAGATATTGGTTTATGTCAAAGAAAATTTTTCAACAAAATCGTCGACGTTGTTTAAGTTCTACGAGGGGATATAACGTAATCGCCACGCTGGTTAATTATCGCAGTGTGGTTTTATGAGAACCAAAAGACGCTGCAACCTGTCCTCTGGAAACTTTTATATGAGCAGTGGCAATTCTATATAAATTATGCACAAATGTGAATTATATAAGACTATGAAATAGAACCAGCGATCTACGATCTCAACTCTCAGTCCTTTACCACTGAGCTACCACTGTCAATTTTTACACTATTACCTATCGCGTCCCCTAAAGATTTTTATCCTGGGATATACCATAATTTGACACGGATTATAAACCGCAGTGTCATATTACGGTACATAAAGTACACTGATGCCAACCGTGTGAAAATCTGTTTGTGAGCAGTGGATATCCTATATAATTAATGCACAAAGTGTGAACTATATAGGATTATGAGCCGGAGTTTGAACTCGCGACATGCGATCGCAAGACTCGATCCTTTACCGATGAGCAACTGTTTATAAATAATCCATAAAGAATGCGTAAAGAAAACAACTGTTACTTTAAGAGAAAGTAAGTAGTAAGTTCACGCTACCAAACGAAACACGTTTCAAAGTCAAACTAAAACATTCCCAGCCAAAACGCGCCTCGGTCTAGATGGAATTATTCCGAGAATCCCTTAATAAATTGAAAGTAATTTTAGGCAAATGAGCCCGGACCAACGACGCCCGAATCGAAAAGGTCGAAATACCTTCGGCCTTTAATTTAGGTCTGGCCTGTATTTATAAAATGGATTCCGGAAAAGATTACAAATTTTTATCGCATCATTCTCGTTCTGTATTTGATTTTAATTTTATATTTTTCTGTTTCCGTTACAATTTTAATTTCCATTTCTTTCAGCAAACGAATTTCTATTACTTCTATTTTAACGCTAATTATTCTTTGAACCTTTCTCCATCAATTTCGAGAAGCGGTGTGCATTCAACGTTTTCAGATGACCTTAAGGGAGTATATGCACCTAGTTGATGGACGCTGCGCTTATCGGTCTGAAGTCTTCATTCCTATATGTCAAGGCCCCAGCGCCATGATGCCTACTGACTGCTATTTCAAGTTATCAATCATCAAGTTCAATCTTTTCGATAATCAGGATATTTGAAAATCTCATCCAATGTAAAATTTGATAAGGGTATAGAAGAAATAATAAAAGAGTACTTTGGCGAGTTATATTATAGTTTTGGGATAAACAGGGTGACTAATTTCACTAGTACATCATAGAGAGTAAAACAATTGATATAGAAGTACATGAGGCGGTCTTATCGTTTGAGGCGATCTCTACCAAACAACCTTTGGTTGGAGATGAGAGATATGAAGGAGAAGGCAGTTTAAGTATATATATATATATATATATATACATATACATATATATAAATATATATATATATATACAAACTAACTTATATAAATACATGTGCATATACACATATGAACTTAAATTTTGTTAGTCAAATCGAACAGCATTTTTCTTACAATATTTAAATTTTTTTCGAAATAAATTAGGGAACATGCAACCTACTTTATATATTACTTAATAATTACGTCGAATTGCAAGTGGGCTGTTAAACAGAAACTTAAATGCTAAATAAATAAGATGACGCAGTCAAAAAAAATGCAAAGAGCGAAGCTATCAAAGGCAACATTCAAAACTAGGTAAGCTCACTTATTTTTCGGAGCATAGTAACCCGGAATGACCTAAGTAATTTGGAATAAGTTGCGACATGCACGTAGCCGGAATACGGGCTACGGCATTAAAACTTAACAACTCGTGTACGTAACGCCTCTGGCAATTTTTTTTAATACGCTACCAAAAAAGATCTCATATCTTAAGTCAAGAGACGTAAGGTCGATTATTGAAATAGAGACGGTTTTTTTGAGTGAAATAAGAATTATTGTTCGTGTGAAGCGTACTCTTACGCCTTGGACTTGTGACATACAGTCGTATAAAATGGCCAATTAAAAATATATATCCCTTTACCTGACACTAAAACTAGTTTGAGTTATTAGCTTCGTTAATTGTTGACTCTTAATTAAAATCATAAACTATTTTATTATTAAGAGCACTTTTCAATTAAGCCGTTTATTTGAACATTATTCAAAATTAATTTTGATTAAATAAATCAAACAAAAAAAATTCTAAATTTTATATATTGTAATACGTAACTGTATTACGTCTATATGAAAATTATGATAAAATATACTTGGTTATTTTATATACAGTTTTTATTCCAATAACAAACGGACGAGTCTCCTAACAGAAATCATGTTCAAAAAAATTTACTTCAATTAAAAATTATTCAAAAATCCATTACCTTATTTTTCTTTCGTAACTGAAATGCTTTTTTTATATATTCGAATTATACGCTACTAAGTATGAAACCAATTAATCATATTCTTGGATGTTTTTCTTAACGCTGTATAATGTATGTACAAATTATATTTTAGATAAAATTACATCTCTTCAAAAATATATTCCGAGTACAGAATACTTGTGCACTGGTTGCCCAGTGGTAGAGTATAAGACTTTCGATCGAAAGTCGCAAATTCGCGGGATACAATCTTATATAATTCAAACTTTGTGCATTATTATTATAGGTTTACCGCTACCGCATACAAGTTTCTAGAGGATGGGCACCAGGGTTCTATGCGAACCATTATACCAAACTGCAATTGGCAACCCATCTGCAAAATGTGGAAATTATATTACATCCCTTGTAGATATCTTAGAAAAAGGTCTATGTCTTCCAGTGGACGTCTTTTGGATGAAACGACAGGATATTTCTCTTTGACATTTTGAAATTAAGGTATATATTCCATTCACAATTTCATGTAAATGTTGATTAATTTTTTATTTGCAAATCGAAATTATGCATAGATTTTCTTTTTAATTTATATATCTATAATTGATAGTTTCATTATTTTAATTATAACTCGTTGTCTTGTCATTATTATGAATTGTTTTGGTATTGTTTTTATATTTAAAAATGTATTTACTTCACATTTTTTTTAACTTACATTTGTTTTATTTTTATGCTTATAAATGTTGTTTTTAAGTGATATATTATGTTCAAATATTAAAGGGTTGCTTAAAATATTAGTGTTTTTATTTTGCTGTACATTCTAAGCGCGCGTGTGTAGTGAGGCAAGACTCGCCTAATTTGAGTTTATGAGACGGGCTTAGCGCGAGCCTTCGGATAATGTATGGGCAAACTAACCTTGCGCCGGGAAACATGAAAACACGGTGTGGTCGAGCTAAATTATAATGCTGTTTTTTAAACTTTATCATATTAAAAATATGCTAACATATGAACACATATTACTAACTCTCTTAGACTCTGTGTTTGGCACTAATCGGTGTAACATAACTCCTGAAGATGCCCCGTGGAAGGGTGAAACACTTTTTGAGTGATTTGGCGGTGGCATTTGTGTGATTAGCATTGTTTGCAGCATGCGCATTTATCAGCGGGCTGACAGGCCGTGCACCTTGTTGCACGACTACCACTGCATGTGCGGAAGTGGCTAAATATTAGTCCTTTACTTACATAGTACTTATTCGTACGTGTTTTATAGGATCTTAGACTATTTTAATTGACTTAATCTTATATCTATTGATAACTCACGTACTCATATATTTTGAGATGATAGAAACAGTTGAAAGCAGGTAGACCTTCAGCATCTTTCAACAACCGTAATGATGTTTATTTGCTTTAAACGTGATTATAGTATTAGGAAGAGTACTATTTATTAATTTATTTATATACACTATATCATAGATAATAATGTATATCATAGATAATAACTAAAAAAAGAAATTATTTATACAGAGGAAATTTTTTATTCATTTTTAAATAATGTTATAAAAATATCATCTGTCAAATTATGCAAGTTGAATATATTTATATATATATATTTACATATTTATATATAAAAGAACTTTTGTCTGTATGTCCTTTATACAATCATAAACTATGCATTTGATCATATGATGATCTTTTGCAAAGTTGTTGTCTAATACCCTACAAAGGTTCCTATGTTAATATATCCAATTTTGGATCAATTTTCGACAAATAGCTCCAATGTCATTCCGATGAATTTCATGTTACCGCGATAGTTCATACGGATTTAAATTGAAACGAAAATAGCGAACGAACGATGAAGTTTCGAGTTGTAAGCGACGTAAGAATTTATGGAAAGTACAAAATACTTATCCTAGTCGGATCATAATTAAAATAAAGGCAAAAAGAGAATAAGAAAATAAACTAAATCATTTTTTTGTTAAATACCACGTGAAGTATATACAAAGTCACTAAAAAATTTGTACTAATTCTTTTTTTAAAACACGGTGATATTAGATCTATTTTCAAATCAGATATTCATTTTCTACATTTGATTATAGTTTCTATCAAATCTGTCTAGTACTTTTCTCATTACGTTCAACTGTTATCACCATATTTTTTTACAAATTTAATATTAAGTCTCAACTAGATAGACAACATATTTAAGGTTGCGCGGGAAGTCGCCGGATGCGAGCCGCCCAAAACATCATCATGGCGATCTTTGGACGATGCCTTAGAGTGGACTTCTATAGGCTAAAAAAGATGATATTGAAAATATTAGAATAAACAGGCTTAAGTAGAAACTAACTTAACATTGTTGGATCTATTTCTTTAACTTAGCTGTTTCATAAGCATAATGTTTGAGATTTTAAAGAGGTCGTTACTGTGCTAAGGTTTGGATTATCTCGTCCTCTGACCAGCTTTTAAAAAAGCTAGTACCATACCCGGCTTTGAGAAACTATTACTATTTTCAAGTTTGAAAAAAGCTGTTGTGTGCTCGGATTCAAAAAAAAAGCCGTTAATGTGATCGGGTTCCATTACGAGTCATACATGACGACTCCTTTTTGTGCTTAAGTTCGAAAGAAAGTGCTGCTGTATTCGATTTGAAAATTAATGCAAAGATCACAACAGCTTTGAAAAGAGCATACGAATAATATTACATAATACTAGCCGTTCCTTTCTTGACCAAAAAAATCAATGGATTTGAGTTAACTAACAAAAACATATCTTACCGAGTATATATTAAGCAAGAGACGATACAAAAACGGCAATGTAATGCGAACCGTGCAATTTACTAAGAAACAAGCGGAACCATTTATTCTGGCCGCACCGACAGCGCAGGGGATCCACACGTCGCCGGCTTCCGCGGATATGCGACAGTGACAGGCGGGTGACAACCCTGTGTGAGGGATTGCGGGACTATGGCGGACGCGAACGATATGAAATTCCATCGCGTTTCCACTGCGCGATTTGAAACGTGAAGTTGGGTAGCGAATGCTTTTGATGCTTCTGTGGTCCTTTGAAATGCGCAATTTGAAACATAATGCAAAGACTGTATAATACTAGTGTATAGTACACCATCAGAGAAGAGACTCTTGTATTGTTTTTAAAAAACGTGATTTCAGCTACTTCGATATCAGTAAAATAATATTTGTAATTACATATCTTTAAATAAATTACAGTTACTACTTTGTTAGTTTAAGCGACAATTCTTACTTTACATACACAATCATAACTCGATTTTTTTTGTTTATATTATTAATTAATACCATCTGGTGATTTTACCGTCGTTTCAGCCCATATACGCCCACTAAAGGGCACTGCCTCCCCCAAAGATATCAATGGGGGACATACTATAAACGCCAAACTTGTCAGGCGGGCTGAAGAACATAGTGTACTATTATAGTACACAGACGCGCTGCTGTCCATCCTCTAGAAGCATGTTAGAATCAGTGGCAATCATATATAATTAATGCATAAAGTGTTAATTATAAAACTGTATTTTTGGAATCGAAGCCGCGACTTACCATCGTAAGTCTCAGTTTTCTACCGCTGGACTACAACTGTTTTAATTATGGTGCTTTTATAGCGCTCATATATATGACGGTGGATGTATCTAAGGTAGTGTATTTAATAGAATGATTTTAGAACTTCAGATAACACTAATATTATTTCGGTGATGAACAGATTGTGGATTGGAATCTCTTTTAACTCCTCTAGTGATGATGGACCATGAAATGATTTTAAAACATTCGATGTCAACTTCGACATTACCACCACCATCACAACAAACTTCCGATACATTAGTTTATGTTGATCACTTCAAACACCAATACTCGTACAAATATCAGAGAAGCCAGAGAAAGGTCCGTGCTTCCCTGCGACAACTAAGTTAACATAGTTTGCTTAACGTAGGGAAAAAGCCTTCGACTTATAAGATAGACTTTACCTGTGTGAACTCAATAGCCCACAGTATTTAATTACATATTGTAACTTGGTGTTATAAACAGTATATTTCTATTAAAAATGAGTTCATAAGCATAAACTGTGCGAAGTCATTAATTTAAAGTGTACAAAACAAGCGCTTTTGCATAATAAAGCTGCACTAGCGCATTATTTATTTTCCCGCCAAAAGCGCCGGAGTGCAAGTCCGGCAATAATTCTAGAATGTTCTCGTAGCTATCTTTATAAATGCAAATTTCACTAACAAAGATGAAGACGTTTTGAAACATTTATGAAACTCCCTTGATATTAGTCCCAGTAAATAGTTAAATATTTTAAAATGAGCTTCAATTTTTAAACAGTAAGACCGTTGTTAAAATATGAAGGTCGCTTTAAAAATAAATTTTCTTTTTAAACAAAAATAACATACAAAGTACAATTGAAAATTATTCAAACATTTTTGTTCTCTAATTATATTATATATTAGTAAAAATTCCACGTAAACCAAACTTACCATTTAGCTAAAATGTAAAATTGAAAATTACGTATAATCATCGAAAATATTTAAGTAATTTTAAAGTAGCTGTCATCGAACTTTATAAAAACGTTTCTAAAGTAATATATAGGATGATTGTTAGAATTTATAAAAGCTTATAGGATGTGAATGTATTTATCAGCATAAAATCTCTAAATCTTTTACATTTATTTACAATTCTCCTGTATAATATAATCACTCTGAAATATGTTAGAATATTTTATTTTTTCTATTGGAATACGATAGGTCAATAACTTCAGGTCTACAGGAACAGCTTGTAAACGATGATTGGGTTTAAAGAATTTATTGCCATAAACCTTTTACATAATAACTTAAAATTACACATACCAGGGTCGGTCAAGCCCTTTAAAAGTGCGAGCCATTTTTCGAAATTTGAAATTTTTTGCGAGTCGCAATTGAATGCGCATTTAGAATACACAAAGGATTTTTTTTTTGTACAAAAGAAACACACATTACATTCATTGAAATTATTTGAACAAAGATACAAAATAGATATGGCACACTTATATGATGGCAAACTTATTACAGAACTCAATGGTTGAAATTGTAAAGAATGAAAGAGGAGTGTTAAATAAAAATATATATTATATATAAATAAATATTGTAACGTCAATGACCCACACAGAGCAGGGAGAATATGCCCCAAAAAACGGGGTCTTAAAACCTATATTATGTTTGTATTTAATTATTACAATATCATAACATTTCTTCGGATCATTAAGTTATTACACAAATGTACACCTTTACACAATATAATTATTTTTAAATCGTTTTGATTGATTTAAATATTCATTATAATAATTTTGAATAATTTCAAATTTTGGTAGCGTTTGTTCTAATTATAATAATTATCATAAGTTTATATAAAAATCTGAAAATACCTATTGTGTACCATACCTAAATTGACAGCAAATAAGATATACATTCAGCTTTTTAAAGCTTTTGATCAATCACCCTGTATAAAGTAATCACTCTTAATTTGTTTTGGAATGCGATATATCAATAACTTCAAAGGCAGTAAACAATCATTTTAATATGTATTTCTGAATTTTGTTAACACTTTTAAGGAGTAGTCCTTTTAAAGCTATTAACATTGTAACCAATCACCCTTTATAAAATCTTAAGTTAAATTAAAATTGTTTTTTATCAATCTTCTCAGTGTGAAAATTGCAAGATACGCTCGAGGTGAGCGTAGAAGTGAATCAACTAAATTAGTTTCGTTATCACGAGGGGCAGGTGCTGCCCGGCTGCTGGGATCTCTCGACGTCTATTTAAGCTCCATTGTTAAGAGTTTTCGCAAAGTGCGCGAAAAGAATCGTAAACGCCCTTAAAAAAAACCTCTCACATTGAAACCTTATGGAACTAACATTTTATCTAGCACTTTGCACCTGAGAATATAGTACATTTAATTAAATTGTTATATCAAAAAATTATGAAAGTATTTATTATAGTTATTTCAATTACACGTTGTACATTGCTTTACAAAAGCCTCGTCTATAGATTTAGATTTGGGCCGATTAAAAGCAACCTTTATCTGGCTTCTTCCAAGCACGAAAACACTCTGGATTGATGTCTTAATCAATATATTGGGTTGTTCGGATAGTAATTTACTTTTTACCCGACAGAGGTATAATTGTATTTTTTAACAGCTATCTTCACACTTAGTCGCACTATCAATATATGTTTTGACAGCTTGTGTGGGAAGCATGTGTGTAATTAAGTTCAATTGATTTTACACAGTAGTTTTTTGACGATGCCCTTTTAAATATGGAGAGTAATAAGCAGCGTCATATTTTACGTTTTTACTATAGAAAAGGTAATAATGCTGTTCAAGATAGAAAGAAATTAACCGATGTGTATGGAGAAGATGTGTTGACAATACGGCAGTGCCATAACTGGTTCGCAAAATTTTCCAGCAATTTTGATGTCGAAGATGCACCACGTTCTGGAAGACCAGTTGAAGCTAATAAAGACGCGATTAATGCATTAGTTGATACAAACCGGCGAATAACAACACGTGAGATCGGTGAGAGGTTAAATTTATCTAGTTCCACTGTTTATGACCACCTGTGAGGCATGGAGAGCCTCGTGGCTTTCTTCCCTATGTCCTCACAGAGAGAAATGTGTGTAGTCGC
Organism: Battus philenor; assembly: GCF_028537555.1. Lineage (NCBI taxonomy): Eukaryota > Metazoa > Arthropoda > Insecta > Lepidoptera > Papilionidae > Battus > Battus philenor. The sequence goes on along the minus strand of NW_027181737.1, from coordinate 14,497,963 downwards.
GTTGACTTCTGTTATCGGTTTGGGTTTTACGGTAGACTATAGACATTGCACAATGTGAGTAAAAAGTTTTTAAATAAATACGAACGATCTATCAAATCACAATGCTAAACGCAACACAAGCAGCTGCACATGAAAGGTATTTTAGCTCCATCACTCTATAAAATGGTGATGTAGCCAATGTAACTATTTATTTACTTAGAGACTTAAATAGAAAGAGATTTACCGTATATATTTATTATATAGTAAATCACACAGTTAATACGAAGTTTAAGATAGATCAGCGTTCAAACACCGTAAGTCGAAAAGCTAGGAATTTATACGATCAAAAAAAATAATCAGTGTTAAGAGAAGTAGCCGTTGTTCTAGGAATTAATTGAAAGTAAATAAATATATTTATATAAAGTGAATGAATAAAGAAATAAAAAAGAAAATTTATGTGTATCAATGTAATGATGTAGCTCGAAGAATTGCTCTTTTGAAGTGGCAGTGGGTGAAGTACATCGCTCGTGCAGCCGATGGTCTTTTAGACGAAATAGGTAACGTGGCAGAAAATCGCTCTATGTGGGCAACGCTCCGGTCATCATGACGATCTTCGGGAGAAGCCTATACCTTGCAGGGAGCGTCCGTCATTATGTTAATATTTTGTTCCACTATTAATCATATGTAGCGAGTACATCTAGAGAATTTCAGATGAATGTACTCCTACAATATCATCTTTGTTATAATATACGTACTCTATGTTTGGCACTAATCGGTGTAACATAACTCCTGAAGATGCCCTGTGGAAGAGTGAAACACGTTTTGAGTGGTTTAACGGTGGCAGTTGTGTAATTCGCATTGTTTGCCGCATACGCATTTATCAGCGGGCTGGCGGGCTGTGCACTTTGTTTGCACGACTACCACTGCATGTGCGGAAGTAGCTAAATATTGGTCCTTTTCTTACTTAGGATGGACTTCCGCAATGTAACGCCTGATTCAATTAAAATATACGTATAACTACACCTTTTTAAATAATTCTGATACTTTTTTTTTTGAACGTTGCTGACTTAACATATACGTAATTCAAAGTCAAATGAATAGAATTATGTTCTGCCTTTCAAGTACGTAACTTAAATGCAGATGGACGATGTCTGTGAAACAAAGGCAAGGGACGTACGAATCAAATCTGGTCCAGACCGTAGCTGAGTTTTATTAAATTTGCGATAACGTGTCGTCTTCAAAGCGCGGGTAGATTGCATCGGGCGTACATCTGGCGTTCTTCACAATTTGTCGGGGAATAGCGTGTGAGCTTCGCGTAGCCCGCCTCTACGGGGGCCCGTAGCAAGCTACGAATCTCATCGTTTAACTGCTACGTGACATATAGCTCGCTTTGATGTTGTAAGCATTTACATGCATAATCATAACTAAAAATATTTGCGAAGCGCGTTTGTTGAAGCACGAGGACTGTTTTTATGGAGAAGATAAACTAAAAAGTCTGGGAGAAAATCGTAAAAGAAAAAAAATTGTTTCTATCTAAATTTTATAATTCTGAATTGAACATTTATTTTAGGTGACATCACTTATATCAAGGAGGTTTCCAACAACAATTTTATTATGATGTACAATCTCAAATACACAGAGTAATTGGAAAATAATTATTGTTTACTATCTATACCTGTTGACTTTGTACTATCAGATGTTTTGGATTTGTCGCATTCTAATAAATATTATGTGTGGTCACAAAGGGACGGATAAACAGCTTATTTGCTGTCAATAATTGTATAGTATACCCTATTCAAAAATCACTGATTTGAGATATAATAAATAATGTAATGATAATATACTAAAAAATCGTATTACGATATGTATCATAATTAGAATTATTTTATATTAAAATTAATTATTGTTCTATCTATCCTTCCACCTGTACTAGCTGAAGTAATTGCACTGTCGCATTCCAATAGGAAAAAATAAATTAATGTAACATATTTTAGAGTGATCACTTTATAAATGATGGTTGGAAAGCTTTTTGCTGACAAATATACTGTAAATTCACCTGTTTAAAGTTTAATATTCATTCTTGAACTTAGCGAACACGAGATTTTACGAACATGTACGTACACCTTTCTCTCGTTTTAGTTACACATTTCGCAAACAAAGCAACGGAAAATATTTTCATAGTCCCATTGTTGGAACCTCTCATTCAACCCCTATCATGGTTGAACAGCGTCTTTATTCAAATTTAAATTTTTCAAATAATTTTATATAATATTCATAATGTTTTTTGTCTTTTTCAGTGTTTTTCAGTCTTTCCTCTAATTTCCTTCACAACAACTCTCATTCCGTACCATACATCGCCTCAATTCCTTCGTCTTCCGTACAGATTTCTACAATTTTATTGCTTATTATTTTTATCATTTGTTTAACAGATTATTTATTCTAAATTCCGGTTTATTTTCTTACTATCTATAATGTATTTAATTACAATTTCTAATGTCACAGCTATTTTATCAATTGTTGTATTTTATTTTATTTTTCTTTTTTGCAGAACTCCAAAAAGGTTCAGCGCACATACTGGCACCTCCCTTTACTCATTAGTGATGCGATGTACTCCTCTAATCTCTCTAGACGTAGAATTTTAGACTACAGTTGGAGTTTCGCTACAAGGTCATTGATGTTGCACGAAATATTGGTGACCTCAGATGAGCGCGGGGCATATCGCTCATCGACGGTAGTAGGGGCTGAAGAGTTTTCGAATGGCGACCACAAGTCAGTAGACATGGGAAAGCTCTCTGTACACTAGGTGGAAACAGCGCAGGATCGGCTATCATGATGATCTCTGGGAGATTTATATATTATAGTTGGCTTCATATGTATGTATGTATTACATATACCAAATATAAATAAAATTTTAAATTTAAATTTAAATAATAATTTAAATCTACAACACCTTTTGTATGCCCAATCAATCCAAAGTTACTCTACCGTTAAATCAAGCTTTTGAACACAATTTTATATTATTAAACATAAAACTTTTTAACAAAAGTAAAAATTTTAATAATGGACATGTTTGGTACGCTCCGATTGTTCGAATAAAGTTTAAGTTTAATGCTTTAATAAAAAGGACTGAACGACAAAGCGAAATGAATTCCGCGCTGAAAATATAGTTTTCCTTCCGAAAATTTCAACGGGCGGACTTTTCAGAGATGCTCCCTTTTTTCTCACAACTTGTTGACGCTTGCTGTATTATCATTTCATTTTCATTTAAAAGACAATTGGAATATTTAACTGCTCTTTTTCGCAGGAAGAAATTTTCTCCTCTTTTAAAAACTTACCTTATGAAAAGTTCCATTTTTAAATTAAGTTTTTTGCGTACGAGTATTTTAACATAAGTATTAAACATGAATTATTATCGCTAATTGCTAATAAATTAATATAATAAATAAGTCACCCGAAATAAATGATATGGTTAATGTAAAAAATATATATAGCCAGTTATTTAATTAGTTTTTTAAAACTGTACATAAAATACTAAAAATTATGTAAGTTGATATAAAAAATATTTATAAATAATTAAAATAATTTATTAATAATTACGCGTTAAGATTAAAGCTATTGGCCCGTCATAGTCTACGAGAAAAATAAAGTATATTTTAGAGCGAGAAAGAACACACATGTTAAAGAGATGAAAATATGCTGTTTTCCTGAATACTTACAAATATATATTAGAATAAGTTAGTTGAATTCCAAAGATGTAGTGACAACAGCGGTTAATATGCAGCAGTGAAATGTCATTGTCAAAGAATACAATTTATAGCATGAAACAAATGAATTCTTGCTCAGTAAGAAAAGGACCAATATTTAGCCACTTTCGCATATGCAGTGGTAGTCGTGCAACAAAGTGCACCGCCCGCCAGCCCGCTGAGTTGCACTCTCAGCAGAGTGTTTGCACTCTGTGTTTGGCACTAATCAGTGTGACATAGCTCTTGAAGATGCCCCATGGAGGGGTGAAGCACGTGTTGAGTGATTTAACGCTAGCAGTTGTGTAATTCGCATTATTTGCCGCATGCGCATTTATCAGCGGACTGGCGGGCACACAAACGTACATAAATATAAATACATATATATAGGTGTAATATGTGAACATCATAAAAGAGAAAATAAAGCATAATCATACCGAGAAGTAAAATAATATTGTAGAAAAAAAAACCTTATATAAATATACTAATGACTACTACTAACTATAATGATACATAAATATAATATAAAACATGTATTTAAATATATTATTAAATACATTATAATTTATTTTGTGGCATTGTTATACATGACGCCTTTATTGCTTATTGAAATAACTTTTACAATATTTTTTACGTCCATAAAAAGCGTTACTCCTCCTAACTACTGATCCAACCAAACTCGAAACACGAACTCCTTTTCAACCAGTTTCCGTATATCAATTTCTATTCAACTCGATTTATATTATTTTCATTAGAGATAATTGCCTTGTCACTCTCAACAAGCGGCCCGACAAACTAATTTGCTAAAACTATTACAGCAAAAGACTCCTAACGAAAGCATTTACGGCGGACACGGAGAAAGCGCGAGCGCTCCGAAAACAATTGCCCGTAAAATGCACCTGCTCTCAAGTGATAATGAAACTAATTTAGATTTAGTCTCGGAAGTAAAATTCATCTGAGCGAGCTTCCATTATCCATACCTCTTGAAGTAAAAGTTTTTTTTTTTTTAAAAAAGAACTTTTGTTTTTAGAATCAAATTAAAATAAAGAAATTTTTTCAATTAAGTTATTACGTATAATCTAATATATAAAATTCTCGTGTCACGGTGTTCGAACTTGAACTCCTCTAAAAACGGCTCGACCGATTTTTACCAAATTTTATATGCATATTCAGTAGGTCTGAGAATCGGCTACTAACTATTTTTCATACCCCTTAGTGATAAGGGTGGTCCACCCCTAAATTTATTTTTTTATTTTTTAGACAATTTTTTTGGTTTTTATTTTATTATGATACAGCATACAAAAATACATACAACCATAAATTTTCACCCCTCTACGATCAACCCTTATCTTACATTTGTTAATTAAAACCTTTTTTTTTTGCAAAACAACGTTTGCGGGAACAGCTAGTAAATATATAAAAATCAAGACAACCAAAGTCAATTTTTGATTAACTCAAGATCAAAACTAAGCTCTCTGCAATACGCTACCAACGAGTCCTAAGTTATTTTGATATCACCCGCAAGTAATTAGGCACACACGCTGAAAAGCATAGGCCCTGTCAAAAAATCGCCACGATGCATGTATGTATGTCGGTGTATACTTGCACAGCCTGTATACACCGACTTCCTGCGTACTTGACTATTTCATTTTTTTTTCTCGTAGAGAAATTCTGAATGAAATACACCACCGCTGCGGAAGCAACGAAAGAGTTATGACGGACTCCTACCTGTTAAAACCTTACGGTCTTGTCAACGCCTTTTGTTAAAACTACGGGAACGCATTCGCATACACCTTACTTGCAGCTCATCTGGAATTCGTTGCCAATACAATATTAAGGGGGTTGAAGAAAGGCGACTGTCTCCATCTAGTCCAATCTACAACCAGATAGCTTCGATAAGCTTCTGGTAGTTGGGAAAGTAAACAGTAAAAGATCACGTGGATTTTCATTCACCAACTTATCTGATCATGTCCAGTGAATGAGCTGTTCTGATTTACCATCCTGAGAAAAGCTGATATCCTATATTCTATAAGGGTAACATCTTGTCATCGATGAACTCAAGGCGTTTTAAAAAAGGACACTGCCTTTCATAATAAACAACCAATTGAGATTATATTTCAGAAAGAAATTATATTTCATTATTTTTCATACGAGTATGGTAGCATTTAATTGACCTCTAAAATAGGATATTGTGTGGCATTCTTTATTTATATATACGTGTTTGGGTGTGTGTGTGCGTGTGCGTGCGTCTGCGTGTGTGTGTGTGTGCGTGCGTAAACTTAACTGTCTTCTCCTTCATGTCTCTCATCTCCATCCAAAGGTTGTCTGGTAAATTTCCTCGAGCGATAAGACCGCCTCCTGTACCTCTATATTATTTGTTTCTTTTTTATTTATTATCTATGGTGTACCAAAAGTGTAAATTAATAAATAAATAAAAATAAAATTGTCATTTACATGTATTAACACTACTAAATTCTGATAAAATAATTTTAATACTTGTGAAAACTGATAATAAAGTCAATTCAATTAAGATCGTATAATAAACAAAGATGACCTTCTAAGTTTGCGCCTTCGTATATGAAATTCATTTTACGGCTGTTGCTTGGTTAGTTTGTAACCCCTATTTTATAGTTAATACAAAACAACCCATTTAACTCACTGCGGAGCTCCAATTTCCCGAACGGAATTGGAATATATATACATGTACATCTCAACAAACAGTAAAGAGGTTTATTAGTTAGAATTTTAAAAATGTAAAAATTTAATGGCGGAAAATTATTAATTATTGGCTAGTCAATATTTGAATTGTGTTGTCAGTACAAGAAGAAAGCGAAATTTATTAATAACTTTTATTAGATTTGTTTCATCAGCACTATCATCACCATCATCATATCGATAACGATGATCGCTCTGGACGCTACTCACATCAAAATCCCACGACTATCCCAATACAGTGGGGGCATACCCACACCGTCTACCGCCTTGTGGTTGCCTCTCAAGAACCCAAACACCTTTCATAATTTGTTCAATATTAATTAAATAAAAAAAACTTTAATATGAAAACAATTTTCATAAATACATTGATTTTTTTTATAAAAATTCGAAAGCAAACTTTTATTTAAATATTTCACGAATAAATGCGGAAGAACGTTGCGTTCAGAATTAAAACAAAAACTTATAACATAAATAACAGCACATTCGGAATTTAAAAAAAAAAACATGTACAATAAAAAATGATGCATTCGGAATTCAAAAAAGATATACCGTAAAAAATGGAACACGCGGATTTAAAAAACTGATACCAAAAAAAAAACATTGTTGCAGCGATTGTGAAAAATTTACGTTTAAGCGATGGTTTTTTGCTTGGCTATTTTCAATTCATTGTTCGCTACGTGTTCGTTGCGCATAAAGTTTCGCGTACAATAAACGCAGTGGACGTGTGACGCCGGCTTAAATACACTTAGAGCGCGCCCCGCGTCCGTTTCACACGGACCGCATTCAAAGCGTTCCCGCATTTTAATACTGATCAAATATTATTCAAATAACAAATTAAATGCACATATAACGCATTTATTGTTACAATAATATAAGCTGGTGCTTGTTTATTAAATCTTTTAAAAAAATGGTTAGTAAGAAGTAAAGTTCTAATTACCCAAAGAGAAACCATCTTAAAAAATACTCAAAACAATTGAATACAAAAAACACGTCTTTTTTATTTTTAAATTAAAGGAAATGTAATAAAATCTCCTTAATCGTAAATGTCAATTATAAGAAACAAGATTTAAACGGATTTTAGTTCGTTTATAACGAAGAATCTGGTGCAAAGGTAGCAAACGAGCTCCTAAAACAATTGCATTGTTCAACTGCATCCCGTCTCTCCTGAGTGATAATGAGACTAATTTAAATCTACCCCTCTCCGCTATCGGATAATTGTTTGGATTAAGGAAAATAAACGCTATTTCTTTTAGTAGCTTTATATTGTTAAATAACTGTTTTAACACTTTTGAGGAAAGATTTATTTTTACGTAATTTAACAGTGATATTTTAGTTTCATATAAAATGTCGACTTCCAGAACAAACTGTAATCAGAGCCGTCCTTACATAAGTCATTGCTTCGCACATACTAATCAATGTTCAAAGCCACTAAGTCATTTAGAACAGGTTCGTACTTTGGGAAGTACGCAACGAAGATATGCATAACTCTGACACTACTAAAGATCATCGCTTAGTTCCTTAAACATGCATTTATTCTTTACTTTGCCTCTAACTCAATACACAAATTCACTGATCATAGATGCTGCTACATATAATACAATCACATCCGGTACATTCAAACTCCGAATCATCCTGAGATCGAGACACATACACAAGTTTCTAGACGACGCGACCACAATAAGACCAGCCACGTACACTGCAGACCAGTGACGTCACCATCCGATAACAAACCGGTCTTATCATCATCCCCCGATCATAAATCTCTGTTAAACTTTATTAGAAGACACTCTTTGTTTGACACTAATCGGTGTAACATAACTCCTGAAGATACCTCGTGGAGGGGTGATACACGTGTTGAGTGATTTAACGGTGGTAGTTGTGTAATTCACATTGTTTGCCGCATGCGCATTTATCAGCGGGCTGGCGGGCGGTACACTTTGTTGCACGACTGCCACTGCATGTGCGGAAGTGGCTAAATATTGGTCCTTTTCTTACTTAGGATGGACTTCCGCAAAATAACGCCTGATTCCATTAAATATTTATTAGAAGAGTTAATGTCGTTGAGTTTCTTCCTGCATCTTCTTCACAACTAACACATCTTGCAAAGCAGTGTCAAAATAAAATAGACAAAAAAAATTATAAAACTTGACGATCAATAACAGTTCTGTTAAAAGTTTCAATGTTGAATAATCATATTTCATCTATATCTATATCATATAGATAGAGAAGAAGCATTGCTGGAGTTTCTTCTGCCACTTCTACTTCTAGCGCTAACGCTTTTCGAAGTTCTTGGCGTTTACGGACGCCCTTGTGCCGGAATGCTAAGCGGGTATCATCAACAAGTGATAGCTCGAAACAAAATTATAATAAAAAAAATTATAGGCTCCTTTTAGAGGATCTCAGCCTCTGAGAGGAGCCTATAATGGTATTGTGAAGTGACCCCAGCTGAGGTCACCCAGCTATCGAAATACTTCTGATATTATATTAAAATTGACAATTGAAATTAGTGTTTAGAGTTCTAAATTCCATCTATGTGTAAATAGATCGCGAGCACACATGCGTGAGAAATAAATAGAAAAAATATAAAAAGATATATAAAATATTATGAAACAAAAATTGTAAAAGTAAATAAAAGTAATGAGTCAAAAATAAAAATTAAGTAATTATAAGATTAATTGCAGTTAAAATTAAAAAATTACTGAATTATACCTTAAATAAAAAGACTGTCAAAATAAAAAGATAAATAGAATTATAAAAAAATAGTCAAATTAAAATAGTGTTAACAGTGTGCTAAATGCCATCTGTATTTCCATTAGTTAGCATGCAATCATAAAGAATAAATTAGTTAGAATGACATAAAATAATTTCATTAATAATAAAAGATAGGAAATAGTAATAAAACTAACAAAATTAAAAAATAAAGTTTGAAATAAAAATAATATGTAAGTAAAATAAAACTAAAGACTATATAAATAAGACACCCAGCGTCTTTGGACGGCCTTAGAAGTCGTCAGTCGTCACTGTTCCTAGTCTTAAACTAGTTTTGTTGTTAAAATAAAATTTGAGCTCATGACAAGCGCCATGGGAGGATCTCATGTTAGTAATTGCTCATCCAAGAGTATACTGAAAAAAATAGTACCACTTGATCTTAGATAAAAAAATAGGGTAACCATTTCGTGAATAAAAAAATTCAAATGTATAATTTACTCAATAATGTCACCTTATCAATTATGCACCGGCTAGTTGGCGGGCGGTTAAATGAATTAAACGCATCTGTTAAATTAAACAAAGGGAATTTAATTGCAGGTCGTAATTAACGCAGACGCTTGGGCAGGACGCGCCCGTATCTCACGTGGAACCCAACACGGTTTTCAGGCTTTGTTATGAAACGATAAAGGAAAGTAAGTAGATATTAATTATTATGATAATATAAAAACTTCTTTGCATTCTAAAATTTGTTTCTAAGTCAATACTGATTACATCTTTGTAATTATGTATTAATTAGAGATTATGTGAATCAGGAGTGTCAGTCCAAACCAAAGTCACTTATGGAGGGCCTATTTTCCAATGCCTCATGTGAAATAAGAAAAGGACCAATATTTAGCCACTTCCGCACATGCAGTGGTAGTACACAAACTCTGTGTTTGGCACTAATATGTATAGCATGGCTCCTGAGGATACCCCGTGGAGGGGTTTGACACGTGTTGAGTGGTTTGACAGTGGCGGTTGTGTAATTCGCATTGTTTGCCGCATACGCATTTATCAGCGGGCTGGCGGGCGGTGCAGTTTGTTGCACGACTACCACTGCATGTGCGGAAGTGGCTAAATATTGGTCCTTTTCTTACTTGGGATGGACTTCCGCAAGGTAACGCCTGATTCCATTAAATATTTAGTCTCATGTGAAGTTTTTGCTGTAAGCCTTGCGGCTTTTACAGCTTCATCGGAAACGAGTTCACGGAACGGAGGGTTCCGTGAACTATATAAAATTACAGGATTCGAGTTTACGAAACCGTATCAGCACTCGGCGGGAGGACGAGGAAGTCACATAGGTAGTGGTCGCGAGATAGTAGCAGCGGGGCTCACCCAGCCAGCCCTCGAGGACACAAACCCAGCGCGACCCAGTTGGGCGGCAGAACTCGAGGCTAGCGCGCCTCAGCAAGTACGTCTGTCTAGTCAGTGTTACTGATAGTGTACTGAATGAGGAGTTAAGTGCTATGTTATGGTATATGGTATGGAAGGCCCTTGAGCTCAAGCCTTTTATAAAGAGCTCGCTTGAGCGACATAAGAGAGAGGTAGGTGGCCTGCTATTGCTACCAACTATTTACTGTAAAAAAAGCACTTTGCAGATCAAGGATCCCTTTTTTAATAGTCCCCGATATTGATGGTCACTCATACTTCTTTTATCTTAGGTACATAGTGTATTTTTACAAAATGTATTTTGTTTCTTCGTCACACTATTTGCCGTCTCGTCTTCTTTCTTTCTCAATGTCATTTATTCTTCACTAATTATTTTCTTTCGTTCATATATCACTTTCGTCGCATTTCCACCAGAATACTACATTTTGTTCTGTTTCGCTTTGTTTTTATTTCTATATTTGCTTTTAACTTACATTTATATTCCTTTAAAATTTAATATTTACTTTCCTATTATTACACTTATACATTTTTATGCCTACTTTTGTTTTTTTATTTTAATGGTATTTTTATTACCGTTCTGCAATATTCTGGAAAGGTCCCACGACTCTCCTCATTGTACATAAGTGATACGATATTCTTTTCTTCGACCCCTTGCTGCAACGGAACCTAGCAATCCGTTCTTAGCGCCCCATATACGGGACAGTCGATGATCAGGTGGATCAGAAGCATTCGTCACATAACGTTCTTAAATCGTCGTTGTTTCAATCCATAGGTACCTACTACAAGGTACATACTTTATCTAAAGATATCTATGGGTGGATATACATAAGCGTAACCCTTGGTATGCGGGTTGTCGATCGCAGTGTGGTACTACGGTACGCAGAGAACGCTGATAGCCATTCTCTGGAAATTATTTTCTGTGCATTGGGAAATCCTATATAATTAATGAAAGAATTATAAAAGATATAGCGGGAAACAAACCTGCGACCAGCGATAGTAAACCTTAGTCCTCTGTATGAAAAATACCAATATTTAGCCACTTCTGCGCATGTAGTGGAAACGAATTCGCATTGTTTGCCTCATACGCATTTATCAGCGGGTTGGCAGCCGGTGTACTTTGTTGCACGACTACCACTACATGTGCGGAAGTGGCTAAATATTGGTCTTTTTCATACTAAGGATGGATCTCCGTAAGGTAACGCCTAATTCCATTAAATACTTAGTCCTCTGTCGCTTGGGTACCTCTGCTCACGAACGAGATCACTAAAAATAATGAAAACAAAGTGAGTGAACAAATCTAATATGTAAAATTCTCGTGTCACGGTGTTCGAACTTGAACTCCTCCGAAACGGCTTGACCGATTTTTACCAAATTTTACATGCGTATTCAGTATGTCTGAGAATCGGCTACTATCTATTTTCCATACCCCTAAGTGATAAGGGTGGTCCACCCCTAAATTTTATCTTTAATTTTTTGTTTTTTATTTTATTATGATACAGCATGCAAAAATACATACAAACCTAAATTTTCACCCCTCGACGATCAACCCTTATCTTACTTTTGTTAATTAAAAACTTTAATTTTTTTTGCAAAACAACGTTTGCGGGATCAGCTAGTAATTTAATAAATTACTAAGCGATCAATCTTATCTTTAAGTTTCAAATTAAATCATTTGTACACAAGGAACTTATTTCTAAATTTGAATAATCTCCTTTCGAATTTCTTAGACGTGTTTAGTATTTGGAATGGATTCCGGATATAACACACCGTTGTCATTGGATACAGCGACAGTATATAGGCGCTTATGTAGGCAGAGTTTACGGTGCCGTTCGGTAGTTTGTGATAGAATCTTATATTTTGACCTATAAATGAATGAGACACTTCGCAGCCTAATAGAGGATACAGCAAGTTTATTTTTATTCCTTAGATAACATTAAGAAATCACTATTCAACTTAAATTCACTAGGATGCTGAAAAATGCTGCGGAATGTGCCTATATTAAGTTATCGTAAATATATTGTAACTATCGTGTATGTTATGCCTATGAATTAATTTTTAGTGACTTTTGAGGACATTTTACGTAGATGACTCGAATAGTCAGATTCTGGCGCCCAAAATTTGAATCTACGTCAGTGGAACTGCCCCAAAGCCTCAGACTGTATAAATTCATTTCGTCGTATATACGAATATATGCATAAATTCATTACCTTTGGAAATTTTAATATTAAATACGGGTTTGTAAAAAAAAAAAACTATTTTTATCATTTTGATGATATTAAAAAGAAATATTTATACACGCTCCCGTAATAATGATATTATAATATATTATGTAGTATACAATGGAATAGTTATGTGTTTGAAAATAAACATATGCGAAAGGACAATCTGAAAAACTCCCCGTCCAGCCTACTATTGTAGAGATGCGTTTTTCACAACTTTTCTATCTCTATTTTCATTCTATTGTTCACAGTGTATCCAGTGTAAAAACAGCGAATAAAAATAAATATTCACAATGCAAAATGCCGCAGCGAGCGGTGAACGCGGACTTCGCAATTACAATTCTAAGCGTCCAACCTGATTTTGTTTGCCGTGTATATTTTTATACAATCCGCTTTTTAAATCTCTAGAATAAATATACCCTAGGCAAATGAGACATTTGTTATTTATGTTATGGTCCACTGTTGAATCATTTGAACCCACCGGAAACGGATTAATCGCGTTGTAGAGAGATAGCCCTATCACTGTTCTCAGGGCTGACGACCCTCGTCAAGAGTTAAGGGAGGCCTTCTTGCAATGCACTGGCGTTTTCACTGCCATATTGTTCTCCTAACCTAACTAAATTGTCAAAGCCATTGATGCTTTGAAGCCTGTTCCAGAAATAACCTGATTTTTAATCCTCTTCTTCTTTTCAGCTGATAGACGGCGACTGCTAGACTACCCTTGAAAAGTTGAAATCGTTCAACAGATTCTAGAGAGATTTCACATATTTCTCCTTTACAATGGTTAAAATATCAGGCGTTGTGAATTTTATGTTCCTTGCTATAGTTTTGAGGTCCTATGATGTAATTCATTTTTTTATATAACTGAAAAGAAGAAGTAGACGATTGTTTAATTTGCTCTACTGTTTGTAATGACTTTTGCAGTTAACATGGATTTAGAGGAGCAAATTGCGTATGGTAATTACCATGGGCCTCTTTTTTTTTAACAACGAATATCGAGGCCTTTATCGGAAGCCTAGGCTCGGATATATAACTTAACCAGACTGGGAGGCTGCTGAGCACTTAGATCACTTAGGATCGCTTAGGCAAACATTCTATGGATCGAAATGGTGTAACACTCCTGCATGGGATGGGGCCTTGGCTTTAGCTGTCGATACCCGTTCAGCATTCCAACTCATGGGAACCTGAGAGAGTCGAACTTTGACTTGGTCAATTCGGAAAGTTAAAAGAAGAAGTGAAAACTCAAATGAAACTCTAGCGACACTTCTTTCCGAAATGATTTTGGGTTTGCGTCCCGTTGGATGATAAAAGGAAAAATAATGGATTGATACGCGTTTTAAGGACTCGACTTTCGATTTTTTTCAGACACCTGTAATATTTTGCAGCCAGAATGGTTCAGGAAGTCGAAACGGAAAAGAGCAATGCTTGGGGCAGCATCGCTTTCTTATTGGAGGAAAAAAAGAACCACCACACTTTCTTGCGGTTTCGTTACAAGGTATTAAATGTAACAAAAACGTGTAATAAAATAAAGATTTTTTTTTGACATATTTTAATCTATTTTTTTATTTACTGCTTATATATTCATTTGAATTGTTTCTGAAGATATTAATGCTGTCAGACCTAAGGCTTTTACAGCTTCATCGGTACCGAGTTCACCGAGCGGAACGGTTCGTGAACTAGATATTCATTCACTATACTACATATGTCTTAAATTATCTATTAATTTTATTATCTATACGTACTATTATAATTTCTTATCTTATTTATTTTACGTTTCTTAACTTATTCTGAATTAGCCCTATATATTTTTATGTCAGATACGACAATCGTTGAAAGTTCCAAATTTACGTTCAAGTCTTTATTACCCACGTTGGCCTGCGCGTAAGCCTGTCTTGTGTGACCAAACTCCAGGTCAATAAATTTAACTCATTATACTCCATATCTCGACATTTTAGCCTATAGACATCCACTGTAAGGCATATGCCTTCCTCAAAGATATCTATGGAGGATGTACCACAATCTTGGCTTCACACTTGACTGCCCATCCTCAGGAAACTTGTTTGTGAGCAGTCACAAAGTTTGAGTTATACAAGGTTTTATCTCGAAACGCAAACCTTTGGCCTACGATCGCAAGTTTTAGCTCTCTACCATCACTCGATATTTAAATGCGTTAAAATATATCAATGAAATATTTTTGTCTATTTTGTTAAATTTTTATCATATCGTATCACGTATATTGTATCAGACCGAAAACAATTTGTTTGCATTAAACATACTCGTATGTATTGTAAACCAAACGTTGAACGTAGGGAACCCACTGTTAATTTTTTATTACCTGCATGGGTTTTGTTTGTACGAGCGGCCCCAGAACGACGCGATGCGTCAACCGACGTCCATTGCGCGCAGAGCATACATAATTAAAACGGCAACTTTATTAATTCTTAATTACTGTACAGTGGACAGCAAAAATAAATAAGATCGTCACAATCTATATACATGATAAATGACTAAAAGAAAACCAACTATATATATTATATGATTTTGATTTCCTTTAAGTATGCTATAGAAGATATAGAGAAAAAAAAATTATATATATGTGTGTTTGAGTGTGTGTGTGAGTACGTGAGCGTGTGTGTGTATGTCGTTTTTTTTTTCGAAAAGGTTTAAAAATACGTTTACGTATCATAGGACCTGATCATGATGTCATGGTGCCCCGTATGTCGGACTCGATCTAGACATCAATACCGACTAAAAACAATCCTCTCTCTTCGGTATCCCTGGTCCCCACGGCATGGCCGTTAGGCATTACTTCGCGGGGGGGATTTAGCCGCAGCTTTCTCTGATAAACTGGCTGTTCAGGCCAGCTTCCTCCGCTCCTGCTCTATTTTTCGCAAGTCCTTTAGCACGAGTCCTTCAGCACGAGTGTATGTGTGAGTGCGTGTGTGTGTGTGTGTGTGTGTGTGTGTATTTAGTTACCTAAATCCTTCTTTTTTCAACATTTTTGGTATAATTTAAAAAAATCGTGGGTGTCATTACCTATTAAAATACAGTATATTTTTCTATATCCAATCATCCTGTATAAAGTGGTCTGTAGCAAGTCATAGACTTAATCTATGGTAGAATATGCCATAATCGCCACGCTTGGCAGACGGGTTAGCGATCGAAGTATATTATGGTACGCATAGAACGCTGCTGCCAATCCTGGGGAAACTTGTTTGTGACAGTGACAATCCCATAAAATTATTACATATAGTGTGAATTATAAATAGCTGTATCCCGGAGAATTGAACTCACGACCTATGATCACAAGTCCCTAGTGTTGGACTATCACTGCTTAGAAATATGTAACATTGATTTTATTTTATTTCAAAACCCGAATTTTATTTACGATATTTCTTGCTTTATTACCATTACGTTACTTATTATTTTTGGATAGGCTATACCATAGATTTATTAACAGAAATTTATCATTACATTATTGCATAAAAAGAATACAAAAATTTTTGATACGAGATATAAATAATTTGAATTATGAATATTTAATTAAAGCTCAGCGTAATTCACATTTTTTTTAATTGGCCACAACATAATTCGGACTTGAAGTTAATTGGGCTATTAATTTTCGCGTTATCGCTGTCAGCACGATAGCCGAGGTCGCCGGTTTCAGGTGAAATGAGATATCGAACGTCATCGCCGTCTCGCGTAGTTAATTATGATATCTAATTAAATAACCATTGTTGTTTTAAGCGTGCATTTTATTAAGTTATCGCTCACTCCGATATTGTGAGGGCGCAATGGACTAGCGACAAGCGATTTTATTGTTACATTATATCTCATTGTAAGTAAAGTACTATCGAGTGACCACACTTTCGAGGAGCATCAAGACATTCCCATAATTAAGAATATTTGCTCAAATGCTGTATTAGCACAGGTGAAAATATAATCTCTCTCTATTGTTATTAACCTGTATCCAAGAGAATCTTCAAAGTGGGAATTTTCTACAAAAATTAAATGAAGAATTAGCGTAGAGAAAAATATCTATAATCACTTTTTGATACTGCAGATTCTTATTGTTGTAAAATTGTAACTTTAGCATTTGTTTGTCGTTTTTAAAAAGTTTCCTTTCATCAGAACAACGTGTCAGCATACTCATCCATAAAACCCAGTATTTGACTATAGGGGACGGTAAAGTGATGATATAATGATGATAATGTCTTTATTCTCCTTAAACTAGTTCCAGCCTTCTCTAGGTTCAAAAGCCGTGGCCTGACCTACCAAGCCAAGTTCAGAGGAACCTAAATAGCCGGTCTGAGGCGTAGAGTTGGTACGAGGCAGCCGCTTCTATCGGGCTCCACGAGCTAACTTAAGGTTGATTTAGTTGATCAGAAGTGATAGCATCTATCTCTGCTTCTGTAGTCTAAAAGGAAGAGAAAAACCAGTCATAGGTTATTCCGTTTCCTACCCACCTACGACTAAGCGAGGTTGTACTTATGGAAGGACTTACTTACGACGGGCTTTACAAGAAGCCTCAAGATTCATTAAAGAGCAATGGAAAGATCTATGATAGGAGTTTTACGGCGATCGGTTCAGAAATAAAGAGATCTGCTGATGAACCAAGATCGTCGACGTAGCTTGAAAAATCCGAAGTGGCAATGGGAGGAGAATTGGGCTCGTGAGTTGGCAGACGCGGCGTGGGTCCCCCACTTGAATATTTGTAATTAATAATTTTTTATAATTCAAATAATTCTCACATTGGACCACAGCCTTCATTTATTTAATTACGCTCACCATTGTATTGGGATACGGAAAATACTCAATATAATGTCAACTTGCATCGGGTTATATACGAAATGTAAAGAGCTTCGGATATATTCAATACGTCAAGTAGTTTTCAATTTAATTTCACGTAATCATATTTACTAGCTGCCCCGACTTCATACTAATAAAAGTTATTGGCCTCCGGCAGTCCAATACGAAAACAAATAAAGTATATTGCAGAGTGTATTTCTCTTTACGATATATAATTATGGAGAGTTATATAGACGAATGAAAAAAGCCGATCTAGTTCTGTGGATTTGAGGCCACATAACATCAGAACAGAACAGATTACCGTTAAAGCCTTAAGGTTCTGAAGTGAAAACCAAATACCTGCAACCTCGTCGAGGTCATCGAAAGCGCTTGATACATGCCGTTTCGACTCGGTCTTATGGGAAATCTGTGGAGGAGACCTATGCCCAGCTGTGGGCGTTTTCTAGTTGAAATAATGACAATGATGATTTGTATGTGTTCATTTTATTAATTTATTGAATATTTTAATAATAAATTACGATTAAATACTTTAAAAAGTATTCGGTTTCTACTTTTTTTTATTTTTACACGTCAAATTTTTGACAGCGAGAAATTGTAATATTAATTTACTATATGACTAAGATAAAAAAATGATCTTCGCTATTTTTTATTATTTCTCCTTTCTTGTGTCATAAAGAAAATAAAAAAATTGAGGAATTCAACAAAGCTTTTTTTAAATTTTTCACTTAGCAACACATTCAATTGATTTTTATCTACTTATACGTATGTATATGGTATTGACCATCGCTCCTACATGCTCGCCGTTGGGGTCGAAAGGTTCTCAAATGGCAACCATGACGACGAACTGGTAGACGCGGCGTGGGTAGGCATCCCACTGGCTGGACAAACGACATGGTTAAATTCACCGGAAGCCATTGGATACAGGCAAGGAGATCGCCTAGATGACTAGTATATGACCAGACAAACCTTGTGGGAGTCCTAAAAATCTGCCTTAAGCAATTCGTAGAAAAAACTATCGACATAAGAGCAAAAGAACGCGTGACATTTTTTCTCATGTAAACACATCTTTAGCTAGTAATTTCTAACCAATGAGATGAGTTGGGCATTTATATATATATTTGACAAGTAGAAAAATATTTCCAAATATTATATTACCCTACTGGGTGGTCAGACAATATTGTCTGTAGGCCAATATTGCGAGTAAGGTAATATTTTATACTGACACTTCCTGACACCTAGACCATGTGGTTATATTCCTTCGTTGTGAGCATTCATAGGCTGAAAAGAAGAAGATGATATTATGTCTTATAAAAGTCGTATTAAGTAGCAATATTTGTAGTTGCAGCCAGACATTAGAATTATTTCGTTTCCGATGTAAAAAAACAATCAAGTTAGTTTAAAATGTTACAAGTAGGATTATCACAAGATTAAATTAATATTTACTCCAATATAACTGTGTCCATCAACAAAAGTCTACGACTAATGTATTACCTTACCAGGTGATAGTTACGGAATTGTAACCTGTTATCTCACGCCGGGCTTAATTGAAAGCTCACATTCACTTCGTAGAGACATGTAGAAGGCTTTACATATCAGTACAAAATCAAATAAAGAGCGAGGATCTTTATAGACATAGGCTAGTGAATTGGCAAGTTACAAGACATAAGCCTTTCATAGATTTCCATTAGGACTGCTAACGAATGGTTGCACCCAGCGTCTTTCAGCGATGCTGTCGGTCCGTCGTTTTCATTACAGATTTTTAAGGCTCCAGAGGCTATATGTCAAGCGCTTTGTAGATTTGCCACTGTGATTTCAACTTGTTGGGAAACATCTAATAGATTCATGTTACCTCGCGGAAGTCCATCCTAACTAAGAAAGGGACTAATATATAGCTACTTCCGCTATGCAGCAGTAGTCGTGCAATGAAATGCACCGCACGTCAACCCGCTGATAAATGCGCGTGCGGTAAAAAATCGAAACACAACTACCACCGTTAATCTACTCTACACGTGTTTCACCCCTCTACGGGGCATTCTCAGAAGATGTTAGACCGCTAGTGCCAAACAACACTGGTCACTCGGTGTAATGAAATTCCTCCTAGCGATGACGAGTACTCGAAATCATTTAAGGAAATATAAACGAAAATAAATGAACGTAGCGAATAGTATTTTTATCCGCCCAGTCGTCCATATCTCGACAGTTTGCAGACATCGTTTCCGAAATTTAATACTCTGCCGTCACGAGGTTCCCGCTGCGATTCAGTACTGTAATCCAGTTTCACGCTCGCTGCGTCTGACGTCGTTGCGTTCGGCGACGTGGCTGTAATACGAATGTTGTAAGCTTATATTCCTACCTAACCATTTATTCCAATAGAGAAAAAAACTCTTATATCTTTACGGAGTTCTTGCTTAATTATGCGTGCAGATTAGTTATAGTTGTGGGAGTTTTAAAAGAGGTGAATTTACTGCTCATTTGTCAACAAAATCTTTAGGTTTGACACCTATTTGCAATTACTCTGCATAAAGAGATCATCGAAAAATTTGTAAAAAATTTCAAAATAATTTATAAAAAAGTACAAAGGGCGTTCTTATCATACAAGGCAATCTCTTACAGGCAACCATTGTATGGAAAAGGTAAAAGTACTCGTACTAATAACGTGACGTGTGCAAAACATACGTATTTACAAACAAACGTTCTTACCATACATAGACATACATACATATGTATATATTTATTTATTTACTTTATTGGAGATAGACAGTAACAAAAGGCAGTAAGAAAGTACAAACTTAGAAGCTTAGAAATATAAAATTAGTTACAGTTGTTACCTTCTAACTATCTCACTGAGAACATATAATGATTTATAGTCAAACAATGAAAAAACAAATAAAAATTAAAACATTACTAAACAGGGATCAAAGACTATGGTTTATATATTTAAATTATATTTGTATTATGGTTTAAATTGCATTGTATATAAATATATATATAACATATAATATATATTTATAATAAATAAGGTATTATACATAATATAAATATCATTAATTGATTAATAAATTTATTTTTTCCTATCGGAATGCAGTAGACATAATTTCTGGCAGTACAAATTCTGAAAAGACAGATAGTAAACAAAAATTAGTTTTAATATGTACGAAACTTCTTCCCGTTCAAAATACCGCAATGTTTGAAGACGAAGGTCTTTGACCAATGTGTGTTACCGGTGATGATATACGGACCCGAGACGTGGTCACTTACGACGAACCTTAGAAAGCCTTCGAGGTCACCCAGAGAGCAATGAAGACGGCTATGCTCGGAGTAGAATAACCAAGATCAGACGACGTAACTCGAAGAATTGCTCGTCTGGTGATAGTGGGCAAAGTACATCGTTCGTACAACCCAGTAGTGGACGTTTCTAAAATGATGATGATATTTATAATTCATCCAAACCAGAGTTCCCCCAAACTTTTTTGTGTCGTAGACCCCTTGCCATGTTTTTCCATGTTGGGTAGACCCCCTACTTACCTGATATTGATTTCCTGTAAATTTCTACCTGTAGTGAAGTTTAGCGTTAAAAACTTAAAATAATAACACATGTTAATTTGATAATTCTACAACTTACACAATTTTATTAAAATATACAATAAATTTTTTACTTCATAGTTACTTTTATAAATAATATAAATGTTTTGATATTATAAGATAGTATGATGTAAGTAAATAGGTACTATCAGTGTATGTGTTAAGATCCACAATCGTGGACCACCATTTTCATTTCATGGACCCCCAAATTTTTTTTCGCTGACGTAGACCCCTTGCAGGTTGTCGGATTGATGGTTGGAGTCGATATAGACTACTTTGGGAATCACTGATCTAAACTAATTAATGTAGGGAATTATTTGACATACAAATAATGGTGGCTTAATAACCATGATGCTAGCAATAAAAACTGTTTTCAAATGAAAAAAACAAATAAAATGCATTTACGACGAATTCACAGATTTACAAAGCTCCACCTACTGCGTTATCATTTCGCTCGTAAAGTCGATTTAACGGCGCTCGAAGATGTCTCTGTTCAGGCTAAACGATGCTTTAATGACACTTTTACTACTTTCATTGTTACAAATTCGTTTCGAGTCTCTGAATACGAAAGCTTTCTTTGGAGTTTGATCTGTGGGTTTTCTTTTTGAAATCAATGATTAAGTTAGATAACTTTAAAACTTTTTCATTTATGAGAAGTACATTTAACGTATTATTAAATACACGAAATATTTATTTGAAAGACTCATTTGTCAAAAGCTTTTACAACTATTTCCAATTAGCGCGTACAAAGTGATTACTCTGAAATATTTACATTAGTTTTTTATATTGAAATGCGACTGGCCAATTACTTGTATCAGTATAATATTTGCGGACATAAACATTTACTTAATTTAATATGTAGTGATCCTAATTTTTTAAAAGGTTATTATTCTTAAATTATCATTATATTATTTATTATTTCTGAAACTTGATTTTTAAGTATATATATTTATTGACATGAAATGGGCTTTCACCTATTTAAAGATTTTACGCCTGTATATATGAAAATATATATGTATAGAGATGGCTAGCATCGCCACCCTAATGGATGACGACAAGAATTGCCCCACATTCATGAAGTACTGCAGGAGAATAATTCCGTATGAAATCAATAGAAATAGGACTTAAATTGAAATAGGTCAAGTAGGTAGGTAATAAAACAAAAAAGTTTAAAGTAATAAGAAGAAAATTTGACAAAATTGAAACCTTTGACACATGTATCTCGGTGATAATTAAACAAACAAATTATTGGCATATGCTATAGACAGTCAGAAAAAAGATAAGTCATTTTGTCTAAACGTAATACCAAATATTTATAAAACAAAAGCGACTTCGACAAAAAAATTCTGTTTTTATATTTGTATAACCATCATAAGTAAAAGGTTCGTTTTCTTTCAAAATTCTCTTGTTTAACTTTTTACACTTGATGCAATATATCTTTGCCAATAAAAATAAAAGATAACATAAATGTAGGATCCTATAAAAGGCGAAGAAAATGTGGCGATGTACGAAAGGAAAGGTAAGAAAAAGAATGCAAGATATTTTGAAGAGAAAAAGATAAGAAGGGAGAAGGTAGATAAGGGGAGAGGAGCATGACAATAATAAAATACAGTAAATTTTTTTTTCAATAATCCCTGCTTTACCATGGTAGTAGGGAAGGAGATGTCCCACAAAAAAAGGGGCAAATACTATATATATATACACATGTGTATAAGCATGTGTGCATACGTGTGCTTTGTTTATGTGTAGGTAACGTACCCACGTGTGAGAGAGTGTTTGTTTGCATGTTAATTACGAAACAACCTCCATCTCGTTTTATTTCAAATAAATTTACAAGTTAATATTTATTTCATTATACAACGAAGACATTATATAGAAAGATGCACATACAAAACAAATATTTTCTTCCTTCTGTTCTGAATGACATGTCTATTATTTATATGCTACCTAGAATCAATCTCTATATATATCAAAATTAATAGAAAGCAACACGTTAGCTTTTAACAGATATCCTCACTACGATTTGTTATTATACGAGGGTGGATTGAAAAATACTCGGCCTAACCAAGAAAATAAACACATACTAAATCAGTTATATTTTTATTTTTCTACATAATCCCCATCAAGTTCAATACACTTTTGCCACCTCCCCTTCCAAGCATTTAAACCGTTGAAAAAAATGATTCTTCCTTAGAGTCAAAATATGCGTCTACAGCTGCTTTGACCTCGTCGTTTGTCGAAAATCTTTGACCTCCCAAGTGCTTTTTTAGGTTAGGGAACAGAAAGAAGTCTGATGGTGCCAGATCAGGTGAATACGGCAGATGCGGTAACAGTTCAAAGCCACAGTTGTGAATTTCAGCCATTGACTGTACTGACGTGTGAACACGGGCGTTATCTTGATGAAACAGGACTTTTCTTCTGAGCATTCCTCGACGTTTTTCTTTTAATTCCTTTCGTAAAGGACGTAGTAAGGTGCAGTAGTAATCAGAGTTTATAGTCTGACCCCTTTCAAGATAATCAATCATAATCACACCTTTCGAGTCCCAGAATACTGAAGCCACCACCTTATTTGCCGACAAAATCGACTTAGCCTTTTTAGGGGGTGGTGAACCAGGTCTTCTCCACTGTTTTGATTGTTGTTTTGTTTCCGGTGTACAGTAATGAACCCATGTTTCGTCCATAGTAACAAAACGATTCAAAAAATCATCTGCATCGGCTTCAAATAACTCCAAACAGTCGTGTGAAATAGTCAATCGCGTCCTTTTTTGTTCAACTGAAATCAGTCGCGGAACCCACCTGGCAGACACCTTGTGGAAACCCAACTCGTTGACAATGATGTTTTGAGTTCGTTCATAAGAGATGCCTATAATCTCGGCTATCTCTCTAATTTTTAATCTGCGGTCTCCCATTATTAAATCAATTACTTTTTTAATATTTTCGTCAGTAGTTGACGTCGAAGGCCTTCTAGAGCGGGGTTCATCTTTCACACTCTCTCTACCACGCTTAAATTCTGCTATCCATTTTTTGACGGATGAATATGACAGAGCACAATCGCCTAATGTACTGACCATGTCATCATGGATGGCTTTTGATGATAGCCCCTTCTTATGGAGGTACTTAATGACGGCACGCTGCTCGATTTGCTCCATTCTCGGAAATTATGTCCGATTACTTTGTTAATAAATTTATAAAATCACAACTAATTATCGCACACGTTTCGAACTTCACACAATGAACTAGTCTGAACTGAACTAAATAATGTGGATAGATTTGATTTTTAGAATTGAATGGATCTGTGTTAGGCCGAGTACTTTTCAATCCACCAGATACGATTTCCGTGGTAACGAGTTCCATTGCTGCTCTATTATTATTCAACAAAGTTTCCCCTTTGATAGCTGCGCAACTGTAATGAGATGTGAGTTACACCAGCGATATAGCCTCGTTAAGAGCGTGAAACTTCTGCCACGTATTTTGATATATTGCTTGCGATGTTAATTACATGTATAAATATATCAGAGAGCGAATGTTTGATTTGATTTTTATATAACACAATCTAACTTAAGTTCCATTGCCTATGTATTAGAGTCAAATTTTGAATTAGTGTTAAAATTGTTAGTAAAAATTTATATGTGTAGACTTAAATTATGTACAAATAAAATAGCATAGTGTCAATGGCAAAAACGGAATTTTAATTTAAAAATTAAAACAGCATTTGGCCATTGTCATTTGGAACTAAGTTCACATGCGTGGCTCGTAAAATTAGTTGTTCGAAGTGGCAGTCGATAAGACATATAGTTCGAGTAACAGATGGTCGAAAGATCCTAGAGTGATGACCATGATCCTCTGGACACAGCTAGCTCAGTCCTGAACTATGTGGACAATATAGCCATGAAAGAAGTCGCTGGATACGGGCAGCTGGAGCCTGATAGTGGCGATCTTTAACCCTTAATAGCCTGATTTATGAAAGTGATTTTTTTTTAATATTACTGTGTTTGCTTGAGGGTCTAGATGTAGGGAAAAATAGTTTTTTTTTTTAATTTCGTCGGAAAGAATATTATACAACAGTAAAATACGTACAGCCAACCTATAAAAAAACATAATAGTAATGTGAACATTCGGTTTAAAAGATTGGCATCGAAATTGAAACTCTTGGCTATTAAGGGAGGAGGCATATACCTAGAGATAGGCTGATAAGATGATCCTTTATGTCCGAAAAGACGTTTTTTTTAATGGTCCTGCTATTTGAGGGCCTCTCGCTTCCCCTATCGTATTTATGGGACAGGACATTACAATTTTATTTCTTATTGTTAGAAGCGTTTCCAAAATTCGGTCCATATATATATATTGTACATATATATATACTGTCATTACATATATACATATATATATATATATACTGTCTGTAGTTATTAGCATGTCATATTAAAATAAAAAAAAATAATTAATGTAACTTTTTTCACAGTTATCACTTTATAAAAGCCTTGATAAGGCTTTTTACTCTCAAATAAGGTATCTATTCACAACTTAAAAGTTTTTTAATCTATAAATAATTGAATTGTATTGTATTGTAACGTATCGTGTCATTTCTGGACTGTATGATACTGTTTTGTATATTTTATCTCCCTTATAGAAGCTATCTCCTTTATTCTTCCACTCTACGTTGTTTTTTGCTTTGTTACTCATTTTTGGTCACTTTTACCATTTTAAATATCATATGTTCTCCAAATTTAAAATATTAATGTTTATATTTAAAATTTGACACACTATTGCATAAGCTTTCAGTGTATTTGTAGTAAAAAAAGGCAAACGCCAATATACTAGGTAACGAGACAATTTTATATAAAAGGCTCGTTTTGTTTCAGCTGCGGGTAGTTGAATTCAATGCCGCCTATCTGGCGCACCGTAACAATGTGTCAACAGCAGTCAGCGAATTGAGTTTTAAAAATAACGACCTATTATTCATTGTAAACTCCGGAGTACACCGCGCTCGGATGGAGCGGATTGTGCACGTTTGGTGTTTGGTTGGAAATTTTTAAAAAAAATGTTACAATATTTGATACAGATCCCTTGAACATTTTTTAAGCTATACTTTAAAGTAAGCCTCTTAGGCTCTCATCATTATTATTGATGAGACATCATCAATAATAATGATAATAACTGTGAAAGTGATTACAGAAAATATAAGTTTGTTGCACGCTCTTGTAAATCAGGTTGCATTTGAAAGGCTTTTGTTAAAAGACCTCAATTTGTTCAATTTCTAGCTTCGTGTTAGAATAGCAATGCCGACATTTTATGACGATTATAAAGTATCTATTCGGTTTAATAATATTTTTATTTTGAATTTTTTTTTAAGTGGGCTACTTGGATATTTACCTCATGAGATACACATGCCGTCATTGTAAATGTAAGATAGTAAGATAATATTACGTATTCCTGTTATTATGCACTTAGGATCAAGGGGGTACCCTTGGTGGTCAGCCTCACGTTGGGAGGAGGGGTAGTACTTCCTATTGATCATCCACGTTCATAGTATAATCCAAATTATACCATATATTATAAAGGTTTACTCATAAAATATACTTTTATTTATAAAAATAACTTCTTGGTTACAACATTTCAAGAGTAGAGCATAGTAAATATCCGAAAATAATTGCTAAATTTAAGCAAAACATTCGAAAATAAATAGTAATGGTTTCAATAACCTAAACTTGCAGCCGTGTTTTTGATATGTGCGATACCTGATATATGTATATATAATATATTTTTATTTGACAATGAGCAGCGGTAGTTAAGCGGTAGAGAACTGAGACTTGGTCGCGTGTTCGATTCCTGGGATACAGTCTTTTATAATTCACACTTTGTGCATTAAATATATGAGATTGTCACTTCCCACAAAAGAAATTTCCAGATGATGGACAGGACCGTCTTCTGCGTATCATAATACGTAAATACATACCTATATTACTACATACATGTTATTTTTTATTTTAGTTCCAATAGTCAACTTTATTATGGCCGTTATAACAGAATTTTGTATTAAAAAACTTTGAGTATGTATAGTTTTATAAACGGACAGTAATAAAAGCAGGTAAATATTCTAGTCGCCTCATAACAAGAATTAAAAATAAATTAAAGTATCGTAATATAAAATGCTTGCCAATTTATTACAGTCTCCGAGGTAAACTGCATGAAATTACGTAAGGTAACATAAACGGTCGACTTATTGAAGCTACCTTCGGGAATTGATTCGCCCATTAGAGTAATGACCGCAGCCTTACCTTACCTATCAGTCTCTATAGGTTACAATTAGATTATAGATACCTGTTTAAAGATATTGTTGCTGTATAATGGAATTTATATTTCTTAAAACTCTTTTCAATCCGTTCATTGTTAAATACTTAATAATTAAAATGAAAATTAATAAATTTTTCAAGAATGACTGTTGCTTTCAAAAAACTAACCACTTTTCCAGAAAGTGTGATAAACACAATGTAAATTTGGTATATATTTTTTTAATCAGACTGCCCAAGTGACTTTAGCAGACGACAGGGGGCAAAGGACTCAGTGCTGTATCAAGGTAGCAAAGCACGAAAGCTTCTGCCGGAGCCTCAGTTTGATCTGTTGCTGCTATTTCACTGAATTGAGGAGCTGAACCAATCATTGATGGCTTCAACAGATACTCCATGGAGTTATCAGATTCAAGGGCTCCCACGAGAGAACCTCGACTTGGGATGTAGTTTATCGACAATATCTGCAGTTAGTTGCTATTGCCTTGCTGTTACTCCACAAGCATTAGCATTGGGAGAAGAAGTGACAGAAGTAACTCCAGTAGCACATCTATCTAGCTCGATTGGTTGGCGTCCCCTGTAATATATGATCCAGCCTCGATTCTGAAACTGGTTCGTTATCGAATGGCAACGATGGGTGTGTAGTGTACATGGCTTGTCTCATTGTAATCGCTTCGTTGTTTCATATAGTTATAAATATTTTTAAGAGCAATGTATACTCATTAACAATAGAACCCAGGTAATATTCGGTAAGCTTTTATTAATGAATATGAAAAATATTTTAAAACATTTTGAATGCTACGGATTACAACACAGTATTTATATTTATTTATAGAAGAGAGCATACACTCCTAGGGAATGATCGGTTCATCTCCATATTATTTCAAGGTATTTACAGACAGACAGACATCGATAAATGGCGCGAGTTGTTAGTCAATGTACAACCGACATATATACATTTATATAGATATATATAGTGTTGTTCTATCAGGACAGGCATTCATCATTTGAATACGTGATAGACTTAACACCTACAAGAGAAATTTTTCATCGTAGGTTGAATAAAGTGTTTAAGTTTTTGAACAAAGAAATCATTGAAAAAAATAATACATGGCAACATCTTGTGTACGAATTAAATATAAAAACATCACGCGGCAGGTTTTTATCACGGATAAAATACCCTATTCTCGAGCCCGCGTGGAACAAAGCCTTTTACGCTTTCTTTTAATTTAATCTCTTTGTGGGTACACCTGTTTTGCGAGGAGGCCCGTTTACAAAAAAATGTGACACGATATTATTTCTCAAGAAACGTCAGAAATTTTTTTAATTTAATTATGAATGCGAAAGGCTAAGAAATTGCGGAAGTTTATTCAGAGACTAGTAAACAAAAAACTGTTTAATCATATCTTCTCTAAAAACAAACTAGATGGCGCTAGCATCATAGATGCGATGCTGTTTTACTGACGTATAATTCTTTTTAAAACCACTCTAGGCTTTTAATACGGATTACAAAAAATTAATAATTATATATCACAAAAATCGTATGTTCTATCTTCTGCAGAGATATTTATTTCAATGAGGTGACGTAATCTTGTTACTAAAACCTCTTTAAATTTCTAATAGAAATATAGCATTTCTTTGGCGCTAGAGCAACCACTGAAAAGGTTTTTTATTCATTCATGATAGTTGAGAGACATCCACTGCTAGGCACAGGTCTTCCGAAAGATCGCCACAATGACCAGCCTTTTGCTAGACAGCAAGGTCGTTGAAAGTCTTTGAATACAGACGTATTCAAAGACTTTCAACGACCTTGGCAACCAATATGTCGCCGCGTCTACCGACTACATTATCATTACGTTTTCTATTATATTTGCAACTATTGGTTTTATCGTATACCGTATATTCACAGCTAATGAGCTATGCGTTCAACCCTTTTTTAGCATTTAAAAAGGAAATTTGAAAGATCAAATACGTTTATTCACCATTGGAATTTTTAACAGAACTCTTATTAATCATCAACTTTTTATCTATTTATTTTTGACTACTCTACTTCGCAGAGTGTTATAGTTGTGGAGAAGAAGCAGGGAGAAACTCCACAACAGGACATCTTTTAATAAAGTTAAACACAGACTTTACTTGACTTTTAAGTAAATTATAACAACTGTAAGCGGATATAAGCGGATTTTATTTAATGAAATAAATCTGATCTAATATGCAGCTGTTTATGGTAGAGATGTATAAATATAGATATGTAATATATGGTAAATTGAGAATAAAAGGTGCATTGAAACGTTCGCTTGCTTTGATCCAACGATTTATCATTTCCCTCATAATACTTGCACCGAATGGAATGCCAATAACTGTACTATTATGTACTACCCCTGTACACGAGCGCTACAACAGTTTGATGAAATCATATCTATAGTGTAGTTGGCAACTTGTCTGACGCGAGGTGATGTGTGTTAAAATGAAAAGTTAAACAAATCTTTTAGCTCATGTGTATAAGTAAAAAGTTGTTGCTTATAGAAATATAAGCTTTCTTTTCTTGATCGCTTCTTTAGTTCTAAAGGTGGTATCTTGAAACACCTTAACGGAATCGATGAAAAACTCATTCCGCATCATACTGTATCCTTCTTAGGGCTGTAGTAATACAGATTTGATCTCCAACGGGCAGGTGATCATCCATTTTGTCTTTTACCGATTTATTTAGTCGAAATTATCTTGTGATGTGGCAAGCCTTGGTGACATATTGCTGAGAACTTTGTCTAATTCTTGAGCTGATGGATGTTGTAAAAATAGTATCTAAGAATATTTAATAAAAAAAAACTTATTAAATGATTGTAATATTAATTTATTTTTGTAGATAATATTTCATTTAGGTCTTTTAGGTGAAATCAGAACGAGATCGGCAAAAGAATCATAGTCACCGAAATAGCTCGTAGACGATACGATGGATCTTATATATCTTATATCCGAACCGAAAGGAACAGGCTATAAAAACTCACCGGTACAATTTTTACAATAAATATTTATTATTTTTTTTCACTTCATTTATAGAACACTAGCTGATCCCGCAAACGTTGTTTTGCAAAAAAAATTAAAGTTTTTAAGTAACAAATGTAAGATAAGGGTTGATCGAAGAGGGGTGAAAATTTAGGTTTGTATGTATTTTTGTATGCTGTATCATAATAAAATAAAAACCAAAAAAATTAAAAATAAAATTTAGGGGTGAACCACCCTTATCACTTAGGGGTATGGAAAATAGATAGTAGCCGATTCTCAGACCTACTGAATACGCATGTAAAATTTGGTAAAAATCGGTTAAGCCGTTTCGGAGGAGTTCAAGTTCGAACACCGTGGCACGAGAATTTTATATATTAGATTTAAATCGTCTGAATGTGTTCTTCACGTCATTAACAAGATATGCTATATTATCACTGTCTCCTTTTGGGTTTCTCACGTTAATAATATAATTTTGATGTTTTTATGTTATGGTCCAAGGTATTCAAATTTTGGTCTACGACTTCCACAACGTGTTTCATTTATATGTCAAGAAAAATGTAATAAGGCAATACGTATAATCTTTATAGAACTAGATATAATAGCAAAAGAACGCGTGTACGTCGTCTGAACATCTAAAAAATTTTCAAGTGTAAACACATCTTACGTATAAATATGTCTAACGAATGAGATAAGTTGGGAGTTATTGCATTACCCTACTAGATGGACCGACCGTGAGGCCTATGCCTTATCATGGGGTTCTATCAGCTGATGATGAAGATGATGATAACAATAGTAGAGTTAAAGAGATATTAAGATGAATAGATGATTTCAAGTCAATATATCTTAACAATATGTTCTCATCATATACCGTAAATAGACTTGGAACATTCAATTCAGTTAGAAATAATTACCCCGTTACAGGAGCTAGAGGTCAATAATCATTCTAATCCTCCATTCACACGTAGAGGTCGTTTCGGTAACGTGACACGAATAGCGGAAGCTATCGCCTTTTATCGTATTACAACCGGAAATAATCGGCGGTTAGGCTAGCGGAAGTAGGGGGGTAAACTATGTTACAGTTTAAATCACATATATACTTAGTTGCTTTTGTCGATTTTATTTAGTCGCCATTTTTAAAATTTTGAGTTACAATTTAAAAATAAATAATTGATTAAAATATAATGTTGCCTGAATATGAGAAAATTTGTTAAAACTACTGCGTAATTTTTTATTGAAAATATAATTTTAAGATGAATTTCTATATTCTAATTAAATGGGATGTGAAAATAAACATATACAACCAGACGGAGTTTTTATGGATTACTACGTCGCCTTCGACCACCAACTCGCCTGGTATAAAGCGATGTGATCAAAGACGAAGCACGCAGACTCCGTAAGTACGTGATCACTCTGACCTTGAAGAGATTCGGGTTATGTTTCTCAAGGAAATAAGGAAGCTGACAGGTTGTTCCATAGGAACACTTTTGAAATCCGCTTAGCTTTATTTAAAACCTATAATACTAGCTTCTAACAAATTAAAATCTTCTGACATTCGTTTTAATAATACAAACTAACAAACTTAATATTCATATGTATTTTGTTAATGCACAAAATCACAACTCTGGTGCGTGGGCAAAACTTTCTTCTTTTCTTTTATTCCGATGGACGTCCGCTGTAAGGATTAGGCGTCCCTCAAATTTCCTCTGCTGCCAGTATCCAGGGATTACCAGATTAACTATATTGTCGATCTACCCAGTGATGGATCAACACTCAAGAACCTTTTTTTATGGCCCCCGCTAATGGGGGCCTCTCGTACCCCTATCTTTGGTGGGACAGGGACTTAATGGGCAATTTTATTTATTCACATAAATATTTTTTATTTTCATTCTCTACTTTCATACTTCACATAATTCTTCATTCTATTCTTTTATGCCACAATTCTGCTTTCTTTCCCTTTTGCTCTGTTTACCTTTCTTTCATCCTCTTTTCATTTTACGTTTTCTTAATTTTTATTTTTATTGTATCACATTTTTATCTATTCTATATCACAGTTTTATATTATTTTATTTTTTTAACTTGTCTTGTTACTTTTTATTTGTTGTCTATGCCTAACTTTTATTTCTTTCTATTGCATATTGTGTGATTCTTTTGCAATAAGAGAGGAATTCTTCCCTGGTATCCTTTCCGCTTATCAGGGAGGCTATTGACTCCTCTCAAGAACCTTTAGGCTTCAACAGCCATAGGTTACCTGAGCGATGTACTCCGTTCACTGCCAATTCAGACGAACAATTCTTCAATTTATGACGGTGATCTTTGTTCTTTTGTAGACCTCCTCATTTCTGATTCGACGTCACAGAAAAACTTCTAGCATAGACCTCTCTTTTTGTCTCCTTCATGTAAGACCACGCCTCGGATCCTTTTCGTTCGGATCAGCAAAACTTTAAATATTTAACAATTTATCTTAAAAAAAAATAAAGCATTTCTTTGAATAAAAATCATTCCGGACAACTGCTACATTAACTAACTCGACAGTTAAAAATATCATTAGATCCAATATAAAGTTTACATTTTTATATAAGCGAGACGTGGAAGGTAATAGAAAAACTACGCGACGGACCCCGCTCGCAGATGCTTTTGTCGACTCCTAATATTCTAGAGAAATAAAATGTTAACCTTCTGAAGAAATACAGTTAGTACACGATGTAGATTGGATTGGTTACATATTATGAAAGACTTTTGTCCAAGCAAACCACGAATTTAAACATAAACGAGGCAGTTCCAAGAAAACCTGATGCTGTAATATACTGCAGAAGTGGAATGAATCGGCAAGACTTGGAGAGACATGAATATTGAAACCCAAAATGAATTGTCGACTCAGAGTATGAGGGACCTTAAGTCGAAAAACAGACCACAAAAACACAAATAATGACTTATATGATAATCATTAATGTCGTAAGATGAACACTGGTGGACTACCCTAGAAACTTCTAGTAGATTGGGAGCGACATGAGTACAAAAAGTTTACTCAACAAAAATAAATTATAAAACATTTTATAACTGCATAATTTACATCGTTTCCTGTCCCCTTTCGTGTATAAGTGAAGCCTTAATATGAATTTTCAGTTCGCAATTTCATTTAACTTTTCCCAGGTAGCGGCAAAGCGCAGTCTACAGTCAAAAGATCGAACCTTTCATTGTTATTTCATGCACCCCCGACAGATTTTATTTACCTTATGCCGGAGAATGGAGCAAGTCTTATGGCTTCCGTTTTAATAAGGGAGTTGAGTTGGTTCGAGCTTTGAAATCATACGTTGCGAATACAGTTGGAAATGTAAAGAAAACTTTTTTTTGTTCACGTTACTTAGTATTTTCTTTGTGAAATTTTGATGGACTATTCTGAATCTTATGTGCGATGGTTCTTTTTAAGAAAGGGACTAATATATAGCTACTTTCGTTATGCAGCAGTAGTCGTGACCGACTGTTCGATGGTCTAACATCTCATGAGGATGGCCCGAGTTGAGGTAAAACACGTGTAGAGTAGATTCACGGTGGTAGTTGTTTCGCATTGTTTGCCCCACGCGCGTTTATCAGCGGGCTAGCGGGCGGTGCACGTCATTGTACGACTACTGCTGCATAGCGGAAGTAGCTATATATTAGTCCTTCTCTTAGTCAGGTTGGACTTCCGCGAGGTAAAGCCTGAATCTATTAGATATTGTTCCTTTTGTTACAACAGTAATTGCCCTATATACTTATTTATTACAACTTCAGTAATATTTACGTTTATTTTTCTATCAAATACTTTC
Source organism: Battus philenor (assembly GCF_028537555.1). NCBI lineage: Eukaryota > Metazoa > Arthropoda > Insecta > Lepidoptera > Papilionidae > Battus > Battus philenor. The sequence goes on along the minus strand of NW_027181737.1, from coordinate 14,463,689 downwards.
TACCAAATATATATATATATATATATATATAAATATATATACATATATATATATATATACATATATATATATAAGTGTGTGTGTCAATACGTAGACAACTAGGCTTTGACTAGCAACTGGTGACTCCATTCAGCCTGGTTTTGAAAATTGAAGTCACATAAAGCACAAAAACCTAACTGGCTGTGCTAAACAATCTCCCCGTGCATGAATTAAAAATTAAAAAAAAAGATAAATTAAAACAAATCAAAATATTATTTATTCAAATAGGCTCCACCCCACTTTCGAATCGTTATATATAAATCATTAAGTCTAAAAACTTGGACCATCATGCTTTTTTTATGTCCTCGATTGTACCATAAAGATCTATTCACTGTGATTGATTTTAATACGATTAATCTAAATTTGCGCCTTACTGAGGCGCGTCACAGATGAACCTAACGATCTTCAATTTTTATCAATTTACCGGAAACAAATTGCCATCAGACGAATTAGAACAAATGACATTTTCATTCGATCTTTGTTAGTTATCGCCTGTTTATTGGACTTTGTTAGATTAACTCTTAATCTCCTTTTCAAAGCCAAGAATTCTGAGTAATTACATCATTGATTTCTTAACAAAATTTATTGTCGTACATTCGGTACGCTTACTTTAAATTACCTACTGATTTATTGAATATTTTAAGAAATAACGAAGTTACAATATAAATGAATCTATAAAAGGACATTGTTATTTGAAATGAGATGTTGATTAAATATCATTCACAATTTTTTTCTTTTTTTACAGTAACAATATTACTGTAAATATCATACATACTTATTGAAGGCTTAACAGTATTTGTGACATCTAAAAATACATTACTTTTAATAGTTTTTTCTAGTGTGTTTTTTATAATTAAATACAGCCATAAATAATGTTTACATAAGTAATTTAACTTATTGGAAATAAACACTAAAACCAAAAACAAAGAAATAAAAAAACTTGACGTAATTACATATGTTTATATATATATATATATATATATATATAATTATTACTATTTATTAAAGTTATTTATTTACGTTGTCCAATGTTGAATGGTTCATTTGTTTCATATATATATATAGCCACTCGCTCAATATGCCTCAAGTTTGTAAGCGACTTCCGTTAATACGCGTTTTATGCTTTGTGACGCTTTATTGTGCTGTTCTGTGCTTTAATAATAGTTGTTTAAGCTTTGATACAAACAGAGTTATATAGATATCAGACGTATTGCTTCAACTTGTCTCTCAAAGGTTTCCTCTAAAGCCTTCCATTCCGACCAGTCTCTTGCCACGCGTGTAATGTTGCATCATATCATATATTTATCGAATATAATTATTATTTTCATTTATCGATATATAATTATTGAATGTTCAGTATCATTTTCATCATAAATTGTATTAAACTTTAAAGTAATTCTGTCGTATCCAGTCTTCTTTCTGGCGCTAATTTCAGAAACATAGAAATAATTTTGCGTACGATTCATATCTTTTTATTTCCTCTACCATGTAAACTCGAAGGCATTTCGATTTTAATTCGAGTTCGTATCATCGGTTGTCGCTTGTTACCAGAGGTTTAATCTCGCTGGAGCTATAAATCCGCGAAACGCCTCCCGCAGCGACCGCGCGTCGTTGTTATTAACATAAATCTCGAAGCACGTACAGCATGCATGCATGCAGCCGTGCGCGTGCAGACAACCGTCGCATATGCGATGACGTAAACACGCGATTCCGTGCAACGAAATGGTACTACTAGCATTGTACACGTAATTTAAAAATGTAAAGTGTTTTTTAAAATATTTAAACGCATTACGCATTCATTAATATTTTTTGTGTGTATAGTCTGTGTAACATATACACTATTATTGTTAAGCCTCTCACAGAGACAGACGTAATCCCTCACGCGGACTACACCGGATTACTGAATGTCACAAATATTTTGAATTTTCGTATTGGAATACGATATACAGGTGACTGAATATTGATGTAAAAGGAAGAACGTATCGCTAATTTGTCAGCAAACAGCTATTAAACTTATTTGAAATCACTTTATATAATGATACTAGCTGATCCCGAAGTTTTTAATTAACAAATGTAAGATAAGGGTTGATCGTAGAGGGGTGAAAATTTAGGGTTGTATGTATTTTTGTATGCTGTATCATAATAAAATAAAAACCAAAAAAATTGTCTAAAAAATTAAAAATAAAATTTAGGGGTGGACCACCCTTATCACTTAGGGGTATGGAAAATAGATAGTAGCCGATTCTCAGATATACTGAATACGCATGTAAAATTTGGTAAAAATCGGTCAAGCCGTTTCGGAGGAGTTCAAGTTCGAACACCGTGACACGAGAATTTTATATATTAGATTACTATGAAATATATTACATCAATTTCTTTTTGTTTTTTATATATGACTAGATTTATTTGCTCATTTAATGTATAGTACACATTATATATAAACGTAATGTTAATAATATATGTAAAAAAGTAAAACATCAAATAAAGCATACATTCACCCTTTAAGAGATTTTTCATCAATAACCAATCATCCTGTATATTATATTTATATGTGTAGAAAGCAGTATTATTTATTCATACTTCTTATACCTTAGTAATAAAGAAAAATATGTCATTTTACACAAGTTAAAGATCCATAGCTGAAATACAAACATCTACCAGTTTAGTATAAATAACTAAAATTGACATAAATTCAATCGCAATCCGGATAATTCTGGCTATAACCGGTTTGAAGCGGTTCCGACCGGTGTAACTAAATAAAAGGCAATAGAGCAGCGGTCCCGTGGCACGTAGCAGCGTGGCCGTATTGCGCTCGAGAACACCATGAGTCGTAAACTGCCCCGCAATTAATGGAATATACATGGTGATTGATTTGTTACATTTTTTATATGAATACGAAAGGATAATCATTTCCTGCAATACAGCCTTCTGCAAAGACAGAAAGACAGATGTTTTTAAACGGTTTTATTTAGTTCGACCCGTACGGAATTTATTTGGATTAAAATTAGAAATTGAAATTTAAGCACCTTCCCGTTGTCAGATTGATCTGAAATTTGGTCACATTTAATTTAGATGACAATACAATATAATAAAAATAATAACATTACAAATCTAAGATGGCCGCCGATACAAAATGGCGGGTTACGTATTTTTCCTTAACCCCCTCAATATGGGTATCAAATGAAAGGGCTACACTAGTAAAACACGATGATTATGTTAAAATTTAAAATTCAAGATGGACGCCGTTCCAATATGGCGGACTAGGTACATATTTTTCCACTACCACCACAATATGGGTATCAAAAAGCCGTTTAACTTAAAAGTTTTTTAAATGTATTTATTATTATGTATTTTATTTATTTATGATGTACTTCCTCAACTATCTTTTCCTTTATGTCACTCATATCTATTCAAAGATTGTCAGGTAGACATCGCCTCGAGCGATAACACCGCTTGTTGTATCAACTCTGCGTATATATTTTTTAATTTTTAATTATTACATATTTTTGTTACATTTTATATGTACTCTATATTTTTATAATGGATTACAATAAAGTGAAAATAAATAATATAAATAAACATTAAATAATAACTAATTTTATTATGTTACTGCATACATCTGAATTTTGAAAACACTTTTTATAAGTATGTTTTGATTACGTTACATATAATTTTTAACCTATTGGCTTTAGGATATGGTGTACATTGGCAGCAAATAAATTCTACATTCACCTGTTTATAGCTTTTACATCTTTAATTAATCACCCTGTATAGTACATAATTTTCCGGTCTAGCTAGACCATACAGAACAAAATTTTCTAACGCCTAAATTATTCCGCAAAATATTTTTAGTTTGTCTCTTATCTATGTTCAAAGTTGACCGATGTGAGTTTCCTGCTGACTATTTATATGTACAAAAACCATATGACGCCGAAACCTAAATTTTAAATTGCCTTCCTTTTTGTGTAAATTAAATAAGAGAATTATGTAAAAGTTCTATTTTCAAATTTTAAAATGTTTATTTTTTTAAATACAAATTTGAAGCTGGCCAGTTCTAAAAACTCAATGTCAATATTGTGTTTTATACGTATGAACTTGATCATTTAAAAGATCCAGCGTACTCTCGACAAACATAAAGTAAAGGCTTATTCTAGCTTCATATGGTTTTGACAGTTTACTGCAAACCGGACAATAGTTTTTTTTTATGTCTAACATTTTGTTTGACTGCCATTCCATTCCATTTTTTGAAATAAGAACATAAAAATCAGGTTATTCAAAAAATTGTTATACCTATACGATACGTGTATTTTAAATATTTTATATTGCATACTATACCTTTAATAATATAAATTATTTGTCGAAATTTCGAATTCTGCCAGTTGTCCACTTGCCTTAATGTATACAGGGTGATTGGTTTATAAGTGAAAAAGCTTTATAGGAGTGAATTAATAGGGTATTTGCATTTAATGAATATACAGGATACTGCATCCAAAAACGGTTTTAGAAATGATTAATAGCATAGTTATAGTTACAAAAATCTCGGATTATTACAAATAAAAATTAATTACAGTTTACAATATATATATCTATATATATATCTGTAAATTAGCACAGTTAGAAATTGTTAAACTGTCGAATTCCATTGTAATTTTGGAATGTTCACTTTATAAAATATGATTAGGAATACGTGTAAAATATTTTTAGATTTTAAAGATAAAGAAACATTTACTTTATTAAAGCATTTTCACCTTGAATTGATTACCATATATAGAAGTATGTATAAAAAGATGATCACAAATTAAAATAATGTCGATGAGCTTCAAAGACAAAGCTAAAAAAGCTTTCAGTCTCTTTTTTTATTCTCTCTTTACTTATTCTAAGTAAGACTACACAAGCCTAACATATTTCTTTTGAACAATCACATTTCTTCCTAAATCTATTATCAAATTGAATCTGATTTGTAAATATACAACGACATCGGTCTAGATGAAAATCTATTTCTACGAAACGTACGGTTGTGCAAACACGCTGGTGTCAATATTGCTATATTGAAAATCTGAGAGTTTCCTTCCAATGTATGACTCAGTAAAGGATGAAACGAAAACGCTTTTCTTCCCCCCGGCGGAGAATTTCCCAAAAGTGGATTAGCTGGGAAATTCGAAACTCTTTTATCGGATTACAACGCTTAGATACATTTTCATTATTTTTTCTTGACTATAAATAGTCGCGACAAGCGGTATAATAATCTAAAATAAGGTTTAATGTAATTACCTTTTCCGATTATTTGTAATTTTTTGGTTCATTTGTTGAATATTGTATTAGAGAAGTATTCATAAATAGTTTCTTTAGATGATAAGATAAAGATTTGATTTCCATATGTAGAAAATCACATAAATGTACTGTGCCGTTTTAAGAAGAAAAAATATTTAATTAAATGGGTATTAAATGTTGGCAAGAAAAAAGGCACACAAAGAAAAATATATATATATTTAATTAACTAACTAAGGGTAGTGGGCAAAAGGCCTGGTCTAATTTTACATCGCAGCTCGGTACTCCCCTGATGGTGGTGGTAGCCAGCCGCACGATCTCCCAGGACTGGTCAGGCGGCAGCAAGTCGAGAGCAGGGAGCGCCGGTAGGTTGCAGGATGTGATGGTTCCGGGAAAGTTGATATGATTTCTTCCTCGATGCACGGTGATATAGTTTCAACAGTGTAAAACTTGCAGTCTAAAACTTGCAGTGTAAAACTTGCAGCATACAACTTGCAGCATAAAACTTGCAATGTAAAACTCGAAGCGTAAAACTCGAAGCGTAAAACTTGCAATGTAAAACTCGAAGCGTAAAACTTGCAGCATAAAACTTGCAACTCCTTGGGGTGCGAGACGATGTAAAGGTTGTGGCGTGAACTAAATGATGCCCGGAGAATGAATAGGACCAAGGCGTGAATTTATAACGTAAATTCTAATTGGCCCCGGCGCGTGTGAAGACACATAGCTGGTGAACGCAACCGACACAAAGAGTGTGCGTCGGTGCGTGAGACGACACCTAGCTATTGAACGCGACCGAGGCCAGGATCCTTCTGCCTGGCAAATGTCAACTGCTGTCGCTGGTGCGCGGGCGCATAGGAATTTTTGTTATAAAAACAAAGATCCGATAAACCAATAGCACGCTCCCACGACCCCACGCCACTTGAGATGTACCGTTACCCGCTAAGGGTAGAACAATTTTTTGCTGTATTGCGATTTATGTGATGTTTATCGTGTTTATATTTTTTTTGTTAAAATTTTAACTGAGATTTATGGGACGTTAACTTGCAACGTTACAGTACATACATATTGTGTCGACATAATCGCCACTTCAAAACACATCTATCCCACACAGACATTCTGATATTTTTGTACATACGTCATACACAGGAGTTGACACTTCCCCTCACTTTTACTCTGTTAGGACAACGTTCGTTTACATTCTGTATTTCATATCATTAACAAGGCAATCCTTCTGTCTTATAATAACTAGTCAAAGGTGGTATTGTGACTGTGTTATGTTATAAAACATTGGAGGAAACGAGAGATTTCTATCCATATCACCAACCAAAATATATTAATATCACTGTGAAGATATACGTCTAAAGGAAACCATCACTAAAGGCTGAATGCTTGCAAGATTTCATTTAACTTCTTCGTTAAATTTTGTTCACTCTGTGTTTGGCACTAATCGGTGTAACATAACTCCTGAAGATGCCCCGTGGAGGGGTGAAACACGTGTTGAGTGGTTTAACGGTGGTAGTTGTGTAATTCGCATTGTTTGCCGCATGCGCATTTATCAACGGGCTGACGGGCGGTGCACTTTGTTGCACGACTACCACTGCATCTGCGGAAGTGGCTAAATATTGGTCCTTTTCTTACTTAATCATTTATTCGCATTATTTTTTTTCACGCTTTGTACATCCTTCATAATATCTCTCACTTCTTCTTTCATCCGTCGCATTATTTTCCATTCCTATTCATTTCATTATTTTTCATACTTTGTCTCTTATCCTTCACCGGTCCTCCTATTTATTCTACATTACTATTTATTCTACAACTTTATTTACTTTGTCGGTGTCTCCAGTTCAAAGGACGTCAACCGTTAGATGGAGGAGATCTACCCCCATTAATTCGTCATCAACTTTGTGAGCAGATGTGAGAAATCTGTTCATGTCAGTCTGTAGTATCAACCCCTAAGGCCTAGAACAGCTAGCCTCTGGGCTTTTTTGTTCTGCGCTTTATATGCCCTGTTTACTTCAATTTGCAATCTATTTGCCTATATTGGTTACTTTCATTCATATTATGATTTTTTCACTTCTTAATATAAATATCCAAAATTTGTCTTCCCATTTTATTCAAAAACATTATCTAATTCCAAATTTTATATATCTATGATGTCGATTTGTATCTTCATAGAGCTATAAAATACATAACGGACTTAAAATTATTGGCCCATTAATAAAGATATCAGTCGATCCAAATAAAGTAATTCATAATTCCATCGACGATCAAAATGGTAACGCCAATGATATAATTAAGGAGACGTCAATTGATGAAAAAGCCCAAGTTGATATATTTTAGTGGAACGTAGTGGCAGCCGTGAAATCGAGTGGGGCCGGTAGCCGATGTCTAACGGGCTATTGATCCGTACCTAATACTTCTAATCCACTCACGGCGTCTCCGGAAATAAGTATGAGTGACGAGGGATTATAAACGCCACTTTGGAACGTAATGTTGTTATAAGAAAGAAATCAATTTCATGTACAATATAAAATTTTTAACTTTTAGTGTTCTTTATTTTACCTAAGTCTTTCGAACTTTTTAGTAACGATAGCATACTATAATGATTTTCTTATGTATTATAAATTTAATTCGATTATAAAATCCGGTCAAGATGTGATTTTACACTCTCGAGCCGGTGCTCCAGAAATAGGAGTCATAGACCAAGCCGAAATATCTTACTGATTCTTGTGCCCTATGAATAGTAATCTTAACAACCTAAAAGTTCAAAAGGAACTAACTAGTTATAACAAATTTAAATAAGAAAATGGACTGACGATACTGTCAAGATAGATAGAAGCAGTTAAATGTAAGGATCACAACGCCAGTCATCTTGGCAATCTTTGGGAAAGAGGATAGAAGGGGTTTTCACTTTACAGTGGATCTATCGGCTATCTCATATTGTCATGCTCAAGTTATAGATAGCGATGAAATAGTGGTCACAAGAAAAGTTGTATTAAAAACTGAACATTGTTAGGGCTTCGTTAAAATAGATTAAGAGATTTACTTTCTTACTTACTAACATGCAAAAATGTCAGCCAAAAAAGTTCGGAAATATTAAACGTAAATGTAAAACAAAGATAAAAGTCTCGCATAATTGTCCTGAATGCTGAGAGTTATAAAGACGGAAATACTCATGTTAATAATACTAAGCTTCACGTTTCTACGAGTATGTTTGGATTGTAGGAGGTAGCATAAATATTGATGACAAGTGATCAATTTATTTGGTCACCTTGCATTTAACATCTTTCAACTAAATAAGGTTGTCAATTCACCTTGTAGACACCTTTTATCGCGCTTGCTGGTTCATGGTCTTCACATCATGCCACAGCAACCACCTCAACTCTACGATCACTAAGAGAAATACCATGCATAGCGATTTCCCAACCCAGTCGCTCGCTACCAAGTTTTACTGCCATAATTCTTCACTGATTATTTAAATAATACACAGGTTGTATGGCTAGAACTATGTTCAGTAGTAAATCCGAATCCCAAAACAAGAAATTCTAACGCACTGATTGAATCCCAGCTTCATTTTGTGTGACAGTGCCTATGTCAGTTTCGGATAGTACAGTTAAAGGAATAATTAGCTAATGGATTCGAACAACGCGCATTTGGACCGAACAGCTATCATCCTTAACATTAATATAATTATAGTTGATGTATGTAACCTTACGTTTTATATTTACGTTTTACTTATAAATAGTGTACACATATACCATATAATTAGAAAAGCGACACATTGAAGATGACTTCGAGAAAAAATAAAGTTAGAAGGCCGTATACACCAAAGGTGACGAATAAAGTGGTTCATTATCACCATTTCAGTCTTAAGACGTAAATTTTAGGACATCAGCCTCTCGAAATAAATTTATAATAACCGGCTGGTAGCGGTTTGCATCGCCTTTTCTCTGAAAAATATTGAAGATCGACTAGACTAAAAAAGACTCCTATTAACACTAGCTCTTATTTGAAACTTTTAATATACTGTACTTAATATTCTGTCACAAAGCCCGAAGGATATACAGGAGGCCCTGGCACATGGCTCTACCGTCTCTCTACTATGCAAACGGATTGAGAGACTGCAAGCTTCCTTGATCAGATGCTCCATAACTCAAGGACCCCAAAAGAGAACCTTGGCTCGATACCCGTTTTGCATTCCTACTCAAAGGACATCGAGAATGTCAGGACTCGACTTGGTTTCTATTGTCTGATATAAGAGCATCGACAGCAAATTTATTTCCGATGTATATGCGTGTAGATATAACATTTGAGCCGATAAATAAATTACCTATCCGTACATATTTCGTCTAACAAATATATATGTTACGTCACTGTGATGAAGTATTTATAGAATGATATCAAAACATTTATGCCAACTTCCAATCATCGTGTACAAAATTATGACATTGAAAAATTTATCATAAATTTACTTTTTCTATTGGAACTATCATCATTTCAGAAATTTCAACTTCCACGTACAATTGTTATGCGACAAAACAATAACTTCTGGCGGTACAGTCAAATAAAAAATTCTGTAGATAACAATAATTAATTTTAATATCAATATCAATTTTTACAATTCTTTTACTTTCGTCTAATTACGTTATTAATTATTTCTATACTCTGTAAATAATTTTATAATTCAAACGATCTTTATTATGTATAATTATATTTTAAAAAAATACACTATCCTCCGTTTATTCGGTAAATTTTATTCAATTTAAAATGAATAAAGGTCCTTCCTATCTTGTAATATGTACGGATATTGCCAGACGGGGGTATCGTATGGCATCCATCAATAATTCATAGAACCTCGTGAGTTATGACGGTGACAAGTTCCGCGGATTTCCTCCCGCCTGTAACGACGTCTATGATACGATTGTTGTTTATTTAGAACCGTTTTATCAAAACCGGACGTTTTAATAAAATTCTAGTGCAAGAATATATTTTCAATTCTATACTAAAAACCAATTATGATATTAATGCATACATTAGAGCAAGCATATACTAGGGCAAGGACCTGAATTTAAACGAATCTTCGAAATATAACTCGAACAATTCATATAGTATTAGAAGTGTTATTGGTAGAAGTGGCTAATATATATATGTTTATTGATTGTATAAAGGCTGTTAAAGGTTGTATATATAGCCTATTTGCTGTCAATTAACGAATGGTACGCCTTATCCAAAAACCAATTATTTGTAAAATAATAAAAAAACGTAATGATGATACAGTAAACAAAGCGTTTTCAAAATTCTAATTACGATAATTTAAAATTAATTATTATTTAATATCTATTCCTGCAGATTTTGTACTGCCAGAAGTTACTGGCCTGTCGAATTATAATGCAAAAAAATTAAAGTAACAAATTTTAAAGTGATCAATATATACAGGGCTATAGGAAATTGGTATAACAATTTTAAACACTTTTGCTAATAAATGAGCTATATATTCATCTATTTATAGCTTTTGCATGTATAACCAATCATCCTGTATATAAGAATTATCCACACACGAACACTAATAAAAATAAAACAATATTCTCTATTCTGATAGCTTGTCAATTTACCTTTGCAAATTAGGATCATTAAAATAACAAAATTAGAAATTTGGTCTTTAATTTGCTCTGTATAAATAACTATATGTGTCCTAGAAGTCTTCTATAGTAAATTCCGTTAATTTTCATGAGACCTACAACAGGTATCTTTTTCTGAGCTTCTTCGGTCTTTTCTTTGCTCTCTCTCAACGAGTAGTCGAGATTATCACCGTCTTCCGCTGGCTTCCTTATCAACTTCATAGCTTCTCGTTCATCAATCGCTTTCATTTCTTTTCTGTGTCTATTTACTTCTTCGTCTTCATCTTCTACTTCTTTCTTTGCTTTTTTGTTATTGATAGGAACTCTACAATGAAATATGTAAACAGATACAATCGCAGCAAAATATAGTTCTATTAATTTAATAAATAATTGCAATCAGTTAACATTGGGATAATATTTAACTTTCATTATTTTTCCTTATTAAGATTATCTGATTTAAATACTTTAAAAACACATAATCTTCTGATCAAAAAGTAAGGTTTCACTTTGTCAGTCATTAAAAAGTCCACGGCATTAGGAAATCATTTAATTTGTTTCGCTGGTTTGCTAGGAGTGTCCATAACATTTGCTTGTTTGTCAAAAGTTGGAATGTCATTTGACTCAGCCTAAACAATTTTGAAAGATGTTTGTCTATAATTTTTTTTTTTTTTTTGGAAAAAAAGTGTCAAAAACACGACTCATATCATTCCGCAACTACAATATTCGCCTGATATAGGTCCGTGCAACTTCGTGCTATCGGCAAACGATTGAGTAGGTATAAATCTAATCAAAGCAGGTCTCAAAGGCTATACCGGAAAAAGACTTTTCTGACTCTTTTGACGACTGGAAAAAGCGTTGGTAAAAGTGCGTTCTATCGAAAGGGGATTACTTTAAAGTGAATGAAATCTACTACAACTATTTACAAAACAACAAAAAGAGGATCTCGAAGCGACGTGTTAAGGCAGAAGTTAAAAAAAACTGCTTATTTAGATTTGATGTACCCATTAAGTGTTAATGGCATAAATGAAAGGAAAGTATGAATAATTCAATTAAAAAGAGAATATTTAAACAAGCCTGAAATAGATTTAAAGAACTATGAATTACAAGAATGATATAACAAAGTCATATAAAAGAATTAAAATTTAAAATCTACACAAAAATAAATACACAATTTGATACCAAATGCTACAAAGCATACGATAATAAAATACCGTTGGTATAATAAGGCTTTGACCTAATATTAGTAAAATTATAATACATGTTACAGAAAACTGTCTACAATAAACTATTGGATATTGCATTATACCTTGGAGAATCAGCAACTGAAGTTTGATCTAAATTTTTAATAATTTCGTCCACAAAACGCTTCGCCGCCTTCTTAGATATGATATCAGCTAATCGTTCCAGATATTCTGTTGTAAAAACTGATCTTAGAGTCTTCACAAGTTGAGCGGGATCGATTCTGACTGTGATTGCTTTTTTCTTCCCGTGTACAGATAGCAAAACAAGGCATACCAAAATAAATTGAAATTTTAAATGCATTTTGTAGTCACTGACTTTAACAGTATATTTCTTACTCATGTTGTTCATATTCATTACACTTACATTGATTCAGAGTCATAAAGTCGATAAGAAAATTAATATACACAGTTTCAACACAGAATTTGTTACTTTAGATATTCTCTTCTTTTTATGAATAAATAACGCGTGCTGAATGTTTCTTGTTGAATTTACATTATGTCTTTGACTATTGCATCCAGTTTACTAACCAAATTTACATTTAACTCTACGCATTACTTATTAAACTATGACGTTATTAAAGTAATAATACATGTACAACTTACACATTCATAAGTTATATCCTAAGCACACTTGGTTGAGTCTAATCCTTCTAAGTTTTAAAGTTGCGATTACTTATTATGGCTCTACATAGTCAATCATTCACAGTGTTATTAAATTGTGTCATCAGAGCGGTGATATAGCAGATATACTCCTGGAAATAATTGATTTGGCTTTGTAACAATGGTTTTCCTCATGCATCATTGGCAACCTTACAGTCAACGAGCCAAATACCTATATAAATAAACGAAAGTGATAGAGATAGTCCAGAGGATTAGCAAGTTGTTGTAGAAGTAGACACGCATAGCAAGAAGAATGAATAGCTGGTAATGCCTTGAGGTTCTGGAACGGAGAACCACAAAGTTGATAAAAGATCCTGTGCAGGTCGCCGAAAGACTGCATTCATCCGGTACCATCGGAAATTTATTTGGAAATTCCTTTGTCTATAAAAGCAAGTCCAATAGCTAACATTATAATGATTTGATATGACAATTTTATTATTAATCAATAACTAAATGATGATATTTCGGTGTCTTTATATATAAAAAATATTATACATGTCACTTATTATATATTTTCCATTCGTATCTTTTAGAAAACATAATTGTTATGGAAAAATCTCGCATATAGAAAACTTATAAATCTGTACATGAATCGCAAGCACCATTAGGAGACAAGCCGCGTCATACGGGATCGATATCGTGCGCCCACCTTGCTTCATCAAATATTAACGCGGGGAAGGCATTCAATAGCGCCTCTGGTCGTGCTACATTATTAATATCATCGGAAATCCCACACATCCCGGCCAAGGCTTTGTTAACTCAATCTCGCGCTATTCCGCATAAATAAGTAAATTTCGAAATAGATTAGCCCTCATTCCTAGGATTTCATACAGTCGTTTGGTTCACAATTCCATATTTATAATAAAACCTTTGAAGAATTCTCAACATCTTACATTTTTATAATTGGTCAATAATTTTGATAAGTGTTTTTCAAACATTCATTCCTTTTTCGTGATTTTTAATTGAATATAAATTAATTTATTATTATTCATTAAATAAATATGGATGAAACGCGGGGTTTAATAACAATAAAAGAAAACGTATATAAGTAAGTATCAGATGTAGACTAAATTGATAATACGTTGTTAGAAGTAGAGTTTTCTTGGAAATTAGCGTATGTAATAGAAAGTTTTGTTTTATTACAATCGATTGCTGGAATAAGTTATGTTCGTGTGCCTTCTATTCTATTCGTATATTATAATATAGTCTCTTTAAAAGTCTTAGATACTTTACTTACTTTATTTCGTAAAAAAATATTCAGTTAACATTTTCTGTGATGCAGTCTTTTCGATTACTAGAATTAACTGTAAAATCTGAAACCATGGCATATGTGCTTAGATAATATTAAAAGTAAATTCAAATCCTTAATTTCATAAAAAAGTATAGCAGATGAGACGTAAAATAATGTTAATTATAAATCTGTAACAGGAAGGATATCAAATCAGCTAAATAGATATGTCTTTTTTACCCCGTTGTTTTTGGGTCCTCGCGAATCATCCTCTATCATGGATGGACAGGGTTCCTTAACCATACTTCACTTCCTTCGCCTTCACTCCAAGGTTTAATAATTTTAAATTATTTTTATTACTTTATTCTGTAGCTTTATGCATGCTATTTATTTATTCTTAATTATCATTTATTTTCTTACTGTATATATCATGCTTAATTTTTCTAATATCACAGCTATTTTATCGCTCTCCTTTATTAGATAATACGTTATTATATTTAAACAAAAGAACATTAATTTAGAACTCGGATAAAACACGATTTAAAATCATCCTATGCAAAATTAATATAGGCATTATTTATGAAATAAATTTAAAATGCTAATTGTAATGACTGGCCCTTTTTTCTTTCTCTTGAGGCTCATTTTCTGCTGTTTAGTCCTATGTTCTTAACAGAGGATTTGTGATTCACTTTAAATCTACCTAAAGCAGTAACAACTCTTAGTGAATAACTATTTACCTATTCCTCTAATAAATAAATAATGATTTGCCCAGTTTCAGCACGGTATTTCCATCGTTGTTGAACACCGCTATCTTTAACTGTAATATTGTTACAAAGCAAGATTTGCAGAACCCTCTAAACAATAAACACGGAACCCTTTGATCGAGAAGTGCCGTAAACACGCGTGACCTTGAAGCTATTTATAAATTTTTGTGTACGGTTCTCGGAAATTCTAACAGAGTACTATCGCGAACTTACTAGAACCTTCTCCGTAGTATAAATAGGTGTACTCCTCATGTCGACAGTTCAGTGTCGTTTTTCGAGTTATAAGATTAAGATCTATGATCAGTGATATAAAGTGACTATGGTAAGGTATTTGAACAGTGATTTCTTGAGCAATTTGGAAGCGTAATTTGGACTAAGCGAAAGTATATTTTGTGTTAAAGAAGGGTGACCTTTTGATTTTGTTAATAAAGGCCTCCTTGTGAACCAGTGGTGTTTTATTTCGAGTCAGAACCCACAGTACGTAACAATATTCATGAAGTTTAATCTTTAATCTCACAAGTTGGATTCAAATTTCTACTCACCTTTCTAGGTACAGGAACCAAATCGAATGTAACAAGGAACTGATATAACAAAACAAAACTACCCAATAAACATCGATTGTAAAAGGATACTGCAATATCGATAGTGCTTACTATTGTATAAGAATGTCATAAAGCGCGACAGAGATGGCGTGTATTTGATTCAACTGTACGGTACTCATAAAATGTTATGTCAGTAGTTACATAGCCGCAAGTACTAAATTGTGTGCTAACGGTACGGCCGCGTTGCCGTCCGTACTACTACAACTGGTAAATAATGTTTAAGTAGCGAGTCTGGCAAATTTCTATAGGATTGATTTTGGAGAATACGCTGCGGAACTCTACGACCATATTCCACTATCCCTAAATATTTAATAGAATCAGGCATTATTTTGCGGAAGTACATCCTAAGTAAGAAAAGGACCAATATTTAGCCACTTCCGCACATTCAGTAGTAGTCGTGCAACAAAATGCACCGCCCGTCAGCCCAACCATAGAGGGCCACTCACAGTTTATATGTTTTATGTAACATAACTCCTGAAGATGCCACGTGGAGGGGTGAAACACGTGTGGAGTGATTTAACGGTCGCAGTTGTGTAATTCGCATTGTTTGCCGCATGCGCATTTATCAGGCGGTGCACTTTGTTGCACGACTACCACTGCGTGTGCGGAAGTGGCTAAATATTGGTCCTTTTCTTACTCCACTATCCCTTTTTCACCATAGGACAAGTAGGAGGTTAGACTTATACCACTCTTACAAGGTAGAGTTCCCTTGAAGGTGTACCAAGTGTATAGATTCAACGATTCCATACAGTCCGAGTATGGAATATTCCGGCTTTGTTTGCTGAGAAATATAACTCAGGTCTCTTGAAGGTGTTTTTATATGGCCTCCGCTATTAAAGACCTCTAGTACCATCCCTGTCTTGCGTTAGCAAGGATAGTTTTTTTTTACTAAATAATTTATGCATTTACTTTTCCTAACATTTCCTTACTTTTCTTTTCTCCGTATCAATATTTCTCACTAGTTTTTCTCTTTTCTTCATCACCTTTTTTCTTTGCAATTTCCTCCTGGACTGCTTTTTTATAATTTTTTTTATTTTGCTATTTTGTTCATCTGTATTTTGAATAAATTTCGCTTATAGTTTTTAATTTAACATCTTATATCATTGCTACTTTCTACCTTTTCAAAGCTTGTTGCGTTTTGTTATCTTTTATCACCTTACATATTAGCTTTCTGGAATAATCCAGAAAGGTCTGGCGATTATGTTCTTTTTAGATTTTTCCTTCGTCTATTCTTTCCTGCAAATGTCTTTTCAAGGTTAAATTGAATAGGTAATTACTGAATTTACCATATCGTCGTTTTCCAACAAACAAGTTGGTGGTCAGATGCGGACTAGTAAGCGATAAAAAAAACAAGAATATAAATATTTAACTAATTGTAACTTAATATTACTATAGCATTCATTGTTACAGTAAGGCTGAAGTGTTTATGATTTTATTGATGTAAGAAACATATGCAAATGCTTTTGGGCAGCAGTGTTAGCTCTTCCAAAAAAAAAAAACTGCACGATTCGCTAACGACGTGAATTAATTTGGAAACTTAACAAAATCTTATAAGTTTGTAAAGAGAAACAGAAATAGTCGGATAGTGTTCAAACTATCCGACTATTTCTGTCTCTCTTTAATATATATAATAAATACAAACGTACTATGCTATATAATATTTATAATACAAGGGACAGAAAGCTAGAATATCAAATGTTAACAACAGCTTATATACTGCTAATAAAAACAAATGACGCTCTGTTTGTCTGGAATGTCAGAGGTGTAGATATCGCCTTATGTTGTACACCGTTCTCTTTATTGACGTCGAGTCAAATATATCCATTGTGTAGCATTTGAAATTTCTTCGTATTTATACTATAGTAATACGTTTTCCATATAAAATATATATGTACATATTAGTATGTTTCTATGTATGTTTGTGTATGTGTGTGAAAGTATATTAAATTCTGAAATGTGTAGTATAGTTTAAAGTTTTTATTTTTTAATGTACATATAAAAACTCCCTCTCCTTCATGTCTCCCATTTCCATCCAAATATTGTCTGGTAGAGATCATCTAAAGTGATAAGACCGCCTCTTGTACCTGTATACAAATTGTTTCTTATTTTATTACCTGTGTTATTATATTACATTTCCTTTTCGATTTATTTTTAAAATTTTGGTATAAAAAAAGTGGAAGTAAATAAATAAATAGATTATTATTTCAATAACATTCATTGACATTTATTTAAAATTAAATCGTAAAGTTATATAAAATCTTAAATTTATTTCAAGATAATCAAGTGTAAAGATTAAAAAAAAAATAGTAGACGTTTTATTTTTTTATTGACATATGATTACTATTTGACTTGTAAATCTATTGACGTGGGAGAAATATAAAAAATAACATGCAAAATTATTTCCGCGACTAAATATCGATTTTTCTTTCTAAAGTAAGTCATTGGTTGATGTTTAGTTAATGAATCCTCGCCATAGTCATTTTAGTCATAGGATATATTCTGCTGGACGTCCAGATATGGACTTTAAATGAATATGAATTATACTTACTTACTGCGCTGGCTCTGTGACCCAAAGTGGTTCTTGGCCTCCGAAGCGAGAGACTTCCACTTTCCTCTATCTTGCGCCATCGTCTGTCATTGGTTGACATTCAATTCGCGCAAGTCTGCCTCAACGCGATCGATCCAGCGATACCTGGGTCTACCCACTGGTCTTCGACCCCTCGGTTTTTCCAAGTACGCTACCTTCACGCACATTTGGGGCACAAAAACACAACTGTTACGAAACCGAATAGAAAGAATTATACTATATGAAGATTTTTCTTTTTTTCATCTGATGAACGTCACCTGGAAGGCATAGGCCTCCTCCAAGCTGCCTGCATCCAGCTGATCCTTGCGACTTTAACTATGTAGACGGTCCACCTATTAGAGGGGAGGGTGGCTACCCACGCCACTAGCGATGTGCCACGCGTAAAGCCACTTTAGACGAGTAAATATTCGATATTTAAAGCCAAAAAATCAAATATGAATTATATAGTTAATGAATTCACAATTTCATTTAAATTTCAGTTGGGGAAGTAAACAAGCCACGGTACACGTTTCGGCCAGCCATACGAACAGTTTTGTTTTTATCCAAAGCAGTTAATAACAATAAAAGTTTTAGAACATAGCCGCAGTACTGCGTCTGTAACACCGCTCCCGTATTCGTACGGGACAACTTCTGAAACTTTCATATGTTTATTTCAACAGATAACTGAATATAAACGGGTTTATTTAATTACCAGATGCACTTTCTGACTTCGTAACATCATTGCTTTAGTTTAATATACTAATAATAAAAAACCATTACTTATATAAATAGATTTAGTTATTTCAACGCTTAATAATAATGTTATTATATTTAGTCTGGCAATAAATAAGGTAACAACTTATATAAAGGAAGGTTTATAAATAAAGAAAGTATCTTCTAGAACGTTCTATGATACAAAACTAATTTATATGTTTAGAAAAGCATATTTAAAGTCAAATTAAATGGTAGCCTTACAATAAAATACCATTTTCGACGCACCTGCTTTTTAAGGCTTTTTCAATGATTTACGAATAAAGTTAGGTAATAGACACAGAGTCTTAGTAGTGTTCTTCGTAACAATATTTATACCTTTTTATACTAATGTCCTCTTATACACGTACATACATCTGTTTTTACTTACTCTGTGGTTTGTATGTGAAAATAAAAATGACGTTTTTGCTATTCTCCTAGTGATTTTTCCTTTTTCTTTTCTCTTCTTAAGTACCATAAAAAATAATATTGATTTGATTCCCCCTCTCGTTTCTTCCATCGGAAAACAAGACGCACAGATTCACGCCAAACTTTTGAAATTCCTTCTATCCGCACTAAGCGTGTTGTTACTACTTTTATAGTACGAACAGCTTGTAATGGAACAAGCTACGTCGTTGTTTATAGCTACCTATAACTTAGGAGTTTTCAACTAAGCAGTGAATAGGTATCTTCTAGGCAAGCATGTACCATCATATACTTTATTATAACTTAACATAAGGCAATACAGGGGAAAATTCTGTAACTATAACAATAAATAATAAAATATATGTTTCACAAATACCTTATATGGATATTAAAAATGCAACATTAATATTTATTTTAGTGGACACTGTCACATGTGATTAAAGTATGATTAAAACTAATCTACTAAAAAAAATGAAAAAAATCATAAGAAAACGCTCGTGAAAATTACGAGAAGGAAGTAAAAAGACCGAATACAAATCGGTTCATCAACTCATAGACGTTCCAAACAAACACTTCAAACCAAGTTACCCTTTACGCCTCGGGTAATTCCCGAAATTAAAAATATGCACAGCACAATTGTGATGTGCGACTGAATTTTGTGCTATATTTGCTCCGTCAACCCCCGTCGAGACGTAGGGCGTTTGCAGACGTTGCACAATACATTTCTTGGCATCTTTTGTTATAAACGACAAAGGGCTCGCTCCCTTGCGCGTCTCCTCTCCGATCAATTCCCAAATAACTCTATGCGACTGTTTTAACTCCTCTCAAAGTCTCTTAGTCTCTATACGAAAGTATCAATGGAAGTTATATTAAAACCTTTTTAACGGTAAAAGACTACAGTACATTACTACAATAAAGTTTTCAGAAATAATTTAATATTCTTTATTTTATTATATATCTGTAGCGAAATAATCACAGTTGTCAAAATGCTTTCGCTTGTCTGTCAATCCATCGGTCTACGCATGCGCAAAAACTAAGGACGCGCGGCGTATGATTTGTAGGCGGTTGTCAATACCGCGTCTCGCGCCGAAAAATATTATGAAATATAAAAATGGCGGACGGCGTCTAGTGACATGTGTTTGTGAATTTGTATTAAATCTTTAGTGCTTGATGGAATATGGAATTAAAGACTATCTTGTATTAATTTTGAATCAATGATTAATATGTACAAATGAGTGGTGAAAGTTTTTATGTAAAAATCATTTCATTCGCATGACAAATAGTTTATTACGGCGTTGGTGTATCTGAAAGTTGTAGGTGGATGACTTTTAAAATAAACTGTGTCTATCTTTCATCCAAGCGTTTTAATTTTTGTGCTCCAGCTCGTTAGGTGATGTCTCTAATATTGCCTATCTAACCTGTTAAACTCCACCACATATCAATATGTTGACATATAAAATAACATGGCCGCTGCGGTTTTTAGGTTCTGTAGTGATAAGATGGACGCTGGATGTAAGCCACATACGGGAAGGTTCTATGTCCAGCTGTGGGCATCGTACTGCTGAAATTATCACGCAAAAAGCTCGTATTTTGCTTCGTATTTACTTTTCGCGAATTTTACGCTGTTTATAAAACACATCAATTTACCTGTCACCCTGAGCGGAGTAAGAAAAGAAATAAGATGAAGAAATAGATATTGGTGATGAACAAATCAAGTTATTGCTGCTCTAAATTGGATCCTGACACATCACAGAAGCATATATAGCAGAAAGAGTGATCGTAGTGATGTTCTGACAACAATTTTTCAAAAATATTGTAATCTTTCATACATTAATGCAACTTGAGAATAAATTACCAAATGTAATTAAACCAATCATGTATCTCGATCGATACAGGCCCGTTGCTAAAGTTTATTACTACATTTTTATTACGTATATAACGGTATATTTTACATATATTTTTATATATTATAACCTCCTATTGAAATATATATTTGTAAGTAATAATTTACATAAATATAACAAGTATAGTATTTTTATAAATACCATATATTTGTACAAATAATTAACTTTTTATATCATTTGGTCACCTGTTCACTAATTGTCTGTGCACTACCTAGGGTTAACAGGTAGAGAATGCCTAAAGGTATTAAATTCACCTTAACAAAATTTGTAAAAAAAGGTAAATAAATATATAAATAAATAATCTCAATTATTTGCGTGAAAAACAAAAGATGACAAATAAAAAACAATTGTTATGAATAAATAAATTCTAATTAAATAAATGTCTTTAGTAAAAAATTACAAAAGTAACCTAACCATCCATATCTAGTCGCCAAAACATCTTTACGGATATGGCATAAGACATGTCTTTTTTAAGCCGCAAAAGACGCCGGATCCCGCGACTCGTAGAGAAAATACGTAAAAGTAAAGACGCAGTCAGTGGACAATGGAGTAGAGGTCCCTTGAAAAAAAAGTTGAAGATTTTTTTTAACAAATAAAATGCAAAAAAAAAGAATATGTCGGATTCCCAAGTTGTTGCCAGCCCCGCATGCCAGCCGCGTTCGGCGGACGCCTCACCGCACCGCACGCCTCGTCGCCTCCCGTTTCCAAATTCAAACGGTTGACGTTCCAAATTGGAATTGTTTTTCATTTTTCGTCTGTTAAACGAGGCTTTTGTGTGGCCAGTGATTTCACGTCCGGATAGGGTGGTTAACGATAGCGCGTCGGTTCGTTGTTTACCGTAAAACACTCGGGGGACCGGGGGGTCTATTTCGACGACTATCCATGACTTATAATTCCATTAGCGAGTCGCATTCGACATGATTGTAGGGTGATAGAAATTATCGTGAACGACTCGTATAATTCATACGATTATGTAGTTATTTCTGCATCTCTTTATTCGGATACATTGAACAATAACTGTAATCGAGGGGTGGAATAAAATATTATTGTGATTATGAAGGCGCGTTACGAAATAGAAGAATGTCCGTAAAGAATCATAATTTTTTTACATTACATAAACCATTAACTAGTTTTAGTTTTTAGTCGCAAAGTAAGAAAAGGACCAATATTTAACCACTTGGTGGTGGTGGATAGCAGTTGTGTGATTCGCACTGTTTGCCGCATACGCATTTATCAGCGGGCTGACGGACGGTGCACTTTGTTGCACGACTACCACTGCATGTGCGGAAGTGGCTAAATATTGGTCTTTTTCTTACTTAGGATGGACTTCCGCAAGGTAACGCCTGATTCCATTAAATATTTAGTTGCAAAGTCATAATCACATAAACTAGAACGTAATATAAATACATTTTCAATATTATAGTGTTAAAAGCGAATAGCGGGCATGAGCTATCGCCCGAGCACGTTGGTCAGAGAGATAATCAAGAGTGATCAAAGGTGTATTTACATCTATACAAAGGCAATTTACAATTTACATGACCCTAACAAAAGGGCAGCGACCACATCACAGATGGCGTCTTAACTCAAATCGTTGTTCAAATTTGAAGGCTCAAGAATAATTTTAAATTAAAAAATTGTGGACTTAGTGATCAGCAATAAGGAGCGTGAACACTACAGTTGTAAGGTTTCACAAATATTAATTTAAACGTATATATGCGTATAGTATAGTTTTGGAAAAAACTAAACTATTTACTGTAATTAATAATATATTTTAATTCAATATTGAAAATTGTTTAACATACATCAATAACTGTATCACTTTATCTGTTGATATTATTGCTGCTAAGCAAGAGGCTTTTGCAAATTCATTGGAACTGAATTCGTTGATGATGTGATGTGTGGTGACGTGATTGTTGTAAGGTCGGCGCTTTCTAGAAAAACTGAGTCTTGAAAGATGAAGGGAGAAAGTAACGTGAGGCGTTCGCTTCGAGATTTGGGTGTCTCGAAGTAGATTTACAGAAGTTCTTTGAGCAAACCTGAAAGAATTCCTGAACAGTTGGGGGGTCGAGTTCAATGCGGAAATCATCATTACTACAACATTTGCGCCGGCGGCGATACGGGTGAAGCGATTTTGTGAGAACTTGAAGTGTAGACGCTGGAGTATGGTCGAAGATTACACTTGCGTAGAAGAATAAAGCAAAATTGCTGAAGTAGCATATGATGGTGGGAGATTAAAGACTGCTGATAATGTGACTGGCTTTATTCTTGACAATGCGATTGTCGTAATGTAAGTTAAATTTGAATCAAAGTTGATTTCAAGGTATTTGACCGAGTCCTTAAAGAAGGATCAGTATTTCTTATTCAAATTAATAACTGTTTCAAGGATAATGTAAAAATAATACAAGTTATAAAGAACTATAGAAGTATTACTCGAATTCAAGTACTGTCAATCAATATAGTTGTTAATAGCAGTGGAGGAAGGTTTTTATTCATTTACATATGTATACAGATGGTCTGATAATCAAAATATTGTAATTGTGACCGTTTCAGAAAAGGGCGTTTCGAACCTTTATATCATGAAATAGAATGATGATATTAAAACAAATATCAATTTCATTTCAGTTTCTTTCAATTTTCAATTTTTCTCATTGCGTACACGAGATTAATGAAATCGCTGTAAATATAATCTGGTGATAGATTTCGTGCCTAATCCAAAAAAAAAAAAATTCAAGTATTTTTCAAATAATTGCCACTGAAGGAAAAAGTAAATTAACTTCATGCAACCAGATATTCTTTCTGTTACTATAACCAAAAAAATGTTCATTTCACATTTTTTTTTACCTAAAACTTAACCCTTTTGAAAATTACAAACAAAATATCGTACAGCGATGGCCTGTATTTGAAACAGAAGAGCACGTTTTTTGTATTATTTACAAAAATTATTACTATGTTTACGAATATTTTAAATTACATGATTTCGATAAAAATTCATTTCAAAACAAAAATTCAGATTCAATTTTACGACTAATTGCAGCTGCCCACTTCAAATGTCAAAAAAAGTTTAAAGTGGAATAAAAAAAATGATTTACAGCTCCGAAAATATCTTCATTACCGCTAAATTAATAAATTAAATTCCAAATTCAATTTTACAACGATCTCATTGAGCACTAAACGCATACCGCAATGAGCCGTCATGGACAATCATGTAAAGGTGCGTACACATTGTTCTGTTAATTTCAAATAAAAAAATGTATTAAATATCATTAGCTTTTCATATTTTAGTATAGCAAACACCTTTATTAAAATTTAACAGAATCAATGGTTTATTATATTAGTTCAATAAATATAACAAATTTGCATTAAAACGAAAATATGTTTATTTTTGTATTTTTTAATTTTTTATTATAAGAGCAAGAACTTACTTTTTTATCGTTGGCATTAAAACCTCTTTAATCGTTTATAATCTATCAGTGCCGCATTTTTTCTGTTCTTTTAATCATCATGATCATCATGATCGACCCCATCTTGATATTGCATTCAGTAATATGCTGAAGAAATGACTATCACCTTTTTGATAAATTTTACGATGACGTCATCAAGGTAGAAAATGGCGAATACGGTACGTTTTTACTACACGAATTTAAGTCTTCTTTGTTATGTGGCGGCAGTAACATTAAGCCTAAACTTCTTTACAGTAAATAGACAATTACTTTAGTAAAATGGTAGGACCTCAAGCTCTTAGGTTATTTAGGCAGACACTCCTACTAATTGCAAAAAACCTAATTGTAAAAGTCAGACAGAAGGTGAATAATTTGAAACGAGTTTAGATATCTAATTCAGTGGTGGCGATTATTTCTAAATCTAATTTTAATGTATTGAGAAGATCCAATACCAAATTAGAAGTATGAAAACATTATTAATTAGTTTTTACTAGTAATCTACAGTTTTTATTAAAAACAGTGTATATGTGAGCTGGCGTTATAAAAGAACAAGTGTGAATACACCCTAACCAAAGCGATAACGTCCTTAACGTGACTGAGTTTCAAGGGAACCATTTCAAAAATCGTGAATTCCAAATTTAAATGTTAATAAGAACTTAACTTCACTTTGATGATAGCTGCCTTTATGAAATATTAAATCTTTAATTTCACACTTACGGCCTACGGGCTCGTTAGTGTGAAAGGGATAGATATAGAATAATAGCAGCCATTGTGGACATTTCAAATGGTACATCACGAAATTTAGAACTTGAATAGACATTTCATTATTCATTCTTCTACGTTGAAGAAACTGTATTAATTAAAATATGAATCCATTTTTATTTCATCATCACAATATCAGCTATCAATAATCAAAAGTAAAGAATTTAAAAAAAATCAGTAGACATTACATTTTTTATTGACATATGACTACTGTTTGCCTCGAAAATCTATTGATGCGTGAGAAATATAAAAGATAATATTATTTCCGCGACTAAATATCGATTTTTTTTTTCTAAAAAAAATCATTGGTTGCTATGTATAGCTAATAATGCCTCACAGTCATTTTAACCATGGGACATATACTGCTGTACGTCCAGATATGGACTTTAAATGAATTGTACTATATGATTTTTTTTCCTTTCATCTGATGGACGCCCACTGAAAGGTATAGGCTTCCTCCAAAGATCGCCACTATGATTAGTCTTGGGTTGCCCACATCCAGCGACTTCTCGTGATCTTAACTATGTTATCGGTCCCCCTAGTGGGAACCCTACCCACGTCGCGTCTACCGGCTCTTGGTCAGTACTTGAAAGCTTTTCGGCTCCAACGACCATCGGTTGTCCCACTCACAGCCACTTCAGACGTGCTGCGCCGGTGACCATGGTTCGTCTGCGGATCATCTCATTTCTGAATAGATCTCACAGCAAAGCTCTTGTCATTGCTTATCTTCAGTATGACTATTTTCTGTTGAGCTCAGTAAAACAAAATCAAATTTGTTTTTTATATAAATATAAATAATTCGATGTGTTACTAAGTGGAAAACTGACGGTTTATAAAGAGATAAAAAATTTTCATCATTTCTCTCGGGATCCAAGAAAATCGCGCGGTCTCATCTACCAACTTAGAACAAATTTCCTTTGTTAATTTACTCATATTTTTTACATTTACATCATTAAACGTTATCGTTTGTGTGAATCAGAAGGAAAATTCTAGAATTATCCAATTTAAAAATAAAATCCAAATTGGCTTCCGTTTAAATTATTTATCAACTTTAAATAAAACTACGAAAATTCTAGACACATCTTAATCTTAAAGGAGCCCACAACAAACTTAGTACTTTTGTGATCACCTATGTATATTATAAAAAAATTCCTGAAAAGCTCAATTTGATAGAAACTGTAATTATAAGAACCTCCTCCATAATGGCATCCCTTGCTTTAAACCTCCTGGATTCCAAAAGCGACCTGATCAAAGAAAACTCCTCATCGAACTCAGACAGGTTAAATCTATTACTCGATATAGATTTAAAACTCAATTTATCTTTTTCCGATACCTTTTTTCCTTAAACTTATCTGGTAGGATGGCAAAGATATATTTAATCGTTGTTAACTGTTATAAAACAGTTAAACATTTGAAAGCGATACAAACAATTTGTCGCCACTACATTAATGTTCTGAATGCGAAACTTTCCAAGATTCGTTTAATGTTGTTTACCCATTTCTTGTTTTGTCTGTACCTCAATTCATAAGCGGAGCGTTTTGTAATAAGAGAGCAATGTAACTGTCGCAAAAATTTTCACACGCCAAATGCTTTCTTTTACAACTACTCAGTTATGTTTTTGTCAGGTACATTTAATGCATTTTAAGCTCTATAGCAATGGCTTTTAGTCATGTTTTCAAGCGTCTGTAGCTCGAAGAGTGTATTTGTAAGTTTACGACTTTAAACGTACCAAATAAAATAGTTGACGAAGCAATAAAGTTTATTAGTATTTATTGTCCCACACTATGTCCCAACATTGAAAACATTACGTGGCTAATGGCAGAATAACACAGATGGTACGTGAGCATTAAATGTTTTAGTTCAATAATAAAAGTCTTGACTTTATTCAGAAAGGCACGTTTTAGATCTATGCCTTTTTTACACATTATAATATACATAAGAAAAACATACTCGCCTAAAATGTTAAAAATAAAATGTGATAGTGACTCTACCAATTCGCCATTTTTTTTAAGGCTTGTGGAAGGTTCTTTTTGAGTGAAAAAAGTGAAATAACTGTACTCCACTTTGGGAATTTAAAATATTGGGACCCAATCTGTCAAATATTCGACGTAATCCAAATCAAATAAAAAACGCCAGTTAAAATGTAATCAAACAGCAAATATTCTGTTACACGATATTACTAAAGTCAAGCAAGGTACGAAATAAAAAAACTTACCTCATATAAAATCTATTTATGTAATACAAAAACCAATAACAGTGTACTTTTTAAAACGTCACATTTAATAATTTTTCTATTACATTGCGATACTGTTGATAGTATGTTGTTATTCGGCGCAACTGCTACTATAATTAAATCAAAATAACACAAATACCATAAAAAGTCTATATACATGGCATGTATGTCTAGCTGCTAAGCCAGGAAAGCAGAAATAATTGGCACATCAGACAATTCACGAAAAAAAATACCCAGTTATTAGTCAGTGACACGACCATCATCTATGAGAAATGAACATGGTCTAAGAGTTAGTCTGACAATAGAAAATTTAAGTTAGGATATAAGTACAGTTATAAGTCAGTCCGGCCAAGATCTAAGTTGGTGTTGGTAATCGGTGACAATAATGAAATAGTCTAATAATATAATAAAAGTTACATCTTCATCATTAAAAGCAACATTAAGTTAGGTTGGTGTTAAATAAGTTAACTTAATTGACTCATAACCTAAACGACAAGTAACATCGGCGTCGCAAAACTGCATCTACATAGTGTGATTTAGTGTCAAAAGACTACGCAAGCCTCTCTTCTTACCGGAGCGTTCGCTTAATCAAACAAAGAGCTCTGCTTCCTCCTAATGTTTAAGAAAAAAAAACAAATCTAAGAGTAAGCCATGGAAATAAGTAACCAAAACGAGGTTTAAGATAAGCATATCCAGCGTGTTGCAATCTCAAATCCACAGAGACTAACACAAGACCTACCCTAACCGTAGAGTAATGAGGGATGTATGAAAGGCAGTCATATTACAGAGCGAAAGGGAAAGACAGAATAATTGTGGCAAGAATGAAAAGAACGAAAGACGGTAATGAAAATAAAAACATATGTGAAAAAATTAAATAATGTTGAATAGTCCCTGTCCCACGCAAGATAGGGGGCACGAAAGGCTCCCAATAGCGGAGGCCAACAATAAAATAAAGAAAAAAAAATACCTACCGTCAAAAAATACCACTTGAGAAGTAGTACATATTTAAAATCGCTACATTCTTTCACTTGTGACATGAGAGAAAATTATATTTCAGAAGCGAAATAATTTCTCACTTGCCATTTAGAACATAAAAAAGCACTCAGTACACGCCGCCAAGTTATTAATGGATGGATTTATTATCTTTGTTGATGGCAAACAGTTTTCGCGCTGCGAGGCGTTATAGCTGGGGAGTTCCAGAATCTTCTTCTTGAAGCAGTTAAAACATCGATAAACACAACGCAATTGATGCTTGTTTAATAATAGTTTTATATCTTGTTTTTTTATTTCTCTAGTATTATTTTTGTAAAATATTACATGAATACTTTGAAAATGGATTTCAAATGGCTACCTTTATTATTGCTCGATATGGAACTATCAAAACGTAAATATAATAACATTATAAGAAAAAAAAATTTGCAATCTTAATGAAAAAGTTTTTACGTATAATTGTGTCCATTATTTGAAATTACCATAAAAAAATTAAGTGACCATCACGCATGCATGAGAAAATCCTCTCACAGCAACGAAATGTCTTATGCACCATTTCATAATTTAGAACAGCTTGACTACACCCACCGAAAACTAACTAACACCTTCGTTATTTTGACAGAGATAATAACAACAGACATTTAAAATAACTTTCCAAGTACAATAATAAAACTTGCCCGATGTTCATGTAACTTTTCCATTGCTGTATATAATAAGAAATGTTCTTCAACAGAATTTTTCTGCTTATAAACTCTTACAAACTCTCATACAGTTTTCAATACAAATCCATACAAACTCCTTAGTTAATTCGCGGTCGTACTAATATCGGGTTTATTACGACGCCTGGCTTTGACACGCCGTCGACGTAAGCAATTTGTCACACGAACGCGCTCCGTAATGCGGCAGGTGAGCTGTTAGGGCTCAGTCAAACGTAATCGAAGCACAGATCGAACTAATTCAAGCTTATGAGTAATAACCCTAGTTTGTACACACCTTATAAATCGTATTAACTTTTTAAGTAAACGTTTTGTTGGTTTGTTCTTTTATACAAAGTGTCTGATGTAAAAGCATCCAAGGGGTGAATTTATAGCTCTTTTTCCAATTAAAACCTTATAGTATTTACACCTATTTTCAATAACTCTGTAAAAAGTAAGTGATCAATCTTAAATACGTCTCATAATTTTAATGTTTCTATTGGTATGTAAAAGTTTAATAACTTCGAACAGTACAAAGTCTACAGGTACAGAGAGTAAATAATATTTAACTTAAAAAGTACTGCTCCATATTTATTTTTTTCAGGTCATCATGGCTGAAAAGTAAATTCTAATACTATCTATACTATACATAAATTGACCTCTGCCATACATAAATTGACCGAGCTGCGATGTAAAATCAGACCAGGCCTTCTGCCCACTACCTATTTTAAATAAATATATATATTTTTCTTCAGCCTGCCGAGTTGCTGTTTTCTTTTACCTACCAACAACAGCCTATTTCACAGTACGCCTCTTCAAATCACCTAAGTAATATATACATGTAACTAATCATACTGTATATTTAAATTAAAATAGTTTTTGTTTATCGACGCTAAATACAAGCAAAATCAAAGTTTGTATGGTGCCTTTTTTAAAGATACAAAAACTACAAGAAACTAAAACTTGAATGCAATCATTATATCTCGTTTGTTTATAAAACAATACTAGTAAGCGTCTGTTCACACTTCTGTTGCAAGAAGCGACATTACAACTAGACAAAAATACTGACTAAGAAAAGGACCAATATATAGCTACTTCCGCCATGCAGCGGTAGTCGTGTAATAAAGAGCTTTTTTATGTACAAACGCGCCTGTTCAGCTACGCATGCCGATCTTAAATATCTAATAGATTCAGGCTTTATTTTGCGGAAGTCCATCCTAAGTAAAAAAAGGATCTATATTTTGGTCCTTTTCTTACTTAGGATGTACTTCCGCAAAGTAACGCCTGAATCCATTAAAAAAATACTGACGTATAAATGTTCCATCTCGCTAAACGCATCAAATACGACGATACGAAGATCTTCATTCGCGTGTAAGGAATATCTATACAAAGAGATGGATTCATAGTCTCATCGCAGAGGTGATAACAAAAGAATAATGGTTTAAAGTAACCCAAAGTTACTTGCATACTATTCCATATTCAAATAGGAAAAGCCAGTGATACTTATCACTTTACATCTGTAAAGTGATAAGTATCATATCAGTAGTTATAATCATAAGGCTTATGTCATATATATTGTCAGGTCCAGATCAAAGTATATATTTAAAGCCTTCCTGGCCAAGTACAACGTAATCAAAATAAACAAAATGCGATTTATACATAGATGGCAATATGAGGAAGTGGTTGCACAAACCGTAAGGTTAAAAATTGAGCATTGTTAGGTCGATAAAATAGATGAAGAGACCTATTTTTTTACTTCAATACTGTAACATGCAAAAACATTAACAAAAAATCAGAAATAATATAAGTGGATATAACACATAGATTCGGACTTCTGTGTAATATTTTTAAAGACCCTTCCGCTTCATGAACTCAATACAGATGACGCTGTAAAGGCCCCCGTGCTAACAGCATCAAATTCAACTGAAACCAAGTAGTAGCATTACTTATTTTAAAAAATGCCATTTAATTAATAACTATTTAACATTTGCAAATTGTGCTATTGTGATCTAAGGCATAGGACGTTCATTGGAAAACAGAGGACCATTCATTGCAAGATGCTCGAAACAGGCCTCTTATTATTAAGCCTAAGTCCACTGTTGGTCATACATAGGTCACTTAGGGTACCTTGTGGGTGGACGTCCTACGGTCATTGGTTAACTTAGATCCCTACTCCAGCGACCATCTGTTCTAGGCACTATGTGCCATTCTGCCCCACTGAGGCCCACTGCCACTACAACCTTGTCGTTTCAGCTTATCATCTTCTTGAGAGGATATATCATAATCACCACGCTTGGTAGGCGGTTTGATAATCACATTGTATTGCATTATGGTAAAAGATGCTATACGCTTCTGCTCTTGATACAATTTGTTTACGAGCGGTGATAATCCTGAATAATTAATGCGCATTGTGAATTATACTTTGTATGCCGGGAATCAAACCCGTGACCTACGATTGTTAGTTTCAATCGTTTAACTATTATTTTCACTTGCCATGAGAAAAAAAGTATGAAAAGGACCAATATTTAGCCACTTCCGCACATGCAGTGGTAGTCGTACAACAAAGTGCACCGCCGGCCAGCCCGCTGATAAATGCGTATGCGACAAACAATGCGAACTACACAACCGCCACCGTTAATGCACTCAACACGTGTTTACTCCTCCACGGGACATCTTCAGGATTATTTATGTTACACCGGTTAGTGCCAAACACCGATTAGAAAAAGAAAAAAAAGTATTCTTTATATTTTGTTTAATATTTCATAAAATTATTATAACCTTTTGAAGTTACAGTCAAGTGAAACGGTTCACGGTTGGACTGAAATAAAAAAAAATATTAAAATAAATTATAGAATGTCTTAAACAAAGTATACCATCTTGTCCTAATTATTGTGCCTTATCCCGAATTTATATTTTTATTTCATCAGTCCCTTACTCTTTGAAGAGGCCCTTGTTCTAATTGCTCTGACTTAAAAATAAAAGGAATATCCGGCTGTCCCTTATGTAGAGTCATAGTGATCGCGTTGAGAGGAGCGGAAAATTCCTCAATCAATTATGGCGACGCATTAAATGGTTCATTTATTTCTATTTCGTTATCCGTAAGAATTGGTTTTTAATTTTTGATTTCTTAATCGAGTACATTTGAAGTTTAACACATATGGTGTTTTAAAAAATATTAAAAATGCACCCATAGGCAATTTTTTTAGGATTTGATTAATTACATATGATATACGATAATTTCAATAAAAATAAAAATTTTTCGAATCCGTGTGGTCAGCACATAGCACACACCTGGGTGCCAAATATTCAGATCCGAGTGCTATAGATGGTAATGTTCCATTCACTAAAAAAGTAGATATTTGTTCTGCGAGTGAGTTTTTTAATTAAAAACTAACATGTCCGTCAAATTCTGGTTAGCGAGCTTCGACGCTGAGAAACCAATATCAAATCTGGTAGCCTTGAAGATTCATCAGGTATATCTCACGTACATGACTTATTAACTCCGGTAGGACCGTCACTAAACCTTTCAAACAATTGAATCCTTCAATGGTTAAACTTGGATAAAAGGATTACGGTGTGACTCACATAAAAGTCGCTTAAATAGACCTTTAAGGGTTTTTATAAATTTGAGTTTATACTCATAAACAAATCATACATAGTTAAAATCTAATACTTACATACGCAAAACAATGCACACTTGCCATAGAAAAATGAATTGATTTGTCACGTCGAAAATGTCATTGTCATCACTATTTCAGCTCTAGGACGTCCACAGCTGGAAAAAGGCCTCTTCCGTTTTCAACTGGTTCTATTTCCAATAGAATAAATATAATAGTTCTAAATCCAATTTAAATAGAACCAGTTGAAAACGGAAAGTTGACTGTTGACCCTAACAAAGTAGTTCAATAAAATTTTTCGAGTAATAAAATATCAGAGAAGATATGACAAGTATTAAAACATAAATAATAATATAACTTTATATATGTGTATATATATATATATATATATAAATTTGCGG
Organism: Battus philenor; assembly: GCF_028537555.1. Classification (NCBI taxonomy): domain Eukaryota; kingdom Metazoa; phylum Arthropoda; class Insecta; order Lepidoptera; family Papilionidae; genus Battus; species Battus philenor. The sequence goes on along the minus strand of NW_027181737.1, from coordinate 14,430,485 downwards.
TCCACGTACAAGGTTAGCTTTTGATATTGACACCCCTGTACTTATCGCTGCAAGTATGTAATAAGCGAAGAAATTTCATGTTATATTTTATCTAATCTACACTTACTAAAAAGTTAAATTTATTATCATATTTATTGCATCGCTATCAATGGCACCACACCCTATCAGAAGATAATGACGCCTCAACTGCACACTTCTCTAACGATCTTTATATTAATAAATACTCCAAAGCAGTTTAATTGAAAGAAAGGTTTTCTAATCTTTTATCAAAATAAATTATTTTTTGTGTTTGGAGAAAAAATTTCATAATTAAATTAAAATAGAATAATCATTTGCGAATATATTAATGATGAAATAAAACCATCATCCATCCTATGGCTTAAATAATAAAGATGATTTTAAAAATTTGTCTATAATTAAAGTATGATTGGTTATAAGTATATATAAGCTTACAAGGGGTGAATATATATTATATTTATCACCTGTTTTGCTAACAAATGTGATTGTGTTGTGATGTGATATTCACCTCTTTAAAGGCAGTGTAGCAGTTCTATTTGTTTGTAGTGTTCGTGTGTGAATCTTACATACAGGATGATTGCTTTTTGGTGCAAAAGCTTTGAAGCTCTGGTAACTATTTCCAATCTTCCTGTACATATATATGTTCACTATAAAATATGCTATATTCATTTAATTTTTCTGTTGAAATGTGATAGATAGGTTACTTCTGGTAGTACAAAGTCTGCAAGAATAAATATTACACAAGCATAACCAGATTTTTCTTACAATATTATCATTTTTATTGATAATATCGAGCTATACATTGAACTATTTGAAACTTTTATAACTATAATCAATCATCCTATATACTATAAATAGAACACAATATAAAGCTACGAGAATCATTTTACTATTATTTAAGGATATCGCACTGAAATCCTTGTAAAGTATTCCACGGAGTAAGTCATAAATAATATTCCAGTTGGTCGCCAACGTAAGGAATTCAGAACATCGCGGTACCCTTAAAGACTCGAACTTATTCCGCTAATGCCGTCCTCTTTGGGGGATATGATAAATCGTTACTAATGTACTATAAATGTCCATTCTTAGCTTTCAACGGGTGAATATTAAGGTATTTTCGTATTATGTTATTTTTGAAACCGAATATAAAGCTGGGGTAAATATTTATTATTTCTTTACTATTTTGTATTATTTTTTTAAATCACAACTTTTTTATTTATTTTTATGTTGCATGCACACACACACATATATATATATATATATATATATATACATATATATATAAATATATGTGTTTTTTTTTTTTTATAGAGGTTTAAAAATACTTTTACGTATCATAGGGCCTGATGTTGGTGCCCCGTATGTCGGACTCGATCTAGATCAATACCGACTAAAAACAATCCTCTCTCTTCGGTATCCCTGGTCCCCACGGCATGGCCGTTAGGCATTACTTCGCGGGGGGGATTTAGCCGCAGCTTTCTCTGATAGAGTGGCTGTTCAGGCCAACTTCCTCCGCTCCTGCTCTATTTTTCGCAACTCCTTCAGCACCGTCGTACAGTACGCGCTCGTAAGTTCCCAGGCCGAAGGCGAGGATAGCATTGTAGCTATCAGAGTTTCAGGATAGATTTTGCATCCTACACCTTCTTCCCAAGACCTCCTGGCTTCGTTAAATCGGGGGCAGACGAAAAAGACATGCTCTGCATCTTCAATAATTCCGACACAATTAGGACAGTCAGGGGAATCTTCGTATTTGAACCTATGGAGATACGCTCGGTAACAGCCGTGGCCGGATATCATCTGAGTCAGGTAGTAGTTCAACTCTCCATGATCTCGGTTCACCCATGGCTCTAGGTTTGGTATTAGCTTACGCGTCCATTTTCCTTTCGTCGACTTATCCCAGGACGATTGCCACTGTTGCAAGCTTTTCAGTCTTCCCCGAATTCTAAGTTCAGCTGAAGTTGGGTCTGATTTGCTTTTTTTGCTACGGTACAGATCAGTTCTTTCGTCTGCAAGAAGCGCAACAGGAACCATACCTGCTATCACGCATGCCGCATCCTCCGATACTGTACGAAAGGCGCTAGCTACCCGTAGAGTGCTGACTCTATAAACAGAGACGATTTTCCGTCGGGACTCCTGTCTGCTCAGTGCGTCGGACCATATGGGTACTCCGTACATAAGCACTGACGTAGTCACCGACGCTAATAACTTTTGTTTTACTTGGGACCTCCGACATTAGGCATGAGTCGGCAGAGTTTAGCTGTCACCAGAGACGCTTTCGCTGCTGCTCTCTCAGCCTGATCTTTAAAGTTTAGCCTATGGTCGATCATTACTCCAAGGTACCGTATAGCTGGTTGAGTTGCGATTTCACAGCTGCCGACATTGAGTGTGATGGTCTCCGCAACTCTCCTGCCAGTAATGAGCACTGCTTCCGTCTTCTGCTCAGCCAGTTCTAGTCCGACTGACTTCATCCACAGGGTGATTATTTGGAAGGATCTTTCAAATGCCCACTTCACTTCCTCCACGTGTTTCGCTACTATAACGACTGCTAGATCATCAGCGAATGCGACGAGTTTAGTTTCGCTGGGTAGATGTTTCTTTAGGAGTCCATCGTACATAGCGTTCCACAAAAGTGGCCCTAGTACTGACCCCTGTGGGACGCCTCCGGTGACTTTGTACTCCTCCGTCCCGATTTCCGTAGTGTATATGAGGACCCTATCAGAGAAGTAACTAGCGACTATTTTACGTAGGTATAGAGGTACATTCAGTGAGCTAAGTGCCCCCATGATAACCTCCCATTTTGCTGAGTTAAAGGCGTTTTTAATGTCCAAGGTGGCAACCAGGCAGTATTTTATCTAGCCTCTCTTCCATCTTTTCCCAGCCACTGCTAGTTTTGCTATATTGACTACTTGCTCTATAGCGTCTAGCGTAGACCGACCTTTTCTGAACCCATACTGTGAGTTAGCTAGGTGGGGTTCAACTGCTGCTTCGATCCTGCTGTGGATAATACGTTCTAGTATTGTGCCGTTTTAAGATGAAATATATATATATGTTTATATATATTTAATTAAGGGTAGGCCTGGTCTAATTTTGCACCGCAGTTCGGTACTCCCCTGATGGTGGTGGTCGGCAGCTGCACGATCTCCCAGGACTGGTCAGGCAGCAGCAAGTCGAGAGCAGGGAGCGCCGGTAGGTTGCAGTATGTGTTGGTTCCGGTGCACGGTGAAATAATTTCAACGGAGTAACATTTGCAGTGTAAAGATAGCAGTATAAACTTTGCAGTATAAGACTCGCAGTATAAACTTTGCAGTGTAAAACTTGTAGTGTAAAGATAGCAGTATAAACTTTGCAGCATAAAAGTCGCAGTCTTAAACTCGCACCTGTGAATAAATGTCACAGTTATGATATACATATATAAGTATATGTACATTTTGCTCCGCTGACAGTAAGTCCGGAGATGGCTTGCGATGAAGGAAGGGCAGAAACCGAAAGCAGTTGATGTGATTGTTTACTGTCAGAACGGAGTTACAAAATGTAAAGCATGTAAAACAATAATAGGAGAGATAAACAAATAAACAAAATGAAAAGTAATAGTGAATACATAATGATGGAACTATGGACACAGACAAAATGTTGAGCTATAACTTATAGATAACGCTACTTAATAATGATGTCTTCATAATATTTGTTCAACACTTACCCCTTGGGGTGCGAGACGATGTAAAGGTTGTGGCGTGAACTAAATGATGCCCGGAGAATGAATAGGACCAAGACGTGAATTTATAACGTAAATTCTAACTGGCCCCGGCGCGTGTGAAGACACATAGCTGGTGAACGCAACCGACACAAAGAGTGTGCGTCGGTGCGTGAGACGACACCTAGCTAGTGAACGCGACCGAGGCCTGGATCCTTCTCCTGGCAAATGTGAACTGCTGTCGCTGGTGCGCGGGCGCATAGGAATTTTTGTTATAAAAACAAAGATCCCTGAACCAATAGCGCGCTCCCACGACCCCACGCCACTTGAGACGTACCGTTACCCGCTAAGGGTTGAACAATTTTTTGCTGTATTGCAATTTATGAGACGTTTCTCGTGATAATATTTTTTTGGTTAAAATTTTAACTAAGATTTATGGGACGTTAACTTGCAACGTTACAATACCCCGCGCGTCACCGAAGGATTTTATTTCATCTAAAGGAAATAAAATCCGAACTTATTGATAACAATTTCATTTTTATCCTTTTAAACTCATTCTTTCATACTTCTCGCAAACAAACTAGCAATAGTAATCATTATAAGGATTACTAACGCGACCAAACAATTATGAAGGTTATAGATTCATTCTAATAACCCAAACGAAATATTACGCGGTTAATGGTAATGCTTTAGTTTATGTTGTGTCGCATTATGTTTGTTATTTATTCAAACCTATTATTTTTAAATCCTTTATGTGCCATGTTCCAACATTTTTACCGGCCATGTCTTCTAATACATACACTAAGGGAGAATTCTTTTTAATTATACATTTTACATAAAGAATCAAGAATAACGTATGTCTTAACAAGCACGTCTTCTGCGCTATCGGAATCGTCCGAAATTTGATTGACTCTATTAGTATAAAACATTCCCAGAAGGAAAAAGAGGACCCAATGTAGCGATTTGTTTACGTAAGTTGTTAACAATAGCGCCATGTTTAATCTACTTTTATAAATTGGTAAAGAGAGAAAGAAGAAAAAATTAAATGCACCACAATAAGGAAGGTGTTGAACAAGTATTCTACTCAATCTACTCCGTTCTGTTACAAATTCACTAACGAACGTTATGGTTGCTAGTATAAGAATTAGAAAAAATAACACAAAAAAATATGAAAATGATGCGTATAACTGCAACTAATGTGTACGGTCCTATGAAAAAATAACAGAAGCAAAAAAAGTTACAACATAAGAACAAAATGTATGTTAAACTAAACAAAAACTTTTTTAAGTGAAGGATGTACACTTCAGTTGCTGGCAGTAGAAAAGGCAAAAATAACGTTTTACAAAATTAATTAAATAAAAAAACAATCACATAACTACACTACAATGCAAAATCAGACCTTTTAATACCACGTTAAGGGCGCCAGTGTGCCGTTTTAGAAAATAATTGCTGGCAATAAAAAAGGCACACAAAGAAAAGTATGTATATATTTAATTAATTAACTAAGGGTAGTGGGCAGAAGGCCTGGTCTAATTTTGCACCGCAGTTCGGTACTCCCCTGATGGTGGTGGTAGGCAGCTGCACGATCTCCCAGGACTGGTCAGGCGGCAGCAAGTCGAGAGCAGGGAGCGCCGGTAGGTTGCAGTATGTGTCGGTTTCGGTGCACGGTGATATATTTCAACGGAGTAACATTTGCAGTGTAAAGATAGCAGTATAAACTTTGCAGTATAAGACTCGCAGTATAAACTTTGCAGTGTAAAACTTGTAGTGTAAAGATAGCAGTATAAACTTTGCAGCATAAAAGTCGCAGTCTTAAACTCGCACCTGTGAATAAATGTCACAGTTATGATATACATATATAAGTATATGTACATTTTGCTCCGCTGACAGTAAGTCCGGAGATGGCTTGCGATGAAGGAAGGGCAGAAACCGAAAGCAGTTGATGTGATTGTTTACTGTCAGAACGGAGTTACAAAATGTAAAGCATGTAAAACAATAATAGGAGAGATAAACAAATAAACAAAATGAAAAGTAATAGTGAATACATAATGATGGAACTATGGACACAGACAAAATGTTGAGCTATAACTTATAGATAACGCTACTTAATAATGATGTCTTCATAATATTTGTTCAACACTTACCCCTTGGGGTGCGAGACGATGTAAAGGTTGTGGCGTGAACTAAATGATGCCCGGAGAATGAATAGGACCAAGACGTGAATTTATAACGTAAATTCTAACTGGCCCCGGCGCGTGTGAAGACACATAGCTGGTGAACGCAACCGACACAAAGAGTGTGCGTCGGTGCGTGAGACGACACCTAGCTAGTGAACGCGACCGAGGCCTGGATCCTTCTCCTGGCAAATGTGAACTGCTGTCGCTGGTGCGCGGGCGCATAGGAATTTTTGTTATAAAAACAAAGATCCCTGAACCAATAGCGCGCTCCCACGACCCCACGCCACTTGAGACGTACCGTTACCCGCTAAGGGTTGAACAATTTTTTGCTGTATTGCAATTTATGAGACGTTTCTCGTGATAATATTTTTTTGGTTAAAATTTTAACTAAGATTTATGGGACGTTAACTTGCAACGTTACAGTATTTTCCCCGCAGTATCCAGCATACAGAGGGGTCGGTATGACGATGGCTCGTCTGGTGGCTTCTTACCTTTAGGGAGAAGTACCAGTCTCTGTCGTTTCCACGCGGTAGGAAAGGTCCCTTCCAGTAAGCAGCTATTGTAGGCCTCCAAGAAGACTCCTGGTGTTGCTACAATAGCTTGCTTAAGAGCTACGTTGGGGATCCCATCCGGTCCCGGAGCTTTGTTGTTTCCAACCCTACCGCATGCTACCATTAGCTCCTTCTCGGTAATAGGGGGGATTTCATTCGGATCCACAATCCCTAGTTGAAAGGAGGATTTTGGTTGCGTGGGGAACAGAGCTCTTACAATTCTCCCTAGTAGAATAGGACAAGTGGGCGTTGTATTCTCATGTCTCAGTTGTTTAACTACAACCTGGAACGGCTTGCCCCATGGATTCTTTTCAACCTCTTCCAACAATATTTTCCACGCGTTTCTCTTGCTCTCTTTAATGGATTTATTTAATTTTAATCGCGCTTCCTTATATTTGTCGTAGAGCTGCTCGAATTGTGGTGTTTTCCGAGCCCGTTGGGAGGTTCTACGCGCCTTAACACATATTTTCCTAAGCTCAGCAATGTTATCATTCCACCAGTACACCGGTGGGGTTCGGTTGTTGTTGCGTCGCCTTGGCATTGTTGCATCGCAGGCCTCAGTCAGCCTCCTTATGATTTCAACCGCCATTTCACTGGCACTTTTGGAAAGCAGTGGTCGATCCTCGAGTGCTATCTTGAACAGGCCGGGATCATACATGCTAGTCCTCCAACCCACTGAACCAGTTCTTGTGTGTGGTACTCTATTTGTATTTGGCTTACATGATACCTCCCAGTATATGGCACAGTGGTCGCTAGCGGTGTAAGTATCCGAGATCTCCCAACTGCTATTTCCTCTTGCCAGTGTACTGCTGACGAAAGTGAGATCCACAATTGAGCTCGCCTCGCCTCTTGTGAACGTGGGTTTATCGCCTGTATTAAGTAAGGCGACGTCCAACAGTGACATCGCTTCCAGAAGCTGGCAACCTCTAGTATTAGTAGCTTTACTACCCCAGTCCACTGCCCAAGCGTTAAAATCTCCAGCTATAGCTACCGGGGAGTACATTCGGGCATCCTCCACTAATTTGGCCAGGAACCGGACGAACTCATCGTGTGTTAGGCTAGGTGGTGCATAGCAACTGTAGAAATGTATTCCATTAAATTTGGCTCTTACAAATCCAGAACAATTATTTTGATTACCCTGGAGAGGTTTAGTGCCACATGCCCAGATGACAGTTTTTCCTTCCTTATCGGTGATCCAGTTTAGGCCACTGATGTGCTTATAGGGTTCCGAAATTAGTACTATGTCTAATTTTAGCTCCCGTACAGTCTGCATGAGTAGGTCTTGGGCAACCTCACAATGATTAAGATTAATTTGTAGTACCTTGATCATTTTTGAGGCTGTCTTAACATCTGAAGTGCTTTTTTAAATACAGGGCAATGACCACATCCTGCAATGTGAGCACAGTCTTCGGAATTCCCATTATCAACACAGAGGATACATCGGGCTTCCTTACCGCACTCTTTGGCTTTGTGGCCTATTTTCCCACACTTGATGCAGCTCTTCGATCTGTCATGTTTGTTGCTGCATTTGTTTGCAACGTGACCATAGTGCCAGCACCTGAAGCATTTTATAGGCCTTTGAGTAGCTCTTATTCTACAATTGACCCAACCTATCTTGATGTTTTGCCGCTCTGTTAAGGTTCTGGCCAATTCTGCTGCTACTCTAATAGAAGCCGTAAGTGTTCCTCCGTATGCTTTGCGAAGGGACTTGACGCATTGTTCAGAAATATGGCTTCCTCCGCCAGTTATTTTCTGTAGGGCTTCTAAGATTTCAGGCACCGTCGTGGTTTCGTCTAGGTCCTTAATCTCTAATTCCTGTTCAGGTACTTTGCATACTACCGTAGCATCTTTTCCAAGAACTGTGGAAATGGTGTTTCTTATCTCCTGCGTTTTATCTTTTTGATTTTTCGCTAGGATAAGAAGCATATCACCCGTAGCCGTCCTTCTAATTTTATCAACACATTTGCCTATATGATCCGCGGAAGCATCTTTTTTAACCCGCTTAAGGATCTCGGCGTACTGATCCTTCTGGCTTGGGCGAATGATAAGAGCACTCGGACGCGTTACTACTTTTTTCTTGGGTTGCTTCTTCTTTTTTACCTCTTTCCACTCCGAGTAATCGTGTGGAAGTGGCGGCTTTGGCTTCAGCTCTGGCCTTACCGTAACTGCTAAGTCCGTTGTATTAGCTTTTCGCAGTTTCGGTGCCTGGCTGATCTCCAAGGGTGAAGAGCGTTCCGTCCTTTTGACTTTTCGCGTTTTTCGGCTCTTCGGTGTTGCCGATTTGCTTTCTTCTTCGGTTTCTTTTACAGTCGTGTCCGAATACATTCTGTAAAGAGACGGTGACGTTTGCACTTCTCCTACAGATGTGGTGGCGTTTGATTTTCCGACGCTTCCAATTTCCCTGGTGATCTTTGCAAACGATGTACCTAGCGCGGCCACATGTTTGCGGATCTCTCCATGAACGTTTAGTTTGCCCTTTATGTACTCCGCCAGGGCAGTGATTGTATTTTCGTGGAGCTGTAATGCCTTCTTCAGCTCCATATTACTTTCATTTTCGTTTGTTTTGTTGATTAATTTATCCATGCTGTTCCCACGAGAACCTAGGGAAATATACAGTCCGCTTCGGCAGAGCCCCGGTTACCGAAGTAAGGCCACTTAAGTACGCCTGAGGTGGGACCTGGTACCCTCAGGGGAGCGCTTGCGACGACCATTCCCTGTCGCCTTCCAGTCCTGGGCACGCTAGGCCACTGACATCGGGTTGTGTTTTGTCCGCGAGGGCTATTTTATTTCACCCCTACCCTGTTTCGCAAATTGCGACTCTCGGGCTTTCCCCTATCCGCAACCTTGGGGACGCGCCACGTAGCAGTACACCTCAGCCCGTGGTAAAATATATAAATATATGTGTGTGTGTGTGTGTGTGTGTGTGTGTGTGTGTGGAATGGAACATGCGTGAATAGGAACATCAGATGGTGCAAGCGAGAGGCATGTAAGAGGAAGATAGACAGACGACGGTTGAACGACGAAGGAGCGTGCGCAGCTTTAGGTTAGGATTTCTTTTTAAAATAAACATTTGTGCCCTAAGAAAGACTTTACAATTCAATCCCGATTACCACATATATCACCTGTATGTGCTATTTTTAAGTAACACTTTTTTATGTTGTGTGGCAACCGTCAACTCTACGTCATTTGGCAGAGTTGCCGTGAACGATGTCGGGTGCAAAGCGCGGAGTTGTGTGCGCAGGCGGCGAGAATCGACGTAAATGTTCACAAACATCGATCGTCCTAATGAGAGCTCGACCACGGCGGCGAACGCATGTGTTTCTTTTATTTTCTTACCGCGTGACCTATTACAAATTATATGGCATATCTCATAAACTCATATTCACAAAAGTGTTGATTACAGTTCATATCTAACAAATTATATCCTTTATTTATCCTACAGTAGGATTATAATCCTTTTGCACGTCCTGACAATCTAAATAATGCTAAAGGCGGAAACTTATTATGTCGTATAAGTCGCCTGTTATCGTGTAACTGGTTTTTAAGTTTCCTGAAAAAGTAAAAATAATACTTAAAATAAAGTGTCGTATGATGATTTCTTGTCGAGCCGTTCGCCGCGCTATGTTTTAGTTAAACTTGACAGTCCGCAAGGATATGCCAGTATACTTCATTCGTCAACGCATCTATTCATTCCTTACAATACCTTTATCCTCATTACTATATTTCGTTGTATATACTACGGTAGCTTAAAGTTATTCTAAATAAAGCATAAATAACATATCAAGGTGGTCACGCCCATGCAAGAGCGCCAAAAGGGGAAATTTCAATTCAGAAACTACAAAAGCAGCCAAGACATCGGCAATAGCTACGTAAGTAGAATAATTGTAAAAGTAAACAATGTATCTTTTTTAAATATGTCGAATGATAGGCGATGCGTAAATGAATGCTGTAAAAAAAAAGAAGTGAAGTACGAAAGAAGGAAGAGAGAGAAATTATTAAGGATGGTATATACTCGTAATATTCCTGTCCCAAAAATTTGATAGAAGAACGATGGGTCTCCAAAAACAGGAAGCATTAAAAAAATTCCTACGAATCCAGGACTGCTCCAAAACCTCCCGGAGAGGCGAAAATCAATGAATCTGAGGCGTATCTGTGTATATATAACAGCCAAGTGGCTCACGAAAACAGGCAGAATTAGTAGTGATAGAAATTTAAATTTTAGATTTCTAATTCAAGAGCACTGTGACCTACGTACATGTAACAGCCCTACAAGGATAACAACGCAAATATCTAACAGAAAATAGTAACGTTAACTTGGTGATTGTCTCCGAGTAATATTGTTAAACGGTTTTATTTAGTTCGACACGTACGGAATTTATTCGGATCAAAATTAGAAATTGAAATTTAAGCACCTTCCCGTTGTCAGATTGATCTGAAATTTGATACACACATTTAATTTAGATGACAATACAATATAATGAAATCAATAACATTATAAATCTAAGATGGCCGCCGATACAAAATGGCGGATTACGTATTTTTTCTTAACCCCCTCAATATGGGTATCAAATGAAAGGGCTACACTAGTAAAACACGATGATTATGTCAAAATTTAAAATTCAAGATGGACGCCGTTCCAATATGGCGGACTAGGTACATATTTTTCCACAACCACCACAATATGGGTATCAAAAAACCGTTTAACTTAAAAGTTGTTTAAATGTATTTATTTATTTACCAAATAAAGTAAGTAAAATAAAACCCATAATATTGCTGTGAAAATAAATAAAATAAATTAAACTAGAGTTCAGTTTGGTAAGCAAATCCATTTACTTGTACACATGTTTACAGGAACGGCTCTGGCTTCACGGCCCCGGTACAAAGTGAAGGCTCGATACACGTAGGCGGATATCAAAGACGCTGCCCGTCGGCCGGATGTCCGCAGGGGGTTCATTCCACTGTACACGATGCACCAAAATTGGCAGAGGAATATAGGACGCCCCGCTGCCTTATTACGGCTGCGTTCGACTGCTGGAAAACTCATTACACCGGAAAATTGAACACTGGAATCGAGTAAGGTTACACAGTTTATATAAAGTGTTAATTCAATTACTATAATATAATTTCATCAAGAACAGGATACGTCATACAGTGCCAAAATATTATCCAACATAATTTTCACTATACAGTAGTATTTCCCAACTTGTGGCCCACGCCCCAAAGGGGGGAGCAGTTTGATTATTAAGGGGGACAATGTAAAAGTAGACTCGAACGACGACTTAATATAAAAAAAATGTATGTTACATAGGGCGGTGTAAGTATTTTAGAAAGGCTAAGATGGGACATGGCACTAAAAAGGCTATACAGAGTAGTTTTACATGTAAAACCTCAAATGGGATAACGTCTTTTTTCAAACAACCTGTATAAAGTGGACTGAAATATATTTTAATAATGATTTTTTTTTCTTTTGGAATGCGATAGGCTCATAAATACTCGTAGTACAAAGTCTATATTTATAATCTGAATTTTTACAACACCTTTTCTTACTATATTAATCAAAAGCCAAAGCCTCCGTCAAAATCGTCACGGTGATTGGTCTTGCACTGCCTTTACTTAGCGACTTCTCGCAAACTTAATTACCAACTTAACTACGTATTATCATTATGACATAAATTATTTTTGTTATAAATTATTTTTGTACATCTAATTTCTGTATAGAGTGTACCGTATATTAAATTACAATTAATTAGCCATACATTAATATTTAAAGCCTTTTCACCTATAATCACCTTGTATTTGCTTAAATTGTCTCGACTCATGAAGATATAACTTAATGCTGGGATATTTTTTTATGGTCTCCACTATTGGGGGCCTCTTGTACGTTCCCTGGGCACACATGGATAACAGTTTTAATAATAATTCATTTAATCATTTTTTTTCTAATTCCATACTCTTCTTTCTTCTATTTTAATATCATCCATTTATTGCTCTTTTATTGATATCTCGCCTCATTTATATAGCCTTACCTTAACGAATAACAACAGGTAACATTTTAGTTTGTTCATTATTATTTCTTTTGATTTATTATAAAATTTACATATTATAAGTTATGTTTATTTACTTATTATTTTTTATTATCAGAACACTATATCACAGTTCTATCACATATTTTCTAATGTATGACAATCCGGTCCTATATATATTTTCTTGTACACAGCCTATTTGTTTCTCTTTATACTCTTATAACCCTCATGCAGTACAACAAATGATTTACGGATTTAATAAAAATAACACTAAGCCTTTCGCACTCCTGGCACTTTTGATTACGCCCTCCCATACATCGCATGAGAGGCTCGCGTAGAATTTCAGTTGTAAATACGAATGAATACAAATAAAATGGGCACATGCTCATTTGCATAAACGCAACCAGCCACGCGTCGTCTTCCTCCCTCGCCTGGCTGTGGTAACGGCGTAATATGAAAATAAAAACGTACCTCCTTCTAGAATAAAAAAACCAGAGGGCCCACTCCTAGCAATTTCATTCTCTCTGTAGTGAAATAAAAAATCTAGGTCAGGTACGAAGAGCCTTATACAAAAGTTTGTATACGTAACACCTGAGTAGAGTTGTAAAAGTACTGGATGCGACATCAAAAATTCTAATAAATTTAGGCGTTACCTCACGGAAGTCCATCCTAACTAAGAAAGGGACTAATATATAGCTACTTCCGCTGTGCAGCAGTAGTTGTGCAATGACGTGCACCGCCCGCCAGCCCGCTGTTAAACGTGCGTGCGGTAAATATGCGAAACACAACGTTTTGTTTACTCACAACGATGTTTATTGCACGACTACTGCTGCGTAGCGGAAGTAGATATATATATTATTAGTTCCTTTCTTAGTGATCAAACATTCTGTATGATCATTTATTTTATACAAGTTGTCGCATAAATCAACGAGCAGCTTAAAAAAATTCTCGCATTTTAACAATTCTGGCCATTGAAAAAAGTACTTTTTTTACTTTTATTTTTCAAAAGAATCAAACAGACAAACATCTAAACTCAAAATTATTATACATTTAACTTTATTTATTTGAAAATATATAGCGTTTAGACTTTTTTATTACCATCGCATGTTTTTCGCTAGACGTTGATTTAAAGAAGAAAAAAAAGACAAATTACCTATAAATCTAAGTCTGGCGACATTTAGCTAACTATGTCATCATTATCAGCGTTTTTCAACAATCTCGATGAACTCCCTCCGCTGGACTCCACCGTCCTTGATCTCCATCTCCCAATGTTCACTCGCTCCAACTTTTTGTCTCGCTTTAACTTTTTATTATAATGAATAGGCTAATATTCTTATTTAATAGCAAGACATATCTAGATAGAGTTTCGATCTTTGAACTAGAATGTATGTTAGCTCGTGACGTCAGTGCGATTCGATACGACAGCATGACTGCGCTCGACTGCGCCCAACTGTGCTCAACTACATTCAACTGCCGCATCCAGTTTTTAGATTCTGATCGGAGTTCTGAGCTGCCATCAGGTCGATTTAGACGACCGCAAACTTTTCAATGCGGACTTAATTGGTTGTAAAAAAGGCTTAGGTCCTGTTTGCTACGTTTGAAAAAAGAATTAGAGAAGTCATTTACAATATCGCTCGATTTTTTTAATTGCTGCGCCGATCGGTTTTACCGAGTTCGGTTAAGTGTTCGTTTCGATATATTTTTTGTGTCAATTAATTGCATACGTTCGGTTCTTGGGAGCTTTAAGAATATTGCAAAAATCCTCTACTACCGTACTCCTCATTGCTTTGGATCGTGCGTTTTAATTTTGCTATTTAGAATGAATTATCTTCTTCTCTTTCTTTCATTCTATCCTTCTCTACTGATGATCGTCACTCTTCTAGGAAAATTTGTCACGGATTATTTTACTCTATCTGTGGCGGTCTTTGGTGGTGTATATTTTTCTGGATACTGTATCCATTATGCTTCAGCCATTATCTGACCAATGCATAGGGCGTTGACCTCATTATTGCCTCGTGATTGCATGAAAGAAAATTGTTATGAAGAAGAATGCTAGAGAATAATAGAATGAAAGAAGAAGAAAGTTAGTAAAGTAGTAAAAAAATAAAAATATGGGAAAATAATTATTAAAAAAAATGTAAATGAACTTTCCCAAAATCAGATAAAAGAGTACAAGACTCAAATAACGAGGGCCATAAAAATGTTGCATTGCCATCTATCTTCTTTTACGGTATTCAAATAATTCCAAGCTGTCATCTATTTTCCTGGCTGCGTGGCCAAAAAACACAAAAACCTGCTTTGCGTGAACAGGCGAGTGGATATTGCGATCTCTATCAGTATCGTCGTGTTATATAACCATTTCACGCAATTCGGAACACTCACATCCATCACCATATCTCAAACCTGTCGATGATAATGACGTCAAATATTACCTTAAGTTTACGTTCGCTTTAAATTTTAGGCTCTGTCAACTTATCGCAAGGTCAGTATATAATTGGGTTTTCTGGAAAGAGAAAGAGGCGTCATTCTAGAAGGAAAGCAATTACCAGAATAGACCACGGGGACGGAAGCCCAAACTCGAAGGAGGAATCATATTATGATGGTGGTTGCAACTGGACTTTCACTACTCATAACAGGTTAAACTTCATAGAGATAATAGAGTAGTAACGCTGAAGTGTGTAGTAATAGAGTAGCAGTGTGTGTGAGTAGAGTAATGCTAAAAAATAAAAGATAGAGAGAGATGGTACTACAGTTATGAACTACCTATTCGGACTTGAGTTAGAGAATACACAAATACAATGCTTCGACACACAATTCAAACTGAAAAGCGAATATAAAGTTATATTTTATTGTTGAATTTTTAATTTCTTGATACAGTTTTTTTTTATTTGAACATTGTATTCAAGAATACTTGAATACTATATTCATGTTAATGCATGGAACTAAATGTTGTTGACATATTCCTTATAAAACTATATATGTAAAGAGCAACTGTTGAGATTCTCGGTCCTTCTCAACTAAACTGTCTTCTGAGCCGGTGGTAGCTTAATACTGGAATAACAATGCCGACATTTTATATTGATCGACTATTTGAAAGTGCCTTTAATAGCCTATTTGAATAAAGAATATTATTACTTGAAATTATGTAGTTTATGTATTATTATCCTTAACTTATGTTTATGATATATGTTTTGTCAAGCTTCTTTATTTTAGTTTTTATGTACATTGGATTTCTAACATTTTTTACCACTTGATTACTGACTGCTCTATTTTTATAAGCAATAGCCTATTCGAATAAACAATATTTTGATTTTTAATTTTAATTGATAAAAATTACTTAAAAATATACTAAAGAACTGTTACGCGAAGCAGAATTTTTTTAATTCATTCTTTTTTGCTTAAACTGAAAAGCCCTAAAAATAAAATCATATCACGATGATGTGTGATTTAGATCTAGATATAGAGACTGCTAGATAGACTGAATAGAGACTAAATGATGACTGAATCAGTACTGAACTACAACTGAATTACGACTAATTTAATCTGAATTTGGTTTATACACGTTGATTGCTTATAAGTGTAACGGCTTTGTAGGAGTGAAAGTATAGCTCATTTGGCAGCAAAAAGGTTTATAGCTGTTTCCAATAACCATGTATACACATGTTTTATTATCAAAATAACCAAAAATTGTATCAACAGATAATCTAATCGTGTACGGAAATCTGCATACATCGAATGGAATGTAATTGCTTGCATGTATGAACGAATGTTTAAACTAAAGAACCGAATGAACGAATGATAAATAACGCAAGGAATAAATAGACTAAATCTGTAATTTCACCTTATATAATTTTAAATATAATTAAAATTATAAACAGTCATTGAAAAGGATGACATTGTTGGCGAGTTTGAAAGGATTTTGTCTTGATTTATGAACGGTCGGCTCCGGCTAACCACGGGGAGTTTTAACTTGTAAGTTATGGCCGAGCGAAAGATACATTCCCCACTCTGACCTTTATATTAAATTCCTACTAGATTTATTTTCGCTCGAACTTCTGTACATAAATAAAACATTTAACAACACTATACAGGTAATACAAAGGGTCATCGTTTGTCGGTGTAGAAACTTTAAAGAGGTTTTTTGTCTGTTGCTCAGATAATTTTTTAACAATTTTTTTTGGTTTTTTATTACATTATAAAAAAAATTAATGTCTTTTATAAGCCAGACAACTTTATTTGAAAACGTGTAACCTTAACTTACATACGTTTTAGACTAATTCTTGTTAATTTCTTGATGACTTGATCTATGAAGATCAGCTTCGTGATTACATTAAAATTAACTTGAATGCTTAAATATAAAACTCATCAGGAAACATAGGATAAGTTTAATATAGCTTTCCGCACTGCCGACTGCAGTCTTTATACAACTCAATTTAGTAACCATTTTCGGAGCAAAAGCTTATCGTCATCAGATCATGATATTTCGCTTTTCGATGATGATTCATGACAGCCGGTAAACGGCAACAGGCTTTTCACAAAGATCTCCAGAACTTGGACAGGGTGCTCATGTCCTGCCCATTGACAGTTCAGGCGATCAATTCTTCAAGTTACTTGACGTGGTTCTTCATCACCTTAATTCTGATTCGATCTTCTAGCATAGCCCTCTTCGTTGCTCTCTGGGTGGCATTGAGCCTTCTTTTAAAACTTCGTAAACATTAATTGCCTTAATGCTGACGTGCTCGTGGCTACGGCTGTTGGCTCCAAGTTACCAAAGATAAAGAAAAATGGAAAGCTTTAGAGGAGGCTTTTACCCTGAGGAGTTCCATACAAACTTAGTTTAAATTACTAATTTTAAGTAATTTGTATGGAATGAAATAAAGCATTATTATTATCATTATTATTAATTGCAAAGGCAATACTGATAGTGTAAATAAAAAACTCATAGGTATCATCGCTTAACCAAAAAGATACTGTAATAAACAAACAGTCATCAATGACCAGGGCGATCGAGACGGTGCGGACACAAATTGCAAACTAAAAGCAATTTGCAATAAGCGTTCCGTTTCATTAGACGCTCTCCCGTCGTCCATTGCAACGTCCCCTCCCCCTCGAAACCAGTCAAAGCCCTCCTTGCCCCGCGCCCTTCGACAGTTCGGAGGACAACAGCCACTCGACGTGGGGACCGTCCACATTAGCCCCAACCGATCACCAGACATCGGACACAGGGCAAGTTTGTTGCAAGATATAGTCAAGGAGCTAGTCACGTTTTCAACCACGTGATTTTTTTCTTTAATCGCATTTAGTTTCACACTTTAAAGAGATGTAGAGTAACAGTCATCAGTTATATTAAAATATTATTTATGATCATATATACGTAAGTATACCGGAATCAGATCCTTCAATTAACTTTCCCGTTTTGCACTTGATACACGAGTGTTTCATTATAAATATTAAAACTTAAAGAAGTGGATATATAATAAATTTGCTTTCAATTTATGTATGGTACGTGATATATTTAATAGTTACAGAAATAATAGCATAGCAGGAAAAATCATTTTCATGCTTTGAAATTTCTTTTAGACGATAGACGCCCAGTGCGTATAGATATTGATCTCCCAAAGATAAAAATGATTTCATCGATTTCCCGCGACCTGGCAATGTTGTCGGTCCTCAAATATCCAATAATCCTGTAAAGTTACCATTATGTATAATTAATTTTACATTTTACATATAAGTCATGATAATACAAAGCGTATTAGTAAAACGTGAAAAACTACTCGGCAGACAACCGTTGGGTCTGAGAGGTCCTCGGGTGGCATTCAAAAGCCTGTAAAAGAGGCACAGGTAGGCCCCTCTCGAGGTAATAAGGTCGCCGGAAGTCGCTAAATCGCGAATGTCCAACAGTGGGCATCTTTCGAAAGAAGAATGATATACTCGTAAATATTTCCGCAAACAGTCGCTGTGATGGTACTTATAAAATCTATGACAATATCGAATTGTTACTGATAAAATTTCCAAGCTGTACTTTTAATTAACTTGATTGAGCTAATGTTTGTGTCGTTTCCCTTTTATTTTTCCATATTTTACGTCGACATTTTGACGTGTTCTTTAATTATCTGTTCTATTGAAATATATCAAAAAGATTTGAATGCGAATCGTGTAAATTGTGTTGTTACAACACTATTTGACCTTACTAGAAATATTAGGGGGTATCCATGTCTAGTTGAGGAGGTGCTATATCTGAAGAGATGATAATCAATAGCTGTTCCCACAGATGTCTTATCTTAGCATCAATAATTAACTCTTACTTAAATAAAGAAATAAATTAAAGGTTTTTTGGATAAATGAAGTTTGTAGCTATTTTCTAGGGCGTAAATAAATAGGGTTCATTCATTCCCAATACGAAAACATGCGTCGTACAATTGACCACGTAAAAAACATACCATGCTCTAGTTATATTCTTATTTGAAAAGCATTAACATTATTTATTTACGCATCAATACGTACAACTAATCTGTAGTATCTTAAAAATAATTAAAATAAGCAAAAAAAAATAATGACTTTCTTTTTTATTTAATAAGCAAATTGTCAATCACACTTAAGATTTTACAACGTCTGTCAATAATAACGATTGAATCCAAACCTAAGTTTCGTCAATGGCATAAAATAAGTCAGCTTAACCTGGTCTTAACCAATAGCAATTTCAAAACCGAAATATTACGACATGATAAATTTATTTTGAAAAACTATTACGATAATAAAACATTACAAAAAGTACGTAAGTAATACGTTATTAGCAATAATATATACAGATTATAAATAAAATGTCAGCCCTATACTTTCATTTGCAACAATGGCGTCCATTTAAACATTCCCCATGGTATGCATCAACCGCCACAATTCGTATTTTCCATTTGCATTCAGCCACGCCGCATTCGCCTACTCAAAACAAAAAAAAAAATAATATCTATTCGCTGCTCTCTCAAGCCGCTCCGCCATCGACACCGCCCTACGCTAAGTGGGACCCTCTCCCTCGCAGCGCATGATTTGAGTTTAATATCCTCGCGGAGTGCAAGGCATTCTTCTGGGAAATGGCAAGCCGGGTAGAAAAGGGCTTTACCAGTCGGGGAAGTACCGCCGTGCGGGTGATGATTGGGGGGGAAATTCTTTTCTGTCACTCTATTTATACAAGTATGAATGACTAATGTTATCACTACGATATCTTTTCCGAAGGTTACACTATTTTTAAAATTTGTTTGACTTTTCTTGGAAATTATTACTACGTATAGTAAATCAAGCGTTGGTTGCCTGTGTTATATAAATATGTATTTATTGACATTAAAATTTTTATAATCCAAATTTAAATTAAAAACATCTTTATGCAAGTAACATGGACACTTTTCTATTTCTCCGCAGATATCTTTAAGAGAATCTTTTGCCTTTTAGTGTGTGTCTATGGGCTTAAACGATTACAACAAAATGTCGTGTAGAATGCTACCATAATTATGTATCGATTTTCACACAGTGCGTTGGGAAAAACTAATTACTTAAATATTTACGACCAATAAGTGTGTTTTTTTTTATTTTGGCTCCTGCTATTGGGGACCTCTCGTTCCCCTATCTCGTGTGGGACGACTTTTAATTTTTTACTAATATATTCACACACTTCTATTTATATTCATCCTCTTTTTTCATATTTCTTATTATCTATTTTTCTTCTTCATTCTTCCTACAGTTTTCCCAGTCTTTCACTTTCATTCCGTTATCCTTATATCCATCCTCAGCCACTACATGCAAATTCTAGGACGAATATGTGTTAATAGTGACGACTTCTTAAATTTCTTTTTCGTTTCCACTGCAAGGTATAGACCCCTTCCATAGATCGCCACGATGACAGGTCTTACACTGCCCGCATCTAGCAACTTCCCACGCCCTCAACCATGTCATTGGTCCACCTAGTGGGAATTCTGCCCACACCGCGTCTAGTACATACGCTACTGAAATGTGATCTTTCACTTCGGACATCACTAACAACTTCACAGCTAAGAAGAGCCTATACTAGGGGTTTCTCTACTAGATCAACTCAAAAATTAGGATTTCGTAGTCGAACATTTCACAACGGCAAGCGCAGTATAACTCTTCTAACTATAGTCTTTATAAGGTCATTTATCCGTCTACCCACAAGGCGGATAAATGACCTTATAAAGACCTCCTGGAAGTCTGAATAAAGACTGGTCATATACAATATGTTAAATATATGTTAAAGGCCTAAGTCCAGCTGTGGACGTCGGTTAAAATGATGATTAGCTATAAATATTCGCCATCGCTAGTCTACATTAATTCATGTATTCAAAGACTAATTATTAGACAACTAACTTTATCAAACTAGGAACGAACCTATCTGAGTGTTGACCATTCGGCTCGTGGATCCCATGTTATTACCAATAAAAGTCAATAATGCGAGAGTTGAATTGAAAAATGACTCGCCGAAAGACGCAACATTCAAGGGACGCCCCGTTGCCCTAATCGTCCGTGACGTCATAAATTGCAAGGAACAGTGCAGAGCTTTCGGGCTTTCAAAACAAGGGGATGGGGTCGCATACGAACTTTTAAATACGTTTCGTTTAGGTGATAAGTGATTTTTGTTACGCCTTTTCGTACTACCCTTGCGTAAAGTACCCAAATACTAAACAGTATCTTTGCAACTACTGAATAGACGCCTGCTGCATTGCATAGGCCTTCAAAGATCGCCACGACTTCACCCTGCTCCAGTCAAGCGACTTCCTTTCAACCTTGACTATTTCTTTGGTCTACCTGTTTCAATGATTTGCACTGGGCGTCTATTTGCTGACGTGTTAGTGTTTATTTTTTTATATCATTCCCCTATCATGTACAAAGACTGGAATATTTATTTTTAAAACAAAATTAAACTAATTTTTATTGACATTCTCTTCTTCCTTAGCAATCTCTACCACTCTTCTATTATTAATTTCTATCATCACCTTCCATTCTCAAACCGTTTTTTTATAACCTTTTACACATTACCTTTTTTCCCTCGCTTCATTTATTGCAATATTACAATATAATTTCTACTTTTTTATTTCTAATTTATCACATTGTTAGAGCAGTAGATAAACGAATTCGTCAAATTACCAGTATCGTGCCGCTTCCAGATTGGTCAACGCAAACCTTACGTACCATTAGCGAGACACAAATTTAAACATGTCAAAATAAATGATAATATCAGAGAAACTTAAATATTTTTATTTCTTAAGAGAACGACGCAAAGATTAAAACAAAAAAATATTATTTCTTTTTATTGCTTTTGTCAATACAGGTCCTATTCAGATCACTGTTTACTTCTTTTTCTATTTTACATTTTATTATCAAAGCGTGTTTCTATACCTGTATTATTTAGATATAAACTCCTTAATAACTTTTTGTTGTATTTATTTATTTATTTACTTTATTGGAGATAAACAGTAACAAAAGACAGTAAGAAAGTACCAACTTAGTAATATAAAATTAGTTATTACACTTAGTCAATACAATTGTATTGTTACCTTAAAACTATCTCATTAAGAACATTTAATGAATGAAAACAAAAAAAAATAACAAAAAAAAAGACTAACATTACCAAACTAGGAAACTTTTTATCGAATAATAAAATCAAAATCTTCATATAGTTTAAGAAATATTTAAAGGTTTTCAGTTGCAAAACTTATATATTATAGAGGATGCTACGAGCGATTCGATATATATTTAACACTAAACTAATAGTATGAATATAATTAATATTTCATATATTATATGTTATTGATGCATAATTATACTAGATTTTGATATTCAAAATGATTCACTACAACTTACCGGTAATAATCATAAGATATTTGGCAAATAGACAAGGGCCTTAAAAGTAAAGATTTTGAAAGGAATGCTATTGTTGGAATATCAGATTTTGGTAAAGATTTACAAATTAAGATCAGTCTTTACTAAAGGAATGTTCTATTCGTAGTCGGCAGGAGTTAGTTCGGCACTGTTAAACATTGCGCTTGAAATTACAAGTATATCGCATTCCGTAAAACATCGCGTTAGTCATTATATCATGGCAGCGGATAGATGCTCACTGCCGGGCATAGCACATCCCATAAAAATCGCCAAGATGACCAGTCTTACGCAGCCCATATCTAACGATATCTAACAACCTTGACTCAGCAATCGCCTTTTAAAGTTTAATTTAGTACTACAAAAAGAAACAACAAGGCACACACAACATTAATCAAAATTATAATTAATTCTTTGAATTTAAATAATGAATGTATATCCAGAATAATCCATTCCACTGCTACACTGTATAAAAGTTCGCTTGGCTGGTCTAATAGCCCGTGACGTCATAAATTGCAGACACACACACACGCGCACTTTGCACCGACAGGGGAAACCAAGTATAAATAAAAGATACCATTCCTTATCTGTATCCGAACTCCGTTGTAGTTTGCAATAAATTTGTCAACAACAAAAAGAAAGACGCACTGCGGCATGACTGGAGACAATTACACCCATAGCTTTTAAGTGAAATAAGTTATTTTGACTTTTAAGTGACATTTAACTTTTTTTCATCTAACTTACACTACTGTCCAAGTGGCGTGAACTAATTCCGCAAGCTCAAGGGAGCAAGGTGCAAAGGGTGATCCGAAAAGCCTTGGGCTATATTCAAAAGCCTCCTCGAAGGTACCTCGGTAATTGACACTCGTCAATAATACCCGCTTAACATTCCAACTCAAGAGCACCCTGGAGAAACTAATATTGACTTGGTTGGCCATTACCACCACTTAGGAAGATATTAGCGCTAGAAGAAGCGATGAAATCCTGACATTTAATATTGCAACAGCTATTTGCTGATTGGTATTTATAGTTAGTAAGTTAAGTTTATGGCAAAATAAAAGAGTGCCAAGAGTGTTCAAATCAATAGTATATGTAATAGAGTAGTCCTTTGGCGATTTGATACCTCAGAGTTGAAGTTTGTAATTGCAGTCAATTACGACAAGATCAAAATGATGATCATAGACCGCGCCTGTAGTTAAAGCTATGAACGCTTTGGCTCCACTATCGATAGCACTGGAGGCTGCGATGGTGAGACTTGGAAACGTTCTGTTATAACCAGATCCTAAGTTGAAAAACTCACAAAGATCGTGAGAAAGTATGGTGTTATGGTATGCAGAGGACACTGCATCTCATCCTATAAAAACTTGTCTGTGAGCAATCGCAATCCTATATAATTACTAGCTCATCCCGCAAACGTTGTTTTGCAAAAAAAATTAAAGTTTTTAATTAACAAATGTAAGATAAGGGTTGATCGTAGAGGGGTGAAAATTTAGGTTTGTATATATTTTTGTATGCTGTATCGTAATAAAATAAAAACCAAAAAATTTGTCTAAGAAATAAAAAAAAAATTAGGGGTGGACCACCCTTATCAGTTAGGGGTGTGGAAAATACGCAGACATACTGAATACGCATGTAAAATTTGGTAAAAATCGGTCAAGCCCTTTCGGAGGAGTTCAAGTTCGAACACGAGAATTTTATATATTAGATTATACAAAGTGTAAATAATACATAATTATATCGCGATCTACGCCCGCAAGTCTCAATACTCTACCACTGCTCCGATAACTCTACCAATTAATTATTGAATTATAGTTATTGAATGTTGAATGATATGCCTCAATATAAAATGAAAATATATTTTTTCATACTCTGCTGGGGAATGTTATCTGTGATCACTTATACAAACTTTCTACCACTACTAGGTAGATACTAAACTACTAGTTTAGAAGTAGGATTTAACTTATTGCTATTTTTGTGTTGGAAAGAAAATTGCATAGTAAAATTATGTCTCACATACATGTGTGACTGTATATAAAATATGATTTATCGACGATTTCTACTAATAAACTTGTAATTGATTATTCTTACTGTAACAATTTTTTACTATGTAAGTCTTTTTCCAACAGGAGCTGTTTGGAAATATATACGGGACTCCAAAGTCCAACAGTGGGCGTCCTATAACTTAATTGATAATTACACCAATGCCTCGCTTTGCGTCGTTTAGTTTTGAGTTTTTTTTTCATAGTTTCGTCGCTGCTTAATTAGTACTAATTTTCACAGTGCGTCGTTAGATTTTCGAGGTTGCGTAGTTTTGGGTTCGAGTCTTTAAATTTTCTTTGAAATTTTCTTTTCTTCTAAAAGATGGCAACACTTCTGTTTCTAATAGCGCTATGCCATTAAAAACTCAGGGATTCCCTTTCTAACTGAAAATCAACACAATTCTAATACAGTTTTATTTTCACTTTGTTTTGCTAATTTTAGAGTTCAGTTTCAATTACGTAGTGTGTTGTGCTTTTTTTTAAAGGGAATAATAAATTTATATGATTTTTTAAGTATTGTTTCTGGTTACAAAAAAGGTAAATATTATTCCAATTTATTTATTAGCAGAGTTATATTAATTTCGTTTTTTAAATGTTTACTTTCTTCAATTTTCTTTTTAAAAAGTAATATTTTCGTGACCCTGGAACCTATCTTCGATCCTTTCATGGTTTGCTATAGAAAATCTTAATTCACTTTGCGGCGTTTCAATTTGCGTCGTGTGTTTTTAAAACGTAACCACGACGCAAAGTGAGGTATTGGTGTATTAACAATCTTTTATAAAGAAAATAAGAAAATTATTAATTAATTTAAAAATAATTATCACTACATTTAACGTAATTAACTACACTTACTTTATAAAATAATACTCGCTTTAATATCTGTTGAACATCACAGAGTTGAAGCGATATAAAATTAATAATTAATTAATCAAAACAAAATATTAACTCACTTGATGTTTATTACCTTGCCAATTAAGATTTAAGATTAAACACGGCAACAAAGTTCACAATTTCAACTTGTCACAATTTTATTGTAAATTAAACCTTCTGTTTTACACCGTAACGTTGAAAATCCGGTGGAAACGTTTACAATTTTGAGAGGAAACCTTTTGTAGCACCTTGCGCGTGTTGCAATAATAAACGAAATTCGGGATTTAGTTGCGTTAATGAGTTTGTTAGCTTTAATTAAGACGTACCTTTGATATTGATTGTATGACGAAATAATTATGGAAGACGATGGCATAAGACTGGTTCTATGGAGCTGACAGATTCAATTTATTATCATTTTTATGACCCCCGTTATTGGGGTCCCTCGCACATTCCCCTGTCTTAGGTACGCAGAGACAATTTTTTCAATAATTTATTCACTTTCTATTTTTATTTCTGCGCCTTACGTACTACTCAATTTCACTCAGTCGTTCCTCATTTTTTCCTCACACAATCTTTCGTTGCTTTTCATTCATATTTACAACTATTTATTTTATTAAATTGTGTATTTGTATTTTTTAATATTACAGCTTTACAATTTTTATTTCATTTTAATATTATTACTCAGATCTATATTTTATATCGCATTTTTTTTGCTTATATCTTTACCATAAATTTTACTTGTGTAATGAGGGTATGCGGTAATTGATAGCTGTCCAGGTACAACCTTAACAGAAAAGGTTCATCCTGACGCAGGGATGTGCCTGGGCAAAATATACAAGGCACCAGCTATTCAGAAGATTCAAGTACCCCTCCAAAACCACGAAGAACGGCCACAGAATAGATTTTTGTGGATAGAAATCCTACACAATCTTGTCCTGTCACCGAAGGGGAACGTGTACTTTAGAAACCAAAAAGAAGGTACATAACCGTGATACCTATTGCTACTACCAAACAATTGTGATCATCACTATTTTCTAGAATTTAGACGATCACACTACTATAGGCACACGATCGTATATTAAATTTTACTTCAAGTGGTCAAGGTGAATACGACTTTCTAATTTAATTAAATAAAGGAATAGGCTTCAGATAGTTTGAAGTGTTTTTGTTTTGAGAGTGCTGGAGCTGTAACGTCTTCAATAACTAGACTACGAATTCAGCAACCTCTTAGGCCGCTCAGGTAGTTGTTCCATAGAGCAACGGGACGCAAGAGCTGTGGTATACCAGCGGTAAAGGACTAAAACTTGCGTTCGAAGGTTGCGGATTCGATTCCCAAAATACAATCTCAATTACTTTAAACTTTGTTCACAATTTTCGTCTTTCGATCTCCATTTTCTTTTCAGCTCAAAGATGTCCACTGCAAGATATTGACCTTCACCAAATGTGTACGATACTCGCCACACTTGACAGACAAGCTGCTCATCTTCTAAATACCTTTTTGTGAGCAGTGGCAATCCTATATAATTAATACACAAAGTAGTAATTATATAAGATTGTATTTCGGGAATAGAACTCGCCAGCGGCGATGGCAAATCTCAGTCCTGTACCGCTCGGCTATGACTGCTCAGGCCTTCCTACTGTAGTAAAAATATATGCTCACATCAGTGTTTTCAAATATAAGAGATCTTATAGTCAAATCAATTTCAACCTTGTTATATTGAAATAAGGTATAATTTGTAATAATTTCTCTATTCCCTTTAAATTACAGGAATCCATACTAAATGTTGATCGTGGTCACCCTATGTTTGCCGTAACAGAGTAACACTCTAGGAACTTTGTAGAGAATTTCAAACTAGATGAAATATTTGATTTAATTTGATAACATCTAAGGCTTGGAATACAATCGGTGAAGTGCGAATTGTTTTAATGTATTTAAGTATTGAAATAGATATTAAAACTTGTTACCGTCACAATGCGAATCTACCTAAAGGTTAATTTTGAATTGGGCAGGTTCAGTGGATTATAATTGTATCTACTACATACTTAAGGTCACGGAAAGTCGCTGACTATATGACGATCTTTGGATGCGGTATATGACTTGCAGTGGGCGTACATGGACATGGTAATGGTTATTAAAAAAAGCTTTTAGTAATTTTTTTGGATAACAAACTAATTTACATAGTGTAAGTATATAATAATTTACATAGTGTAAGTATATAAGTAATTTACATTTATTTTTTCCTCCTATCATTCTACAATTCCATCTTTCTTTCTCAATCATTCCATTTCTTTCGTACATCCTCAAACACTTCAGTTATCCATTTCTATTACAGTATCACAGTTTTAATTGGTTTAATTATTTTCTCGTGTACATCAATTTTACCACGGATTTATTTTACAATTGTTTTTTTTTTGTTAAAATCAATGAATATATTTTAATACTTTACAATGTTTTATCCACCTATGCTTTGTTCCAATTGATATATATTATGGTACAGTAAAATCATACAATGAATACATTAAGAAAGTGAAATAATAAAATGTTAAGTTTAACCGTTTGAAATATTTCGACTTAATATTGTAAAATAAAACATTCTTATTCAGATAAATATAAATAAATTTTAATAATTCTTTTCGTATTATAAAGAAACATTAATTTTGTTTTTCTTAGAAAATTATAAACAATTTTATAAGTTATAATGCTATTATCACTAGTTGTGTATGTTCTTTCACTATCTTCAGTTTCACTACCAATCGAATCAATAGTAGTCCGAGTAAATAGCCAGTGACATGGTTATTTTTTAAAATAATATGTGAAAATAATAAAAATTTAATTTAGAACGACTCGTGTTTCAAAGTACCCGTGTGGCAGACTCCAACGGAACACCAATCACAAATTGAATCTTGCAGCGCAAAAGTGCTGCGACGCAGTTTTAAGAACAAAATAATGCAGCGTAAAAAGCAATGCGTCGCAGTTTTAGGAACAAAATGACGCAGCGCCGTACAGCAGTCTAACGAGTAAAAAACTTTAATTAGTGTATTAATTAAAACATTATTAAATTAATTGAAAAAAAACTAAGAACACACATGAAATGGTTTAATAACGCGAAGTAGTTAAGTAAGTTAAAAAAGTTAAGTTTGGAAAAACATAAGCTATTCTAGTACCAAAATTTCCAAAGATATGTAATATCTACTCTCTACAAGAATCAACTTTGAAGTTATGCCAACGTGAATGCTTTTAATGTCATCGACCTTTATATATATAAATAAGTTTCTTGTGCAACAACTTAAATTCTAAAGACGTAATTTCAGAAACACTAAATATACTTCGTAGTATTTACTACCTCCTCAGCACACATATACACATCAAGGCAAAGGTCTGCCCCAAAGACATATGCCCCATAGAGGAATATACCAGCATCACCACGCTTGGCAAGCAGCTTGACGTTTGCAGTTATATATTATGGTACGCAAAGAACACTGCCGCCCATCTGGAAACTTCTATCTGAGCAGCAACAATCCCTTATAATTAATTCATATAGTATGAATTATATAACATTGTATCCTTACCTAAGAGTAATAAGATGATGGAAGGAAAGCGATGAAAGACAAAAAGGAATGAAAGAACAAAATGAAAGATATTATGATGGAAATAAGGTAAGAACAATAGAAATTGAGAAGAATGAAAGTAAGTGAAGAATAAAGATAAAAATTTGGGGTACGAGAGGCCTCCAATAGCGGGGCTCAAACCAAATAAAAATTGTATCTCGGAAAACGAACCTGCGACTTACGATCGCAAGCCTCCTCTACTGGACTACAACTGCTCACACATATTCACCCTAGAAATATATGAATTTACAGACAGTAATATCACGCAAATCTGTAACCACAACAATACACTCTAAAAGCATTTAACCAAATTTAATCCTATAAATGGTTTTATTTCATTTGCATATTGTAATGATTGTTTTAGATATGATATTATTATCTATATAAATACATTAACCTTTAGACAGACGGGATTATATGAGATATATGTAATTAAAAATAACTGTTACTTAAATTTTTGATGCAATATTAAAAAAATACCTAAATTTATAACAATATTAAAACTAAAATTATAAATCTGTAATATAGATACTGTACATTTATAGCAAAATTATCATCATTGAGCTGTGGTAACCAAGCGGTAAGGATTGAGGCTTGCATTCGTGGGTCTTAGGTTTAATTCTCGGGGTATATTGTTATATAATTCAAATTTTCTGCGTTAATTATATAAGATTGATACAGCAAGTTATCAGAGGATGGGCAGGAGCATCCTCTGCGTACCATAATACCACACTGCGTTCGCCAACCTGCTTCTCCAAGCATGGCGATTATAGTATATCTATCTCTCTTTTAAGATCTTTAGAGAGGCATGTGCCTTGCAGTTGGCATCTATGAACTAAAACAACTGACTATCATTTCAGCCACAATACATTCGCTGCTGGGCATAGGCCTAGATTTCGAACAACAGCAGTTAGAAGCGACCTTTATCAATCTTCTAAGGATCTTAAAAAGATCATCTATCCACCTTCTAGATAGACGAACCTGCACGCGACCATTTATTCTGCGCTTCGTCATCAAACTTTAACATACAAGAGAAATATATAAATATATATAAATATGTGTACATATATATATATATATATATATACATAAATATATATACATATGTTATGTTGCCGAGTGATACACACGAACGGTTTGAATAATTGTTGAATTTTAATATCATTTTCAAAAGACTTGGAACAGAGGTACTGGAAAATTTTTAAGAAAAATCATATTAAAGACGTTTTTCCTATACATACTCGTATAACATGAAAAAATAAAACATATTTAAAATTTTTGACGTTAGTCGAAACTTAAAAAATTATGTATATTAAAGTACATTTATATTTTTGTTTGATTATATCGTATCGAATATATTTAATAAATAATATAGTACACTATAGAGCATTAAAAATAACATATACTTATCTTACAGTGGTGATATTTAAAAGTACTCGTAATAAATATCTTGTGAATTACCTTTAACAAAGACGTTATAAGCTCATTCAGTTTACGTGCAGGGATATTTGTAGCCGAGCATCAGTGGCAGTTGCTTGCCCTGTCTTTCGCCTGTCCAATTGAATCGGCAATCGATACATCGCTCGAGAAGTTTGCGATACGAATCGAATCTAGTCACTCTGTATATAGTTTCAATTCACTTCATTTAGACACTATGTGGTGTACTATTATATAATATATATATATATATATATATATATATATATATATATATATATATACATATAAACAAAAAACTTTTGAAGCAAAATTATAAATTTGTTTTTTTTACTTACATTTATGGCAATATTAAAACTACAATTATAAATCTGTAATATAGAAACTGAACTTTTATAGCAAATATATAAAAAAAATGATAATAAAAAATCAACGCTGTATCTTGTTAAACTTTAATTATTGTTCTCAGTTACAGATTTTGTTTTAAACACACACGAAAAGATTTAAAGTAAAAAATCAATATACGGACATTGGTATATCCGGAGAAATTATGGTTCTTGCTGACTACAATACCCTAAGTTGACTTTTAATACCATACGAATTGTGTATTGTGTGTTTTCACGCCGAAGTGTTAAAATGTGCATAATAACCACATTTGCAATAAAAAGAACTAATGCATAAAATAAAGATGGATGCCATTTAATAGCAATGTAGCAAACGCATGTAGTAAGATCGACATCTTATATTAGCAACGAAATTAATTTGGAGAATTTCTTCAGAGTTAATCAAAACCATGTATATGACATATTTAAAGCCTATAGTAAACCATAAACAAATAAAAATATCTCAACATGGTACAGTGAATATTTGCACAAAAAATTATTAAAGCTTGTATAACGTCCCAAAATACCGCAATATTTGCAAACGAAGGTCTTTAACTAATGTATTTTGCCGGTGATGCCACATCCGAGGTGTGGTCAGTTAAAACAGGCTTCACAATAAGGCTTGAGGTCACTCGGAGAACAATGGAATGCTTGGCACTAATCGGCACTCTGCGTTTGGCACTAATCGGTGTAACATAACTCCTGAAGATGCCCCGTGGAGGGGTGAAACACGTGTTGAGTGATTTGGCAGTGGCAGTTGTGTGATTCGTATTATTTGCCGCATACGCATTTATCAGCGGTCTGGCGGGCGGTGCACTTTGTGGCTCGACTACCACTGCATGTGCGGAAGTGGCTAAATGTTGGTCCTTTTCTTACTTAGGATGGACTTCCGCAAGATAACGCCTGATTCCATTAAATGAATGAAGAATTATTCGTCTGAAGCGGGGCACATCGCTAGTGCAACTGATGCTTTTTGGGTCAGAAAGGTTTTCAAGTGGCGACCAGGAGTCGGTAGACGAGACGACATAATTAAGATCGCGGCCTTGCAGAGGGCGTCTTTGGGTTCATGAAAAGAAAAAGTACCATGCCTCAATTACACTTATATTCAATCACCCTGCAAAGTATATAGTAATGTAAAAATAATAACATTTCCTTTTTGAATTACTAAAAAATATAATTAAAAATAGTAATACGTAAGTAATTTAAGTTTGCAGTGGTTCGGTTTTCATTTAGTATGCAATGAAGTAGTCTCTGAGGCACGTGCGGCCGCGAAGTAGGTTACCGGGGCCGAATTCGCTGCATTGGGATGTGAGGCTCGCTTCATAAAGCTGCATTCTGTATGCGGTAACTGAGATTATATTTTCTTTGTTAAACCACTCAGCGGGTAAGAACATCTCTATTTACATCCATAAGTATGTAAGTAAGTATGTAATAAACTTTTTTGGTGATATATATATTGCATTGCTGTTTATTCGAAGACACTGGATGTTTAGAGTAGTGATACGTATTTTAGAGTGATCACTTAGCACGTTGAAGGCCACGCGGTTGTATAGTGACTCCCCCATCAGGCCGGGAACAAGTTGAAACCCAAAATAATAGTGGACTACATTAGAGCAAAGGCTGCTGTAGACTTATCTGATTAGATGAATGGTTATAATATTCCAAGTTTTTGAAGTGATATAGTAAACTATGTATTGAACTTTTAACAGATACTGCAGTCCTAAATAGTTTTATTTTATTCAAAGACACAACGACAAAGAGAATCAGCATTACAAAATTCTGGAAGGAATTAGCGATTTACTTAGCAAATTGCAAGAAAGCAACGTTTCATCTAGCAACATTGCAACCATTAAAAAACGTCACAAACTGCAGTGCGGAAATATTGCAAATCATGCTATGAAGCAACACGGCATAGAGTTGCAGATAAATATTAGGTAATTTGACGAAACAGGTTATACTATTTTGTGACACTTTATAGCGACAACCATTTTTATGTTAACCTCGTTTCAATAAAATCCATAAAAATTTTCTGTTAATTGTTAAATTTTTACCTTTATTATCATATCTCATACTGCCAGTCATCGTTGACTGAAGCGGCCTAAACGGAAAGGTCGGTGTCAGTCACCGGTGACTGACGTGGCCCTCGACATGTTAATACAGGTTGATTGGAAATAGGTGTAAAGGCTTTAAAGATTTTTACTGTAACCTATCTACGTACCTTTATATCTAATTACACTATCTAATTGAAAAACATAATTTTTGATTTGCTTGAAGTACCGTTCAATTTAGATAAACTAAATAAGTTGAACTTAGCAGTGGTTGACGGCGTAAGAGAACTGATACTTGTAATCAAGGATCGCGGGTTCAATTCCCGGGATACAGTCTTATTTAATTCACTCTTTATGCATTAATTATTTATTATTGCCACTGCTTACAAACATGTTTCTAGAGGATAGACAGCAGCGTCCTCTGCGTACCATACTGGCACACTGCAATCGCCAACCCTCTTGCCAAGCGTGGCGATATTGACATATTCCGCTATAGATATCTATGGGAGAAGCTTTTGCCTTGCAGTGGCCGTCTATAAACTGAAAAAACGTTGACAATAAAGTTACATTTTCACACATATTAAGAGACGTATTCCCATTGAGTTTATGACCATTTAATAAGTATTTACTATCTATACAAGAGACGTAACTTCTCAGCATTTCATGGATCGACCTTGCAGGTGCCTGGTCACATAGCATGAAGGTGACAATGCGTTTAGCATGTTTAAGGAGTTTCTTCGCATCGGCAAAATGAATTTTTTCAATAGTTACTTCCACCATAATGAACAGAGTGGCTTAGCATTCCTTTGGATTATTTTTAAATATAGAACTATATTTAGTACAATCGAGATAACCGTTTAAAATTTTAGCTAAATATATGGTGTCTGCACTTATGACACAAGCTATACGTATGTACAGTAAAATTCATTTTTAAATCTGCCACTGGAGAGATTTAAAATCAATATTAAAAATATGTAATTGATAAAGTACATTATTCTATCACAAGAATACTATACTGATGTTAATGCATGGAATTAAATGGTGTCGCTCACTCTTTATACAGTTTTTATTTGAATGTTAAACATTGTATCCAAGAAAACTAGAATATTATACTAATGTTAATGCATGGAACTAAATATTGTTGTATACTCTTTATAAAGCTATATTTGTAAACAGCAACTGTTGAATTTCTCGCCGGCTCTCAGCAGAACTGCCTTCCGAGCCGGTGGTAGCTTCCTGTAGGGACAACAATCCCGACATTATATGTTGATGGACGCTTTGAAAGTGCTTTAAAAGCCTATTCAATTAAAGAATTTTTTTTATTTTAATTTCTGCCAACTTTCTGCGTCTTACAAAGGACAGTACACGGTGACACGTTTAAAAAAAATTCTATAGCTCCTAATTCAAGTCTTTATCTTATTGATTACGTTTCCTTTACACTATCTTAACCTGGAATTGTTTTCTTGATGCAAAGCATATATCAGTGACAAGACTGTATTAAATCCTTTTAATACACGCTGTATAATGAAGAGAACATTTGAGAGTACTTAAGACCACATGTGATTAGCCAGGGGTTCCCGCAGGTGTCGCCAAATGCGGTCCGCTGTGAGCCAACTACGGCACGTCTTACGAGAGCTTAGACAGGCTTAAGCTCCCCTGTCTGCGATTTACTTAGTACATTCCTGTAATTAAATTAAACTCAGCAATTGCACGGATATTGCGGTTAGTTCGTGTAGTACACGAGTAAGCAATATCGGAGTTCGATTAACTGTGTGTGATCGTGTTCCAAATCTAATTCTTTTAACAATCACAAATATAATATCTTATGTTTTCTTTCGTTATTTCTGTACCGATAAAATTATAAAGTCCGAATAAAGAACGTCTAATTCCTGGAATCGTTAAGCGTTATTTAGAAAGGTTTTCTACAATAACTTTTATGTTCGAAGCAGAAGAGTTTGTCAATTATAAATATATATAAGTGACAAACCATCCAACTTGGGAAGTCCGAGATGGATTCGGCGAGTGGTCACATCTCAGATGGGCATCGTTCGGGAAGCTCGGAAACCTCTTCTTCAAAATATTGTAATGTTTGAAGACAAGGGATCAATGTGTGTTGCCGGCGATGGCGTACGGATCGAAGACGTGGTCACTTTCGACGAGCCTCATAAGGAGGTTCAAAGTCACCGAGAGAGCAATAGAGAGAGCAATAGAGAGAACAATAGAGAGATCAATAGAAAATCAATCAATTAATCAATAGAAAAATCTGTGTTAAACTTAATAAAAATGTCTTATTGTGGAGTTTCTTCCTGATTCTTCTCCACAACTATAACACCTTGCGAAGCAGAGAGGAGTCAAAATTAAAAAGATTGAAAAAAGTACTAATAAGTTGACGATCAATAAGTATTCTATTAAAAGTTCCTATGTTGATTAAACGGATTTTATCTTTAGCTTTAAATAGGCTTACAATTATTCAAGTGCCATCTGGCAGCTCAATTTTCGAGTATTTGGTTGCATTTATTTATATATTCATTTTTTATTTGTAAGTCTGGTGGCAGAAAAAGAAGATAAATCATATGAAATAAGCGAAAATAGAATGAAGAATGATGAAAATTTATATGTTAATTACTTCTATTCCAACAATAAGATAGGTGGAAGAAGAGGTTCCAAAAAAAGGGGCCGAAGCTTTTACACCTATAAACAAACATCCTGTAGATATAAAGTATGACAATGACAGGAATTTCACGAACCTTTTGAAAATATAAAAGGATCCTAACTTTCTTGTCGACACAAGTAAGTCGTACCACAAGGGTTCAAACCGAACAGAGAACGACATTTCTAAAAATTGCATGCTTTTATATTACTAATTCAGATTCTATGACAATCGTAAATATCGTATGTATAACATGTAATAATTTTATATTTTTCTCAAATGGCAACACTACTCGACCTCGACACTCTTTTGTGATAACTTTCACTAAAATGATTGAGAGTGGTGGGGTTGAAACAGCGTTTTGATTATTGAGTCGGGAGCTCGGTCACGATCGATAACCATCAAAGTGATAAATTGTCTAGTGGAAACTATGCTAGATGGCCTATAAGAGTATTAAAAGTGGAATAAAAGTATTTACTATGCTGTGAATTGGAGTTTAAATTATGGCGTCCTTTATAAGTTATGACTTTAACTTGGAACGTACAACAAAGTTTGTTTATTTTCGGTAGGGGCTCGAACAAAGCTTTTTCAATTAATATACCGACAAGGGTTTCAGCGGAGAATGTACACAAAAGACTACGCGAGCCGCCCGTCAAGTTGCGCACTTAGGTAAGATGACGGCATGATACAGTGACGTCATCTCCGGTGACTACTGTAACGTCTGCGCCTTGTCACGGGACAAAATGGCCTGTCATTTCAAACTACCCATTGTCGCCTAACGCACACGTCAGCCGGGACTCCCCCAGCCCCTCTATATAGACACATAGCAACCCATAAACAAGCTTCTTACATATTGTTAATGCGAACAAAAAGGTTTTACTTACATTCAACATTTTGTAATGGACTATTTACGTCTTTCATCGATAATTTGATTTTTATTGCTTTATTTGGTTACTTATCTATATCTACATTTTGTCATATTCTGTTTTAGTTTAGCTTTTTGTCCACTTTGATACATTTTTTGTATTGTTTTCCTTGTGAATCTTTGTATCTATTTTGAACTACTATACCGACAGTTTTGCTAAAATATAGTATAAGATATCAAAATCTTGACTAAACGAACAATTAAAAGCTTAATTTAAGGATTAAGTTTAATTAAAAATGGTACAATTAAATAAATTTCCACAGACGTGAAAGGTCACAGATAAATAGTGATAATAGAAAATTAACAATAATAAAAAATTAACTTCCAAGCATGTGGAAAATGTGCTACAGAGCGGTAAAGTAACAATAGTAGTTTTGCGTATTTTTTATGCTTTTATGTACAAGCACTTATATACATGATATATATACATGTTATTATATATTTTATTTTAATTAAATATTTTCATGATATGAATGTAATTTATGATTAATTATGAAACTGGATAAGATTAATTCTCCTCGTGTCAGCGCCGATTTCTACTGAAAGAGTCCATCCTGAACCATGCATGTGTATATTCAGATGAAGGAATACATTATGTAGGAGTGGAGGTATTTGTACGAGTTGGAGAACCATGTTTTCGTCAAAAACGACAGCACGCTTTTATCCTGGCAAAATTAAATAGTACCTGGCTGTTGTTCTGGAAATCGCCTACGTACCAAACTATATATATCTAACAACTATATATATCTTGCAATAAAATTAATGTCAATACAAAAATGGATTTTGACTTACTTTATTTTCTAATTATGAAACTTGAAGAACTAAGTAAGTTTAAAACGACTGCACCGATCGATAAAAGAAACGACAAACCTTTGGCTTAGTCGGAACGATTAGCGAGTAAGTAATATCTATATTTTCAACCCTCAAACAGGATGAGCAGCGACATAGAGGGTTACACAAAGGGATGTTCCACACCCCTTATGTTTCATTAACAACGCCTTGTCAGAGAGTTGAAACATTCGAGAGGGCGCATTGAAATAGCATCACGGTGTTGCGAACTTGATGATTCTTAACAACAGATTTATTTATTAAATAAACATTAAAATATATTCAATGTTAAATAAGATGTAAGGAAATCAAATATTACATGAAACACTTTAAAGTGTTGGCGAAAAACCTTCTGCGAAAGAGTGTATTGTAGAAGGAGGTTGCGGAGAGAGAAAGAGAGAAAGAACATCTGAGCTCCTCATCCGCAGTCACAGACCTGAAAGTCGGAGTGGGTTAGACCGCGCCATTCTTCAACCCCCATAACAAAGCCTTGGCGAAGGATTTGAGGTGATCCGCCGCACGTATGTCCAGGCTTTGTGGCGGACGCTTTATTCTAAGGAGTTGAGGGAATAGGCCGTCGCCGTTAAAATCATGGTAGTATGCAAAGGCGTTTTAGTCTTTTCGTTACTACCACAGCGTAGAAGTAACCCATGCGGAATTTTTTCATGAAAAAAAAAGGTGTTCGATTCTGTATATCTAGCAAGTCTACATCGTTCTGGTCAGGAGCGAAGACACAATGACCCCGCGTAAATCTCTCCGTCCCTTGCAGCGGCGACTCGACACCGGAATTCATAAATTATGATTCACTCGCTCACTGAAAACCTTTTTTATGGTAACGCTTATTCGGTGGAAAGCGGCCATTTTTATTTGTCGCTTAACGTTCCGTGCTTTTATTGAAGATTTTACTATCGTCTCGCGTTTTTATTCGATTGTTTCTGTTGTTATGCTAATATAAAGATGTTACATCTAACGATTAACCTCTGATGACATTTTACGTAAAATCATTTACATTTTTATTTATTTATTGAATTTATTTCACTCTTCGTTATCGTTGCCATTTCCTCACTGAACATCCACTGTCGTGCATAGCCCTTCCACCTCTCATAAATTTCAAAGTTTAGATAAAGACCTTAAAAACCTATTCTATAAAAATAATTCGAATTTCGAATTTGTAAAACACTTCATGCTACCTGTATGTTATTATTACGTTATTTATTAAACCATTGATTTTTAAATAGTGTATACCATACATAAATTAACAGCAAATGAGCTATACATTCAACTCTTTTGCATCGATAACTTAATCACCCTGTACTAATATTATACATATAATTTTTATACATATGATTTTACTTTTGTATCTAGTGTTAATAAATACACAAATAATATATTTATTATCTCATCACAAGGTCTTAAGTGAGATCGTAAATCTTTACTTAATAAGTTAAGCATGAACACAAAAATTGCACAAAACACTTTTTTGTTCTTTTTTAATTTCTTTAAAGCTTTCTTCTCCGCGTTTATACACCAACCTGTTTGATGGAAAGAGAAGATGTGGTCGATTCATACTCGGACTCTGTTGGTACCTAGTTACTCTGACCCTGTAAAGACCTGTGTTATAATTCTCGATCACAAATAAAAGCCGATAGTTCGTTCCTTACTCGGGCTTAAAAACTTGGTATGCCTTCTAGAAAACTCCACAGTGTAAGGTTGATAGTAGATCGACTCCTACTCGTTCTATAGAGAAACAAGGATACTAGGATTAGGTTGTGAAGTTCTGCATGGCTCTTCCCTAAATTGATGCTGTAAAAAATTATCCCGGCTATGCTGCAAAAAGTTATATTTCAGATAAACAAGTATATTTCGGTTTTTCGCGAACAGTGTTGTGTTCGCAGTTTCCAAAATCCCTCGCCACTGTCAGAAAAAAACATTGAATATAATTATTTTTTCTTTTATAACAAACCTTATATAAAGCTATCGACATTATGAATCGACATTATGTACTTAAGTACCCAAAAATATCTGCAAAACATCCCTTGATAAATGCTATACGTGAGTATGTGAAAGACCCTGTATTTTATTTTATTACAGATACAAAACAAATTTAACGGGTCATTTGCACCTTCATATTATCAGGTACCAGCTCATTATAGATAATATTTAAGAAAATTCTTATATTTTTTGTTAAATAATGCAACAATAGAATTAGTCCATAAAATTTTATAGAGTCAAAGACCAGGTTGAATACACCCTGTACTGCAGTAATGGAAAGTAGATAAATATAGGTGCTGTTTAAAACGTGTTAATTTTAGGCTATGCTAGCTAGGCTACTAAAAATCTTCTTTCTTTTTTTTTGTTCATATAAATTCGTATAAAATAAAAAAAATACATGTTAACCAGAGTTCAAACTACATTGATGCCAAAGTTAAATAAACCCTTTCCGATGCGCCCCTGCGTAAAATTTATACCCTCTGTACATTCGCGTACGAAATGCTTATAACAAAGACGCGGTATATCGTAAAGTTTACGAACTGTGAGTATGCCCGCGACGTGTTTTTATGCTGCATAAGGTATAGGGGATGGTGAAGCCTTTTATTACACGATCACACATTTGTACGTAAAAATTTGATTAACATTCCTCCTTATTTCTCATGTTTCACATACGTATATAAATGAAAATATAGTTAAGATCATGGTCGCACAGTCTTATTAAGACTAGGGGCCACTCGGGCAAATCATGAACATATGGCGGGCCGGCCGCCAGAAGTATAGGTCATTAAAGACAATAAAGAATTGATAATAATTAGAATTCAATAATTTTCGAATGTACGAGAGTATTATTATTGCTGTCGGCGGGCCACCAGTATTCGACCGGCGGGCCGAGGTCTGTGCATCCATGATTTAGATGATTCTAAAGTCTAGATTTATTTATCTGTAAGACTGAAACAGTGTACGTACAGTCAGGTATAAAAGTGAATATAAATACTAAAATAATACTATTTACTGCACGACTGTACAGTTTACCTGCAATAAATTAATTCTATAAAGAAACATTCGTTTTTATTGATTATTATTATAAAAAACAACAAGGAAAAATAACGACATATGATATTACTAGATGACATTTTCCTTTTTGTACCGAGCCTACACAGACAAACTTTAAGCTGATATATAGGATGATTGGTTATAGGTGTAAAATCATAGAAAGGCTGCAAAAAATCTTTTAAGATTTTGTAACTATTTCCAATCATTCTTTATTAATGCTAAATAGTTTGGATTAGGGACTTTTATTTTTCTTTTGTTTAATTTTTTCACATATATTATTTTATTTTCGCGCTCTTCTACCATGCGCCTTAAGATCTTTCATTCTTTTCCTTACTTTCTACATTTCATCTTTCTTACCCTTTCATTCCATTTTCGCTATTTTCAGGCATTGAGCCTTTCATCCATCACCTCATTCCTCAGATTTTATAATATTTATTGTTATTTTAGCTTACAGAATTTAATTTATGTACATGTTACTATTATTTACAATTATAAAGTAATCACTTTAACTCTATAATTTATATTAATAATAAATAAATTATAAAGTGATTATTTTGAAAACGTTACAGTTATTTTTTTTAATCTGTATGCGACAGGACAATTATTTGTAAAGCGTGCAGGGATAGATAGCACAAAAAAATTATTTTGACTAATTTTAATTTTTAGTAATTCGAATGCTTCTTATTTATTATTTCTAGTAAGTCGACCTTTTCTCGTCCAAAATATCACAAAGTTTGACGACGAAGATCTTTGACCAATGTGTGTTGCTGGTGGTAACTTACGAATCCGGATCGTGGTCACTTCCGACATGCTTCATAAGAAGGTACAAAGTCACCCAAGAAGCAATGAAGAGAGCTATGTTTAGAAGTTCTCTGTAAGATCGAATCGGAAATGATTCCGCAGAATAGCCACGATCACCGACGTAGCTCGAATAATTGCTTGTCAAAAGTGGCAGAGGGCAAATCGCTCGTGCAACCGACCACCGTTGGGCAAAATGTCTCAAGAAGTAACCACGCGATAGTAGACTAATGGTGGATCGATGGCATAGCGAAGCTCGTGAAAAACCCCTGGATACGGGTAGCGTTATACCAGTCAGCGTGGCAATGAATTAGTCGGTGATGAAGATGATGCAATGCAATTTCTGTTTTTATCATTTGGTTGTCTTTAAGAACGTCCTAATGGGTTTGTTGTAAAAATACTTTTACAAATGCGCTCCTAGTTACTTTATCCATCGTTTTGTCTGCAATGCCACTGTTTATAAAATAAATAATAAATAACAAAAGTCTTTAATGAAATTCTAAAATGGCTGTCGAAACTTTTTTTTTTCAATTTTGTTTGTTATTATCAGGGTCCGCATTCAGCGCATTGGTTTCTGCAATAAATTATTACAAACGACCATTTAATCGCTGCCCACCCTTTTCGTGTTGTGCAAGTCGCTCCGTCCCTTCATTTTTATCGCGATAGGGAGATCAAAACACTTCGCTTAATTACAGCAACGAGGGTTCTTAAACATTGTAACATTCCAGATACGATATGAATACTTTTCTGTAAATTTAATTACGTAAACAACGAAATGTACAATAACTATCGGAACTTTTTATTTTGCACTGATTTTTTTGTTACACTGTTCGCTTTGATAACTGACTCAGTTATATTTTAAACGTCTTGTGAAATATTTGTCGATTACGACATGTTGACGGTTGCCTTGTTACGCTATACTTTCACACTAAATTAAACTTTATTGTTTTAACTGAAATATACAACATTACAACTCAATAATACATCATAGAGGCAGAATCGAAATACAAAAAACACAAAATATAAAATTGCATTGAGTTTGACTACAAAAACGGTGAAGTTATTTACGCATTAAAATTAAATAAACC
The DNA here is from genome assembly GCF_028537555.1 of Battus philenor. Classification (NCBI taxonomy): domain Eukaryota; kingdom Metazoa; phylum Arthropoda; class Insecta; order Lepidoptera; family Papilionidae; genus Battus; species Battus philenor. Next base: position 14,388,420 of record NW_027181737.1, on the reverse strand, counting down.
TCTTATAACATTTAAGTCTGTTGACCTTATTTTAAAGAAAATATTTACAGTTACAACGCATGTCAATCTGGTTACAGTGTCTAAGTGATATAAACAAATGTATATTATGATCACATAGGGTTTTCTCTGGTATCTAACCTAGACCTGTGTTGTAGACAGAATGTGGATTTTCAGCGCACTGATGGAATTGTTTTCTATTGTTCCATTCACTTAGCTAAGTCAGTCTAATTGCAAACGTCTTGTGAAATGTTTGACGGTTGCCACTTTACGCGACAAGTGGTAAAGATGTTTTTCGGTTGACTTGTTATCGTTCGATCTTTTATCTAAGCGAAACTTCTCAGTTATCTAGCAACTGATCGATGTACATTCGTCCTAGTGTCCTTTGAATCAGAATGCTAGATGTTAAAACAGAGTCCGCGCTGAAGTCTTATTTTGAGTAAGATCTTGATGGATAAAAAGATCCTCAAAATAAGAGTAAAAGTAAGGAGAAATCTAGACGACCTCAGCCGGGACAGGTTTTGTCTTTATCATTTGTATATACAGATAACACAATCATCTATATAAGAATATACTCATTAAATATCAGAAAGAAGTACAAAATATATTACATATATATATAAAGTAAAACTGTGTATCTTAGACTTAGTAAATAGAGTTGTAAAACCTCCTTGTTGTAGACGGTGCAAAGACACCGGCAACGGAATTAAAAGCAATAACTTACTTTTACTGCCTTTCATTCGACGCTATTCTTATAGCGTTCGCATGGCTTTGTATACGTTGAACAAAGCGGCTCTAGCTTAAACTTAGAAAATATATTATTTTTTAACTGTTAAGTAAATAATAAGTTTAATAGTTAATTGAATACTGTAGATATCGCTCACCGAATCCAACTCGAATGGACAGGCTGGAAGCTCCGAAATATCTTGTCCAAATTACTGCAATGTTTGAAGACGAAGATCTTTGACTAATGTATGTTGCTAGGATCGAAAACGTGGTCTCTTACAACAGGTTTCGGAGTTTTACTACAAGATCTGATCAGAAATGTGAAAATCCGCAAGAAAATCAAGATCTCTCGAAGAATTGCTTGTGTAAAATGGTAGTGATCACATAGCGCATGCAACCGATAGCCGTTGGGCTCGAAAGTTTCTCTAGTGGCGACCACTAGCGGGTATAAACAGCGTGGGCATGCCTCGCACTAAGTGGTCACATAGTTAAGATCACGGAAAGTTGAAAGTATTAGAAAGCACTTATCTGATCTTCACTCGATGCATGTTGGTGAGGAAGAAGATATCAATCTTATGATGATGATGTAATATTTACGTATGTACAAAGATTATTTACAATTTACACGAACTTAACACGATGGTAGCAACCACATCACAGATGTCGTCTGAATTCGAATCAGCGTTCGAATTTGAATTCCAACGCTAAAAAATATTTTTTTATAAAAGTATTGTTGCAGTTCTGGCCAGTAACATGGAGCGTGAATAATAATAGATTTTTTTTAATTGTATCACAATAGTTGTATTATCTTTCTAGCATAATTGTTTTTTTTTTAATTATATAGTAAAAATGTCATTTATGAGCAGTAAGGAATTTACAGTCATTTATTTCATTTACATTTATATAAGAATTCATCGCCTGAGTAATATAAAAAAATAAATACTAAGTCAAAAATAAAAACAGTTATAGAGTTTTCTCTATAAATCGTGATATAATCAAAAAAGTTATAATTTTTTTAAATATCGGGTACATTGTAGACAAGATATAGAGCAGTGGTAGCCTAGGTGTGGAGTATTGAAACATGAGATCGTAAGGTGCGGATTCAATTCCCGGGATACAATTTTATATAATTCACACTTTATACATTAATTATATAGGATTGCCAGACAAATAACTTTACAGAGGATGAACAACAGCGCCCTCTACGTACTATAATACCACACGATCGCCAACCCGCCTGCCAAGCGTGGCGATTAAGGTACTCTACTGTCTATTGCAGTCCATTAGTTTCAGCGGAGGCGATTTATCAAACAGTCATCAATCTGAAAATGCAGCAGTAATTAAGACTTCTTTTGGTCTAAAAAGCTACTGTGTCAGAGGAAAAGTTATTACTCTGTTCTAAGAAAAAGCGGTTACCGCAGTCAATTAATCTTTCTTCCTTATCGTGCACATAAGGACGCTGTTCCATTTCATTTCAATGTAAATTTGATAATCATAATCATAAAACATAGATTAACTAATTTAATTATACAAGTAATAAATAAGTAAACTAATTAAACTTATGTGTACATTAGATCGTTTTTGATAGTGTGCGTAGGAATTACACCAAATAATTCTCCCATCTCTTTTCTTCCAACACCCATGACGCACGTATTCACGACATCCGTACAAGGTTGAAATCCCTTCCACCCGCACTAAGCGCTTTGCTAATATTTTTATAGTGCGAACAGATAAGGAGTGAAACAACCTACCGACTCCATTGTTTCCCGACAATTATATCCTAAGAGTATTCTAGACAAAAGTGAATAGGTTTCTTGAAGGCAAGCATGTACCATCGAAGACAAAGGTCAAATGTCGCCTATAAACAATAAAAAAAAATAAAAAATCTTCAAATTCAAACATTACTCGACTTCTTTTATTTTTGTATATTTATTTAAACTTCGAACCTTTTTATTATTATCTATATCCACATGGACGTCTGTGCCTTTGTTTCACATATACGTTTATTATATCTGAAAAAAAAAATTACCTATCACAGTGTTTATTAAGCTTAATTATTTTAGTCTCTTCATAAACTAACTCAAAATATTTTAAACTGAATCAAACAAAAAAAAGTCTGGAGTGACCACTTCCTCATCCCTACTCCATATTGCCATCCTCAGGTTGTGCGCCAGTGTCTGTGCGGCGGTTGCCGTATTCGCCACATCTATGAATCTTGCGATCGCATCTTTTGTCTCATCCGAGTAATACACGCACGAGTTCGTGTGACGTGATATCGCTACCACCGCATGATGGACACTGTTATACAGCCCGAGGGAGTCTGTTGTTCGAGGTCAACGATGACCGCCTTGCTTAGCCCCTTAGCCTCGTGGATGGTGAGCATCCTTGAACCTGTCTTTGTACCATAGCCTTGGCTTATGAGTACTTATTTATCGGCTTGGGTATGAATTAAGATCTTCTCTTCAGAGTAAGGACTTCTACTCAGGGAGTGCACAACCTCCTTTGACATGGACATATGATCTTGCCAGAAAACTCAGGCTATATACCACTGCCAGTCTTATTGAAAATCTAATATAGAAAGAAGTCTATCTCTACCGGTGAACTATTTCAATGATTATGGTGACATTGTTTATGTAAAGTACACACAAACATTATTTTAAAGCATATTTATTGTACTTTTAAATTGGTAAAAAGAAGACAGTGTTGTCAAACTTCTGAAATTCACTGTAAATCGCTTTTGTTTTTGTCAATTCTTAATATTTCTCTAACTATTTATATATATATATATATATATATATATATATATATATATATATATATATATATATATATATATATATATATAGAGAGAGAGAGAGAGAGAGAAATATTAAGTAGTATAACTATGCTTATAACGTATGATTCATAGAACTAACACAATCCGCGTACGGCGTTATCCTTTGTTCAGAAGATAATAGATTTATCGGACAATGAATTATAGCCATAATACGGATTCTAGCTTGAGCTTTGTTATAACCAAATCGGGCACATTTACATGTCTTCATTGTAATTAAATAGTACGCTGTTAATCACTTCTGTAAATTATTATTTAATTGACCGCTATAAAGCACTATAGGTACAGATTCTATTTTCTTAACGTACTAATCACTAAAATCTACTGGATGATTGAATTTAATTTTTTTAAACTTAATTGAAAATACAGTAAATGCTCCTTATTTGCGCTTATTTCACACTATCTAAAAAACTTGATTTTTCAGGAGAGCTAAAAAACAAATTTCACATAAAAAGTTGGATAAATAAATTAAATATGATAAGCGATTTCATAATACTGTTTAATGAGTTTTGTACATTTAGATTGTTAGCAAAATAACAATAAAATAATTATTAAAAATAAACTTTTGAATATTTTTGTATTATAGTCAGCTTAACTTTAATTTTTAAAATATTTTTTTCCTTAATGTAGTTTTGTATAGCTTCATGTTCAATGTAAATTATTATAATTTATTGCTATATAACAATTAAATTATGATTCTTTTAACGTTTATTATTTAAGGTGCGTATAAAAATATTGAATATACGCATATTATTATTACTATATAGTATTACAGTATTTGACTGCTGTTTCTAAGGAAATAAAACAAAAGCTTAGTCAAAAATAAAAACTCTTTATTATAAAAAAATACAATAGATGGCATTCATAACTAGAAATCACAAAATTTTAGATAGTGACAGTATTCGATTAATGGTACTATATGTTGTCGAACGAAAGCAACTGACAAACCCAGCGGATTGATTAATTAAAGTGGCATCGGGCAAGTCATATGGCTTGCAGGATAGATAGTCGATGGGGTGTTAAGTTTCTGCAATGATTACTACGTATAAAGGTAGATATATACGACCTTTTTAAAATCTTCGGAAGACACTAGATGCAAGCCGCTTCAAGTCAGTCTTATTGGAAATAAATCATTGGATGATGGTGAAATACCACCTACCTATCACTTTATGCCTATCACTTTAACCCTTTCCACTCCAATGTCGACTGTCCCTCGACACTGATTTTGTTCCACAAGCTCCATTGTCGAGTGATACTCGACATGGTGTACTTCTTTTAGCGGAAAATTTTAAAACAGGTAAGATTTTTGTTACTAAAATGTTTGAATCACGAATGAATGAAACATATTCTAGAATCGCAAGATACTATACAGCTTTAGAGTGGAAAGGGTTAATATTATATCGACTTTCCAGTAAAAATCTATAAACCTTCCTATGATTCATTGCAATAATACAATTGGACTTAATTACGCCATGTCATCAGAGGATATCCAAGACAGAATTCTCATGATTTACCGTCGACAGTGCCTCTTATCAACGTGTGTACACTAAGCGCGTACTATTAATTACCCGCATCGTATATACAGTATGTTCCTTTGTTGTGAAGATAGCCGGCTATGATTTACGCTGACACCGTACGTATTAACATTAGATTAAACTAACCACCCTGTATTACGCAAGTTTATGATAATTATATCTGTCTCTTGGTCATTTGCATAGATCGTAATTTAAATTATAAGGGGTTCAATAGACAATTGCGTCATCGCATACACACACATACACCCACACACATATATAAATATATATATATATATATATATGAGCTTATGCTCTTTTATATTTAAATCGAACTGTTGCTATATCTGGACTTCGAGAAGTTTTATTAAAGTCAGAAAAAATTAATTACCCCTTGAATTGACTTTTAATAAATTTGTACAAATTTTTTAACCTTTATATTTCAAATAATTTTCATATGTCGCTTACTTTAAGGTTTTTAAACTGCCTGCACTTTCATACGACTCTAGACAATATATTTATCGATTACGGGAGCTTAATCTTCAATACGATTTTTGACAGGTTGCATTTTTATAAGACTTTTTAAAAGCAAATACGTAACTTTGACACGCTGAATGTTGAACAACTTTCAGATATCCTGTAGCTCAATACGAATTCACAATTTCCTATACAATTTCACACGCCCCAAATTTTAACACATCCTTCTGATACCCTATATTTCAATATCACTTTCGGATACACTGTATTTCGAAATGATTTTTGAACATCCTGAATCAATACAGCCTATGGACACCCTGTAATATAATACGACTTTGGACATCCTGAATTTCAATACAGCCTTTGAATATCCTTTATCACTTCCGGATATCTCGTATTCAACATTACTTTCGGACACACAGTTTTTACTGTGTGTCTAAAGGTCTTTATTTGCGGAGTATATGTTCCATAAATATGCTGCGAATACAAAAACCGTGAATACAGAATGCTCATTTATATTAGATTAGATAGGACACGTGTCTTGTGACAAAATAAATTAAAAAAAAAAAACAAATATTAAGAAAATCTATTAAATTGAAGTTTTTGAACGTTTGGGGAAGTTATTTGAATGGCTTGATGATTTTCTAAATTTGCTTTTGCTTTTGAAATTTTTAAAAAGCTCCTTCAACTCAGACTTACACGCAGCAGTCACATTAGCAACTTGAATCTTAAAAATAAGACTTCGTTCCATATACGGAACAATGTTCATAAAGAAATAGCAAAGATCATTTGCCATTCTTAAACCTTCACTAACTTCCTTTGCTTGTTGAAGCCTATTTTAAAGTTCATTTGACGACATTTACATAGGATATTAGATACCTATTAAAATCCTTTTATTGTTATACATATACTTATTAGACCTGCAAATAATGAAAGTTTAAGCAGCGAATATTGGAAATGGGTCGCATTTTTAGTACGCGAATGAAAGCGTCAATAAGTTTCTTTTACTGTATTGTACCTCAACATGATTTTTGGACACTTTGCATTTAATTACTTTCAAACACCTTGTAATTCAAAGCTACTTTAAATACCCTAAATTATAATGCCATTTTTGGACATCCTGTATTATAAGAAGACTCGTAACAATGACTAAGTATTCTCATTCAGGGCTGAAGTCACGGGGGGTGCCGGCGATGTCCGCAAGAAGTCCTAATCACTGTGCTGCGGAAGCGGAGACTGTTGACGTTTTGATGAATAACTGTTCCTCACGCCGCGCTAATGGGTCGGATCAGAGTGCATTTGCGGAATGCACCAATGTCATTATGCACAAATCAAACGGTAACTTATAAGTACTTCGTCTTTATTTACGTTCATATTAATATTGTCTTGTGAAAACATAACTTCTTTTATGAAAAATATAATGTGTGATATTAATATAAATAGGTTATACTATCAAAATAAATAGGACTGTAGTCCTTGTAAGGCACAACCTTGTTAAGTTCGATAGAAAACACCAGAGACAAATCGCTTTAAACCGGTCTGGTTGAATATATCTATTGAGTATTTAATGGAATCAGGCGTTACCTTGCGGAAGTCCATCCTAAGTAAGAAAAGGACCAATATTTAGCCACTTCCGCACATGCAGTGGTAGTTGTGCAACAAAGTGCACCGCCCGCCAGCCCGCTGATAAATGCGTATGCGGCAAACAATGCGAATCACACAACCGCCACCACAGAGTGAGAGGGGCTCACTCTGTCTTTGGCACTAATCGATGTAACATAACTCCTGAAGATGCCCCGTGGACGGATGAAACGCGTGTCGAGTAATTTGGCGGTGGCGGGTGGCTAAATATTGGTTCTTTTCTTACTTATATCTATTGAGATGGCCTATTTCTTGAAATGGACGTCCAACATCTAAAACAATGGTGATGATACGTGACTTCCTGGAATCACAAAACACAGTATATTGAATATATAAAATGTTATACCTGAGCAATGGTAGATCAGCGCTTAAACTTTGAGTTTCGATCGTAGGTCGCGGATTCGATTCCCGAGATACGATCTTATAAATTCACACTTTGTGAATTGATTGTTCACGCTTAAGTTTCCAGAGGATATCTATACAGCATACATAAGTATATATATAGCATATAACATATAAGATGTATATAGCAGCGTCCTCTGCATACTATACTACCACACAACGATTACTAACCATAGATATATTAGGGAAGGTCTGTACCTTGCAATGAGCATCTGTAGGCCGAAACGACGACAAGTTCTATTTATTTTCAACGACAATTATACACGAAAATTAAAAAAGTATCAAAAAAAATTTCTTCGTAATCAAAGTTATAATTTGATTCCCCTTTGACATATTAAACGATCAACGATAAAGTATTAAGCAAAAACTTAATGCAAAGTTAGGAATTGATCGTTAGAACTTAAGTTTTTTTTATTTCTAAATCTTATATATTTCCTTTTTTCATTTATATGTATACATTTAGGATTAATAAAAGTCACTATTTGTGAAGTAAAATAATTCTAGAAAACGACAATTTGAATTCGTAATTAGAATATATATAAAACCTCTAATATTCCAAACACACTCTGATATAAAAACAGGCCACAAAAAGTCAGACGGTTTTTTTCTCTTCATAAATACTTTCATAACATTCGAAGATATAATCGGCTTACCATGTATATAAAAAGACAGATATTATACGCAATAAAATATACGATAACAAAGTAATAACTTCTATATATAAAAGTTATATATATATATAGATATAGATACGTTCTTAATATATTATTATGTTGTAAATTATATAAAATTTAAATATCTTACTAACCTATAAGTTAGATTGTAATTTCTGTTGAGAATCTAATCAAAAGTAGATACACCATGTAAAAAAATACACAATTAACGGGTGGTAAATAACACGTATTTGTTCCTGTTTTATGGTGAGGAAAATGATTGTATTCACACATATACAAAGAGTATTTACAAAAAACACAATAATAACGGCAGTGATCAGATCGCTAATGGCGTTCAAATTCAAATCGTCGTTCGAATTAAGAACGCGCATGAATGATTTTTTATAAAAGTATTATGGCTTTAGTGGCCAGCAATAAAGAACGTGAATGCTATAATATAAATAAAAACAGACATCAAATTTTTTTTGTTTATTTTTTCGCAATTTCTATGTAATCATTTTGATTATGTTTTAATTAAATACAAACAAAAAATAATCAATTTAAGATTTTCAATTATAAAGATTAAAAAACAAATTGTATTTTGCAAACATTATAATGAAGTTGAAGTAAAAGATGAAATAATATCATCAATTTCTTATACAGACAATCAAAAACAACTTCAAAAGTTAATCCTCGTTGATAACGAGACGGCGTGTCGGCAAATTCAATTCACAAACAAGTTAGTGGGTCGTTAAAATTCTTCAGTTGTAATAAGTCGAGTCCGAGACACCGTTGGAGGTCGTAGGAATTAGACCGTACTTTTCTAAAACTATATTGAATTATTTCTCCTATTTTTACAAAATTATGGATGTTTAATTTAATTGTTAAATTTACTTTAGTTCGTAAAGCGCCATCTACTGAGAAATGGCAAGAAACTCAGGGGAATTTTTTTTATACATATATATACTTATGATATTAAGAAGAATTAGAGATATCTAGAATGCGTTCTTGCTGCAGGAATTCGAAAGTTTGCCTCGGACAACAGATCCGAACAGTTAACATGGCCAGCAAAAATATTTTTAAGTTAATAAACTAATCGAATCTACGAAATTTACACAAAGCAAATGGTGATCAAAACAATGACGAATGTGTTTTTTATATTTATGACGTCACAAAAATTTTTTTTACGTTTACAGATACATTAACTTAATTTTAAGTTAAATATTGATTGGTGTGTGTAGAAGCCTTAAACAGGTATAGCTCATTTGTCACCAAGCTTTTATATCTACATACTTCTGTATAAAGTGATCACTCTAAAATATGTTACGTAAATTTTATTTATTGGAATGCGATGGGTCAATAACTTCTGGCAGTATAAAGTTTTCATGGACACATTAAACAGTAAATAATTTTTAATGTAATCAGGCGTTACCTTACGGAAGTCCATCCTAAGTAAGAAAAGGACCAATATTCAGCCACTTCCGCACATGCAGTAGTAGTCGTGCAACAAAGTTGAGTTATGTTACACCGATTAGTGCCAAACAAACCAAACTCTGTGTTTGGCACTAATCGGTGTAACATATCTCCTGAAGATGTCCCGTGGAGGGGTGAAACACATGTTGAGTGATTTGGCGGTGGCAGTTGTGTGATTGGATTGTTTGCCGCATACGCATTTATCAGCGGGCTGGCGGGCGGTGCACTTTGTTGTGCGGAAGTGGCTAAATATTGGTTATTTTCTTACTTAGTAAATAATCTCACTACGTATTAATCCGATTTTTTAAAATGATTTTTCTTACTAAAATATCATTAGGTTATTATTGCAATGAACTTATTTGCTATGACTCCTAATTATTACTGTCTGTTGTGCAGAATGCACTGGATCATTGATCTCAGTTTAGTAATGTTTTAGTTTTGTTATATTATTGTTTGACTTAGACTCATTATTAAATCTTCTTAGTCAGATAGTTTTAAGGTGACAATTGTAATTAATTTTATATTTCTATGTTTGTAATTTCTAACTGCCTTTTCTTAATAAAATTACCAAATCAACAAGTGTTAAATTATACCTTTACCCTTTTGAAGCTTTTACATTTTTATATAAACAATCACCCGGTATATTATGATGCCGGTATATTTAAAATTTTGAATTCAAAATCATGTATGCTTTCACCTCAGGATAGATAAAACGACTGAACCATTAACTAATTTAGTATAGTTATTTAAAACACTACAACGGACTAGTTTTAAGTAAAACATGTTATGAAAACTATCGTCTACCTATATTTAATATGCAGAAATATTCACGAGAGCTCGTTCGGCAACAGTCTATGCTATAATGGATGCCTAAATAATTTAATTGTAATAGTTCAAGCATGCACAACATAGAACCAACTTAATAAAGCCTGAAATAACTATATTAAGTTATGGGCCTCCACCAAATATCACTACATTGACCAATCTTGCGCTGTTAAAATACAAAATAAAAGAATAATTATGTGGTTCATTACCTTGCAACACTCAATTGATATCAACATATAAAACCATGCAATGCGACAGTTCACAGAATTTCGTGTAAATTATTATTCAAGTTTTTCACTCGTCCACCGCTGGGCATACGCTTAAACATTTCCAGTAAGACCAGTTGGATCTTGCTTACATCTAGAATATATTTTCACAATATAAACAAACAAGTATGTATGTGTATATACAGCAGTATTGTGTGTTACGATCGCGGTACGCGGGCCGAATTGGACTGACGGTCAGCATATTGCGTTATGACTCTTCTTCTTTCCGCACTACCATCATAAGACCGATACACGAACACGATACTTCTCTTTGGCACAATCGTTAGGGCATACGAATATCCAGTATTACTAACAATAGTTTCCTCTGATCGAACACAAGTTTAATACTGATGATTTCAGTACAATACAAATATAAAACCCACGCGTTGCTGTGTCAACAAAAAGGCAGTTTTGATACCACAAACATAAGCTAATAAAAAAAATTAAAAAACCTTCCGGACGATTTATCTAACAATTTACCAAATTTTCAAACCGAACTAGGACGACGTGGTAGACACGAACCGGATGATACACGTGATCACCAGGAAGGTAACTTCACAATGCTGAAACATGTAATATGTTCAATGTATATCTAAAAGTAGTAATAGGTGAATTTTATATTATGTACACACTTAACTGCCCTTTCTTTTATCTCATCTCTATCCAAAGTTTGTCTTTTGTACCACCTTTGCATAAATTTGTTTAATTTTTTAGTCATTACCTATATTCCTAACAATTTCTTTTAGATGTTTTTTTGTAAAAAGCATTAAAATATATTACATATAAAAATATTGTAAAACGAACGTATGTGTTACTATCATTAGAGAATCACATCTAACAGAAGTTTATTAACCATAAACAGTACCCAGAGAATAACAATTTGCGATATCCATCATAATGTAAATAAGTAAACTGGGTAGGGTGACGTAAAATAATTGTTTTTGAGGACAGTCTGTTTTTACAAGAGTAATAGACATTCGATTGACATGTGTTTATTTGTTTGGACGTCCCGAGGAATTCAATTCGTTGTGTTCGTTGGATAGCTCTAGAAATATCACACAGAGATCCGCACAGATTACTAACCTATGAACAACCATCGTTCCAAAAACTGCCTGTTCGCTATTGGTCCACCATCTATCTTAACCCATATGTTCTAACTCCATTAATTATAGCAATTTTAAATTTATACCTCATGTCGAGAAACTGGGAATAAAATCAAGCACATTTTTCTCATTTCCAATCTGATAACTTTACATGTGATAAACCCAGTCGAGGAGGAATACCTTGAAGAAAGTTACGTAAACGAAGTTTAGAATGGAAGCTTTTCACACTCTACCACCACGTCGTTTTAGCCTATAGACGCCCACTGCAAGGTATAGGCCTCCCCCAAAGATATCTATGGGGTGATATACCATAATCGCCTCGCTTTTCAAGCATGTTGGCGGTCGAAATATGTGATGCTATGGTACGTAGAGAACGCTGATGCCCATCCTTTAGAAACTTGATCTTCAGTTGCGGAAACTGATGTAGTTAATGCACATAATGTAAATTATATATAAACTGCGTCCAGGAAATCGACCCCGTGACCTACGATCGCAAGTCACAATACTTACTGATGAGCTACTACGGCACATCGTTTTACCACCTCAAGGCTACGGAATCTATTAATGTCAATAACTCAACAGTGTAGATAAAGACTGAGAAATTAAATCTCATTAGCGTATATCAACAAAAATAAAGACATTTTTGTCCACTTATTTCTGCTGTGGAAACTTCGTAGTGAAATATATGATTTTAAGCTGTTTCGAGACGTAATTATTATGTTTCGTTTCAAGGTGAGTGTCGTAGATAAATAAATAAATTTATTCACAAAATGTAAAACGAAAAAAAAATATCTAAAATGATTATCCGTTAAAATTACAATTCACTGTCACCGTACAAATGGGACGTAAAACCCGATATAACATCATCTCAAATTTAATGTAGAAGTGGAGATGGCTTTATTTAATGCCTATATGAATGTTTTATTAGTGTTTCATTTGTATTATCGACTTTATGTTGCCAGGGTTATATACTCGCAACCCTCAACTATAACGTGGGTAGTCAGTAGTTTTAAATTTATTTGCTAGTTTAATAATGCTACCAACATTTTGCTTTTTTAACATACAAATTTATATTCCCATGCTTATATTTTTAAGCTTTTTAATATAAATATTTATTTGTTTACATACAATATATTTATAAGTAACTTAACTGATATAATATGATCGCTGTTAGCAAAGGTTACCATACTAAAACATACAGGATGATAAGTTATAAGTGTAAGATCTAAAGGTACGAATGTATAAGTCATTATCATCATCTTATCAGGTGATAGAAGTCCATTGCAAGGCATAAGCCCGCCCCAATGATCACCAAGATGATCGGTCTTGCACTGCCATCATCCATCAACTTCCCGCGACCTTGTCCACGTCCACCAGCTGGTGAACCACATTTATCTGTTAGGTAACATTATATATATCGCCAGTCCAGCTATTAGGAGATCTACCCTCGCCGCAATATAATATAAAAATAAAAAAAAAATAAAAAGAAGTAAGGAAAAGCGTTCTCAAAGATTCGGATTCCAAAAAATTAAAATTAATTATTGCATTAATAAATTTAGCTACATATAGTATTTAAATATTTGGGTATTAAGAAGTATGATATACAGGATGATCTTTAATTCATGTAAAAGCTTTGAATGTGTAAATATATAGCTCATTTGTCAGTAAAACCTTTACACATATTTCTAAAAATCCTATACATTATTATCACTCGGAAATATGTAATATTAATTATATTTTTCTATTGTAATGCGAGAGCCCAATAACTTCTGTCATGTCTGCAGAGACGGATAGTAAATATTTAAATTTAAAATACAGTTATCAGAATTATCTTCATCACTTTTTATTGCCATATATAGCCATTACTATTTTTTAAACCATTGAGTTTTGAATAGAGTGTAACAGATATTTATTGACAACATTGAGCCCCTTTAAAACTTTTAAACTCAACCAATCATCCTGTATTACAAGTTTATTCCTTTTTTTCTTTAGTCTAAAAGGCTATTATTATTCGAATTGTCAATCAACATAATGTCCGCATTGTTGTCCCGAAACTACCACCAGCTCGAAAGGCAGTTCTGCTGAGAAGGAACGGTGAGAAATTCAACAGTAGCTCTTTACAAATATAGTTTCATATATTAGAGGTAACGTGTTAACTGGCTGGCTAGTTTTTCAAAACGAAATAATGAAAGAAAAATAATATGCAATTAAAAAGTCATTAAAATAAATATGAAAGTAAATCTTTTTATATGCGGAACCCTAATACGACAACAGCCTATCATTCTATAATCTACCAGCTTCTATAGGCGCTATTTATGATTTGATCTTCTTTCGGATCCATTATGTTGAAAATTACTTGTGAAAGTCGATCCACCGTAAATGGAGGGATCCCTTCTCTTGATTGAACCTTGTGGTCATGTCGAACTAATATTCAATATGTTTAAAATCTGATTGGTTTCGTTTTCATATACCATGTATATAAACAAATTATTGCATGAATTTTCATTTTGTATGTTGTTATTTATTTAGTTATTACATAGGATTACTAGGTATTGTAAGATTATTATTAATAGTACAAATGTTATATATCATGGATGCACAGACCGCGGCTCGCCGGTCGAATACTGTTGGCCCGCCGACAGCAAAAATAATACTCTCGTACATTCGAAAAATATTGAATTCTATTCCAGAATAAAACAAAAAAAAATTAATTACCTATACTTCTGGCGGCCGGCCCGCCATCAGTTCATTATTTGCCCGTGTGGCCCCTAGTCTTAATAAATCTGTGCAACCATGTTATATATAAATGAGAATTATTTACAATTTTTAATTTTAAGGTTAGAAAAAGTTCATCCACGTCTTTATATTTATTTATGTACTCTACTAGTGATAAGTAACAAAAATATGTAAAATAATTTTGAAATAACAAATGAAGGAATTATTTTTTTAAACGGTTTTATTTAGTTCGACCCGTACGGAATTTATTTGTTTATTTATTTGATACAAAATACAAAATGGCGATACAAAATGGCGGATTACGTATTTTTCCTTAACCCATTCAATATGGGTATCAAGGAAAAATATGTAATCCGCCATTTTGTTTCGGCGGCCATCTTAGATTTATAATGTTATTGATTTTATTATATTGTATTGTCATCTAAATTAAATGTGTGTACCAAATTTCAGATCAATCTGACAACGGGAAGGTGCTTAAATTTCAATTTCTAATTTTGACCCAAATAAATTCCGTACGGGTCGAACTAAATAAAACCGTTTAAAAACTGCTCTTGAGATGTCACAATTAAAAAACCATAAGTCTGTACACCTTGCCGGCTAAACATTGGCTATTTATTGTGTGACAATCATTGTACTCTTTTGTTTATTATTATGTTAATATTTAAATTTATCCTAGAATGTACAATAAAGAATAGTAAATAAACAAAAACAGCATAAAATATAAATATCCCTAAGCACCAATTAACAAAAATTAATCATTTATAATCCAAGCCTTAATTTTTAATTGCTCTCATATTTCCAAATTAATATCAGTCGTTACTCTCGCTAACTTAGATCGGGGGTCGGCAACCTGACCCACGGGTCACCTAGTGACTCACTTTATAATTTGATGTGACCCATTTTATTTCGGAATATAATACATCGTGTATAAAATTAAATTTTAATACTAAAATATCTCTGAACAGAACATTACTTTAATTCGTCGTCTTGTCAGTCTCCGTTACCATTTTGTTCCAAGGCTTTTCTGTTTTCGGAAGGTTTTATGGAGCCGTGAATTATGTAACTATCCTCTAACCCTTTTACCTTATACACGTAGAAGACAAAAATTAATTATAATCTGCAGCAAAAAATGATTTTTAATGTCTAGCTTAAGTCATCCTTCCGCGGATTAACCTTTAACGAAATAATTATAAAACAGGTAATTTTTTAGACTTATTAACACATTCGGTGCTCGTCCCTCGGATCCGAGTAAGGTTTGTCCATTATGGAAGTGCCTACCACTCGGACCCGAGCGTATGTCACGTTCATTTTGTGGCCTATGTGCCAACAGTGGACGTGGTACAGCTGAAAGGATGATAGTAACGATGATCAGGATTCAGTTATAATTTTCTTAGTAGTAACGGTTCCTAAGTTTCTATATATTAATATTATTAAGGGAATTTTGTGTTCTTCAAGGTTTTACATTTCAACACCCTGCAGTAAAACTTATCTACTAAACATTATGCGTTCGTGTATTACCTTTTACCATGAAATGAAAAAGCGAGAAAGGATTGAACCAGTGTTACAATGAGCGTACCGAAAAGCTGATTTAGTTTTATAGCAAACCAAAGAGGCAGTGTTTATTACCAACGTAACTGCGTTTCTCCCCCAGATTTATACCTTTCACCGCAACCTTTGTATCGCGAACCATAAATAAGGTTCTTACCCGTGGAAAGTATTAATTACCTTCCTTCCTTTTATATCCTTAATGGCTTTGTTAACCGGATACGTCTTATCGGGCTTAGTCTAGCGACTGATAGATATCTTTAACAGTCCGACTTCTTAACGCCTCTTACTAAACGTTAAAAATATTTCATTTTTATAAATTCCATTTACAATTAAAAAACACACGTACTAGTAATTTAAGCTACCTATTTTATATTCCAGGAGTAAATGTTCTGGATGCTTAGGATACCTTACCTCCAGGGAGACAAAGATTTCCTCCTCATTAAGAACCCCTCTATGCAATATGCTGGCGAGCTATGTTACTCTAGATATACCAGAGTATGCTTTGTTAATGCTTCTGCCAAAATCCTCGTGGTATTAGCACGATGGCTAGAGACAACATCAATCCATCGTCCGATAAAGACTTGCTGAAGTTAATAAGAGATGTGGGCGCCATAGCGCAAGATCAAGGCTCGCCTATGCGCTGACGGCATCGTATCGAAGCGGCACCTTTAGCTAGTTCCATTCGGCTGACTATTTAATACCACGACGGTCTCACAGAAGAAGGCCCCAGCTCTCTACGCTAATGACCTGCCTAGACATCACCGACTCGACTACAGGCAATGAAAGGTGCTGTCTTCTAGGATTCGCCGCTCAGAATGCCACACTAAGCACTCCGCGAACTCCGATGAAAGAATTCGCCATTGCTTCCTATTCTACACAGGTACTCGCTGAGACAGCTTTGACCATTACCTGTATAATCCTGAAGGTGAGCCTTCTGTCTTTTCTAAACCACCTTTTTACCTTTTAAACTACACCTTTTTTGGTTTCGCCAAAGAAATTTTTTGCAAATGGGGCAAAGGCAGGGTTATAAGTGATTCCTACCAACTAACACCTCTTCGATGGTCGCCCTCTGTGGTATATATGGGACTCTATAGGAACCTTTTCACTATTGCCCACAGTTACTCGCGCTGTGCTACTCTGGAAAGCCCGTCTCCGGGTATGGGTTGTTCATGATACCTCTGAAACCTGGTAATCCGGCTGGTAAACCTGAATAAACCCGAATAAATCCTGGTAAATCGGCTCTGTGTTTGGCACTAATCGGTGTAACATGACTCCTGAAGATGCCCCGTGGAGGGATGAAACACGTGTTGAGTAATTTGGTGGTGGCGGTTGTGTGATTCGCATTGTTTACCGCATACGCATTTATCAGCGGGCTGGCGGGCGATGCATTTCATTGCACGACTACCACTGCATGTGCGGAAGTGGCTAAATATTGGTCCTTTTCTTACCTGGTAACACAGTTTGATATCGCGTTGATTCTTTACCAAACTACCTAAACTAACTTTTAAAGACTTACCCTCCGAATGATTAAAATTAAACTTGTACCAACAAGTAATTCCGTTTAGAAGAAAACGCAACTGTCATAGGTCTGGAGTGTCTCGAGTGGCGCTCGAAGCGGCTCGTACAATGGTGGATTTATAAAGGCGGGCGCACACCGCGGTTCCAGCACGGTAATCAGTTAGTGGGGCGGCGTGTCGCAGAGTGTCGGACGCAGTGTCGAGTGTCGACCGCAAGCGACGAGTGCTCTCGACGCGAGGGTACTCGAACATCTGTCGCGTGCGAGGGCCTGGCGTTAAGCTCTGGGTACGTGCGTCGGGACGTAATTACAGGCGTTTCTGTATTTTTCGGCATCAACGCCAGTCTATCAGGACTTTGTGTCCACCTGTATATTTGCTACTACACCGTCATAACTAAAGTCATCAACAAAATCATGTACAAAGTGTATAACAACACATTTATTTGATAAGATATTATAAGTCAATAGAAAAAAAAATTGGATTTATTTCATATTTTTAGACAATAAAAAATTGTAAATTTTCACATATGGCCGGCTTTTCTAAGCTGATCAGCGTTCCAGGACGGTGTTAGTTTACTGCTTATAATGTTAAAATAGTCTTGAATAAAGATATTTTAAATTAAGATGTTTGAAATATTGATCGTCATTTATGTGTTTCTAGAAATGTCCTCAAACACATACGATATTCAGTTCTTCTCTTATATCAAATTAAATATATCTTGCATTCATCATATCAGCCCATAGACGCGTTCTGGAAGGCATAGACTTTCCCCAAAGATGAATGATGTCGCCAAGAAATATATATATATATATATATAAATATCGCGAACCAGCTTACTAAGTGTGCTATAAGAATATCCTCCAAAGACTTTACTTATAATTCTTATAACTTATAAACACTGATCCACATTTTTTGGAAACTTGTTTGTAAAAAGTGGCATTCACATAGAAATAATTCACTAAAATTATATTAGACTGTACCCCGAGAATCAAACCGACCAACGATCGCAAGTCATATGAGAACATTAAACATTCCAGAAGTCAATGGCAGCGAACTTAAAGTATAACAGCTTAAGGCATCGATGCGGCATCTCGAGGATGGAGGGAGATTATCTTGCGTGATAATTTCATATTTATATAGTGTTTTCTTTTTAAAATCGCTTAAATAAATTTAAAGACACTATTAATAATGATATTCTAAAAGAGAACAAACATAACTAGTATAAAAATCAATGACTATAGCATGAGTCAGCAAAAACAAGATACATTACGATTAAATATAATTATTATGAATCGAGTACTAAAGTGTTCACAGGCGAAATTATAGGAGGGCGGAAGTATGGAGCGCCGATCCGCGTTCATATGGACAAACAAGTAACTAGATGAGAACGCACATGCTTTGACCACAACAAATAGACGTAACAATTGTTTAGAATTGATTATATTTTTTTTTATCTTAATCTAATATATAAAATTCTCGTGTCACGGTGTTCGAACTTGAACTCCTCTGAAACGGCTTGACTGATTTTTACCAAATTTAATATGCGTATTCAGTAGGTCTGAGAATCGGCTACTATCTATTTTCCCCTAAGTGATAAATGTTGTTCACACTTAATTTTTTTTTTAACGAAATTTTTTCTTTTTATTTTTTTATGATACAGCTTACAAGAATACATACAACCATAAATTTTCACCCCTCTACGATCAACCCTTATTTTTTATTTGTAAATTAAAATATCAATGTTTTTTGCAAAACAACGTTTGCGGGATCAGCTAGTAAATTTATAAATGTCAATAATCATCATATCAGCCGTATCTTTATTATGCACTGTGTAACTTATAACTGACATAGGTATTTGCGACCATTTTGTATCTAAACATTAAAATGACACAATTATTTTTTATCTGTGCTTATTCACGGTCAATCTAGTCACTACAAACGCAGTATGTCAGTTTGTGATGGCTTCCACAGAAGCCGCTTCCTTTTCACCAAGAGCTACAGAGAGATAATTCACCTTGATAATGTCATGCCTGTTCAGGCACTAATGTTTTGATACAACTTTTTAACAAATCAAAAAATAAATTCGAAGAAATCCGGTGATTTAATATTCGTAGGGTGTTGAGTAGTTCACATCCGCAAGAATTTGTAAACAATTTGTTTTTTAAATCTATAATTAGTTAAAGAAAACTGTCAACCACGAGCCAGTGGCAGGAAGTCTGGCAGCAGAAGAACGGTCCTTGTGTCAAGCGTTTAGGACGGTTAAAGCCTTGCAGTTAGCATCTATCAGTTGATATGATGATGATATAAAAGAAAAATAATATTAAATTATTAAACATTACAAACTCTATAGCTTCTATGATCCCATTGCGATAGATCGTGTGAATTAACCTCGTTTGTGGCGTGCCTTAAAAGGCGTGAGGAGAGCGTTCGCTTTATTAAACTTACCACAATGCACGTCTAATGTAGGTACATACTCTAAAAGTTAATGCGCACACAAAAGGTATGGTTAGCGGGCGACGCGTGATTGCTCACAAGAGAACGCTGTTTCACAACCGACCTCTATACGGGCATCCACGAATGGTCACCGACTGTCACTCTTAGAACAATTGAACCATTCTTTATTTAACCATAACATTCATCTAGTTTATCTACGTATATTTACTCTTAATCTTGTGATTTTACTATCCATTCACTTAAAATATTAGATCTGATTAGGTAATTTAAAGTAATTAATTGTAGTTTCATGCCAATTCGTATTCAAACATCTTAACCTTGAACATTTACCGAAATAGAATATATTATAATATTCCTTTTAACATAAAACGAGAGTTCCAAACTCGCCTTTATCTAAGAGAGCCGAAACTAAACAAAGATAGATTATTTTCATAGATTGATTTTTAAGCAATGTCACTAATATTCTTAAAACAATACTTAATGCGATTCATTATTTTACTGTACATGACAACGCAATACTATGAAGCACAAAGTACACTTTATGTGTATTACAAGTCTTTTCACGAATGTACATGAATATATGAAGCCATCTCCAAACCTATAAAATATTACATCTACAGTAATATTATTAATGGTTACTATTTTCTCAATTTTAATTGTAAGTATGAATTTCTTTTTCTTTGATTTGTACCCCTTGTTTTTTGCCTTATTCACCCAAAACCTTCCTACGATTCCTGAAATATGATCTTTCCATCTTTTTTATGGCAGCTTTTCGTTTGCCAATTGGAACTTTTCATTTCGTCCTCAACAGAATCCCCGTTTTACTTTTACAGCGCGACATTATCAGACCATTGCGACTTTGATCTTAGAATATGGGTGAGAGCGTCGTAAACATTTATTAGTAATGTGTCTTATATCTAGGCATCTGTTTTTGACAAACATACATACACCTAAGAACGGCCCTGACACTATATACGTGAATAAAAAAAGTCCTTGCCATAGGAATTTTATTACACTAATAATAACTATATTGCATGTGTTATCATCTTAATACATCACACTTTAGAAACTTCATGTCTCTCATCACCATCCAAACGTTGTCTAGTAGAGATCCCCTGGAGAGATAAGACCACCTCATGTACCTCTATATGAACTGTTTCTATTTTTTAGTTATTTTTCATGGTGTGCAAAAAAGTGTAAATGAAATATATAAATAACCTTTTCTAAAGTACCATTATTGCATTAGACCACATCTACACGAATCAAAAACCATCTCTTTTAAATGCCGGTGTGATTTAGGTAAGATCGGTATTCGATGAAAGTACATCGCATTACAAATAATACAAAAAGAAAATGCCTGTAAATTACAACGTTAGTTACAAATACCCCGGTGCATAAAGATCAAATGAAATCAAAATGAAAATACATAGTTATTATGCTATAGAAGTATTTAAAGTTCTTCTAAAATCGTCAAAAGATGGCCACGACTTTAAAAGGTAAAAAGTTAAAATGGTCAGCTTTAACTTGACTTTACGTTAGATGACAAAATCACAAGAAAATATTACGAAACACAATACAAAAAATTTCCAAACAGTTTCCGATTTACCGTTTCGTTACGCATCGAAAAGTTTTTTACTTCGAATTATAAACCTACGGAGGATCGGTACAACCGGCGCTCGAGTCCGTCAAACCATAAGGCGCCTCGCTCCCCAAAAATCCATTCATCTTAATTCACTTACTACCCCATTCTAAATGCCAACTTGAAAACCGAACACGTTCCCTTATTGCACCCAAATCACGACCTCACGCGGGCAACGAGACGAACACAACCGTCATCAGCGCCCTCTCTGATTGAATAGTTTTACAACAAGAACCCAACGCTGAAAATTACTAACATTTCAAAAAAATCCTGAACTGTATATAGAATTTATATTATATAACATAGAGATGATAGTCCAGTGGTAGAGGACTGAAACGATCGCATGTCGCAGGTTCAACTCCCGGGACATGGTGTTATATAATTCACACTTTGCATTAATTAAATAGAATTGCCACTGCTCGCAAGTTTCCATGGAATGGACAGCAGGGACCTGCGTACCATAATACAACACTGCGATCGCCAACCCGCCTGCCAAACGTGGCGATTATGGTATATCCCCCGCGTTTACCAACTAAAAAGAAAATAAAACTTTAAATTTACGATTATAATTTAGATCGTAGCGGTTGAATTAGAATGGATCTGAAAGTGCTATGAAAATGTAAGGTGCAATTATCATTTAAAACTCCTGCGTATTAGCAAGTCAGGTATTTTTTTTCTATGTTGGTACAACTGCCTATAACATTTGCCACCAAACAACCATTTCTAAAGATGTTTCGTGTCTCAAAAGCGTCAAGTCTCGATAGGTGCCATAATCGCAATTTTTTTCGAAAAAAAGAAGCCTTTTTGTAGCCACCTTATTTGCCTGATTAGGCCCCGTGCTACTTCTGACTATTCAGCAAACTTAAAATTCCAATGCGGGGACGGTATGATTTTGATATTTTTGAGGTCTTAAAGGCTTTACTGAAAAAAGACTATTCAGACTATTTTAAGGACTGGAAAAATCGTAGGAAAAAGTGCGTTTTATCTGACAGGAAATACTTTGAAAGGAATAAAATTGATTTGAAAAAATAAATAAAGGATTTACATTTTATGAACAAACACACGTATTTAATCACAATGTTTTAATTAAACAAATAATAATATAATTTAATAAAAATTAGTCAGAACATTAACACGGATTAATTAAACAACAAAAGCGTGCTAATGGAAACACGTAAATTAAATTATTTTTTGTGTAAATTATAACAATTATTATAACATTTTTACTAAAGTATTGCATGTCTAAAAAAAATTTTATACGTAAGATATTAAAGAGGTTCTATTTATATATTTTCTCTATTAGACAGCGAGGACCTAATAACTTTTGACAGCATAGGCTCTCTTCAGAAGGTTAGGAAGGTATATTTTATTAGCAGCAATTACATTTTTATAGTAAAATATATCATCCATTATATTTAAGAGATAGAATGAAAAACAGTTCAATTGTCTCTAATACATTTAATAGTATAATTAACACTTTGATAAATATAGGTCTATTAGAACAAAAGCCTTTTTTCCCAACAAATATAGATATCATTGTAATGTTATATCAACAAGAGGATCAACATATAACATAGCCACAGATATAATTAGTTTATTAGTAATAATATTTCACGAAAGCCACCTTTTATATTTAGCGGAAATTTTACGATTTAACACCTCTGGATTATATATGTTTTTGTCAATGACCCAAATGTACTAATTGTGTGTCAAGTAACAGCGAGCGTGAGGTTTCCGAGGTAGTCTTTGAGCTAAGTTACGTAAACGAGGTTTAAACTAAGCGCCTCCTGCATTCTGTTTCCTCAAGTCCGCAGATTCTTTAAATGCCGAAAAGACTGTAGTCTAGATCCAGACCAAAAAATAAGAATTCTCTTTAATAGGACTATATTTAAGTTACAGTTTATCCAAATTCAATTTACAACTTTGAAACTCAATATGCTTTTTGTGATCAAAAGAATGTGAAAAAAATGAGACACAATAGCCAAATATGATGGATGTTTTCGGAAAAATTCTTCGTCTGTCTAATATCTTTTTCATAATTCCCAAACATACGCAAACATACATTAGATGTAACAAGGTTCCTTAATTGAATATTGATTTATTAGATGTATAAATATCAATATATTTCCACGTATATCTATTGTGGTGAAACAAGCTCTTCTACTTGAACACGCTGTCTTTTCGAATTATACAAAGGATTTCTAAACGCAGTTCTTACGCCAGTGGTGGTCATCACCGAATCCCTTCTAGTTAAGGAAACAACACTATCACTTCTTCTTTGGATTCTCGAGAAAATACCAGGTAATCGTCCTGTAAATGGAATACCTGACACTGGCATTTTGTAGTAATATACGTGTAATGCTGCAAATACAAAAACTACAACGAAGAACACTGATATGAAAATTTTTATACCCATTCCAGATTTAGACATGGGACTACCACTTAGCTGCAGATATTTCTCCCCCCGTATCCAATGTCCTTGTATGCTATAACCAACTGCATTAATTACTTCCGCACTTGTTCCCTGATACTCTTCTTTATCAACGATTACCAATTGTACTCTATTACCTGGCAGTCTTCCAATATGATATTCTATAACATCACTTCCATAAGTTTCTGCAGTTTGATTTACTAATTTCTTAAATTCTTCCATATTAAAACTTTCAGAAATATTAAAAACAATATAACCGCCGCAAATATCACAACAATGTCCAAACGGTTTCACAGGATGAACACAAGAAATCGCTGAACATATTTTCGATGAGCAATCGATTGTTAAAACATTATTTTGGCAAGCACAACCTGAAATCGATTGACAAGTTTTATCTTGAAACGATACTCCGAGTCCGCCGAACGAATTAAATACTAAATTAATTCCGTCATTGAATCCAGACGCCATGTACAAGTATAACATATGTGTACTTGTTATATGGCGATCACCGATATAGATATCCCGTATAGATTGTGTAGATTTAGGTAGAATTACAGTTGACTGAAATCTTTTCGGAAATATCACTGTGTCGTCAAAACAAGGAATCTTTTCAGCATCCGGTGTGGCTTTATTAAACCTTGATGAACTCCAAACTCCCGCTTGCAACCATGATTTAGGCTTTTCCGTATAATAAACGTTTTCTTCCTTACAACTTGTATCATTTTTATCTGCGCCTAAAATTATTGTTCCATCTATAATAAATTCGCCGTCAACTGGCAAAACTAATGAATTCACATCAGTTTCATGTTCAATTTTAACAGAACCCGAAATAGATTGAGGAAATATAATTGTTTGCTTCGAGCATAGTAGCTCTTTGCTTTTAAAATTACTTGGTAGATTTAAAACTGTGTCGGGTACCCACTTGACTGTACCCTGCGATGAGTAAGTAATAAATAATGTAAATAAATAAAATGTGAGAAACATCGCGAGGTTTTTTGATATCGTTGTGATCCAATGTATGTTGTTTAACGAATGCCAGAGGATGGGACGTAATTGGATAGTGAATGATCTCTGGTCGTTTATCAGTGTACTGTTTTATGTCAGTGATATGCGTTATCTACAACGTGAGTGCGTGCATTCATGCTTATAAACATAGTCAATTTCATAAAAAAACAAGTTGAAATTTAAAAAAAATATTGAAACAGTTACGTTTGAAAGGATTATTTTCTCTAACGGAACGTAAATACAGAAAAATAGAAGGATAATCCACGGCTTTGACTAGGGCAGATCCTTGAGGATTACTCCCATCTTGAGATGGCAATAAAAGTCGGCTAAACCGCGAACGTTATAACCTGATATTACATGTTACTTATGATTTATCGCAGAGCAACGCCACTAGGTGGCTAAGCGCAAACCATTAATGAGTTTCAGAGGGGTGGAAATTTAATAAGAGACTGCACCCGCGCCAAGGAGCGTAGTTATGCAAATTTTATTGCTGGTGAAGCCTCCGAAGTGAACATACGGGAAGATATCTTGATGGAGGTATTTACGTTTTAATTAAAAACTCAACTAAAGTTACCAAAATCTATATTTAATGGAATCAGGCGTTACCTTGCCTAGACTCAGTGTTTGGCACTAATCGGTGTAACATAGCTCCTGAAGATGCCCCGTGGAGAGGTGAAACACGTGTTGAGTGATTTGACGGTGGCAGTTGTGTGATTTGCATCGTTTGCCGCATACGCATTTATCAGCGGGCTGGCGAGCGGTGCACTTTGTTGCACAACTACTACTGCATGTGCGGAAGTGGCTAAATATTGGCCCTTTTCTTACCAAAATCTATTACAACAACATATTTTTTTATCGTCATGTACTATTGCTTGTCCAGAATCACAAAAGATGTATCGCTAATCACCGCTTGAAGCATGTATGCTGTGAAAAGGTAGATGTCGTGATTAACAAGACGCACACGAGATATAAAAGAACAAATGTCTTGACGTTTGCCTACCTCCCTCATCCTGCTACTAATATACTTCGAAAGGTAACTAGCAATATACTAAATTAATCGAAATCTACTAAATTTAAATTTAGAAACTTCCGTCTTCTACCTTTAGAAAGGCGTTACGAGAATCCGATTAGAAATAAGTATAATATACAAGACTACTCGCTATTTATCCTTCTGTTTCCATATTAAGATTGTCTTTAAAGGAATATCTGTAGTAATAAGACCGCCCTAATAAGCGATATATTATTACATCTGACATTTCTTTCATTGGACATCAACACACATAAATTCACGACACCCATATATAGTTGAAATACTTTTAACTCGCACTGAGTGTTTTGACACTTGTTTGGTTCTACTTTTATATTGCGAACAGCCATGAAACGAAACAAACTACCGCCATCGTTGTTTTCAGCTAGCTCTAACTTGGGAGTCTTCAGACCAAGATTGAACAGGTATCTTCTAGCCAAGCATTTACCATGGTTTACCTCGTAGTCTCTAAATATAAGGCGAGACAAAACTTATCACACAAAGGTACAAGTACTTTTATTGTAAATGATATAAATAACATTAAACTAAAATAAAATGTCTTATAAATAAAAAGCAGTCATAAAACCCGCAGCGGTCACGTACCTAATATCGTCCCGTATGTTCTTTCGACGTTGTAGACTAAGTCATCGTAACAGGTTCACTGAAACGCACAATATGGTAGATGGGTAGATAACGGGACCCAGTAAGTGTTCGGCTTTTACGGTTTGCCGGCGTGAAATTGCAGTAGGGACGATTCGGGACGAAGGGTTGCCCCCAATGGTACACGCACTCGCAACCATGATTACAGGCTTCGTAAATAATTAACTAACCCGAATACAGCCTTAATTAATAGCGCTTGATTCTTGAGTTACAGCTTAGCTATTTACTATTTTGATTTAATACATAATCTTTTCAGTACGTCTATTTAAAAAAATATTTTCATTTTATTACTAACTTACAATGGTTTCAATGACTAATTATGAACGCCATGACAAAAATAACTGAGGAGTCATGATAGAAACTAAAATCATATTGCACTCCGCTTTAATAACATCACCGACGTAGCTCGAAGAATTGCTCTTCTGATGCGCCATTGAGTGGTACACATCGCTCTATGGCTATGCAAGAAGTTTTTCTGCGAGATCGAATCAGAAATGTGGAGATCCGTAGAAGAACCAAGATCACCGACGTAGCTAGAAGAATTGCTCGTCTGAATTGCCAGTAGGTATGGCACATCGCTCTATGGCTATGCTAGAAGTTTTTCTGCGAGATCGAATCAGAAATGTGGAGATCCGCAGAAGAACCAAGATCACCGACGCAGCTCGAAGAATTGCTCGTCTGAAGTGCCAGTGGGTGGTACACATCGCTCTATGGCTATGCTAGAAGTTTTTCTGCGAAATCGAATCAGAAATGGAGAGATCCGCAGAAGAACCAAGATCACCGACGCAGCTCGAAGAATTGCTCGTCTGAAGTGCCAGTGGGTGGTACACATCGCTCTATGGCTATGCTAGAAGTTTTTCTGCGAAATCGAATCAGAAATGGAGAGATCCGCAGAAGAACCAAGATCACCGACGCAGCTCGAAGAATTGCTCGTCTGAAGTGCCAGTGGGTGGTACACATCGCTCTATGGCTATGCTAGAAGTTTTTCTGCGAGATCGAATCAGAAATGTGGAGATCCGCAGAAGAACCAAGATCACCGACGCAGCTCGAAGAATTGCTCGTCTGAAGTGCCAGTGGGTGGTACACATCGCTCTATGGCTATGCTAGAAGTTTTTCTGCGAAATCGAATCAGAAATGGAGAGATCCGCAGAAGAACCAAGATCACCGACGCAGCTCGAAGAATTGCTCGTCTGAAGTGCCAGTGGGTGGTACACATCGCTCTATGGCTATGCTAGAAGTTTTTCTGCGAAATCGAATCAGAAATGGAGAGATCCGCAGAAGAACCAAGATCACCGACGCAGCTCGAAGAATTGCTCGTCTGAAGTGCCAGTGGGTGGTACACATCGCTCTATGGCTATGCTAGAAGTTTTTCTGCGAAATCGAATCAGAAATGGAGAGATCCGCAGAAGAACCAAGATCACCGACGCAGCTCGAAGAATTGCTCGTCTGAAGTGCCAGTGGGTGGTACACATCGCTCTATGGCTATGCTAGAAGTTTTTCTGCGAAATCGAATCAGAAATGGAGAGATCCGCAGAAGAACCAAGATCACCGACGCAGCTCGAAGAATTGCTCGTCTGAAGTGCCAGTGGGTGGTACACATCGCTCTATGGCTATGCTAGAAGTTTTTCTGCGAAATCGAATCAGAAATGGAGAGATCCGCAGAAGAACCAAGATCACCGACGCAGCTCGAAGAATTGCTCGTCTGAAGTGCCAGTGGGTGGTACACATCGCTCTATGGCTATGCTAGAAGTTTTTCTGCGAAATCGAATCAGAAATGGAGAGATCCGCAGAAGAACCAAGATCACCGACGCAGCTCGAAGAATTGCTCGTCTGAAGTGCCAGTGGGTGGTACACATCGCTCTATGGCTATGCTAGAAGTTTTTCTGCGAAATCGAATCAGAAATGGAGAGATCCGCAGAAGAACCAAGATCACCGACGCAGCTCGAAGAATTGCTCGTCTGAAGTGCCAGTGGGTGGTACACATCGCTCTACGGCTATGCTAAAAGTTTTCTGCGAGATCGAATCAGAAATGGGAAGATCCGCAGAAGAACCAAGATCACCGACGTAGCTCATAAAATTGCTCGTTTGAAGTGCTAGCAAGTGGAGTACATCGCTTGTGAAACCATGGTGCCGAAAGGTTCTCAATGCAGCGTGGGTAGGCCCCTCAATAGGTAAACTCACGACATAACTAAGGTCGCAGAAAGAGGTTTGATGCGGACAGCGCAGGATCAGTCATCGGGCCGATCTTTGGGAGAACCAATGCCTTGCAGTGGGCGTGATGATGATTAGAAAGTCATGCTTAGCGAAGGTCCAGCTATCAAGGATATATTTGGGGGAGGTATGCCTTGCAGTGGTTGCATAGGAAAAAGTCGTAAAGATACAAGATTTCTAAACGCGTCTAGATATAAGAAGAGCCCATCACAAATACACAAGAGTGTTTTTTTATGGACACTTTTATACTAACATTTTCATTTCATTTCATTTCCAAGCTTTATTAACAGTTTCAAAATCTTTCACACGACAAAAGATTTTTTTTTGATTTTTAATTCGCTTGTCAAATGTTTTACAAGATAATTTAAATACATTACATGAGAGTATATTATAATATCATACATAGATGCCTATAAAATATTTTATAATTTTATGAACTATACACAAAGACTACACACACCGCCTATCTTCAATTCTAGTGGAAAATAAATTTAAGTATGAATTTAAAATAAAGCTCCAACGTATTTGTACATGAATTCTAATTTTAAAAATGTGATACGTAATATATGCGAATAAGTAACATGAGATAGAACATAAAGATTCAATTTCATTGTTCGTTACTTAAGTCATCATGTTACATGTTGGACCGTGTGTTACATTATTAGAATTAGCAAATTATATAATTTATAAAGCAAGTATAAGCAATAATTCAGTAATCAGGAAAAAATAGCTCGTTTTTAATATGAAAATACTAAAAGTTTCATATGATATTTATCCAGTCTTTTTTTTTAATTCTACGACAGAATACAGAATCTTCTTCATACGACAGAAGCAAGCCTAAATAGCCATTAGCTGAGTTAAATCGAAGATATAAATAGATTATCATCATTTCAGATGCAGGACCTCGTGCTGGGCATAGATCTGGCCCATAGATTTGAGATGTTAAGAGGACCTTGACTCCACTCTAAAACTTTTAGATCCCAGCGGTCATGTATTTTACATGCTATGTGTCTTCTTCGCTAACACTTCTACTTATCATTCCGCTGGCTTTATTAATACTTCTGCTTTTGTTGATTTTGTACTATTATTATTATTAAGCACTTAACAATGATTAACTAAAATATAGTTAGAATATAAATAAGAGTTATTAATAAACAAATTATTAAACAAATAATAATCGAAAATTATAGAACTCTGAAAGGAAGTGAAGCGATGTGTGGAAGGAAAGCATGGAAAGGAATGATAGATATTGTGAAAGAAATTAGAAAAAGAATGAAAGAGTTTGAGAAGGAGGCAAAATGATTTTGTAAGTAAAGCCAGTCCTCCTATGATAGTAATAGAACGAGAGGCCGAGAAAACGAGCATAAATAAAAAGCATTTAGATACACTACCGGCCTAGTATCCATTTGCGACTGGATTTCTATAGTTGATACTTTTTATAATATATTTTCTGTATTAGATATTTATTATCATTTTATGATTAACAAAATAAATATTATTTCTTTCTTTCTCAATTACAATTAACAAAGAACATTATTTTGAAACCACCCTTGACACCTTAGTAGCCATAGTAAAATATATCGTTGAACACAGATGACGTAATGCGCGTCAAATTTAAGAAAAAAGAATCACAATTCTCAAAATAGAGGAATACGACACAAATAGCAGTATGAAATTCCGGAAACATGTCCACATTATCATATATGTTCGACATAATTTTCGTATCACATTTTCCGATAACTACACATACGAATGATTCGATAATACATTATACTGAATGCACAACGCCCACATTGAATGCACTTCTGCCACTAGGACATAAACATTGCTATAGATACGTATGTAAATCCTTTCAAATAATATTGTTTTTTACTTATACACATATATGGTTTCAACAAGATATTGTCAAACCCCACGCAGATGAAGAAACCATGGAACTTCTTTGTGACTTCCATGAACAAAATGATTATCCCCTGGTCTTTTTTGCGGGGATTTCCGGAAGTATACAAAATTAATTCAGTGACCACCTCAGCGCCTAAAGAAAATATTCTTCACGTTTAATGCTATCCCACAATAACTTCTACGGCGAGTGGCACGAAAAACCGAAGCCACATTTTAAGAGAGTGAGATGTGATGGTTAGTATTTAGAGAAGATATTTTTTTAAAAACAAAATCTGCACAAAATTTCTCTGTAACTATTATTTAAAACAGTAACTATTCAAAATACTTCTATTCGAATAAATTTAAATTTTTCGTTCGAATTTTGCTATCGGACACATTAAAAATAGTTTTAGTTATTTCTGTTTAGACAGGCTTTTTTCAAGCTGCAAACAACCATGTGTGAACAGTGCAGATAATATATATATCGTATGGTAGATTCAATTTTTTTTTAAATACAGACAGATAAGAAATCGTAAAACATTTTTAATGATAATACACCTTATATTAAATTACTTCAACTGCAGTATTAAAGTCATTAATTATTGTGATGCTTACATTACTACTAGCCTGTACTATCATTTAATGATTTATACTGAATTTCAGATCCACATTTGATACAATTAGTTCCTAACTTGATCTTGTAGAATCTAATTTACGAGAAGATTATAGAATCAAACAGAGCATCTCTATAATTGAAACTATTTTAAATAAAACTACGTGTTTATTGTTTTATATTCGATATAAATTAGTTGAAATTTAAATAATCTACGAATGTTATTAAAATTATATCTAAGAGTTACAAATCCCACGCAGATATCTGGCACATTTATCAAAAGTTTTAAAATTCCCCGCTGATCTTTATAACAAAGATAACAACTGAAAAGTTTCAGTGCGGAGGAGTCTTCGGGTAGTCCGGGCCAAGTTCGCCCATATAAATGATAATGACATCCTCCATGGAGAGACGTTCTCTGAAAATTGTTTTAATTTAAAGACCAACCCTTAATTAAGTCATTTTCACTTCGTTAAGGTTTTAGTGTCGACTTATATTTTAGTTACTTAGATCATCGGAGAACTTGAAATTGACTATTCTTCTTCATTCTACTATATTTATGAAGAAATCTTTCACTGTTGTCGCTGTCAGGTTATGGAATGAATTACCAGAACCAATATGATACTTTAAATCGCTGTCAGCATTTTAAAAAATAGTACAAGCCTCTTCCATGGCCTATAAAATATATGTATATATAAGTATTTTTGTATATATGTGTGCATTTATAGTAATGTTTTTATTTGTATGTACACCCTTAACTGCCCTCTCCCTTTCTCTCATTTCCATCCAAAGTTTGTCTGATAGAGATCGCCTTGAGCGATATATCGCTTCTTGTACCTCTATATAAATTGTTTTTAATGTTATTATCTACGGTGAACAATAAAGTGTAAATAAATAAAGTTTATTCACATCTGTATAGGCTTTTTTCAACTATACGCTCCCATCCTTCAGAGAAGTAGCTAAAAATGGAGGCCAATAAACATATTTAAAAAATTTTGTATTGTATCAAATGTGACGATCTGAATTGAGGTTAAGAGAGCTCTTGAGTTGTTACTGTCATCCGAAGAAATAATTGTTTTCTCCGTCAACGTTTACATATAATGCGAATGCCAATTATACATACAACGACCACAAAAAATAGATAAATTTATAAATGCGCCCCAATGCTTTCTTTAATAACCGCTAAATAAGATATTTTCATACAAACATTTCTACAGTACTAGAAACAAGCAACAATGATTAAATTTTTATTAAAAAAATTCACAACGAAATACTTGGCTAGCTTCCCGCGCGTTGTACACTTAACAGATAAATAATTTTATGCTCGGTGTTGCCATGTCACGACTCGGCGTAAAATGAATATTAAAAATGCAAATAAATAACCTATTTCAAAGACTCTGTAATATTATTATGGTTTTAAGAAAAAAATACTCGTAAATTATATGTTGTCTATCGTATTATTCTTTTATTTATTTATCTTTGGCGACGAAGGGTTGTCAAGTGGTGAAGTTCTATCGGGGTATATTGTCGGCTCGCCTGTGTTCCACGCTGCCGTCCCAAGCATATACACGACGTGAACACTACACAGCTCTACTCGGGTAGAGCGGTTTAGAACGTGCAAACGACGTCGTACAACCGGAAACCGTCTATCCAGCTTCTGTTTTATTTTTCAATTCAAGAAACCTTCCGCTCCGTGAACTCAGTTCCGATGAAGCTTTAAAAGCCCCCGGACGAACAGCATCAACTTCAACCGAAACCAAGTACCACGAGCAGGTCGACGCGGTGTGAGTAGGTCTTCACTAAGTGAGCTGGCAACAGAATCAAGGTCCCGAGAAATCTTTAGACGCGGGCACCGCCAGACCAGTTATCCTGGCGGTCTTTAGGAAAGGCTTATACCTTGACGTGGGCTTCCATCAGCTGACAAAATATACATAATTATGATTCCTTTAATAATTATTTCTTCATTTATTTGTAATATCACTGCAATATAAGTATAAATTGTTCTATTACCGTACTGCAGTATTTTCCATGACCATTTTTTGTTTTTCTAAAATACTTACGCCCTCTTATGTAACATATATAATTATCTAATGGATTCAGGCGTTATTTTGGGAAAGTCCATCCTAAGTAAGAAAAAGACCAATATATTGCTACTTCCGCCAAAGCAGAAGTAGTCGTGCAATAAAGTGCACCCCTTGCCAGCCCGCTAACTTAATGATTTAACACTTTTACCACTATCTTGAGTGATTTAACGGTGGTAGTTGTGTAATTTGCATTGTTTACCGCATGCGCATTTATCAGCGGACTGGCGGGCGGTGCACTTTATTGCACGACTACTACTGCATAACGGAAGTAGCTATATATTGGTCCTTTTCTTACTTAACATATATAGTTTTCATATCAAGGCGACAGAGTTAAAATCGTGTAGAGTCTAGTTTCGTGTTGCTTCCTTAACAATAATATTGCCCCCTTGTGGAATGTTGGACTTACATTGGGAAACGCTGCCTTATATGTATTATTCATAATTCATTTATTATCAATTATTTGTAGCTTGTTTAATAAATATTCATAGAGCCGCTTTATTACTATTTTTTATCTTTATTCATTTATTAAGATTATATTTAAGGCTAAAACAGCCCGGGCACAATAAACACATGTATTTAAATCTGATTAATTTTATATGAAAATTAAGAAATTTTACATTACGTTTTGTTATTCATGTTCTTAATAAAACTCATGAATAAAACTCACTCAGTAAGAAAAGGACCAGAATAAAATGCTCCACGGGGCATCTTCAGGAGTTATGTTACACCGATTAGTGCCAAACACAGAGTCTCTGTGGAGAGGTGAAACACGTGTTGAGTAATTTGGCGGTGGCGGTTGTGTGATTCGCATTGTTTGCCGCATTCGCATTTATCAGCGGGCTGGCGAGTGGTGCACTTTATTGCACTACTACCACTGCATGTGCGGAAGTGGCTAAATATTGGTCCTTTTCTTACTTAGGATGGACTTCTGCGAAGTAACGCCTAATTCCATTAAACATTTAAAACTCACTCATTAAAACTTTAAAATCTTTAATTAACATTTCTCACAGATAGCAGCATCATATGAACTGAAAGTGTTTCAGATTGACTAATTACGACGCGTTCACAAGCCATATTGGACTCTGACAGTTCCGTTCATGTAAATAGCTTGAAGACGCTCCCAAAGGAGCACTCTTCGACTTTAACTGAATTACGGGCTGAATGCAGCCTCTTGGATTGCATCCACCTGTAGGTAACGAAACGGGTTGTTTAACATTAGATGTAAATAGTTTCACTAAGTATGCTATAAGGCTTTTAGTAACAGTGAGAGGTTTATTTGACAATTATATTTAAGGAACAGGGATAAGAGAATAACTCTCCGACTCTAAGTGCTAGAACTCTGAATAATTTACTAAGGAGATACTTTTTTACTCACAATGTATGGTGTGAATAAATTAAAACTTTCCTTATTATAATAACTACAAGTTAGAGTAATAGTGAGATTGTCAAACAATAATTTATTGTAAACAATTTATTCTTAGCAGCGTAACCATTTTTTCACTCTATTTAACCCTTAATAGCCTGATTTACGAAAGTGTTTTTTTTTTAATATTACTGTGTTTGCTTGGGGGTCTAGATGAAGGGAAAAATAGTTTTTTTTTTTTATTTCGTTGGAAAGAATATTATACAACAGTAAAATTCGTACAGCCAACCTATAAAAAAACTAATAGTAATGTGAACATTCGGTTTCAAAGATTGGTATCAAAATTGAAACTCTAGGCTATTAAGGGATATACCTGACATTACATCGACTTGACGGGTAAACATCAACAAATGTGATACCTTCATGAAGTTATAAGTAATTACTAAGTAAAAACTTAAAAACAATTGTATCTTTCATTCTCATGTCCATTCTGGTATTCGCCTGACCCAGATGAATCATCTTCAGAGCTGGTCAAGAGTAATAAGACCAATTAATAACTCTAATAGATTTGATGAAGCCTTGAGTGGAAAATCATGACTGTTCATCTGGGACAGATGAATAGAAGGATGGCCGTGTGGGAGAGTTTACGTATGGTTAATTTTGACAGATGAAATTTTGACTTGTTAAGTAGTTGTATTAATTAAATTCATTCTATTGAGCATTCCACACACACACACACACATATATATATACATCATTATAATAATAATGAATATAAGAGTGTCTATTGTCGCGTAGAAACCGCGTGTGCAGTTTGGTGATTTTGTACGTACTATTTTTTCTTCAAAATAAACTTGTATAAAATTAATAATAAAATAAATATCTTTAAAAGGAGTGATATTGGGTAAACATTTAAATATCTTATATTAATATTGTGGTTAAATGGATTACTGACCTTGGAACCACTTCTCGTGTGGTCAATATGATTCCACTTGTATGATGTCTTGACTGATATGATGTCTTGTTTTAATCAGAGACGAACAGGTTTAATGTTGTAGGCAGCGAATGTTACAATCGAATCGCTAGTGTAGTCTCATCACTTTATATTACTTTGTAAAACCTATTATCGTTATTTTCGTGCGTTGCCCGGGGGGCGGAAGATGGCGCGAGATTAATCGTGACGTCACCAGCGGAAGTGCCGTGTGTGGGGACGTGGAGCGGACTTCCGGTCGGTGGGGCGGGCTGCTTCGCTCCCGCCCCGGTCGATGTGAAATATTTACAAAGAAATCGTTTCAGCGATATATCTAACTGAGACTATAAATTTATTTTTTTTATTCACTTACTTGCTATCCAGACAGACTTCTCTCTCTCTCTCTATCCAGACGACTTTCCCCTAAGATCGCCACGAAGACTGGCTCGCATTCAGGGACTTTCCGTCACCATAACTATGTCGTCGGTCCCCCAGTGGGGGGTTTACCCACGCCGCGTCTACGGGCTCGTGGTCGCCAACAGAGAACCTCTCAGCCCCAACCGCCTTCGGTTGCACGAGCGATGTAATATATGTATTTATAATTATAATATTGCACAGGATATTGTAGTGGTTCAGAAGGTTGCGTGTTCATATCACGTCGGGGTCACTAGTTGTGGTTTGAGTTTAATAGGTTCGGTAGGCAATGTTAGAGACAACACCTAACGCACAAAAATTAAAACGCTTGGATGAAAGATAGACAGTTTATTTTAAAAGTCATCCGCCTACAACTTCAGACACATCAACGCCGTTATAACTTATTTGTCATGCTAATGAAATAATTTTTATCATAAAACTTTCACCACTAATTTGTAAATATTAAACATTGATTTAAAATTGATATAAAATAGTCTTTAATTCCATATTTCATCATCACAGCACTAAAGTCTTATACAAATTCACAAACGACAATACATATGTCACTTGACGCCGTTCGCCATTTTTATATTTCATAATATTTTTTCAGCGTGTGACGCGGTTTTGACAACCGCCTACAAATCATACGCCGCGCGTCCTTACATTTTGCGCATGCGTAGACAGATGAATTGACAGATAAGCGAAAGCATTTTGACAACTGTGATTATTTCGCTACAAATTAATAAAGCGAAATGATTAAAATCAATATAGCGAATATAATTGCAGATAATAATAAGCAAAATATTGTAAAATAAATAATAAAGAAACAAATGTAGAAAATTTTTGTAGTTAAAGGGAAAGAATTCATATAGCGTGCCGAAGTGACAAACACGGATCGACGAACACAGCTTAGGACTTCCATTGTAGACAGACGACGTAGTTAAGGCCATCGGAGAACAGTGGTTACATGCCACTTCCAAGGGATCCTATTAGGGAGTCAATGTTAGCGGTATACTGCTTAGCATTGGACTCTAGACGGCAGAGGTCCACTTTTAGCCTTTTGAACATGTCGCCTTCATGTCGTCATATATTGGTCATAACGAAATCGAACCCGTTCTATAGAGAAGACCTATGTCCAGTGGTGATCATCTTACAGCTAAAATGATGGTGATGATAAAAACGATTGCGATTAAATTTGGATTTTATTGGCCTCTTTTTTGGGGCCTCTCGTCCAAACCTATCATGGCTATCCTATCATGAGTGCACAGGGTCTTTATTTACATATTTATTTCTTTATTTTTTCAATCTCATCTTTCGTCCTTCTTTCATTCTTCCCTTTACATTATCTTTCATTCCCTTCCTAACTTTCCTTCTATACATCGATTCGCTTGATAATATTGGGTAAGCCAACTCTATCGCCATATTTCGACATGACGTTGATTTATGGGACATCATTTATACATTAAACTTTAAAAAATGTTTGAAATTACAAAACTAAATTCGAAAGATAAATCATTCAGGAGAGTAGCTAGTAGATATGTCCGCTAGATTAATAGGCCGTCATCTCCGGAAGTGTCTCGGGATTATACGAAGACGATCGAATGTCTTTCGTAAAAGAGACGGGATGCTGTTCTCCAGGGAGAAGGACGGATCTCAAAGAATATAGACTCGAAGGTTTAATAAGCGATTTCTGTAAATGTTTACACTGTTCTGTAATATCACAGAATAAGTATGAAATAAATTTAAAACGTCCTTCTAAAAAAATAATCAAAACACCCCTTGAGAGGATAAAAGACTGATGCTCTTACCTATTCACCCCAAAGAAAGTGGAGCTGGGCAGGTCACGTGGCGAGGTTCGTCACGAGGTACCAGAGCAAGAGGCAAACGTAATGCCAGATGGGCTAACGAGATCGTGGCAACGGCAGGCCACGGTTGGTTCCAAGTTGCTAAAGATCTAGTAAAATGGAAAGCTTTGAAGGAGGCTTTTACCCTGAAGAGGTCCATACAAACTTAATACAAAATCATCAAATTATTATTTAAAACTACCAATTTTTGCTTCATTTGTATACAATATAATAAACCATGACATTGTCATGATATATACAAACATCCGAATTTCCCGGAACATTAAATGAATGTGTATGAAATTGGACCATATCATCGACTCGAACATGATTGAGTCTTTGATGCTTCAAACGCAGAAGCAATCAGATTTTATTTACCCAATAAGAGTTTATACCTAAATTTCATCCATAAGAAAAAATAAATAGGTTTCATTTGTCAGCAATCTCTAAAACTTTTATCTCTATCTCCAATCACTAATAAAGAAATCACTCTTAAATATGGTTTATTCATTTTTTCTATTGCAATGTAACTTGCCAGTTACTTATGTCGGTATATATTCTGTAGGAATAGATAGTACGCAATAAATAATTTTAATATACAGTAATCTGAATTTTAAAATCGTTTCTTTGTCTATATTATCGTTGTTTTATTATTTCTTAAACCATTGACAGTTGAATAAAATGTACCATAATGCATATGAACATTCACTAATATATTTTTTATACCTATAATCAATCATCCTGTATATTTAATAGATACTAAGCGCGTGTCAATACCTACAGCGTCTTTAGCAAGCTTAGAAACTAGGTTATAGATGTTCCATCAGTTAGTAATGTCTCGGTGCGCCCTTCACCTTGATTAGCGTGTTACACGCACACGCAAACGAACCACTGGAAACCAACCTTTAATATCTATCTTCTTCTAATATTTTATATAAAATTCTCGTGTCACGGTGTTCGAACTTGAACTCCTCTGAAACGGCTTGACTGATTTTTACCAAATTTAATATGCGTATTCAGTAGGTCTGAGAATCGACTACTATCTATTTTCTATACCCCTAAGTGATAAATGTTGTTCACACTTAAAAAAAAAAAATTATTTTTTTAACGAAATTTTTTGTTTTTATTTTTTTATGATACAGCATATAAGAATACATACAACCATAAATTTTCACCACTCTACGATCAACCCTTATTTTTTATTTGTAAATTAAAATATAATTTTTTTTTTTGCAAAAGACGTTTGCGGGATCAGCTAGTATAATATATAATTATTATGCATTGGAATAGTGAACTATTGCAAAGTACTCGTATAATAAATTGCAAACATATTTTAAGAGTAACTTTTGATTAAGTTTCACCGAATGCGATAATACAGTCCGATAGAGAATAAGTTCCGCCTCAAGTATGACTGTATTCGACTATTTTCGTTATTTCGTTCGTTGTTAGCCTTTCTGGCTTTTCTAGCTTTGTTGGCTATGTATAAATTTAAAAAAAAACCTATGTCAGATTTCTACTCATATCTAATGGAACCGGCGTTATTTTGCGAAAGTCGTACGGCGTATGATTTGAAGGCGTCTCATGCCGAAGAAATATAAAAAATATATAATAATGGCGAACGGTGTCAAGTGACGTATGTGTTGTTGTTTGTGAATTTGTATTGAATCTTTAGTGCTGTAATACGAAATTAAAGACAATATTATATAAATTTTGAATCAATGTTTAATATGTACAAATGAGTGGTGAAAGTTTTACGAAAAAATTATATCATTTGCATGCCAAATAATTTATTACGGCGTTGGTGTATCTGAAGTTGTAGGCGGATGACTTTTAAAATAAACTGTGTCTATCTTTCATCCAAGCGTTTTAATTTTTGTGCTCCAGCTCGTTAGGTGTTGTCTCTAACATTGCCTACCTAACCTGTTAAACTCCCTCATAAAACAAATATTTTGTATTGCGTTTTATTTAATTCTTCACATCATATCACATGAGAACATTCTCGAAGACATGTACAGTACAAAGGAAACAAATTTAGAGTTAGCTGCCATCCCCAAAGAATACGAGGAAGTTTATAAACTGCTGTTAGGAACGTTAACTGGCTTAGGTTGCCCGCCGCGAATTAGTTCACCCAATAAAACACGAAAACTTCGGCTTAACTGTGCCTTTTAACATTTCACTCGAGAGCTGCTTTAGATATACTTCAGAGAACGTGGCCAGGGAAGCCTACTAATATTTCGCAGTTTAAATTTCAATTTATATTCTAATCTTTAAACGTTGAAGTTTCTATAAAGATTTAGGTTTTCTTTCTTAGAAGAAAGCTTTTTACGAAAGGTTTATAAATAAAGAATATGAATTATTCTGCTCCTTATTCGCGTCGATTATTCTAAAAAATCATTTCAGTTGCGACTCTTTGTTTTAATATCTGTAAACTAATACCAGGAGGTCGAAAGACAATATGCAGGCTTTCGACCGGTCCTATTTGTAATATATAAGGGAGGCTAATGTCCAACAGTGGAAGTAACTCAATAAAAAATTAATTAAAAAATATATTTCATCGGTGTTACACGGCGATCGTAATAATGCGGATGTAAAAAACATATGTTTTGGTATATAGTATATATATATAAGAATCTCTTCTTACTGTAGATATATGACTAAAGTGTAACATTAGAAAATACTAGCTGTCACACATCCGTCCGCTTCGCTTGATTTGCACGCGTTTTGCTAAAATTTATAGCAACATATAGTTTCAAAATGTGGATTTTTAATCAATGCCTTTTCAACCCTCCTTGCTGGTGGAATTTTATAAAATCCGTAAATAGCTAACCTATTTTCGACGATAAATTATTGCTTATAGATATATAGAAACTTAATCTGAGTCTGTTCGAGAGATATAATATCGTCCTGGGTCAGTATTTAGGTGCCTGCCACTGTCAGAATCAAGTGTCTAAGATATATTATAAAAAATTCTACAGAAATCATAAATCTTTCTAAAGTCAAATCGATCTATTCGTGTAGACAGAGAGGTACTTCTTAGCATTTCATACAACGTCCGTGTCTAGTCTATCACGTTATAGGGAGAGAAGCACCGTACACGATCTCGGGGCTGACGATCAGTGTAACAGGTTTTAGGAGACCTCCTTGCTAAAAGTTTTTTTTATGGCCCCCGCACATTCTATTATTTATTTTCATTCTCTTCTTGCATAGTTCTTATTCATTCTTCTGCTTCATTCTTTCTACAGTTTTCCCCAGTCTTTCACTTCCATTCCGTAAGCCTTACATCCATCCTCAGCCAATACATGCTAATTCTTATTAACAATTTTATTTTATCTTTATTATATTTTTACATAGCAATTATTCTATAATTAACATTTTCTATTTATTTATTACAATTTCGCACCATTTTATTTATTACACCACTTTTTAATATTTTTACTGTTTTGGTGCTTTCTTTACTCCTTGCTAAAAGTTGGCGTCGACCTTCAACACTGACACGACCAGGTAAACCACGTCTTCACTGCTTCCACCTCCATCGGA
The DNA here is from genome assembly GCF_028537555.1 of Battus philenor. NCBI lineage: Eukaryota > Metazoa > Arthropoda > Insecta > Lepidoptera > Papilionidae > Battus > Battus philenor. The sequence continues at coordinate 14,346,579 of NW_027181737.1, read as the reverse complement.
GTGTCAAATATAGGCTCTAAAACACGAATGCTTTAGTTTAAGTATAATTCACGGACCCTTCCGCTTTGTGAACTCATGTCAGATGACGCTGTCAAAGCCTTAAGGCTAACGGCACTAACATCATCGAAACAGTACAGTAAAGTTGATGATCAAACTCCTACACATCGCTGTTATACATCTCACTCCTATCTCTAACTCATTCGTAATTATATTATTAAAACTTATAACACTTAAAAAAAGTTTATCTAAAAAAAAAGGACATTTCTTATAGTGTACTCTTAGTGGGCAAATTTAGTCATAGTATAACATTTCATTGCGCATTTTTTCATATATTTCTCGTTTATTTCTTAAGATTAGATATTAAGGGATGAATCGTCCATGACAAATGCCTATATCTCGCGCATATAACCATCCCAATAGCTATATTTCCTTGAGGTAATTGATTTAAAGTAGAGATCAAATAATATTGCGTGTTAAGAGAGAATGCTTCAGCAGTGCCCGTAGATGAACAGAGACTAACAGGAACAAAAAGAACAAGTCAAACAATCGATTATGCCGCACACACAAGTTACTGCGCGCCGGGGGCTCGCGTGCGCTGCGGCCGTCCCGACGACATCGCGCCGATATTTATTGTAAGCTGCGGCCACGGTGTCCAAAAGTTTTGCTTAAACCAGGATTTCCTAATTTTAATAATTCCTGTAATATATTTCACATCTATTTATTTCTAAGTAAGAAAAGGACCAATATTTAGCCACTTCCGCACATGCAGTGGTAGTCGTGCAATGTAATACACCGCCCGCCAGCCCGCTGATAAATGCGTATGCGGCAAACGATGCGAATCACACAACCGCCACCACCAAATTACTCAACACGTGTTTCACCCTTCCACGGGGCATCTTCAGGAGTTATGTTACACCGATTAGTGCCAAACACAGAGTCATATTTCACATCTATTTATTTCTAGTCTTTCTCTGAGCTTTCTGATTCGAATGCTACCAGCCGATAAAAAAATTTTGAAGTATTATAAAATATAATTAATTTACTAGAAAAATCAAATTCAAAGCGATATAATTGATAAATAACTGAATACAGTCTAATATTAATACATAAAAACATCAAATTTTTCATGAAATAATATAAAATTTAAAGAGTCTCTTGATTAAATCGTTTTCATTATTCTATGTAGAAAGCCTAGGCTTTTCATTTTGGCATGATGGTGGTATTTTACATCACACAAACACCATTACCTTTACTGTGTCTTATACATGTTGATGTTCAAATATTGATTCAGCTATTCTAGGTGGTATTATGTAATATTACCACCCTAGAAGAACGGATATGAATAACAGAAGAGTCAAAATTAATAGAAACCAAAATAAAATTGAGTTAAACCTACGAAAGTTCCAAGCGCACCATGATCTTTAAAGAGCCAACAACAAACTCAGACTTTTTTTGACTTAAAACAAATCCTTAATATTGTAATAGTATAGTGACTAATTAATATCAAGTATTATTATAAATTAAAAATTGATTAGGATAATTACATAAGTTTATTGTACAAAATATTTAAAGCTATGTAACAATACGGATTTCTGTACTGTTACAAATATTAATTCAGCTATTCTAGGTGGTATTATGTAATATTACCACCCCTGAAGAGCGAATAAGAATAACAGAAGAGTCAAAATTAATAGAAACCAAAATAAAATTGAGTTAAACCTACGAAAGTTCCAAGCGCACCATAATCTTTGAAAAGCCACCAACAAACTCAGACATTTTTTCACTTTAAAAAAATCCTTAATATAATAGTATAGTGACTAATTAATATCAAGTATTATTATATATTAAAAATTGATTACAAGAATTATATAAGTTAATTGTTCAAAATATTTAAAGATATGTAACAGTACGGAATTTATCATTTCAATCATAGCCACCCTACACTGCACCCGCGGCAAAACGTCGCGTGTCGTCCGAAATGAGTTAGTGTGGCGCTAGACTTACAACGGATAGCTCCTGATTGCGGACGGTCGCTGCACCGTGGAACTGTACCCGGATAAGTTTTTGTCTTATCCGGGTAGCGTCGTTCATTTTACTTAAGTTTATACAAACTTAAATATTGCTAAACGAACAACTGCTCCGAAACATGACAAAGGGATCAGTAACTATTGTGTCGGTAACTGCATAATGGTTTTACAATACGTCTCCGTATAATTTCTCGACATTATCCAGTAATGAATTAAGAAAAATGTTGAACAAAATGTTTTAAAAAAATGATAAATAATTACTTCTCTTTATCATGGACATTTATGAGTGCTCACAAAAATATCGATCTTTTGTAATTGAGTCACTAGAGATCAAAGCCTCGAAGCCTTAAGTTGAAAGATAACGGTAAAATGTAAGCTAACTTTGATTCCAGTTTCGCACTATATTGGTACGAAATTCATTACTTTTAGAGATTTCATACGTACACGAGTGAACAGTATTAATAATCCAAGTTTATAATAATAGTCTGCCACAGCATATACATATATATATCTAATATATAAAATTCTCGTGTCACGGTGTTCGAACTTGAACTCCTCCGAAACGGCTTGACCGATTTTTACCAAAGTTTACATGCGTATTCGGTATGTCTGAGAATCGGCTACTATCTATTTTCCATACCCCTAAGTGATGAGGGTGGTCCACCGCTAAATTTTTTATTTTATTTTTTATACAAATTTTTTGATTTTTATTTTATTATGATACAGCATACAAAAATACATACAACCCTAAATTTTCACCCCTCTACGATCAATCCTTATCTTTAATTTGTTAATTAAAAACTTTAATTTTTTTGCAAAATAACGTTTGCGGGATCAGCTAGTATATATATATAGAAATAAATTTCCTTAACAATCTGATTTTTAATTGGTACACTTAACCTGACTTACACTGTTGCCTAAGTAGAGGGGCAAGGCACTGAGGGCGCTTAGCCTAAAACCTTTTTTAAGGTAGCAAAGCTAAAAGCTTCCCAGGGTATCCTCGCCTCCGGCTGCCACATTATTTTGATCCTAACAAAGCATTTCATCTCTGTCTTGCCTGATGTCATCGATGACGCAGTAGAACCTAGAAGATACCTATTCACTTTTATCTTGGAGACTCCTAAGTTATAATTGTCTGGAATCAATGACGCCGGTATGTCGTTCCACGCCTTGGCTGTTTGCGCTATAAAAGTTTTAGCAAAACACTTAGACCGTACCGTACCGACCTTAGGAATTTCAATCGTGTACGGATGTCGTGAATCCGTACTTCTTGTTGTACGGCATAAGAAAGAATATGAGGGAATTATTTCTAGTAATTTTACTATTTTGGAATTATGTACAGGTAATCTTTTATTTGACCACATCCTAGTATACTTTTATTTATTTTAATTGACGTCAAGTTTTGACGGTAAAAATGAAAACAATGCAACTAATAATCAACTTAATTTTTAACGCCTTTTATAACTGACAATTAAAAAAAATTCATTACGAGTCGTCGTCATATCAGCTTACAGACGCCAACGACAAGGCATAGGTCTCCTAGATGCTTATAGAGGGACATCATAATCGCCACGCTTAGCAGGCGATCTAGCGATCGCAGTGTGGTATTATAATCAGAGGTCCGTGCTGCCAATCCTCTGGAAACTTATCTGTAAACAGTGGCAAGCCTGTATATTTATTAACACATTTTTGTACTTCATAGACGACAAATAGAGGAAAAAAGAGAAACAATTGGTATGGTACAAGAGACGGTTTTATCACTCGAGGCGACCTCTACAAGACAACCTAATAAGCTTATATAATTAATGTAGAAATTGTGAATGATACAAGATAGTATTCCGGGAATCGAATCAATGACCTACGATCGCAATTGTCGCACCACTACCATTGTGCTACCATAGCTCAACATTCATATTACTTGTACTATCAATTAAAAGTTTATTAAAATTTCTGTATCATAATATACACATAATCAAACACTGTACGTATTTATCTCGACTACCATTTCCAGTACGTTTTGTGACTGCACAGTTGCGCGAAGCTCAACTTTGCTAATTTAACTTTATTAACGAACATAACACGTTTACAAACACATAACTATTATAATCTAGAACCATTTGACCGTTCAATTTCTAGCTACAATATTCACCAGTGCACCACAACCTTTTAACTCCGTTCTGAAATTAAACAATCACATCAACTGCTTTCGGTTTATTCCCTTTCTTCGTCGCAAGCCATCTCGAGATTTAAGTGCAATGGTACATATATTTATATATGTAAATAAAATGTAATCTGTAATAAAATAGTAGAAGTAAAACAAAAGACAGTCTAATTGCAAATGGCGATTTTTTTTACAAAAGCATGCTTTGGGGAACGCAATCTTCAAAACAAAGTTTATCGGTACTCTACAAACTGAAATCTTCAAAATAAGATTGCACAACTTAATTACACCAAATAATTCTCCCATCTCCTTTCTTCCACCGGACAACAAGACGCACGGATTCACGACCACCGTACACGGTAGGAATTTCTTCCGCCCACTGAGCGTTTTACTAATAATTTTTTCGACCTACTTCAAGACAAGAGTGAACTGGTTTCTTTAAAAAAAGCATGTACCTAATTTTTTGATCGCTTAACATCAGGCAAGACAGAAGTCAAATGCTTCGTCTATAAAGGATAAGTAACTACCATTAGATAGACTTGGTTATTAAGAAAAATATTAGATTACTTATAATACAGAATACTTACGTTCAATCATCGTGGCTATCTTTGAGGGAGGCTTTTGCTTTGCAGTGGACTTCTACTGGCTGACAGAGTGATGGACTCCACGATATTTAATGGAATCAGGCGTTACCTCGCGGAAGTCCATACTAAGTAAGAAAAGGACCAATATTTAGCCACTTCCGCACATGCAGTGGTAGTCGTGCAATGAAATGCACCGCCCGCCAGCCCGCTGATAAATGCGCATGCGGCAAACAATGTGAATCACACAACCACCACCACCAAATCACTCAACACGTGTTTCACCCCTCCACGGGGCATCTTCAGGAGTTATGTTACACCGATTAGTGCTTGGCACTAATCGGTGTAACATAACTCCTAAAGATAACATACACATAACTCCTCCTCCATCATAATCTAATCGGTGTATCGGTGTACTACCACTGCATGTGCGGAAGTAGCTAAATATTGGTCCTTTTCTTACTTAGGACTCCACGATCTCGTGTGCGTCTTGTTAATAATAATTATAATGATATTTAAAATAAATTAAATCAATTTCAGAGTTTGGTGTACACATTGTTGTTGTTATAAGTACGTGGGCAGCTTTCACTAACCAACATTTGATCCGAATGCTCGTTTATACAGCTTTGTTAAAAAAGGCTAATGCAAGCTAAGCTTCCTTCTGGCCAGCTTTGTCAGCCGTCGGAACAAGAGACGTGAAAAATCTCGCATGTCCGACTTTAGTGTGCCGGTATCGAGAGGTGGACGGTGGGACACACGGTCGTGGAGAATGTCAGAAAAGATATTAAAATAATTATTAATTATTTCCTAAATGACTTACATATTCTAACGCCTATACCTGATGAACATCAAGTAAATATTGTATCGATATGAATACGATCAAGACTGCTAATCAATTATATTTATTTCAATTTGCGTTAGACTCAAAATACTTTAATTATTTGTTAAAAAAAAACTTTAAGTAAAATTCAAATAAAAAATGATACCCCTAATGTTTGGTTTCAATTCATGTGTTGAATTGAATGCGTATGTCTAAACCCTAAGAACATCCCGTTTAAATATGTACCGTCATATTGAGAAGAAAAGGACTCGTGATTGGTCAGGACAGTGCGCGTCACAAATTCGCAGCAGACAGAGTATAGACACATGTTAACCGTTTGCAATCGCTGTATGCGCTAATTAGTCTAAGTTATAAAAATAGTGATGAACTTTTGAAGAATCCACTACAGTATTTGTCCCACATCGAGATCGAGAAGAAGAACAGAACAGCGATATCAAGTAGGTGCGTATGTTTATTTATTCTTTATTTCAGCTGTGGTTCATTCTTTGTGCTTCTGCACTGCAGTTGATTTTTTCTATATACCGCTACGTAATTGATGCAAATATCTACACCTATATAAAAAATACAGTCGACATATCACATATATCGAACCAAAGAGGTCAATATATGCACCACCGCCCCAAATCAGGCCTGATCATGTGAATAAGTTTAATGGCAAAAAAATGTTTGTAATCCTTTGGGGCAGTGTGTAGTGCTTGTTTCCGCTGCACGTGGGCACGTGACAGCCGCTACCGACACGTCGCAGCCGTAATTTTTGCTTCTAAACCCGTGTGCACCGGCCGAACCAACGCCGCCTTGCAGCTTATACCGGAAATATTTCCCGGATCCACTTTATCCCGGACACTTTGTACGTTTCGAAAATTGTTTGTGCGCCCGAAACCAGGGAACATTTTATTTTTTTTACTGGCCAAGTATTGTAAAGTCGCAGTTAAGAAGAGAGACGTTATCTTGAATGAAATGACGTCTTTATACTTAGTCTTGCCATAAATATTGTTATAAAGAAAAGCACGATTTTTTTTTTATACGTAACATTTATTCCTTTCATAGTGAGTTAGTTTAATACATCAATATATAACTATTAAAAATATACAATGTTTATTCGAAGTGGTCTCCATTGGCTGCAATACAGTCTTTTAAACGTTGAGGCCAGTTATCAATAGCAGCACGAACTCTTTCTAGAGGAAAATTCTTCACTGCCAACCGAATGGATCGTTTTAGGGACTCCAAATTATCATGGCGTTTAGAGCAAGCCTTACTCTCTAAAACTGACCATAAATCATAATCCAATGGATTTAGGTCAGGACTTGACGACGGCCAGTTTTCAGTGCTGATAAAGTCCGGAACGTTAGTTTTCAACCAAGATTGGGTGGATCGAGCTCTATGACCCGGTGCCGAGTCTTGTTGAAAGCACCATTCTTTGTTATTGAACATGGTGTTAGTTAAAGGCTTAACTACCGTCTCAAGAATGGTATTTTGATAAACTTGTGCCGACGTTTTAATACCTTTTTCACAAAAATATGGCTCAGTCACCCCTTCATAGCTAGCACCCCACCAAACCATCACTGAAGTGGGATAATGCCCACGTTGTACTCTGTTTACTAATTGCGAAGCTTCTTTAGAGCTTCCAGCATAAATACGGTCATTTTGTTTATTAAAATACTGCTCAATTGTAAAAATTTTCTCATCCGTAAACAAAATTTTTTTGTGACCTCCCTTTGCGTACCGCTTAAGTAGTTGTTTGGATTTTACCACCCTATTCTTCTTTAAATTATCAGTTAAGAAGTGACCAGTACGTCTCTTATAGGCTGCAAGTCCTAAGTCATCTTTTAATATACGCGACATGGTTCTAGGAGCTATCTTCATCTCCCGAGATAAAATCTTTTGCTTACGGACAGGATTTCTTCGAATTCTTTCCCTAACTGCTTTAATCACCTTTTTCACACGAACGGTACGTGGACGGCCAGATCTTTTTCTGTCACAAACAGAGGAGGTATCATTGTACCTATCAATAGCCCGGTAAACAAACATTTGACTAATACCAAGCGGGTGGAGGGTTTTAAAAATTGCACTTTTCTCCATACCTACTTTATGTAAGGCAATCACAGCGATTCGGTTCTCTTTATCACCCCACTCCATTTTAATATAACAAAATATTTAACAATATAATGGCGCGAAAATAAGAAAACACATCAAGCAATCATATAAAAATGACAGATTCCAAATTCAAACGTAATATTTTCTTTTTTTGAATAGTAACAGTATTTATGGCCAGACTAAGTATTTTTAGACAGGATCTAGATAGACTTTATATTACCTTATCTAATAACATTCAAATCGTGGTCTCACAAACGAACGAAGTTAAAATAGTTGCAATTTTTTTAACTTAATAAATTCTGGGTAATTTTCAAGTTCTTTTTTCTTTAAAAACTTTCTTAAAAATATTACGAAATAACAAAAAAGACCGATGAAATAGATAGTTTTATGAGATGATTGATTTTAATAAACTTAACTGTAGCTACGTTATCTATACAAATAAATAAAATCAGTGTCTGTTTGTAATATTAAAATAACCGCTTTTTACTACATGCCTATGAATATTTATACAGTGCAAGTACCAAAAATACATGTTTATAATTTTTGTCAGCCGTTCTGTTTTTTTTTTAACAATTTTTACGTTTAATATTTTTGTTATTTGTTAACCAATCTATTTATACTTAATTCCTGTTCATTTTCTTACTATCTTCATCGCACTAAATTTACATTTTTAATGGCAGTTCTTTCCAGCTAATCTCTGAAATGGCTGGACATATTTTGACGGGACTAAAACTTGCAGGTTGTTGATGTAATAAGGTTTAACTTAGGCTACATTTATTTTTAGTAACCTTTCTAAACGGAAAATTAAACTAAATAATTTTTTGTCACATTTTTTTTGGCACAGCTAGTATTACGAGTAAATTATTATTATGAGTATACGAGTAAATTCTTATTATGAGAGTGCATAAGATACATTGTAAGGTTCATTCATTTATTAGCACATTTTCTAAAATACATTTTAATATTTACATTTCATTATTTATCATATTTATGTAACTAGTATATATATGTATAATAACTAGCAAATATATGTAATACATTATATTTATATACTATTATGTGTCTTTTTTCCAATCTTCGTTATTGTTTACCTTCTAATTTTGATTTTTCTTTTATTTCACTTCTATGACATTTATTTCACCTTCTTCTTTTCAGCGGGTGGTCATCCACTGCAAGGTATATGCCTATTTAATGGAATCAGGCGTTACAAGGCGGAAGTCCATCCTAACTACGAAAAGGACCAATATTTAGCCACTTCCGCACATGCAGTGGTAGTCGTGCAACAAAGTGCACCGCCTGTCAGCCCGTTGATAAATGCGTATGCGGCAAACAATGCGAATCACACAACCGTCACCGCCAAACTACTCACTTGAGTAGTTTGGCGGTGGCGGTTCTGTGCAGTGGCTAAATATTGGTCCTTTTCTTACTTAGGTATATGCCTGTCTCAAAGACCGCCACGATGACAGATCCAGCGACATCCAGCGATTTTAACAATGTCGTCAATGCTACGGTCTTATTTCACTAACTGTCGATAAAATATCACTGCACCGCCCAAACGGGTAATAGTAGAAAACGCCTTATGGTATTAAGTTCACAGCTATACCTACATTATATAAGAAGTGATTAAATACATAAATATATTAAAAACTATAATGAAAAACCAGGATTTTTTTGTATATTGTCTAATTTAAATGTGCCAAATCTATAAGCCTTCTTTGGCTATGTGAATAGAAACTATAATGCCTCAAAAAAATAACCATTGATTTCTTCATGAAACTATATGACATACATTTTAAAAAAGTCGTCCCAGATTTGAGGCAAACACGCCACAAAGTTAGTCACAATGACCGGTTTTTAAGTATCTTACCGGAGATAAAATTATTTGTTTTTTTTTTGTCTGGAATGCGTAGTTTTAAAAGTCCTGTCAAAAACAGTTCAGCAGGCGCTTATTTAAAAAAAAAAACATTAATTTCGTAGAGGTTTATGTTCAGAAAAATATTTTAAAACATTTACATCCGGCAACTTTATTTTATAATACAATATATATGGTGTTACTATCGGCTTATCCTTTATGTATGTTAATTAATCAATTAACATATATGTTGTAATTCCACTCGTACATGCCAAGTGACAGGTGATAATAATTGAGACGCCATTAGCATCGGACGAAAGGAAACTTTAATAAAGATGTTAAGCTATAAATTTTATGTAAACGCTAAAAGGTTCCACATTAGCGGCTATAGCTGGATATAAAACAGCTAATCTGATTTACAGCCTAATCGGCCAGGGCGGGCGGTTTATGATGCCTGAGCTATTGCGGGCTTATTGAGCAGTTAATTGAATGCGTTTGTGGTCCGATGCTTTGTAATTGATATTGCTATTTTATTTATTGTTTCAATACCATTTCTACTTTGTAATAAATTGGGAATAATTGATATTGAACCGAAATGAACAATTTTGTTATAACGAAATCTAAAATATGATTGTTTTAATACATGAAATGTAGTTTCAAATTATCTTTTGTTAGATATGTTACGAGTTATCATGGGTTATCATAGAGTCTAGACACAGCTCGAGTACTTGTCTACACTTTGTAGACAAGTACTCGAGCTGCGGTAACTTGCCGGTTGCCAACCACTAACCAACCGCTAATGATCGCTGCTGACCACGCGATCATCGCCCATGTGGCCTGTTCACAAGACTAGTGAAGCTGACCACTCACTCCAAGCGATGCCAAAAGCCTAGACCACATCAGACCAGACAAAAATATTTATTTCTTTTTTATCTAATTTAATCAAAAAAATATAATTGTAAACACACTTTTTGTAAGGCCATAAGTATTAAATAAAAAAAAATAAGAAACATTTCATGTAAAGGTATATGAATCGGTCTTATCACTCGAGGCAATCTCTAACAGACAATCTTTAGATGGAGATGGGAGATATGAAGGAGAGGGCAGTTTAGGGTGTAGATACATACAAATACATACATTACTACACACACATATATATACAATAATGAAACTTGACAAGTATAAAATATATATATGCTGCGAAATAAGAACCTGTGTAATAAGGAATCTAGACGAGGAAAGAAAGGCGACGTGTAAGATCAGAACGTGAAGACTGAAAGATTTTGTGGGGGATGTGAGAAAAAAAGAGAAACAATTTGTGAGGAACGTAAGAAGAAAGTGTAAGCAAAAATATATATATATTTATATCCGCATTGTATCGCCCTGTTCCAAATAGAGCAAAGGGAACAAGTATTAATAAAAAAATATATAGAAAACCATCTGATATTTTCCTGCGGTATATTTGGTTTACTTACTAGTCCGCTATATCTACTCAATAGCAGCTTCAATTGTAGCTTTCAACATCGTTTGTTTTCCATTTTTATTGCTTAGCTTATAGATACAAATAGGAAAAAATGTTATTGTTCTGCCCAATTTAAATAAAGATGTGCGTGCACATCTGTTATATTCAAAGTTATACATGTGCACCTGTTTTAGATTGTTAACGTTTTATTCGTCAAGATCTGAATTTACATTATTGTGTCATACTAATATAAAATGTAAAATAGTTTTTTTACATTTTATATTAGTACAAACTTATGTGATCTTTTCTTCCGATCATAATAGAATATATCGAGGTAATTTAATGAATTGTTTATATGTTGAATATATTTTTTATTAGCCATAGCAATACGCGTTATCGCGGGAGGCATTCAATTAGTTATTTTCGTTTGCGATCTCAATCAGTAGCTGACGCAAACTCACTAGGGCGCCCATTGTTTGTTTGTCGTAAAATAATCGTTCCCCATTGCTGCTCAAACAAAATGTCTTTCGTCAATCCATCTTTACTAACGCCATTATGAATTGTGCCCAAAATTAAATACATTCTTTTTTAATCGATGATTTTACTTTAATTTTGTTTAGTGCTTTGTAATTAAAATGACAGTGATACAAAAAAATTCCTTTTTTAATTTCACGTGTTCGTATATAAATTAATTATACTCTCCAGTTTTTTTTTATTCTATTTTTAAAGAAAAATACGGAGCAAAAACTTTTATTACAGTGCACTAAAGTGGTGTATTTTCCCATTAAAACTATAACTAAGAAATTTTACAGGGTAAAAAAAAAACAAAAAGCTTTGGTGAGCTCGAAGTTTTTAAGTTTTTAGGCAGTCCTCCTCTAGGAGGTCTGACCACATAGTTAAAGTAAATAAGCACTAGACCTATTATCCTAGCAATCATTGCAGGAGTCCTGTGACTTGCAGCGGCGTCTATTGGTTGAAAAGATAAAGATACATAAGGATTAGATAATTAAAATGACAGATGAGGAACAGAATTTGTTATAAACGGCCTGCATCCTCCGTTTTCCGGCATGTTTAACTGCGCTTTACGATCTGTAGCCTCTATAAATTTATAGTTTTTATATATACGCGTTGAGCTAGCAGAGATGTGTCAATACTTAATCACGTATCTGATCTACCTTCGATGAAATATACGCCATTGGCAGACTAAAGTAATTAATCACCCGAATACGTTGGTCAGGAAGATCGAAAGTGTATTTACAAACAGTTATTACAATTAACGCAACCCTGACGCAACGGTTTCGACCACATCACTGATGGCTTCCTAATTCAAATCAGATTCGAATTGAAATTCGAACGCCAAAAATTATTTCACATAAAAGTATTGTGGTTGTAATGGCCAGGAATACGGAGCGTGAGCGCTATAGCTATAATTGCAAGCGCCTCGCTTATAACATAGTCCAAATGCCATATTGTTAATAGTTTTAAACGCCCGTGTCGTTTCAAATGACACTACTGTTTCATCAGACTACCATATATGACACACCCAAATAGTATTATGTACATTTTTACTACCATATTCAAAGTCCACTATAACGAAATAGCTTCATTCATCTTTCCATTTAGTTTTATTAACTTTCTACTTTTAAGAATTGTGATATAACAATACGAATTGTCGCGAAAACAGTACGTTATCGAATAAATGAGTGAAGGCGACGACAAAGGAATCAATTTATCAGGACGTCGAATGCTGAAAGGTCAGAATGTATTGTGGCAAGCCACGGGGGACGGTGCCTATTGATTTGCTTCACCTTAATCCTCTTTGTTGGCAGATTGGGGACGAGATTAGTAGCTTGCAAGAACGATCGAAGAAGTTCGACATGTTTACCTCACTTTTTTAAATTCAGCATTAAAAAGTTTATAGTAGCAAGTTGTTAACTTTAACAATATTACTCATTTGACTTCCGGACACATCAACTATAATGATGCCTTTCTTGTGAACCTTTAAAAAACTTTTAAGTTAAACGGTTTTTTGATACCCATAATGTGGGGGTTGTGGAAAAATATATACCTAGTCCGCCATATTGGAACGGCGTCCATCTTGAATTTTAAATTTTTCATTTTTTCCTTTTATTTGATACCCATATTGAGGGGGTTAAGGAAAAAATATGTAATCCGCCATTTTGTATCGGCGGCCATCTTAGATTTATAATGTTATTGATTTTATTATATTGTATTGTCATCTAAATCAAATGTGTGTACCAAATTTCAGATCAATCTGACAACGGGAAGGTCCTTAAATTTCAATTTCTAATTTTGACACAAATAAATAAAAAAAATTCCGTACGGTTCGAACTAAATAAAACCGTTTAAAAATTTCATCATTTATTATCTGTATTCTTGTGTTTTTAATTATTTAAGTCGCATATATAAATAAAATAAATACTTTAAATAAGTTTTGATTATATTAATAATTTATAGAAAATATTAGAAATGTTTCTAGGTTGCCTATGATCAGCGGTAGATATCAATTGAAAATATTTTATTTCTTATAGAATAAGTCAGTTATTTTTCTTCTTTTCAACCCATAGATCTCCACTGCATGGCATAAGCCTTTCCCAAAGATGGGGGATATACCATAATCGCTTCGCTTGGCAGGCGGGATATAGATTGCAATGTGATATTTAGTACGCAGAAGACGCTGCTATCAATCTACTGAAAACTTGTTTGTGAGCTGTGGCAATCATATACAATTAACGCATAATGTGAGAATTACACAAGATTGAATCCCGGGAATCGAATGCGCAGTCTACAATCGCAAGTCTCTACCTCTCATTCCTCTAACACTGAGCTATCACTGCTCGTACAGTGTGCTCGTATATTTACTGCAAATGAAGTGAAAATCACTTTTTATAACCATAACCAAAATCAAAAGTTTTACATACAATAAAAACAAGAGAGCTACTATATTTAAGCCAAATTATGCGATATTAAAAATACGAGCTAAAGCAACTAATCAAGAGAACATTCACGGAAAGCGAAGTATTGCTAGAAGAAGAGTGTCTGGTCGAAAAACTTACGACTGTGGTTTAAGAAAAACCTTTCGATCTTCAGAGCCGTCGTGTCGAAGATTAATGTTGACCTAATGGTCGCCGACTTTTGTCGAAGAAGATGGTAATTTGAGAAGATAAATAACCATATTAATTTTTAAGCTCATGATCCATGTATACTCTAAGGAATTCTCAACGTCATTTAACCCACGGGACGTCCACTGTTGTATATCATATATGTATATATATATATATATATATATATATACTGTGGGAGTCGTATATACACTGACGTGATGTCTGAATGAATAATAGGTGTAAGATTTTGTGGGCGAGCGTAGCCGACGGGCGAACTTAGTGTGCCGAATTAGTGCAGCGAGCACATGCACGCACCGGTGACGCGGGCGCAGACCTTTTGTTACTTTTGTTTCTTTTGTTTCTTTTATTTCTTTTGCGCCTTTGTTCTATTGCCCGTTTCCACTCGGTCGCAGAGCACATTGCGCCCCAGAGTCCTACGACGAATGCACGTCCTTTTTGCTCGCACTCAAGCGCTAATAAAAATTTGTTCGTGTGTTAAATAAATTGATAAAGTGTTACAAACGTCTTTAAAAAGCCGCCACCTACTTTACTGGTGACCCCGAAACGAACGCAGCAAGCATTAAGATGGAATCCAGAAGCGGTAGTCGAGAGCGCAATGCAGACGGAGCGGATCAGCAATATGCCACAGAGAAAAAGTCAACATAGTGCTGACCGGGGGCAATGGCAACCGCAACCGCAACCACAACCGCAACCGCAACCGCAACCGCAACCGCAACCACAACCGCAACCGAAACCGAAACCGCAACCGCAACCGCAACCGAAACCGCAACCGCAACCGCAACCGCAACCACAACCGCAACCGCAACCGCAACCACAACTGCAACCGAAACCGAAACCGCAACCGCAACCGCAACCGAAACCGCAACCGCAACCGCAACCGCAACCACAACCGCAACCGCAACCGCAACCACAACTGCAACCGCAACCACAACCGCAACCGCAACCGAAGCCGCAACCACAACCGCAACCGCAACCGCAACCGCAACCGCAACCGCAATCGCGACCGCAACCGCAACCGCAACCACAACCGCAACCGCAGTCGCAACCACAACCGCAGCCGCCAGCGCAACTACGCACACCTATCTACAAGATTCAGAGTCTGGCCAATCGAATCGACGTTAGTGTTAGCTCATATGATGAAGCGTACATGGACATGTATGGTGCTGCGGACCGGCCGCAGTACGGCGAAACACTACGACTACGAAGAGAGTCCACCGTTACCATAGATCGACTGAAACCAGCATATATGACCAGAGATGATAACACGACACCACAAACCAGAACCGAGCAGACTCCGACTTTAGCCAATTCCGTTCCAGTAAGGAAAACCAGATCGGGACGTACTGTCCGCTTTCCAGACCACTATCGACCTCAGTGACCTTCGGTCTCAGCGGGGGAGTACTGTGGGAGTCGTATATATACTGATGTGATGTCTGAATGAATAATAGGTGTAAGATTTTGTGGGCGAGCGTAGCCGACGGGCGTACTTAGTGTGCCGAATTAGTGCAGCGAGCACATGCACGCACCGGTCACGCGGGCGCAGACCTTTTGTTACTTTTGTTACTTTTGTTTCTTTTGTTTCTTTTATTTATTTTGCGCCTTTGTTCTATTGCCCGCTTTCACTCGGTCGCAGAGCACATTGCGCCTCAGAGTCCTACGACGAATGCACGTCCTTTTTGCTCGCACTCAAGCGCTAATAAAAATTTGTTCGTGTGTTAAATAAATTGATAAAGTGTTACAAATATCTTTTAATAAGACACTAACACTTTATATACACTCACGTAAACACAATAAATACACAGTAAATGAAATTTGTTTGAAAAATATGGGATACGTGAGGTCTCCAATAATGATAACCACAAAAAACCACGTATACAGTTCATTTACAAAGTATTATAAATAATTATTAATTGGTATTACTAAGTGACGATAGAACTGATAAATAAAAACAAACATCTAAGTTGACCGCTAAAACTGTAAACTAAGGCTCAAAAGCAACACTTTTATATTTCCCTAATACATATCAGCCTTTTCCGAAGACTCTAATAAATTCTTTTTCCACCTCGTGGATAAACTGTGTAAATTCCGGACTTTGGTCTCAACTCCAGAAACTTTTTACTCCTTGACCATTTGCTCTGCTAGCGATGTAGCCTGCCGGCTGTCTCATCAACTTGGCATTTCGTTCATCTATGGATCTCATTTTTGTTTCAATGTCGCAAAGAAATTCCGGGCATAATCAACCACGTTTCTGTTACTTTATCTTTTACTTTTGTTAAATTAGAAGTTGAAAATTAGAAGCGTAAGAAAATTAGCTAATAAATTTATTCCTAGTACGTCCCTGTACGAAGTTTTTACCAACGCCCCCGTTTCGAATCAAACGCGACAAGGGAACTTCGATCCGGATCATAGCGGCCTGGATATTTTCAAATGAGGAAAGTTCCGTCCTGAACAAAGAAGAACTCGCCTCTGATTTATAGTTAAATATTTACTTTTCACTTTTTCTCGTAGATCGATGAAGGTTCTATTGGACTTTTATAACGAGCTGAATTGTTGTATTTTATAAGAAAAATATATTTTTTATTAGTAATATTGACAAGCATTGTGACTGTTTCTAGTCCAGTGGATTGGCAACTTGAAATTGTAGTGGGCAGACTAAATATAACAGATATCCACAGGACTCAAGATTCTGAAGATATTACTGACGCAAACGCATCGTGGACAAACTATCTTGTTTAGATCGTTGGAAGACGCTGCAAGCAAGCCACTTTCTTCTGGTCCTATTGGAAAAGTCTGGAAGCTGCGTGATGATGACGAAATGATGGTGTGGCTTAGTGATGAGTCACTATTTTTTTAACGCGAATAAGTTATCAGAAAATATAAATCTATCAGAATATGAATCAAAATGGTATTATAATGTGAATAAAAAACAGAAAAACATAACAACGGAAAACGGTAAAGTATAAAATGTGTAACCGAAAAACACCGAACACGAATAAATTGTTAACACTTGTCATAACATCAGAATTATTACTAGAGGAACAAAGATGTTACGACGAACCGTTTAATTTTAAACAATAAACCCATTGAAAAGTAAACTCTAATGCACTCATTTTAGGTTTCAGTTTCGTATAACGAAAACGTATTCATTATCTACACCCTTAATTGTTAAAGGAATAATGTTAAGTTACGTTTGTTTTGCGATTTATGTTACGTTTAAACGAAAATGTATTTTAAAAGTACACTATAAAGGTTGGTTTTACATTGGAGAAAAGTGTTGAAATTAAAGCCGGTTCACACCGCCCGCTGAGCGTGGCTTCGGCGATAGTAACAAATCATAGCGATGTTCTCGTATGCAACACTTCAGCGACTCGCAAAACGCTTTTACAGTTGTAATGTTGCCACATTTTAAAATGTCATTTGCTCCTGTTGTGTTCCAACTTAATTATAATTAAGATCTAAAGATACAAATTTATTAATGTTTTATATAAAAATAATTACTAATTCTTTTTTAATTTTTTTAACTATTGTACTGCAATAATTATTAGGGTGAGGTAACACAAAGTAAAGGCGAAGTTTTAGACCTCTTTTGTCTATTGTCTCGTGTGAAGTTTTTGCTGTTAGCCTTGCGGCTTTTACAGCTTCATCGGAAACGAGTTCACGGAACGGAATGGTCCGTGAAAATATAAAATTAAATGATTCAAGTTTCTGAACCCATATCAGTACTCGGCGGGAAGACGAGGAAGTCACATAGGTAGTGGCAGAGATAGTAGCAGCGGGGCTCACCCAGCCAGCCCTCGAGGACATAAACCCAGCGCGACCCAGTCGGCCGGCAGAAACTTAGATTTCTTGTCCACGTCAAGTTTATATAGATGGCTTAATATTGGTACCAGGAGTGACAACCAAGTATGACATTAATATGATAACCGCGCATACACACAGAGAATAACCAACCTTTCTACAATAGTTTTTTAAATCACCTCTACACACACGACAAATAAACGTGTACACATACTTTTGTGTTAGCAATGGACAGGCCTAAAGGCTTCGCAAACCAAAACGTATTAATACATTAAATACATGCGAAGTATTTTCACAAAGCTTGCATATTATTGTTGACTTATAGGTATATAAAATTTCCGAAAGTTTTAGGTAATATAGCGTAGAAACCTTTTAAATCCGTTTACATAACACTGAGCGATTACTTCGACTACATTGTACTGTATTATGTAAACAGGCACTCCGTGGAGTAACCTGACACTAGGGTATGAAAAAAAACCGCGGATTCATCATTGTCTTCATCATTTTAGTCCCAGGACGTCCAGCTGCTGGAATTCTCCCTTTAATAAATCTAATAACACCGGGTGGAAGCGGCCTGCTTCCTTTGATTTCTGAGAACTTTCACAAGGTCTTAAAAATTTAATGGAATCAGGCGTTACCTTGCGGAAGTCCATCCTAAGTAAGAAAAAGATCAATATTTAGCCACTTCCGCACATGCAGTGGTAGTCGTGCAACAAAGTTGGCGGGCTGGCGGGCGGTGCACTTTGTTGCACGACTACCACTGCATGTGCGGAAGTGTGGCTAAATATTGTTCCTTTTCTTACTAAGGTCCTAAATCGCGGCTTAGTTGGTTGCTATTGGCTAATTACCACCTAGAAAAGGGTTAGAAAGAATCGAGTCTAGGAGAAGTGGTGCAAGAAACTCTAGGAATCTTCTGTCGACGATAATCGTCGCCTGTCTCTTTCTTTACGGTCTTCGCTGGTTAGGAAAGCCTGTTTTTAAATAGTTGAGAAGTGCTTTGTAAGCTGTCCATCGTAATGTCGTCGCGTCGTTCTGAAATTCAATAAAGTGTTTAGGCTCAAACAGGCGACATCTTTGAATGTCCCTGGAGAGATACATACCGCAGTGCACCGTGGGTTTCCTTAGCGCTCTTCGATATCGTAACAAAAGATCCCTTTAGATATTATTGAATCGATTTAAAACAATAGAATTTATATTGTATACCTATAAACTCTGGTATCGAACGTCGTTTTTTCAAGTTGTCACTGATTTTCCTGTGAACACGACGGATAAACTTCAATATCCACTTTGTACATATGGCGAAAATCCAAGTGCACAATGTATTTTTAAAAATCCTTAAAAAGCTTTTAAAACATTGGTCGATATCGTAAAATAATTTCAAGACCAATGCATGTATCAGTTACGTATATCCCTATTTACTCCCTTTATATGTATAAATATTGCTTGAGTAGTAAATAATCTTTTAACTCAAGCACGTCATAATTCTCCGACGTGCAAACAAGAACTACAAAGATCAAGCGATACCCCATAGACATCTGATAGATTGTCCTTTCGTGGTATTGTATCTTACCCCGCATCGGATCCTTTCACCTATATATAATATTAATAAAACATATTTCCTGTAAGAATTAAAGATAAATCGAAAACAACTTCGTTTGCACCATTTAATAAATAAAAAATTATAAAAATGTTCAGTATTTTATATATTTGGAACTAAAATAAAATCACACATAAGTTTTTTTGTAACAAAACAATGTTTTACATATATATATATATAATTCATATTCAAAATTATTATGTGAAAAATGAACATACTATAATACCATGAAATAGCGTTCCCGTGATTTTGTTTTGAATAAAAACCAAATATTTTCGGAGCTCTGGTGATCATTTAATATTTTAAGGCTGACTGCATATAGCATTTTCTCACGTCAATATTCCCTTACGTGTATAGCAGAGGTAATCTAATACGGGAAGTTGGCGCACCGCCGTTCTCGCCTCTGCAGCCACACACTCATTAAGAAGTTTGCATGTTTACTTCGCTACACTGTGTACTCTGGGAACACCATGTATAATTTCAAATTAAAGTATCAAAGCTACCATGAAACCTTCTTGTATTTGCATGAAATGTCTGCCCATTTATAACTCGTTTGGTGAGGAAGCAATTACTTAAATATTTATTTATATACTTACTAGCTGATCCCGCAAACGTTGTTTTGCAAAAAAAATTAAAGTTTTTAATTAACAAATAAAAAATAAGGGTTAATCGTTAAGGGGTAAAAAATTTAGGGTTGTATGTATTTTTGTATGCTGTGTCATAATAAAATAAAAGCCAAAAAATTCGTCTAAAAAATAAAAAATAAAATTTAGGGGTGGACCACTCTTATCACTTAGGGGTATGAAAAATAGATAGTAGCCGATTCTCAGACCTACTGAATACGCATATTAAATTTGGAAAAAATCGGTCGAGCCGTTTCAGAGGAGTTCAAGTTCGAACACCGTGACACGAGAATTTTATATATTAGATTATGAGGAGATCAATAGCGGAAAGTAAACGACTAAACGTAAACCCTGAAAACGGACAAGTTGAAGTGGCAGTAAAATACAGTAGCAGCCAGTGGCAGATAGTGGCAGGAAGTGGCAGGAAGTGGCAAGAAGTGGCAGGCAGTGGCAGTTTTAAAATGGAGACCACAGATTGGTGTGCGCAACATAGGACGTCAACCCTCACGGTGGACAAACCTAGTCAAAATCTTCGGATGATCCTGGACGCAGGCTACTTCCATAATGTCTTATTGGATATCTAAGGAGTTGATCCATGCCGAGCAGTGGAGTCTTACGCCTAAAATGATTTTATAGATGCCCCAGATACCAATAAGTAAACATGATTTTTCTAATAACAAGAGTAACTTTGTATAATAATTGATCACGCGTGGATTCTTCGAAGAATCAATGCGTGTTTACTTATTTATATATTAAAAAAGGTAAATTATCTATAAACGTATCAATGTACTAAAAAGTACAGATAGTAAGTATATTCCATTTCCGGAAGTTATACTCAAAAGAACGTAAGCACTCGCTGTCGTCTCTCAACATTCAAAATGCATAAAGGATGGGATCGTAGAAAGCATTCGTCCTATGGAAGATAAAACACATTTTAATATTAAAGATAATATTGGAACAGTGGTTGCAAGGCAAATTCTCGTGGTCACAGGTTCAATTCTCAACAGGTTTTACTCTATATATAACTCAGGCAAACTTTCTTCTGTGAAAAGTAAATGGTCTGTCGCAATACAGTAGAAAAACTTACTATTGAATTTAAAAAACCATATGATCCAAGCCTTATTAGTTTCTAAGTAAAAAAATGAGATAAATGCGCATTTATCAGCGGGCTGGCGCGCGGTGCACTTTGTTGCACGACTACCACTGCGAAAGTGGCTAAATATTGTCCTTTTCTTACTTAGGATGGACTTCCGCAAAATAACCCCTGATTCCATTAAATTATTAGTTTTTTCCTGTTCGCTGAGACAGCGTACGGTGTACTGCACACAGTGGAGCTGGTCATGTCTCTGGCCCAGATATTCACAAGGCACGGGAGATTCTCAGAGTACCTGTACTGGTTTAAGATCAAAGCACTCACCAACATGACTCTCAGATAGTGTTGGTCTACAATTGATATTTAAAACTCAAACGACAAAGTGCTCAAACCGATACATAACTAAATTATATTTTTTTTTACGAATTAAATCCAAATGTTACCTATATTAATAAAGCATTTAGCTTTAATTACCAATTCATACATATGTACACATAAAGCACAACGTTAACACATAATTACATTGCATAGAAATCAAAATATACACGTATAGTAACAAGAAAGTATAATCAAATATTTCAGTTATAGGTACAATCGAGCACATAAAGTTTAGATATCTAATAAATTAAATTAAATAATTGGTTTGTGGTATGTATATGTATGTATGTATGTATGTATGTATGTATATATATATATATATATATATATATATATCTGCTGTGAAATAATATTTTATAATATTAGCGACATATTAAATTAAATTTGAAAATGACTAAATGATATAGTCTAAGGTCAGCGGAAATCACTAGATGCGGACAGCGAAAGCATCGGTCATCGTTGCGAACTTTGGAGGGGGCCTATACCTTGCAGTGATGTAATAATGATGAAAATAATAATGATGATAATGTCGAAACATTAAAATCTTGATAGAATATTGTATTTCACTAAAAATAAAGTGAACGTAACACATATTTCTGTATGAATATACCTTTATAACTAAAAAAACATGTTCGTATAAAAATGAAGTGTACAGACACATTTAGTGTCTGTTTTGAAATAAACATTGCTTTCGTTTCTATAGAACACATGGCACTTATTTAGGCTCTTTTTTGATATAGATTAAAGTCAAAGAAAGCAAAACATATTTCTTTCAAAATATCTTCTCTTTTTAACCATGTTAACACGAGTCAAAATATGATACCTAAGGGATTCAAGCGTAACTTTGCGGAAGTCCATCCTAAGTAAGAGAAGGACTTATATATATATTAGATAAAAAATATGATACGTTTAAATAGACATCCAAGAATATTAGTTTTGAAATATCACATAACAACATCCAACAAATACAAGGAATAAAGTAAAAATTAATTATGAACATTATGTATTCGACTGTACACACTTTAGGCCACCAACATCGACCCGCACTAAATCCTGCGCCGCATGGGGTGTGATAATTTAATACTCGTGTATACCATTAGCGGATTGCTACGTCGTGTTACCATTGCCTATTTATTTACAGCGATTAATGTATAGCGAACTCGTTAAAGCTACCGCCTGAATTCCGATTTATAATTGTAACTATAATCATAATTTCACTTGATTGACAAAGAGAATTTTAGATATTAAAATCATACATACAAGGTGATTGATTGAAGTCTTTGAATGTACACTCATTACCTGTCAATTAATGTGTGGTGCAGCCTTATTACGATCTTATTAGAGAGTATCTTTAATACTAGAAACAAATTCAAGCTTAGCAAGAAAAACTGGGTTGGCAAAACATTTGTATAAGCAAAAAAAACTTGCGAAAATGAATAAACTTATTTTCATCATTTAATTATTCTTAACAGTATTAAGCTCAATTAAAAAAATATATATTAATCTCTCTCATCTTTACCTTAAAAAAGAAAGAGATAAAAGAAAATATAATGGAGGCAGGAGAAAAGCGTTATCTCAAATTAATCTTGTCAAAAACATTCCTCCGAAATAAAATAAAAAAAAATAATTTAATTTTGCACGTTTTCGTCCGTCGCTGGATGGCCCTTGAAAGAGTAAACCGTTTGAGTTCTGTATGAAAAAGCAATTAGAATAATGAACTTGAAGCACCTTTCAGAACGACCCGTCAACCAATGTACTTGGATCTGTACAATCGAACAATGATACCTTTATTGTCGGTCTAATTTAGTTGGCGTCGCGTAGAATGTTCTGGAGGGCCCCACGCCTTTATACCCTCGCGCCTGGGGTGTTAAGATTTTTGGTCCGCAATCTTTAATACCTTCAAGTGGCTTTTAGGCGCAGTCGAAAAGCTTTTTGTTAAGGATTTTTTTCTATATACACCTTACCACATACAGACGACATATACGTCTTATAATTCAGCTCTTCGTATCATATTTATGTGTCCTATTTTAAAACTTGTCCAAAAAGTTAAGACATATTAATATTAAAAAAAAAACATAGCACAAAACAATGTTTATCTTAAATCATAGGAGACACAGTATTGTTTTTTTTTTTTTGCTGACAATCACCCGCTGCAAGGCATAGGCTTTTGCTAAGGATCGCGATGATGACCGGTCTTGAATTGGCTACATTCAGCGACCTTCCGGCAATCTTAACCATGTCGTTGGTCCCTCTAGTGGGGGCATACCCACGACGCATCTACTGGCTCAGCACAGATCATTACTTCAAAAAAAATAATAGTATAATAATAATAGATAACAAATAAATGATTCTTTAGTGAAAGGCTAAATATATGTAATGTTATATACGTATGTATGTTTATGTTCGTTTGTTTGTAAATATGTATTTTTTGTACACGAAAACTACCCATTATTATTACTTTTACCTTTTCCATACTATGGTTGTCTGTAAGAGATTGCCTTGTGTGATAAGACATATTATTGTAAAACTTATTAAATATATCTTAACGTGTCCAATAAAGTATATTAAATAAATAAAAAATAAAAATAAATATTTGAACGATTTGAAGGTAAACAAGAGTTGTTAAAATATATCAAGAGACTTAGTTAACGCGTGTAACATGCAAAAACGTAAGCAATAAAAAAATCCAGATATATTAAACGTAAATGTAAAAACAAAGGCAGGAAACAATAGAAAAGCATACAAAGTAAAAACAAACACTCGACTAACATTTTTCATAATGACGTGATTAAATTTTGATAAAAACCTCGTTGCTCCATAGGTTGCTTTCCGTTACTTCTTCTCCTTTGTTACTAATTAGTTGATCTGTTTCTGCGATATCAGTTCTTGCCTCTTTGGAACGTCTCCCTTTCGATCTCTTTACTTCTGTTTTCATAGTCCTCATAAAATGTATCAAATTATTAACATCTCTAGTAAGGTGACCAAAATATCTCAGTATACGTTACAAACAGGCTGTAGACAGATGCTGAGTGCTCTCTATTTTCAGTGCTATATCGAGACCTTTGTGTTGTTAGCTATTTATGGTGCACAGTACTGAAAATATCAGATCAATGTACAGGTTGAAAATAAATTCTAAAATTAATTTAAAAATGAACTTAAGTTTTTGGTCGAAAAAGATCGAAAAGTAAACAAGTCCAATTAAAAATCTGCTTCAGGAAAAATAACAACACAGGGCCAATTAAAACCGCGGCTTATCACGAAACTACTTACAAAGTCAGTTGAAATGAATAAAAGATCCGAGTCAACGTATCCTTGAATACAAAGTTCTGGCCACGTGGGGCAATTAGTTTGGATTGATGGCGAATTGGGATGATTCGGAGAGTTGAATACAAAACGCAGCCAATCGCCTTACACTTCAGACTGCTTTCTCAATTCAAGTGTCTGGTATAATTAAACCAAAGGGAATTTACTAGTACGAGAACTCGGTATTAGTAACAATTTAAATTTAGAAGATATTTTGGATGAATCAAAACTCAAAATATTTATATAGGTATATTAGAAAGAAGTTGTTCTTTATTAGTTAAATATTGTAGTATATAACTTACTTTGTTGCTTGGTTGTTGAGACTCTGACTGGCACTAATCGGTGTAACATAACTCCCGTTGATGCCCCGTGGAGGGGTGAAACACGTGTTGAGTGGTTTAACGATGGCAGTTGTGTAATTCGCATCGTTTGCCGGATACGCATTTATCAGCGGACTGGCGGGCGGTGCACTTTGTTGCACGACTACCACTGCATGTACTTGGTTGCATTTTATCTTTCAGCTTGTGGTTATACGAGCAGCTTTCAACACCACTTCCCTGCTGCCAACGTCTGATGAACAATTCATAGAACTACGTCGGTGACCCTGGTTCTTCTTCAAATCTATTTATTTCTGATTCGATCGCCCAGCGAAAGATCGAGTAAAACCCTCTTCATTGCTCTCTTGGTGACCGTCTTATAAAGCTCATCGTAAACGACCACATCTTGGATCTGTAATTCTTTTACATTCACTTTTTAATACTATTTGTATTACATTAATATCTATTAATCTCCTTATGTTTAAATCCTAAGGAGGTTTTATATGTTTCAATGACAGCAGCATCTCCCTGTATCTACAACTCATATATATTTAACTCTCTACTACTCATATATATTAAATCCTAAGTAAGAAAAGGACCAATATTTTGCTACTTCCGCACATGCAGTGGTAATCGTGCAACAAAGTGCACCGCCCGCCAGCTTGCTCATAAATGCGTATGCGGTAAACGATGCGAATTACACAACTGCACCGTTAAACCACTCAACACGTGTTTCACCCCTCCACGGGGCATCTTCAGGAGTTATGTTACACCGATTAGTGCTAAACTCATATATGACGGCGTGGAGCGAAACTAGTTTTGATAGAATACCCTTTGTAACTGTTGAAATTATGAGAGTTTTTCCGCCTCTATATTTCTATTTCCCTGTCAAAATTACGACACTGGAACATTTAGTAGGGATCATAACTTATATCTTCGTTCCGTCTCTTAGTTTTTTTTTTCATATAAATTTTTGATACCAGGACGTAATAATTGTGGGTGTTGACTTGTTTTACTTTTTCTTTTTACCTCTGTTTTTATTTTTCTGTTAACGTCGTCACTGCAACTATTTAGCTGGAGTTACGACTTGTGTTATTCCTCGGTCTATATTTTCATTTCTCGCTTTTAATATTTCGTCACTATAATATTATTAAATGCTGAAATGACTTGTGATACTTCTTCAACAATGCAATAAATAATCGGATAACTAAAAATACATTAAACCGTCAAATCCTCATAATATGGGGTAATGTGATAAAGAAATTTATAAAGTAAAAGAAAATGCTAAATCAAAAGTTGTAATATATGACAGTTTACTAAAGAAAAGTAAATGAATAAAAATAAAATGAAAATAAGAATATGAATGTAAAAGAAGTAGTCTGGTGATGAAAGAGAAGTAAAGAAGGCGAGATAAGAAATGAAAATAAAGTATGGAAAAGAATGATAGAAAATGTGTAGAAGAAAAGATGTATGAAAAATATGGTGAAGAAAAAAGATAAGAACGAAAATAAAATAGTCTGTGATGTCAGTGTACCTAAGACAGGAGTTGTACGAAAGATCCCCAGTAGCGGAGGCAAATCTAAAAAAAATCCTCATAACAGTGTAAAGATTTCTCGGCCATCCAAAATCCTTGCAAAACCCCAGTAAACATATAGTCAGTAAATTGTCAAAATTACACCCTAAGGGAGCCCCGTAAACATTAGCATAAATACATACTTAGTACGCAGAGCGCAAACACGAACAGCGCCCGTAGTCGGTCGGGCCACGAAGAAAGCGGTTACGCACGGACGAAAAGGAAATGCCAACTTCCGCTCTGAATCTAACTTTAATTGTTATCCCTGATGACATTAGACGCGGAAACTTAATGAGATTGAGAAAAACTTTTTATTTGTTTCTACCCAAGTTGCCTTGTTTTCCTTAAACATGGAACATTTATTGCCTTGTTTGAACTGGAATTCTGTTTACCTAAAAGTAAACGAAGGTATATTAAACGTACCTTTGTGTTTTTGTTTGGCATCATTTCAGCTGTCCAATGTTGGATCCAGACCTCCCCCATAGATTTCCGAGCGATCATAGCTTACTTTGGCGTGCTGCACCAAGCATTTTTCCGACTACCTTAACAAGGTTTTTCTACTCTACGATTTTTATCCGTAGTCTCTACTCCTGAACTCTAAGATTCTAGTGGAATCTGTGATTTCACCAGTAAGAAATAGAATAAGAAATCAGAATTAAGAATTGTGAATAAAAGTCATATATTGGAAATCTATAAGGAAAACCTACCTCCTGTAATGAACAACAACTAAAACATGACACTGCTAAATTTTATCAATAATTGAATTTAGTCGTTGGTTTAACATATAGACATCTGTTGTGTGTATTATAAAATGCTTTGTATCGCTGACCACTACGGCGACAATTCTTTGTTTTAAAAAAAATTTTACACGTCTGAATTCAAATTCAAACGATGATTTAAATTGGGACGCCGCTGGTAAATTCTTAACTAAACGCTACATATGCTACCCATAAATCTAAGCGCCTGTGAAGATTTCATAGCAATTAAACTGACGCGAAATAAGTTGCTTTTCTTTTATGCCTGTGGTTATAATTCTACACTAAACACTTATTTATACAAAATAACAATATAACATTAAAGAATCGTACACAATAATAGATTATTTAAATAATATTATAGGTAATTTCCTATTGTTTATAATTTAACGTTGCAAATTACTTCGCAAAAAGAAGCGTGCATTTAGCGCTGGAGCATATTTAACAATGAACGATCGCGTAAGATAGGTGCGATCTTTTTTTATAATTAAAATCGCCACAATTCTTAGTCGTACGCTTGAGGAAGATCAGTCGTGGTCGTGCTCTTGGAGGTCACAATAATCCTATAACAAGAAGACAAAAGCGTCAGAATATACTATGCCGAAATCAGGTAAAATGAAGCAAGAAGTAGAATTTTGATTAGTTAACCTTTTTTAAAAAAAAGTTTTAACATCACCACCACCTTCATCAGCTTTAACATTATCGATATAATCATAATTACGTTAAAAAAAATTATTTAACTAATTATGCATATTATTGTAGATTTTTTTATTTATGTTTTTTTTACATGTATTCTATATTCCACAGACATTATCGTCTGTACCTTTTTAATATTTAATTATTATTGTAATATATACAAAAAAAAATTTTGCTACGTTTTTGCGTGTTATGGTATTTACTAATTATCTTAAACTTATTCCTAACTTGT
The DNA here is from genome assembly GCF_028537555.1 of Battus philenor. Classification (NCBI taxonomy): domain Eukaryota; kingdom Metazoa; phylum Arthropoda; class Insecta; order Lepidoptera; family Papilionidae; genus Battus; species Battus philenor. The sequence continues at coordinate 14,318,050 of NW_027181737.1, read as the reverse complement.
AACTTTTTGAAACTTAATTAAAGTCAAATAAATACGTTTTTTATTAAATCATTGCTGTCTGGTTAGTTTTAACGACGCTCTAACACTGTCGAGTTTCTTAAATTACGTTTCGTGCGACCACTTCCTCATCCCTACTGCATATTGCTATCCTTAGATTGTACGCCGGTATCTATGCGACGGTTGCCGTATTCGCTATCGCCGTATCGATGAATCTTACATTATTATAGATTTATTTATAAATAATCTAGTTTTGGGAAGTAGAAGGGCTACATAATACATAGATAGGACCCCTGGAACCTTATGCTTCTAGAGTGGAGACTACAGATCTGCAAAGGCAGAGTAGGACTGTCGTCTAGAAAATAGACAGATGATCTTGTTAAGACCGTCCAGAGATGGTTGCTGATGATGGGAGGGCTGGTTGCAAAGTGATTCCAACTAGCACTTGGTGAGATCTATGTACAGCAGTGGTCAGCGGCGGAATAGACATTAGTTATGAATTTAATTTTTAATTTACGTCTTTGTATTTTAGATTATTTATATCTTTATATTGTAATCAATGTACTTTATAATTCTTGTGTGGACAAAAAATAATATAAAATGTACACAGCCTTTTTGCATTGTCACATTTCATGCAAGAGTGCGAGGGAATCCACGGGCAAAAGCTAGTGTTGAAAAAAATTCCATTCTCACGCAACTACAGTCTGAATCGGGATTGTCGGTGCCTCCTTCCGTGGCGTCGACACGCTCGCCGCCTCATTTCCCGTTAGTGATGGGACACTACGTATCTATTCCACTCGACTATGACCTATTTTAAAATATGACGAAGTTCATACCTTTTTTATATTTTTATTCCTCATTTATAGCTTGATGGGTCAGCTTAGAATTCTTTATCATGACTCGATAGCCTCGGCTTGGGCCTTCAAATTAGGTTGCTTAGGCGGCTGATCCATAGAATGACCCATAGCTGACCCGGAAAGTACCGGGAAAAGATATAAACTCAGGCTATCACTGGTGTGTTTTAAATTTGGAACGGAAAACTTAGCGTATATCGATCGGTATTAACTTTTATAAGTAGTCATATTGGTTCTTACTTCCGCTCAATCGAGACGATTCATCCTAGCATACAGCGGCCCGAGCTGTGGCCTTTGAGCTTTGTCAGCTATAAAAGAGGTTTCGGGTAAGAGTCACGTGTCATTTATTTGGGTCTTCAATAATGCAGTTGAAAATTAATTAATAAAGGAGAATTAATGAAGACCCGATTAAATATATTATTTAAAAAATACGAAGTGTCACTAAGGGCAAAAGTCGTGCGCGTCTTTACAAATAAAGAATTCGTTTTTCAAATTTTTTGAAAGGGCTATTCTTATAGAGAAAAAAATGCATAGATCATTAAAATAGGAGTGCACAAAAAAACTTGTTTTTTTTTTAGTAAAAATTGTTTATTATTATGACATTAAATCAGTCAATTAGGTGATCTGTCTAAAATCACAGCGAGGCACAGGTCTTTCCTTTAAGGACCTCAAAGTCTTGCGCTGTCCGCCTTCAGCTACTTCCCGTGACTTGGACTATGTTGTTGGTTAAACTAGTGGTGGGTCTACACCCCCCCCCCCCCCCACCGTGTTTACAGGCTCGTGGTCTCCGAACCAGAACCATTCGGCTTCTCTCGCTACGACTCCAAACGAGCAAATCTTCGAGCTCCGTCTGTGGCTTTAGTTCTTCGGCGGATCTTCTTATTTCTGGATCGATACTGCAGCAAAACTCCTTGCATTGCCCTCTGCCTTATTCTCTGGGTGACCTTGGAGCCTTCTTTTAAAGCTGAACTAGCAACATACACTATTCAAATACCTTCGTCTTGAGACCTTGGGGTATGAAATAAAATTCATTTATTTATTTATTTCTATTGGTACTGTGACGAGACAATAATTTTCGATAGCATACAATATTTCTAACATTATTTTAGTAAAAAAAAACAATACGGTTTATAAAATCCAACAGTACTTCTTAAAATCAGAATAAGCACATCACTATATGCGTATCTCGCACCTGCCCGCCTTTTCACACGCGAAACGCCAATATTTTCATATGAAACGCTATTCTACTGAAAAACCACTATTTTATCTCTATTCAATCTTATTCACTTATACTTAAGATCGGTTTTCATTTGATACAACTAAATAGAAGGTGTTAACACGTAATTTAGATAAAAAAAATATGGTAAATGATCTTAAAAACATAGTTCACTCATCCGGTGTTGAGTTCACTTTTTTGTTCTTTAGTTTCGATTAGGAAATATTGAGATTTGTTTAATCTAGTAAATGGAAACATTAAATTATTGGAAGGGCCGATCGAATCACATGTACATTCTAATACGAGAGTCCCGGATATATTGTAAACTAATTTACACAAATTAGAAAACTTTTGCTCTGTCCAAAACTCGCGAACAGTTCGATAATTTCGCTTATTATTTTTTCATATTATAGTTAGAACAGCGCACGACTGATTATCGTCGCAAGCTTTGAAGGAGGTGCGGTAACTTGCAGTGCTCATTAATCAGCTAAAAAGAAGAAGTAAGAGCACGAGGAAGAGGTTCTTATGTATAGGAAATGGAAAATTGTTACAGTGAAAACAACACTTTTACTTCAGATAAAAACTGTAAAGTAAATTAAAACACTTTTCCAACCTTTTACGCCTAACAGAACTTAAAAAACTTTTTTAAAATTTATCTCATTGAACTAAAGTAATAGGGATATTACATTCCTCTAAAATACATTAAAAGCAAACTTCGTACAGATCGACGTTCTACCAACGGATGCCTTTTAAAATTTGTCATTACTACTACTATGATAAATACATTTAAAAAACTTTTAAGTTAAACGGTTTTTTGATACCCATATTGTGGTGGTTGTGGAAAAATATGTACCTAGTCCGCCATATTGGAACGGCGTCCATCTTGAATTTTAAATTTTGACATAATCATCGTGTTTTACTAGTGTAGCCCTTTTCATTTGATACCCATATTGAGGGGGTTAAGGAAAAATACGTAATCCGCCATTTTGTATCGGCGGCCATCTTAGATTTATAATGTTATTGATTTTATTATATTGTATTGTCTTCTAAATTAAATGTGTGTACCAAATTTCAGATCAATATGACAACGGGAAGGTGCTTAAATTTCAATTTCTAATTTTGATCCAAATAAATTCCGTACGGGTCGAACTAAATAAAACCGTTTAATAAATTAGCATTAAGGCAGAAGAACCAAAGTCATCGACGTAACTCGAAGAATTGCTCGTGTGAAGTGTGTTACATCGCTCATGCAACTCATGATGAGGCGGTAACCATGGGTTGGCCTTTCAACTAAGTGAACCGAAGACATTGATGATATAGCGAGGAGTCGCTGGATACGGGCAATGCACGGCCGGTCATCCTGGAGATCTATAGGAAGCACTGATGCCTTGCGAATGTCTATCGACTGAAAAAAGATGGTGTCATTAGCTGCAACTCTACAAATGATGTCACAAAATAATTTTTTCGGCCAACGACTTTTATACTACATAAATAATATCTCGGGAAGCCGCACAAGATCGGTCATCGGTGCGATCTTTTAGGGGGGGGGGGGGGGGCTATGTCTTGCAGAGGGCGTTCATCTGACAGGTCTGTTCATCAGGACGATGATGACGATGAAACGTTCTAGAGTAAGAAACAATTAGCGTCTTCTTTAGTAACGTCAGTGACGAAAAGTGACTTATTATTTAATCGGCGTTAGGAATCAGGCGTTACCTTGCAGAACTCCATCCTAAGTAAGAAACGGACCAATATTTAGCCACTTCCGCACATGCAGTGGTAGTCGTGCAACAAAGTGCACCGCCCGCCAGCCCGCTCATAAATGCGTATGCGGCAAACAATGCGAATTACACAACTGCCACCGTTAAATCACTCAACACGTATTTCACCCCTCCACGGGGCTTATTCAGGAGTCATGTTACACCAATTAGTACCAAACACAGAGTCTAAAGCACTCACATTTATCAGCGGGCTGGCGGGCGGTGCACTTTGTTGCACGACTACCACTGCATGTGCGGATGTGGCTAAATATTGGTCCTTTTCTTACTTGTGACTTATTATAATCAAAAATTAGACGTACTCAACCAACTACACACAGTGATAATTTAAAGACATTTGTTCACCAAAAAACATGGTAAGCCTACAGATAAAAAATACTGTTACGTAAACAAATTACAGTTAAAATGAAATAAAAGTATTTTAGCCCATTAGTCTGTGAACAGTCCATAGCGGTCATAATCGCTTGTCGATGCTGCGGGAGTCGGTGTACAAAGAGCAAGCGTTAACGCAGCTCGACGTCGCGCCATTTCTGATCTAAAGTGCTGAACATTAGAGTAATGCTTGCGCTCCATCCGCGTCCGCTGAGAATTCTCTGGCTGGTTGCACCATTCGAGTCGTAGACTGTCAACATTTGGTACAATTTATCGAAAATAAAATTTTATATGACATTTATTATCGTGTACGTTTAACGAAATACTAATATATATATCTAATATATAAAATTCTCGTGTCACGGTGTTCGAACTTGAACTCCTCTGAAACGGCTTGACTGATTTTTACCAAATTTAATATGCGTATTCAGTAGGTCTGAGAATCGGCTACTATCTACTTTCTATACCCCTAAGTGATAAAGGTTGTTCACACTTAAAAAAAAATTATTTTTTTAACGAAATTTTTTGTTTTTATTTTTTTATGATACAGCATACAAGAATACATACAACCATAAATTTTCACCCCTCTACGATCAACCCTTATTTTTTATTTGTAAATTAAAATATCAATTTTTTTGGAAAAACAACGTTTTCGGGATCAGCTAGTATAATATAATAAAGGAGTCTCATTAGAACATTTTTACAACATTACTGAGTAAATAATATGTGGATACAATTCGCTATATACGTTCAACTGGAATTTCCCAAATCAACAAAATTTTGAGACCTAAAGTAGTGTTCCTACACCTGGAACCAGGACATCATTAAGAGGTCTACATTCCAGGAGTTTCTTTAAACTTAATCACCTGATCTAGCGGCCATAATCATAAGAGAAATTAAAGAGTGCAATAGCAGCCCATTGGTAGAGGACTGAAACTTGCGATCGCAGGTCGCGGATTCGATTCCCGGGATGCAATCTTATATATTTCTTATTTTGTGCATTAGTTATATAGGATTGTCTCTTTTTACAAAAAAGTTTCCAGAGAATGGGCAGTAACATCTTCTTACCATAATCAGGCGGATTTGTGATCATACTTCACGTATTCACATTGCGTAATCACTCCGTGAAGTATCCGCCGAAGCAATTTAAAAGTTCGTCAGTTTTTCAGTCCGGTGTAATAATAATATGCAGAGGGCAGAGCGGACACTCCTCCAGGAGAGTCTTAGGCAAGACACTTCTTGTACCCTGCCCCCTCGAAATCATGAAATCTGCAAAGGCCATTTTTTCCACAGTGAGAGTTCAGTCAAAAACTCTATTATGACAATATGTCGCGAATGTGACAGGGTACATCATAGTTACAAGTTTTATTATCCTTTCACTGATTATAATTGATAATCTAAAAATAAATTTCGAATCGGACCAAATGTTTGTAGCCCCTGACCACCGCTAGTTTCGTATGCGAAGCTGTAATTCCCGCCATCACAAAGCGGACAGCGAACGCTCCGCTCTTAACTACTTAATAAAGTTGCAATTCCTTATTAAATCTTTCGAGTCATGCGAAAAGAATTCCGTTTAAAACACTCCAGAGATACTGGACAGTTCGTTAGGAGCTAACTTAACTTGAACGTTTAAGATGAGAAGAGAATACAGTTAACTGTTAAAATTGTAACAAAAAAAATCCTTTAAACCTTTTTTAATAACATATATATTACTTTTTATTGTCGTTAAAAGATACTGCATACAGGCAGCTTCCAACATGTCCTATTCTAAATCTATGGTGGAGGCATATGTCCAGTGGTGGACGTCATACGGCATACACGATGATTATGATGATGAAATACGGTACATTATCGTATTTACAATGATTTTACATATATAATACTACTTTGATTATAATTTTTACATATACAAACCAATTTTAAATAATTACAAATGTATGCGTGCTAATAATTAAAATAATCCAGTAATTTGCGATCGAAAGTTGATAGTTATTCCATATTGGAATCCGCTGTATGAATTAAATAAAATTTTGAAGGTCAAAAAATTAAATAAACAGCGTGAAAATATTCTATTTGGTTTTTATTTGATTTAATCTTTATTTCCAAGCTGTCTACACGTTTGCGGGTCGCGTTGACAGGTCACCCCATACAACCACGACATACCACTATGTAAGTATTTGTTTCTATAGCAAGGAAAATGAGAGATAGTTTTGATCGAAGTATATTTAAAGAGAATATTTACGAATCTTAGCTTTGACACAAACACAGGTAACGACTACATCACTGCTAGCGTCGGATTTCAAATCGCAATAATAACTTACTCCCAAACGAATTGTAGCTATCTTGTTGGAACGCCAGTTAAAGAGATACTCGGCTTCAGTCGATTCGCAATTGTTAATTATTTATAATTAGCAATTGATAATTAGTTACGCACAATATATCTAATGGATTCAAGCGTTATTTTTCGGAAGTCCATCCTAAGTAAGAAAAGGACGAATATATAGCTACTTCCTCCAATTAAACACACTGAAAAACTTTGGTTTGGTATTGTCTGTAACTAGGCTTTCGGAGTCGCACGGAGTGGGTGGTCGTCTTCACTAGTCTTGTGAACGTGCCGCATGGTGGGTGATCGCGTAGTTAAGAGCGACCAATAGCGGTAAATTACTGCTATATGCGGCTGGCAACCGGCCGGTTACCGTAACTCGCGTACTTGCCTAATTAGCAAGAGATTGAGAGTAGTTAAGAGAAGAGAAGAGAGTGTGCCCATCAACTCTGGTACCATATCCAGATAATATGTGAGGCAGATTACCTGGCATCTCAAGCGAGGATTTAATTGTTAGTGCTTATAGATGACAAACGAAGTGACCCTTACTAAACTCTAAACTATGCCTCCTGCTTGGAGAGTCAGAGAGTGCGTCCGCGCATATACCACATACTTTAAAGAGTACTAATGTAACAGAATAAATAGGTTCCTGTCCTCAGGCAAGTACACTAACGTCATTAATATAACTTTAACTTTTTTTTTTCAATGTCTCCGCTATTGGGGGCCTCTAACTCTATCCTATCGTATTCATGGGATATAGCCTAACGGTCTCCAAAGTTCCCGTTAAGTTGGGAACTTTGTGGACAGCATATTCAAAAAAATAGGAAGGGGAAAAGAAGAGAGTCTGCTCTATTTGAAATCTAAGGCCCATGTCGAACTGTGTACTTCCGGTAGTTGGAATGATAACATTCATGATTTAACTCTATCATTAGAATATATATCTATAACAGAGCGCTACTTTCCAAGGTTACTCTACATTTATTACACTTCTCTCTTTTCACGGACTCGTTCAGAACATTATACAGCGTCGTATTAATGGTTGCTAACAATATTAATCCGTCATTGTGAACGTAAATACGTGTTCTCTCGTGAGTATAACGCACATGTCTTCCGTCAGTTTGATACGTTACGTAACGTGACACCATTAGTCACCGCCTCCCCCCTCGCATCCCACTTCCGGGGAGGGGAGACACCGAAGGCTCTTACCTTTATTTTTGGCAGGGCAATATCTTATTATATGCGGGTTAAAGTGCCGAGGGCATTTATGAAACAACGTCATATATAACGTAAACGTCGCTTGGGATGGTTGAATAAAAAATGACGTTTTAATGGTATAGAGCATCGTGTCTCAAAAGACTTGAATAGCTGTTATTATCATTACTAATAGTGCAAATATAAATCACCTATTACAGGTCGAAATGATAATAAACTTTGATTTTGTTATATCGGCGTTTTTGAAGTAATAAAATAATTCACGCGGGAACGAATATATGTTTATTACATTAATTTAAAATTTTTGCTTCTGGAATATACGCGTTTGTGCAACGCATTGACGACGGCAACATAGCTGATGGTTTCTAAATTCAAATTTCAATTCGAAAGCCCAAGATTAAAAAAAAAAAAATTTGTGGTCGAAGCGGTCAGCAATAGCGAGATTTCTTTCATGAACGGTGCAGCTGGTTTCCTTATAGAATGTTTCTTTAAGTTCACGAAGCCTTCCCTCCGTGAACTTAGCTTAAATGAAGCTGTAAAAGCCTCCGGGCTAACAGCACCTACATCAACAGAAAATAAGTAAGAATTTCCCACTCGACTTTTGTAAATAGGGGCGATATAATACAAGGTGTTTTGTTATAGGTGTAAAAACTGTAAAGATAGTATGTATTTCTGTTTGCAATGTAATGTATGCATTGTACATCCTATCTAAAATGGAGTTAAAAATAATTAATATAATAACAAAATGATAATATAGTACAAAAAAGCGTATTATTATGATAATTACGGTCTTCTATCAGTACGTACAGACTACGTGCTGCCAAGTTATTTGCCCGTCGCATTCCAATAGAAACAATTAATTAATATAAGCTATTGTAGAGTGATCATATACATGGTAATTGAAAATAGGTGAAAATACTAATGCACTTTGATGATAAATGTACACTTATAATCCATTACCTGTATTACACACGCATATATATATATATATATATATATATATATATATATATATATATATATATATATATATATATTTATACATATATATATATATATCTAATATATAAAGTTTCTATGTCACAATGTTAGTTACCGTACTCCTCCGAAACGGCTTGACCGAATTTCAAATTTCATATGCGTATTCAGAAGGTCTTAAATTTTCACCCCTCTACGATCAACCCTTATTTTTAATGTGTTAATTAAAAACTTTAGTTTTTTTTTTGCAAAACAACGTTTGCGGGATCAGATAGTATATATATATATATATATATATATATATATATATATATATATATATATATATACTAGCTATATATATGTGTGTGTGTATATATATACATTTATAAACACCCTCGGACTGTATAACAGTGTCCATCGTGCATCGTGACGAGACTCAAGATTGCATCCTAAGATTCATCAATGTTGCGAATACGGCAACCACCGCACAGATACTGGTGCACAACCTGAGGATGCCAATATGGAGTAGGTACGAGGAAGTGGTTGCACGAAACATAATCTTTAAAACTGGACATTGTAAGACCGTCGTTATAATAGATAGAGAGACTTAATTTTTTACTTTAACTCTAACATGGAAAAACGAGAACAAAAAAAAAATCGGAAATATTAAACGTAAACGTGAAATAAATGCAAGGACGTTAATGTCTGTGGAACATTGAACCTAATAATAAAAAACAATGTTTAGCATAAACGCCTTCCACGCTCTGCTTCCTAAAAACCCACGGATATGTAATGCCAATAAGGTAACAGTGTTGATTTCTAGATAATTCTTCGACGTATTAACTTTTATCTTTATTATACTCTTATAAAAGTGGTCATAGATATATAATTACAATATTTGTGTACAGAAGGCCACTCTTTGATTATCTCCCACCATTAAAGTTTTCTTCGATAACTAAATCATCGTATTATCAAGAGCACATCACTATAGCTAAGGCGTTCGATAAATTATATCTATCGGTTATATTGTTGCCAACTCCAGCAATTAGGGTAACTCCTCTAAAACAGATGTTTTGCGGACATCAATTGGGCTTCCACGCTGACGTGAAATTTGATAGCTGGGGAATAACCTCAGGGGATTTGTCGACAAGGGAAACAAAGGGAAATAACTATCAGAGACTACGTAGCATAGTAGTCTGTATTAAAATAGTGAAGTAAAAACAGACGAATATATTTCATCGCCGAAATCTTTTTATATTACGGTGACATTCTTTACAGCTGAAAATTTTTAAATCAGAGAATATATACACTAATAGATACATAAGCTTAGTATGAAGTATATATTATAATCAATTCAAATTAAATTATTAAAGTTAAATGAATAAAATTTACCAGCGGATTTATTGTACTATAAAAATGAGTGCGGAGTGTATATTTTGAGTATGTATGAAGTATAAGGTATATAGTATATGTATATATAGTATATATAATAAAGAAAAATACGTTCAATTTATTTTTGTAGTCTTTTTTGTAAAAAAGCATTTATGTACTTTTCTATATATAGTTGTCATGGAATAGGCGTTTGTCTTCCAACACACATGATTGAAAGTGTAGATAAGGACTAAGGTGATACACGCCCATACATAAGAAACTATTCACTCTACTCTTCAAGGCTCCATAGTTCAACTTATCAGGAAAAATAGACCCAGACAGGTCGTTCCAAATCTTGGTGACTCTCACTTTTTCCTGATGTATCGTGTGATACCAAAAATTTCTAATTAGGAGACCTTCTTATATCAGTTCTTCTTTTCAGCTGATAGACGCTAGATGGCTACGATGAACGGTCTTGCGTTGCCTGCATACAGCGAATTCCTGTAACCTTTACTATGTCTTCGGTCCGGCAAGTGGGGGAAGTACCCACTCCACGTGTACCGACTCCTAGTTGTCACTCAAGAATCTGGAGAACAGCCATCGCTTGCACAAACAATGAGCCCCGGCTTCTGTCAAATCAGATGAACAATCTTCGAACTAAGTTGGTAAAATTGGTCCTTCCACGGATCTCTATATAATTAAGAGACAGATTACAATAATAGAAATAGCTTGTTCATCTCATTCGCCTAATAATCAAAACTCTTTCCATTATAACCCAATTCTTTACCCTTACTTAACACGTTCACTGCGGCTTGAGGTCGATTCAGCCTCATGGTAGACTTTGCACTGGTGCGGCGCGTAAAACTCGTGTTTTCTCTCTAGTGCGGCGGCTGTTTACACTCAACCGTATGAGGTATGACAAAGACAAATATAGCTTTCTTTATGTCTACGAAGCATTGACTCAATATTTTAAAAAAATGATAGAAACATGAGGCAGAAAAGGCCTCAACCGCACTACTAGGAAGTTAAGCTTGAGGCTGATTCGACCTCAGCCGCACCAGCTGAATGTTCTTCAAAATTGGGCCCGCAGTGAACGTGTTAAATATACATATAAATAGTGACTAGTTAATTGCCTCGCGTTAACGTTTGACGCGGGTCGTATAGAGCATCGTTCGGTTGGGTCTACGATTCAGCCAAGAAGTAGCATTTGTGTCAAAACTCGTTCTTAGTGTTGACGGTGTGCTCGTCGATGTAACATAACAACTCGGCAATTTAGTACTACAGTGGAATATTGCGGCTCCAATCGAGGATCTCGAGGAAGCTCTCAATATAGTATGCTGATATAGAACAGGTTTCGACTAAGCGCCGAAGGTGTCATGCCTTCTCGAATCTGTCCTGTTAAAAACTCGAGAATGTGTATTCAGAAGAGAACTTATATTTAATACTAATAAAGATTACCAAACAGCTAACTGTACGGATGTGAGACCTGGACCATAAAGGAAGACCTTCATAAGCGTATAGAGGCTTTCGAAATGTGGACATATAGACGCATGCTATCCATAAGCTGGACTCATAAGGTGACCAACGTCGAAGTTCTGAAACGAATCGGGCATATACGCGCACTAATGCTCACAGTAAAACGAAAGAAAATCGCTTACTTGGGACACGTTCTTCGACACCAACGATACAATCTCCTTCAACTTATCATGATGGGAAAGGTCGCTGGTAAAAGGAAGGTTGGTAGGAGAAAGAAGTCGTGGCTTCGTAACATTAGAGAGTGGACCGGAATCGCCAGCGCTGCTGAGCTATTACGCAGAACTAAAAATAAGGAAGAGAGCTGGAAGCTGATAGCCAACCTCCACTGGTTGGAGAGGCACTTCAAGAAGAAGAAGAAACAGCTAACGCATGCAGTATTATTGGTTATATGAGTAAAAACTTTAAAAGAGTAAATGTAAAGCTCCTTTATCACCAAAACGCTTTAGGTCTTTTACACTTACACCAATACCTCACTTTGCGTCGTGGTTACGTTCCAAAAAAACACGACGCAAATTGAAACAAAGTGAATTAAGATTTTCTATAGCAAACCATGTAAAGATCGAAGTTAGGTTCCAGGGTCACGAAAATACTACTTTTTTAAAGAAAATTGAACAAAGTAAACATTTAAAAAACAAAAATAATATTACTCTGCCAATAAATAAATTAGAATAATATTTACATTTTACGTAACCAGAAACAACACGTAAAAATTTATATAAATTTATTATTCTCTTTTTAAAAAAAGCACAACAAAATTAGGAAAACTAAATGAAAATAAATCTGTATTCAAATTGCGTTGTTTTAAGTTAGAAAGGGAATCCCACAGTTTTGATGGCATGGCGCAATTAGAAACAAAATGTTACCATGTTTTGGACAAAAAAAATTAAAGACTCGAACCTAAAACAACGCAACCTCGAAAATCAAACGACGCACAGTGAATATTAGTACTAATATTAGTACTAGTAAACAATAATTAATTTTAATATGTATTAACCTGTTTTGCTATTGATAAATTCACACAATTACTGTGATATATAATTATTTATTTATTTTAGAGCACGTATTACACACATACGTGGTTTAAAAAACAAAAACAAAACGTCGGTAAATCAGTACTACGTCTATGAGGCTTACAAACTAGCGCCATCTAGTAGGTCTTTAGAGAAAATATGATAAAACAGTTATATATTTACGAACTATATTACTATTTATTATTTCTGTAACCATTAATTTTTGATAGAGTATACCATAGAATACTTAACAAAGAAAGAGGTATATATACACCTCCGAATATTTTACACGTACATATATTGTATAACAAATACTCAAGCATTATTATGTTAATCATAATAGCATACATATATCTAGATATATAAATAGATAATATTAGATAATATTCTCTGAAACCCTGACATTTTCAAAGAACAGTATAAATAAACTAAAGTAGATGTGATATGTATATATTATAATCCCCGGAACAAATAGAACAAAGTTGTTCAATACCATTAAACTAACATAAAACAAATCAACACACAACTAGACCAGAATGAAACCTAATACGTGGTACATCCACAATGGCGCCTTAATCTCCGAAGTTCCCGCCAACGACGTCGATATATCATCGGGAATTCCCCGAGTTTCGACAAACTCCCCCTAACGACGTAACGATCGAAACGCGCAAACAAACTTCGCAATCCAATAACGCAAATTATGACGTTTCGACTTTGCGAGGGAAAAATTGCAAGGTCTTACACCCTTGAAATTTATTACGGGGGAAAATGTTTATGGAAATAACTATACAAGAAACTTTTTTACCGATCGAGATATATTTTTATTTACTTTACCATTATGTTCATAAACCAAGCGTACGTTCATTTAGAAACAGATTATCATTTCATTTTGTGTGTAAACAGATAAAACGAAGGAAAAGATGAGCCAGGATATTGGTGTATAGTTTAAATCTGTTATTAAAGGCATCTATTTATATCAAATTAATATATTATTTTTTATACATGTATACTTTCTATACACATTGTGCTTTGGTAGAATTAATGCCTTATTCATTTTCTACAAATCAATTTTTCTCAAACAAATAGGACACAGTTATTCTTTGATAGCTATCACTCAACTAAGACCTTACTGTCTCACGAGAAAACTCGCAGGAAATAAACTAAATTATAATAAAAATCATATATAAAGCTATACAGACAAAATAATAATTTAAAAAATGATTCTTAATTCTAATTGTTAAACTGGAAATACAATGTATTATATAAAAATTAACCATTAAAATCTGTGATATGTTTTATAAAATCGTGATCAGAGAATGTAGGTGAGGCAAGAAAGTCGATGTATGAAAGCAGATTTGCAAATCAAGAAAGATGTGAAACATGTTAAGCTCAAAAGGAATAAAAGATATTATGAAGGAATATTAAAATAAAAAAACCTGATACGTGTTACATTTACCCGAAACATAACCTCCCTGTTACACACGGCAGAGAAAACCAAAGGTCCTCAAAACGGAGGTCATATAAATAAAAAAAACCATAACTGAAGCCGGATAATGTCTACTCTGTACTCATCTGACTAATTAGGATGCTTCTATAGAGATTTAATCATGACTAGGACCATCCTTTGCGTAGAAATTTCTTTTGTTTTTACTTCCCCGTTCTTTTTTTAAAATTGTCAGTTAAACAAATGCATTCATTTAGACACAGTTCACCGGTTTATCTTATATGTAATAGAAGGGAAAATGGAACCCAGTTAAAAATGTATAATATGTTTATATCTGTTTTAAATAGCACATATTAATGTCAACATTATTTATGACATTTATTTATACTTTTCACAAACATTGTACTATGGCTATACTATATTTATTTGTGTAAAAATTTTGATTTTACTTCAGTGTTCTTTTTTATAACTGTCAGTTAAATAAATGCATATATTTAGAGATAGTGCACTGGTTTACTTTGAGTTTAAAAGGGGGGAATAGAAGAAGGAAGAGGTAACCCAGGATAAAGATGTATATAGTGTTTATATATGCTGTTAAGAGTACCTATTAATATTGAAATTATTTATGATTTATTTATCGGATGAAATTTAAAAATTACATTTTGTGAACAGATTCGTCTTACTTTTTGATCACAATATTATATATCTTTTCATTTACAAATTCAACTAAAAAAATATAATTACAATTCTGTCTTGGGGCGGTTGGAACAATATTGACAGCTTCGAAATGTTTATCAAACATAAAGCATAAACTAACCACCCAAGATAAACTAAAAACGAAATAAATCTTTTATAACATAATAAGGAGACAAAAACGATAACCTAATGTTGATAAAAATAACTAACTCAATCAAAACTTCTTCCGTAACACCACTCGACATAACTGTTAACAGCTAAACCATCGACTAGTAGAGCTATTTGGTAGGATAAACTTTCGTGCTTACCGAGAAACAAATCCAATCTCTATGGTTTATGACGTCATCGTGAGCGGAATAAAGAATACTTATGTTATTCTAAACATTTCCTTTCCTTTATTTTCTCAGTAAATAGCAGTATAGTAATATTAGAGCAGTATAATAATAGGATCGACACCAACGATACAATTTCCTTCAACTTATCATGATGGGAAAGGTCGCTGGTAAAAGGAAGGTTGGTAGGAGAAAGAAGTCGTGGCTTCGTAACATTAGAGAGTGGACCGGAATCGCCAGCGCTGCTGAGCTATTACGCAGAACCAAAAATAAGGAAGAGAGCAGGAAGCTGATAGCCAACCTCCACTAGTTGGAGAGGCACTTCAAGAAGAAGAAGAAGTAGTATAGCAATAGCAGTAATGATAGTATGCGTAATAAGTTAATTTCAAACAGATAACACTTTTTTCCTTCGTACATTATACAGGATGATTGCAAATAGGTGTAAAAACCTAAGGGGTCAATATATAGCTCATTCCCTGTCATTTAATGTATAGTTCACGTCAAGAAAAATAATAGTTACGGAAATAAAAATTAACATGAGTTATAATTAAGATTACTACTTTTTAAAAATAATTATTGTTAACTATCTGTTCTAACTTTCTACTGCCAGAAGTTACTGGCCTCTAACATTGCAACAAAAAAAAAGTTAATGTAATATAAGTAAGAAAAGGACCAATTTATAGCTAATTCCGCACATGCAGTCGTAGTCGTGAAATAAAGAGCACCGCCTGCAAGCCTGCTGTGGCTGTGGGTGTGTGTGTGTGTGTGGGTGGGTGGCACTCTGTGTTTGGCACTAATCGGTGTAACATTACTCCTGAAGATGCCCCGTGGAGGGGTGAAACACGTATTGAGTGATTTAGCGGTGGTGGTTGTGTAATTCACTTCATTTTTATTGCACGACTACGACTGCATGTGCGGAAGTAGCTATATATTGGTCCTTTTCTTACTTAGGATGGACTTCCGCGAAATAACGCCTGCATTCATTAAATAATGTAACATAGTTTAGAATCATTGCTTTGTATAGTGTGATTGGAAATACATGAAAAAGCTTGTTAAAAGTTTACTGACAAATAACTAATACATTAACCCATTTCAACCTTTTACGATTACCAATCAACCTGTGTTGACGATGGTAGACTGTTCTTCAAAGTTTAAGTAGACAGAAAGACAGTTTTCGATATATATATTTATTTACTTAATGGTGCAGGTGTTAAACGCATTCAGAGTGGTTTTAAAGAAAACAAACCGTCGGTAAATCAGCACTACGTCTATAAGGCTTATTGACTAGCGCCATCTTGTAATTTTTTAGTGAAAATATGATAAAACAGATCTTTATATTTACGAACCTGTATCTCTTTTTCCATATAGGTCGAAACCTCTTTCTTAAGATAGAAATCTTCTTTAATCCATCCAAAGATGGTCTGCAAGAAATCACATATGATAAGACTGCCTTTGATGTTGTTTATAAGATATATAATAAAGTAATAAACTAATTAAAGAGTAATAAACGACTTTTTAAGGCAAAGGACAAACTTCTTAATTGATAACATCTATAAATGACCGTTTAGTTTTAATAAAGTTTCATTATCTTTAAGAAGAATATATAACGTCTACTCTAGAAGAAGGAACAGATGACGTTGAGGTCGTTGCATGCAGCCCGCTTTAAATCAACTCTGCTAGAAATCTACGAAGAAAGTTTACTTGATAAATTTCTTTATTGCTTAATTTCAATTATTATTTATAACAATATATCTATTACATTATTTTTTAAAAATTTCAATAGAAGTTTTAACAAGGTATCCTACCTTCTAGAGGCAAGACTGGGTTATGTTTGTTTATTAAAATGAAAACCTTCGCGGTGATGCCTGCTAGACTCTGGGACCCCTGTTACAAAACTAGTCTTTCTAACGATAAGTCATAAATGTTAAAAACAAACCTTATCTAACCTACGTAAAAGATTTTCGACCTGACTACGTAATGATACTGGCCGAATAGACGACTTTATGCTAAAATACGTACCTATAAATATTTTGAGGTCTTTTACAAAAAAAAAAACATTATAATTAAAAGCGTAAACCGTTGGCAATAAAATAAAATTGCATTCTATTAACAAAACCGTAATCCTGTAGTAGCAACAAGCGACACCGACTGTACGCGACTGTACGCCAAGTACAGACGCGTCTTACCAGAGCTCAGCCCGGCTTAAGTCCCTCTGCTCTATTTATTTAAGTTCCAGCCTCATCCGTTTAGTTACATTGCAGATTCAATTCCGCTTAGCGCGTTACTGCAGGTAGTCAAACAAGGAAAACAACATGGCTACAGCTAAACGTGTGGCTTACGAACTTTTTAATGTTCTTTACCAAATTGATTTCATTTAGAATTCTATTTGTTTACAATCTCCTTTATGATACAGAGCGATTGTTTATAAGTGTACTAAACGAACGCAAATACGAAGAAAGTCTCGGTAGTGTCTTGTATTAACTAACGAACAGAAATAATGGGATTTCGTACTGCATCGTCATTTGAAAAATGAATTATTTTTGACAATAGTTAGCGATCATCATGTAAGTTACCTTGAGTTAAACCCTACACTGTAATTTAACTAATCAACAAAAAGGTTTTAGAATTTATAATACCATAAGCATGAGATAATCTTGCTTGTCTGCACAGTGCTGTGAGAATAAGAGAAAGTATGAAGAATGAAGAAAGAGTGAAATTGTAAAGTATGAAAGATAGAAGAAAAAAAGCAATTGTTAATGATGAAAGAGAGAGCGTGAAATTAAAAATGTATAATGAATGAAATATTGATTATAATAGCCCTGTCTCTAAAATAAAATAGGGAAAAAAATGGTCTGCACATATGTTTGTTTTCAACAACAACAACAACAAACAGTGTCCTACCGTGAAGGATAAAATGACGACTTCCAACACTGAAACGTGGCAGTTTTACAGTTTCTATACGCCATGGGCCACCTTCTACGCTCGAGATTTCTATGCGACATCGAATTAAGAATGAGACGGTATATAGACAAATAAATGTAACCATAGCCCCGGGGATTGGCAAATTGGCGTTACATAGACCTACGAATGTAACCGACATAGCCCAGAGCATTGGCAAGTTGGCAGTACATTGACCTACGAATGTAACCGACATAGCCCAGGGGATTAGCAAATTGCCAGTACACTGACCTATGAATGTAACCGACATAGCCCAAAGGATTGACAAGTTTGCAGTACATAGACCTACGAATGTAACCGACATAGCCCAGGGGATTAGCAAATTGCCAGTACATTGACCTACGAATATAACCGACATAGCCCAGGGCATTGGCAAGTTGGCAGTACATAGTTGAAGTATAAGTAGACGGGCCACATTACGAGCAGAACCAAGGACTGGCAAGCGTAAGACGTCTACTGGCAAAATGGACAAATCACCTTGCTAAAATGGATGGCAAAAAGTTGATGAAGACCCCTTCCGACCAGTACTATTGGAAAACTACGAGAAAGATCTCGAGTAGTACGTAGTACATGTACTACAACTAAAATAATAGTACGTTATGAAATAAATCCTACATATGTTCATAAAAAGAATTGTGACCCGAACTGAAGTGCACTTGCAGATTTACTGAAGGAATTTTATTTAATGCAATATATCCTTTACTGCTCTACATAATACAAATTATACAATTTAATTATACAATTGTATGAATATTATAATTGTAATAATTAACTCATTCTCGACGCCCACAACACTTTTAATTCCAATTACTTTACAATCATATTATCTGTGAATGGACAAAGAAGTGCCAAAAGGAAATTCGCGATTAAAATGCCCGAAATTTATTAAAAATCCACAAAAGAACACACGGGTAAAAAATTGATTATTACCTGTTACAATAAAAAAAAATAACCACTTATTATTCATTTATAACAATATTAAATTGAATAAAAACGCAATAAATTGTTTTATATGATAGTTAATTAAATCAATAGTATATGTTTTATACACAGCAATGATTTATTAAAAATGTGACACTTAGCAGATTTACTTTTAAACTGTTCATATTTCATTACATAAGCAAATCATTTATCACTGTATTCACATAGTGTTTGGTACACTAGCTATATCGATCAATCTAAGTACTCTTTCATCGAAATCGCAAGCAAACATAAGCTCAATTCTGCAACTGATTTCCAAAGGATCATCAATTGGATCATTTCACGTATATTACGTAGGGTCTTCGCATATACTAAACTTGTCCATGTTAAGGCAGTAAAGGAGAATGCCAATACATTGCAAGGAAGCCTCAAATCTGCTAAATGAGTCACACCTCTCTCTATAACGCAATGGAACCTACACGACTGAAATCCATTAAATGCTTTGAAGTTAACAGTCGTCAACAGTCTACGAATAAATATTTTGCTGCTAGATTTGCGCAGTAGACATTAAAACAGTTGATGGAAATACCAGGAAAGATCAAGTAACGACCTTCATTGAGGAATAGGATTTGATAATTATGACACGGATCGGCAAACGCAGCGTAAGACGGCCAGAGAGGTGGTCAGGTGACCATGTCCAGACCTTTGGAAGACGCTGGGTGTAGTCCAGTTCCAACTGATCCTATTGGAAGTCTATGGGGGAAGTCCATGTTTAGCAGTGGAGATTTTATAGCTGTGATGATGAAATATTATTTTCTTCAAATTCAAGCACTCTTGTCTGATTGGTAATGGTAATGCTCTACGACTTATAAGTGAGTGAGTGAGTCTTGATGATGTCTGTCTGAAATATAATACAAAGTTTTAATGTTTTAAGCGTTGCTTGGCCAAAAAAGTTGACGTATTTTCTCAATTCCAAAAACCCGCCCGCAGTCGGATTCCACTAGCCTCGGGATCTTTGACGAAACGTATTTACGATAAAGAACCCTTGCCATGGAATGGTTTAATAAGACTCTATTACGTTTCATCTACCATTGTCAGTACACAAATAAATAAAGGGAGCTTTTACAAAAGAAATTCTGGAAAAAATGGTAAATTTTCTTACGTATAAATTCGAAAAATTATTTATGGAGTTTATGTTATTATGACTGATTTTTTTTTACTATTGATAGCCTTTAAAAATCAGCAACCAAGGATAAAAATTCTCTTATCATGCATAAGACCAGAGTTCCTCAAACTTTTTTATGTCGTAGACCCCTTACCATGTTTTTCCGTGTTGGGTAGACCCCCTACTTACCTGATATTGATTTCCTGTAAATTTCTAACTGTAGTGAAGTTCAGTGTTAAAAACTTAAAGTAAAAACACATGTTAATTTATACATTTATTAATTGAATTTAAATTAAAACTACTCAAAATAAAATTTTGTATCTGTTATGTAAAATATACGTAACTTTAACATAAACATAAAATAAACTATAAATAAAATAACATAAGCATTAAGTCAATATTTGGATGGAAACTGATGCTTTAATAATAAATTATTAAAGTTAAAACTACCCAAAATACAATTTTGTATCTGTTATGTAAAATATATGTAACATTAAAAAAAATTTTCTTCGCTAACGTAGACCCCTTGCAGGTTGTCATAGACCCCTAAGGGTCGATATAGACCACTTTGGGAATCACTGCATTAGACTATTTAGAATAATAAAAAACAATTTTATTTCTTTTTACTTCAGTTAAAAATTAAACCTCGTGCTACGAGCATTAAATATTTTAACCTAACCACAACAAAAGTTTATTTGCGACCGGCTTTATAAAGCGACCGCTGGAGACGACAACTCCGTAAGAGTCAAACTTATCGACAATGCCACGTGTAAGCAGGTACTTTGTGAACTTTTATCGACTTCCGTAACTTTCCGAACGTCGAACTTTCGATACGTATCGATATTTTAGTGTTGAGACAACAATGGAGTCAGATTTTCTTATCGGAAAAACCACGAAAGTTTTGCGGGCAATACTTTATATTGTAAGGCTTTTTATGTATGATTGTTGTGTTCTTAGTTTAACGCCATCTAGGGATATCTTGGCGTAACACACAATACAAGAGGTTTCTTTAACGTTGATTAACCACAATCCGTAATTACTATACGCATTACTATCTTTTATTAAACATCCAAACGGAAGATGGTAATGTAACATAAAAAAGCCCGCTCAGCATCGTCGACACGACTACTGGCAAGGAAAGGTCCTGTCTGATCTTGTCCGCTAGGATTCGCCGCTCCGCGAGCATGTGCGAGGCGGAATCCTGCGCGGCTCCACTTCAGTGGAAGCAGTTCGCCGTCGCTTCGCGTCCAATCCTACACAGGTAATCACCGAAGCAACCGTGCCCGGTGATCACCTGCGTAAGCCTGTAGGTGAGCCTTCCGTCTCGTCGCTGCATCGAGGCCTCGAAGACGAGCAGGATCGCTCCAATGACGCGTCTACGCGCATAGCGCTCTTCCAAGAGCTTAGCGCACTACGTCGCGAGCGTCCCGCGCTGTTCCCACCGTGACCGCCTCGAGTAGTCGGTCCGGATCGCCACCGCCGCCCCGGCGGAAGGTGTGGACTCGGACGTAGACGCTAGCATCCTTCTCCGCCAGAATGTCCAGAGGCGGAAAGCGCGCCAGGACTGTCGCCGCCTCGAACGATATCGTGCGATACCCGCGCACGATCCGTATGGCCATCCTCCGCTGGACGCTGTAGATCTTAGTTCTACAGCATCGAATGGCCAGTCTCCTTGCCCACACGGGCGCCCCGTACAAGGCTACGGACTGCACGACCTCTGTATAGGCCTCTATATTGGAGAACTTCCTCCATGGGTCCCCCGAGATTAGGCGGCAGTCTTTGCATGGCATCCTCTTAATCCGGGGGGATTCGAAATAACTAATTCAACATGTATTGTATTAGCCTGCTGGTGCCACAGCTGGAGGCTATTCAGCCTGCATTCAGGGCAAATATTTGTACATTGAAGACGAGTGCCTCATATTTTTCTTTTTTGAAAGTCGACTCAAGCCGTCTCAAATCTCAGGACGCCTCCACCGGGTGAAAGAAAAAGGAGAAGGACAGGGAACCAGTCTCTACGCTCTAACTTATATACAGAAAATCAAATCCACAACCAAAGATTGTAAGTCAAAGTTGAAGACCCAACGAGCTAACGAAATCTTATCATACAAAACCAAATTCATAAACGTCACACATAATTTACAAACGGAATATATAAACAAAAATTTAAATAAACACTGCGTCAATTACAGCACCGAAACATACACTAAATCACTCACAAATTTAACCCGGATCCCATTAATATTCCAATTACGGATATAACTATTATATTTCATCTTTATTTGTCCCGCGCGTCCCCGGGGGAGCGGCGGTGCTGCCAAATCATTTGTGCGTTCTCGTTGTCCCGGACCAAAATAATAAAACTCGTTACACGCGTCAAGCCGTCGCCAGGGGAAACATTCAGAATCGGTTGTTTTAGTTCCGAATGGATTTATTTCGTAGCACCGTCAAAAATAGTTTACACGCGTTAATTTATTACATATATTGTATGTAGTTTTATTAACCGCGTCTGATATACCAAAACAACTATAAAATTTAATCAAAAACACTTTTAAGATCAAGGTTAAAGAATATAACAAATTATGGATAAAGTACTAAGTAAGAAAAGGACCAATATTTAGCCACTTCCGCACATGCAGTGGTAGTCGTGCAACATTAGTGCCAAACACAGAGTCTAGACTCTGTGTTTGGCACTAATCGGTGTAACATAACTCCTGAAGATGCTCCATGGAGGGGTGAAATACGTGTTGAGTAATTTGGCGGTGGCGGTTGTGTGATTCGCATTGTTTGCCGCATACGCATTTATCAGCGGGCTGGTGAGCGGTGCACTTTGTTGCACGACTACCACTGCATGTGCGGAAGTGGCTAAATATTGGTCCTTTTCTTACTTAGGATAGACTTCCGCAAGGTAACGCCTGATTCCATTAAATGATAAAGTACTAAACAACGCAATGCATCGCTTGTGGATATAGTGTTTTGAGACTGAATTTAAATGTCTATCACCTTTTTAATTGATTATTATTATCATAACAGTAGTAATAACATTCTGTTGTCGCGCGTGATGTGTACAGAAATGCTTTTTATCACCAAAAAAAACAAAAGAATGGACGGGCGGAGGGTGCGGGATCGGTCGTAGACCCTCGCATCTATCTTCGCCAGAATGTCCAGGGGCGGAAAGCGCGCCAGGACTGTCGCCGCCTCGAACTACACAAGAGTATGAATGGCAAATAACCACGACAATTTATGTTATTTAAGTTATTTATTTATTTAATGATCTAGCATTATGATGTATATGGTTTTCACTAGACCTAAACCTATTTCTATTTTAATTATAACTTCTGATAATAATTTGGATCACAATTTGTATCTCAAATATGGGAACCTTCTTGAAATAAAAATCATTTATATATTATTATATAATATTTTTTAATTAATTTGACAAGAGCCCATGCACTCAACCAAAATCCCAATAGGTCCGCCTATACACATACACAAAAACGCACACACATACATTCTGTTCAGTACAACTAAGAAATGTTTACTTTAACATCTCCTTAGATAATGTGTGTGTTTATTGTTAGTACCGCCTTTTTTATTTTGATTATTTCATTAGCCATACATGTTTTGTTCATTTTTAGTCTAGAATTATTTAATCAAATCTATTTTGTTTTTTGTGCGTATTGTGTGCATATTTTATTATTATTAAATTTGTGCAGTACAATGTGCTGATAAGGAAAAATAACAATGTAAGATATTCTTTATACTCTCTACGGTATTCTATATAAAGAATAATGTGGATAAATGTGAATTCGACTCTACAAATGCAATGTGTTATGTCTGATGGTTTGTTATAGGTGATGCTTTAAAATGGTGAACGTATAGTGCATTTGCAGACACTTAGTAGAACCCTTCCAAGAATCAATAGTTTCAGAAATAATATAATGGTAATATCGTAATAAAAAGCGTTTTTAAATTTTAAATATTATAACTATTTATTGTATATTTTTTATTCACGAACGTTTTATAAAAGTTTAGGGTATAAATTACCAGTACAATATAAGTAAAAATCACCCTATATCAAAATAAGTGTAGTTACTATAGAAAATGTTTGGTGTGGGTTTATAGGCAATAAAGCAGCATACACGAGCAGTTGTAGTCTAGTGGTTGAGGACAACCTTGCGATCGTAACTTACGGATTCGATTCCCGGAACATTCTTAATTATATAGAATCGTCACTGTTCATAAACAAGTCAAAAACTCGACTTATATCGTTCTATTTACCTGATTTGTTTCCGTGTGACTTTTAGCTATATAGAAAAGGCCTTTTGGTCAATGCTGGGATGCCGTTTTGATATGATTAAAGAAATAAAAACCTAATCTAAGAATATCTTGAAGGCTATACCGAAAAAAGCTTATTCTTATATTAGACAAGGATTATTTTAAATTGGATAAAATTGATTTGGAAGATTTAATAAATAATTTACATTTTATACTTACTTTTTAATCACAGTATTATGATTAATATTATAAGTTTTATATGAAACATTTTGAAAGTAACACCTGATGGCACATCTTCATCTTCTCCTTGCGTATTATATTTATTATCCTCTTCAACTTTATATTTTTTTAACCTACATTTCGTATCATTATTGTATCAATTCAGATACAAAATAACGAGTACTTTCCGCATTCTAAAAGAGACTGAATTTAACGAAACATGAATATTTTACTTTACTGTATTCATTGTTCCATCTTCAAAGGCAACGCTACATCATTAACCGACGTTTGTTTTAGTTAAAAATGTCATTTAATGACATCGATGATACGAATTCAAAGGTCTTCGACAACTTTGATTTGCGGCGAATTTAATATATTTAAAAATGCCGCAATGGAAAAATGGACACGCTTTTCTCTTCTATTCAATCCGTCTCTTTAATTACTTATTCGGCTATTGATGTTCACTCATGAAGAAAATGCGCGAAATACTTTTGTTGTACCATTTTCTCCTTTATAATTTTTTTTTTTCATTTCTCTTCATATTACAACGAAATTATTACAATGCTACAATTTAATTAATGCTTTACACTCTCATCATATATATAAATATATATATATATATATATATATATATATATATAAAATCTGGTCTATGTGTATAAGTTACAGGTCGCGAAAAAGTAATGTCATAATGTGATTAAGTATAAATAAATAGAGAATTAATTGACAACAAGCGATAGACTCACACATCTATGTTAATATAGTATTTATCATATATATATATATATATATATATATATGTATATATATATATATATATCTACACCATAAACATTAAAGCACAGTGACAATTGGCGCTATTTGTAAGAATTAAGTTACATTCACATTATGACATTACATTTGCACCACCTGTTGCAATAAATAAACGAAAAAATAAGAATTTTCAAAATTTAAGACTATAAATAATCAACCAGCTTGTAGGTGCTTTCTATATTGATATAAATATAATAAGTCAAATGTATCATCATCATTTCAGGCATAGTATGTCCACTGTTGGACATAATAGGTTGTCAAATATCTCCCTTCCGCCTTTTTGTCTTTTGAATTTCGCGGCTATGTACAAAGTGCTACAGGGCTCGTATCTGGCAATACTATACATAATTTGAAAGGTCTTGACATAACCTACAAAACGACGCTATGCATGATTAGTTTGGATATTGCGTTCAACAGTTATAGACGTGTAAACATGGAGTTCACTAACGCCGAAATTCGCGCTATTTTAAAGTTTTCCTTCGTTAAAGGCAAATCCGCTAGAGAAACGTTCCGTGAGATTAATGGTGTTTTGGGGGATGGTACTCTATCACTTCGAACCGCGGAGGAATGGTTTCGACGATTCAGAGCCGGCGAAAACGACACCATGGATAAGCCAGTCGGCGGAAGACCTGTGACGACAAATACCGATCAAATCATGGACTACATCGAGAACCATCTGCGGAAGGCTGGATACAAAAAAAAGCTTGATGTTTGGGTGCCGCATGATTTGACGCAAAAAAACCTTCTGGACCGAATCAACGCCTGCGATATGCTGCTGAAACGGAACGAACTCGACCCATTCTTGAAGCGGATGGTGACTGGCGACGAAAAATGGATCACATCAAGCGAAAACGGTCGTGGTCGAAGGCCGGTGAATCGTTGTGTTATATCGCGCCATAGATTTCAAATAACACCGATAGCAAGCAGCCTGCATCCGATATGTTCCGATCACCTTAACAAAGTCGTCTGTCCACCTTGTCGGTGGACGCCCTTCACCTCCGCGGACTCCTACCCTCCCCCATTAATCATCCGTGTACATCTCCTTCTATTTCCACTGATAGACGCCTACTCCGAGGTCTCCCCCCAAAAAAAACGACTTCCCACGACTTTATCTATCTGTGGGTCCATCTAGTGGGCGGTGTACCCACGTTACGTACACTAGCTCATGCTCGCAACTCGAGAACTTTTCGATCCCAACGCGCGACAGCTGCACGAGTTTGCACGAGCAATGTCCGCTCCCCCCACACCACCACCAACATACACTGCCATTACAGACGAGCGATTCTTCGAGCAAAGTCAATGATCATGGTTTTTGTGTGGATCTCGTCATTTGTTATTCAATCTCGTAGCGAAACTCCATGCAAGGACGCGGCCCTGAAGAGTAAATACAAACCTGTATATGAGGAATGCCCCATCTCATTCGTCAAGCGGCAGCTTAGACTGGAAACGCTAGACGAATGGAAAAGGAGGTATGTGGAAGAAGAGACGGCTTCGGTAACGAGGATATTTTTCCCGAATGCTACGCAGTCCTATCGCGTGCTCCGCAAAGTCGGGGTGGACGCGGTCTTGGCCCAGCTCTTCACGGGGCACGGGGGCGGGGGCCATAAAAAAACTCCAAGCAAAGCTCTCTCCATCGCATTTTGAATGACCTTGAGGCTTCTCATAAGACCCACTGATCCGTAATCACCGCCATCGACCAGTGTGTGGTGCCGTTATCTATATATCAGTGTATATACTCATAATAACATGAACGATTTTTTTGCGTAAAAAAATTTATTGTATGTTTCATTTCGTCTATTGAAAAGAATAGATATTTGTTTCAGTGAAATAGGCTTTCACTGTTTCAGATATTTCTAATAAAAAACACATAAGAAGAGAACTTTAATAATTCTTTCAAACAGCTACAATAGATGTTTGAAAATATTTACGAAGATGCGATTTTATATCTCAAATGTATTTAACAACTTGTTTCATCATTTTAAAATCTCCTACCTATAAAAAAAGTTATACGCTCAAATATTTTGATTAAAGAAAACTGGGTGAAAGAATTTTATTAAAAAATATATAATAAGAGATCTCTTAACAACTCCGACGAAAAAAATTTTCTTCAGTTTCTTTTTTCCGCTTATAGACACCCATCAACGGGTCCGTTTGACCAATATGGTGTTTTATTAAAATATTTTAATACACGAAAAGATGGTCGCGTTAAATAAAAACGGCTGGAGGGAGAACAGGTCGTGTAACAAAGAGCGAGATATATTACGCCTTGAATACAAAGGAAAAATAAGGTTTTTGAGTCAGGAATTGTCACTGTACAATATTTAATATCATGAAAATGTTTTAGCTTTCGTATAGGTCATAAACAATATCATCATCGTTTCTGCAGTACATCCTTACTGAATATAGGCCTTCGATATTTATTTGGTAGAGTACCGGTTGGTACAGACCTGCATACAGCCTCTTCCAAAGACCTTAAGGTCGTCTAATGCTCGCAGGATATTCGCTTTATAAGTGGACGACCTGTGATTTTTACCCTTTTTACCCTTCGCGTTCTTTACATCATAAAAAGGATTACGTGACTTACGTGAAAAAGGACTTACGTTAAATATCCACTGATATTTCTCATAGAGATATTATATATATATATATATATATATATATATATATATATATATATATATATATATATATATATATAATTTATTATGTTTAAACCCTTAATGCACTATATGACAACACTATCAATATAGATACTGATATGACATAGAAAATTATTAAAATAAAAAACTTAAGAAGTACATATGAAATTTTGTCTGAAAAATATACGACACTTTTTACTTCACTCTGATTTCATAATTAATTAATTTCTTATGATTTTTTGACACAAACACACAAACTGGACCAGAAGTCATTCACCTCAGTTACAAAACAAAAGTTGAGAAAATGTTTCTTTTTGACAATGTTGTCTGTGGACGTTAAAATAAAACTACTAACTACACCGAGTTTCTTTTTAATTCTTCACAATAGCGCCTTGCGTTACGGAATAACGTAAAATCAATTTTAAATTGACAATTATAAATGATTGTAATGATCTCATATAATAAAGTTATTTTGACTTTAAGTTTGAAATAAGGTAACGTTTACGAGACCAAATTGGACTAGCAACCGAATAGCACCAATATGTTTATTCAAATAATAGGATACCTATATTGCCAACATATAATAGCTTTAAAAGTACCATTCGTTCTATTAAGTGTATAATATTTTTAAAAATAAAATAGAATCCCTTGTGGTTTATTATCATAATTATTTATAGTTAGAAAGAAACCAGTTACTGGTTACCATTTATATTTCAAACACATCCTTTACCTAGTTAACTGAAATCAATACGAGCGGAAGAATGGTTTTTACTGCTCAATACGTTGGAGGTTAGTGCAGACAGCGCTGCTGGGAGCACTTGGAATGCATCCAAGAACTAAGTGGAACAAGTTAAGTGATATTATTCTACAATATAAATATACCACCGTAAACTGTTGCAAGGAGAGACGAATGTGCAAGTTTCACTAACATTTATTTGTACTTTTATAAATAAGCGTAAATAGTTTTTATATTACATTTGTTCCTATTTTAAAACGTAATTTAACTGACATTTGTTTTAACTTTAAAATATGAATAGTTATTCTTTACAAACGTTTCATTCGTTTCGAAGCAATCTAAAATATTGATCTGATTTAATTGTAAAATATTAGTACAATAATAATAAAGTACAATATCATGATGATTTCATCAAAAATAACAATCGACAATTATCTTAAAATAAATTTATTTTCAATTAAAACAGAGGTAAATACAGAAAGAATTCCAATTATCATTTTTATAAGGAGTTTTGCCTCCCCCATAAATATACGTATTATTGTATTTTTACGTTTCACAGCCTTCATAAAAAATATTTAAATGATATATAATGTTATTAGAAAATCTTACATATGCATTTTTTTTTCATTTATACATTGCTATCGTCATTAATTTATTTCGGTAAGTAAAAAGGTTTTTTATTCATTACTATTGCGAAACATAATTGCAAGCGTACTCTTAAATGCGTCGCACATTCATTTCAAAATTAATGTTGGTTCTCAGATATTTTCTCTTATACATTAAAATCATAATTTTTTTCGAATCCGGCAAAAAAATTAATCTATTAGCCTGAGTCGAGGCACCCGAAGGCCTACGAGCTTAGGTTAAGACTAGAAATCCTACATACTTTGCCATCTCCAATTAATCCATTCTCTGAAACAATACAAATGAACACACAACAATATAAATGAGCTATACATTCATCCCTTATAAGCTATAACCAATGTCAATGTATAATGTGACAAAAATACAAAACAAAGTATGTTGGTAAAAGAATTCAACCCATAGCATACTTGAAATAATAAAAAAAATATAACTTGGATATAAGAGTGTCGTCTTATACATATTCAAGGGGTCTTCCAATTTCCTTTGTCCCTGATCTTAATATACCTAAATCCATAATTGATGAAGTTGAAGATCTCAGGGTAAGGACTGTGTTTTATAAAAGGGTTTTAATATCCTATCACATCTTGTCTTGAAACTTACGTGGAAATTTTTAACTTTTATTTATTATTCATATTTTTAATTTTGAATACTTTAGTTTTACAATAAGAATCTATGTAATAAAAGAGAAATGATGCTAATGATTGTAAAGTTTTGCGTCTCCTTGTATCAATGAAACACAGTGTTACTGTTGTAATAAATGATAGTGCAGACGAAACACCAAACACGGTCAAGATCGCTACTCGAAATGCGTATACACTACAATGATGACAAATGTATTATTTACTACGAAGTCATATTAATACATCACGTCATTCTATAATAAATAGAGAAAATATAAACTTTAATTAAATCGAAAAAAGAATTGCAAACCGCAAATTCAAACACAATCGATGCGGGCAAAAAAAGATTCCAATGAAAGTTTGTAACAAAAACTTAAGTAAAAATGACAAAAGAAACTTTTATTGTATTGTATTGGGTCGGATACGCTATTTCTTTTGCATAGTATTAATTTTTCTTATATATTTTAGTTAGTTATTTCTTATTGCGTTTATCAATATTTTCTTTTCTTCATTCCACTATTCTTGTTATGTATTCAATTATGATATTTATTATCTATCGTCAAGTTGAAGGTTTTTCTTAAACAAATCAGTGATGAGATAAACAGCGTTATTCAAATGATATGATATATAAGAATAATTCGCACTTTGTTATTTTATATATTTATTTATTTTATTTTGGACATTGCTTCATTATAGTAACGTAAAGAGAGGAAATTTAGGTTTTTTTTTATTTACGGTTTCCGCTATTGGCGCGATATTCTTGCATTCTTCTTATAATCTTTAGTACTTCATCTTTCTTTCCACATTTCTTCTGCCTTTCTCTTTCATTCGATATCATTCATTCCTCACCTCATTCATCAATTTTACATTTCTCTATTAAATTTTAAACATTTTGTTATATATAGTTTTCATTTATAGTTTGCTTTATTTGCTATTTTATTGTTTACACTTATTCTTAATTTTAAATTTTATTTCTACCGATTACTTTTTCTGCAAAGTACGAGGAGGATTTTAAAGGGTAGCGACGTGGGTAAGTACACTATGTGGGCCAACGACATAGTTAACCTTGTGAGAACTCGCTAGATGCGGGTAGCATGATCGGTCATAGTATAAGAAAAGGACCAATATTTAGCCACTTCCGCACATGCAGTGGTAGTCGTGCAATGAAATGCACCGCCCGCCAGCCCGCTGATAAATGCGCATGCGGCAAACACGCGACAAATCACTCAACACGTGTTTCACCTCTCCACGGGGCATCTTCAGGAGTTATGTTACACCGATTAGTGCCAAACACAGAGTCCTCTGTGACTCTGCATTTCATTGCACGACTACCACTGCATGTGCGGAAGTGGCTAAATATTGGTCCTTTTCTTACTTAGGATGGACTTCCGCGAGGTAACGCCTGAATTCATTAAATATTTACGGTCATAGTATCTTTGGGAGTTGCTTATCCCCTGCAGTGGGCGACCATCGGCTGAAAAGAAGAAAGCGAGGAATACCAGAAGAGACCAATATGATATAAACTATAATCAAATTGACATTTTTCAACTTAAAATAATATTACGAAAATTGTTAATATATCCTGATCTACAATTTAATAAAAAATCTGGAACATATTTATTCAAGTAGGTTTTTATATGCGCTTTTGAAACGTCGTTTGTTTAAACATTATAAGCAATAAGCTACCACCGGCTTGGAACGCTGATCTGTGAATGAGAGCCATTCAGAAACTCAACATTTTCTCCTTAAAATAAAATTTAACAATTTTTCACATGTATATTATAATATTAATCATGTAAATGAGTCGAATGAGTATCATGCATTTCTATCGACTAAAAACTGTTGAAGGCTTTGATAAGGTTTATTTAATAATGTACTTTTAATTTTCGACTTAAAACTAAAAAAAGAAGATCTATGATACCATGTGAAACTTTAATATATACTAGCTTTGTTCGCAAATTGATCCGCGTTAAATTTAACAAAAAACTAATACCGTTTATTTAGTTTTTTCAGAATTAAAAATAGGCTAAAAGTCCCTTTAAATAGGTTTAGCCATTTAAGAGATTAGCCGGAAAGAACAGACGGGCAAAATAAATTAAAAAAGTATTATAAATTTATATATTTTAATATTAAAAAAAGACACTTCAATTTTATTTATTTGTATAGATATGAGTGCACTCCGTTTTGTTAACTTTTTGAAATAAAATTAAGGTGCTACGAAGTTATATTTATTTCATATATTTACGATTTTAAATTATGGCGCATAAATAATATGTTATTAAATATGTACTGAGAAATAATAGAAAATCAATAAAATTAAAATATTTATTAATAATAATTTTTATTAATAGTTCAGGGAATCTCTATCTTTTAAATTATAAATAACCTTCATTTTTTTTTATAAAATAATTAATATTAGCTACGAATACTCTACAACACCGTTGGACAGAACTTTTCGCAGTTTCAAAATTAGTTTATATGAACAGAAGATTAATAAAATCCATTAAAATCGTTTAATAATAAAACTGACTAGTTCATACGTGTATACAACATATATTAAAACATTTTACACTGGTGATATCAATGACACAAGTTCTTTCTAGTTAATTATGTATAAAATCAAGTATGTCCGAGCTAAAACGATCCGAGCCTTCATACATATTCAAGCGACCACATCGTCGGCTTGCCAGGACTGCGTGTTGGTAAGACCAAATGTATCTTTAATATACCGCAGACAATATATTTGAAAGTCTGTTAAAATAATTTCAGGAGATATCCCGATATAGGAAGAAAGAAATCTTTAAACAACTCCCCTTGTCAACAGAACATACAGGTGATTGATTTTCGATGTAAATGCTTAGTTGTAGTATGAATAGTTGAATATATAAGTTATTTGGTATATTTTCTCAATTAATATATGGTACAGCCTACCCATAAAACAATGGTTTCAGAAATAAAAAATATCGTAATTATAATATAGAAAATAAATATATTTAAAAAACTTTTAAGTTAAACGGTTTTTTTATACCCATATTGTGGTGGTTGTGGAAAAAT
Source organism: Battus philenor (assembly GCF_028537555.1). Classification (NCBI taxonomy): domain Eukaryota; kingdom Metazoa; phylum Arthropoda; class Insecta; order Lepidoptera; family Papilionidae; genus Battus; species Battus philenor. The sequence continues at coordinate 14,284,907 of NW_027181737.1, read as the reverse complement.
ATGTACCTAGTCCGCCATATTGGAACGGCGACCATCTTGAATTTTAAATTTTGTCATAATCATCGTGTTTTACTAGTGTAGCCCTTTCATTTGATACCCATATTGAGGGGGTTAAGGAAAAATATGTAATCCGCCATTTTGTATCGGCGGCCATCTTAGATTTATGATGTTATTGATTTTATTATATTGTATTGTCATTTAAATTAAATGCGTGTACCAAATTTCAGATCAATCTGACAACGGTAAGGTGCTTAAATTTCAATTTCTAATTTTGACCCAAATAAATTCCGTGCGGGTCGAACTAAATAAAACCGTTTAAAAACTACATATTAAATAGTTAATTATTGTTAATAATAATATATACTTGTGGACATCGTTGTTCTAGAATTTATTGGCATTCCAAAATAAAATAGGTAATACTACACATTACGTGTAATCATTTTATACAGAGTAATACTTGTAAAGCTTAAAATCTGCTTATAATGGAGCTAGTCATTCACCCCATGCTTTTATACCTATAAACAAGCACTTTTTTATAATTACAGATTAAATCCTGCGATAAATAAAAAATAAAACATATTTATTTCGAAATCAAATTCCGTTATAATCAACTTATTTATATATGGAGTCATCTTTTAAGTAAAACTTTTATCTGTGTTAGCACACTTTGCGCTTAGCACTCTTCCGTATAAGTGAAATTGCAATTTTAATAAATTGTAGATAATATATGATAAAAGTAATTATAAATAGTTCGTGTGCGTGTATGATCGTGTGTGTTTGTGTGTGTCAAACTTGATTCTATTTCATAGCAGTTCATCGCAGCTTCTACGAAAGGTCCAGTATAATACTCTTTTCAGAACACGTGAATAGCAATGCTATAACGTACGCTATCACGAAATCGCAATCCACGTGAATGGGACGCCACGTATTTGGCAAGCTCTGACGAGTAGACAACTTCCTCCCCTGTTTACGTATCTGTAAACGACTCGAATATTACCGAAAGATTTCTTTACGTAGTATATATTTGTTTTCAAGAATCTTCCATTAAATTATTACAAAGAATTCTATGAAATCGTAATTATATTGGGTGAATGCTACGAGAGTTTTAGTCATATAAAACATATGTTTACGTTAGGAGCTATTTGAATAAAAAATATACATGAAAACTATTAACATTAGTCATACACAGACAAACGTACCTAAAAGCTAAAGTTGTGATTGTTTTCTTATGACGTCATGTTATGAATAAAAAAGCTAATTATTAAAAATTGTCACCACATTGATTTATTAGCCATAATTTTCAGCGTACTTCAAAAATCAACCGTAATCATACATTTTAACTATATATAAGTTTATTTTTATTATATTAGTTTTTATTTTAACTATATATTTAGTATAGATTATAAAATAAATAAAATAAAATGTCTTAATGTAGCAAATTGTCGACCATTTTACTTCTAAGTTCCTCTTCGAGTGACCTCAAAAAGGTTGTCCATCCACTCACACATTTTACGTTTAGAAGCAGAACCTTACGAACCCGGCGGTCACCTGTTCCGCGCGCTATATAGCCGTATATAGAACCTACGAGGAGATACGTAGACAAACAAAAGTATACATAACCAAGAGGATTTTCAAGTTACTAACTTGCTAATCTGGGCTATATATACTTTCATTTGATTACAATTCTCATCATTCGTGATTTGAATGTAGTGATGTCTCGTGGCTCTTTGAGTTGCTGTAAACTTGCCGGTGGGGCCCAAAGTAAGATATTTCAGTGCCGTAAAACATCACTGTGAAATAACTTGTCAAGTTACACTGAAAATTGGATAAGAAGATGTTCCTTAAAACATATTTATAAGTCGAATATTATTTGTCAAGTAAATCTAATATATAAAATTCTCGTGTCACGGTGTTCGAACTTGAACTCCTCTGAAACGGCTCGACCGATTTTTACCAAATTTTATATGCGTATTCAGTAGGTATGAGAATCGGCTACTATCTATTTTTCATACTAAGTGATAAGGGTTAACCTTAAAATTTTTTTTAATTTTTTTGACGAAAAATTTTGTTTTTATTTTTTTATGATACAACATACAAAAATACATACAACCCTAAATTTTCACCCCTCTACGATCAACCCTTATTTTTAAATTGAAAATTAAAAATATTTTTTTTGCAAAACAACGTTTGCGGGATCAGCTAGTAAAAATATAAAATTCGGTTCAGCCGTAAAAAGCTAGATTCCATCGAAGCGATGCAGTTACGTGCCTACCGGCTGCCTTAACTGAGCACGTTTGGAGCATGTCCAAGTGCTGAGTGAAATTAATTGCATCCAACTATCCGGAACTCAAAGGAAACTATCAACGACTCGACAGTAGCGCATAACGTTATTTTAAACTGCTATTTTATGTTAAATTATTAAACGCTATTTGCATAACTTTTTAATAAATAAGAATCTCTGTTTATGGTACATTATTAAATTTATGCATTGCGTAGTGAAATGAAACGATACAATCTCCTTTAACTTATCATGATGGGAAAGGTCGCTGGTAAAAGGAAGGTTGGTAGAAGAAAGAAGTCGTGGCTTCGTAACATTAGAGAGTGGACCGGAATCGCCAGCGCTGCTGAGCTATTACGCAGAACCAAAAATAAGGAAGAGAGCAGGAAGCTGATAGCCAACCTCCACTAGTTGGAGAGGCACTTCAAGAAAGAAAAAAAAAGTGAAATGAGATACTCTTTGGAAATAGTTTTAGACATATAACTCTATCAATGTACGTATTAAAAACAAGCCAATATATAACAATAGTGATATATGTGTATTGTACGAAAAATAGCTTTGGAAAAAAGGTTAGCACGAAAAACATGACATGATAAACTTATCTATATATTTCGCCATTCTATAGACAATATAATAAAATATATAAAATAATACAGCTCTGTATGTATAAAACATATAAATTTATATTACGATATATACGATTTATATACGATAAATATTGTGTAATGTGTATTTGTTAGTGATTTGTACTACCATAATTATTCTGTTGATAATTAATGTTTATTTATATTATGTTGAATATAAGATGTCGACAATAGTGTATCCTGCAATAAAAGAGATAATACGTAGTGTTTTTGTGAGCTTTCATAGCTTCGTCTGAATTGAGTTCGCGGAGCGAAAGAGTCCGTTGTAAGATGACGTTCGTACGAAATTGGCAGCTCTAAGCGTGTAGATGTGTGATGCGTTTTGTGTGCTTGAGACGGCAGCGTGGACCACTTGGCAATCTAAAAAAGGATACGGATTCTATCTCGGGTCCCCCACGCTGTGCTCGATTAGAGGGCCGCGACCGGAAAAAGATCCTGCGTTTAGTTCTGGTGCAGAACGCACGCATGCATATAGTGGGAGCAGCGCTGTAAGTGTCTGCAGCGGATGTAGTGTGGCGCATGGATAGAAACCCTGCATGGAAACAGACGAGAAGGAATTTAGAACGCCAGTTCGACTAAAATGAAGAAGGAAAAGCAGACATCAGTTTTAAAATGCAACTAAAAACACGCTAATAACACACTATAAACATGGTGATAAGTAATAGATGTGAAAGGTTTAGAGTAGTGAATATACAGCTTATTTGTCAGCAAAAAAAACTTCAAAGCTTATACATCTACTTATTTTATTTATACATATGAACTGATCATTCTAAATTATGTATGTTATATTATTTTATTTTTCCTATTATCAGTATAAAGATTGCAGGGACAGATAGGAAACAATATTCAATTTTAATATGTAGTAATCTGTATTTTGAAAACGATTTTTCTCATCATATTGTCATAAAATTATTAATTATTTTTAAGATAATTGATTTATGGGTAGTTGTATCATACATTAACTAACAGGAAGCTATACATCTCTTACAAGGTTTTACACATATAACTAAATCACTATGTATCAGTGGTGTACCAAGAACTTTTGCCGCCCGGGGCGATCTCAGTTCGCCGCCCCTTCTATTATAAGTCAATCAAATAGTGGTTTTTTAAAAATAATACACATAAATTAATTATTAAGTTATTTAATCAATATTAATTAATACACAGAGTAAATTTTTTTAGACATATGTGTATGCACTCGTAAACATATATATATAATATCTACTCTTCTTTCTAGCTTTCATACTAGAAAAATCGTGTATAATGCTCTCAAAATTAAAATTATTTGTAATTTCTTGTTCTATTGGCAATATTGCAAGATTTTGTGGTCTTAATTGACTCATTGTAGAACGAAAATAATTTTTTATCAACTTCAATTTTGAGAAGCTTCTTTCGCAACTACCGACACTGATTGAAATTGTTAAAAAAATTCTTAACAAAATTACAATGTTGGGAACAGAATTTTAATTTATTATTCAAGAAAGAAAATAAATATGAAATGAATATGTTGCTTTTTACAACTATAAGTAAATTTAAAAAATGCCGCCCCAAGGTAAGTGCCGCCCGGTGCGGACCGCACCCATCGTCCCCCCCCCCCCTAGGTACGCCACTGCTATGTATATGTCTATAACATAGTTCTACTAGAGAGCAAAGAGATAGTACTAACTCGCTGTAACACTACTGGCAAAAACGTTAAAAAAGATAAGAGTAGCAAAGTTAGGAGCGTTTGTAGAGAGTTACTCGTCTGCAGACGGGGTTCGAGCGGGCATTTGGATCCTTACCAAGTGCACAGTGAAATTAATTGAGATTGCCTCGTGATATAGAGCTCCGGCGAAACACTTAGCGTGAACGTTCGAACAGAACCTTCACTGTAGAATTTTTATAAAACGCTTTCAAACCTTCTAAGTCACAACGTAAATTAAAAACCATCCAAACTATAAAACTTACAATATTTTCAACGACCTGGTCTAAACTCGCGTGGTGTTACGTCCTTCGTTTTGACAAGAGTTTCGGCAGAATATTTTTTTTGTAGGAATTCCGTTACCGTTATCTAGACTTATTATCGGAACGTGAAGCCTTCGAGATTTAAGGTCGCTTGAGCGAACACTCCATGAAACGCTTCACTCAATCATGTTTAGTATTTCAACTCAAAAGCCGCATATTGAAAATAACAATTACTAGTTAGTGACATCAGGTGGAAAATTTGAAAAACAATTGTCAGATTTGATTTTAAAATTAGAATAGGAAATGGGAAAATTATGAAGAAAATAGTTTAAAGACTTTTGTAAACCATAAATCTATATAAACCATTGAATCATTCATTGAATTTTCCTTTTGGAACGCGCTTTCTCTCTGTATTAGGATGACCAAGGATTGTTGCTTCAAAGCGAAATTGAATCAAATGATGTTACTTGACCAACTGACGGAATCGTCATGATACTTATATTATATTATTTATTGTATACACACACACACACACACACACGCACACACACACTTTTATATATCCACGGGCTGAGGTGTACTGCTACGTGGCGCGTCCCCAAGGTTGCGGATAGGGGAAAGCCCGAGAGTCGCAATTTGCGAAACAGGGTAGGGGTGAAATAAAATAGCCCTCGCGACAAAACACAACCCGATGTCAGTGGTCTAGCGTGCCCAGGACTGGAAGGCGACAGGGAATGGTCGTCGCAAGCGCTCCCCTGAGGGTTGTGGTTGTCTGAGTGTTGGTTGTGTCGGAATGATTGAAGATGCAGAGCATGTCTTTTTCGTCTGCCCCCGATTTAACGAAGCCAGGAGGTCTTGGGAAGAAGGTGTAGGATGCAAAATCTATCCTGAAACTCTGATAGCTACAATGCTATCCTCGCCTTCGGCCTGGGAACTTACGAGCGCGTACTGTACGACGGTGCTGAAGGAGTTGCGTAAAATAGAGCAAGAGCGGAGGAAGTTGGCCTGAACAGCCACTCTATCAGAGAAAGCTGCGGCTAAATCCCCCCCGCGAAGTAATGCCTAACGGCCATGCCGTGGGGACCAGGGATACCGAAGAGAGAGGATTGTTTTTAGTCGGTATTGATCTAGATCGAGTCCGACATACGGGGCACCAACATCATCATCATCATCAACCAATATATGTGTATGTGTATATATATATATATATTTATTATACTTATAAATATACATGTAAAAGATATGGATAAAGATATTTGTTATAAATACATTTAAATAAATCTGTAATAATATATGTATATACCATTATAGTTAGTAATATTTATTAGTATATATTAGCTATTTTACCTTTCTTATTTTTTTTTCATTTTAACTTTGTTATTATCTTTTATGGTATATATTTAATTCACCTACCTTCAATAATTAAACTGTGCTTCGCCCAAACGGCTAACTGATAGAAAACACTTTTGACTTATTCAGTGTTTAAAAAAAATTCTAGCTGTCAAACATTTGACGTCAAAGAAACGGCGCGAAAAGATTGAATCAAACCAAAACAAATCTTATACATTAAAGCATTATTAACAGTATAAACGCATTATTATTGTTATTATTATTAAAACATAAATCAATAAAAAAAGCGATCACTGTGAAATAGGTTCTTTTTTAAAAATTTTGGGTTGCGATATGTCAAAACTTCGATCAGTACGAAGTCTTTCAAGAATTCACCAGAATATTTAATATGACGCAAAATACGAAGATAAAATATCATCCCCATCTTTAGAGTTTTGAAGAGGCTCCATCTAACTCGAGAATAACTTCCGGGAATAAACAAACAAATATATTTGCAACTCACCTGACATCCAAATCCCTTCGAGGCAGTTCCGAGAACTTGCTAACGTCTGTAACTTCTCGAGTACACCTACCCTTGTTTGCGCAGGTTTAAACGAGTGGGGAAACATGAATAGATTTCTTATAACTTAATTTATACACCTGTACGTAGAGACGTAACTTCAAGAACTTTCATGAGAGCTTTGTGGTTTTGTTTTGATTTTATAATGCACAGTAACACACTGCAAGTAGTAGAAGTGAGATGAACAATGTTACTCAGAATTTGTAGACAGACATCGACATAGGATATTTGTTTAAAACAGTTTTATCTTGGTTTTCTGACCTCAAATGATATCTAATCTCTATCCTAAATTAAATGAAAGACTTTTATGTGAAATAAACTACATCGCTGTTTCATACGCAATTATTTTTTTAATGTAATCTCACTGCTAATTTAATGGCATTTGCAGATTCCGCAGGTATCAGGTAGCAGGGATTAGAGTGCTGCTAGCCTAATACCTGTTTTAAAGTAGAGAATCTCAGGGGATCTGGGGGGAGAATGGGTTCAGCCTCTACATATGACTATTTTACCAAATTTGGAGGACACTGAGCTCTTAGAACGCTTCGGTGAACTAATATCCTGTATTCCTCTTGAATAAAAGAATCCAGGATTATAATTATGAAATCTTTTGAAACTCCATTGTTAAATAAACATCCTTAAAGATTTTAATAGACTAGTATTTTCATTTTTTTAATACAATTAAATTCAGAACAAGTTCTTTCTCTCACTAAATAATTGCTTTTATATATTTCTACTAACTGCTTGCACAGATAGTATATATTAATGATCATTCTTTTAATTCCCAATGCAATCTTCTGTTTCATTTAGGATAGTGAACCTCTTCTGTGTTCCTAAGTCCTACTAAACGTACTAGATTTTGAGTAAATTGTCATTATAACTCATAAAACAAAATGAATATTCGAACTAAGAATATTTACTTTAAAAAAACCTAAACAGGTCAACAACTAGAGGATCCCTGTCCCTGAGAATAAGACTCGAGAAATACAATAAGTTTTACATGAAAAGTATATCGTTTTGCAGTGATATTTAATAAAATGCAAGTATTTGAAGCAGTAACACTTCAAGTGGCATTAACACGTTCACTGCAGCTTGAGGTCGATTCAGCCTCATGGTAAACTTTGCACTGGTGCGGCGCGTAAAACTCGTGTTTTCTCTCTAGTGCGGCGGCTGTTTACACTCAACCGTATGAGATATGACAAAGACAAATATAGTTTTCTTTATGTCTGCGAAGCATTGACTCAATGTTGTGAAAAAATATTGATGAACATGAGGCAGAAAAGGCCTCAACCGCACTACTAGGAAGTTTAGCTTGAGGCTGATTCGACCTCAGCCGCACCAGCTGAAAGTTCTTCAAAATTGGGCCCGCAGTGAACGTGTTAAAGAAGGCGCATAGCGCTAGCGACTCTGCAAACATGGACATCACAAAGGACGCGACGGGTCAAAAAGACCCCTGTTTGCTCGTGCTAATTGAATTCATTGTAGCTGCTTAAACGGTGTTTGGAGTGGGCCGGTATGCATACATTCATTATCCCGGGTCCGCCCTTTTTATTCTTTTAACAGCACCCCCGGGTACTAGATAATGGGATGCGATAATTAATTTATAATCCTGGAGATTAATACCGTTTTAGTATTAATATCATCGATTCTAATACTATGGTATTTACAAGGATTGAGGAGGCCACACTCGCCTCCATTTTAAAAGAAAAGAAAAGCAGAAAGCCCTTTTTCAGTTTCTGCAGGGTGATGGCAAATCAGACAATAAAGAAGAATAAAGAGTGAATGAAACGGAACAAAAAGCTATACTAGAATAAATAAATGTAACAAATTTATCTGTGACGTAACAAACTGTGATAAATATACCTATAAGAAAAAATTTATAAAAATCTGTGATAACTTTTAAAATAAACAAAACTGCAGTTATTGATGATGTATGAACGGAATTGAATAGAAGAGAAAGATAGATGGAAATAAAGAATGAAAGAACGGGAAGATAGATAATATGACGTATGAAAAAAGAGTACGGAAATAAAAATGGGAATGTGAATATATAATTGAAATGGAAAATGAAAATCCATGTTTTCACTTAAATAGGGGTGGAAAGAAAGGTTTCCAAATAACGGGAGCCATTTAATAAAAAATACTGTGGTATTTAGATGAGAAGTAAAAACGTCTTTTGACTATTTTATTATAACTAAACATAAAATGTTGTTACCACAGTCATCTTTTTATTTGCTTGTTCCTGGGAGTAATCCTGACAATCTTTAAAAGGTTCTTCTCACAAACATAATACAAACACATCTCATATTAGATCTATCTCAGAAATAGATAATTGCAGTATCGAGAAAAAATTAAAAAATAATAAATAAATTCATTTTGTGAATGAATATTGAAAATAAAAATACGAGAGTCTAATTTTATTGCGAACAAAGTATTGAGTATACATCAAATTTAAGTTAATCTTTTGAATTGATTGATTGGTTAGAAGTACTTTTGCTACTGTTAGCGTTCGTCTAGGTCAGTGATTTCCAAAGTGGTCTTTATCGACCCCTAGGGGTCTATGACAACCTGCAAGTTGTCTACGTCAGCGAAATTTTGGGGGTCCATGACATGAAAATGGGGGTCCTCGATAGTGGATCTCAACACATACACTGATAGTACCTATTTACTTACATCATACTATCTTATAATATCAAAACATTTACATTAATTATAAAAGTACCTATGAAGTAAAAAATTTATTGATTATGTTATTTTATTTATAGTTTATTTTATGTTTATTTAACGTTACGTATATTTTACATAACAGATACAAAATTTTATTTTGAGTAGTTTTAATTTAAATTCAATTAATACATATATAAATTAACATGTGTTTTTACTTTAAGTTTTTAACACTAAACTTCACTACAGTTAGATATTTACAGAAAATCAATATCAGGTAAGTAGGGGGTCTACCCAACACGAAAAAACATGGCGAGGGGTCTACGACACAAAAAAGTTTGGGGAACTCTGGTCTAAGTCATATAAAACCTCTTTATATTTCTCTTTTTATTTTATACGTATTTATACTTTTTATATTGACAGTTTGTGTCGCTATGCAGTTTCGCTTGTTCGTTTGTTCTGTCAGTCTATTGTTACGTATCATTTTACTGTTACCTACTTTTGTTAAATTATATCTAAATTACCACCATTATTTTCATTTATTTAATCTGTTTATACAGTCCACACGCTCGCCGACAGCTATTTTGAAAGTCCCTTTAACAGCTTTGTCATAGCTCTTTCAATTACGGGAATGGTGTCAAAACGGTTTTCTTTTAGCACCATTTTTATTTGAATGTACCAGACATCGCATCGTACTAAATCCTTAGAATAAGGTGGATATGTATATTAAATTTTCTATTGGAATGCGACCGGACGAAATCCTCTGGCAATACGAAATCTGCGGGGATAGTAAATAATAATTAATCTAATATATAAAATTCTCGTGTCACGATGTTCGAACTTGAACTCCTCCGAAACGGCTTGACCGATTTTTACCAAATTTTACTTGCGTATTCAGTATGTCTGAGAATCGGCTACTATCTATTTTCCATACCCCTAAGTGATAAGGGTGGTCCACCCCTAAATTTTATTTTTAATTTTTTAGACAATTTTTTTGGTTTTTATTTTATTATGATACAGCATACAAAAATACATACAAACCTAAATTTTCACCCCTCTACGATCAACCCTTATCTTACATTTGTTAATTAAAAACTTTAATTTTTTTTGCAAAACAACGTTTGCGGGATCAGCTAGTTTAAATATATATATCTTGTCTTGTCTTGTACCAGCGGGCTGGTTTCCGCAACTAAGCGGCGATGCGATCGTTTTGAGTCGTGGTTGGTCTTAATCGAACCAACCCAACTCCTCGAGAAATCCCAGCAGACCCTTGATGTTGCCGGCGATCTCGGAGAGGCAACTCGACGATCCGAGATGGGTAGCCCTGTACTCCTGTCCTACTCCCATACACTGAAGTAGTACGTGGGCAGCAGTCTCGTACTCCTCCAGACACGTTCTGTACAAAGAACTGTCCGTAACGCCTATTGTAAATAGATGTTTCTTAAAAATACCATTAGCACTAAAAGTCCCTGTCACCAAGTGCAGTCAGCTTGCGACAGCCAGGGCAGGTCGTTAAAGAGCTGGTAGTGTCAGCACTCCTCATGGCTCGTCCAAAACCATACCGAAGCCCCTTTGGGCCAGCCCATCTGCATCGTCGCCTTTGTAACAAGGTTGTTACTACTTACCTCCATTAGCCGGTTGTGACATTCATGTACTAACCCAGAAGTTTTAATATATATTCCTCCATTACGATATTTATTACTTCCAAAACCATTAACTTTTGCGTAACATATATTTAAAACAACACTAAACTTTTACATCTATAACCAATCAACCTGTTTAAAACTGTAGAATGCTGCTATCTAACTTAAAGAGCATCCTGTATAAAATAAATACCAGATTAGTTACTATTTGATTGAAAATAAACAATAAATTCGTTCAGTACGATATCCGTGAAATAAATAAGTAACATTTTCATATCTCCGTAATAAATATTATTAAATATATATTTCGGACAAAGTAAATAGACGTCACGGCTTCCCATCGAGCGCAATCAATTCCTCTCCCGACAAACACTAATGATGGAAAATCAGACAAGATAAGGGAAAATAATCAGTTATACCAGGGTCTCGCCGCTTTTACATATTTTTAGGACAATCCGGCAAAAAAGTTTTTACAACATAAACATAGATGGCTTTATATATATGTATATATATCTAACCTTCGCAAAAAATATTTGAAAGGTAATTATGTCCAAGCGAAATGGTGTTATCAACATATATAGCGCAGTGTTGATCACGAAAGGCCCACACCCCACAAGGGAGCAATTCGAAAATGAATTCAACAGGCTTTTAACCGTTTTGCTTTAATATAAATATTATATTCTATATGGGGGGCAGGCAATGGAAGCCGCAAGGCCACCATTTGGAATGAAGGCATGGCATAATAAAGGTTGGGAAACACTAGTTCAGCACATACATAGCTGCGGTATGTTATGCTATTTATGTTTAAGATTATATAAGATAAATAATATATATTGTATGTTTTATTCAGAGTAAAATTAAGAGGGAATCTAACCCGTGACTCAAATTTTAATAACTCTTAATGATAACATTCTATATTTGTTATTTAATAGCAAGTTATAACAAATTAATTTATATCCGTTTTTAAAATCATAAATTTTAATTTTGTACTACGTTTACTTTATAATTGGTCACCCTAGTTCCTAGTCACGGGGGAGTTGCGTATTCATCAATACTGAGTACGGGAAGTAGATTGTTCGGAAAGGACACAGATAACGGGCGACAAAGGAATATTTTTTTAGTAATCTATTAATAAAAATGCGTTAAAAGTGATAAACTGGTATAAATCAAATATTTTAATAAAATAGAATGATTTTTAAATAATCAAAAATAAATTTTAACCGTTAAAATGTCTACTTATTTAACAAGATATAAAGACAAACGAAATTATTAAGCTATTTATTAGTGAGACCGGAAAGTAATGTCGCTTTCTTAAGTTAAATTCACACGACTACATTTTTAACAAGTTTTTATTTCTAATCAACAATATATTCACCTTCGTTATCAACAACCTTTTGCCATCTAGTATACAACGCCTTTCAAGTACGTAATGATCTACCAAATGACAATCAAATATCGACATTCGCAGAAAAGACATTACTTTCCGGTCGTCCTATATTACCATATATTACAAAAACACATTTAGTAATATTGCTATATTTAATGATTTCTTAATGTTAATTATTAGTGGTTTTAGTAATGTATTTTTCTTTGATTTGTCCCTCTGTTTGGATATACGCCTGATCCAGCGTGTTTTATGCATCTCAGTAAAAGTTAAATAGTTAAAATTCACTTATTACACATTTGAACTTTTAACAGAACTCTTATTGATGGTTAACTTGTTTTTTTTTTAAATTTTTTTTCTATCCCGCGCCGGCCGCTGACGGTTCATCAGACGCCGCAGATTATAATTGAATAATATAAACAGAAATGCATAAATAGTTTAACATAAATATATAACAAATTCGTGTATAAAACATAAAGATGAGTTAGAAAGGGGTGACAAGTTCTTATTATTCGTTTATTCATACACGCGACTACTTTTTACTAGGTATCTATTAGGAGGACCGGAAAGTAATGTCGCTTTACTAAGTTAAATAGATACGACTACATTTTTAACAAGTATTTATTTCTAATCAACAATATATTCACCTTCGTTATCGGGAACCTTTTGACGTCTAGTATACAAATTTTCAATGCCAGAGCGGTAAAATCAATCGGTTTTTCTGGGAATTATGTCGACTGAAAAGACATTACTTTTCGGTCCCCCTAATAAATTTCTTATAGATATATTTTTTATTTAGTTTTTTTTTTACACAGTTTTATTTCATTTTGTAGATGGAAAAGCTTGTTAAGTTCGTCGGAAGGCACTGAATGGAGGCACCTTCCAATAGTTTCTATTTGAAATCCACGCGGAAACTATGTCTAGTGAAGCAGGTACGGTTGAAATAATAGACGATGATCCTTATACACTTATTTTACTAATTCTCCATGACGCCGGACCTCGGGCCTTGTGTATTTAAGTCATTCGTGTGTTAAAATTCTGGAGAGAGTTTAGACCGTCAGACGTGGCTCGACTGTGCAGTCGCTGCAGGGTCGAGTTTTCCAAAACTTTCCCGACTGTTTGTGATTTTGAAGTGAAGTTAGTCGTACAAAGCATTATGAGTTTAGTTGGGGTCCCGTGTCGTACTGAATGGAGCATAATTGTGGGCTACTCGAAGCAAAAGAGACCATGTACTGCGTCCGCGCGAGTTCATGCTCTCTGTTTTTAAAAGGTTTTCTCTTCACTTATATTAAAATAGTGACAGACATATGATAAATATAAGTAAAAATAAGCTCTTAGAGACTGAATATCGCCTTCGAAAAAATAATAAACCCTTCAAGGATCTGAGAATACACATAATTCTTTTTAATAACATGTTTTCTATTTTTTTTGAGCTTTTTGATGCAGTAGAGAAAGGAAGAAAAAACGATGTGCTGTTCTTTCCATTCTTCACAAATAAATAGGGTTTCGCCGTAGATGCTACAGAGGTGAAAGGCCTGCACGTAAATCTCTTTGAGCTACCTTGGTCTCTGGGTGACGGAATCTTGGAAGTGGTAAACTGCGCAGAAATCAAAGAGAAATTATGTAGTATAAATTACTAAATATAAATATGAAATACTAAATAGGTCTACATTATGTAATATAAATAACTAAAATTATAATGTCTATTAAAATTTTCACCATTTGACAGTTCGCTATGAACTTCGCGAGTGTGGCAGTTCACGCTGTAGAATTATATCGTCGTTTAATATTTACATAGAGCAGAGATCACAAATAAATCTATTTATTTTATATTTATTGAATAAATAAAATTATTTCTCTGAAAAATGTTGAATCAATATATTTTTATATTATAATACGACAGGCAGATGACTTTTGACTAACTTCAGGCCGTAATAATATGGAGAGGAATTTTCTATTATCGTACGCTATAAAACTCTTAACGGCTTCACTATGCAAACATACTATATCAAAACATTTATCAATGGCCCAGCCACGTATCTAATAAACTTTACGATATTAAAAACATTTTATTGCTCTGGAATATTCTTGCATGCAATGTTTAAGGACTTTTAATTAAGATCGTAGGTGAAATGGATTTCAATCCCAGTTCAAACAAGAAGTCTCAAACAAGAAAAACTTATTTAAGATTTCCCATAAATCAACGTCTAGCCGAAATCGTATATAAGGGAAGGTAGGAAGCGAAACCCCGAAAGGTATTTTTAAAAAATCTGTCTTCTCCTTGTTTATTATAGTTTCGTCGTCGTTTTTCAGCCCATAGCCACCCACTACAAAATATAGGCCTCCTAAAAGATATCCATGAGGGGACATGCCATAATCGCCACGATCGGCAGGTTCGGCGATCCTTTTGAAACTTGATTACGAGTGGAGCAACCTATGTTAATAAGTGTGATTATAAGATTGTATTCTGGGAATTGAAGCCGCGGAACCTATCGCAAGTTGCAGTTCTCTACCACTGGACTACCACTGCATATATATAACAGCTTCTAAGCTTATGATATACGATGATTTTTATGTTAGATAGCAATGTATATTGTATTAGTAATTTATATTTTAAGCTACTCGTATTGTTAAATTTTGGATAATAACCACTTTTACTTACTATATTAACATTACCTTATTTATTATTTCAACAACCTCTGATTTATGGATACGGTTTACCATATATTAATTGTTAGCATAATAAAGTATACGTTCACCACTTTAAAGCATCATTTATAACAAATCATTATACATAACACATTACTTGCATTCGATGAGACGTATTCACATTTTCCTATTCTCTATATAGACTACCAAACAAGGGAATTAAGAATATTTACGTCATATAATTTGCCCTTATCAGCACATTATATCAGTCATTAGTTTCCATCCGAAAATTGCGTTCGAAAACATTTCCGTTTGAATTGATTGCGCACAATCAGATTGAATCGAACACATCTGTTATGATCCCATACGAATATTATGATATTATTTTATCTTATTCTAATATTATCTTTTTTCATATGAGAATGAGTTTATTATTATTGAGGCAGTAAAAAAAATATAAAACGCGTGATAACCAACCTAATAACTATCGCTTAGGTATATAGCGGATGGCTTTTTTGCTGGCTTTTTCTCTGATAATGTTAATGCTGTTAATCCTAAGGCTTTTACAGCATCATCAGGTACTAAGTTCATGGGGCGGTAGGTAGTAAACTGGATTTAAAATTAGAAACTGAAAGCTGGTGGGGCGCCTACCAGTTGCACGGGGACGCTCGCACGCTGTTAAGGCTCTTCGCGGTAGAGCTTTGACAGGGTGTGTTGCTGGAGTGTGCTTGCGGGTTAGGACAGCAGCGTGGACCACAGGCGAGCCGAGGATCCGGATCCAACTACGGTCCGCCCACGCTGTTTGCAGTTAGGGAGCAGGCGGCCGCTCACTAAAAACGGGTGTTGTGGCGTGATTAGCGGATGGCGGTCTGTTTTCAACACCTTATATTGTTATTATTATACATATATATATATATATATATATATGTAGGCCTCTCCAAAGACCCACAGTGCGTCTACAGACTCATGGTCGCCATTCTAAAACCATAACTCTAACCTCTTAACCTGCTAGAGTACTGTAGAAGAAAAATTGGAAGGAGTAATGAAACGGAATAACACGTATGTCAATCGAAGTGACATAAATATAGAGAATGGACTTTGAAAATATAATATATAAGTTAAATATATAATATAATAAAAATACTAAAGGATAAAAAATGAACCCTAAATTAGAATAAAAATTTACAAAGTATACATCATAAATTCTATAAATTCTTATATTTATTTCTATTCTTAATCGCTTAGAGAAGATTATCATATATAACGATTTTGTAATCTAAACATATGTATATATATTTCTACACATACACGTGTGAAAAAGAAATAGAAATAAATATACATATATATATATTTATTGACACATATATATTGACACATATACATATATATATTGATTTTTACTTCAATATATATATTTTTAATATTTAGATCTCATATTATAAATGCACTCACGGAAACTCCATAACATTATAATTGTAACATTTTTAAAAATATTTTAGCGCCTCTAGAAACAAGCGGCTAAAATTACCAGTCTAATTAAGGCAAGAAAATTAAAAAAAAAAAACTAGCTCTGTAAAATGTAGACAGCGAAGAAGATTGCGAAATACCGACCCGCCGGAAGCTGCGTTGCGAAGAAAAAGTATAAACATAGTTTGTAATTAAAACTATTAATTCATAACAATTTTCACCGCCTCACGCCATAATTAAAATTTTAAATACACAAAGTTCATAATAAAAACTGAGAAAATTTTACAGTTAAGCAATTTACAAAGTTTGTTACGCTTTTAAAACCATTATAATTTAGTGATTGACGTTAATGGGGTGTACAAGCTACAAAGGGTGAATGTATACTGCATTTATGAGTATAAATCTTAAATTTTTTACACATATTCCTTAGTCATTAATTTTAATATGTAGTAAACTGAATTTTTAAAACACATTTTCTTTCTATACTATCATTTAATATTTCTGAAATATTTAATACGAATTCATTCATTCCATTCTAAATTTATAACCAATCACTCTGTATAACAAAACGATGCGTTCGTAAAATAAGAACAAATGAATGAAGTTTTTTATTCAAGCCAAACTGTCGTACATAGATTTCATTCAAAATTATTTGTATATACTATCAATAGATCGCAGCAGTAGTATATTATTTTAATGTTAAGCCATTGTACTAAACACTTTGCCTGGAAAATCCAAAGCCGTAGTTACAGAAACTTAGTCAAGTGTTTGTAATTTCGGACTATCTATTCAACCAACTTCTGCCTTCAACTGAATGCCTTCTGCAGTTTGAATTCAAGATTATTAATATTTGTATTTCGGCAACTAAACCAATTGCGCAAACAAAATGTTATTACTTACGAGATTTCCATATAAATAATAATTGCGCAGTGTTATTAAAAATATTTTAAAAGGACAATAACAAATTTAAATGAATAAAAGAGAATAATAAAATACTCGAATACAGAATATATCTTCTAAGATGATTTTGATTTTGAGAATATGTTCTCAAAATCAAAATCAAAATACACCAATACCTCATCTTGCGTCGTAGTTACGTTTCAAAAAAACACGACGCAAATTAAAACGCCGCAAAGTGAATTAAGATTTTCTATAGCAAACCATGTAAAGATCGAAGAAAGGTTCCTAGGTCACGAAAATACTACTTTTTTTTAAAAAGAAAATTGAACGAAGTAATCATTTAAAAAACAAAAATAAAATAATTTTGCCTATAATAACATATATATGGAATAATATTTACCTTTTTTGTAACCAGAAACAACACGTAAAAATTTATATAAATTTATTATTCTCTTTTAAAAAAGCACAACACACTACATTACAACACACTACGTAATTGAACTGAACACTTAAAATTGTGAAAACAAAGTGAAAATAAAGCAGTATTAAAAAAAAATTAAAGACTCGAATCCAAAACAACGCAACCTCGAAAATCTAACGACGCACAGTGAAAATTAGTACTAATTAAGCAGCGACGCAACTTCGAAAAAAACGCAAAACGAAACGACATACAGCGAGGTATTGGTGTATTCTTTATTCAAACAGGCTGTTACTATCACTTCCGAATCATCAATCAACTTAAAATATTGGCATTACTTTCGCTACAGAAAGCTACTACCGGCTTGCTCTTTACAAATATAATTTTATAAAGATTGCTTGACAATAATTAGCAGATCTGAATCATCTCTTAGTCATATGCTCATCTAGGTCATACTAAATATTTAAAATTGATCCCACTAATCACATGTTAACTACTAAATAGGTAAGTACTTCACCGTGTAGGCATACATTATAAATCTCTACAAACCTCTTCCCTTGTTGCTTGCCGTAAATACTTGAGATTCCTTACTTGCCTCGCATTCTGCAGCCGACAAAGCAACTATGAATCCGTACGAATACTTTAAATTATTGTCTAAAGTTTATTACGGGTATAATGCAAAATTTAATACTATACAACCGTAAAAAACCGTTTACTTTTTATACAAAGTGATATCTATATCCTTTAAATAATAAAACATATGTGAATGAATATTGAAAACTGAAAAGAAAGATTCTTAGAGAAATTTCACATCACAGACGAACAAAATTTAAAACAGCGCCATCTTTTAATATTCTATCAAACTACGTGGCTTAATACAATTATTCTCTAGTGTTTCTGCACAACCAACAGATGGAGTAACTGATACCTATTAATAAGAAGGGAAATGTTATTATGAAAATAGACCATAACAGATAACTCAAATTAAATTACCCTGATGTAATAGATTATCATGCCCCGCATTAGGGTACAAATTGGTAATTAATATATAATTAACAAATTGTCGGTGCACCGTTAAAACAAATTTAGAATGTTTTTGGGGTTTTCATAATGGTTTTTATAACCATAATTTGGGATACTTAACACGATGACGTGATTTTACGGGGAATTTCAACGTGGAATTAGATTATCTAAATGGATACGTGTTGATAAAGCTTGTCGTTATAACTTTATTGCAGTGCTTCACCCCGGCCGAAAACTATTACTAATATATATTATTATTATTATATATATGACCTAGATTTAATAGTTTAAACCAGAGTTCCCCAAACTTTTTTGTGTCGTAGACCCCTTGCCATGTTTTTCCGTATTGGGTAGGCCCCCTACTTACCTGATATTAATTTCCTGTAAATTTCTAACTGTAGTGAAGTTTAGTGTTAAAAACTTAAAGTAAAAACACATGTTTATTTATACATTTATTAATTGAATTTAAATTAAAACTACTCAAAATAAAATTTTGTATCTGTTATGTAAAATATACGTAACATTAAATAAACAAATTTTTACTTCATAGGTACTTTTATAAATAATGTAAATGTTTTGATATTATAAGATAGTGTGATGTAAGTAAATAGGTACTATCAGTGTATGTGTTGAGATCCACTATCGTGGACCCCCATTTTCATTTCATGGATCCCCAATTTTTTTTCGCTGACGTAGACCCCTTGCAGGTTGTCATAGACCCCTAGGGGTCGATATAAACCACTTTAGGAATCACTGGTTTAAACCTTATTTAAATATATGTATGTTTTTCTAAACATTATACTTTTTATTATTACACCGCATGAATAATAAATTATAAACAATCAGGATTAAAATTCAATATTAAATAAAATAATTATCTTATTATGATATTTCTTTAACTTTGTCAATTTTTTTAGAACCAATTTAGGTTGCTTTCAAATATCTCTCGTTTAGGTGTGACTTGGGCCAAAGGCCTGCTCCAAAGACTTTCGTGGTCTCCAGACAGCTGCCACCCTGAGCCACACCTAACCTAAATTAACGTCGCTCTTAGTTCATGCTCCCATCTTTTGGCTTTTCGACCTTGGCTTCTATGGCCATCCCTGAGGTACCAGACAGTCACTCTAACACCATTTTTCATCTTTGATTAGGAGCATGTGTCCCGTCTACCTCCGTTTTTGTTGATCAATTCGTGTTAAATATGTAATCAATTATATTGGATTCTTTATAATAATAGATCATAAAAGTTATATGCAATAATGAATCCTAGTAAACATAATACTCAATATTATAACCACTTTTTAATCAGCGCAACCGTGATGAGTATAAAGTAAATCAAAGAATATAAAAGTAAATTTTACATTTTCAAAATGTTTTATTCTAAGAAATTTTTGATACTATAATTTTTTTTTTTCTATTCCCTTATAATCATAAATGTATTTTGATTCTATTTTTTATCTTTGTCATTTACATTCACCAAATAATGATTAATTAACCTCCAAAAAATAAATCACGTCACGGACGACTTTAAATGGATAATGGCCATCCATTTTTTAAAGTAATTGAAGTTTATTAATAAGGACATTTTTGAAGGACAATTTAAATTGCAAGAAAAAATCGTCCGCTACGAATCTTATTAGACATTCATGATTGTAAATGTCAAATAATACAACTTTGAATCAAAAATACGCTTTCTCTCTTATTCTTTTGGAGTTAGAGCGAGATAGAAGTTTGATGACTTACATCTATCGTTAATTTAAACAAATTACGTCAACAATTCCTAATTAAACTTTAACAATTATTATTATTACTTACTTAACATACATAAATGCTTGTCTGGAAAAAATCGCGTTTTGTAATAAAACCTCCCTTTGTACTCAGTTCTTTTGGCCTGTTACATACAATTTATCTTAATATTTATTTAACTAAAATAAAGAATTAATATTTAATAAATTATTTTCTTTTGTCTGTGTACTGTTTATTTAATCATTTATCAATTAACTTACTTTCCCGGTCTGACACTGTAGACCTCACCTGTCAAACTGCATATTTATAGATGACAAAAAAACAACATTATACAAAGAAGTCATTTCAGCCCATAGATGCCCACTGCATGGCCTAGGCCTCCCCCCAAAGATATCTAGAAGGGCATATATCTTAGAACAATATTATTCCCAAGTATTATAATGAATAAATTAACACTGATATGATTTTTTTTAGTTTTTTGTGTTGATTTCACTTCTTAATTAATTACGTTTTAATACAGAGATATTATTACATCGGAGTGTTTAATTATACCGTACACAGTTGGTCACGAAAGAATTCCTCGTTTCAGCGCATAAATACCCTGTATATCATAAACGATATGGTTGGCAGGCAGGTACGCAAAGGACGCTTCTGTTCACCCTCTGGAAACGTATTTTGTCATGTACAACGCACATACTAGAAATTTATTATTATAGATAATTATATATAAAATATTACTATCTTTTAAATAAAGTTTACTAAGATATCTGAGAATTTAGAACCAAATTTTCTAAATATGCCACACAGGTCTTCAGCATTACTCTTCATATTACACTTCTATGGAATGAACTACCAGTTTCCATTAATGACAAAATTTCTTTTAATTTTAAGGTTATAAAGCTGCATTATTTGTCTCAAAGTAATATTCTTCTATCACTGTATTAGTAATATTATTTCAATGATTTATTTTATAATTTTATGTATTATAATATTTAGTGTATGCATATTATAACGTATTTTATTTAATTAAATATTTGTTAAATGTAAGTATGTAATTTTCAGTTATACATTTCATTGTTAATTTTGAATAAGTAGATTCTTAATATATTAAATAATTATATTTCTTATACTTGCCACATAGATAAAAAATACAAATCTTTACCAATTCAAATATTATATAATCTGTGTGAAATCGTGGAATGCGATTAGCCCGCCAATTTAATAATATATTGTTATTGCCAAATTTCTATTTATTAAATATAGAGTACACAAATAAATTAATAAATTATTATTAACTTCTAAATAAAAGTAACAAAATTTCTAAATTATTTATGGTTTCTTTATTGCATATTAACGTTTTATTCAGCATTAATATTAATATACAAAGAAAAAAATGAAACGAAAAAGAATAAAAATAAAGCGTTTTATTAATATAGAGATTTATTAAACGTAGCGATGTTTTCTGTTCTTGGAAGAATGAAACGAACATGAGAAGGTGACCACCGGCCACCTATCTCCATCAGAATGCGTCATTTGAATCAATTCAACGACCACTCGTCCCTCCGCCTGACGTATCCGGTTACAATGTCCATCACTTTATATATATATAACTGTACGTCTGTTTGTGATTTTATTTTTTGTAATAATTATTATCTATAAATCATCATTGTCCTATCAGCTGATAGACATCCATTGCAAGGCATAAGCCTTTTTGTCCCATAGATCGCCACGATGATCTAATGTTAAAAACTAGACATTGTTAAAGCCTTGTCAAAAACAAACAAAACACCAAAAATAAAAAAAAAAGTTTGATTTAGTTTAAAATAATTTAAGTTATAAGTTAGGAAATAGTTTAAGAAACACACTCAAACATTGATGCAGAACCGGACCTAAAAAAATTTAAATATAGGAAATATTAAATATGTGGGAACTGCAGTTTCGGACGTTATCAATAGATAGCGCTAGTTGTTCGTAAACGTATAAAAGTGGCACCGCGCGGTAGAATCGTCATTAATAAATAAGACTCGACAACGACACGACATAAAATTCTACAAACACAGGCACGGATGCTATTGTCTGTGGAACATAGAATCAAATTAAAAGAAATTTTCCTTACCTATTATTAACCTTATCTATTTTATTGGTCCACCTAATGTGACGACTACCCACGCCGCGTCTACCGGATCATAGTCAAGAGAGACTTTCAACTTGAAGACTGGTTAGGTAGATATATGCTTTTGTTAATAATTGCAAGATAACTTATATATTATAACAAAATATTTTTATGATTACCATATTTGTTACAAAGCATATCGCATTAACTTTCAATATTTAACATTATTTTTATACTAGTGTTTATTTTAAATATTAACTTTACAATCACCGAAGCGCGTATTGTGGATGCCGCATTTACATTCGTTCGTAAATACCGACAAATAAATTCGTTTACCGCGAGCAACGCTGGGGCGGTGTATTGTACGGAGGTAATAAAACAAAACCGTCGCTCGTTACTATGCCGATGTATTATTCAATTAGGCTGATAACACTTAAGACGATTACCGCTAATAAAATTGTAATGTCTTGTTTCCGAGACGCGGCGCGTGGGCTACGAGATGCGACCGCATTGCCACCGACCTCTAGCGCTCTGTTTAGCTTTCGCCAAAATATTCCACATGGAATAATTTACAACATTAGTTCGCAAAGTTATCCAGGTGATCTTAACCGCAGACTAAACGAGGCCCTGTGATTGAAAAAAAAATGACATTCATTTCGTAAATAAAAATTTATCTGCATTCGAAATTTCGAACTAAAATTTTGGCTCGACCTTTCAATTTAGACATATAATATTTTAAGAACATAGGCGACTTTTACTACGCAATTCGCAGCACATTCGAATGTTTGTCGACTTTCTGTAATTCAGTAGAAATATAGCTACAGGGGTTCAACCGTATCCGGCTAAATTTTGAAACTGGTCTATTAGATTTAAGTGCAAAAAATTCCTGGAGAGCCGAATTTGAAAAATGAATCATATTCACAGGCCTACGCTAGATATTTCCAATAAAACCGGTTGGACTGCCTACATACAGGATCTACAAATTAGGCTTTTCTATAATAGCATTATTCCACTAATAAAATAAAACGGTTAAGGGTTCCGTGCCCCGATCTATAGAGACCTCAAACAATACCCATACGAATTTTTTTCTGATTACTTTAAAATGTTCATTGCTAAGCTTTGTCATTAAAAATACACTAGAGTGATTACAGATAATAAAGTTCTTGTTTAATTCTGAAATTTATCCTATAATCGCCACGCTTGGCAATCGGGTTGGTGATCGCAGTGTGATGCTATGGTTCACAGCCATCCTCTGGAATCTTGTTTGTGAGCAATCTAATCCTATATAATTAAAGCACAAAATGTGAATTATATAAGAATCTATATCAGGAATCCAGCCCGCTATCTACGATTGCAATGCTCAGTCCTCTACAGCTGAGCTACCACTGCTCAAGAAAGGTATAACAAGCTTTTCTGTTTGTTTTAGTACTAGCTTCCAATTACATACATAGGAAATCTGGGTGACGTCTATCACAAACCCTTCACTTTACCCTGGACAACAAATGCCATCATATAGTCGTTCATATAACGCGGTGAAAGTATTCCAAAATTTGAAACTAAAACATTGCCGAGATATTTTGCTAATCTTAAAAAGTAATTTAGATAGCTCAGAACTTTTTAACACATAAAAAGGGCAAAAGTTAATTGGACTAATAGAGCAATTGTTAATAACTCTATGCGGCGTTAGTGTTGCCAGTTTAATAGTAGAATGTACATAGTTCCAACTGTAGGTCCCTGCTAGCAAACTTAGCTTGGCACGGTTCGCAGTAAAAAGATAAGAACAGTTGCGGATGTTAAAACAATTTGCATAGTTTATTTTAACTGATTTTACAGCATTATGTCTTATAGCATAATGGTGTTGGGTTCTTTAAAAGTCTTAGTCGTGAATGCGACAAGTTCCCTCCACAGGCACTCTTAGTAGAGCGCTTCCGCCAATGAGACACTCGTCACCACTCGCACAGAGTCCGCCCATCGAGTTGCTGATCGCTCTCTTGGTTCCTTTCCCTCTACTTTTCCTTCGGCAACCAGCTTATCTAGACTAGATTGTCTTCGGGTTATGCGACCGAAGTACCCAAAAATCCGCTTGTTGCAGATGGTAGTGCTATCCTTATACGGAGTGCGAATTGTGCTGCAATAAACATGATTTTTATTTCACTAAAAGAGCGAATTGATTTTATAAATAAATAAATACAATATCGATAAAACATTTATATAATATCGATATAAGCTGCATCTGCTGATGACATTTTGTTAATGTCAGCGATAGCCTAAAAATTAAAAATATATATTTATTAAAGTACCCTAAATGAACGCCAAACTAGCTATTGTCTGTACCAAGGATTTTCAACCTGCGGTTCGATAAATGTTCCCGAGTTTCATTTATACTTTTGTCTTACAGAATTATTACCCTGAAATTTAAACACCCAATCAGTATTAACTAGCCAGCATCTAAGAGAGTTAAAAAGCACTGTGACCTAATTTAAAAAGTTATCCGAGGAAGCAAAATAAACATGTTTAATTTTTAATATTTAAAATATTTTACATACTTTGTACTTTTATTTATGCGTTGTTATTACATTTTGTGTATGTTTTTAATATCTTTTTACACTAATTTTAAATGGGTAATAAATTGCGCAAGGCCAAAAATTTCAATTTTTAAAATATGACTAAGACTATATAATTCTATACATGGTTTATACTACATATAATTGCATTAATCCTATGGATAAGTTCCGCTATCCACACTAGTAGGACATTGAGAGCGTTTAGCTTAAAACCCCTTTTAAGATAACGAAGATCCAAGGAAAGCCTCGTTTCGAGACGCAACAATTTATCCGGGTCGTTGAAAAAAAAAATATCAATAACGGAATATAGCAATAACGATTCTATATTTACTCGGCAAATATGTAAATATTTAAGCAAAATATACACAACATTTATATTAGATACATAAATTCAGTTGTACGTGTCATGTTTTCTTATTTCAAAACTTCCACATTTATAAAGTAACATAATATATAAATACTCATTTGAAAGTAAATGAATGACACGCAGTAAACAAAATAATTAACTTATAAAAAGAAAAATCATCAATATTAAGAAAATTATTAGGGGAGTCAATGAATTAATAGTATATCTAAAATAATAATAATAACGATTTAAACAGTAGAGCAGTTGTAGCTTAGCGGTAGAGGACTGAGACTTGCGAGACTTGTTCCCGGGATGTAGTCATTTATATAACTCACAGTTTGTGTAATCATTAACCCTTAATAACCTAGTTTCAATTTTGATACCAATCTTTTAAACCGAATGTTCACATTACTATTAGTTTTTTATAGGTTGGCTGTACGTATTTTACTGTTGTATAATATTCCTTTCAACGAAATTAAAAAAAAATCTAATGTCATTATTGTTTTTTTATTAAGGGTTAAATATAATTATCACAGCCCAACAAATTTTCGGAGAATAGACAGCAGCGTCCTCTGCGTTCCATATAATCATACTCCTGTCATTAACCTGCCTGCCAAGTGTGGCAATTATGGTATATATTCCCCCGTAGATATTTTTGAAGAAAGTGATGACCTGTACTGCATGCATATAAAAAAATTAGTTCCCAGCTATCCTTTTTTATTCATTTCTAAAGCAATGAATGGGTTAAAAGATTAAATTTAAATTAAATTATATATCTTTAATCTAATATACCTACTTTTAGTTTAATTTCAGTAGTGAATCACTAAATACTTTCAGCTTAATTGAATATAAAGGAAAGTTAAATAATAAACTGAAACAAGAAGTAAGAAAGTTTACATATCATAAATTCCTCACGCCAATTATTGTTAAATCTAAATTAATCTAAACTTCGCGTTTAATTGAGTCGGCAATCTCGTCTAATATCAAAACGGATATTAGTTACGTACGGGTACACGGCCCGAACCCGCGAAACGGGATGACACATTTTATAATTCGTACAATAAACCGCCACCTTCAACCCGTCAATGCTCGATGGGCTCGCATAACCTCAAAATATTTTTATTTTTTTAATTTCTTATCAAGCAAAAAATAATAAAGGAAATAACTAAAAAAAAAACAATAATATTGAGATTACCTCAATAAATTTAAAAATATAAATAAAGAATCTTTTATTTTATGTTTTAAAATAAATGTCAATAATATAATCATTTTTTTAATATAACATAAGTGGATTTATATTCGTTAAAAAAATAATAATAATACATAAACTCTATTTAAAAACATTTATCTAAGTTATATTGAATATCTATGTGTAACTTTTTGTCTGGTAAATTATTAATTTAAATACACTTACATATGCAAGAAAAATTTGAAAAATTTAACCATTTTACGGTTATTATTTAACTAATATAGATCTAAATATTACATAATTACGATTTGATATTATAGCCATTTTTTAATTTTCGTATAGATAGCGTAATACTGATTTTGAACATGCCAAATTGTCACGTGACGAAGGGCATTTTATCTGTCAACCTGAAACTATTCTGTTATTAGCGAATATATAGGTGTATAGCTAGTTTGTTGACAATTAGCCCTGTCTAAAAAATCAATGGTTTCAAAAATAATAAACAACGTAATGAATATAGTAAGAAAAAGTGTATCAAAAATTCGGACCAGTACAAATTCATATAAATTGTTGCTTACTCTTTGTCCCTGCAGACTTTGTACTGCTAAAGTCTGTTGGCCTGTAGCATTCCTATAAAAATTAATTAATGTAAAATCTTCCAGGATGATGATTATAGTGATTATAGTAAAAAAGTAGTGAAAGTAGATATAAAAGGTTAGGCTATATATTCACTCCTTTAGAGCTTTTACACCTGTAACCAATCGTCCTGTATATCTTATTATGGTTTATGTTATATTGTAGACAATGTAAATTAGGCGCTCTTGTATTATCTGCTTATTTTCAAACCTCAGCTCCTTTTATTAACATTATCATATAGGTAGTAATTAGTGATATGTTTCTAATACCGTAATAAATTATTTTCAAGTGTGGCAAACATTTATTAAAAACAATAAAATAAACATAAATATCTCCCAGCCCTTAGCTATCGAAATCAATTATTTAAATTAGCTTCCGTTCCATTAAATCCAATTTACACTTATCGTGATAATTGCATCCCTAGTAAATTAACGGTCACCCCTAGCCAATTAAAAGTTTGTCTTTCAATTAGAAGTGAAAAAAAAATGGTTGTACTCGAGCGGGGAGACGGTTAAGTGTTGGCGTTGTTGGACTTCAATAAAGCGTTTAATTAAATGCGGCGTCGAGGCGGGAGCGCAGTGTGGCGTGCGCTCGCGACTTGGCACCATGCTCCTGCCACTGCCACTGCTGCCAGCGCTGCTACTGTTCGCTACCGGAGTTAGCTCACGCACCTTCAACATCACGCACCTGATCGTACCAGAGGTAGTCCCTCCTGGACAGGCAGAGGTCGACATTGAATGCCGGTACGACGCTAACTTCACCCTCTTAAACTGGTTCAAAGGCCCCAACGAGTTCTTCCGTTACAAACCTGGCGCCGCGCCTAGTACACGTTCCTTCCCAGTGCTTGGTGTTGGAAGAGTGGAGTTGATCTCCTGCGGACCTGTAGCCTGCCGACTCAAATTGGGTTCGCTGACAGAGGAGGCGACTGGACTGTACAGATGCGACATAGAACGAGACGTGCCGCCGTATAAGTTTGAAACTAAAACAGCTTACATGCAGGTACACGGGCATGAACACCGGAAGCCACTACTCGAAGGTTTGGCGGAGGAGTATGGCGACGAGGAGGACATTCGTGCGTATTGCCGTGGCGCGCCTGACGCGGAAATACGATGGTACATCAACGGACATGAGGTCGAAGAAATGCGAGGATCTACCTCCCTCAAGAGATCCAGTTCCAGGTTAATATTTCAAGGCATTCCTCCAGTAGTGACAGTCCAATGCGCTGAATTCAGATACGGGAAGCTATCTGGCTCCAAAGAAGGTAAGGCGCGGTGGAAAGATCCACTTCACAGTCAGAAAGACGAGAGGGCACAGGAGCAAAGGAATCATTCTCAAATCAATCAGTTTAATTTAAGTGTAATATTTGTTATGTGTTTTATAATGTCTGTTGTGATTTAGTATAATATAGTCTATAAACCGTGCCAAAGAAGTGTTCCTGCGAAATATGTTTATATATATATTTGATTAATAAATGAGATTTATTTTTTTGTAGATTTATTAAATCACAATAAAAATATAAATAATGATTTAAAATGCTTGTTTTCTTCTGTGATTTCTATTTATAATAACGCATATATAACTAAAAATTCCAATTAAAAATGGGCTTCTTTTTTCCATATCAAAATCTATTAAGTACATCTTAATCAGATGAACATATATATAAATCGTAAAAAAATGTTTTTTTAAAATACCTTTGTATAAATTATCTTTTACTTCATTAAAAAAAAAAGTTAAAATATTTTTTTTTATCTGTCCCCGCAGACTGTACTGACGGAAGTCATTGGTAAGTCTTATTCCAATAGTTTAAATAAATTAATGTAGCATACTTCAGTATGAAACCTTTTTACAACGTGTTTAGAAACTAGTTTTTCCTGATACATTCACTACTTTAAAGCTTATATCTATACTAATCACCCCATATATTTTAAATATATATATCGTATAAACAAAAGAAATTAAATAAGGAATTAAGTAAGGAGGAATGCAAGAATTAGCAATGATAGTAAATGTAACCAATATAAAAGATTTCTGCCTTTTGGCGACAGAGAAATCCAGAAGGCAACAAAAAAAATGACAGTAAACAATTCCAGGTATTTTCATCAACGATATATCATCATCAACATCATGAGAACAGCCCACTGAAATACAAATTCCTCAGAGATCATCAAGATGAACGGTCTCGCGCTGCTCGCATCTAGCGACATCCTGTCACCTTGATTATGTCTTGAACCACGGTGTGATGTAATTTATATTTAGTGATGCATGATCACAGTTTTTCTATTGACATTTACAGTCTAGTGGGATATTAGGTAGCCAGTAAAGACGACTAGCTTAAATGTCTTTATCATCCCAAGCCTCTTTAACTCTATCACAGTGGACGACACCACATAACCCATCGTATTCCTCCGAATCCCTTCATCGGACTTTTGAAACGTCACCTCTTCGGGTTTATGTAAAAAAAATGTCATACGTAGAAAACTCCACGGTTTTTTTTTTTAATTATGCAAGGCATCCATTGCGTGTACAAAAAAAAATAGGCTACGAACATAATATCTAGCGAATTGTTTGCCTAAATTTTTTGTGTTATGTTATTATCTAAATCTTCTTACATCATTTATTGTAATGCACCATGTCAAATTTAGAACTTTGTTATTGCGAACATATAAATAACATTAGCAACCAAATCTCAATCAAAATCCTCTAATCATTTAGAATAGCGATTTTTATAATAATTTAAGTCTACAAAATCAAGATAAAAATTGATCAATATTATTTAATTATTTTTATTACTCATCCATTACTTTTTTAAATTAAAGTATTTCAAATAATTTGAAATAATCCGGTTTGTTCAAAAACTGTTTCTAAAGGTGACGTCATAATATTTTTTAGCAATAATAACTTCTTGGAAAGAGTTTAATTAATATTTAAACTAGATTAATTGAAGTTAAGTTGTTGCAGTATTACTCTTAAATATTTCTTTACTGTGTTTATATTTAGTGTTTATTTTATTTATCATAAGGTTATAAATAATTATTTGAATCTTCTATGTTTAAACCCCGAAATTGTATAAAATGCTTGTCAAACGCAGATAATATATCTTACCTAGAATAAGCGAATGCTATGTCTAAAATATAGCTTGTTCTCAGCGATTTGAACCATCCGAAAATATCTTAGTTTTTCAGAAAGCAGTTAAGATATTTCGAAGGCGCCGAACATTGCCCTAAATAACTGGTTGTCGCAGCAGCAAATTACTTGGCAAAGGTTAACACTCCTAAAACAAAGGGTTGACCACGCCACGCTTTACCATCACTCTATGCACCGACCCTAATATGGATCAAGCACCGCACATGCCTATGCAAGAAAGCAGCCAAAACGACTGCAACAGTAACGGAACGAATAGAAGATTATTATGGACAAAAACATCCATAAAATTGAGTAGAAATTGTAATGACTGCGTATTTCAAAGTTCACAATGAACTTCGCATGTTTGACAGTTCGCTTTGAACTTCGCGCGTTTGACACTCCATTTTGACCTTTGCCCGTTTGACATGACATGTAAATATATACTACCTTTTAACATCACCATCGGTCATCGACCTCAAATAAGAATATGACTTTTGCGCTTTAGATTTATAAGAGTGGCGTCTTATAGGGGTGACAGCCATATTTTTGTGAAAAATATATCAAATCGGCGCAAAAGCATCAACATATTTTCATTCTTATGAAGGTAGTAACGCCCCTTAACAATACATTGTTCAATAACCGGATAATAAAACTCAATTTACTCAATCTTGTTTAATAACGAACTTTCCGGACCGGAGCTGAAGATTGGCCGTCATCTAGTCCTGATCTTAATCCATTGGATTATGATTTATAGTAAGATTTAAAGAGTAATATTTGCTCTAAACACCATGATAAGTTGGAGTCACTAAAACAATCCATACTATTGGCAGTGAAGAATTTTTTCATAGAAATAATTCGTATTGCAATTGATGACTGGCAGGTTTAAAGGACTATATTGCAGCCAATGAAGACAATTGGAATAAGCATAATATATTTTTAATTGTTTTACATCATTGCATTAAAGTAATACACTGTAATAATAGTAAATACTACGTAAAAATAAATTGTATATCTTTGTAACAATATTTATGGAAAGTAAGTATTAATCACATTCTTATATGATTACCGATAATAAATAAAAATGAACGTAATTGAATCGATAAGATTGCCAACTGACTCATCTGACCTACCAAACTGCTGCTTTGTGAGATTTTAAAGAAGCATCATTAAAACGTATGAGTCACCTGCAAAGAAATCTTGGGCAATATTTAAGATTTCACCTCAATGAACTAGGAGTTTAATCCAATAGTCCCCCATAGGGAGGGGCGGCCATAGGTCTCCTGACGTTATTCACGATGTCCATAAAATTTTCAACTAATTTGGGAGAAAACCTAATTAAGGAAGACAATAAAATCATGATTTATTTTTATTACTACAGAAATTAAAACATTGTGTAGCATTTGTTATTTATTCTTATTAATATAATACCTTTTCCGCGTAAATATTTATTTATATGTATAGTAATGTATGTATTTGTATCGTATATGTATTGTATATATGTACTTTCTAAACTGCCTTCATGTCTCTCATCTCCAAAGTTTGTTTGGTAGAGATCACCTCGAGCGATAAGACCGCCTCTTGTACCTCTATATATATTTTTTTCTTTTTAGATATTATGTATTGTGTACAATAAAGTATAATATAAATAAATAAAACTAATGATATATTTCATGATGTTCAGTCATTCTGTTACATCTTTCTTTTATTTTCAACCAAAATAGTATTTTAATAAACCCTTTTTTTATTTCTTATTATTTGTCGACAACTTAATTTTTTACAGTTATGTGTGAAAACATTGCATGGGTAAACGCAAACAGGGCATGGAGAAATGGCGGGAAAATCTCCAGCAACGAATTTCTCATTCACAGGATATCAAAATTTTGTATAAGAAACTCTTTTAAAACGATGACAAAAAAATCCTTTATAACCATACAGATATTAACGTAAACAAATTAAAATGAAAGAATGCATCTGTGTCACTTTCCTTATCTAATGTGATGTATGTTCGTAGAAACGAAGAAACTATACATTACGGATGGAGTCAAGTAAAACTGGGTACAAGATTTCAGATCAAAACTGAAACAAGTTTGTTGCACTAATATTTTTATTACAAAATACATATTCAAAAACATGACGCAAGATATTACACAATACAAACGAACGTAAATGTTAAGTTGCATCTAGATTTAGTAATATGTTGGCCTAATAATTCTATCCAGTAATTGACGATAACACAATTACTGGTAACAAAATAATAATATTAACTGCCGAAAAACGCGGTCACCTACTACATAGTATGACACTTTCGATCCACAACAGTATAACACTAATCACTATTGAAATATAAAATTCAACAGACAAATATACTCGACCAGACCAACAATAATGACACCCTAACGAAACATTATTATATATAAAAACATTATAGCGAACAATTAGTTATCATTAAAACACTGCTAAAATCCCATACTTTGTTATAATCTTACAAAATAATATATTTATGAAAAAATAATCACCAAATCATAAAAAGTTAAACTTTCTATGGGTTCTAACATTACTTTTACTTTCCCCTCGAATATATTGTAATGAATTAGTCACAAATTTTTTATTGAATAACAAATGTTATTACACCAACAATTTTGACTTTATGCAATGACTTTAAATAATATGGTGCAATTTATTTCACAACTTGTTTTTGCCTATGGCAATTGTAAATAAATCGATTTTTAACCGATTCAGGTATCATTTGTATGCAATTAAATTCTTGAATAGAGACCAGGCTACATAACGGCTGACATTTCTTTATAAAGTATGAAATAAAGAAAACTGTCTATTATAATAAACAACACAACCTCTTTTCAGTGCTTGCACACGGTGATGAATATTTATATTTCTTTTAATAATGTTTTTGGTTCCAGAAAAATTACTACAAAATTTGATTTGTACTGAAAACATTTATAAATAATGTTTATTTTTTTATCTCTATTTAAGTAATTTAATTGTTAAATAAGAGTTAATTATTAAAGTAGAGAGAAATATACACTAATAATATAAACTATAATAAGACGATTCGTCCTGTCTGTCCTCAAAAAATAAGGTCGATATGTATCTGTCGTTCAATATGTGTTGGTGAAATATTTTTCAATAATTACGACTAGACACGAATTTTCATTATTAACTGTTAACATAAATCAATCAAGGTGACACAGAAGTCCTTGTTAAGGTCATCACAAGCTCACTTGACCAGTGGTATTTAAAATCTTTATGGGAAGCCCATGACAAGCAATGGATGTCCTGTGACTGAAATTATAATAATGAACTTAAATCGATTTTAAGAATCGTTTTAGTTTTATTTGTTTTACCAATTGCCACTTTTTTCATTATGGCAGCACTGGGGGAAAATGGCGATTCCGAGTGACGTAAAAATCCTTCGCTTCGTACAAAACTGACAAGCTGAGAAGGCGCATTGCGCAAAGCAGCGGAGTAGCGTGTGCATGTTACACGGTTAAACATGTTAAAAAGTTTTTCTGAAATTTTAGTTTTATGTTACATTCGGTGCTCAAATTGTTGTGTAAGAACTGATATAATAAACTTTTCTCCTTCTTGATTAAGTGAGAAACGTAGTAAAATTTAAATAGTGAATATTATATTTGTCGTAAGTCAGCTGCGTTCCAAAATCAAGATGCCAAAAGGAAAGAAAAAGGGTAAATACGGTAAGGTTTTGTTTTAATCTCGTGTACATTGTTTATTAATGTTTTCTAATGTTTATCATACGTCCGAAGCTGGGATTTGCCAAGAATGAGATCACGCGGCGACCTTGTGGTCGCTACACAAGTCTGCACTAATGACTGTCCACGTACATAATTCACATTCGATTATTAATAAAGTTGCCTTGAGCGAACAGGCTATACGTTCAGCCTGAGCTTTGCAGAGTTCCGCATTTTGCGAAATGGCGAAACCTGTACTTCGTACATTTCACAACGGATTCACACGTGCAGTAACTTTCAAACGACAATTCCC
Organism: Battus philenor; assembly: GCF_028537555.1. NCBI lineage: Eukaryota > Metazoa > Arthropoda > Insecta > Lepidoptera > Papilionidae > Battus > Battus philenor. The sequence goes on along the minus strand of NW_027181737.1, from coordinate 14,250,253 downwards.
GGAGAGCAAGCAGTAATGGCCTATCTATGCTGAACACGTTCCAAACACGGGCCGACCTTGATTTAGTAACCGCGTTTGTATAATTATGTAATTTTTTTTCATGTCATACGCGTTTCGCTTCGGTGTTATTAACGGCTGGTGTTTGATAAACAGAAATTGTTGACTTTTTAATCAATCAACGGCTTGTATACATTTACTTCCTGGTTTCGTTCATATTTTTCAATGTCAATTAGTGGCGAAATTTTTCCAATGTTGACTAAATATTGTGTAATATCTTGGTTATTTTAATAAAATAGCTGTAAAGTAGTTTTTATGTTTTCTATAAATATATCATTGGAATGTACATAATTGTAAGATTATTTATAAATATTTTCGTCGTGTATTCACAAAAAAAAAATCAAATTTTAAGCTACAGCTCTGTCTATTAAGAATATGGCACATGTATAATAAAATTCAATGAAAATTGCATTAACTATAGCAATTTTATAATTTCATCTAAGTATCTACACATTTTTTTTTATAAATAATGGATGTGAAATGTTATGTTCATGTTTTTAGCTGTATCTACTATTATACTACCTAAATAAAGTTATTAGTTGACAAAGGCTTTATTTAATTTCATTATTAAAGTTTGTCAGTAGCATTTATTAGAATTTTTCTAAATAAATGAAATATAGTTTGCTAATGTAGCATAAAAATAATTATTTGGACACGGATATAAAATCAATAATAAAAATTTGTAATTATAACACTATATTTAAAAATAAGATTTTTTTTAATTTTTCATTATGTACAAAATGATCGTGTATTTAAATTTTATAACAAATTATTTAAAACATGTAACATGATGTAGTTACAAACAATCTGAGTTGCTATCCACCACTTTTAAATGTACTCTGTAAAAAAAGAGATATTCAAATTGTCGTCATATCTGGCTAGTCATTTTTAATTTAAGTAATTATTAGATAAGCATAATATATTATTAAGTAGCCATGTCATATGCCCATTGGAATACTGTGTTCTTTTTACTACAAATATCTATAAGACTAAGAAATATAGTAATAAGTTGTATTTTTATTGGCCACAGAACACAAAAGAACAGAACAAGCCTACTCATCAGATGAAGATGCAGGTATTGATATGACCATAGACAACTGCTCGGAGATATCAGGACAGTCGGACCTGAAGAGCAATCATGAGGACCCAGGTATGTTTTAAATATACATAATATACAGGAATTATTATATATAATATATAAATTGTTTTATAAATTATTGTCTTGACAAACAAACAGACACACTTATTGATAGTGACCCTTGTCAGGTTGATAGTAGTTTTACAAAGACCATATTAATCTGTTAATACAAATATTAGAGTTTGATATATTAGGTGATAGATTATTATTTATTTTATTAAAAGGAAAGGAGTTGTTTCTGTCGACATATTATACCATAAAACCCATTGATTTTTACTGCTCCCGCATTTAAAATTTGTATACTAGATGGCAAAAGGTTGTTGATAATGAAGGTGAATATATTGTTGATTATAAATAAAAACTAGTTAAAAATGTAGTCGTGTGAACTTAACATAAGAAAGCGACATTACTTTCGGGTCCCTCTAATACATAGATGTTGGTAATTAATAAAATATTGACATCAATATTTAACATTGTTGTTTTTAAATTATCCTGGAATTCATCCATATCTATTCCTTCATAGGAATCTATACTTGTGTACTATTTTTAATAATAACAAAATTTAGAACAAAAACTACAAGAAAAAGAAAAATTTTCTTTTTTGTCACAATAAGAATAATCTTTATATAATGTTTTTTTATTGTGTTAATAATAGCATAAATATAGTATATAACTATATTTTATGTTGACTGTGTAACCAGTTGATATAATGTGCCAGTAATATTATTTTCATAAAACATGTTTTTGTCTTCAGAAAATGACGTCCAAGAGAAACTGGAAGAGAAGGTGCTAGAACTGATCGAGGCGCTGAACGCGCGGGCAAATGCGGCGCGCGCTGCAGCCCTAGTGGCGCTGCACGCAGCCTTGCAGCGGCGCTACTTGCCTGGATTACTCTCCAACCACCGCGCGACCCTGGCTGACCACATATCCCGGGCCCTGCGCCGAGGCAGGGACGGCGAGAAGAAAGCGGCTGCGAACGTCGCTTCAATCTTAGCTTTACAGGTGCATATAGTTTTACATAGATTATAAAACCCTTGATAAACTAACTGCCATATTTCTCTAATTATAATGGATTTAGGTTTTGTTTTTTATATTTCTTGGTACATATTTCGCTTTCAATAGCGACTTATAAGTAAGTTTAGAAACAATACAGAAAAGACCAGATAAATATACCAAAAAAAATAAGCTTGGCTTGTATATACTACATAGCAGATAGACTGCTTTGTTAAGATCGTCTGAAGATGCTAGATGAAGACCGCTTCCTACCATTCCTATTGAAAATCTCTGGGGAGGTCTATGTTCAGCATGGAACCTCTTATGGTTGAAATGATGATTATGATATAAAGGTATGTCTCCTCCAAAGGTATACAAGCCAAATAAAAGGTAAAGCACAATTGCCATACTAGGCAGACGGGTTGGCGATCGCAGTGTAGTATTATAATATACACAGGATGCTGCTGACCATTCTCTGGAATCTTTAGTGAGCAGTGGCAATTCTGTATAATTTATGAACAAAATCGAAGTAACAAAAACATATGCTGGTAATCAAACCGCAACCTGCAATTGTAAGTCTCAGTCCTTTACTGCTCAATTTAATTATTTCTCCTAAATTGACTCAAATTTAATCACAATTTAGGAGAAATATTGCGTTGTATATATATATATATATATATATATATATATATATATATATATATATATATATATATATATATATATATATATATATATATATATATATATATATATATATATATATATATTTATAATATACACTATGTTATAATGACCTGGTATTGTAGTAAAGACATTCTGATGTAATTTTTGTTTGGGTGATAAAGGCTCAAGTGGCATTATTGTACATGGCAACGCATTCTTAAACATACATTTATTATGACATAATTCATTGAGGAAAATTCCAACAATCTATTAACACCATTTACCACCTCATACAGTTGCAATATAAGGAGGCTCTAATTTGCGTTATAAATTTAGTTAACATCTATTATTTCTTATTGAAGCAATAAATAACATACATTTTTACATTTATCTAGATATGTTCATAGTGTACCACTTTTTAAGAACTATCTTTTTTGAATTCTAAATTAATGTTTGTGTTTTATATTTTGTATGTTATTATATTATTACATGTTTTTCCTACAATGAATTCTCAACTGCATGGTTTTTCTCAATTAGATATTACAATATAAGGATGTGTTCACATTGATAGAAAAAAGTTTGTGTACATCTGTCCTTTGTGTAGTGCAAACGCATTTTCTTGCCCCTATGTTAATTGCGTCTGTGTACTTTGCAAATAGGTGTAGTTTTAAATTTGTTTCTCTTTAATATTTACCTGATACAAATAATTACAAAAATTAATACCATCTTATTTTTTTACTCATTTAAATAAATACTTATTTACTCATTATTGTTGATTAACAAGAGATTAAAAGAAATTACAAATAATTAGCAATAAAATATTTTTTTTACTTTAGTTCAAATTGAACAAAAGATGGAGTAGCATTGCTAAACGTGACTGCTTCAAGCAATAGCATTATCTTTCATCTTTATTTCAGATTGGAGAAGATGGTACTGAGGAGTTCATGAAGGAAGTTAGACCAGCGTTATTCGCTGCTTGCACAGACAAGTCTGCTTCCATCGAAACAAGGACTGAGGTTAGTTTCACTTACAAATATGTGGACCAGAAATGGTATTAAGATCACAAAACCTATACTGTTTTATTTTGTGTTATTAATACCTTTTATTTTTTTAAACAACTTCTTAATAGCTTGATAGCTAACTTTTTTCATTATTTTGGCGATTAAATTTTGTCTTCTCATGGTTCTAACAGCGTAAGGTCAAAAATGTGACATGAGTGATAAGGAAGAAAGTTAATCTCCAAAAAATTAATTAAAAATGTTAATTATTATTATAATTGAAAGTAATCGTAATTTTGAGTACATGGTTACACAAAAACTGCCTTTATCAGACTATTGCAATAAGAATAAATTTTGGAAAGGTTACTTATGATAAACTGAAAGTTAAAAGAACTTCCTTTTTTAAATGGCCATAATTTTCAAAATGTGTAAAAGAATTTTTTAATTCATTTTCTTTGGTTTCGTGCTTGGTCCTATGTCATTAAACTTCCTCTTGTTGTCTGTTTGACATAATCTGTGTATATTTTAAATTAAAAATAAATACCAGAAATATAAAGTGTGATATAAATAAATTTTTATTGATAAGTTTTTATATATTTTTTTATAGTTGAATCTAATGTAAATTGTAAAAGTAATTTATACTTTTACATATACTTACTGTGAAACGGTATTAATTTTATCTAATTTGTTTAGTAACATAATTGAAAATTTTAGTTAATGTGAGCCCCAAGACAAAGAAATAATTTATATGGTGCAATATTGAAAAACATTTTCGCGTTTCTGAACGCAACGAAATTAAAAATATATGCTTCTACTTTGCTGTTATTGATTGTTTTATCTCTCATAGTATAATTAAGAAAAAAACTGTCATATTTATATGCTGTATTTTTTCTTTAATTATTGTTAAAGTTTTATTTTATATTTCTTGTTATGGTTTGTTTCATCAAGAAAATTATTTTATTGTACCGAATTTAAGATATGCACATCCATTATCAACATATGCACTAGTTTTAATATTTGCTGTAATTTTATTGTGTTGTTGAAATGACTTAAAAATTAAATAAATATTGTCTCCCTACAGTGCTGTTCATCTCTTGCGGTGCTGTGTTATCTTTTGGAGGAAGATCTCACTGAGATAATTGAAATTATGCGCATGTATGAGACCATCTTCAGTGGCAGCTACCTTAAGGTATGTCAGAACTAAGCTTACTACATTTTATAACCCATAACCCACTTGGGCTAAAATTAATTTTAATTTAACATGCTGACAATAAATTTCTAGCAGTTTTATTTGCATTTATCTCCATTGCGGATTGAATATATCTAAAATCTGTTCTTAGCTAAATTAATAACTTATAATATTTGTTTCTTTTTTTTTATTAACGTCAAATGTTTAGAGACATTTTTTGCTCTGTGATTTGTATAAAAAGAACCCGGAGTTTAAACATGAAAAAAAATTATTTATTGATTGAGCAAACACATTGTCGATTTATTTTTTATTTATTTATATGTATAAATATGACAGCTGTACAGTGATTACATCATGTAAAAAAAACGATTTATGTAGTAATAAGTATAGTATTGATATAAATGTATGTTTGTGTAACCAATTAACTTTTTTATAAGTTTATTTGCTTATTAATTATCTCCTGCCTAAAGAAGAATGACTAAAGGCATTAGGTCTGCCTTTAAAAAAATTGTAAAAAGGATAAATAAATAAAAAACATTTTTTTTTCTTATATCATTACAACAGATTACAAATAGAAAGTAAAGTAAATTTATAGTCATGGCATAATTATATTATTATTACTTGCTTAAGTTGAGGTTTCTTGAGGTAATTAAATTATTGTTTTACAAAATCTTTATTGTAACAATTAAAAAATTAATTCATTAATACATATTTTGACAATGAATACCACTATTGTATTCATAAAGGAAATAATATAATGTGAAAATTTTTCCACCACACAACAATGCAAATGAGTCATAAGACTGACTCAATGGGCGTCAGACACAACCAAGGTCGATCAGGTTCAATAAACTTTTTCGACAGCACGTGTCTGAATGATAAATATCCTATAATGATGTGCGTTTTCTTGTATTATTGTTAAACATATCATATATATTTCGGCAATAATTTTGTATTTTAGTCCGGTTATTTTAAATTTACTTTAATATTTGTTGTTACTGTACGACGCCTGAAGCGACATAAAACTATTCCATCTTATTCCAGACTACTCTAAAGCTTGCTGAAGCATAAATTTCCCTTAACTTTCATGACGTCATCACTCCATCTTTTGGTATATATCTATCTTTAGCTCTTTTCTTCTAAAAAGGAATCAAGTTTATAGTAATTTGCGACCAATTTTGCGCCTTTTACCCTTTGTAAATGGCCTGCCCAATTCTACTATAGCTTATAGCTGAAATGAGCAGATATGCAGAATAATAAATGTAGCTCGAGAAATTGATTATCTGAAATGGCAGTTTGCGGGGTACATCTCCCATTCATCCGGCGGTCATTAGGAACGAAATGTTCTCAAGTGACAATTGGGGACCGGTTGACGCGACGTGGGTGGGTGGCCCCACTCGGTGGTTCAAAAAATCAAGGTCACGAGAAATCTCTGGTTGCGGGCAGCGAAGGACCGCGATTGTGGGGATCTTGGGGGAGGTCTATGTCTTGCATTAAATGAAAGTTGGAATGCACAGACAATAGTACGTACAAGAAGAATAAAATAAGACATTGCGGTAGCGAGTAAAATATTTTAGTGAGTTAGGATTTAAGTTATAAAACTAAAAACCTAAAAGAATTTACTGCACTGTCAATGACAATGTAATGTTTTAGGATGGGAGACAATCATAATAACTTAAAGTGAGTAAACTTGATAAGATGGATCTTGAATAAAGATTTAGTATATAAAGTGTGTATGTATTTGTGCAGGGTGACAGCAGCGTGAAGGTGTCTGGCGCGGCGGTGGAGGAGGGCGCTTGGCACGCGGCCGCGCTGGACGGCTGGGCGCTGCTGATGTCGCTGGCCGAGCCCGCGCACGCTGCGGCCCTGCTGCGCTCGCATCCGCCTGGACCCGCGAGACTGCTCCAGCTGCTCTCCGCCTGCAACCTCGAGGTGAGACGCGCACGCCCATCCATATATACACTACACGCGTACACACGCACGGGCCACTTTATAAACAAAAACAAAAATAATGGTCACAAATGTCAGCTTAAGAAGTCTGAACCGGCACATTCATAGTAATTCAGGGTGATCGCTTACACTAATGAAACGCTTTTCATCTATAATCAAACACTTTGCACATCTTTTGCATGTAAATATATTATATATGTCATGATATGTGTCGTGTCAGGTGCGCATGGCGGCGGGCGGTGCCCTGGCGATCGCCCACGAGCGCACGGCTGGCGAAGGCGCCGAATGGCCGGAGCAGCAGCTGCTACCACAGCTGGAACAGCTGGCGCGCGACCCGCACAAGTACCGTGCCAAGCGAGACCGCAAGCTGCAGCGCGCCACCTTCAGGGATATACTCAAGTATTTCGAGGTCAGCTCTTTTCTGTAATATATTCTTATTCATTGTGGTGTGGAGTTATACACCACAACTTAAAATAAACCTATTCAGAAGGTGGAGGATAAGAATGACCCTCCCCTTGAATACACCATCCCAGACATACACAAGTATTTCGCAGTCCATCTCTCTTCTATAATTAAACTGATAAATATTTTCATTAATTTGTAGGATAAGTTGTTTAAAAAAAAATAAACGATTCTGCGACACTATGATGATAAAAAATAATAAAGATTTATCTTTATTCTGGTTACTGGTTTGTTATTATTTTCCTCTTTGAATTCTCTATACCAATCACTTGTGTGTGTCAATAGAAAAACTTCAGGAGAGTCTAATTTAAAAGCGCTCCTTCATAACATCCTTCAGTTAGCATATATCAAGTAACATAATGATGGTGACTTATGCTGTTATTAATATAAATTTTCAACTCTCAACAACAGTCTTTTCACTGTAGATATGTTCTTTTAAAAAGAGTACAAAAAATGTTTAAAAAATATGTCACTTATGGTGAGTAGGTATGTTCAACTAATATATATTACAATTTTTTTTTTATTAGAGACCAAACCAAAAACATTATTATTAGTATATATGTCAGATATGCATATAGTTATGGAAACTTTTCTGTGTAGATTAATTAATGTAAGCATTGACAAAATTAAAATTTAAAAAAAAAAACTTAGGGTTTGCGCTAAAACAAATAAATCGTGTATTTATTATTATTGGTGAATTGCGTTCTTTTAAAATTGTGTAAACAATTGAGTCAGGTGTACGGCCAAAGGAGTCTCCGCGTACTAGTCGTAAACATCAAACATGATTATTTAATGGAATCAGGCGTTACTTCGCGGAAGTCCATCCTAAGTAAGAAAAGGACCAATATTTAGCCACTTCCGCACATGCAGTGGTAGTCTTGCAATGAAATGCACCGCCCGCCAGCCCGCTGATAAATGCGCATGCGGCAGACAATGCTAATTACACAACTATCACCGTTAAATCAACACGTGTTTCACCCCTCCACGGGGCACAACACAAACAACACAACACAGAGTGTCTGTGTTTGTCACTAATCGGTGTAACATTACTCCTGAGGATGCCCCGTGGAGAATATTGGTCCTTTTCTTACTTAATCAAACATGATGTTTAGATATTTTGATGTTGTGTGTTTGTTCCCAGGAGGACATGGTGCCGGAGCTGAGTGTGCGCGTGGGCGGCGAGGCGGTGCGCTGCGAGACGTGGGCGGCCCGCGCGGCGTACGGCGCGCTCGCGGCGGCGCTGGGCGGCGGACTGAGCACGCTCGCGCCGCACTGCGCGCCGCTGCGACACGCGCTCGCGCTGCCCGAGCAGGCGCCGCTGCACGCGCCGCAGCGCCGCCTCGACAAGCTGCAGCGGGTCAGTGCACTACACATACATATCGAGCACCCCTTTCTTTCAAATATATAGGATGACTAGCTGATCTCGCAAACGTTGTTTTGCAAAGAAATAATGTTTTTAATTTGCAAATAAAAAATAAGGGATGATCATAGAGGGGTGAAAATTTAAGGTTGTATGTGTTTTTGTATGCTGTATCATAAAAAAATTAAAACAGAAAATTTCGTCAAGAAATTAAAAAAAAATTTTTAGGGGTGGACCACCCTTATCACTAAGGGGTATGGAAAATAGATAGTAGCCGATTCTCAGACCTACTGAATACGCATATGAAATTTGGTAAAAATCGGTCAAGCCGTTTCGGAGGAGTTCAAGTTCGAACACTGTGACACGAGAATTTTATATATTAGATTGGTTATGGATGTAAAAGCTTTAAAATTATGATCACCCTGTGTTCATGCAGTCAAGGTACACTTTGGTCATGTATTAATTTTTGAAATGAAACTGAGCGACTTTACAGGGTGTATTGAACACCGGTCTCCTACATACAGGGTTATAGTAATAAGGCTGCTGGTGCAATGCCTTACGGTCGACTTTATACATAGTTTGAACATTCTTAAAAATATCAATTTTTTTTCATTGGAATGCAAGAGGGTAATAACCACTGACAGTGCTAAATCTGTAGATAATTGTAATCCCGATTTTGAAAACTCTTTTTCCTTATCATCATTATGTCACTTATTATAACTGTAACTATCTAGTTTTGGCAAGAGTGTAACATACATTACATAATAAGATATACATCCACTACTTTAAAGGTTTTATATCTGTAACCCATCACCATATAAACAATCATCATCATAGCTTATAGACGCCCATTACAGGGCACAGGGTTCCCTTAAAGATCTTCGTGATGACCTGTAATCCACTCACAAAAATCATAAAATATTAAGGTAATAATATTAAAGAATTTACTTAGTATTCTATCTAACAGTTTTTTTATAAGTTAAATTTGTTTCCAGCACTTGCAGAACAACGCGGCCTGCAAGGCGCGTACACTGGCGCGCAACAAGAGCCGAGACAAGCGTTCTGCTGCGCTGGCGCTCTAAGCTTACCCACGCGCACGCGCCATGCATTCGTGCCCGTAGCATAATCACGGGCGGTTCCCATCAGTTTAAAAAAAAACACAAAAATATGCAAAAATAAAAAACACAAAAAATATTTAAAATTCAAAAAGTATTGAAAAAAAAATAAAATGATTGTATTTAAGTTTATAAATTCTTCCTTTGTACATAGCAATCTGTGATCATGAACTTTAAATTAATACGGAATATTTTATTAATTGAACCAAAGAGAATTTTCCTATACTGAATGGTTTAGTGCAAATATTTTCATAGACGGAACCGCCCGCATGGAGGTCGCTCTCGAAGTTTCATAGTTTTGTTTTACATAACTTGATACACATATCTGTCGTGTTAGGATCACAATATTCCTGCTACCTTGACTAGAAGCGGACACTGGAAATGTTTGCCCCGCTACTGTCTAGAGAAACCACATCAAGCGCTGGAATATTGTCAAAAATCATTTTAATTATATTTTAAGAATTTGATTACTTATTAGCTATTTGTTTTACAAATTGCGAGTATTTTATACATACATATATATACACAACATTAATATTTCGTTTGAAATCGTTCAACTTGCTCCATATGACTTGGTGTCACTAGGGCTCGTTTTGCAATATACTGCCATTATTAATGCGTTGCTAGTTAATTTTAATGAACGATTAGTTTTAATTCTATAACGTTACTGTTTTAATGCTCCCGCGCAGACCATGGACACGGAGCTATGTCAATGACAGCTGTCAGTTTGACAGCGCGCGTTAACACTAGAGATGTCAACTTTGATTTTTAACGCTTTACATGTTATTGAATTTGATTTGTTAAAATTCGTATAAATTAGTATAATTTTTTCCTTTTTAAATCAATTTGCGGAATGAGGATATTTTAATTAATTTATGACGGGTTTGTACTGCAATGCTTGCATGTTCGGCTCGTGGTCGGTGCAAATCGAGCTTTTTGTCTAATAATGTTTCTCTATATGAATATTATTTTGATTAATGTTCGTCATTGGGGCCGCCTCTTGTACATTGATTGGACGATACGAGTAATGTTGGAATAATATTTATTGTGAGAATGAAATGTGTTTTAATTCGCCATTCCTATCATCTTTCGATTTGTATGAGTTGTCAACAAGCTCCAAAAGCATTATCACGAGGCAAATCAGGTGTGACTCTTGGTATAACCTCACACTGCAATCATAATTTTTTCCAAAAATATAAATAATATACACTTAATTCTGCAAAAATAATGTAATGGTATTGATAATTAATGGTTCATATAAAATATTAAAAATAAATAATATTAAATTTATTACGAAAAACATTAAGGCTTTTATAACGATATAAAAAGTGTAGAGGGTAAAAATCATTGAAGTGCAAGGCAATGGCGTAGTTAGGGGGTGGCGAGCGGGGCAGCCGCACCAGGCACCACAAGCAGGGGGGGCACCAAAGTTGAAAATAATTTTTTTGAATGATGAATAATGAAATATTAAAAGAAAAATGAAAACCATAATATAAAATAAATAACATAAAAAGAATATCGAATTTTACTATTATTGTGCTAAAAAAGTTGTTAAATAATATGAACATTAAAAAAAAAGTAAACGGTTACAAATTATAATATACACAGTGTTGAAGCCTTTCATTCGCAAAACACAAAAAGTGTTTTTTAAAAGGGCCCTAAATCATAAAAACACATATCTGTGTTTCAAACTAGTCGACACTATTGATTTTGAAAATGTGATTAATGACTGCAGGCCAAAAAGCGAGGAATGTTCGTTTTTAAATTTTCCCAATAAATTTTATTTAGATCTAATGTTATTTTATATATATTTATTATTATTTTGAACCAATAAAATATATATTAACTACATTCTGTACTGAATTTTGAAATTATTTAGACTTTGGGGGGGGGGGGGCACCAAGCCCCAATCTGCCCCAGGCCCCAAATACCATAGCTACGCCACTGGTGCAAGGACATTAGTTGCAAAAGTAAAACATTAAATTATTATGCATAAAAAACTTATTTGTATTAGTCAATAGAATAGCGTTGAAACAGGTCTTTTTAACAAATAGTAGTGTAATGTGCTTTTAAGGATAAAAACTTTTTTATTATTTATTAACACTTGTGATTATATGATATGTGATAAACAATTCATATACAAGAGGCGATCTCTACCAGACAACCTATCTATATCATTTGCCATGAGAATTTCAAATAATTAATATACCTAAACATTTATTAATTAACACAGTATTACGCAGAAAGAATTTTACGATTTGGGTGTTAGCGGAGATAAACTAATAAAATTAAGTAAATAAAAACCCGGGGACTACGAAGAAGAAAATAGGAGAGGGTACAATGAAAAATTTAACTTTCTTTTTTTTATTTTAAAATTCAATATTCTTAGTCGTCCGTTTTTTGGTACTAACGCTGCATAAGTAGTTTAACTTTATTAATTATATTATTATTATGAAAACAAGAAATTATGAAACTAATAACTTGGAAAAGCTGAAATTCGTAAGGGTTGTTGGTTAATTTCATTACTCGATACTTATGCCATTATAATTACAAATCAAAACAGTAATAAATTAGGTGAACCAATAGATGGCGTTGCTGAGGGTTCATGTATTAGAATCTGTATTTAATGAGACAGGGAAAGAGTATAGATGGCGTTCCTTGATATGCATGGCTATTCTAAAACACGGTGTTAAGATTTTAGTCAACTGCATAAAGGTTTATGCATTTTAACGTAGTGCGTGTTATATTAAACACATACGTATTATACGGAGTGATTACTTTATATTATAATTTTTGCTAGCGGATTTCTAATCTGCGATATATTTATCAGTAAAACTTTAATTATAATTAACAAATGACCAGTTCATATAAAAAAGTAACCGCAGCGACAAGCAAATCGACTTTCAACATTGATAATAAAAATGATATCACTGCATATGTAAATAATGATTGCATCGTCAATGAATATTTTAAATAATAAATTATTATGAACTTGTGTAAATACTGATGGCTAAAACGGAAAATTTTAAAAAAAATTGAACACTTAAGATTTTGGTATACCGTACCCGACTTCTCTTCGTTTATTTTTTATTTATCAGAAATGGCAAAGCTCCTAGACCGTCGCTTTTTAAAATTAGGAAGCTATGGCAAGCCGCCATTAATTATATTACTTTAAAAATACCGATTGCTTTAAATCAAATATAAAAACGTACGTATAAAAGAATAGCTCTTTAAAATTTAAGACGTGGGTGTCGCTGGGGGCGTAGGAACCCGCCTATACTCTATTTTCGGTCAGATTTTGCGTTCCGCGAATATTACCAGATTTTAACTGCATCAGTGTTTATGTAGATTTAAATTTGTTACAATCAACTACAGGAGCATTACAAATGCATGTATCACTACTCTTGAAAATTCATTTAAATTGGGTAAATTATTTTTAGCAGCACTCCTACGTAATTCTTACAAATGAAAGATAAAGCTGAACGGTGTTCGAATTTCATGACAATATTTTTTATTTAAAACATTTTTATAATAATACGAAAATGAAAGAAAATTCTGATCTATTTATCCATCATTGAAACAGCCGCATGTGACTCGCGAGTTTGTACTAAACTATATATTACAATTTAATGGTGCCGTTGTGCATAATATTTGATTTAATTAATACCGCATTTGCAAGGACGCTTTAGCATATAAAATACACACACGTATTGCAATCAAAAATGGACTCACGATATTCTTGTTTTCAACTGGATATGGATATACATTTCTTTTTAATGTTTTTTAATCTGTGTCACCTCTGTGCGAACTACTAACGATCGTCCAGTTCTTAAAAGGGTGCAATATTTCGATTCTTTAATTTTTTACAGCAAGTAATAATACACAATCTTCCTGTATTTTCAAACGCCACCTCATCGTGAGACCAAGACACGTGCTAGTTTCTAAATGACATCGTTTACCCTTTTTAAGGCAGAGGCGATATATTTACCACAACAAAAATTTTGCTTATCTTATAATTTGCTGCACTGGCAATTAACTATTATTATTAAGAAAAAAAATGACGTTTGTGTGACATATTCATTCTTGGCGCCACTAGCTGTCAAAAAATTGAGCCAATTTTAAAAGAAAATTTGTTACTCCGTGAATCTTCATATTTTTTATTTGAAAAGAGGTAAGAATCAGTTTTTTATTATGAATTTATGTTTACTCTTCAAGTTTTATACTATACCTTGGAAGTTACTATCGTATTTAGATGTGAGAGGACTTTTTACTTGGTGGAAAAAATATTCCCGCTGCCCGTGGCGTGTTATGTACACTTGTTAAACTAGTTCCTTCTTTTCTTAGATTTTCATGAAAAATGCCGCGGTTTTTGAATGAAAATGATATTGAAAAGACTTTGGAGCAGATTTTCAACATTCCCGATGATGGCTCAGAAGACGGATTTTAGTCCGATGAGGCAGAAGAGTTCAACGTTAATACAATACAACCGTTACTTGAATCAGATGATGATTCTATTAACGTTTTACAAAATTCTCCTGCCCATTTGAATTCTACCCCTAATATTAGTTCAGAGTCAGGTACATCTACAATAGCACTATGTTCACAATTAGATAAGTCGCAGCCAGAAGAGCCTTTGATAGTATAATCATCATCACCATTAGAACAAGAATTGACTGATGAATCTGAATGTAAAGATGAGTCATGGGGAAACGTTTTCTGGACATCCAGGCCAGATCCCGATGAATTTGATAAGGCGACAGTAAAACCTCGGTATTTATTGAATAGGAGAGCACGTCTAGTAGCGCATTTCAAAAAGTTTTTTAGTGATGAAGTCTTCCATTTGATTGTTACTCAGACAAACTTGTATGGGGAGCAGCAAAATGTAAAAATTGGCAGCCTGTTGACAAACAGGAAATTAGGGCTTTTTTGGGCATTGTCATTATAATGGGTTATCATATTCTTCCACACATCGATTTATATTGGTCATCGGATCCTGGATTTCGTGTGAATGAAATAGCTGGAGTAACGCCAGAAAAACGCTTAAAAAAAATTTTAAAGACTGCATTTGAACGATAATAGTCAACAACCAAGTAGAGAAGTTGTAAATTTTGATAAATTGTATAAAATTCGTCATCATATATCCTTACTTAGTCAATAACTTCAAAACAATGCCGTGAATTTCCCTTACCAAAGTATCGATGAGAACATGATACTATTCAAAGGATGATTCAGTTTGATTTCAGTACATGCCGCTAAAGCCCATAAAAAGGAGCTATAAAGTGTGGTGCTGTTGTGATACAGTTATTTACACAGGCAAAACAGTACAAGGAACAGAAGAAGATCTAGGGGGTTAATGTAGTAAAGAAGTTGTCAAGTAAATTAGCACAAGAAGATTTCAAGACTCATGTTACATTCGATAACTGTTTTTTTGCGACTTTTCTCTTATGCATTACTTGTGTGAAAAAAATATTTATGCCACTGGAACGGTGAGAAGAATTAGAGCAATTTTACCTAACATCATAAAAGATAACACAAATAGAAACGGCAGAAACAAAAGCCTGAAGTTGAAAAACGGTGAGTTCAAGTGGAGAACTAAACAAGATGTGGCATGATACTAAAGTGGTTTTATTGTTGACAACTGCATTTCATCCTAAAGTAGAAGTAACTTCTGTATAAATAACGCAAAAAAAATGGCACTAGGGAGACTGTACACTTTCCCATGGTTGTGAAAGAATACACCAAAAGAATGGGCGGTGTCGACCGTTTCGACCAAGTGAAGGGGATGTATGCCGTCGGAAGGAGGGGTAAACGCTGGTGGTTGCGGATATTCTACTTCTTGGTGGACGCAAGTTTGAAAACTCTTTCATTTGATATTCCCTAACATCGAGAGTAGAAAAACTTTCCAACTTATTATTTCGGGTGGCTGTCGCCAGAGGTTTGATCGGTGGCTATAGCAGCAGAAAAAGAAGATCAAGCTTGCCTACATACATCTGCAAGAAATCACGCATAGCATGCCCAGAGGTATATCAAAAAAGTGTAAATGCTGTACCTGAAGAACTGCGGTTTGTAAACATAGGTGACCATATGCCGGCAGAGTTGGAGACTTGCCGACGCTGTAAATTGTGCAGCACAAAGGTCAAAGATAAGCATAGCACAATAAAATGCAGTAACTGTAATGTCCCTGTTTGTATTACGCCTTGTTTTGCACAATTTCACAGAAAATAATGTCACAAATTTAGCTTGCATGTGGGTCTGTTGATGGACAGTGGGAATTTTTTCAACACTTTTTTTTTCCAAAACTTCCGAAATTATTAGTGTTTTTTTTTAAAGTTTATTTTTGTTATATAAATAAAATCTTCCCAAAATATAAGCGCAAGTTATTTTATTCCTCTGAATCCTTCTGCCATATAAAGGGTTAAGATAAGCCGCGTATAAAACAATTCGTAGCCATTCGAAAGTCATCAGGCCTTGTCAGAAACGAGGTAAATTCGTATTTCACAAGGACCGCCATATTAGAAAGGGACATCGCTGGAGTTTATTTTGCACTTCTTTTTCTAACGCTAACGTATTCCGAAACGGTAGTAAATATCGCACATTGACCGTTGGAAAGAGACAATCGACTAATTTTATCTTCGTAGAGCGTTATCTCTGTACCACGAAATACGACTGACAAAACGTGACATAGGTAGTGTAGGACAGAGATAGTGCTTTACGAAGCCGAAATTAGCCGATTGTATCTTTTCATAGGTCGATGTGCAATATTTATCGCCGAGCGCTGTATAAGAATTTGATTACTTTTATATGTTGGAACTGTAATACGGCGCCGATAGATATCACTAATGGTTTTAGCGCAATATGAAAAGGCGTCGTTCGAATAAAACAGAGCTCGTAACACGTCCTTACGCAGAGTTCCCGCAATCCGTTCACCACACACCACACGCTTCAAACTCTCACAACTCTGCAAGCACAAACTCACCTTCGACAACAACCACTCCATTAACCCTTTTCTTGATAATGTATCGGTAGAGATACATCAGAATTAAAAAAATAGTGGCATCATTTTTGAACGCAAAGTAATCATTTGTATGTGAACGTTTAAGTAATTTCTTAATTTTCGAACGCTTGTTCTGTTTTTTCTGTTGGCATCCTTGGGTCTTAAAAGTCAAGTGGTATGAATATTAATGTAATAGTAAAAAAATTCTGCCAAGTTAAGGGTTAACGACTGTTAACCGCACGAAAAGCGCGTGCGATACTCAAAAGTCAAACATAAAACTATCCACCGTCCGTCACGTAAATGGCGTCGGCCTCCCGACGACGCTGTCGCGAAAAGCGTGAGCGATCCGAGGATCAGTATCCTTCCTTAGATTGCCGAGTGGTCAACACTGCCTTCCAATCCTCACTACACACTCACTATGCAAACAACAACACTGGATGAAGAAAGCCTCGTCTTTACTGCTTCATCCCCCAACAGAGTGTCTAATGTAGGTTCGGAAACACGAACGTTTTAGTTTCTGGTATAGTTCACGGACCTTTCCGTTCCGTGAACTCATTTCTAATGAAGTTGTAAAAGCCTAACAGCACAAACATCTTCAAAATAGTACAGTTGAAATCGAGAATTATCAATAAAGAACAACGACATGCCATTTAGATATATGTACGTGCTGTTAATTCAATATGTCGAAAACACATTGATATAACGAAAAATATATACGGATGTATTGGACTGATTTGGTATACAATGTACATAGATGTTTTCGATGGACATATAGCAGTCATGGTCTAGACCTGGTGCATGGGTAACGTCTTTGAATTTGTAGCTGCCGCATTAAAACTTCACGCCTGAATGTAAACCCACGGTATTTTTTTAGTCTCAGGGGGCTCATATGGGTGACATAGGGACCTCGGCGATAAAACCCGCTTAGTATTCCGGGTTTCAGAAAGCGCTGAACCTCATCTCAGTCAGTTGATAGTCTAGCTACTAGTATCACTTTAAAAAGCGTTAGCACTGGGAGAAGAATCTAGTATGATAGGTAGATGGCGTCCCCTATGATATCCGGCCTTATTTCTCACGATACCTGTTGGTTAGTGGCGATGTAGACGGCGTTTGGATGTGCCAGGTGTATTATAGGTGGCAGCACATACAATAATTGCATTGAACGAAATCAAAAGTAATGAATCTATTCATGTTTAAGTAACTAGGCGATCCTCAGAAATTCCAGGTCGACATATTATTTCGTTGTGTAACTATGCTCCTTTTAAACACTTCTTATTTTACCTGAAACTCGCCTAGATGGATGCCGCCCTGACGCGCTTTGACCAACGTTACTTCAATAAACAGGACGTCATTTGATACGCCGCGCGACTTTAAAGACCTCTTTTTATATTTTGACAAAACAAGCATTTCGTTTGAATCGGCCATTCGATTTATTTCCAATAATTGTATCAATAGTGACTTATTTCAATCAGATAGATAACCTCTTTGCTAATTAAAAAAATATTCACATAGGACTAATAACTAGTTTCCCCTTGAAGCGATAGATGGCGTCGTGTGATTTTGTATCTTTTCTGAAATACAGCATTGAGATTTCAATCGGATATATGGACCTCATTGCTTCATTAGTGTATCATGACAATAAGTGAAAGTTCTCTTGAATAATTTTTTGAAGCGGTTTTCGAACCGCGTTTGTTTATTATACATCGGGACGTCCATCCACTGTTGGATAAGGCTTCCCTCAGAGGGTTCCAATAAAACCGCTTGAAAGCGCCCTGCATTCATTGTCTTCCGTCGACATTAACAATATCACCTGTCCACATTATAGTTGGACGACCTATTATTCAGATTATTAAATTAATTATTTACGACCTTACGGATCTTAATAGTCACGAAGGTCACTAGAACTGCAGAAATGAGGAGAACCGCAGAAGAATTAGTCACCGACGTAGTTCAAAGAATCGCTCATCTAAAGTAGCAGTGGCGCATCGCTCGTGCTACAGAAGGCTGTTGGGACCGAAACGTTCTTAACCCTTTTCATTCCAATGTCGAGTGTCACTCGACACTGATTTAGTTCTACAAGCTCCACTGTCGAGTGATACTCGACATGTTGTAATACTGCTTTTTGCGGAAAATTTTAAAACAGGAAAGATTTTTGTTACTAAAATGTTTGAATCACGAATAAATGAAACATATTCTAGAATCGCAAGATACTTTAATTCAATTAAATTTTATCGATGCTACATAACAGCCTTGGAGTGGAAAGGGTTGAGTGTCGACCATGTTCCAGTAGACGCCGAACAGGTGGGTCGACGACATTATCAAGCTGCCTTGGTCCCCTACTGATCTATAAACTGATTCGAAGATTAAGTTTAAGAAGCTGTTACGTGAATGATTTATAAGTGATAATAAAACTTTGGAACATATTACTTTGCTTCTGTGCTTAGTATATCTTGACCACAGTAAAAACCGTCTCAGTATGTTGTAGGCTTTTATCATGTCAAGGCGCGAGTGGAGACCAATGTGATTGTAGTTTCCACCGAATTAGACTCTACTGGAATTCTTCCCATAACCATGTTCACCGTCAGTGATTCTATGTGGGTAACAAAGCGGGTCTCCCTCTGCTATTTATCGAATCTACTATGTCCACTATTTACACTATTTAGTGATATCGTAGAGTAATAAAATACGGAGAGAGAGCGAAAAGATTGTCAAATTATTGTTCAACATATTTCTTTTCCTTGAATTCACAAACAAAAGTTATGTGCACTTACCTTCGTGTTGTAATTAAAACATGACTTAATGCAGGGGTTAAGAATGATTGATACACCTTTCCATTATCTTCTGCAGCGTCGGAAACCACATCAATTTAATGGAATATTGTTATTGATGACTTTAAATTACAAAATTCGTTCCACATTTTGCGAATTTTGAATATATTCACCAATGTAACAAATACGATAATGTATTTACCATTTATTGTAAATAGGTTGAATTTAAGTCGCGAAACAGTTAAGAAAATTATTAATGCCTTGGTATTTGATTTTAATGAACTGATTACATTTTATTCTATAAAGTTATCGTTTTAATGCTCACGCGCATGCCATAGACATGAAGCTATGTTCAAATTGACAGCTGTCAGTTTGACAGAGCGCGCTAGTGTCGCTAGGGATGTCAACTTCGAGTTTTCACTCCAATATATTTTATTGAATGTTTTCAGTTTTTTATAAGAAAATTACATTTTAGGTAAATATGTTATGACCAATTCATTTTATTGCCAATTTGAAAGCTAATAGTGGTACTGGTAAGGATGTTTTAGTTGATATATTGTGGATTTGTTCTGCTTTTTACTAGATATTTGTATATGTGGTCAGTAAAATCGAGCTTTGTTAATAAAATAATATTGAATGTGAGAGATAAATGTATTTTATTGCGCCATTACTGTAATTTAATACCAACATTGTACAAATAGAACGAATGACTTGGATTAGGAAGCTTCAAGGGCAATAAAACCACGAGGTAAACACATGACTAGCTTTATTTTCGGACATGTTACCCTCATCTCCGGACGTGGCTCGCGCTCCACGTCTCCCACAACTCGTCAGCCGTCTACGGGCTAACAACGTATCGGACTGCACTACAATCACGTTTAAAATAAAAACGAATACAGTTGTAAATTTTCGATACAATGATTAATCAATATTAAATTAAATTTCACATTAAATACAGCAAACATATTGTGATGGAGAAATATAACAAATAATTCGTACATGACTAAACACAGTTAAATCTCTTTCTTTCACATGCAAACCATAGACAATATTAGTTGTAAAAAACAATGGATTACATTATCGAAACTTTAAAATTTAATGTAATACGCAAAAACAAAGCATTACACATATCAATAGCAATTTAACAAAATCGTTTTAAATTTACGTGTTTTTTTAAATGCAAAAATGCCGTAAAATAAATATAAATACCATAATTTGTCTGATACATCCAAGGACAAAGGCATCTTTACCTTTAGTAGGTATAATGTTAAACGATCTACACATCAAATGTCGTTAAAATCAATCTCCTGTTTGTTTTGGACCAAGTGGCATTAAACATTTTTGTTAGATTGTCAAGGAGACAGGTTCACCTAGCCTAAACAGCTTTCAGCAAAGTTGAAATTGCGACTCGTTCAAACCACATATGCAAACGAAATATCCGATCTCTGAATATAACTGACTGAATGAATATGACTGACTGATCTCTGAATATAACTGATTGTTTATCTATGCAACTTACATAATAAAGACAAGGTTTTTCTTTTGATCTAAACAATATAAAGATAATCTGTTATACATAATTCACCTCATATTCCTTTAATGTAACAATTAAAAAAAAACTAATTTTTATTATAGTGTGAATTATTTTAAATTGATAATAAAGATCGTGAATAAATTCCTCAACTCGTATTAAGGAAACTATGACCACAAAAAACACCTCAGAGTTTGTTGTGGTCTCTTTTTCATATCAGCGTGTTTATAAACATTTCACTCTGATACTAGTTTGTATCAAAATGGGCTCTTCTGGCGTTCTCTTACTTACACTAGTGATCGCTGTAAATGATTCTAAGTTTGTGATGATATAAATAAATATGGCCCTGCATTCAAGAAGCATCTTTCTACATAAGACAACTGTATAGTTTTAGATAAAACAAAATCGTCTCTAACGTATTTTATCTTGACATAAGAGAGCGAATACAAATTGAAGAGAGAGAGAGAGAGAATGCAAGAGTTATGTTAATGAATAAATCTAACAAAGCGAGATTGGTTTAAAATTATCTTCTTTTAAATTTCTGTCAAGTTTTAGATGCATCTTATGATATCAAAAATACGGTATACATTACTTTTAAAGACGTAATATTCGGTAATATATTTTTAAATTAGAAATAACATTACGTATAAAGTATAAAAAATTTAAAAATGCGATAGTAAATATGCAAGCGATTGAGAGCACAGTCCCCCTACGAACGTCACTACCCCTCATGCCGACACACTAAACATACATTTACGATTACAAATTTTTTGAATACATGAACATTTATCGTGCGGATGCCACTCGGAACGGACGTCGGTGTCTTGTACGACTCTACAATACATTACAATTACCACCTCCTCAACGAAAGATCATCAAATAAATTCAAATGTAATTTTGTATGTAGAAGCGAGAGGTGTAACAGCGTATCTCTTCTTAATGATTGTTTTATGATCCCGTTATTGGGGCCTCCCATATTTGGAACGGAGACGTTATAACATCAGGTAAATAATATTCTTATTTCATATTCTCCTTTATTTATTCTTAATTTCTAGAATACCTTCTTTTCTCCTTAAGAATTAAAGCGTGAAGTGTTTAATTCAATTATTTCTGCAAAACTTTCTTTAATTTTTTTTTGTGAGGAATCCTTTATTTTTTTGTGACTCTTTTCGGCTGACGCTTTGTAACAATGAATCAAATATTTATTCTTTCAAATAGGCTTTGCTAAGCACTTAACAGGTCAAGACATACAAATCTTAAATTTAAATACTTTTTTCAACATAAACCACTTCTAGAGTCGAAATGTTGATTCTATTGATAAAAACCTGGCAACAAACTCGATTGTTTCTTTTTTAACGCAATTTTCCAGTTATATACTATTATTAGGCATTTTTATAATTATATAATCTTTAACACAATAATGTCAATCAATTCGTTGTCGTTCGTAACATTGTTACGACCGCTGAAATATTTAACACAAAAAAGCCCGCGCGAAACGAAAAACGAATGTCGCGATCGAGGCGGTCGGGGCTGACGGCGGAAACGCAAAAAGTTGCAGTTGATTCAATCATAATTCCTCAATTTGGGAAAAGACTTACGTATCTAGACAATTATTATTAAAAGACAATTAACATACTTTTACATCATTTTACAAGGCGTTGAGCCAGAAAGATTCTCAAGTGGTGAGCACGAGCTGGTAGGTAGACAGATAACATACTCAAGGTCTCGCTGGACGCCAGCACCACAAGACCAGTCTTCGCAGAGATCTCAGGAGGCCTAGGCCTTGCAAGAAGAAGAGTGGCATCTAAAGAGTTCCGTATCCTCGACCGTCCACCATCGCACCGTCCGAGTGACATTTGCAACAGCGACACCGACTTAACCCTAAACCTATTACAAATAGATAATGCAAAAATATGAACGCTCTCTCGGGCTCGGTGATTTAAATACCAAGCGCCTGTATATACAGACATACACAAAATAATTATATAGAGATTATAGCAAAAACTTTTTATAGGCGATATGAAAGTTTAAATCCGTGTACTGCTATGTCCGTGGTATATCACTTTGCACTCGAAGTTTTAAATAAACAGACTTGTTATACCTCTAGGTTTGTTGGAGTCGTGTAGTTATATGTAAAACAACTATGCACATCTATATTAAGAACTTGACGTATTACTATACGTAAAACTTATCAGGCAGTAATAAAACTGACCAATCAGTGTGTATGTTTTCGTGTTTTAAAATTTCCAAGTGATAGTCAGCACATTTCGCAGCAGTAGGTGAGAACAAAGAGGTATGCTGCAAAGGAATATTGATGGTGGGTAGTACGTAACAATCAGGCGTATCGATATATCATAGCGAGTCAATGGAAACACAAAGCATCGCGCGCCGAAGTGCGAAGCCGGTAGCAGACTGAAAGTCGCTCGGGCACGTGCGTGAAGTTGCGCAGGAGTCGTCTGTTGTTAATCATAGTCCGGTAAATGACAAATTGTTAATGTGACTACGCAAACATGTTCATAAAATTAGTAACACTTTTATTAGCATCTGTACAATTTGACAACTATTCTAGTTATTGTATTTAAGATATTGTGATAAAAAAATCTCGGGCTATTCTCAGATCAGTGCGCAGAACACTAGTAGCTTTAAGTCTGAAGGATGCCATTATAGAGAAGTTCAATCTGATTCAATTTTTTATCAAATTGGGCTTTTCTTACATTCACAACTATTCAAGCGGTACACTGTTAATGAACCTGGGTTGATATTTAAACAAGAATTGATGTTACTTTCGAATTGAAGTACTGAGTGAATACTCAAGCAAGAGTTGTACTGGACAATTGCGCACAATAAATATATCGAGTGGCAAGCAAAGTAACGAGGTATATGTTTAAAGAGAGAGGTTTTCTAGTCTCTTCAGAGATCAGAGCTGATCGTATCCCAAACGCTTGGTTTCGGTTGAAGTTGATGCTGTTAACCCGGAGGCTTTTACAGCTTCTTCGGAACTGGGTACAGAGAACGGAAGGATCCGTGAACTTTTCAAAAAATTTACGCCTGGATAGACGTTCGCACGTAGCAACAGCTCTACCCCAGTAGAGGTGAATAGTGTCTTTGTTGTGTTTGCAGCTTGGGACGGCGTGGGTCACACGGCTAACCAAGAAGGGACCCGGATGCTCTCCCGATTCGCCCACGCTGTTAGAGAACGGGGGGCCACCCACCGAAAACTGATCTTCCCAAACGCCTGTATTGTATTGTTTCGAAAAAGTTAATGCTGGTAGCCCTAAGGCTTTTACATCTTCTACTAAAACTAAGGCGACTGCAGGCGAGGCTTATCTGAACCTGAATGTTAGTATAGTTAATGTAGAGTGCGTATTGAAGGGCAACATGGACCGCTCGGCAATGAGGAAGGAACCCATACGCTTTTTGGGCACATTTATTTATCCGACTCATATGGTACGGCAGTTAGCGGGATCGATAATGAGCGAAAATGGCCGGTTAGTATTGCTACAATGTAATAGACGAGTGCCCACAATCGAAAAAAATATTTTTGAACAAGACTTTAAGAATGTCAAAACAGACCTCCGAGTGCAAAGCAACCACTTTAAATTTTGATTTTCAAAAAAATATTTTTTAACGCAAACATTCGAAAGCTCTCAATATAAACATACCGACGCTACACATATAATACATTTATAAAACGATCGGACAGTACTTTGGTTCAAACCAATCACAACTTCGTGTTACGCTTGCTCCTAAACACAACCATAAGGGCGCCTGCAGACGTCGCGGCGCTTCGACCGGAGCTACGTATTAAGGCAACAACTAAGGCTGTGCAAACACATTGCGGTTATTGTATACAAAAATATATAAAGGCCGGTCGACCGTGTTTGTACCTGCTAAGTCTGACAGCACCTTATACTGCAACATACATAATAGAACCTTAACCAAACAGAAGTCAAATCATAATTTAATTGCTATCACTACGTAAAAGCGAAGACTGAATTCTAGTTAATTATTGAGCTATTTAACTAATCAAATATATAGGTTTTTAAAAGATCTGATTTTAAAAAGATACATGACTTACATATAGTTTTAACCAGACGTCACCAAAACAATAAATTTATTGTAAATAAAATTTAACAAAATATCGCATTTAGCTGCTTAGCGGTGTTAATTAGCATGGTAGATAACCATGCTAATTAACACCGCTAGATTATTTTTGATGGGGCTTCGTTAAAATTAGCCTTGAAATTGGTGACGTCATTAAAAAAGAACACAAAATAGGATTACACATTTTGAAAAAAAAATTAGTCTTTTAACGTAATCAAGAATGAAAACCACCCGCATTCATTGAATGATGTTCATATGAATAGCTTTACTCTAATTTAAATAAAAGTTATTTATGTGGAAATAATTTATAATAGCTGTTGTAAAATAATTCGGCTATTAACAACGTAAACTGAGGTTCTTTGAGGGAGGGTTTGAGTCTAGTCACATGGAGCATCCGCCTAAGCGATTTAAGAGTTGCGGTGCTTTGCGCCTTCGATTGCAAGTGTCACTTGGACATCGGTGCAAGAAAACTGTCGTACAAACACAGTCGCCGCCACGTCTAAATCTATAAACTGAAATGTAATATATTGAAAGCGTTCACAAGATTGTATTCCTTAGCGTAATCATTTCAAAGTACCGACACTTAACACCGAGTCCGTATTACGTTACACGAATACTTCTCACAACATACAGATAGCGCGACGCCGTATATATATATATGACCATGGATCACATATTCGGATGCCTATTTATATAAATCTACTCTGTACACGGAACAGAGAAATACATAGAGTTATAACAACTTAAAAAGAGTAGTGTGCGGCCTACTCTAAGAATTTTATTGAGACAACCATAGAATGGAAATAGACAGACATGTAACGAGTAATCGACGTATACATACAAACATACATATTTTTACTTACATACATATAATATTAAATTTATTTATTCAATATTGTATTGGATATCTCAGAAAAAAATACATATATGCATAATAACACTAAAAGAGTACAATGGGCTGTATACTCTAGCAAATTACAGCTGTTGAGATATAAACGTACACATATTTACTTATATACATATATGTGAGATGTGGCTGTATGTCTTATGTTACCTTTGTTTTTTTTTTACTCGTTTTGACAGACGTCAAGCATTTTATTTCGTAAGAGGCTTTAATTAATTACGGAGTATAAGTCGCATTTATTTATATTTGTGTTTAGTAAATACTCTAAAAACAATAACTATAAATAGAACAATAAATCAAAATGTTAAATTAACTTGCATAAATACGCCCTTGCCTAATGGAAAAAGGAAACAAAAAAAAAATAATAATCAACAAGAAAATACTCCTTAACCTTTTATTAAAAAATTTTTAAGGTTTTTTGGTTATAGAAAACACAATTGTGCCGAAAAAATTCCAAAGTACTAAGGATATACCACTGAACCCGCTTCTACGAAGGTAAAATCAAATTGTTCATTCGTGTATTGGAAGCCGTCTCTATAACTTGCCACCAAAAACAAACCTCAAGCAAATAAGCATCCGAATATCTTATCCACGCTTTTGAAGTTATTTTGTAGAAACGCGGAAACGATTCCCACGAGAGACCCTATTTGCATTCAGCATAACCATCGATAATTCTACCACAGATTAAACATACGCCAATACGAATAATTTCCACAGAATATAAACAAGTTCTAACACAAACAATGGAATGAATACATTAGCTTTCCCTCTAAATATAACGAGGGTTGCCATTCACATATAAACGTAGACATACAAGAATACAAGGGAAAACATTCCATTGTATAAAACTGTGCCATTTCACAACACGACTTCAAGAAATACAACCATAGTAACACTGAAGTATATAACGATATGGATACACCGAGTTTATACGACGACATTACGTATCGCAATTTGATAGATCCGAACAATAAGTCAGGGGTGTCACACCTAAAATCTAACACGGGCCGAATAAACAATGCTTAAATTATTATGGTTCACAAAACAAATACCACTGCATTGTAATAAACATGTAGGTATTTCGAGAAAATATATGGCAACACTTGTAGAAATTCATCAAGATGGCGACCAAAGACAAAAATTAATTATCGATATAGCACATTTGTTTCTCGCCCATTACCATATTATTTGTAGTAAATTGGGCTGGAGAGCCTACATAAACATGTATATAGATTCATTAATCCTCAATTTTTGAGAAAATTCAAGTTATCTAACTGCACAAACTAATAAGCGTAATATAAATGAAACTATAATCATAACCGCGATAGATATAAATACGTGTTATTAGGTTATGTTTTATAGTTGATACCTCTTAGTATGAAAAGAGTTTAATTTCGGATAATAAGAAATTTACATTTTCGCGCGAAAATTGTTAAATAATCCGTATAGTTGACTGGAAAGCAAAAATTTTTGCCTCGGGCCGCGAGTTTGACACCCCTGGCTTACGTTATAAAGGAACGCAACGTAAGACAACTCTATACTACGCAAAACCTCAGCCGGGAGGAAAACTAAACAGGAGGGAAACGCCAAAGCTTACATAAGCAAAAGGGTAGTCGGGACAGGTTCATCTACTACAATACTTACATATCTAAATGTTTTTACATATTTGAAATAATTTAAAAATGAGTAATAGTTTATATTCATGTGCATCCATAAATTAAAATTGTGTAAATTCTAATTTTAAATATCGGAATATTGACCAAAAAAAGAAGATCATAGACAAGAAATGTCAAAAGTAATTGCTGTCACTTTTGGCGCCTTAATATATGTAGTAAAATCGCTTTATCTGTAGTCACATAATGTAAATGACACATTTTAGAGCCTATACGCGTATGAGTAACGAAAAAACGTTTTTTTTTTTGGTATGTGCATTAAAATAACCTAATCTATTGGAGTGCTTCAAATATAAATTATCGACTTACAATAAGAGAATATTTACAATAGTTTACTTTTAATATTTTTAAAGTTTACGAATACTCAAGTCTAGTCTATGCTGTGTCGATATAAGGAAATATTAATGGCAACACCTTAGCAATTTTGTGATTGTATTGTTAACATTACAATTAAATATTTCATTATCAATATTTATGTTTGAAATTTCAATCAACCAAATAACTTTCTGTATCGACATTTCTTTGTAATTTTGCCAAAATATACCAGCAGCACTTGACTAATTTATAAACATTTTTTTACATCAATTACAAATATATACTTTTAAAAAAATGCCACAGTGTTGCCAATGTTTAAAATACCACAAAATATCGGTAAATTAACATGAGAATACAAATATACATGGCAACACTCAGAGGGATTATATATTAAACATTTTATATAGACTAATTAGAATACATTTGCAATTGGCCAAATGCTTTGAGAAACTCATTTTCTCTTTAATAAGTAACTGACTAGACTCGTGTATGTCATTAGTGAGAGGTATATATCCAACATTTAAACTAAAAATCTCAACGCCCAGATAATAAAACTGCGTAGAATATATAGATCAAATATTGGACATTTTTGTCTGACCAACGACATACTATACTTATATCGAATATACAGACAAATAACTTACTAACATAGATGTACACACACAACGTTTACAGCAACATATACTGGCTGCACTGCCATCTGTTGCAGGCTTCCTAAACTTAATTCCTGCATTTTGTTGTCTGTTGTTCAAACGCCGCCTGAAAAAAAAAATAAACGTAGCTATAAAGATAACATACTTTACAATTCAAAAGAATTAATACTGTAATCAAAAAGTAGAGTGAATTTGTTCATGAAATGAATTTATTTATTCTTCCAAATTAATTTCATCCTCTTCAAAGTAATCCCCTTTCAATTAACAAATTTCATGCCACGTGGGGCGTATACGACCCCCGCTGCACTTTCCGTTTAAGCCATTTGCAGTTTTCATTGAAAAACAAAGGATTCTTAAACAAATGAATTGTTGATTCGAATATACGTAACTACACATCACGTATGCGTGTACTTAATGCATTATAAATATATAACTTTTTTACGCTAATTATAGCTTTGCAGTACTGAAAAAGTGTAAAGCATGTTTTACACCACTTTTTTTAATTTTTAAAGTGTAGGTCGTACACGCCCCACGCGGCCTGTATCGAAAATCTTCAAAAATTGCCACAGCACTGAACGTGTTGAAATCACTTTTGCCAACGCTTTTTTCAGTCTTCGAAACAGTCGAAATGGTATTTTTCCGATGCTGCCTTCAATTTGGTTTTTATCTCCTCAATAGTGTCAAAACGGTGTCCCCCGCATTGATCTTTTGCAGAACTATATATGGGGCGAGCTTGTGACGCTTTTTTTCCAAATACTGAGCGATTTTGGAACATATCGAGACTTGACAATTGAAATTGGAAAATTTGACAAAAACACTTGTTACTCGGAAATAATTATTGACATACGCTTGGCAAATTTTATAGATTAGTCCTACCAACCTAGTAAAAAAATACCTACCTTCCTAATGCTCGGGAGTTTTAAATGACTGTAGATATTAGTCGTCCTTAGATACTATCAATAAATGTATTTAAAATATATATAAAGTTATTGATTATAGATGTAAAAGTTTTAGAAATACTGAATGTATACTTCATTTGCTGTCAATTAGGGCATGGTATACCCTAAGCAAAACTTGGATTATTACATTTTAAAATTAATCTTGTTACCACTGTTTCTTTTTTATTAATGTATAGCTTTCTCTTTCTAAAATGGTTCTGAGTTATGTTTTTTATAATCGTTATTAACCTAATTTATCTGCACAATTGTTAATATTATCAAATAAAAACATATTGACAATCCTGAATTAATAAAATCAAAAAAATGTAATAAGACACAGCTATGTTTACCGTCTAATGTATCCTGCTCTTCTTGGTCTCGACGTGCTGTTCGTCGTCATCGTCGTCTTCGTCGGCCCACTCCCAGTCCTGGTCGTCATGCTCCAGCTCGCCCTCCAGCTCGCCTTCCAGCTCCTGCTCGTGGTCTTGCTCCATGTCCTCCTCCTCGCCTTCGCGCGCCTCCTCCAACAAATCGTCCTCCTCATCTTCCTAAATATTTACGATGGGTACAAAGTTTACAGCACGATCTTTCTGCAGCCAACTTTTCCATATCATCTAAGATTTATTTATTACCATTTCTTATACTATATACATGATGATTAGATATTGCTGTAAGAGTTTTCACCTATTTCGATCACTCTGTATAAAGAAATCAATTTCAGTACAAAGTTTGCAGAGGAAAATAGAAAACAACAATTAATTATAATATGTGGGTAATCTGAATATTGATATCACCATTACGTTATTTATTATTTCAGAAATCAATGATTTTTGGATAGAGCGTACCAAACATTACTTGACAGCAAATTATTTGTGTTGAAGACGAAATTTGCCGATTGTATCTTTCCTAAGATCGATGTGCAATATTTATCGTCGGGTACTGTATATTCCGAGTGGTGAATCAGATAAACAAAAAAGGTGGTATATCGTACCAGAGCGCGCTGCATGACCGCGATCTGCGGCTGCTTGGTGTGGTGCGCCACGCGACGCTCGATCAGGTACGACACGTACTCGTCGTACAGCAGCCGGATCAGGTGGAACGACCCGAACGACGCCGCCGACCTACACCGCCACACACACACACACACGCTACTAACATGTCACCAACGACAGTCACAAATTTAAATATTCGCAGTGATCATTACAAGTCTTAAAAATTCAATGCGATATTTCTTCTTAATAAAAATTCTAAAATATAATTCCAAATTTAAAAATTTAAAGCCATGTTTCTTCTAAATATATATTCAAAATGATGGCATTATAGTTCCAAATTTAAAAATTCAAATTGATGTTTCTTCTTAACAAAAATTCGAAATTATAGTTACAAATTTAAAAATTCATGGCGATATTTCCTTTTAATTTAAATTCCTAATGATCGTTCCAAATTTAAAAATTCAAAGCCATATTTCCTTTTAATTGAAATTCTAAATGATAGTTTCAAATCTAAAACTTCAAAGCGATATTTGTTCCAAATAAAAATTTCAAATTATAGTTCCATATTTAAAAATTCAGAGAGAGAGATAGTACTAAATTTATAAATACATAGTTATAGTTTAAAATTTAAAAATTCACAAAGACTATTACAAGATTTCGTCAGATTACAACAAAAACAAAAATGTCATTTTTAAATATGAAGGGGATTTAGATTGTACCTTTGATACTAGTTGAAATAAAAAAAAAATAACTATATGTTCTCGTCATTTAATAATGGCAAGAACTCCATCAAAGAATAGAGATCAATCAAATTCAAAGAATAAAGAAGGAAGAATTCCTTTAGAGAATATACGCTTATAAGACTATGTTTGCTGGTGATAGATTAAAATGTTGTTCGTGAACCTTTAGATTCCTCTCGGCAATATTGTATTTAGCCCGATAGTGTTCGGAGTTGTCGCGGAACACTTACCGCAGAGTGAGCTCGCGGATGACCAGCGAGGAGTAGAAGGACCAGTCGAGCAGCAGGCGTCGCGCGCGCGAGGTGTAGTCGCCGCGGCGCTCGTGCGATGCCAGAGCGTTGCGCACACAGTTCTCCAGCCAAGCCGCCCACTGTTCCAGCGTTGCGCCGCGTCCCAGCGTCGCCTGGAACATCACACCGCACTCTCACTCTCCACATAATTGTGGTGACAGGCATCCCCCCTTTCACTTCACTAAAAGACATAGGCCACCCCCCAAGAACGCCACGATCACCGGTATTACGGTGCCCGAATCGAACGACTCAATAAACAATTGATGAGAAGTAAATGTCTTTCAAGAGCTCAATTAAAAGTAAGATATACTATCGAAGTCGTGGTTTCTGTATTTGATATAACAACAGTGCTCTTATGCTAGAAAACGAGACGTTTTAGTAACCTCATATTAACCAAACTTCGTTCAAATAGCACGTTATACAAGAGAAGAATCGATTAAAGAAAAAAATGTATTTAAAATTATAACTATTTTAGCTATATAATGTGAACAATAAATGTTTTAAGGACACTGTTGTGAAATTGTTGTGCTTGATGTATAACTTTTCAAATAATTACTCCATTGATCCGCCATTTATAAAATTGGTCAGTTATAAATCTTGTCCAAAATTATTTTCTCGTGGAGCAACAGATGGCGTTGTATAAATTTGTGTCTATTATGAAATAAGTCAAGATTTTAATCTGTTTTGTATTGTTTCTTAGATGTTTTGCTGTTAGCCCTAAGGTTTTTACAGCTTCATCGGAAAGGAGTTCACGGAGTGGAAGGGTCCGTGAACCAAAAACTAAAACATTCGGGTTTTCGAACCTACATTAGACACTCTGATGGAGGATGAGGCAGTAGAGACGAGGCTTTCTTGAACAAAGTAAGAAAAGGACTAATATATAGTTACTTCCGCTATGTAGCAGTAGTCGTGCAATGAAGTGCACTGCCCGCTAGCACGCTGATAAATGCGCATGCGGCAAACAATGCGAATTACACAACTGCCATCGTTAATACACTCAACACGTGTTTCACCCCTACGCGGGACATCCTC
This sequence comes from Battus philenor, assembly GCF_028537555.1. Taxonomy (NCBI): domain Eukaryota; kingdom Metazoa; phylum Arthropoda; class Insecta; order Lepidoptera; family Papilionidae; genus Battus; species Battus philenor. Next base: position 14,217,391 of record NW_027181737.1, on the reverse strand, counting down.
AGGGGTAATGATACACCAATTAGTGTCAAACACAGAGTCCCACACAAATACTACTAATTGGTGACGAGCAGCGCACTTAATTGCACAACTACTGCTACATAGCGGAGTAGCTATATATTAGTCCTTTTCTTACTTAGGATAGATTTCCGCAAAGTAACGCCTGAATCTATTAGATATTTCTTCATCGAGTCTGTGTTGATGTTTGTATAGTGAGTGTGGAGTGAGGATTGGAGGGCAGCATGAACCACTCGGTTATCTCAGAAAGGCTACTGATCCTACCTCGATTCGCTCACTATGTTCGACGACGTGACGGACGGTGGAAATTTTAATCAGCTGTATAAAGACTTTCCAAACTTTTTAATAGTTAAACAGACAAGGGCAGTCGTAAACCATGAAAATTATGGATTTATTTTGAAAGCGGATTGATTAATCTGCGTTTCATTTCGTCGAAATCTAACGATAACGTCAATTGAATGCGGGCCGAGCGAATGTATATCTCGTTAGTGACGTCGGTAGGACTTACCTGCCCGCAAGAAACATGCTTTTAAATTAACATCAGTGCTTTTGTTAGGTGATACGTTCTAAAGTTTACAAAGAAGCCACTGCTAAAAAGCTAGATTAAAAAATCACTGTTAAATAAGTGACACTATAAAGCCGCTATTAGAAACGTTGGCACATACGCAAACCTCCATATAAATCCGTTTATCATATAGAAAAGGTTCTCGATGCCGTGCCGAGGTACATACATATTAATGACCTGCACGTAGACTTGGGGCCCTTATATTAAATCCCTCTACCTTCAGCGTACACCATCATGATGCCATCGTCCTTAGTAGACGTGGTTGATAATCATCACGGACCGCGGAGAGCGCCCAAAGTCTCCTTTACTCTCCAAGCGGAAAACGCATTGTGCCGAATTGATGGTATATGGTGAATGCCAAGGTGACGAGTTTGGGCAGCAATCACCGGGGGCTCGACAGCAGCCCATAGTAGACGCTAGTGAGCGCCTTTTTCTGGCTTAAAAAACCAGCAATGAACTCGTGCCTCCCGGTCGGTAGGGAGAGTCGAAAGACCTCAGCCCGTGCTCATTAAAGTGGGTTTAGCCCACCGTTTTCGTATGCCCAACCCGAAGGCAACGGTTAGACTTGAGGGACACTTGTGCCCCCCTATTTGGGCTATCCGAACATTTCAGTTCGAACCTGGCACGGGTCACGCTTCGCCGTGAGGCTAGGCGCTCGCGCATGCCGAACGAATCCAGCAGACCCACTCACAAGCCTGACTAGCGCCGTAGGTCAGAGACAAGCAGCACTAGTGGAAAATTTTGCTTTTGGTCCTCGCACTGTAAGGAGATGCCAGCGAGGTGTAGTCCTGCAAACAGCCACCACCAGGAGTACTAATTTAGGCCCTCCCCCCCTTTCCGGATTAGTCGGAAGCAGCGGCGCCACGTGCAGGCCCCGGATAGGAGTTGAGAGACGAACGTCCGCCGACCGGAAGAACGGACGCCTGAAACCCCTTACTAGCCCCGATACGGGTCGTTATACTAGCGATCTGAGGCCGGCCGTCGAGCCTCGATCGGCTACCGTCCCATGTATCGTGAGCTAGGAGCAAAAATGTCGTCTCCGCCCGTTAGGGCCCCGGCGGTGAAGGCGGCGGCCTTCGGTCACCGGTTAAGAGAGTCATAGTTACTCCCGCCCAGAATACGTGCTCCTATCTCCGGTCGACGCGACGACATTAAGACATGCTCCATATAAAACAATTCGCAGCCATTTTATAATCAATCATGGATGCCGACCGTGATCATATTAGATTGAAGCGTTGCTTGAGCTTTTTGTGTTACTTTCTTCAGCGCAAATATACGGAGTGATAGTAATGTCTGGCTACAGTAGCAATTGATCATGACGAGGTTCGGCCCTGTCAAGTGCCCTTGAAACGGGTAAGTAACGTTATTAGACAACCATTTATACGAGGGTGGATTGAAAAGTACCCGGCCTAACCAAGAAAATAAACACATACTAAATCAGTTATATTTTTATTTTTCTACATAATCACCATCAAGTTCAATACACTTTTGCCACCTCCCCTTTCAAGCATTTAGACCGTTGAAAAAAAATGATCCTTCCTTAGAGTCAAAATATACGTCTACAGCTGCTTTGACCTCGTCGTTTGTCGAAAATCTTTGACCTCCCAAGTGCTTTTTTAAGTTAGGGAACAGAAAGAAGTCTGATGGTGCCAGATCAGGTGAATACGGCGGATGCGGTAACAGTTCAAAGCCACAGTTGTGAATTTCAGCCATTGACTGTACTGACATGCGAACCCACAGGGGTTCATCTTTCACGCTCTCTCTACCACGCTTAAATTCTGCTATCCATTTTTTGACGGATGAATATGACAGAGCACAATCGCCTAATGTACTGACCATGTCATCATGGATGGCTTTTGATGATAGCCCCTTCTTATGGAGGTACTTAATGACGGCACGCTGCTCGATTTGCTACATTCGCGGAAATTATGTCCGATTACTTTGTTAATAAATTTATAAAATCACAACTAACTATCGCACACGTTTCGAACTTCACACAATGAACTAGTCTGAACTGAACTAAATAATGTGGGTAGATTTGATTTTTAGAATTGAATGGATCTGTGTTAGGCCGAGTACTTTTCAATCCACCCTCGTAGAATTCGCTATATTACTCAAATAAACCATTTCAAACTATATCTGACTAAAGATTTGTTGTTGTGGAGTTTCTTCTTGCTTCTTTTCAACAACTATAACACCATTAGAAGCATAACAGAGACAAAAATAAAGTACATTAACAAAAGTTGACGACCAATAAGAATAAATTAATTTTATCTTCATTCGTATGTACCTTAAAGTCGGCCTCGAGGCGGTGCGCGTTGGTGGAACTACCGCAGGCGCAGGCCCAGGCCGCCTGTTCACGTACCACACGGAAGTCAACGCGGTTCAGGTCCGACAGCATCTGCTTGGGACATCGCCATTTTATATATAACCACCCACACTGTACTAAGTTTTGACTTTACAACATACAACACACCTTTTTTGGTTTTAATTGACGTCAAATCTTTGATAGCTATGGAGAGATATTTTTAATTTAATCTAAGATTTTGAAAAAAGTTTTGCCCGTATATTTTTTTATTATAACTCTAAACCCGGAAAAATATTTTCGAGTTTTACGTAAAAATATTTTTATTGACAAACTACATTACAGATATTAAATTATGTTTTTAGTAAAAAGTTTGATATTATTTTAGTTAATAAATCAAAATTGCAAACTAAATAATCGTTATCACTATACTATTAAAAAGATAGTAAGTATAACAAGTTATAAAACATAAAATCTGGTGAATACAGATAAAAAAAAACCCTTAGTATGTACACTAGAACACAGAGCAATTGATTTCTCATGCCTGTATCTGTTGTTTCGTTTGCCTGTATGTACATGGTCATGGGTAATTAATCCACACCTATATATATACTATATATTTATGCTATGTGTACGCAAGTTTGTTTGCTCATTAGTGTAGACAATGTGTGCGACTGTACCTGCGTAAGCACATACACCAATACCTCGCTTTGCGTTTTTTTCGAAGCTGCGTCTCTGCTTAATTAGTAATAATTCTCACTTTGCGTTAGATTTTCGTGGTTGCGTTGTTTTGGGTTCGAATCTTCAATTTTTTTTTTTTTTTTTTTTAAAGATGGCAACACTTTTGTTTATTGCGCCATGCCATTAGAACTCGAGGATTCCCTTTCCAAATAAAAACAACGCAATTTGAATACAGTTCTATTTTCACTTTGTTTTGCTAATTTTAGAGTTCAGTTTCAATTACGTAGTGTGTTGCAATGTAGTGTGTTGTGCTTTTTTAAAAAGTAAATAATAAATTTATTTCAATTTTTACGAGTTTTTTCTGGTTACAAAACCGGTAAATATTTTTCCAATTTATTTATTGGCAGAGTTATATTATTTTTGTTTTTTAAATGTTTACCTTGTTCGATTTTCTTCTTAAAAAGTAGTATTTTCGTAACCCTGGAACCTATCTTCGATCTTTACATGGTACGATACGATCTTTACTATAGAAAATCTTAATTCACTTTGCGGCGTTTCAATTTGCGTCGTGTTTTTTGGAACGTAACTACGACGCAAAGTGAGGTATTGGTGTATATTTTTAATAGGCTCTCACTAGCTGATATTTTAAAAATTTCCTATGAAAAAAATACAATATAGCGATGCTGTGCACTGTATAAAATATGTGAACACGTCCTGCACAAAAACAAACTAGATTTACACTCTTACAAAAGCAATTAAGATTTTTTTACGTGATTATAAAAAATATCTATATACAATGTGATTAAATATATTTTTGTACGTATGTGGCTGTGTCTATATAGTTGCTTGTATACGTACATGTAATCACGCCTGCAGTTGCCTCTGTGTGTATTGCGTGTATAACAGCCCATATACGTGTAACAGCCCATACACGTATGCAACAACGTGTTAAGTATATAACAATGCATGTAAGTATACAACAGCGCGTGTGATTGTTGTATATTGCAGCGCGTGTGGTATCGTGTTGCAGTGTTCGACTCCTTCTAACAGTGCGTGTACGTGTATAACTGCATGTGTACGTGTATAAGGATACAGCACATAAGTACATATGTGTGCGTATAAAACACGTTTTCACGTATTACAGCGCATGTACGTGTACAACAGAAAGCATGTGTGTGGTGTATAACAACGCGTATACGTGCATAAAAGCGCACGTACGTGTATAATAGCGTGTGTACGTGTATAAGTAAATATGTGTGCGTATAAAACACGTTTTCACGTATTACAGCGCATGTACGTGTACAACAGAAAGCATGTGTGTGGTGTATAACAACGCGTATACGTGCATAAAAGCGCACGTACGTGTATAATAGCGTGTGTACGTGTATAAGTAAATATGTGTGCGTATAAAACACGTTTTCACGTATTACAGCGCATGTACGTGTACAACAGAAAGCATGTGTGTGGTGTATAACAACGCGTATACGTGTATAAAAGCGCACGTACGTGTATAATAGCGTGTGTACGTGTATAAGTAAATATGTGTGCGTATAAAACACGTTTTCACGTATTACAGCGCATGTACGTGTACAACAGAAAGCATGTGTGTGGTGTATAACAACGCGTATACGTGCATAAAAGCGCACGTACGTGTATAATAGCGTGTGTACGTGTATAAGTAAATATGTGTGCGTATAAAACACGTTTTCACGTATTACAGCGCATGTACGTGTACAACAGAAAGCATGTGTGTGGTGTATAACAACGCGTATACGTGTATAAAAGCGCACGTACGTGTATAACAGCGTGTGTGCGTGTGTAACATCGCGTATGCATGTACGTGTATAACAGCGCCTGCACATGTATGTACCTGCTGTATCTGGTTGTGGTTGGTGAGCACGGCGCGCGCGGCCTGCGCGAGGTGGTTTAGCGAGGTATAGCGACGCAGCGCGGCGGCCAGTGCACCTGCCGCCACAGCCTGCGCACGCGCCGCCGCCGCCGGCGCCCCGCTCGCGCCCGCCGACAGCGCTCCCTCCAGTAGCTTCGCGAAGTTGCGGATCGACTGTCGAATTCATTCATTAAATTATTGAGTATATACTAGTTTACATGCACTGCCATTTGCATAGTGTGAAATAGTTCTCCGCTTTTATATACATTGGGTCTGGTTACCTCACCACTTAACGTGTCTTATTTCTATTAAAGGTTGGATTTCGGTTATTCTTGTATTCATTCCTTTGTAATATGTGATTTGATATCTTTGAGATGACTGATAAAAAAATTATACCTAAAGCGTTATTGACACGCCGTCTAACAAGCTACACGCTTACAATGTTTACTCCAAAATTAGACACAAAAGAGTTTACAATGTTAAATAAATGAATTCAATTTTTTTATTTGATTGTATTTAACTAGGTAGAGGTTTAAATATTTCATATAACACTATTATTTCCGAGCACAGAGTTTTCTTCGATTCTATAAAAAAAGTAACAAGCCTTAAGGTCAACCCGAAATAAATCACACTACTATATCTTTAGACTCGGTTCTTGGCAATAATCGGTGTAACATTACTCCTGAGGATGCCCCGTGGAGGGGTGAAACACGTGTTGATTTAACGGTGATAGTTGTGTAATTGGCATTGTTTGCCGCACGCGCATTTATCAGCGGGCTGGCGGGCGGTGCACTTTATTGCACGACTACTGCTGCATAGCGGAAGTAGCTATATATTAGTCTTTTTCTTCCTTAGGATGGACTTCCGCAAAGTAAAGCCTGAATCCATTAGATACTATATCTTTAGTACGTGGTTGTGAAGAATGTATAAAATATAGTTCAGTGACGGGTATGGGTATAAAAATGTGGCGGGATGTAGCGTAGCACGTGTAGCAGCATAAAATCGATGACAAATTGTTGCAACAGAGTGTGTGGGCGGCAGCCACGTGTACGTGTATACGTCGTCGTCGCATTGGTGCAGTAGTGTGTGTGAGTGCAGCTACGTGTACGTGTGTACGTCGACGATGCGTTGAGACTGTAGTGTGTATGTATGCATGTGTGTGAGTGGAGCCACGTGTGTGTGTGTGAGGGCCTGCGCGTGCGTGTACCTGCGTGAGGTGTGGTGGTATAGGGCGCAGCACGTCGGGCAGCAGCAGGTCGACAGCGCACTGGTGCAGCTGAAGGTCGGCGCGGCGCAGCCAGCGAGCGACGTCGTGGCGTGCGCACAAGCGAACAAGCGCGCGCCGGCACAGCGCCGCCGGTCGCCGCCAGAACGCGCGCCGCGCTCGCTCCACCGCGCCCACGTCGAGCGCCGCCACCGCCGACAGCAGTTCCGACCCGTGCTCGCTGCAAAACCCGTACACTCTCAATACAAATACCACTTCTGCTGAACGTAGGCGTCTCCTACGCTACGTTTGCAGATCACGATTTTTCTGATATGATCTCAAGAAAGTTAGTTTCAAATAACAGGATATTAAAAAACAGTACGTGCTTTTATAGAAAGAATAATAGACTTCTAACTTTTTATTATGTGGTTTACAATGCCCAGCAGGACACACATCAAGGCCATAAGCCAGGCACATAAGTGCTGGGTACAAAGAATATAAGTGGTGGCATCACCACTCATATTTTGTGGGTTAAAGTGTATGAATATGAGTAGAATGGAGTAGTACAATGGAGAAGAAGTTTGCGATTGTGGTAACGAAGAAGCAACAGTTGTTGTTATGGTGGTGGCCATGCTGTTGGCCGTAATGATGATGATATGATAAAGTGTGTTATGGTGACGGTAGTGGTGGCGAGTTTGCGACAGTTGTGGTGGTGATGATGAAGATTGTTTGTGATGGTGATCTTAGATTTAAATACGATTTCATTGAAGGTGTTAGTCTTTTGATGGTGTTAGCGTAAGTAGTGCTGCTGATGATAGTTCTTCATAGGTGTTGATTATTATAAGTGGTGATCGGTACCGGTGGTGCTTGCGCAGCGCGTCGAGAGCAGAGTGCGGCACGTCGGGCGGCAGCGAGTCCACGCGCAGAGCAGGCGGTTCAGGCGCCGTAACGCATCCGAAGTACTGCCGGTGGGCGGCTGCACCGCCTCCCGCCGGGCTGGTATCCGACTCCTGCTCCGTCGGGCTCTCCTGCAATGTCGCGCGTATAAGTAAGGCGTAACTACAAATACAAACTACATGAAATTGAAGAGAGGATCACCGACGTAACTAGAATAATTGCTCGTCTAAGTGTCAATGAGCGGATCACATCGCTAGTAAAACGGTAGAAGCAGCATGGGTAGACCACGCATTAGGTAGACTGATGCCACAAAGTTGCGAAGTAACCGGATATGGGTAGTGCTGGTTTTTCGTCCACTGAGGATAAAATAAATGCATACATTATTACTTGCGCACCTTTGGAAAAAGCTGAATCATGTAAACGCATCTTTAGATTCCTTTATAACCACTTTCACGTGCTTACAAAAGTGCGCTTATAAGAGTAAACATGTCTGCTACTGTAATTATAAAAACAAGCTGGTTTTATAAAAGTGCCATTTCATTTATAATAGAAATATTCATGAAAACATTCGAAGTAGAAGAGTGTGTGTACCTGGGTGTCTTCGCGTTCCTCATCATGTGCAGTATTAGTTGGGGTCGCAGGCTCGGCGCCAGGTTTGGCACGTATACCGTAGTAGTGGTACTTGGAGTTTCCACGCGTGCCGAGGCGTCGCGTCCGAAGCCCCACGAAAACGGAGCGGATAAGTTTGCCGAAGGACGCCGCGTTTACCGGCTCCAGGCGCCGCGAGGAGCAGTGGCGAAGGTAGTGCGCGTATAGCGTCGACCGCGGCAGCGATACCCCTACAATCACAATTTTCCATCTCACTAAAATACTTGTACCTTGCATTACTAACCTGTTCATAAAAACTTTGTTAACTCTGGCCCGAAGTTCCCAACTGTTAGCTCTGGGTCATGGTTCAATGACACATGGTTCGTGGTACTGATTGCCCTTGAAGTCCAAAGGTGGCTCTCGAGTGGCGACCACTAGCTGGCGGAGGCGACGTGAGTAGGCCCCCAATAAGACCGACGACATAGTTAAAGTCGCGAGTGGCGCTGGATGCGGGCAGCGCAGGATTGGTCATTGTGATAGACATCATCAGGTCATAGTGATCTTTGTAGAAAGTCTATTGCCTTGCAGTGGGTGTGTATGTGGATGTGTTAGAATACATATAGAGAAGGGTGAACGGGTACGCACCCTCGGCGGTCTCGTAGTGATCTAGCAGCCACTGCACCAGCGGCATGCGCGCGGCGGGCGCGGGCGACGCGGGCGCCTCCTGCTCTGTAGTCTCACCCGCCGTCTCGCCTGCAGCCGTAGTTGCGCTGAACGCAAACTCGCCGCCCCACGCACCTTCCGCCGCGCCCTCCACGCCCACACCCACCGCGCCCACACCCACGCCCACGCTTGCGCCGCTCCCCACGCTCGCAACGTTATACACCGGGTACGATCGCAGCGGCTCCCTGTACACAAACTCATTTTACTGACGCAACCAACCTCTTATTGACATGGCCTTCCGTCACGAAGAAGCGACGTAGAAGAAAAAGCCAAGCACGAAAGTATCTCCTTCCATCTTTTTCCAGGCTGATCTATTCTGTGAAAATTTTAAACAGCCGTGCACGGTGCTGATACACGCTGTTGTTGAGTCAATTCAAAGACGAAGTGACCGTCGTCTGGCCCTCTTTTATAATTACTCTCTTGTTATACAATCCATATATACACTACCATCTAAAAGTTTGGTAGCACGTCTGTTATTGGCCAAAACGAAACAACACCTGCTATAGACGGTAAAAAATGTAATGAATGTAATGTTTGCAGCTTTTTACTATTGTTTACATATTAACAAACGGATCGTCGACTCTCATTAAACATGTTTCACCAATTTCTTAGATTTTGACGAAACACGTGTTTTATGACTTAGTACTGAGGTTGCATTCTTTTGTGGTTAGAAGTGTTGCTGCCGGTGTTATTTTTTATATTTCACTTTTATCGGGTCCTGTTTAGTCGCACTTGAGTATTGGCACGCACAAGTCGTGACATTAACATTGTCTGTATTCGGAAATTATTGACTACTGGTTTTCCCGCATTTTCTTTTCTAAAAACGGCAAAACGCAAGCAATTCACGCTTAAACAGCGAAATGCTTCGAGAGGAAGGATACGGTGAACGTCAAATTGCAGCAATACTTAGAATTTCTTGCATAGGTTGCCTACACTCTTGCAAGAAAACAAAAAAAATGGACAAACGCAGACAGAAAAAGGACAGGCAGGCCTGCCGTTTTGCTTATTCTCTGATGATGTTAGTGCTGTTAGCCCCAAGGCTTTTACAGCTTCGTCGGTACTGAGTTCACGGAGCGGAAGGGTCCGTGAACTAGATTTAAAAACTAGAAACTAAAAGCTGGTGGGGCGCCTACCAGTTGCACGGGGACGCTCGCACGTTGTTAAGGCTCTTCGCGGTAGAGCTTTGACAGGGTGTGTTGCAGGAGTGAGCTTGCGGGTTGGGACAGCAGCGTGGACCACAGGCGAGCCGAAGAAGGATCCGGATCCAACCACGGTTCGCCCACGCTGTTCGCGGTTAGGAAGCGGGCGGTCGCTCAAGGCAGGCCTAAGACCACAACTATTCAAGAGGAAATCTTCATCAGATTTCTGTCCAAACGGAATCGATGCTTAACAGCGCCAGAAGTTACTGCAACAGTGAATAGCACACGGGAAACGCCCAGCTCAGTAACAACTGTTAAACGATGACCTCTGGCTGTAAGTCTAAGAGAATGTGTTGCTGCTAAGTAGCCTAACTTTACAATTCGACACAAGAAATATAGACTATAATGGAAAAAGATACATAAAAAATTGGACTACAGATCAATGAGAAAATGTTCAAAATATCATATTTTCGGATCCAATAGACGTGTGTTTGTACGCCGATCAAAAGAAGGAAGAACTTCCGAAGCGTATACAGCGGCAACAGTGAAACATGGTGGTGGTAGTGTGATGGTTTGGGGATGTTTCGGGAACAATAAACCCGGAAATCTTGTGAGGGTTTAAAGATTCTTCGGGCCGTACCCTGTGGACTTTACATTTCAGCAAGACAATGATCCTAAGCATTCATCCACACTGTGTCAGAGCTTTTTAAAAGAAAAAAAAAACACTTGAAAAGATTTTAAAAATCTTGAAATGACCATCGCAGTCCACCTGATCTGTCTCCAAAAGAACTTGTCTGGGATGAACTCGATAGGAGAGTGAAAAGTTGCTCTCCTACTAGCTCAGAACATTTATGGCAGTTATTAGAGAGTGAACGGAACAAGTTAGATGAAGATTTCAAGAAGTTTATTGATAGAATGCCTAAAATTTTTACTGAAATCATTAAAGCAAATGGTCACTTTGATGAAAGCTAACATTCGATTAATTTTCCCGTTATTTGTTAATTTTCTCTTTGGTCTAAGTTACTTTTTGTTAAATGTTAAATTTATATAAATTTAAGTAATTGAATATCGTTAAATTTTGTTTTATTTGACTTTACCTGGCTTCTTCCAAACTTTTGGACGGTAGTGCAGATACATTAGAGATATCCGCCTATGTAACTCATAGTGATATGTAAGAAAAGGACCAATATATAGCTACTTCCGCCAATGCAGTAGTAGTCGTGCAAAATTCAAAATGCACGACTACTACTGCATTAGCGGAAGTAGCTATATATTAGTCCTTTTCTTACTTAGGATGGACTTCCGCAAAATAACGCCTGAATACATTAGATATCATAGCGATATCTTTAGAAACAATATTTAATGGAATCAGGCGTTACCTTGATTCTGTGTTTGGCACTAATCGGTGTAACATAACTCCTGAAGATGCCCCCTGGAAGGGTAAAACACGTGTTGAGTAATTTGGCGGTGGCGGTTGTGTGATTCGCATTGTTTATCAGTTATCATCGTTTATCAGCGGGCTGGCGCGCGGTGTACTTTGTTTCACGACTACCACTGCATGTGCGGAAGTGGCTAAATATTGGTCCTTTTCTTACGTAAACTTACACTGCCACGTCGCGGACGTAATAAAGAGTAATTTGGGCTACTTTTATTTTATAAAAAAATTGAAACGAAATATTTCCTAAATAATTTTTGTCAAATATCACACGGGCAAAATCGCGGGCAGAGCCGGTAATAAAGTATAATTAAAAGTCTATGGACCTAACGTTACTAAAAACTGAAGTGATAATTATGAATATCTTACATGTGACCCTGGGGTCCTTGGGCGTACAGCTCCTGCGGCTCCACATACTGGACATGGTAGTTGACGCCGTTGCCTCCCTCACCTGGAAAATGGCAACACTGCAATAAGTAACATACAATAGATTATAACACTTGACATATACTAGATTAATAACTTCATATTAACCCTTTCCTTACCGCACTCAGTTCCGCCAAAGTGCACATTGTATGTCGGTAAGTTCATGTTCAAATTTTCTCATTTATGTTACATATTTAAATATTTTATTGGTATATTAATTTAAAATGGAAGTTAGGATAATTCTTAGTGATTTATTTGGCTGTGATAAATCTTAAAATGGCGATCTACACATCAGCCCACGTTACAAGGTGGATGCCGGCTAACCCGGCGCTGGTAACGAAAGGGTTAACGAATGAGACACAAGTATAGTGAAATTAAAATTATTATTTAACATGAATAGATTAGTAATAAACAATGCGCATATATTAAATTGAGTTAATACAAGTGTTAGTTGCTGGTTAGATATATAAACCACACCACTAGATTCCACTAGGTGAACTGGTGCTGGCGGCGTAAGACCGATCATCATATGATGATATGATGATGAGCTTGTTATTATTAAATGTAAGATATTTACCGCATCGTATAGTTTAACGTGGCAGCTTTTTGATAATAGCTACGTTATATTCCGGTAAGCTTATTGCGATATATGATAAAGTATACTGTGACTGGTCAGATGGAGTCCTGAGAATGGATTTAAGATTTGGCTATCGATCGATGACGTCTAGAAAAACTATTCGAGTGTGCGAAGGTGTTGCTAGGTATTGATTGTTTTATTGTAATTATATATATATATATAAATAATTGTACACAAACAAAGCTATAGTTAGCGAACAAATAGTGGCTCAAGCTATGCGAACGTTTAAAATCAACGGTTTTAAATACCGCAGTCGAATAAGTCGAAACAATCGCCGAGCACCTCTGGCTGGACTAGAGCGGGCTTGAGGGGGGCGAAGCACTCACATGGGTAGTAGGATCGGTAGCGAGGCACCTCCATACCGACGGAGATCTCCCGGGCAACTCGACTCCGGACGCCGCCGTGCCCCCCCGCGTTGCGCTGCCCCGCGCCCCGCTGCCGCCCACGACACCCTCCCACCCCCTCGAACCACCACGCCCTACCCGCCAGCCACCGTCGCCCAACACCCTATGCCTATATACCTTCACTCTCAGCGACAGATCTCCGCTCTATATACTAACTTATATACATTCCTCCTAACAACTTATTATAATCTCTAATTATATTTTAAACGCTACTATTTGCCAACAAATTGCTCATAAATACATTTCACTTTAAAAATATCTTTCGTGATGACATTATGAAATATTTAACATAAGACTATGTGCACATTTTCATGACGAAAATATTACACGTATATAGATGTCTGATATTAAACGATTTAATGGAATTAAAAAGAAGGCTTAAAGATTTTAACACTATGCCGTCTGACAACACCACAGCGGTGATTTCACGATGTATTATTGAAAGTGTGCGATTCGTGGATGGCTTCTGGGCAAAACTTGGAAGTTGTCACTACATCGCGTGCCGGCGACAAGTCAAGTGATCCGAATTAGCGCTGCCGGCGCTAAACGAATAAGTTTTTACGAATCTTGCGATCGGCAGTGTTAATAACGGACAACTTCAACCGACTTGTTTTTGTCGCACACAGATTAAATATATACATATATTATACTACTTTCTTTCAAATCAATTTCATACACTTCAAAGTAATTGCCGTTCGATATAACGCACTTTTTCCAACGCTTTTGTTCAGTCTTCAAACAGTGTCAATAATCTTTTTCCGGTATTGTCTTCAAGACCTTCATGGATTCGGTTTTAATCTCCTCTATAGTTTGTTGAATAGTTTGATATATATATATATATATATATATATATATATATATATATATATATATATATATATATATAAGATAGAGCGGAACGACGTGTGTTGAGTTTTTTGATAAATAAAGTCGCGAAGAACATATGCAGTATGATATCGACCAATTGAAATTCAAAATGGTTTCGGCAACGCCAAATGATTTCATTATCGACAATTTTCATGTACCAAATCTTTGATTTTTTAGACGTGGACTTCGCAGATTTAAAATGATAATTTCAACTTACTTTTTTGTCACAGTAGTAAATTTAACTTCAGAATCGATTCTTTCTTTTAAATTTCAATTCAAATATCATTATGAGATCAAATATCTCTTAAATATACGGCTTAACAATTAAATGTTAACTTCGTCCAAACTTACACTATGAAACTGAAATAGTAATTATAATAAAATGGCGTAATTATAACACCGCGACATACCTAAATACTAAATACATAATTGGCTGAATATTGTACAATATATACATTCAATTATCTATTTAAGATCAAAACTCGAGAAAGACGCGACCAACAGATATTTTTTTTTGTTTTCGTTATGATGGTTACACAACTCCAAACTGTCAATCGACAATAAATTACTAACATACAATACAATACAATCCTAAAACAAATCTGGATGTAATGCCCATAACTGTAAAGTGCCAACGACTCTAAACATTATTATGTATTCAAATGGTAAACTAACAACCACTTCAAACACGCCATGGTTTTTTACCAACACAGAGATCTACGAAGCACTGAACATAAGAACTTTTACGAAGGAGTTCAAAGTAGCAAAGACTAAATATATACAGCGACTGGTAAGTCATCTGAACGACTTGATCTGAACGACGCCACGATATACAAGAACTTGGTGACAAATGTTAAAGGATGAGGTATATCTTGCCGAGTGCTTATATGCTTATAGTCATGGTGTAGATAAACACGAAAAAAATATTTTCATATTAATATTTCTCAGAGAGAAAATGTTTTAGATTATTCCTAGCCTACCGGTAGGTCAGTGGGTAGAGGGCTGAAACTTGCGAACTAATATCGCGGGTTCAACTCTCGGAATGAATACTTCACACTGCATTAATTATAAAGGATTTTTTTATCCTTTATAGGCGAAAAATTTTGAATTCTGTCTTGCCTGATCTTAAGCGATGACGAGGTCTACAATGCCTAAATTACTTAGAAAAAACCTATTCACTTGATACAATTAAGTTAAGGTAAGTTGTTCCACTCTAGCTGATCGCACTATATAAGTAAAAACAAAAGTTTTCAGAAGATAAGAGTATCCTTTGCGTACCATAATTCCTCACTGCGATCGCCAACTCGCTTTCGTGGCGATTATGATATATCCCCCATAGATATCTCAGGAGCAAGTCTATGCCTTATAGTGGGAATCTAGTTTTAATTTTAAAAAAATATTAGATTTTCTATGGGCTATTCTCAAATTATAAAATGTTTGCAACCGTCTCCCCTCCCCCCTCTTCCACTTAAGCAAAGAACACACACTGATACTAGTTTCTAGCAAATTGATTACTTCTAGAAATAGTTCAAGATACTCATAACATGTATTAAATGTATGAATAGACTAACATAATCTAGACAACATATATATTTAAAAAAATCAGAATAAAAAAGTATCTTTATTCAAGTAGGCTTTATACGCTTTTAAATAGACGAGTATTTTAACATTACAGAGTAAGCTACCACCGGCTCGGAACGCTGATCCATTGAAAAAAGCCGGTCAAAAACTTAACAATTGCTTTTGTAAATCAAATTTAACAACTTTTTTCATACATACACTAGCTGATCCCGCAAACGTGGTTTTGCAAAAAAAATGAAAGTTTTTAATTAACAAATGTAAGATAAGGGTTGACCGTAGAGGGGTGAAAATTTAGGTTTGTATGTATTTTTGTACGCTGTATCATAATAAAATAAAAACCAAAAAAAGTGTCTAAAAAATTAAAAATAAAATTTAGGGGTGGACCACCCTTATCACTTAGGGGTATGGAAAATAGATAGTAGCCGATTCTCAGACATACTGAATACGCATGTAAAATTTGGTAAAAATCTGTCAGGCCGTTTCGGAGGAGTTTAAGTTCGAACACCGTGACACGAGAATTTTATATATTAGATTATATATCATGTAAATGAGTCATCAAATTAAGTTCAACACATTTACATCAAACAAAAACTCTTGAATGCTATGACATTTATATTCAATAATATATTTTAATTTTTGGATATCAAGCTAAGGAACAAAGGAATTTTATATCTTGATTTGTTAACTTTCGACGAAATTTTCACTAGTTTATTATTATTATTATTTCTTGAAAAAATAAAATACAGCCTTAAATTCAACACTAATTATTAACGTCATTGTCGATATCTAAGGACATTGTTACAAAAGGCTTTGTTAATGTAAATAAATTTAATACATTTCAAAAATAGAAATCCGATGTAAAACTCTAAAATGTTCATCTTTTTATTTTTGTACTCTTGTCTGAGTAGTCGTGGCCATGTATATATATATATATATATATATATATATATATATATATATAATATAAAATTCTCGTGTCACGGTGTTCGAACTTGAACTCTTCTGAAACGGCTTGACCGATTTTTACCAAATTTTATATGCGTATTTAGTAGGTCTGAGAATCGGCTACTATTTATTTTTCATACCCCTAAGTGATAAAGGTTGTTCACCCTTAAAAAAATTTTTTTATTTTTTTGACGAAATTTTTTGTTTTTATTTTTTATGATACAACATACAAAAATACATACAACCCTAAATTTTCACCCCTCTACGATCAACCCTTATTTTTAAATTGAAAATTAAAAATATTTTTTTTTTTGCAAAACAACGGCCATAGCTCGGTGTTTGGCGGAGTCAGAGCATTAATTTACCAGTGACAGTTTTGATTATGTCTGTCCATCACGCTGGAGAGCATCCAGGTGACCGCTTGCCTTCCACTGGTCCTTGCACCAAACGTTCCATTGGATCCTCATTACGGGCGACATGTCCAAATAACCCGAGGATACGTATTTGCACAGTCCACGATAACCTCTATTTCATGTCGAGTTCTTTGAGCATCGAAACGTTACAAATACACCGTTCCCTCGATTTACACGGTACTCGTTTTACACGTTTTCGCTTTTACACGGTTTTCCAAATAAGTTTCTTTTTTGTTTTAATAACCGATTTTATTACCATCTCTCATAATGTTAATATTTCTGCTTCAAACATCTAATCGGCACAAATAACTTCGAGTGATGAAACTGAATTCGAACCTTCGATTCCGAAAAAAAGAATGAGAGTAATTTATGGTTTGTTCTTCTGTTTAATGTATATTGTAATTAAATAAAAAAAAAACAGTTTTTCCGTAATATATTAAATATTTTAATTTGTCAATGCATTTTATTTTCATTTATTTAAAAAAATAAAATCACAACTGTTAAATAGCAAAATCGTGCATTTTCTGCGAGTTTTTCGATTTACACGGTTTTGACTTGAATCGATTTACACGTTTTACTCAGGAACGTATCTACCGTGTAAATCGGGGGATAGGTGTTTATTAATTATACCAAACTCTATAGATCTTAAATATATATTTTTATTCAGAATCTATACAAATAAATAAAATCGGAGAGTCTGTTATATTAAAAAAACGGCTTTTTACTACATGCATGTAAATATATAAGGTATATAGCCCAAATTTACATTTTTTTTTGTTTGTCTGTCTGTTTGTTCCGGCTAATCTATGAAATGGCTGAATCGATTTTTAAAGGACTTATACTGGCAGGATGTAATAACTTAGGCTATTATTATATTTATACTTTAGAAAAGTTAAAAAATAACAAAAAAATAAATAATAATTTTAAAGTTAAATTCCACGCAAAGTCGCGGGCACAGCTATTATTGTATAACAAAGAGAATTTGTGACATATAAAATTCTTGTAATTGTAACGATTCTGTGAATAATATATATTGAATGCGACAGTTTTACGCATGGAATTGCAAGTAATATTTCAATAAAGCTAGCTCAGATATCTCATTCCCAACCTCGGAACAAAATCAATGTTTTTACGCACTTACAAGTCCCTTTGTACCTGTTATATATAGGTCTTCCCTGTGTGAGTGTCTTGTATATAGAGTGTAACAAAAGCGCCGCGTCCAATAAACCAGACGGCACGTGTCATATCAAAGGTAAGCAGCGCAGGTGGAATCGGGTATCACAATGAAATCTTACGTCCCCTTATTACGTACATTTGGACGCATCCACCTGAATAATCCGATGGGGCATCGACAATTATCTATTTTTTTTTATTAACATCGTCCCCCTGCGCACGCGCTGATTTTCGACTCAGTTACAAAGACCAAAGGTTTGGTTTGATAGATCGCTTGTTAACAGGTGGGAGATAATCGTTGATATGAGACGTCAAGGGGTGAGATTTTCGATGTATTTTTGCAATTGAAACGCCGAGGGCTTCCGAAGGAGCTGAGCTTCCATTTGTAATTTAATCCCTTAATAATGCGCGATTGAAATAGCCCTCCGCTAGTTGAGATACAACTTTTGCAACAACATACGAGACATTGTCAAAATATCATTTTTTGTAACCTTAAATAATATTTATTTAAATCGAATTCTATACGTAAACATTCATCGATATTTACATGAACGCAGCCAATATTTCAAAACATAAATTCTAAATGTCATCCCTAGATGGCAGCATTTTATAAGCTAGACTTCAAATTTGTATTGGATTTATTATGATTTATAAATTAATGCATGGTACACCCAAAAACTTTTAACTTCAGATATAATAACGTAATTATAATGTAGTAAAAAAAATTGGCTTCAAAGTACTCGGCGATAAATATTGCATATCGACCTTAGGAAAGAGAATATCGGCTAATTATGGCTTCGTAGAGCAGTATCTCTGTCCCACACTACCTATGTGTCGTTTTGTCATTGTATTTCGTACGACAGAGATAACGCTCCACGAAGTCGAAATTAGCCGATTGTCTCTTTCCAAATGTGCAATATTTATGACCGGGTACTGGAGTTCATTTAAATTAATCGAGAAATTAATGTCTCTTTTAGAGTAAACACTTTATAAAGACTAACCTCATGCGTCACTTTTTTTTAAAAAGGTATTGATGTATAAATTGGAACATTCATTTATTATATACGAGGTATGATAAAAAATACGATGGATAAATTTTAATACTTGAAACTGTGTCTACATCCATTTGAATGAATACGTTCTATAACCTGTTCCGAATTTGAATAAGTTGCTACTTGTTCATCTCCTTTCAACAAAAAACTGAGAAAATATGTCGTGGATTTTGAACAACGCGTTAACCTAAAATGTAGTAATTGCAAAAACGTGCCAAATAAGCTAATGTTAAGCTAGCTGGTGATAATTTGGTGACTTTGAACACTGTTTACAAGAGGTATAATCGATTCAAAAGCAGGAATGAATCGACTGTGGACGAGGAAAGGCCGTGGTTTCTTTTGACGACAAAAACCGACGTAAATGTGCAAAGATTAGCGAATATAGTTCAATCAAATAGGCAATCGACGATTCGAAAGCTTTTCAAACAACTAAACATATAGTAGGAGGTTGTAAAATCCGGAAAATGGACTCGCTTGTTTTTGTCAAAACAAATGTCTGTCCACACCCGCCTTACTCTCCGCAATTAGCAGCATATTTCTGGCTCTTCCCAAAAGTGAAAACCATGCCGATATGAAATCGTTCACCGTTAAGAAGGTGATGGCCTTCCGAAAGTAACAGAAGTGCTTCCAATCGTGGAATCAACGTTAAGTTATGTACATCGCTAGCCAAGGAGAGTACTTTGAAGGAGATTAAATTTGACGCAACTACTTTGCTCGTAATAAAATTAGTCAGCGTATTTGTTATCATATCTCGTAACTGCATGGTAGAGGAACACATATATGTATCTCAGTTCCAGCAAAAATAGTTTATAAGAGAGTATATTTTCGCAAACTGTGTGTACAGTTTGGCGATTTTGTATGTACTTTTTACGAGATAAATGTGGAAAATAAAAATCAGCTTTTAAGCTTTTATAACTGACCGCACAGTGAGCCGTCAATAGAACTGCCATCAAGACGTTATGCTGTTCGTATATATAATATACAAAGATTGATGGCATCACGCTATTTTAAAAAAATATATCTTCAGCTATTTCTCCGACATATAAATATGAAACACCAAACGATAAAAGCAGTATATTAACAATTGAAAACCATGCAAATAGTCCGAAATCCCCAAACATGCATTGCCCAGTAGGTAGAAATAAACAAAATCGAATATAAACCACTTGCTTTCCTGGTCGCTGACCGCCTCTGTCTTCACTTGCTGGACGTCACCTCCCTTCCATGCCCCCTGCACTGTGCACGCCACAACACAGACAAATAAAACTTGTGCGAATTGTGCTCACACACACTACTGCATCATATACATGCATAACATAAAAACATTTTAAAAAAGAGAACTTCTTTCTACTTCAAAAATTAAAAAATAAAATAACTTGAATGTCTTTTAAAAATGAAACACGAAACATATGCACTAATAAAATTGACAAACATGAATGGAACGCAATGTCCGATTCAAAATTATCTTCTTTATTCAAATCCAGTATGAATTTAAAAAAAAAAAAAAACATTGCTATACTAACAGCGACCTACACATGCTGGCTGAAAAGAAAAACAACTCACTGGCAACTGTGATGTACGTGTGCTGTGCGTCTGCAGACGGACTGGACTGGCCCGAACTGTCGCCATTTACTTCCACCACAGCACCGGAGACCTGCGAACATGATCGTTGTGTCTTAAGATACATTGCTCTTCTTGAGTTATATTACTCCTTGTTCCGTATTCCTCGTTACTTAGGATTGTGAACCTTTCTCGAAGGTTCGTCAGTACCGGTTTTTGACTACTGAATTTGACTTTGACGTGATATAACTACGGCATGGGATTGTGGTGTCGAGGTGGCAATTAATTCTTTTTTCCGATAACCAAAAGTTTTTCCAATTTGTGACCATTTTTCCTGGCCATGTAACCAAAAAATCTAGACCGTATAAGAATTGACAGTATTCCAGAATCTGTAACGTTGATTAGTAACGCATTTTAAAACAGGAACATAATGTCAGTCTTCGCTTGTCCTTTGAACGTTGCGGACGCGTTTTTAGCGCGCATAATAAATTCTATTTAACCTGTGGACGTCGGGAAACCAAAAAATTGTTACATCAGTAATGAAAACAATCCGTAACATTCATAAATCAGAAAGTGACAAATTTCGGCCTGTAACTTTTGACATTATATCTAAGCTGAGAAATAAATAAAAAATAGAGCTTGCTAACATAATATACCTGTTGTATGGCATGCTGCAGGTGTATGGAACTCGGGAGCTCTGGGATGACGATGAGCTCCCGCACCGAAGTAGGCGAGGCGTCTCCGGCCCCGGTGGCGGCGCCCTAAAACAGGTCGTACAATCTCTCCCAAAATATTCAAATATACACTACTTGGTTTCAGTTGAAGTTAATGCTGTTAGCGCGGGGGCTTTTGCAGCTTCATTGGAACTGAGTTCACGGAGCGAAAGGGTGAACTTAAAAATAAAACAGAAGCTGGACTGAATGCGTCTCATTCCAATCGTACGATGATGTTCGCAGGTAGTAAACCGCTCTACCAGAGTAGAGCAATGTAGTGTTGATGTTGTGTATATGCTGCTTGGGACGCCAGCATAGACCACAAGCGAGCCAAGGATGGAACCGGATCCAACCTCGGTTCGCCCAATTTGCGGTTAGAGAGCGGGCGGCCGACCGCTAAGAACGAATGTTGTGGTGAGAATTGTTTTATTCTATTGTGAATGACGCGATGTACTGTGCGAGAGTATCGCAGTTGAAGTGGTCGCTGGTGCTGTGTGGTTGACGCTTGAAGTGTTGTGAGTGTCTGCAGCAGGGGTCCAGATATACAGCCTTAGCCAACAGTGTTAGGCATAAAACACCTGCGTGCACCCCATAATCTAATTTTAGAAATTACTTACCTGTTTTACAATGAAATTAAACAAATATATAAGGATTTTTGGGAACCATAAACATGGCCCGCAAAACGTGAAAAGCGATGATTTTAAAAAATTAATACAAAAACATTTATCAGTCGTATTTTGTCTCTCGTAGTTACAAGAAGTTGTTATATGTTATTTATTAGGAGAGTAGAGAAAGTCATACGAAATGACGAAACAACGACGGCTTAGTATAGAAACTGATATAAATACAGATTTCAAATTAACCACAAAGTAGAGATCATTGAAATGGGCCATTAGTTTTTGGACTGCGAGAAGAGGACACAGAAACTGGTTAAAAAGGCAAAAGGCCAAAGAGAAGCTCTGACTTTCCGACAACAGGAACGTCATTTGAAAGTACTGAGGGTAGACGAATAAAATAAATAAATAGCTGAACCTAGTTGTACCTTGACAGCCGTAGTGTACGGTTCTCTACAGATGTTTCATTTATTTATTTAAAAACTTTTTTGTATAACGGAGAATTTAACGCCGAAGGTTGTATCTGCCAGTTAGCCCTTTGAGTGCTGCAGAGATAAATTAATGTCGGAAAGTAATGTCGTTTCTGTCGACATATTTTACAGAAAAACCTATGGATCTTTACCGCTCCGGCATTCAAAATTTGTATACAAGGTGGCAAAAGGTTAATAAACAAGGTGAATATATTGTTGATTAAATGAAACTTGTTAATTAACTTAGTAAAGCGGACATTACTTTCCGGTCCTTCTAATAGTTAATGTCATAAAACACGAAAAATAAAATAATAAAGTTAAATTAACTAAAAAAGAAGAGGATCGCTTAAGAACAGCTTATTTAAATATACTAATGGCTATTACATAATATAATTATATATAAATATAACACAATTTAAATATTTATATGTCTACATATACTACTGATATAAATATAATAAATAATAATTTCCAGCTATCATGATGATTCCGATATATCACGATATTTTTACGCTGGTAATAATAAATAATAAAATTCACTGAAACTGTGTTGTACTTAAAAGCGTTACTATAAATAAAATTATACATAGATGTTGTTGCACGGCAAGATCGGTTAACGTGAATATCTTTGAGACCCTATGCCTTGCAATAACTCACAAGATGATCACATAATTATGTATAATCAAAAAAATATAAATAAATCGTCTGCTACATGACGTAAAAAATTACTTTCATGAAGTTAATTATTATATGGGAACTCAACAAATACATACATTGAATAATACACTGTATATATGGCCCCATATTTTAAAATCCTTTTTATAAAAATAATGTTTTTTTCCAAAAATCTACCTGCGCAGGCGCAGCCAGGCGCGCCGCCATGTCGGGCGAGGCAGGAGGCGAAGACTCCACTAGGACCTCGTCGCCGGCGCACTCGAAGTCTGTCAAAATATAACACTTCAAAATGGCAACACTCATTAATCTCGATAATTTTTCGACTGATTAAATAAATAAGCCTATAAAAACATTTTACAAAAATATACATTATAAATTATTACAGACTTGGTATAAATTATAAATATTTTTTATCAAAAACAGTTCATCTTAAATGAGAGAATTTTTAATTACATAATACATTAATATAAACTACATACAATATGTACATATTATATATGAATATTTCATAGTATTTCTCCATTAACCTTTATCTTAACATTAAAATTTGAATCAAATATTATTAAAGAACTTAAATTTTCAAGCA
The DNA here is from genome assembly GCF_028537555.1 of Battus philenor. NCBI lineage: Eukaryota > Metazoa > Arthropoda > Insecta > Lepidoptera > Papilionidae > Battus > Battus philenor. Next base: position 14,193,835 of record NW_027181737.1, on the reverse strand, counting down.
TGAATTTGCTAGATAACTTTTGTTTAATAAGTAATAACAGTTTAATAAGCAAATATTAAATCAATAACTTTAATTTAACATTATTAATCTAATAAGAAAAACAAAACAGCTGAACAAATGAATACATCATTTGCAAATAATATTTTAAATCAATTTCAAACAATAGATTGTTATAAATATAATTGCATAACGCTATCCCAGGTGATAGAGATGTTATTGATCTGGCGGAGGCTCGGGGTGCGGAGAGTATCTAGGGATTGTAACCCGGCAACACCTCATCCCTCCGCGTCCCTTTTACTCTCAATCAAAGCTATGTACACTCACTTTCTAAATAAAACACATTCTCAAAGCCCATCTCAGACATTTTCACTGTGATTTAAACTACACTGAACATGGAGTTAAAACAAGACATAATTGTGCCTCCGCTGACAAACACTGAATGAGGTATTGATCTAACTGTTACTATGATACAGAGTGTTCTGTATCTTGTTCTCTCTAGTTTCACTTTTAATATGGCTACTGGTTAAGGTGAGTAGTGCATTGGCTTTGCGAGGGGGAGGGCAGGTGGCTTGTAACGCCTCAGTGACAACACCTGCCATTAGTGTGCATTATGCTTCGTTGAACAAAATTACCCTAGTGTATTGATAATAGTGGCAGCTATGTTTATTTACTATATTTGCTAAAAGTGATAAATTTTATACTGTAAATACTTCAGTAACTACAATATTAAAAGGTTATTGTTTATTTTCTTGCAACAAAACTGATCAATATTTTTATGATTATTTAATTATATTAAAACTATAACAATAATTGATTTGGCATTGTGAGTTTTATTAAAAGTTAATTTTAAATAGTATTTTTTCATAAATTCACTAAATAAATGAAAATTATTTGTGAAAGAGGTGTTTATTTAGTGGAGTAATGGAATAAATTAAACAAAGGAAATATGATTATTGTTACTAAATAATGTCGTAAAAAAAACATCTGAAAATTGGAATACGTTAAAAAGGGTGTAATACATGGTATCGCCGTGTCAGGCACCGCCGTCTCGTCCTCCCACCACAACCTCTGATAAAATTGATATCCAATCGCGATTTCGGGAAACAAATAGGCGACGCAGGGGGAACCAGAAGGACGACGCCCGCTAAGTAACATAAACGCTCGACAGTGCTATAGTTATCTACGTTCTATTTCGCTTATATCAGGTACATTACCTTTATTTTTCTCAAGATTGAAACGCATAAAATCAAGATTCTGCCAGCCACACTAAGCTGTCAAATTTATCATCACATCAATAATATTCTAACACTTAAGTAGATTAATATATATGTAGAGTATTTTAATAGTACTATGCAATTATCAATACTAATTCTTGCGATATTTTATGTAACACGATATTCAGTGTTGTTGTCTGTAGCTACACCCGTTTCCTAGGCTACGGACCCGGGCCAGCTCTGAGTTGTGAAAACTGGAAAACTTTGACAGACCAGATAGGTGGCGCTACGGATTAAAGAAAAAACAAAAGAAATAACTCGATAAAATAAAGGCGGATTAAAATTGTAAATAAAACCTTATTGGTCAAACTTTAAATTAAAGATTTATATAAATCTACAGTATTACGTACACAGCTATAATTTTTATAATGTTTTACGAATTTTCTATAGTTTCAGCATCCGTAAGGTGTTTTACGCCTTATGTTTAATAGTACGTATTATTTATGTGATCAATATAGCTAAAATTGCTTAAAAAATAAGGATTGAAGGAGATGTTAGATAAATAGTAAAAAAAACAACTGTCCACATTTTAATGCTATGGGAGATTGCTTTGAATTTTGTATTATAATTTAATATATTAAAATAAACAACGTCACCTTCGATATCACTAGCTTCAAAAACAATCATAGGAGCACTAATAGTTGTGTACGATATATTCTTCTCGGATGTATTTTCCGATTCAGTGTAAAACTTAGGTAACGTTGCGAAGTTATTTAAATCCATTACGAAGAAAGCGCAGTATTTATCTCCTAGGTAATTAATTTATTTATGAAACCTAAACGTCCTTACTGACATAACATTATTTTTATAACACCGCAATGTAATCTAGTTGGCCATTTATATTTAGCTTTTTTTATTTCTTTTTGCATAATTATTATCATTATTATGTTCATTTTTTGTAAAAATTATTTTTTTACAAAAATAAAAATATATGAACTTCATTATAATAATAGTCTAAATAAAACCATTTAAATTATAATTTGTTTATTTAATCTTGCAATAATTGATTAAGATGACCTTCAATTTTAATGCGTCCACGATTAGTCCATTAATTTACAAATGGTATGTACCAAGTAGCTTACTGCGCAAGTCATGTACACATACTGACATAAGTATTCAATAAACGTATCTAACGCCTTTCTTACATACGCTTCTTCTTTTATTTTCACTGTGATGTGTTGATAACAATAAGTAAAACGTTAATATTCTTTTAAAATATTATTTATTACAAAAATGCTTTAACAAAAATATTTTGAAAATATAATAATTAAATAATAAATACTTTTTTTAGTTTACACTTTATCTGATAAATACCGTAAGAAATATCGAATCTCCACAAATCATGTCCCAAAAGTCGTAAGCGTAGTTATTTACAAAGTTTTTATTAATGGCAATAACAATGTACATTTTTCATTGGATGTAAAACGCGAATACATGAATAGCACAAACAATCATATTTAGAAAATTTGTGAAATCAAAAGTTCATTTAAAATTTGGTTGTAATTCACAAATAGCAATCAATATGAAGATAATTATTAAAAAACTGCAGGGAGGAGAATTCGTTTTAGACGTAAGTACATTTTATGATAATGATTTTGCGTTGTAAATAAATGCAATTTCTTAAATCGTACAATTATTTAAGGTACTACCGACTACAACTATAATTGACATCAAGAAAAAAATTTTTAGACAACTGAAGATTCCGGTAGATCAACAAAAGTTGTTATTACTAGGCAGAGCGTTAGCTGACGATAAAACCGTGTCTTTCTACCCAAACATCAAAGAAGACACTAAACTAAATCTGGTGGTTAAAAAACCTGAAGGTCTCTACGAAGTATCGGTGAAGTTGTTTAAGAGGCGCGGAATGAATGACTTGGAAGCCGCAAGTTCTGCTGACAGAGTGCTCCAAGTTATTAAAGAAAAATTTTATAAAATGTCATGGGACGACGTCGATAAGTTATGTTATGATTGTTTGCTGGACGAACGCGGTGTGCGTCGCCCACCCGTGGACAAGGACAACGATTGTGATGATTTGTAGACCATGTACTTATTTATTCATTTGAGCATTGATGCCTAAAAGCCATGTTCATTTGTATTAAAAATACTATGTAAATATCTTTTGTAAGATATGTAAAAAATTATTGGTAAGAAAAAAATGTTAGCAATCTTCAAAAATACGAAACAATAAAAGAAAAAATAGACATATAATCAGATTAAGTAGTAATATGAAATCAGTTTTACATTTTCTAAAAGCTTTTCAACCTATTATGATACAGCAATCTATTTGTTTATTTTATTTTTACTGTGGTCATTCTTAGTTATTAGATCATAGTTTATAGACAGCTTTCTTAACAGAATAACACAAAAGTTACATATGCATATTAACATTTATATAATGGTATTGTGTGACAATAATGCCCTTTTATTAGGTGTCGCTATAATTATTTTTTCCAAAAGTACCCTCACTTAACAATTTTATTGATTGCTAATACATATTGTAAGATATATCAAAATTCCAAGCAAGTTTAATAGTAAGAATTTAGAGACAAAACAAACAGATTTCCTCAATAGTATACATTTTTGATTTAACTTGTTTCAAGCCTGGTATGGATACATATTAACTTTATTCCCCTGGAATTTCAAATTACCTATAGGTAGGTAAGTTTTTATAAGCATATATAAATAAAGGATTGCCTGTCGGTAAATCTAATTAAAATGCCATGATCACCTTTAATTTAATTTAACAGGTCCAAACTTTGTGTTTAATATCAAATAATTTTGAAAGTTGAGTAAAATTAAATGTACCTTAATTTTTTATTTACATAAATAAATGCAATGTTTCATGATCACTACTGTATAATATGAGTATATGAATGAATGTTGTATGGGTATTTTAGAATTTGTTATTCCTGGGACATCATAATAATGTTCAACATATAACAAGTCTAAAATTTTTCTTATTGTTACAACATGAGATCATTTCGTTTTTACATTTTTAAAAAAAGAATCCCCTGGCCATGTTATTTTACATAGTTTTTGTTTTATTTTGAAAAATATTTCATAGAATTTAAACTGTTCATTTTTCTTGTTTTATAAATTAACGCAATTTGTTAAAAGTAAGTGTTGTAGTTAAAAATAACTAACACATTGATTTTGTAGGTACAAAATGTTATTTGAAACTGTACCTAGAAGTAAAATATGCTACAAAATAAAAGGACTTGATCAAGAAACAATTTTTTTTTTATTTTCCACATCTACCCTAGATTTTGATTGTGACTTGGGATTACTACTTGAGTATTCTATAATGTGAGTGGAAATTTATAAAATAATCAATTTCACGACTTTTTTATATTACTTGGACCAACCACATAGTTATCGTTGTGAGAAGTTGCTGGATGTAGGTAGCATAAGACTGATCATTGAGACTGCTTCATATAATTTTCTTTTTATCAATATAATGTCTTTGTGACTTCCTGATAACTGAGTATTATGTCATAATATCAATCACCACTACCATTTTTCTCAAGGCTTATAAATTATACTTACTAAAAAATTAAACTTTATAATTAATAGACCTGCCCTACACCCCAGATTCCTCCTTCCCAATTGGCAGCGTCCTGAAGTACACTTTTTCCGACAAATTTAACAAAGTGATCTGTCAGCTTTGTGAGTGGATTTCGGATGTGATCCCCACTTCAGAACTTTAAGGCACCATCGGCCATTTATTCTGCGCGCTATATGGCTTGTCTAATGCCACTCCCATTTGCCAATCCGCTGGGTAATGTGATGACATCCGTAAACTTTTAAACCACCAATTAAAAAAAAATCACTTTATTTTTTTACATTTGGCTCTTTTAGACATTTGCCATACTTGAACCTATATCACTTTATTACTACGCTTTTTTTATTATCACCTCAGAACGTCAGAAGAAAAAGGTTAAAAAATTCCTCGTCGGAGCGAAACGAAAAATTTTCGCACGATGTCGAGTATACTCGTCGTAAAGATATGAAAATCGCATTCGTATTATTATTATACGAATCTACTGATTTTTTTTTCTCTTAAAAAGGGCAAATAAAGATCTTTTAGAAAATGTACATTTTAGAATATTCTTTAGTCTGGCAACCTTCGAAAAATAATATTAAACGAGAATCCAGATATTGCTATATATTTAATGCCTAATATGCAAGGTAGCATTATGTGCTGCACCTTGTTAAAAAAAACTATCATTGCCCTTAATTTAAATTTTTAGTTTTGTAACTTGGATTTCTTGAAATTCAGTTCGTCTTTCATTCCTATTTTATCTTTATCATTTTTTTTTAAATGAAATAGAATTTGTTTGTTAACGACACAAAAATATATATTTTCTAAAAACCAGCATGCAACGTTTGATTTCTAATCATAACTGCCTATTTTTATACCCAAAATTATTTCACTCTGTTTATGTCGAGTACACTCGTCTTTAAATTATTAAAGAAGCATAAAGTTTTTCGAAACAAAATAGTTAATCCTTTCCTTACCGCAGTCCGTTCCGCCGAAGTGGCGCCACTGAACCGGGCATATGCGCTAAGAATTGTGCATATTGCATGGCGGTAAGCTGATGTTCCAATTTTCTCATTTGTGATACATATTTAAAAATATACCAGTATATTAATTAAATATAGATGTTAGGATAATTCTTAGTGATTTATTTGGCTGTAATAAATCTTAAAACAGAGATCTACACATAAGCCCACATTACAAGGTGGATGCCGGCTGACTCCGGCGCTGGTAACGAAAGGGTTAGTTACCAATAAACATACTTACCAGAAATGAGGGATTTTTTTGCATTATTAAAAAACGTCATATTTCTATAATTTTTATTATTACATCGTTCGTCATGACTACCTATCGTAAAATACATTTTGATGGCAAGTTTATACATTCGATACAGTTTAATTAAATGCAATAATATCAAGTTACATCACATTGTAGTTAGGTTCAAATATCTACAGTAAAATAGTTAACTTTTAAGTGGCAAATGCTGTTAACATTAGCAAGTGAGTGCTTTTAAGTATCATTTAATTAAACGGAGCACTAGAACGGAGACACATGTCAAATTGTACCTTATATTTCTATTATTACGTACATTATCGATTTCTAAGTAAAATTAAGAATTTTTTATCGATTTTTGTATAATCGATACTATATGTACATGAAATCGTTTAAGATACATCGATTTTTAAAATTCCATTTTCCATTTTTTAAATTTAGAACATCCATAGCACATTGTTCCGGACAATTGCACAACTAAAACAAAATAAGTATCCATTAATTGATTAAAAAAAAAACGAAACGTGTAGACTGTACAAATATATAAGATCTCTTTGAATATCATATGGAAGAAAAATAACTTAAAACATATTCTTTCACTGAACAAATACGTATAATTCATGGATTACATTGAAAAATTGCAATTTTTATTTCATTTTATTTTCAAATAACGATTTAATCTAATCGTCTTTGCTTACTAAACGTCAAACACTATCTAAAACATTCTACATTCGATACTAATAAAATTACATAACACATTGAAATCGATTTCGTCTCAAACGTACAATTCACAACCATAGTTATATACGTACAAAGATTCAACAATGTCTATGCATTTAAGCAAAAATTAGTATTAATATTTTGGATGCTTTATGATCAAAGATCGGATATTCGGAATCATATATACCTAAATACGAGGACTGGCTTATTATGGAAAACACTTTTGCACATATAAAATCCCAGGAGACGAGTTCGAAACTGCTTGAGGGCAGGTAACTACCCAAAAAATAATTCCTGTGGATAATTTATCTCTTAGTTTATCATTGAAGCAGTCTCCATAATTTCTTGTTTTAAAACCGACAGTCAAGACAATTAAAAAGGTATAAGACAATAACTAATTATATTCATAGATATCTATCTATAATAGAAGTGTTGGCTTATATTGGAAAGGGCTTTTTATTGAAAAAATCCAGGAGATATGAGAATCGAAACTACATGAGCGATTGCTACGGAAAACGCTTGTGGGCAGGTAAATACTCCAAAAATAGTATCTTTTGTTAATATATGAACAAGTCATTGAAAAAATTAACAAGGGGCAGACGCAATGTCAACATGACGTGTATTCTATCGTATGTTAACTGAATTTGTGTTCATTAAAACGCCTTCCAGAATTAAATAACCTAAAAATAAATAAACCTTGAGTCAAATATGTAGTCCGAATATCCTACTTCTGTTTAAATTATAAACTTCATGTAAACAGCCGCTTCCATACAATTAATTGTGACAATGTTAAAACACCCTTATATCTACTCGACTATAAATAGTGCCATGTAGACGCACCCTAATATTCTTAATAGTTTATATACAAATATGTAACTACCTGTAGTGTTTAAGTTCAATACAAACTATGAGTTCCATAATCACTACAATGAGACCAATTTAATATCAAAAGATAGTAGGACGCGTCTTTACATATGTATGAATACAGGGTGATTGTCTTTATATACAGTCAATTCTTGTAAGGTACCTATCGACAAATTAATGGTTTCAGATACTATATAAAGTGTTAAAATTAATTATTGTTTACTATATGTTATACTATACTGCCAGAAGTTCTTAGCCTCTCCCACTCATATAGAAAAAAAAATTGAGAGTGTCACTTTACAGGTTGATAAGACCTTTACATCTACTACCAATCATCCTGCATAGTTTGTAAAGAAAAGTAAAAGTTTGAATTACAAAGATCATCAGTCACTGACACATTTAAAATTAAAACATGAGTATATATTTCTTAAGATTGCTCAATGCATTACATTTTACTGTTACAAAAATGTATTGCGTACTGTTTATTAAATTAAAATACATTAAATATGCTGAATTTTACCGTCATTCATAAAATTTTATTTAATTATTACACAAACAATACATTTATGACATTACAAAATGTCGGTAATCGAGTAAAGGTACATTCACAAATATATCATTGTATTAATTTAAAACTCTAAAAATGTCATTAATTTGTCATTTCTGCAATTAAAAATCAATACGAAATATGTACTAAAGAATATTTCTCAGTTAATACTCAATAAAATTTGAAATTTTGTTTACAATTTTAAATAATATAAATGTAGAATTTTCCTAACAGTACCACCATTATAGTCTTTAAATGAAATTTCCTTTTTTAGAAACGAAAACATGTAAATGTGGCCCGCAGTCGCTCATTAGACTATGGACAGTTTTATGCGTTGGATTATTACAGAATGCACTTTTTTGTCGAACAAATTTCTGGATATCGTTTCGACCCACAATTGCCTATTGCAAGACATAAAATATATAAATGGGGGAATATACCATAAAGGCCACATTTGTCAGACGGATTTGCGATCGCAGTACAATATTATGGTATGCAGAGAATGATGATACCCATGCTCTGGAAACTTGCTTAGTGACCAGGGGCAATCACATGTAATTAATGCACAAAATGTGAAATATATAAGATTGTATACCGGGATTCAAAACTGCGACCTACAACCACAAGTTTTAGTTGTCTACCACTGAGGGTCCCCTGCTCAACACAAATCCTTAGTAATTAAAGATTATAATAACCCACAGGAAACCCCATCAATAATTCTTTTTGTTAATTTAATGAATAGTAATAAATTAAAATGCTGTAACTGAGTACAAAAACTATTTTTTATGGAACAGTCTATCATTGGTCGCCAAATGGCATTTGCTTAGACACGGGATATATATGGAACCCTCGTTGCTGTATTTTAATTTGAATAAAACCATTATGGAGATGCTCACTCTAGTTTTTATCGAATTGGGCACTCCTTGCTCTTTTTTTACATCACTTGTAGATGAGTGTATTCTTAAAATTTAAAGGATGTGTATTATGGAATTTCTTCCTACTTCTTCCCCACAACTATAACAGCATGCGAAGCAATGTACAGTCAAAAAAACATTTGAAAAAAAAAAAATAGATAAGAGTCCAGATAGTTCCAATGTTGAAAAATATTTCCAAAATTCAAAATAAATATTCAGTTATGGGTAAATATACCTTCTATAATAATTTATAATTTCATTTTTATTTGAATTATTTATAACTTCTTAACTGTCAATATCAAAGTGTCAATGACTTGTTTGAAACGAAATTTGTATTTTTTACACGCTTTTAATCTTTTATCACGAGAATTAATGTTAAAACTAATTAATAGGAGTTAAATGCTTTGAATGTCGTTTTTTTACTTCAGATAATTAACTATAATTTGTTTACTTGTATTAAATTTGTGTACTGTATTAACGAAAATAAAACTTTTATTTTACAAACAATTACTGTGTTTGACTCCACTAATAAAATAATGCATTATATAGTTAAAAATATAGCTTCTTTACTTTTGTTTATTTACGAATCTCCTAGTTCCTGATTTGAACTCATTTAAGCATGAATCTCTCTACATCTCGTTGAGCGTCTATGACCTCGAAAATGAAGCTTGAAATATTGTATTAAACACGCAATTATTTAAAAAAATTATTATTGAGAGGATTTAATTTAAAAATACTGAAGATTCTCATTATGAAACTAATTGTTCATGCAAATTGTGAAGATAAAGAAAGACGATGACAGCCATTGTGATGTATAAATACATATTACTAGCCTAACTTTGTTTTTTAATTTTGTGACGTCACACGCCAAGCGGCCGAGATCGATAGATAGAATAACACGAAATTCGAAAATAGAACTGTGTAAAAGAATAAATAAAAAAGATATTTATATTCATTAAAATTGTCACAATTGATGGTGAAATATTGTAAAAATGAAAAAAAAAATCTGAATTGAATTATATTTGTCAATTATAATTGCATTATTTGTATTAATATAAAACCGCTAGTTATAAAATTTTTAAATTTTATTTAAGGGCTGTCCCATAAATACCCGTCAAGCTAGAATTTTAAGACTGATCACAAAAACTTTATTTTACTTTGATATTGCCGTGACTAAATATTCAAAAGGTTAAACAAAAATTCATGCCTCAATGAAAACTACATTCAACTTCAAATATATTTAAAAGGCATAATTTTTACAACTTATTTTTTAAGTTTAGCCATTACATACTCTATCACCCAATTTTGCTTTGACGTTGATTTTTATACATTCTATATATGTAGAATTGAATGGAACTGACATCTGAATGAACGTAGAAGGTAATGAAAGAGACCTAGTGTGTGAATGAAAGAATGGATTTAGTTTGAAATTGATGAGCGATTGTGTGCCTATCGCTTGGTTTATGGTTTATTATCTATTTTTAAGAAAGTAAAATGACTTAATGAGGAGAGCTGGTTTCATTTCTTGCACAGTGCTGCCTATATACAGAATGATAAGCTATAGATGTAAAAAAAAGTTTAGGGTGAATGTAAAGTTCAATTACTGTCAATTAATGTATGGTTACCGAAATAAAAAAAATATTAAAGTTAATTATTGTTTAGCATCTGTACCTGCGATATTCACTTTCACACCTGTAATCAATCATCCTGTATATTGTGATATACGACATTTTAACAAATTACCATTAAAAAATTATATTTAAAGTTTGCATTAATAAAAGAATTAAAATTATAAACTAATTTTCACTTGAGTTTGTGATGATGTTTAAGCTACAATATCATACAAGTAACAAGTCAGTCTGCATTATATACAAGTTATTTTCAAACGAAGTAACCTAAACAAAGAGCAATGGGAAGTTTGATTTTCATTAGAAAATAGATAGACTAGTAAAATATTCTCTCGCATACATACTTGAGCCTGCACGTTGTCCCTTTATTCTCGTATGTTTATACATCACCCTGTATACATTCATATGTACAAGCATTGTCAGGGGAGGCTGGAGATGCCCTCAAATTAATGTTATTGGTGGGATAGTATTTGCTGAGGTCTTGGGACCCTCCCTGTGCCTTAATAGTATCACTCTGATAACATGGCGGTAGGAAGTCAGTCGTAATCACTGTCCTCTTCGGAGGAGGATTCTGACTCGGAGGTATCAGGGTGGTTCTTCGTTATCTCTATGCAGTTGTCCACGTCTGTCAGCCTCTTCAGTGATCGTCCTGGAAGGAAATTTTTCGAAAAAATTTATAAACTTTTTTGGTTATCACCTCAGGTGATGACATTCAATTGTACTTTATTTATGTATTTTCGTATATTCTTTTATTTTGGACAGGTACACGCACAATAAAGGCGTGACAAGTTTAATTTTATTTCTTGTATTTATCATTTGGAGAGATATACAAATGGTAAGCATATACAAAAACTTTTAATTAATGTCAGTAGTTTAGTATACAAGTGTATAATGTAAAAACATAAAATTAAAAATAATAAATTTAACAAAAAAGCAAGTTTAAACGATTTCATCTATACAAATAAATAAAATTAATGTCTGCAATATTAAAATAACCGCTTTTCACTAAATGCATATGAAGATTTATCTGGTACATACGAAATTGTATTTTTATCTGTCTATGTTCCAGTTAATCTCTGAAACGGCTGGACCGATTTAGACGGGACATACTGGCAGCTAGTTGATTGAATAATTTACAATTAAAAAAAACAACATTTAACGATACACTAGTTTTTGGATTTTGGACTTTTTTCTATTAAATACTGTTGAGTTCTAGGTAATTATTTCTAAGATGTCGTGTCCTTCTGGTCTATTTTTTCTCTTTCAATTTTCCTACAAGCTACATGTGACATACCTGTAACGGTAGTCAGCAGCCTGTTCTCGTTGCCCGGAGGCATGTTGATGGGGCCCAGCCTCTTAGCTAACTCTCGAGCCCTATCCGCACCTGAAACTGAATTTAAAATTTATATGATTCCTATATGAAAGTATTAAATTAATATAGGTAATAAAATTGTCGGAGTTTCCTTGTTCACGTTGTTTGCAACGTAATCAATCATAGAGTGTATGAGATACCTTTGCATTTTAAAGGAAATAAATTTAAATTACTCTACATAGATTTTTTAAATTAACTTTCTGCGGTTGGCCATTATCCCTTTAGTCCTTTTGCCGGACTAGTACCGGCAAAACAACTTTGTTAACTTACATTTTGAAAAATTTAATAAAAACAATCTAAAATACACGTATATAATTCCTATCAGGCCAAAGTGATATTATATATTACCTCTTGAGCCCTCTTGGCTGTCGTCCTCGGTCATCGAAACCCTCTCAGTCCTGTACACGCCGGTCACCAAGTCCCACACGAAGAGACACTGCAACAACATAACTGTGATTTTAAACACAGTAGAGTTTAACATTAAATTTTTTATATTCACGTGAGATATGCAAATTCGTTGTAATTGGATAAGGAACAAAAGAAATATCCAAAATTATAAATGTAATCATGAGAAGAGTAGCTTTCAGAAATCCAGTACATATGGGAATATAACTTAAAAATATTTTTAATTTTTCTATATTATGACATAAAATTCATTTTTTTAAAATATTGTTACTTTTAACAAAACTATTATTGATCGAACTTTTATTTCATATATTCCATTTTTAACTCTACTTTTACTTACAAAGTATTACAGTGGTGGAGAAAAAGTTATAAGAAACTCCAAACAACACAACAACACTAATGTATTTACATGCATTAGTGTTGTTGTGTGTATTATGTATTTATATATATAATAATTAAACAGCTCATTTCATGCGACCAATGCTGGTGACTCACTGGGTCATATAAAACCTCTTTATACCTTTACTTCTTTTTTATACTTTTTACATTGACAGTTTAGTTCTGTCAGTCTATTATTAATTTACTGTTACCTAGTTTTGAAAAATGATAATTAAATTACAATCATCATTTTCTTTTATTTATTCTTTTTACACCATCCACATGCTTAACATTATTTGTTCTTCGACCCAAAATATATACCACAGACTTTTTTCAAAAAGTAACATATCTGTAGTGATTGGAAATAGGTGTAACTATGTAAATAGATATACTACTACTAGCTGACCCGGCCACGCGTTGCTGTGAAAATTTAAAAAGTGGAAATAATTGAATTATACGGTATTTCGTTCACTACAAAATAAATTTAATTAATTTTATAGCGTCAACAACACGTGGTAATTATGCTGTTAAAATGTAGCTTATATGACACGTTCGTAGATTTACCATAGCAGCGCCATCTATTGATTACTTACTCAACCCAGTCGAAAGGTATCGACATCTGTTAGAATCATTTGGAGTTAACAGATAATTGTGACTGTCAAATAATAACAGACAATAATTAGCAATAAATTAAAATTGCGACTATAATTTGAGATTTAAACTATCCTATCTCTCAAGTTAGATCGAACTGCACATGGTGTGCGAATTTTATTATAATCGGTTAAGTGGTTTAGAAGTCCATTGAGTATAAACATTGTGACACGAGATTTATATATATTAAGATTATTAATTACCCTGTGTAAAGTAATCATCTAGAGTGTACCCTAAATGAATCGACAACAAATGCGCTATACATTCACCTGTTTACAAGCTTTTACACCTTCAACCGATCACCATGTATATGATGTGTACTGTACCTCTGCTGCGTACTGCCTGCGGTGAGGAAGGCAGCAGGCGCTCACGTCCTTGCAGGTCTCGCATTCGGCCGCCGCGCCCGTGTCCTCGCTGGCCCACAGCCACATTGCACACAGCTGCAAATACATATACATATATATTAATATTACACATATAGATTTAATATTATTTCATTTGGGAATTTTCATCTACAATTTCAAAACGATATTTTTAAACAAGTGTGTCGTCATAATGGCCACTACAAAACACATGACTGTCATATAGTCATTCTGACATTTCTTATACATATATATGTGTATATATATATATGGACATTATATATATATATATATATATATATTATATATATATTTATATATATATATATATATATTATATATATATTCCCGTGTTAGGGCGACGTACGCTTGTGACTGTATTGTTATTAATAAACATTGGAGACAACAACGGAAGGGTTCATTCTGTATCACCTCCCAAACCAGTATTGAACAATCTGTGGGTTCCATATTTCCTGAGAATTATCGACGCTTTCCAACAGGCGAGTTCGTGGTCAAAGGAGTACCATTACGCTACAAAAGGAAAACCTTGGACAACGATGGACTTACATTACTGCCCAAGTGGCATGTACAGATTCCGTGGGTATGAGGTGGCAGGGTACAGAGGGTGTAACCTAAAACCTCTTTCAAGGTATGTAGGGTCGTATGCTTGTGACCGTTACATATTAATTAACGCCCGAGTGGGTCTAACCGTGAGGCAATCCCAAAGATAACTGCTTACATATGCGAACGCATATATTTATGCATTAGCGCAATTTCAGCGTTAATACGTAAGTGTGTATTGTATAAGTGGTCCTCACCCCGGAGAGGCAGCCACTGGAGTGGCAGACGTCGATAACGTGGCAGCCCCAGTCGAAGCAGTAGATGAAGCTGGCGCCGCGCAGCAGGCAGAGGCGGCCGCAGACCTCGTTACATAGCAGCTCCGTGTCCAGCGAGCGCTGCGTGACGCGCACGGAGCGACGCGCGCCGGCCAGTCGCTGCCAGGCGCCTGCGCCCGCAGCCTGCAGCGGGGCGTAGCGCGCGCCGTGCGCAGTCAGGGGTAGCGCCACGTGATACCCCGACATGCAGTCATCTGTGACACCAACACCGACACTCATAACATATAAGGCTAAATTATAATTCATTCGAATAATTGAAATGCATCAATATACAGTTACCAACATAAAAATCTTCCAAAATTTAAATTAGTTTTCTGTTAATCACAATAATAAGAATGTTCAAAACTATTCGAAAATATAAATAAAATGGGTAGTTTTATTTTACTTTGTTGCCAGTATCTGTTTTATTCTGAGCGTTATTATTCACATATGTCCCGAGTTAAACCCCATTGATTAACACATTCCATGCCATGTGGGTCGAATACGACCCCCGCTGCATTTTCCGTTCAGGCCATTTGCAGTTCCTATTGAAAAACAGAATTCTTAAACAAATGAATTGTAGAGTCGAATATAGATAACTTCACATCACGTATGCGCGATCGTACAATACCCGGCGATAAATATTGCACATCGACCTTTGGAAAGAAACAATCTCTGGAATATTCTATCTCTGGAACGGCTTAGATAATTTTGCCGAGAATAGGTCAGCTTCGACTAAATGACTTTTTTACTAAATTCCACTCCCAAGGGGCGTCCATAAACCAGAGAAATTTTTTTTAATCTTTAGCTGTTACAGATCTTTAAATTTGGTCACATGAATTTAATTCAGCGTGTTAAAAATTACCAAGAATGTATATTACAATAACACCCATGAAAGACTGCAAGTAAATGGCTAAAAATTATCTATTGTATGATTAAATACATGTAAAGAAACTAGTTCCTTTTAAAAGTTCATTCTGCAACATCATAAATTATGAATAAACATCTTAAATACCAACTGCTTTACCGACGGGCAATCGCAATGGACGCCATCATAACACCATTATTAACAGCGCCATCTATGAAATGTCAAGGTTAAACAGCCACTGCTTTACCGATATTAAACAAGCGCAGCACAATACAAAATAGAATTATTAAAGAAACTAGTTTCTTTACATGAAAATATTAAACCATATAGTTGCGGAGATTTTCGAAACAAAAGTATTTTTCATAAGCCTACGTTCCGATAGTGTTGGCTTATATGGAAAACACTTATGTAATTAAATAGGAATTTTACAACGGTACCTTCAGAATCTGTCAGGATGGACGTAACCTCGTCGTCGCTCTCTACAAAGTATCTCGTGAAGAATTTACTGCACTTGGAATTCTCGGAATGCACCAGGTAAGGGTCTTGCGGACTAACTGGAACATCTGACAATGTTTTGGATGTGTTGTCGTGCACCGCTATGGTCTTCAGGGAGCCGTCGTCCAGCATTTCTGTGACCCTGTACTCTGATTCACTGTGACTGTCAGACTCTAATGATAGTCCGGGATTCTTCAACTCGCTTGTGGTTGGGGAAGGAGGTCTGCTGATTTGGTTGTGCGCCCTCAGTACCACGCTCTCTGTCGTGGGTGATTTCGCTCGTTTAGCTTGACTCCTACTGGTTGAGCCTATAAAATACTTCCTATTACTCCTTAGCACTCTAAACGGGACGATGTTTTCGTTGTTATCTTCAGAGAATTCGTATTTCTTGTCCGCTAATCTTCTCTTGCGGAATATACTGAGCTTCTCACATTTAGTTTCCGTCTCTTCAACAAACTCATAAGCTTTCTCCGCTATTGTTCTATGCGTTTCGTTAAACCGGGACATGCTTTCAGCAGGTCGTCTCCGTGGCGATCGCAGCGGTGGACTTATTAGAGTCCTAATGGATGGTGACGGTCCTTCCCACTCCTCGACCAAATTGTGCGATATTGAAGACGCTTGTATACATAACTCCTGGCCCATCATATCTGATAGGTGAACAGGCCGTGACATCTGGTACGGCTCAGCTTCTAGATCAGAGAAATCTGCCAGAATATTTTGTACCACGTTATTCTGGTATTTTGGTGATTGGAACGCCGCGGACATGTCGGATGCGGGCGTACTTGGGTTTGTATATATAGAGTTTATTTCCTCCCTATCTAATGAGAATTTATTGTCGTCCGCTGGCTCTGTTCGCTCGTTGTCCGGATTCACGAAGTCTATTTCTAATATGTGGATGAAGTCCGTATATATTATGATTTGATTTGAATAGGCCAGCTGGACTACGGGTTCGTACATACTGGTGTCGGACGTGCAGAAGAACTTTGTGTGGATCGCGAAATTATGCTCCAAACACCGCTTGCCCCAGTTTAAATCATCTGAAAATTAAACGCATTTATAAACTAAGGATGCGTTTACATGTTTTTGTTCTTTACACGGAATCCTTGACTGTATTTATTTACTATATATGTAATTTGGTGTACTTTTGGACTGATATCTATTTAGATAACAATTAATGACGTGTATCATAAAATAGAAGTAATGACTAAATTTTTCTTGAAAACTGCACTGACTGATAAGATTACTTGCCTGTCGTAGTACAAGTTTAGAATGAGTTTCAATTTACCATTTGGTCTGTATGGAAAAACTGAAGAGTTAATTCTACAATTTTTTAGGTATTTATCTATTAATATATAATATAAATCGTAATATTTTTCAAAAAATCTTCGTACCATCTATGACTAGACGTAAGTTAATCCAAAACTGACGGTGGACCTTTTAGTAATAAATTTATTGATTATAATAAAAAAAATGTTTTTTGGTCGCCTTATATTTGCTTGTTTGCATTTTCAAATTGCGATTGGATACAAAGGGTACGTAGCCTAAGACTTTTTTAAAAGTAAGTCCGTAGTAAAGCTCCAGAGACTCCGCATTTCCCCCCCCCCCCTCCGTTTTCGCTAATTTTTTTCCTAACGGGAACTCGGAATAGCACCAGTTGGTTATCATCGTAAGTGGCTTGTTTTAATGTCGCTATCTGGAAACTAGTATCTCGATCTCAGGACGCGTTTAAATGCATTTATTGAGCAAAAGATTCAAAATAATGAACTGATGCTCGTTTTTAGAAACTTATATAGCATACTGAGCATGGCGCAAACCACGTGCTCGCGAGGACGGGTCTGATTTCACCTTTATAATGTCACTTTATTTGATAATAATATTTTACCCTCCCTGTTTACATTGACTGTTTTATACATACATTTCCTGCACTATTTAAAAAAGTATTCACGTGTACACGCATCGTTATTTTTTACTATAACTGTACTTAATTTAGTGATCATAATTCCATTTAACATACTTTTAAAAGCGGTGTTAATATAACATACCTTCTTCTTTAGAATAGGCCGCACATTTCTTACATCCTAAGCGAGGTACACCGATAACACTGAGGTAGGACCGTTCGTTACATGAGAATCTGAAAAATTAAATAAATATTCAATATCTCAATCATACATCACACACATTCAAAATCATACAATTAAAATTAAACTTGCTTATATCTATGCACACCGCTGAAGGCCGACAGATGGCCTAACTTAACATAGTACATAACAAATTTTCCAAAAATGGTCACGAGCCTAAGTAGTAAGAAATAAGACAAAGGAAAGATTAAGAATGAGATGGCAGTCTCAATGGAATCCCCAATGCAATGTCAATATTGACCCAGGATTAGTACAATAATTTCAAATAAAATTAATTATGACCTGTTTCCATTATTACAAGTAGTAAAAATGCTTCTTCTTCCATATAATTTTCAATAACCTATGCGACTTTAAAGACATTAGTTCTTATAATTGTAAAATAAAATAAATAGATTTAGAAAAAAAACTCTTTCTGCCATCTTGTTTTTGGGACAGGAATATACACCCTCCTACTTTCAACTTCCCTCTCTCATCCTTCACTATTTCTCTCTTTGTTCCGTCTTTCATCCTTCATATTTTCTATCATTCAGCATACATAGCATCGCCTCCCATCACTAGCCACACTTCATAAAAAGACCCTTTCCCTATCAAGACAGAGGTGAAAAAGCGATCCCCAAAAACAGAAGTCATAAATTTAAAAAAAAATGATTAGTTCAATTGCTCTCAACTTATGTTCAGAGCGTACTAATAAAGCTTGAATGACAAAAACTCACTGAACATGGAACTATTAACTTGCACCTTTATAATCTTATTGAATATCTTATGTTCCTTGAAAACACAAGGTATGATCCCAGGAAATCATCAGATATATTTCTAACTTTTTCGGATTGCTGTGGAAACCTATTTAATTTGGACAAGTATGTTCCAAGTTACACACAAAATATGGGCTACGATAAAACAGTTGCAGACATACATACAGACCTACGAATGTACTACAATTCACTTGTCTACATACATAAATATGATTAACTGTGTAATTAAATTGTATAAGATACTTACGCAATACCATAAACTACAAGAACTCCTGGATTATGTTTCCACTGGGCCATTGAGATTGTCACTTTACTATCCACACAGTCATCTCCAAACAGCGGAACACTATGGACTGGTTTGACTACTTTGCCTGGCACCCATGAGAGGAAGTGAAGCCTGAAAATTATATAATAATATATAAAAGTTATTTTATGATTATTGTCATCACATATCAGTTCATTTAATTGTAAAAATAAATATGCACAGTCTCAGAAATAATGTAATGAGGATTTCATAAAAATAAGTATTGTCAAAGTTTGGATTGCTAAATAATAAAATTAATTATTGTTTATTATCTGACAGCAGACTTTTTTCTGCCAAAATTTATTGGCCTGTCACATTCCAATAGGAAAAATGAAATATAACAAATATCAGAGTGTTCACTCTATACAAGGTGATTTAAAATGTGTCACCAACAACCTATCACCTTAGATACATAATTAAATAATATAAGTCAAGTCATCACCTCACTCAAGTATACTTGAATCATAATGTTAAGCTTGTGTCTAGTTATAGCCAAGTCAAGGTCTCTTATTCGTGGCTTTTGCACCTAGTCTCACAACTAGAGCATCTGTTAAAGTGACCTAAGTATTTTGCGGACTCCGAGTATGTTAGAATATTAATGTAATTGCCTAAGCCCAAGCCCTCAAGAAACTATTATACTGTAACACCTTAAATATAATGAAATTATGAATGCCAACACAGCTTTTATTAATAGCGAAACAAAATCAAGTCTATAAAAGCCTTGAAAGTAACAAATCATCATCATCAGTGTTATTACTGACACTACTAGTAGGCACTACTAGTTGTAACTAACTAACTTTATGCTGTCTCCTGGCTACTGATATATTTTGTGGCTTTTAGACAATAAGAACTTACTTATACATATGACCTTAACCTAACCAATTAAGTTTCTTTAACTTTAATTATGACTAATCTTTCTTATGTGTTAACATTGTCTCACACTCATTATCAGATTAGGTTAATTAGACTAAAAATATGCATCATATATTTAATGGGTAATAAATATGATAATTTTATACACCTCATTATCAATATGGTATGATTAACATAGCACCATTAGATATTAAATATAGAAAACTTCTGAAGGCTATTTAAGACGAGACATTTTTTAGTGACTTCAAAATTAAATTTGAATCAAAATGCTAGGTTATTTTAATTTCTGTAATTACTTTTTCTTGGTTGTTCATTATCATTTAGGATTCAACGAGTTGCCTCCTCTGCAAACCTCTCTGACATGCCTTTCTGAGCGCTCCCAACACTGTAAGGCTTGTCACTACCCACTCAGAGTCCGCCGATTGGATTGGTGATCACCCCCCTGGTCTCTTTCCCTCTACCTTTCCTTTAATAACCAGTTTATATACCCATTATTTGCGCCTGAGCTATGTAGACAATATAACCAAGAAATGGCTTGTAGCTGATGGTGGAGAGCCAGGTCTTTACTTTCTTGACTGTTCAAAGAAGAGATCAAAGCATTTGCTACATCCTGCCAATAACAGCTAGCTCTATCCAAACGAGTTTGTTGCCCAAATTCTTTTATTAGCAAAATGTGCAAAACACCTGAACAGTCATAACACACGGAAGCTGCATGAGTAGATGCAACTCTTTATGAAAAAGGAATGGCTTTTCTGAAAGTCACCCCATCTTGACTAGTATGTCTCTTAAATCAATGACTTATAATCAATACTGATTGTGAAATAGCACAGAAGGAAAAAAATCTGTAATGATATTAGAAGCTATTAAAGTAACATGTTAGAAAGAATTAGTTCTTTTATGACATATATGAGGAGAATATATTGTATGACTTGAATGTATAGAGAAAATCCACTGAACAGTAAATAAATCTTTACATAGTACCCAGTATTAAATATGACTATTGGAAAAATTAAATTTTTATATAACAATCAGTTCTAATTGTTTAATATACACACTACACTATCAGAGCACTGTGTACTAGAGACAACACCACAATATTGAACACATCCAATTCTTGCCACATGTCTAGCTCATCTGTGTGATGTACATCAAATGTTGGATATTATAACATTTTTAGTGTTATATATAATAAAATATATTACTCACGTAAATTTTGAACTTTCCCGGAAGTAAACCTGTGTGTTGCAACTATAAGTAAAGCTAAGAAGGAACTGTCCACACTGTGAGAAGCCCATGAAGATGTGTTTTCTGAGGTATGAAATCGGAACTATATCCATAAGACAGAAACGTAACCGTTGAGGTATTTTCTCGAACATCTTACGACTTTTCTCACTGGATTTTCTTGAGATGCTCCCAAATATCTTAAAAACAAAAGAATATTTAAAGCTTTGGTAATACTAACAGATAGTCTATGTTAACTTTTTATATTCAATGATTTCTGTGTATCCAACTAAACTATAGGAGTCATTCACGAACCGGCGTGTAAGTTAAATAATAAAAGTAAAAAATAATTGTACTCGATTGGTTCAAACAATACAGGTGTTTGCATCTTAATTAACTTACCTCTCTGTTAAATAATTTATGTACGATATTATTACTATGTCCTGAGAAGTTCTTAAAGGCATTATGGATTGATTTATCACATTCATTTTCATTAAATTGAGCACAATTTTCAGACTCCTCTGCTAAAGAATCCATATTCGTTTGTTTGACTGCAGTTTTGACAACAACAAATAATGTTGCCTTATATCTTAACCAATGATTAGAACTTACGCTCTAATCCCGTGAAAGATGAAAGTAAGTTATATGTAATATGATTTTTAAAACCACGACAGTGTTAAAAAATAAATATGTTCTCCTTTCGAATTCATAAATATTTTCATAATAACCGTAAAATATCTTAATAATTAAAAAGATACCTAGCAAAATTTTAATGAATCATTCTTTTTGTCCTATTATCATTTTATTTGCATTAATTAAATCATGTGTATATAAAATTTGTTATTTTATGAAAGATTAGTTTGACCAAACATTTTTTTAGTTTTAAGACAACCAATTCTGCTTTTTTTTTAAATTTAATATTTTAAAATATTAGTTTGCTTCAACATTTCTAAACTTTGTGATTTGATATGAATTATCTGTATAGATAGTCGAATGTCACAGCCACTGTCAAAATTAAATTTCTGTAGGAAGAAACGGTTGGGATCCAGATTTCTTGATGTTTGTGCAGAAATACTGTCGTTATTAATATTTCGTTATAATATAAATTAGCATTTAGGGATAATTTAAAGTTATTTTATATATAAAAATGGAACCCATGACTTTAGGAAGTCCGACTCACTCTCCTTCAGGGAGTCCGAACGTGGGATACTTACCTCCCTTTCTTTTGGGTGAAATAAACCCTCCAACAACTCCAAGAACTAACAGTTTATCACCTACTAAGGGTAGAAGCCTGGCTTTTGGTGAGATATTTACTTTTACTCTGATTATAACCTTGTTAAGTTCAAATTTGTCTTAACGTGCCATTAACTTTTTTTTGTTAATTTTTTATTCTAGGGTCACCAACTAGTCCGCAAACATCGACGCCGGACCAAAAAATGTACCGACCAAATGTCTCGATGCATCAGCAAGCTTTGTATAATCAACAGAACATGTTTACAAACATACCTTCATCTCCTAACATATCCTACTCCAGCAAACCCAATGGACCGCCTATAGAGGATCTTTTTGATACCATAAAAAGTAATGAGCCTTCTAACAAATCAATATACCAGGACAATAGCTTTCTTACATATGGTAACAACAATTCATTGATGCAGAACTCTTATATGAACAATTCAATGAATAACCAATCAATAACAAACCATTGGCAAGATGGTTGCCAGGAGCAAGATGAGTATTGGGTCACAGTCTTTGGTTTCCCACCAAATGCTGCCAACACTGTTTTAGCCAGATTTAGCAACTGTGGTGCCATTTTAGGTAAGTTCAGCATGTAGTGCTTTTCACAATTTCTTATTATGCAAATTATTCATTATCAGAATCATTTCAGCCTATAGAAGGCCACTGCAAGGCATAGGCCTCCTATAAAAATGACCACTATCAATACCAGGACAATTAAAACTTTTTAGCTGCTGCTTTTTAGCACAATGACTGGTCTTACTCTGTTTGCATCTAGTGACTTCCTGCAACCTTAACTATGTTGAGCTATCTAGTAGGAGGCCTGCCCATGCAGTGTCAACTAGCTTGAGGTCGCTATTCAAGAATCTTTTGGTCATTGTTCGTCTGAGCAATGTGCTATACCCACTGCCACTTCAAATAAGCAATTCTTCAAACTATGATGGTGGTCTTGGTTCTTCTGTGGATTTCCTCATTTCTCATATTATCCCTTAGCATTGTGAATACAAAAATTCTATTAAAACTACTAATAATAGACATTGATATGACATTTATTTTATTAAAGCAATTTTTTGTACAGATAAGCAATACCCAACACAAGGTAATTGGGGTCATATAAGATATGCAACTCGTGCCGAAAAGGAACGTGCAATGGCTCTTAATGGCCGCCAAATAGTACCTGGTGTTATGGTTGGTGTAGTTGAGTGCAGAGAACCTCCCAGAATGTCTGTAACTCATCCTGGTATGACATCACCTGAAAGGTAATTAGACAAAATGTATTCTTGTTTATTAAATACTTCTTTTAAAGTTTGACTCTTAAATAAAGTGTCATTTGCTTTATGGAAAAGGAAAATTAAGGTGAAAATTCTTTTTAGTTAAAGTATGTAGTTTCCCTGATATAACACAATGCTTAAAATTTTGTAATATAAGTTTATTTATGGCAATCATTTGGGGGCCACATGTTTATAGTTCAATGACATGTAGCACAAATTAGAAACATAATATAATAATATATCATAATGAATATAATAATAGGTTAAGTACATGCATTTACAACTCCACAATAAGTCCTGATCCATTGATGGTAGCTTCCATCACCTATAAAAGAACATTTAAATTGTTTCACTGTACTGTTACTGAACCAGATTCTTGACTTTTTGTAAAAATTAAAAACTAATTTTAATATCATACATTTGCTGCTTATTCATTATGATTTGATACCAGCAATTCAGATGTATACAGCATATTAAAATCAATTAATATAAAACATTTTGTTGACCTTTATATACATACAGTACCTACCAAAACCTACCATATATCTTATTTCTTTGCTGATAGATATATATACATATATGCATACAGTGTTGTATGTATATATTATAAATGTTGTAGATGCCATAACAAGCACTTGCAATAGAATTTTGAATTGTTTATAGTGTATATATAATGGTTTTATTGCACATGCCTCTGATTTATTTTTTCGAAACAAATAAAAATGTAACGAAGTATACTGCTAGCTATATGAGATGTTGTCTTATTAATTCAGTTGTATTTATTCCAGACAACCAATGGCAAGGTCCCTGTGCCCTACACCAATCCCATCAGCACCAGTTCCTCAGAGGTCCAATGGTATCATCGCCAAAGCTCTTGACTATGTGTTGGGTTGGTGACACAACCTTATCTATGCATATTCCTTGAGTCACGCAAGACCGTACCAACAAGAAAGGAAGTGTCAATGAAATGACTGACTTTTTTTAAGAAATACTGTAGACAAAATTAAACACCACACCTCATTAATAGCATTTATTTTAAATGTCACAATAAAATCAGATTCTTTGCATAAAGTCCATCTCAACATTCCTTTAAAATATAATTTCAAATACAATGTAGTTTAATTGCATGAATAAAATTGAAACATATTTTAAATTACGCTACTCATGAATTTGCGGCCCAAAAAAATCTTTCATAAGGACTTTTGATCATTATTAAACATATACACCAAATTGTTTGAATCAATAACGCTCTAGTTCTGTCATTATATACAGTTATAGGTTATAATATACATAAAGCTATAAATTTCAATGAAATGTATACTAAAATAAAATTTTTGCATGAAGATTGTGTCAGATGTTAAAGAATTTTTAGGGTGGTTTTCATTGGCCATTATTGCTCTTTTAAACTTCTAGATCGCTGGCGATAATCGTTTTGTTTATGATATCTTGCGCATTGTTAGTTTGTGTCTAATAACACTAGAACTGAGACCAAAACTGAGTTCCCGAGCCTGCAAGGCATACGCCTCCCACATATATTGCAACAATGACCAATCTTGAGCTGACTGCAATAATAGATTTTATGAATTTAGTGACTGCGGGGATATCCCCTCAAACTGCATAACTCCTGTTAATGACCAATGAAAATGAACTTACTATGAATAAACACGTTTAAGAATTAGTGTGAAGGATATGTTTACTAGCTTAGTTTCTGGTGTTGTATATAAAAGTTTATACAGTTGCTATTAAAAAGTTTATACTCTCATATGTTTTGTATGTCACCATAATATCTGATTTAATTAATTTTGCATTCCTTTACTAAATATACAACATGGTAATTAGATGTATATACTATCCATAGTTTGACTTTGAATATTGTCTTAAATGTATTTTAAAATGATTGAAACATAGTTTTTATCTTAAGTTTATTATTCATTGACATATTTTAAGATTATTAAATGTTTTCGCATACCATAATATTCAAAAAATACAACAGTATTTATCATTTTCCAAACTTAAATTGATGGAGGGTAGATTGACTATTAACATATTCCATGCCATGTAGGGCGTATACGACCCCCACTGCAATTCTCATTTGCAGTTATCATTGAAAAACAAAGGATTCTGAACAAATGAATTGTAGGATCAAATATAGATAACTTCACATCACGTACGCGCGTACGTAATGCATTATAAATTTGTAACTTTTTTCCGCTAATTACTGCTTTGCAGTATTAAAAAATTGTAAAACATATATCTACGCCATACGTGGCCTTAAAGGAAAATGTTCAAAAATCGCCCCGGCACGAAAAGTGTAAAATAAAGATAATATATATTAGCACGTCACATAAAAATTTGTAGACTGATCTTAGAGCTTTTGTTAATATACAGACTTGTTAAAATGTTTCATATTACTAAGTACAGCCATGTGCATATTAATAATAAAGATGAACAATTTAATTAATAGGTTATTACTGTTACTAGTAGTGTTAGCTAATTATGGAAAGAACTTTTGTATAGAAAATATGCTGAGATGCGATGCAAGTGAGACAGGTGGATATACTTGTGGTTTGTGTTCCTACAAGAAGTGTTGGCTTATCAACTTATCATCGTGTGCAGGTAAGAGTAATGCATAGAAGATGGACGAATTAATGTAACTGACATAACACAGCAGATAGGCAAGTTGAAGTGGCAGGGCAAGCCATGTATCTCCCAGAACAAATGTTCGCTGTTGACTTAAGATACCATGCACACCACAGACTGGAAAAGGCAGTCAAGGACGTTGACAAACAAGATGGTCACACATTATAGTCAAGGTCGTCAGAAGACATTGGATGGAGCCACTAAGAGGGAGACCTAAATCTGCAGTGTATGTCACGTGGCTGTTAAACTCATTGAAGCAACTGTCAATTCTAAGTAAAAGTTTTGTAAAATTTGCTATTGGTTACTTTTATAAATAAAATAGGATAAATGCAATAAATTAGTGTATTTAGTTAAAACATCACAAGTCAAATTGCTGATTGCTGAGATATAAAGTATTAAAAACCAAAAAACTATATATATATATACTGACAATTTAGAACATAAATGTCTCATTTACACGATATATTAAAACCTATCATTACCATTTCAAATTCATAAAAATATTGTTGAGGGTCTAAATGAATTATATCTAAAATCTCATATAAGTCATTTATTACACATATTAAAAATTTATTAAAATTTTACATTAGAAAATATCAGAATATTCCTTCCATTTTAATTCTAATTATTTTTGAGGTTTATTTGTTAAAGTTACTGCCTTCTACAATATTAATTAACGTTATCGAAGAAAAAAAAAACATCTACAAACAAAACACAACATACAATTGAAATTACTACCACATACGCATTGGGGATTCCCCTAAATTGAGGTTGTCACTAGGATATCTATGGAAACAAAGTCTTACATATCCTATTGGTTTATTTATTAACTAATGTACTACTGTGTTTGCTGATCACTTTGGTTGCTCTATAGTCGCATTGGCTAGGTCAGTCATCTTGGGGTACTTCACGTTGTGTTTGTCGAGCTCGCTTTGTGACCACAGGATCATCCGCAGGAGACTGCAGAGCTTCGGGTTTGTGTATTCCTGGTTCTCCATCTTTAATATAGCTGCATTCAATTCACTAGCAATCTAGAACAAAATTATATTATTCAATTATTTTTTTAATATGTTTATGAGAGCTTGCAAATATACAAGGTTATTGGTTCATTTGCTATTAATTAGTGTATTGTACACCCTATTGAACAACGTAATAATAATAAAGTAAAAAAAGATTTTTCAAATTCAGATTACATCATATTAAAATTAATTTCAGTTTACTGTGTCCTCCGCGTAATTTGTCCGTTCGAAATCCAATAAATAATATGATAATGTCACATATTTTTGAGTGATTACTTAGTACAGAGGTAATTGGAAAAAGGCATAAAGGCTTTTTACAGGAAAATTAGCATACACCCTAATTACATTCACCCCTCACTAACCTTTACACCTATAACCATACATCCTGTATAAGCAATATATAAAAGCCATTAGTATATTTATGTGTGTGTTAATGTGATTCTCTTCCTACTTAATTTGATTTCACATTTTTATCACAATTATAGTATTTTATGGTTTTAACTTGTTCCACCTGCCATTATTAATTTATCTCTACACCGCCCAAATGGTTAACTGGCAGAGAATAGCTTCATTAAGTCCAGAAAGTTTTTAAATAAATAAAAAAGATGAATAAATGAAAAATCCTGTTACAAATATTAAAAAATTATCAATATTCATTTTTTGTCAGCACCAACCAGGATAAATGCAAGTTTGTTTGTATAAATGGTATAACTTATAGAAACAAGTGTTAAAAATAATTTAAAGTAAATCGCCAATTATAGGTTTTTGCTGTATAACGGTAGTGGATTTCGGTGTCATATAAGAAAAAGAGAAACCTTTTGGCTGTGTGCGGGTAGCAATAGGTCAGCAAATGGTGAGGCGTAGGGGTCGGGAAAAGCGAGCAACGCCAGCGAGCGCTCCAGCTCGGACAGTGCGGCGCGGTCGCTGGCCCCGGCCTCCGCTAGCGTCGCGCTGGCGAAGGACAAGGCCTCTTCAGCCCGTCCCGCGCGAATCAATTCCAGCAGTTGCAGTTGCTGCGAACACCAAAAAATAGTTTGTTGAGCATTTGGTAGTTATAAAAGGTTTCATTAAATAAAATTAAAACTTTATTATGTAAAAACATGCAGTATCAACCTAACCTAGTTTAATTTACAAAAGAAGATAAAATAGAGCAAGGGAACAATAATCTAGTTGAGTAGACATCTATTAGAGGACAATTATTAATATTTTTTTCTTAAACATTCTTTTGTGTGTTCTGAAAACATTTTGTTCTTTTTGTTTAAGAATTTTTCTTAAAGAAAAGTAGCCCAAGTTGCTCCTTTTACATCAGCTACTTGCCAGTATAAGTTCCTTAAAAATTGGTCCAGTCACTTCAAAGATTAGCCAGAAGAAACTGTAGCAAAAAGTGGTTATTTTAATATTACAAACAGACCCTCCAACTGTTTTTATTTGCATTTATAAAATCTTTAGTCAATAAATTTTCAAAGAGGAGAAACTATAATGTCTGGTGGTATAAATTGCTTTAAATTGAAGGCTTTATTTTTTTTAAATGTATTTATGTATGTACATTACTGATTTTGGCTCATTTTTGACTTGACCCATTCTTTACTAGAATCTAGTAATCCAAAAATAAAAAATACAAAATCCAGACCTAATTCATGTCTGTCTTATATTTCCATTTATAAAATTACCAGACAAAGTAAATTCAAATGATATCAATAATTTTACTTTGCATAACAAAACCATGGGTTCCCATACTGTAACCCAAGTACACATGGTTAGTGTTATTGTTCAAAAGCTTTACAAATAAATATATGATCCAACTAATCAATAAGTAGACAGTATAAGCTATATATTTTTCTATTATGTTGTTTTATATTGTATATTTCATATGTACATTAATGCCAGTATCTCAAATTTAGAAACTTATGGCTGACTTACTCAAAAGCCAGTCATACCTTGCTTATATGTCAAAAGTGAAATGTGAAGACAAGCATGAAATGGAAAGGCTAACATGAATAAACATTGCATTGGTATCAAGAAATGGACTTACAGAACATTGCCTGGGTATAATAACCCAGAGACATTATCTATGAGCCTATATTTATTGATGCTGTAATAAATCATAATAGAGCCTTAAACTGACATTTAAAAACATATATATATAATTATTAATAATTGTTGAAATAAACAAACCTGTAAGTGAAAGTAGAGATATCTGTCGTTATCCAAAAGCTCAGGATGTAAGGCATTCACCATTGCAATTGCTTCGGGAATCCGGCCACTCTGTACTGCTTCTCGGATCATAATTCGCTCATCCAGAGAACTACAGAGTGCAGGTTCTTGTAGACCCGCTTCCTGTTGGAACTTTATAGCAGCCTCTTTAAACCCTTCTGCAAGGCAAGATTAAAACATTTACTAATTACATTTGTGTAGAGTTACAAGCATGGTTCCAACAAACTTGCAAATAGAACTGAGAAATTTTTTTGTTAAATTTCTGTCATCATTCTTCTTCTTAATCACTTCCTCATGACTGGGGGTTGTGGCCAATCTGTGCACAGTAATCTAGCTTTATTGTATTGAGAAATTAAACATTTCTTTATTTAAATGGTTAGAAAATTAAAATAAAAGTGCTTCATATCAACGTCCTAATCATTAGTCAGTACAAGCATCTCCAGTCACAACTATAATAATTTTGTACAGGTGTGTTGCACTACTTATTACCATGTCAATGTGCTTGTCACCTTGAAACTAACAATGATATGCCTCAACAATTTAATTAATAATCCAAATAAAGTATTGAATTGATTAAAGATTTAGCAATGTTTTTTCTTTTAAATACTCTTTCCCCCATTAAAAGTTGCTAACCCACTGGGCTAGGTTACTTTTGTTTGTCTATGAATCTTTGTATCCCTTTTCCAAACTTGTAGAGGAATCTCGAGAATTCCAATGTGGCCAGAATTAAAACCAAGTTTTGATGTCTGGTAATACAAATAGATTGTAGATTTTCATCTTTACACACTGAAGGTTATTGATCTTCTAATTTGATTGAATATGTTTAGTGAAAGCCCAACAAGTAAACAGTTCTAAGCTGGGTACCTTCCATCTTAAACCTTATAAAGCTTCTAATATGAAATTCTTCAAAAAAGGTGTTTGCAGCATTTTTTTTAAAGAAAATGTCTTATTACTATAATTTCATTTTCTCTGTTATGCTTACACATTATTAGTGAGTGGCAGAAATAGTATTTGAATTGATGCACGGAGGAAATTAAAATTGCAATTCTTTCTATTTATGCTAAGTCTGCAATGCAACATTTGAAACACAGTACATAGTCTGTAGATTTATACAAGTATTAGCCTACCCAGTGAACTTTGTTTTGCCTGACAGTCAATAAAGGTTTGGATTTTCAAATGATTTTAAGTGACTAATTTTGTAATTAATACATATCGCATATTCTATTCCTGATGGAGACAAATGCGAAAATAATCGTAGAAATTGTTTTATTCCTTTTAGAGTTATTAAGGGGGTATCATTAACAAAATTTTAATATATATAGATTGCATTTTATGCTAATTATACTAGGCCTAAATACCAGTTGAAAATGGTCTGGGATTCTTTGTCCATTTTTCTCAATTATAAAAACTGCATGGTATTTTAGTAAATAAAACCTATCTGTATAGGTCTTCGTTTTTAACTGGGATCTATAATTATCACACAGGTTTACTCGTAATAATAGTTTGTACCCCATGTCCTTCGTTTTTATCCAAACAAATTTTAAACAACAATAATCTGAATACTTGTTTAAGTCGTGTTTTTGTTAGACTATGTTTCTTTAGATATCAACATCGTATAAAGGGTAAGTAAGTGTTATAGTTAATATTAGATATTTTGTAATAAGAAACACAAAAAAAAACTTACCTGTGACTAAATAATTCATTATCAACATATTCATGTCTGTTCTCGATATTTGCAATACGTCGGATTTGGTTCGGTCGAGGTACTTGCGCTCTTCCTTACTGTTTCCATTGTTAGTGGAATTCTCGAAACTCATTTTATAAAGACCTTTCTTATAAAAGGATAATGCGTTGCTGCCTTACATAAATATACACAATTTACAATGAAATCACAATTCCAGTATAAATACAGAGCTGAAATGTATGGTGCTGTTCGGAAACCGTGTTTACATTCTCTGTCATTATCAAACTCGACTACTCATACCATCTTAACTATTAAATTGATTCTACTTTTATATAAAATTTTAACTCTATTTTATATAATATCTGCTTCACTAGAATTTTTCATTTATTATTTTTCATATATTATTCATTTTAGAGACAAATTTTAGTTTAATCGCTACAAATCGATTTAAACCTTGAGTTGCCAAAAAATATTTCGTTCGTTAATATTAGGCACGACTTTTATAGCATTTTTTTTATTTTTCAGTACAGTCAAAGGGTATATTGTTTTAAAGTTGTATAATAAAATAAAAAATAATACGATAGCGGTAAAGATTATATTTAGCAATTTTGTGTAAGGTTTGAATAGTCCAAGAATATGTTTTTAAATATTAGTATTGATTAAAATGCTTTTGTCATAAGTAGGTGGATAGTTCCAGAAATATCGAGTTCCAGTAATCGATTTAATAATTTTTTTGTCTATGTATATAATTTTCAACATAAAATAATCAGTGTAATTTAAATTCAAAATAATTTAAATATGGGAAAGGTTTTAAGTAATAATAAATATGTTCTGCTGGTTATAATTCTTTTTATTAAATCTTTTCCATAAATATAAAGTACAATACCCATTCTGTAATAGGTGTTTTATCAATAGCCTCTTGGAACTTGGTGAGCATATCTGTTGGCGTGTGATTTTAGCAAACAGTAACTCACACGATGCTAAATCAGATGAGCTTAAAATTTTTCCAGTGTCGCATGAAAGAAGTCTCTCGTCTTGATTGCAGAGCTTACCAAGCAGCATTAATATCAACAGATAAAATGTACACCACGTATCGTGGTGCCGGAGATATTGTGTTATCCAGAACCAAAGAAGCTTTCCAATTCATCCTACAAATTGTGCTAAATCCCCTTGAATATAATTCACTGGTAAATTTATTTAATTACATCTGTAGGTAATTTTTAATGTAATGTGAAAGATGTGTTTTTCGCGCTGAGATTTGCGAGGTATGTGTTTTGAGGGGGATGAGTTTTGAGGGGGATGAGTTTTGAGGGGGATGAGTTTTGAGGGGGATGAGTTTTGAGGGGGATGAGTTTTGAGGGGGACGAGTTTTGAGGAGAGTGTTTAGCAAGGAATGTGTTTTCCCATGGATTAGCTTTACGAGAGATGAGTTTTGCTAGGGATGAGCTATGTGAGGAATGAATTTTGCGGGGGTTGAGCTTTGCGAGTAATGTTTTGCGTGGGCCATTTTTTGTAGGAGATGAGTTTTTGAGGAGTCTTTTGTGAGTAGTAAATAATTGGTAAAATTTCCCTTCCCTGTTTTCTGTATGTGTTAGTACTAAGACAACATGGATTAATGGGAAAGAAACTTAAATCTTTAATAGCTTTGCTGCGAGTTTCAGTGTCTGTCGCTCCTTGGGAGTAGTATAGTCATGACAGCATTATTATAACTCAAAGAAAATGTTGACCTTAATTTTCAAAGAAAAAAAATATTTATGATGAAGAAAAAAATTTTAAAATAGATTGATATTTGTCAAAAAGTCAAAATGTCGCGCGGTTTTCGTGCCCTCTTGCAAGAACTGCTTAGCAGTCAAACATAAGGCGGAATGATTCTATTGGATCACGATTGATTAAAACCATGTTTAGGGGGGTTTAGCTAATTTATTTTCAGTTCTTAAAAGTCGATAACCTATTAATTAAATGAGCTGATAATACAATTTAAAAAAGACCTATCCTATTTAATTGAATAATGCTTGGTAACAAATTAAATCAAGTTCATAATAAAAAAGACAACTACACAATGATACAAAATAAATTCCCAATTATGCTTGTATAGTAAGCATCAACTGCAGACAAGCGCGACTTTATTACCAATAACTTAGAAATTTAAATAAAGCTAATTTAATCATCGTCTACTAAAGCCTTAATAATGTACCAGTTGAGTTATTGAAATAAGTAGATAGTTCAAAGAAGCCCTAGTGTAAATATTTGTGTTACAGTTACAAGAGTTTATATTCTGATACACAAGGCCAATTTATGTAAACTCTACACATGCATCACATAAGTTGAAAAAAGAACAAATAAGTATAAATTAAAAACTAACACTATATTTCGACAACACTAAAAAATAACTAAAAAACTAAACCAATCAAAATTATGGCTAACTAACAACTCATGAGGACAATGTAATCTTAGCAGGCACTCTGTGTGAATTTTATTTGTTTGTCACATATTTCTAATTGTCTACAATTCATCGTATTCTTTAGAAAATATACAAAAACATAACAGTGTTCCACGTCACTTGCTGCGAAACCTTTTATGACCAGACCGTGACCATCAATCCTCAGTCTATGAACACAATTATCCAGCAAATCTTACCTAAAGCGTTACAAGCTAATTTATATTTATGTGGCATGAATTGTGGAACTTAGCCGCATCAATATTGCCGTCAGTCAAATGGAGTATATACGGCTTAAATGATGCAAATTTATAATACTGCATTGCACATTGGTTCAAATGTTGTCAACATACAATATTGATATCGAGTAAATTCCACTAGCAATCACAATGTCTTCAATCATTGGGACACTTCCCGCATATATTAATCACATATACCAAAATATGTCCGTCTTGATATACTTGCAGCGTTGCTCGAACAACTGGCTCCTTAGTTATTAGGACAGATCTGGAATAAACAAACATTCTATTATTATCATAAAATATAATTTTAATTGCCATTTTTTAAAAAGTACACACATTTGTCAAATTACTAAAACAGCTA
Source organism: Battus philenor (assembly GCF_028537555.1). NCBI lineage: Eukaryota > Metazoa > Arthropoda > Insecta > Lepidoptera > Papilionidae > Battus > Battus philenor. The sequence continues at coordinate 14,159,280 of NW_027181737.1, read as the reverse complement.
TTTATCTGCCAAACTCACATTGGCTTCAACAGTAGTGATCAAATAACTGATACAAATCATATTAGCACAAAGTGATATATCCCCGCTCAGAAATGATGGCGCTCACAATGCTTTTTATTACGAACACTTTAGCTCATTTAAGAGGGATGGTGTGTGTGTGCTTGCATTACTACTATTGAATTGAATTTATCAGTATCAGTTAAGTCTGGAAAAAGCAGCCGTATGGACAAGACAATTTGAAACAAAAAATATATCTAACTTCTAAGACAAGAAGCGTGTAAAAATAAAAATTGATGTTTATTTCAATTTAAATGCTAAAACAAGTGACCAAAGCCAGGACCATCAGGATTGCAGAAAATAGTGCAGTGATAGTGGAAGTGATGATTTTTTATTTGCAGAAAATAGAAAAAGGAACTGAAATGTTATAATATATAATGACAGTGATTTGGAATATGAGAAAGACATGAATATGAAAATACAACAGTTAGATGATATTTTTTAGAATAGTATTTGGGAAGATATTAATTAAACATGAAAGTGAAAGCGAAATTGAAGAATATGAAACTGAAGTTAGTAGTTAAAAAATCCTTTTGAAGGCAAACCAGGTCTCCAAAAGGTTTCAAGATACAAAGCGACTGGTTTCGACTGCCGACATTTTTTTTCATAAAAAATTGTCAATGTAAAGCAAAAAAATATATAATTAGAGGGATTATCTCCAAAAATGTGTGCTGTCTTAAATGGGTTCATCCTTGGGTTTATTTGATATAAACATGTTTTTTTGGAAACAAACCTATGGCTGAAATGATGGTTATTACATGCACTTTTTATATAATCAATGAAGCATTGATTATATAAAAAGCACTTTAGGTAATTTATTATCTGATTACATGATCTCTGCTTATAATGATTGATATGTGACCTGAATCAATGTTGCTTAAAATATTGCAATGCGTGATAATAATATTTGTAACTTTGAAAAAAAAAAAATTAAACTGTCAAACATGCTGTCCTATTTGAAGAGTTATCAAGAGGTTTATAAACTTTGTTTCTATGGACAGCAACATCATATACAAGTATCCAGTGAAACTACAATCTGTTACTGAACATCAATGGCATTGTAACCAATAGGAAAGCAACTGTGATTAGTGTGAGGCAGTATCTAGATTAAGAAATCAATTTCAAACCAATTCACCACAAGAAAGTAGTTTCTTGTTAAAGTTTGTGTTATTTTTTACAAGTGTTTTTTTTTTGCAGTCCCGGTCCACTGTGCAAGAAATTACTTTTTGTGTTGCAAAAAACTATTTTTATAGTTACCATGGAACTTTTGTACGATTTATTTTACACAATTCCTATCCGATGCACATAAATAGGTAGTGTTAATAAACATTTATATTTAGTAATTTTGATATGCATTGAGTTTTCGTTTTGTCTTTGACATGTAGATGACTAGTTATAACTATAAAATACTTAAGGTTGTAAGCACTTCAACTACCAACTAGGCAATATGAGACCATTCATTTCACAAGATATTTAAGCAAAACCGTAATTATTATTTTTTGAATATGTCATATACATTTTTGCAATAACAATATATTTTAATATTTTTTTATTATCTCTCTCTCACATATTTCTTGAGTTACATTTGCAGCATACCTAATAATATTTTCAAATGAAATTTCACAAAATTAGTGTATTCTGCAAATATTTTTGGTTTCTAACTAAACAGTTCCAATTACTTCTATTTCTCAACCTTATTGTTTAGTTTGGCTATCAGTGAAATATAACTCCATACTTCTATACATTTTTTCAAATCTTTGTATGTATACTCACAGCTTGGAACTAAGTCCTGATGCATGTGGTGCTCTGCATCCATGCCCAGGGACATGCAGGTCGCAGGTGGGGGCCGGCGTTGCACCTAAACAAAACGTAACATTTATTATTTAATTCAATTTTTTTAATTGTAAGCACTACAATAATGTATGACTAATGGAAAAATGTATATTTACGTTAATTGTTTGTAAGTACATACAGTACAGTTAAGTTACTATGTATCAATTGGCAATCTAAATTAAAAATTAAAAAAATATTGATCGCATTTTTCCAATGTAATAAACATTAAAATTTGTATTTTACTAAAAGGTGATTTAGATTTAATGTGTTACTAATGAACAATGATTAGTTACAAAAAGTTTGTTTTCTTGTTTAATATTGCATGAACTCAAAATGTTTTTTTATTATATTGCTTTATGGTACAAAAGATTTTTTTTTAATTAATTTAAGCTAAGGACAGTAGTTTTAATTAATTTGAGGTGTTATTTTATTACCTGCAAAATAAATTAAAAAAGTTTTTTAAACCTTGAATTTCTTTAAAAAAACCTTCGAATCAATTTCACACTTTGCTAATATGAATTTAGAGATTCATTACTACACAAAGTGGTTAAAGGTGTAAAGAGAAATCTTGATTTACTTTAATAATATTCTTATTCACTACTTCATCATGAAGGTAACTAACTAAGTGTATTGTAAACAGTGTGCATGTTACAAATGTAATTTCACACTGTCTGGTTTGTTTTTCATGTTTACACTATTGTGTAAAGCAACAGATGTATCAATAAAAGAAAATAAAACAAACAATGTTGCGTTTTATTATGTACTTAAATGGATAACTGAAGTTATGCCTTGAAAAAATACCATATATGAAAAGAAAGTTAAAATTTTAATGAACAGTTTTCTTTTGTATTATTTGATGCAAATATTTTTTTCATCATTTGCTAGTGTAATTTAGACAACTAACTCGCCTGTTGGAAAGCAATTATGTGATCAAAGATAAAACATGTATAATCAAAAGTACTTGTTCACTCTAACCTTGAAGAGACTTAGGTTATATTTTTTACATATTATATTTGTATACATACTTCATCTAGAAAATTATAGTGCTCAACTTACTGATAGTAAAAAAGAAAGGATTATAAGAATATTTTCTAAGAGTATGTTTGCTTTCATAAGAGCAAAACAGGATAATTGGTTTTAGTTGTAACAGCTTTAAAGAGTTGAATGTATAGCTCATTTGTCAGCAAAAAGCTTTTAACCTATTTCCATTCATCTCTGTATATTTTGATTAAATGTTACATACAAAGTTATGAGGGACAGAAAGTAATCAATAATTAATTTTAATGCATAGTAATCTGAATTATGAAAAATAATTATACTTATTGTTTCCAAAATAATTTCTATGATGAGCTAACATTCTCGCATCTGAAGCTTTTACACCTATAACTTATAACACTGTTAATGGCTGAGATTCTAACCTGGTCCAAGTTGAAGCGCACAAAGGCCTCATACTGCTCGGCCAGCTTGTTGCTGAGTGCAGTCTCGTACTCTGCGCGCAGGGCGGCTTCCTGCTCGCGTAACATCCTCTCGCAGATCATGCGCACCTGTAAACATTAACATAATCTTTGTCAATGTATATCTACATACAATTTATCATTTTTTTAACTGCTTGCCTGATAGTAAAGATATAAAATTGATCCAATTATGAACAATATTAATGAACCATATGTGATAAACTGTGTATTTCTATAAAGTATATTACAATTTTAGCTACAGGTATCACCCATGAGCAATGTATAAGGTTCATTGCATACATTTCTCCCAAGACCCGTTTTACATTTATTAAACAAAATATGCTTGGAAATGAGCAGCATGGCTCTGTGAACACCATGGTTTTAAATCTAATAGAAACTATGTAATTTTAAGCCTTTTGCTATATCACTATAATTAGTTGGTAAAAATCACTGATTTTTAATTTAATAAAAATAGTGTATTTTCCTATTACAGCTTGGCGGCTTAACAATGGCATTTGTAAATCTTTAAAATGCAATTATCTAAATATTCTATAATCTTAATGCATCACTCAAAACATTTAAGCATGATTGGATCATAGTTAAATTGGTAATTGTTGTTGCAACTGTTTAAGTTGAAGATATTTTACATATAAACCCACATAATGATATTTAAGTTGCTTGGTTGGTGACAACAGTGTTTTGAGAAAATAGGAGGCAAAACTTACATTATTTTTGTCTGTCCTTCAATATGCATTTAGCATTGCAATTTTGTATACATATTTATGTATAGCAGGGATGGTCAAGCTATTTTATAGTGCGTGCCATTTTTCAAAATTTGAAATGTTTTTGCAAGCTACAATTCAATACACATTTAAAACACTCAAAAGTAGTGTTTTAAGCAAAAATCATACATATTGAATTTATTTAACTAAAAGTACAAAATATATGCATTGATAGAAATAATGGCGCACATATATGGCTGCCTTGCAGTGGGAGTCTATCAGCCGACATGATTATATATATATATTTATTCATTAATAGAGCATCCTCTTGGTTCTGAATGCAGATTACTCTACTAAATCAGTTAATAGTAAGGTAGATAATTGATGTTTAAGCACATACCTGCTTAAATGTAAAAAGTGCACGGTTGTGCACCTTGTGGGTAGAGTGTGCAGCATGCGGCGCACTGCGAGGCGGCGATGCGTCGCCCTCGCTGCCGCTGGACGAAGAACACGATGCTGCACCTGCCGCCAAGCGCAGCTGCCGACGTCGATGCAGACGCTTTATCTCGTCGCAAATTTCTTGCGCCATGCGCTCTGATGACATGTAACAATATACCAATTAATTAGAAGTTACACAAGAAACAGTTCAAAGTGAACACAAATGTTAATAATTTGCATTACATTTGTTTTTAAATTGCTTTTAAAAATTATATGTTGGAGAGATATAAATATGTTACATTTAACAGATTAGTTATTGTATTAGGCTACATTATTGTTTTTTCAATGTGTAACAGATAACATAATATAACAATTAAAAGTTTTTTTTTGTAAATGCTTCTATGTCACTGACAACTTTTATGTAACAATGGAGAATAAATTTATATATACAGGATGATAGGTTATATTCCAATAGAAAAAAGATTTTCTATTGGAATGTGACAGGCTTATAAAATTTTTCTTGACAAATGAGCTGCAATTCATTTACCCTTTAAAAGTTTTTATACTTATAACTAACCATCTTGTATGTCATGCCACGGTTTTATTTATATTAACTTATATAAATTGCATAAATGCAGTACTACAAATAATTATAATCTTTAAAGATGATTCATGGCACATTTCTATGATCAAAGAATAACATTAACAAGTGTTATATAAAGGTTTTATTTATATTGTGTAAGTTAAAACATGATAAAATTCATATATTTATTATTATTATATATATATCTATATATTAATAAATTTAATATTTTTGCAAAATGGTGAAAAATTTCTAACTAATTGGTGCAAAACTTTAGTTCCCAAGGTGGTCCAGGCATATTGAATTTGGGTATATTGCCTTGACAAATAATGAGTATTCACAATTCAAGACTGTTGTAAAAACTCATACTGATCTATTCTTCCCATTTTTTGTCAAGTTTTCAGAATACAGTAGAAATGTAACTGTAGGGGTCTACCAAAATATAATAAAGAAGTAAGAACATGAAAAAGCTAAATTTTTAGGGGTCTTTAAGTAAAATACATTAGGGAACCTCTGCTATAAAATAACAATAAAATTTAAGTCCAATTTTCAAAGTCACTGCATTTAAAAATGGCTAAGAATAATTGTTTTATAATTATTAATTGTTTCACCTCAGTTTGTCCTGACAATGGCCCGATTGTTATGAATGCACAGAATAATTATTACTTTTTATTAGCCTAAGTTGATGGAGGAATCAAATTATGTTTTATTTCAGTTATTCTTTTAATCAGCTTTGATATAGTAATGGTACATTATAATCAAAAATGATTATATATTGCCTTCATCATGATTAAATAAAAACATGGTCATGCATGTTGTTTCATCATTGATTTTTATCTCAATTTGTTTGTTAAAATGGTCTATTATTATAAAGTGTTGGTTCATGGCAATAGGCCGCTTTCATCCAGTTCAATTGAATTCTCCAGGGGAGGCAAAGGAACATGTTACAGCTCAAATTGTAGTGATGAACTGCTGGTTTATTGTGATAATTATTTATTAACAAAAATCAAAGTCAATAAGATTAACTAAATGGGAAGTGAGGCATTACTATACCTTATTGTGTGTAGAACACTACCAACTAAAAGCAAAAAGTTGCTTTATGAAAATATAAATCTGAATATTCAATCTGGTCAATGTTTTAAAAGCAATATGATGCACATTAATTAATTATATATTAACATGTAGTGTTTTCACATATTATTCCATTTTGAATATTAAAGAAATATAAAAAAATATATTAGGTGACCTTCATTTCATTGGGAAAAAAGTTCAGTTAATGTTGATCAATTAAAAATACCATTTTTTAAATAAATCTAGCATGTAATAAAATGTTGTGTTATATATATTCTTAATTACTAACTTTAATATTAATTGATGAAATAATTCAAAAATCGAAGTATTGACAGTAATTTGGCAATTAATGCCTTTATTGTATACTAACATATCTGTTAAAAATTGATATGTAAAAGATTGTTATTTTTCAATCGTCATCCTTTAATAAAATTAGCTTCTTTGTCTGCTTTATAATTGAGTATAAATTACGCTAATATAGTTGAAAATAAACAGAATCTGCTTCGATAGCATCGATTTTGAATACGTAAGTTATACGTAACAAAATGAGGCCATGAATTATTGCGGGGTCAACAAATTACTAAGTCTCATCAATTTTACTGCGTGTGTTTTGTTCATATTGAATGCATATTTTCCGTAACGCATTAAGACGTACGTGGTATTAAAAATATCACATTAGACATAATAAAAAGGATATGGGATGTAAAAGTAGTCAAAAGCTCCAACGAAGCTTGGCCTTTGTAACTTTTTTGAAATAGAAAAAACAACAAAGCCTTTACGCCCAACGGTCATTATGCATCTGTCGTCTCTGTCGCACACGATAAAAATATTTCTGATATCACAAGAAACAATGGCGATAAATAACACAACTTGCAAGGAAAGACCTTTGTTATACAAAAACTGATTAGCACATTATCATTTTTTATTTAGTAATGCTTTTTTAAGATTAATATATAAGATCCTACAAAAAATAAACAAACCTGGAGTCAATTTTGCAGGAGCACCAATGGTTTCCCCAAATGTCGAAGGCTTATTTTCAGTCAATTTAAATCCAGGACTGGTGCTGGATGTCGCAGCATATGGGGCGCATCTTCGTCTTTTCGCAGGCAGCTGCGGCATGGACTCCCAGTCCAAATTTCTTTTGAGAGTAGCGCACGCCATTTTCTTTTTACGCCCAGCGTATCTGGTCTACCTACTCGATTTAATTCAGATATTCGATATCACAAACTGTTAAACTAAAAATATTATCAAAACTTAACGAATATTAACACTACAATTCGTATATTAAATTAAGCTTTCTACTATCTAAAGCGATTTCTAAAAATATTTTCGATTTAGCTGCAGCTCAATTTTCTTACTTCCAAATCCGAATCTCGACTTTTGTGACTTTTCAATTTTGACAGTTTTGTTATTACTAAATATAATACCAACTGCATAGACGGAACAAACTTGCAACCAGTGTTTACATTTTATCATTGTTGCCATTATGTAGACATGACAAACATAGCAATGTTAAAAAAATATATTGTAAAAAGAAAAAAATTGGGTGCGAAATTAAATTTGAAAATCTAGTAATAGTTATGTTTATAAATTTGTGATAGTTTTAATAATGTTAGGAGCATAATAAATATGAAATCTATGAACATGGAATGAATATTTATATGTATTAATTTTTTTTTTGGTTTATAATAGTCATTACATATAAAAAAGATTTTTTTTTAAATTTACAAAAATATTCTTAGATAAAATTAATCACGAATCACTTACACAATGAAAGTGTGACATGTGTTATTAAATAAAAGAATTAAGATTTAAACTCTTTTAGTATAAACTTTTTCTTGCCTCGTTCTACTTTACAACTTATTGTAGAGGAAGGTTTAGTAGCTGAGGCCAGGCCGTGCTTGCGGCCTAAGTAGAACCCGCGTATCGACGAGGCGACCGTTTATGGTCGCCTTGGAAACATAGTCGCGGTAGGCTTGTAGATAATAATCCACATCTGTCCAAATTATAATTGTGTAGTGGGGCCAAAGACTAAATCCACCGCAAGATGCTGGGAAAGCCTTGATATTCTTCTTCTCTTACATCTTAACTGCGGATGAATGTGAAAAATTTCTCTTTACACCTCCAGTGTGTGGTCTGATATACCTATCTCTGTTCTTTCTTGTTTACAGGAGACAATAGAAAGTGTGGAGGTACTTCCTTCCTTAAAAGCGGCACATTAACACTATGTTAATGTATGTAGTATTAGAATGTATACTAAAAAAAATTATAAATTACCATCTGATTAAAACGATTGTTATAAACTAAACGTCAAAAACGACACATCGATGAACGCAATGACTAATGTCAATTGTCAAATTAAAGTATTTTGTTGTCTTTAGAATTACAAGTTGTGACTCATCTCAGCAGATTCTAATAATTTTTTTAATTTTCTTTCTAAAATATTAGTCTCGTCTTAATCTCTAGAATATTAACCAATTAAAGGCTCACGCCTGTGTTTTTTTTATACAAGTTTCTTCAAGCCGTCAAGCTGGGTAACGAAATGTCTTCGTCTGCGATGGAGAGTATCCTTTTCAAAAATAAATTTTATATAAGTTGTTTCCTAAATAAGTTAAAGCATCTATGTTTAAGCAAAAGTTACCAATATTATGTATTAGAAAAAGAATTATTTCAAGAGTTACTATCAATGTGTATTATTCTTTCGATAAACAAATTATGATTTAAGACAAACTTGAAATTTCTTATGTTATTCAGGTTGAAATTTGTAAAGACATGGAATGGAATCATAAGTAAATCTTAGTCTGTTGCTTAGGATGTGTCTGCTGTGCAACTAGTATGCAAGCTTTTATATTTCATCATGTTCCTATATATTACATTGCCCTCTTGTGCTACGCTGCAGACGTTCTTATTTAACAAAAGTTAACAAACGATGTTAAGATAACTGTACTAACTATACATAGGTTTATTTAATTTTGAAATATTCAGTTGATTGTTTTTATCATGGCAAGATAATACAATAGCAGGAAGTCAAGCTGAGGTTTGACCAACATGGGCAACTGTTGAATTTGACATGTGTCTGTTAACTCTGGAGCATCTGCCTATGCAATGTCAGAGCTTGGAAACCTTTACTCTAAATAGATTAAGATATTATGCTTTCCACAATCACCCATCATACACAATGTAAATATAACAATCCCCACAAGCAAATAGCATTAGTATTTATTGACTAAATGCGAATTTATTAAATTAAATTTGTAATCAATATATAATTACACAGTTGTTACATGATGAATAACTTTGCAGCTTGTGAATTGTACAAGATTCAAAGGTCAAAAACTGTCAAAATTTAATCTGTCAAACTTACAAAGTTTTATATTATTTTCTAAAAAGTTCAAATTTTCAATAGCCGTCAATAAAGTATTAGAAAATTTATAAAAGTATCTTTCACAAATAAAATTGATAAAGTTCTTCAAAAGTTGTGGTGTTACCAAGGAAATTTGTTGTTCTTAAACAGATTAATTGGAAATAGGTGTAAAAGCATTAGCATTTTTGTGATAAAAGAGCCTCTTCTTTAGTGAAAATTTTGAAATATGATGTGTATATTTTTTCTAATGGATTGTGTTCTCTATTATATTCAGTGGCATACCTAGAACTTTTGCCGCCTGGGGCGATCTCCAGTTTGCCACCCTTTCCATTATATGTCAATCAAATAGTGGTTTTTGATTTAAAAAATATTGATATATCACTTCAAAGTAATCATATAAACTTTCAAAAGAAATGACATTTATGAACTGACTTCAAAAAATTTTAGTTAGAAAAATTGCCGAACAAAGTCGTAAAGATCGTTTTACGAATTCAACGAATTTTAATGAATACAATAAAATAAAATTATTATCTTGTTCTTGAATTAGAATCCAAAATTTACACTAAAATGCATTTATATACACCGAGGAATAATGTTCGAAATCATAAAGTTAATCCTAATTTATATAAAACAAATATTAAACTTATCATAATCATTTATTATTCAAGAAAGAAAATAAATTTGAAATGAAAAAGTTGCTTTTTACATCTATAAGTAAATATAAAAAATGCCGCCCCAAGGTAAGTGCCGCCCGGTGCGGACCGCCCCCCCCTAGGTACGCCACTGATTATATTAAAAACAATTGATTTTTGAAAAGGTTGTACCATGCATTAATTAACAGCTAATGAGCTATACATACACCTTTTTAAAAGCTTTTCACACCTATAACCAATCAACCTGTATAGAGATGTACAATTTTGGACAATATATTATCAGGTTTTTGCTACATAAAGGATTTTGTCGATTAATTTAATCTTAATAATTTAAGACAATGTTTTTCCTTCACTTGCATGTAACAGAGCATCTGTTTAATTTAAAATTTGCGGTCAAAGAACTGGAACGAAATTCAAAGAAGTGTGAAAAAGAGGAGAAGCTAGAGAAAGAAAAGGCGAAAAAGGCAATCCAAAAGAATAATATGGAAGGTGCACGGATACATGCAGAGAATGCAATAAGGCAAAAGAATCAAGCTCTTAATTACCTTCGAATGTCAGCAAGAGTTGATGCAGTGTCAAGTAGAGTTCAGACGGCACTGACTACGAGAAAGGTGAACTACTTTATTTTATTCATTGTGAAAATCTTACAGCTAATATAAATTCTAGAAATTTTTATAATGACATAAGGCCAATAACGACTTTTATTGCCAATAATATAGTACAAACTAAAGAGTCCAGATATTACAAATCTATGTACAGGTGGATTGGTTATAGGTGTTGAAGCTCTCAATGGGTAAATGCATAGCTCATTTGGTGACAATTAATGTGTGGTACATTCTATCAAATAGTTAAAGATTTAAAAAATAATAAATACCCTAAAGAGAATATGGTAAGAAAAAGTATTTTCAAAATTCAGATTACTGTGTGTTAAAACAGAAAAATATAAATAATATAACATAATTTACTGTGATCACTTTAATAAAAGCTTTGAAGTTTTTTATGACTAATTAGTTACACTCACTCTTTTCAAGCCTTTTACACCAATAACCAATCATCCTGTATAGTATGTGACCTTCTGTATGCATGACTATTAATGTTAAAATTAGTATTATCTATAGAACAATCTAGCTGACATATCATACTGTACTGCCTGAAATTATTCGCCTGTCTATCTAAATCAATATAAAGAATCTAACTTAAAGTAAGAATGCATTATTATACTTTAGAGAATTGTCATACAGCACATGCATTACTCATATGGTTTTATATGGTATTATATGAAAAACAAATCAAGTTGACTAATACAAACTTGTAACATGAAAATAAAGTTTTAATTAATAATTATGAAAATAACTGAACATAATAATTGCATTGTAGATGTTAAGAATGCATAAATTCCTAGTTAACCGTCTAATATAAAAAGATCACAAATTTTAATTTTCATAATCTTTTTTTTGATGATGGCTTTTTGCCACACGCCCAAAATAATAATTCATTTTTTCACTTTGTTTTATTTAAATTTTTCTCTAATATATAGGCAGGGTGTACAAAAACGTACTTCCTTTTATTACTAGGTCATTGTGGTATGAATTTTTGGCTGTCATTCACATATAGATTAACCAATTAAGAAAATTAAAAATAATAGAAAAGTTAAGATTTGTTCTCATATTTATTTTGTTATTTTAATTGCATTAATTTCAAAAATATATGCAAAGGAAAATGAAATTGTATTTCCTCTTTGGTGAAATTGAATAAAAAGCAGCCTTCTCATCCCAAATATGGAGAGAGAAAAGATGGTTTGACAATTCACACTGACACTTTAACAACAATGTTGCTATTAAAAAAGTGTATGTTGCCATGTGAGACAAACAATTATTTCTCTAGTGTTATATATTATAATATGATTTCTGCTTGTCATTGATTAACATAATTATTTCAATAGTGATACAGATTAAATATACAGTCATTTATTTAATTAAGCTGTTGTTTTAATATATATTTAGTACTCAGACTGTACCTTCTGTTGTCCACACATACTCACTATATTCATACAAGTTTAACACACACTACTAGATTAGTAGAACTACCTATACTTGAGGTTCCCAATTGTTTTTCTTAGACTTTTTTTGCAAATTTAGCTGGTTCTGGTACCTCTAAGCTAATTTTGTACCATACCCTCAAAGCTACAAAAAATGGCGCTTTACCAGATATATTACACTGAATAAAGAATATGCAAGTGTCTACAATTAAAAGATAGGTGAAGTGAAGCAACAACATTTTAGTTTTTCACTATTAAAAGTAGATAAATTTTTGTAGACTGATTTCTAAATATGGGGGTAGCAATCTACAAGATTACCCATCTTGGATTACTGAGTTGTCTCCCCGAGATCGCACGCGATATCAAGTGTCTGCTGGGATTTATCGAGGAGTTGAGATGGCTTGAGTAAGACAAGACAAGACAAAGTGGAACGAAGTGTTTAATTTGTAACACCCAATTTTTTGTTACGTCAATGTAGACCCCTCCATTGAGTTAAACTAGATTTCTTAGGGGAACTAAGGATCTATACAGTAATAAACAATTTATTTTTTATCTCTTATTGCAGGTAACAAACTCAATGGCCGGTGTTGTTAAAGCAATGGATGCAGCAATGAAATCAATGAACTTAGAGAAGATATCTACATTGATGGACAAGTTTGAGAGTCAATTCGAGGATTTGGACGTCCAGTCCTCCTACATGGAGAATGCAATGTCACAAACCACTACAACCACAGTACCGCAGGGCGATGTTGAGAAACTATTGCAGCAAGTTGCGGATGAAGCGGGGTATTTAATATTTTTATTCTTTTTATTCCTGTGGTGATGGGAAAATAATAGATTGATTTCTTAAATATTTCTGTTGTCATAAATATGAACGTAAGTTTCACCTCAGCGAGTAGTTCATATGTATGAAGTATATTATAGGTGAAAAAAGTTTATAGGTGTAAATGGTATAAGTTATATATTAGGCAAAAGATTTTATTCTCAATCACCTGTATAAACTGCTTTTTTTTCTATTGGTATATGACTTTAGAATGACTTCATAGTCTGCAGGCATAGATATGTAAACATTAATTAATTTTAATATGTAGTAATCTGAATTTAGATAGCTTTTTCCTCCTATATTATCAACATTTGTTATTTCAGAAACCGTTTATTTTGGCTTCTAATAACATTTTTATTATTTGATATTCACTATCTTCATAAAATTAAGTACACTCTGTATACAATAATACATTAATAATTGGTTTTCTGTTTAATTCCTGCACATCCATTATGTATTACATTGAATTGTCAATTATGCCTGTTAATGTTTATTCAGCATTTAAGGGGACACTATGACCATTTTAAGTTCTTAATGGCGCTATTTGAGGCGGCTTTAAAATAAATAAAACTGTGTACACTAAATATATGAATATCTAACAAGTAAGTTATTGTGGAACTCTCTGGTAGTTGAGGTTGCATGACCAGTCATTGATAGCAATCTTTGGAAGAGGCCTATGTCTCGCAGTGGGCATCTATTGATTGACATGATGTTAAAGCATGGTTGGAAATTAATAATTGTAGTAAACATAAAATTATATATAAATTTAAATAAAAATAATTTTTCAGGTTGGAACTAAACATGGAACTACCTTCAGGAGTTCCAAGCACATCGATTGGCACGGCTACAGTGGTCTCGCAGGAGCAGGATGAGTTGACTCAACGGCTAGCGAGGTTAAGGCAAGCTGAGTAATACTTGTTCTTAAACCCGAGTAAAGTGTACAGAAATGTATTTATTAAGATTTTGTAATACATGCTTATTGTGATGTGTTTAAATGGAATATCACATAACTGAATACAGATAATACAATTTATTACATAAAATTAAAAATGGTCAATAAAAAATTTCAATGCTCTGGATGTATTTCCTGTTTTCTATATATAAATTTAAATTATTGAATAAAATAATTTTTACTTTGAAAAATATTTAGGTTGCGGAGTTATATGTATAAAACAATTTTAGAATTGTGTTTGAAAATACAAATACAGTAACAATAAAGAACAATTTAAATATTTCAATGTCTTTTTTATATCATAAAAACATTTAAGGATTTTTTACTAATTTATTGCAAGGCATACCATGCAAACAGTTCAAATGGTGTATTTATTATTTAAGTTCCAGCGCTAGTTTAGCATCCATTGTCAATTACTACTAAAAAAAATATTATTTAAAACATTCAATATGCTACTGCCAATTTGTATGGGTTTGCAAAAAAATAGATATATTAGGTCACAAGTATAGTTTCCGTCTTCAAAATTAAAAATCAAACAGTTGAATGTATATTTGCTGTTTTTTTTAATTAATTTTTTATGAGAAATTACGAGGGCTTTAATGATTTACTAATATGTTTAATAAAATGAACTATTTTCGGAGTGTATCTGCACAGAAGTAGATATAGCTATACATCTCACTTAATTGCAACCTAAACTTTATTTGAAGTAAAAGTGCATTGAAATATCTGATATTTTAATTCCAATAAATGTTATAATTATTTTTTTATTAATATTTAATTTATATACTTAAATATATATTATAATACTTAATGCTTACACATCCAAGCAAATCATCAAAAGGAAATAGTATATTTTGTGTTGGTGGTACCATCATGCCAATAAGATATTGTGAGAATGTATGCAGATATTTTGGCATGTCCAATATAATTGCAGCAAAATTTCACAATTTAAAATTGTTTGATATTATTGTTGTAATTACTGTCTCCAGGAAATAATGGCCAACTGTTTAATTATTTTGTGTATATGAGAGTCTTATGACACCTAATAATTCTTTATTTTATTTACGAAGTAAAAAAACATGCTTTTTTTGATGTCTTACTATTGTAATGCCATTAAATTGTATCATTACATTCAGAATTACATTTAATTCACTTTTGAAAAGTTTTTAAAGAATTTGATTTTTTTGGTTATGAAAAAAAAGTTTCTAATTTAAAAAAGATCATTTTATAGTAATCTTATTTCTCGGAGATAGCAGTGTCACACGTGTATTTTTGTATCTGTTAATGTTTAGTTTACTTGTATAAATATCAATTGAAATATTATTATTCATTTAATTGTAAGAAATTTATTTTCAACAGTTAATAAAATATATAGAAATATTGATTTTAATTGTTAATATATATAATTTACCTGAGAATTCCGTACTGTTACATTGACAATAAATATGATCTAAAACACATGTTTATAGTACCATGTATTTGATATGGCATTTCGGAAATATCATCCTGAAATTCAATTTGTGAACGAGTTTGAATTTTTCAAAGCATTTTTACGCTTTGTAGAGGGTTTCCTGCTCACTGCCTAAGCTGTTACTTTTCATCTATTTTTCGATTCTCCTCATTCCTGGTTTGATCTCGAAGAGAAATTCTCCATGGCTCATTGAGTGACTGACTTACTTGATACATGGATTTTTATCCAGATGTCGGCCTGACATTGATTCATGAGACATACTAATTCGTTTTCCTGATAAAACTAGATTTGCAGTAACCAGTGTTGCTACACTTTGAAAAACAAAATCTACTGGATATTATTTAGGCATGTTCTTACTTAGTCCAGTGGGTATATGGTGTCCTCAATAAGAAAACGGTTGTTTTGACCTTAAGGTCCTTGGTCGTTGCGATCCAGAGATTTTCTACCAGTTCTATTGGAAATCTATGAGGTGAGGCAGCGGACATATTATGGCCGAAATAATAATGTATTGATACTCATTTAGTAGACAGATATATTGCAATTGTACATATCTACAGAGTCCAGTGAAACAATATTAATCACCGAGATATGGGATATAAAAAATTATTCATACATGTTAAAACACGTTTATTGACAAAACAAAAAAGCAAACTAGTGAAATTTATAAATAAAATGTTCAACAGAAAAATTAATTCTAAAACAAATAAAGATGTATCCTTATGACTTAAAATCGAATTAGTGCATGGTTGAACTATACTTAATACTGTCATTAAAGTAATTTCACAGAGAAAATACAATATGTCGTGAACGCTATAAAGGTTGACAAATGTTTCAAAGAATCTCTTAATACCTGTGACAAAGCAACATGGTATGTATTGAATATGAAGGTAGATGGTGAAATTAAATCTCATACTGGCAACTGTGATGGATTTAAAAACTATTAAGTCCTGAGTGTGGTCCAATCCTTGTAAATACCCGTTATAATAAATACTGTACACAGAACGAGGTTCCAAACATATTCTTAGGTTTAATAATACTAGAATACAATTATCAACAACGCACAATGCGTTTGTTTGACTTAGTGTGAACATTTCCAAGGAACATCTGTAATCATCTTTGGTGTGTTAAGCATCTCCATTGTCGTTCGACTTGAACGATATTTGGTAGAAGATCCAGTCTTCAAGGAAAGATGGTACGAAGGCTTTGCTCTTTGTGTACTCAACAGCTGGTTTGAGCTTCATCAGTTCCTCTTCGTACAATTCGAGGGATTCTGGGGATGTTGCACCGTTGCCCTGAAATAGTAAGAATGATTTTCTATGTATCAGAAATAACTTGACTACACTGTGAGAAATATGACAGCAAATTACAACTTGATTCCTTTTTACAAGAAAAGAACTAGAGGTGGTGTGGCCAAAAATTCGTGGTGAATTTGAGCCTGAGATAGAGAAGTCTGGAATAAGATAAAGGCGGCTTATCACGCTTTAGTTGACCCTTATATTCAACAAAGCATTCACGTAAATTTAAGGAAATTAAAATTAACTCTACTGAAACATTACGAAATATAATTGTTGTAATTAAATGTAAGATAATAAGCTTAATAAACGAACAAATAATAAAGTTCATCCTAATATACTTGGCTACAAGAAAATAAAAACTTTCTCTAAACTGAGATGACCCCTCATCAAACTCTCATGTCATATCCTTTATGTTTCAAGTACCTATCGAAGAATTACAGAATTTTGTGGATACAAAAGGGCTTTCCTTAATAAAGCAATCAACATAAAATATCAGTATTGTTAGTTCTGCAGGAAGCTACCACCAGCTCGGAAGGCAGTTCTGCTGAGAAGAGCCGGCGAGAAACTCAACACTTGCTGTTTACAAATATAGTTTTACAATGAATCCATGACTATAATTACCTGCCTGATATTGGTTTTAATTTTTTTCAGTGGCAGATCTGAAATTGTTGAGTTTTATTGCACATACTTATGTCTTGTGCCATTAATGATTTATTTGAATTTATGAAGACAAAGACTAGGGGCATATACTGTGTCTATCACTATATTTTAAATAATTTTGTATATTACTGCTTTTTGGGATAACACTTGATCATCATCAGCTTCGCAGCCTTATGACATTGACTGCTGCATAAGCCTCTGCTATACATTTACAATAAGACTGGTTGTAAGTAATCTGCATCCAGCACAAGAAATACAGCTGGTTAATGGAGTCAAAAAGTTCTAGACCTTAGTGGAGAGGGATATAATGCACTTACATGGGTCATAAACTTGCCAGTTGGCTTGAGTATTTTGAAAGCGGCCTGCAGTATTGTGATCATGAATTCCCAGAGTTCCCCACACGCAGACTCAGATATCGGTATGTCGGTCAAGTCACCAAATATGAAGTCCACTTTCTTGTTCTCCTTTATAAACTTGTTGACTGTCAACATGCAATCCTCTACGATTATCTGGAATTAAAAATATATATCTGTTAAACTAAGAATTTAATATTAATTTACATATAACAGTATTTGTAGACATTGACAACAATCTATGGCCCTGTACAGCTGTGTAGATAGCACTTGGAAATAAAAATAAATTAAAACGAAAATTGTTAGTTACTTGCTAATATAAGTTACAACCCACAGATTTTGCAAGAGATTCTAAAATCAATATTTTTTTTAAGCACTATTGCTGTTGGCTCTTGGAAACATTTTCAAGAAATATTTATATTATTCAATGGCAATAGACATTTCCTCTTTGTAGCTTATAGTAGTTTAATTATATTAAAGTATAATGTTACTAAATTAAGATAATAGAATTTTAAATTTATTATATTTATATAAATAGTATATGTATATATTTCAGTATACATATTATGGTATTTTTATGTATAATATTAAGTAGTAGCCATTACTATATTGATATAAGTTGTTTTTATGTGATTATTATCAATTTGATTTTACTTTTTTAAATTTAAATTTATTTTTTGTCTTTTATATTAACTGTTTCATATACCTTTATTAATTTATCTATACCGGCTAGCGGTTAACTGGTAGACAAAGTCTAAACCAGTCTCTGCACGTTGTATTCGACAAAGCATTGTCACCATATGTCTCAACGAGAATTCTGTGTGCTTCTACTGCAGATTTTTTCTGAATAAAGCAGTGCAATAAAATTCCCCGCAAAAACACTTTATTTGGCACAAAAGTACACATTTTCACAAAAGGCAAATAAATATGTAGTTGACACTGTGGTAAACTCTATTCTACTATAATTTGAGGTTACATATAGCACTACTTTGGTGATTTGTTACCGTACGAAATTCCAGGCACAGAGTGCCGCAACGCCATCTTTCAAAAAACAGCGAGAACTTATTCAAGGTCCTAATATAATTAATTGCTCACCTCGTAGTTGGGACCTTTCCTTCGTTCCAGCACGTCGCCACAAATCGAGCGCAGGTGTTTGTTGCACGCCTGCATCACCAGCTCGTCAATCTCCAGCATCCATACGAACTTTGGCTTCTCTTTCAGAAGCTCGTACAGCAAGGCCCCATCTCCACCACCTGGAAATGATAGTCCTGTTTTTAATAGCTAGTTATGACTATTTTTGTTATTTGACTTAAATGCCCGAGTCGATTTTCAAATTCCGTAGGTTTGAGACTACAGAGCGCAGATGGCTTTTAATCTAAATTTCTTTCGTTGATAACCTTCAGAACTCCTTCGGGGAGCCTAGGCCTGGGTCGCTACATATTACTACATTACCAGATTGGGGCATAAGTATCAACATACAGTACCCGGCGATAAATATTGCCCATCGACTTTTGGAAAGAGACAATCGGTTAATTTCGGCTTTGTAGAGCGTTATCTCTGTCGCGCGAAATACAACGACTGACAAAACTTCACATAGGTAGTGAGGGACAGAGATAGCTAGCTAGTGTATACAAGATAGCTAGATAATATAGATAGCTGTACGAAGCCGAAATTAGCCGATTGTCTCTTTCCAATGGTCGATGTGCAATATTGTTATATGTTTATGTCCAGAGATTCCTAACATTTCACGGTCAAAGAAAGTCAACACCTCCTTTTACAAAACAGTTAATTAAATTGATTTCATGTCTGTCATGTTAATAATCACAGATTACATATTAATTATCTGTCTGAAATGGTGTTTCTCAAGGTCATTGCATTGTCGTGATTGACTACCTTAAAATTATAGCATTAAAATGAGAAAAAGTATTTAAATAACTTAAAAATTGCGGGCTTAAGAATTGCTTGTCCAAGAATAATTTAAAAAAACATTTTTTTTAAGTAACTGTATTTACTTGTTAATTGACTATTGTAGGGTTAACACATACAGTAGTATCCAAAAGCGTTCACGTAGTTTCAACAAAAGGCGTTGAAGACCGTGGGTTTTTAGCCGGTAGGAGTTCGGCATAACCTTCTTGTTGCCTCCGAAAGGTATCCCATGCAGGATTTCCCCATTAAAAAAAGGGTCGACACATGATTAGTGAAAATTAATAATTGAGGGTAGACGCAAAAAGAGTAAATTGTTATCACGGGTTCATTAATGATTATACATAACAAAGCATCAATACCAATGGAAAATGATGATGGAAAATTTTCAAAAATTGCCGTTGCTCGGAACGTGTTAATAAAATACAAAAGTTGAAATTACACAATTAACACATTATTTTATAAGATATGTGTTATTTACCTAAAATAACAATTTCTTTCCCTTCATAGCTTTCCTTTCCTCTCTGCATAAGAGTCTCTGTGTAGATTAAATCAGCCTCGGCTATGTCTGTAATAAAAAATATATTAATACATTTTAATTATTAAATTTTATATAAGATAGTTAAATTTCATCATTATGAGGCTCCTTTTTTTAAAAAGTCATACAGGAATATATCTATTGTTTAAATTATTAAATCGATTTAGAGACTCTGCGAGTCTGGGCTAATACTCTGGGCAGCCATTCTTCCGGAGCTTGAACTCACAACTCACTTTCTTACCATCCGATGTTCAGATTGTTAAATCGTATTTCAGTCAGGTTGTTCAGCTAAGGGATGTCTATGAAATGAATATAATTTTTTGCTTAGCTTGTGCATTATTCCCGCAATAAGGGGTCTACTGATTTATAACTAAATACAAAACATGCATTCAAAAACAAAATCTGAAAATTCTAAACCAAAATCTAAACTCTTAGCTAAGTATATAATGAATATATTTTAGTGTTTTTTTAAACCAAAAATATGTATCTTGAATGTAATAAGATTATAAAAAGTATTGGTACGGATGTTAAACAAATACTCTATAAAAGTTTACAGTATAAAGGATTTCCTTGGATTAATAACTCATTTGTAAAAGCGATTTAAATGAAAACATTTAAAAATTTATTCTGGGTTCTTCTTAGATCTAGGCGCAATTCTATATCAAGTTGGAAGATTGCCACAAGAATGAAGCATGAGAAAAATTTGATTAAAAACGAAACATCTTTATTCATATACCAAAACCCAGAAACGCAACAGTTCCTCAGTTTGATTTTGATTGAGATTTTTGATTTTTGATAAACATGACATCAATCTTTCATAAATACAACAGTTAATATAACCAGTACATAGAATTTTCAAAGTCAAAAATAATATTTTTTAAAATTTATATTTTGTATGTGCCAGTTTAAACGCCGGATAAAATACGCTTTTTACTATTAACTAAAAACTTTGCCGAGTTTATTGTTAGTTTTTATCAATAGATGGCGTGATGAAGTTAATTTTAACTTAGCTCAATTTTAAGTTGACAATAGATGATTGTAATAATCTTATATAATAAACCTATTTTGATTTTAATTTCCAATCTTTTTTGCACCAAGATTCTTACAGCCCCCAGTATAACATATATATTTTTATATTAAAGCGGAAGAGTTAAATTTGGGTCTAGTCCATTTTCGAATTGCCTCCTTAATAGTCAATATGCCCCCCTGTGGGACGTGGGCTCCACAATAGAAAACCCTGTTCTAAGTTCTAACTAAATAAATAAAAATTAAGAGTGTTTTTTTTCTATTTTTGTCTTATCTAATCTTTCTAAATTGTAATTAGTGTGCATGCTTTTCTTAAACATTATTTAAATTAAAAAGAAAAAATAAATATATTTACTTTGCAAGTCATCCAACACCAACATATTTCCCAGCGACTTGGAGTGAACAATCTGCACTCTTTGGAACGGAGATTGTTCATCAAATAATACTCCATCAATGTCATATTCAAGGAGTCTCTCATCTAAAATGACAACAAATCTCAGACTCCAATACATATTCCATCAAAAGATATTGGCAAATAGCATTTGGCAGTTAGTTTATTGTATATCTAAAATAGAATTATGCAGCGGTCATATAGCATTAACTCATATCTTGTATGTAACCTTTGGATTGGTAAAGATTTGGGTTTTAATAACAGGAGTGAAGATAGTTGAGAAATATATTTGAAACAGTGCAATACAAATTTTGTACACGGTTATCTAAATGTTTATCCCTAGAAAACTTTTTTTAGTTGAAAAGTTTTAGCTGAATATTAAGAGTTATATTAGCAACAAAACAGATTTTATGACAATCAAAAAACTAACAGAGACCTTTTAAAATGTTTGAATTGTTGATTATAGTCTATTCCGTAATATATGTTCACGGTTGCTATCAAGTAGCAATGAATAGTTCTAGAATTGATTTTTATTCATAATTTCAATTTATATTTTTATATGTTTTGTACAGGATTGAATATTTACAATATTCAAATTTTAATTTCGCAATAAAAGTTTCCATTTTATAAATAATTCTATCATTACTTCTTTTACACAGTTTTTTTTGCGAAAATATAGTTTTTTAACCAAATAAACCACATGTCAAAAGTAATTTTACACAATGTTTTTTGCAAGCTTTCCTAGGTACATCTTTACCATACCTTATAGAAAGGATAATGATGTACTTTCTAATCTAATATTGATCAATAATGTAATCTTACACTTTGAGGTCTTCAAACTGATCTTTGATTAAATTGATCATGGTGTGATATGATTGGAATTTTACATCATCCCTCTCTTTCTCTCTTTGCTATAATTTTATTATGCAAGGAGTAGAGTACAAACAAAAGTCACATTTATAAATTTTATACCAGGTGATGACTCTTTGTTTATTGATTTAAGTATGTTACGTTTGCTACATTGATTTGATTTAAAAAATCGTACTTGTAAAATATATATACATATGGCCAACATTCATGGCTCAGCAAAAACAGGCTTGCTTTTGCTAACATTTTTTTTATGAAAGTACATTTATTCCAACTTGTCTTTGCTAAACAAATATGATTATTCACAACAATACTCTAAATTAACTTCCACATAATATACAGGAATGATTGGAAATAAGTAATAAAAAGTTGGTTGCAAAAGCAGCCTGCTAAGACAAGATAAGTTGTAAAAGCTTTAAACATGTGATTCATGTCTCAGACACCATTGATTTTTGGATGGTTATTCCGATTTTCAATCACCTTTTACAAAGTGATCACTCTGAAAACATATTTTTTCTTTTGGAATGTGACAGCTCAATATCTTCAAGCAGTACCTAGTCCGCATTACAGATACTCCTGGATTAGTTTAAAGCTTTCCTGGAGTTTTTAATAAGCAGGTTCGCTAATCAACAAACAGTCTGGTGATTATAATAGGAATATGTCTGAACAGGGGTGGTTTCCAATGAAGCCAATCCTTTTCCACACATTAATTGAAGCCTCAGGATGTTACCAGCTTTTACTGGCATTTGACATAATTTGCCATTGTAAGTATTTGCTCATCCAACTTATTTGGTAGTAAGTCAATGTTGGTACGATTTAGCTAATGTTCTGATATCTGTTTTGAGTGTTGCTAGTTTTTGGTTATTTGTGGCTCTGACTTAGATATGTACCAAAGGATGTAATATATTTTTCTAAATTTAATCTTATGATTGTTTTATTTTGAAAACTTTGGGTACCAATGATTTAATGCATGAGATATTTAGTATTTATTTTGCTAATAAAATTTCTGTGAAATAAAATAATAAAATCTTACCTGATGTTGGATAATACCTGCTAAACAAGCACCTTTTTATGGGAGCATAAGCTTGAGATTTTATGAAGGTGATGTATTTTTTCAGACGACCTTCCAATACCCTCGCCGACTATTAAAAAAAATCAACAAAAAAATAGGAAGTGAAACAAAGGCGACAATAATGTGGGTAGATATCTAACATGCTACCTATGTGAGAATTATAAGAGAATAAGGCTGAGCGTCTTCACAGATAAATACTGGAAGATTCATTAGTAAAAGGTTAGGATATGTTATAATCTATACAAACATTAAAATGTAAATTATAAACATGCATTCATTCATGAATGTGATTGTGAAATAATAATTTGTTTCTATGAACGAAATCTATATGAATTAGTTTGAAAGCAATTTTAATGAAATCTGTACACCAACACCAGAGAAAAACATTGAGTAGGATTTTGAAATTAAGAATTTAATATTAATTTATTTGTCTATTTTAAATGAAATATGTCTTACATGTTAAATTTTTAATAAGCAATTAAATGAATCTATGATGTGTGTAGATGTAACAAATAAAAATTCCAGGGAAATAAAAATAATTGTTATATTACAAATTGTGAGCTCTACACAAAAGCAGAAGGATGTCACTAAATCACATCTGTTGCAACCTAACAAAAAAAAAGTAATATCAATATTGGTGTTACCAGGGATAAAAATTAATTGTCAACATACAGGTTTTTTTTTAAGCTGACCTGAACTGGTTAGATATACATCAAATTTATAGGCTCGTTTGATAGTTGGCAACAATTTGATTCGATCACAGCCCATGGTCATTCTTACTGAACTTTCCAGTAGTTTAGAATGCTAGAACATAATATCTTACGCTCAACCTTAACTCAATAACCTAATACACCAACGATATAGATTTTTTAACATAATTTAAATATGTTTCTAGACATAGTCTAGAAAGAAGGGAGATCAATCTGTGCCTGTGCAATTTGGGGTCTTTGAAGGATTATTTGTGGCTCTCAGCAAATTGCTCAAATTCCATTTTAATTTTAGTGTTATTACATTTTAAATAAAATATGAATATCAAAATTCTATCAGTATTAACTAACCAGCTATCTGAAAGAATTATTAAGATATGCTGCTACCGATTATTCATTAAATTACCAAAGAAATATAGAGATAAGTAAAATAAATGCATTCTATGTTTACTTAATACATATACAATACTTTTATTTATGTATTATCATTAAATATATTTCTGTATTTTTAATATGTTTCAAATACATATTTATTGGGACTAGCATTAAATTACAAACTTTGAAAAAGGGCTCAAACTATCATGAAGTTTTGCCACCCTTGGTCTAGATCTTAAATTTCTAGAAACATCTTTTATGAAAGATGTAAGACAGGCCATAACAGAGAAAGGACACATATATTGAAGAGTGAAAGACTGTTACATTTTTCATCTATGATGGTCCAATAGAAAAGAGAAGCCTTTTTGATAGCTACCATTATACATGCATTTTATCTTTGATCAAACATTGGAATCTAAACATGACTTGAACCAGGTTGACCAGAATTTTCCTAGTACCAACTGAGCTATTGAATAACACCATGTCACTTAAGGTACTGGATGGAAATATGGTATTGACCAGAGATTGCACTATAAAACTGTGTAGTCCAGCAATTATGAGCTGATATCACCTACAATCAGCTGAACAGCTTTGCTTACACTACCATTAAACTAAACCAAAAAATTAAAGTATAATGATTAGTTATAAAATGACAAAAAAAAATTTAATAATGTCTTCAACACTGGTCAACAATACCTACAAATATATGATGAAATCACATTTAAAATATTTTCGAATACACCAAAGTAATAAAGAAAATTGATATTAAAAATATCAATATCTATATTTGGTTAGTACATATTTTTTCCATTCATGTTACTCAGATTTGAATGATTTCAAAATTTAAACCTGATGCTATATATATATATTAGAAGTTTTACATGGCTATATACACATATATATCACTCACATTCATGAGTTACATTAGTAGCGTCGTGTAAATAATTGGCGCCAATAGTGGTAATGCAAATAGAAGTAGGTTCACCTTGAAACTGATTAATGGTTCCTCTGAGTCCTCCTTGTAATATTCTATGTTTACAGTGACTAAGCCTCGGTCGAATAATCTAATAGATACCGTAGCGCCCTTTTTTCCAGTTAATACTTTTAACGATCCTCCTTCCACTTTTATATCGGCGGCTAAAATGAGGTTCGGTAAGTACTCCTTTAGCACGGTTTCCAGCTGCTCGAAAACAGTTTTCTGCCCGCTCTCATCACCAAGGCGGGCAGGATCTATCGAAAAATCTAACAATAAAGTTTGCACCGACATTTTTCGTTTTTAAGTAACTTATTACTCTTAAATTCGCAAAATTAGGACGGACGAAACCGGCAAAATTAAAGCTGAAGAGATTAGATACTTCTCCAATTTGATAATGTATTTGACGTACTGTACTCGAAGTTGCCGTGTATAGAAATTTGTTAATAAAAAATAAATATCTACATACATGTGTTAAAAAGAAAGTAAATTTTATTACATTGCATAAAATTTAATTTAAATTTCATGATGGTCATTTAATTATCCGTATATGAGTTAAATATAAAACATCTAAATCTTTTTTTTTCAACATAGTCTGTTGTCGTTGTATTTTATCTGTTGCCCAAAACGCAAGAAAGGTCTTGTAACACTGCCTCTGTTTCTGTCTTTTATAAAAAAAACCTAGGCTCAAAAAGAATTTTGTGACATGGCTGGAAATAATACCGAAGAAGTAGAGGTAGGTAGAATGTGAATAATATTACAGATACCAACCTTAAGTTACATTTAAAGAGTGTTTTGTCAAAATACCTTCTATATTTACAATAATCTCTGCTGATGTGGCTTCATCAACTTTCACTGTAGCATTTGTTTCGTATACGCTTCATGTACCGTTTGTATTACTTCTCTTCCTTAAACACGATATAAGGAGAAATAAATCATTGAATAACGCTTCAAAATTTGATAACATTACATATTTATAAAAAGAATATTAGTAAAAAGTATAGGTTAGGAATTATAAAAAATGACTCGCGTGTTGAAGGGGACAACCACTACTACAGACAGCAAGACAAATACTAGTGCCGAGATACCACCAGAATTTCTCATCAAGCACCCACTGCAGAATACTTGGAGCCTGTGGTTCTATGACAATGACAGAACCAAAACTTGGGAGGAAAACTTAATTGAATTGACTACATTTGATACAGTGGAAGACTTCTGGAGGTATCTTTTATATCTTTTACGTTTATAAAAAAAATTTTACTATATTTTCTCTTTCACCTTGAAAACCGTAAAATTGACTTTTATTTTAATGTTTTTTTATTAAAATAATTTGAGAAAATTACATGAAAAATTGACACTTGAAAAATTCTTTTATTGATTAACATATTTAAATAGAACAATGTGTTCAATAAATCATTTAATTAGCAACAATTTGTATACCCCACAGTTTATTCTTCAATTGTTATCTATTTATTAAAAAAAGTTTGAATATATTTTTGCATGACACTATATATTTGTTCACCACTTAGATATGAGTTCATATTTAATTATAAAATCTTTGATTGCTCGTAATCTATGAGCTAATGTTTATTAACCTTTGTGATGGTCTAGTGTTTTATGCATGTCAAATCTTTGCTATAATTCTATGTATGAAATATATAAACTCTAACTAAACAATTATAATGTGGAATGTTAAATGCTGTAAATTTGACTTGGCATACAGCATTTCCCAGTGAAAAACAATTCCATGAAGCCCTAAAGGTAGCTTTATTAGATTTGTAGTCTTAAAGATTATGCACCACTGGCATTGTATGACGTGGGTGGTAGAAAAACTATTAATATTTAATGAACTCTTTGTAGTTTCACCTATAATTTTATATTTTTAAGATTAATTTAAAAAGAAAGTAATTTGGTATCTATTAATATTTGAGATTATATAAATTGACATTTTAATTGATGTATAAGATCTGTCCTACTTATAAACTAAATAAGGGGACTGAAAAATAATGTTGCTTTCTTAAGTTAAATCCACAGGACTAAATTTTTAAATAGTTTTCATTTCTATTCAAGAAAATATTTACCTTCATTATCAACAACCCTTTACCATCTAGTATACAACGTCTTCCAAGGATGTAATGAGCTACCTAATGACAATCAAATATCAACCTGTGCAGAAATGACATTATTTTCCAGTCATCATAATATATTATATAAGACAACATAAATAAAAATTATGATAAACTAAAAAAACATTGCAAATATCCAGTGATCTTATATTAATTTTAATTTTGAAGTTTATGTTATATTGTGTTAAAATTTCAGGTTGTATCACCACATCAAACTGCCTTCTGAGCTCCGTCAGGGACATGATTATGCAGTGTTCAAGCAAGGTATCCGACCGATGTGGGAAGATGATGCAAACAAAATGGGTGGACGATGGTTAATCAGCCTTGAAAAGAAACAACGTAACTCAGACTTGGACCGATTCTGGTTAGATGTGGTCAGTATTATTTGTACATTTTTTTAACAATTTAGCGTTCAAAATAGAATGAAAATTCACATTGGAAAATTTTTATTTCCTTATAATATCATAATATGACAATGTTTGAATAAAAACTAGTTCAAGAAGAGTAAATTTTGAATTAAATAAAACAAAAATTTTGCACAGTCAATTTAGTTAAAGACAGTATGAATTTGTATGATAATGAATTTATTGGCAAATTGTTTTGAATTTAAAGAGGTTTTACTAACATTTTTATTTTAAATATTTAGCTGACACTCCTCTGAAGACATTAACAATTTCTTCAAGGGTGGTTTCTACAGTATCTCATTATAATAAAACTATATATTTGGGTGTCTCATAGATATTTAAACCACCTTTTATTGCCCTTTGGAGTTGTGGTGACACATTGATATTCTTAATTATATGCAGAGGGTTTAGACAAGGGATAAATAGTTGTAAATAGGTCTACTATGTCTCTGTGGACCCTACATTACTACCAAAGAGTAGATCATAATTGTTGGAAAGAAATTATCAATACATTTCTGTATGTATTATAATGATATCCTAATTCATATATCAAGTGACATCAACTAGGTAGCTTAATTTTTTTAATATTAGTTAGGCTAAAGAGAAGATAAATGTCTATCCTAATAATAAAAATATATTTTTAATCTTGAATATGTTGGTGGTCCAAAGTGGCACAATATCTTGGGGTAACATGTTTCATGCTTTAAAAAGTTGTGGGTAGGATTTCATTTCAAAAAAAATATTTTAGTGTATGTAACAGTTAAGGCATTGTTATCCACTATATTTATTTTCACTTCTAACACGCAAGAATGATTTAACACAAAAGAATTGTGGCCGTAGTGGCCTGCATTATGGAGAGTGTATACTAACTACCTTTACAAGTCAGCTGCATGCTATGTATGCTTAAAATCCTGCAAATCATGTTATTTTTTTCATACAACTTATAAGCTTTTAACTCCTTGCTATAGTTTTCTGTAACTTTGTTTGTTAGACACTGACTGGGCCATTTAAAACCTTTTTGTATTGTTTAATACTTTTTATTTTTGACTATTTGTGTCACTAAGCATCCTACATGTGCTTTTGTTTCGGTCAGTCTATTGTTATGCATCAATGTACTCTTACCTAGTTTTGGTAAACTATAAATTAATCACCACCATTATTTTAATTTATTGAATACATTTATACAGTCCATACACCTGCCAACAAGTGCGGTGAATTTTCATGTGTGCCTAACCACACCTTATAACCAATAGTATCATTTGACATTATCATTGCATTCAACTGGTCTCTGTGTTACATAAATTTATGATAAGAAATGAATCTTAGTGTGAATAAACTATAGTCTAGATCTTTTTTAATTGTTTCCTCATGACCGAGAGCTGTGTTTATTTATGTCAGATCCGCTACCGTTTTGTAACAATATCAGTTCAGAGTGTTGGTGACCATTTTCTAGCACACTATCTACATCTGACAACAAGCCTCTCTGTATTTTATGAACTCCTACATGTAATGAACAGTGGATGGTTTAGAGTTTTATGAGGGCATAATTATTTTAATAACAAATTTTAGTTGGATATAAATGTACTAGGAATTATTATTGGAGACCTGATTATCTTGTTTTGATGTTATAATAGAAATGAAAATTGACTGTTCCTATATTTCCATTGTTTTAGGTTCTTCTATTAATTGGAGAAAATTTTGAACACCCTGAAGAAATTTGTGGAGCAGTTGTGAATGTTAGAGTAAAATTTGATAAAATTGGTGAGTTAGTTCCTTTAATAGTTTCTTAAAAAGGGGGATATGATGTAGGTGGGAGTTCTTTGATATAAAGAAACTACTATACATAATATTTTTATTTACAGCAGCATAATATAAATAGTTATCGCTAGAAATTATTAAAAGTTTGGCAGAATTACACATGCTATTTAGGATACCTATATATTTGAAGGCAGACAGACTATTTAGTAAAATGGAGATCAATAATTTTGTCTTATTGATATAGTACCTTATGATGCTATTTATTTAACAATAAATTTAAATGATTGTTATATAACAAAAAAAATAAACATATATTTGTGGAGTTATTAACATCTTTTTTTTTTCTTCAGGTGTTTGGACAGCAGACACTTCCAAACAGCAAGCCAACCTAGAAATAGGTAGAAAAATAAAAGAGCAGCTCGGTATCCATGGGAAAATTGGCTTCCAAATCCACAGAGACACCATGGCCAAGCACAGCTCTTCTACTAAGAATCTATACACCGTTTAGTTACTAAATTATGTGAATGATATGTGCCAACGGTGTTGAGATGACTTTAAAATTGAAGCATGTTTTAATGTGATAATTTTCAGAATTCATTGCATTTATACATACAATCACTACCATCATGTGGAGTTATATGCATAACCCAGTACATACATGCTGGATCATGTTTTAAAAAACAATTTATAAGATATTTTATGTTTGTTATATTTAAATAAAATACATAAGGATAATGTATTCATTATCTACAAGGAATTTGATTTCAGATTAATTATAAGAATTGCTGAATATATGCCAAGTGTCTCCTTTGAGTGCATGGATTCCTTTTGATATGAAATCATAGGAGGACATTTGTTTTTAAGTAAATACGGAATATGATGGTCCAAGTGGTTGTATGTAAAAATGGAAGCAGCTCGTCTCTTTTCCGTTGGTGCCATACATAAATGTGTTTATTTAACAGAAGTAGTATTTATGTTTACACTGACTTTTGCCTTGAAACGAGTGCTTGGTTCAACTGGTAACTGACTATTGAAAACTAAAGTCTGATGTTTGTACTGACACTTTGTTCAGGTTATTGTTTAAATGGTCACTTAGATGTAAGTTTATATTTACTCCCCCTAATATGTCTCAGGAAGGCAAAATCTTTGTTTTTTCTTTTACACAATCTAACATTTTACGGATTTAATTTTACATGCTTTAGACCCCACTGTCGGTTTTGTTAACGTAACTACGCATTATTTGAAATTGATGTTGTCTGTAAGTTGAAGGATATTTTGGTATTTTGTATAAAAAGTACTGAAATAATAAATGGTGTTTTATTTAACCCCCTCTCATTTTTTCTCATGTATTCATTTTTATTACATGTTTTCAAATTATTAGGTCGGCAGTTTATTTTTTTAGGGACAACTGCTGCATGGTCGGCGCCATTTTGAGATTGTAATTAATTATATATTACAAAAGCGGCAATTTATAGACTATAAATGCCAGATGTTGAGTGCAAAAAATTTAAAAAGTTCGATTCTTCTTAGTTCAATCCTAAATATGGTGTCTGAATGTTTTAGTTGCTCACAATTTTGTAGAAGAGAAACTGTTATGTCCGTTTTGTTTTTTTTTCGCCTCTGGGTATTGGTCAATATTTTTAGATTATGCTAAAAATTATAAGTGTCTGTGATATTACACAATATGGAGACTACGGTATGCTAGATGTCATGCAACAAACTTTTTTCTCTTTGTTTATTTACATCGAAATATGAGTTTTCAGACGACGCAACGACTTAAAGAAAAACATTACACACGGGAACGAGGAATTTCCCCGAGATCGTGGATGACATCAAAGGTTTGCTGGGATTTCTCGAGGTGTTGGGTTGGCTTGAGTAAGGCTAACCTCGATGCAAAACAAGTACAGTACCGCTGGTTGCGGAAACCAGTCCGCAGATTTTTTAATCAAATTTTAAGTCAACAAAAAATAAACTATAAAAACGCGGGTATAACCCGCTTTAAAAATACATTTTATAAAACAGTCGAACTAGCGTTATCTAATAAAAGTATTTATCATTATATCTGTAAAAACGCGAATTCATTCCGGACGCGAAAAATATGTCACTAAACTCATTATTAATCACAGGAAATCATCTGTTTGATTTAATATTAAATAATTTAATATTCACTATAATTAACGCTTTTAAAAGTAAAAATGATAAAACAAATTGTAATTAAAAATAATATAAAATGCTCTTGAAACACATAAAATTATGCAGAAATGTAACTAAAGGGATTTACACTTGTTATATTTTACATGCTCAATATGGTTACATTAAAAGAGCTGTCATTCATTAATTTTACTATGGTGTTCTGAGTTTTGGAGGCAGCATGGTTGTGTTAGGGCATTTGATTTTTTTTTAAAGTATAGTATTTAAATAAATTAAGTAATAAGTCTATTGCATATAGTTATTAAAATTTAATTTAGTGTGTTATGTAATAATATAAAATTTTTATGTATTCATATTTATTATTTATATATCCTCTTTAAAATATCATATATTTTTTATTCCTGCAAAGTTATAATAAATTGGTAAAAGAGTTTATTTTTTTTTATTACGACATATACTAATATTTTACTTTATGTTGCTTATTATTGCCATAGATAATTATATACTAAATTACCTCTTTTTTTTGGGGAATAACTCGTAAAGTGTTAAGTCGAAAGGATTACGTATAAATGCTGTCAATATATTTAAAAAACTACACTATTATTCACGTTTAATATTTGCTGTAGTAGTTTTTTTAAGTTAATATTTGAATACGTCCAAAGAGTTTAACGTAAAAATGGCGGTAAGTTCATTATCTTTTATTTAAAAATTTTAGCTTTTCTGTAAATTTATATGTTAGGTAATTGTGAAGGGTAAAAGTAGTCTTTTTTAGTTAATTATTCTAATTTGGTTGCTATCAACGGAATGGAATAATAAACAAATATAACATATATAATTATGCATGTAAATTAATGACGTCTATAAGGTAAAGTTAAATTTGTTTTCTTTTGTAGGTAAAGTGATAGATCGATGAAACGTTTATCGGAGTGTTATGATCAGGATTATAATTTCCTCGAATGCAACGTATAATGCAGAATAGAAATATTAAAATAAAATTACATTAAATCTGCGGGTAGTGTCAACAGAGTCACAAAATTATATAAATCAAATATCAATATAAGATTATTATATATGATATTAATATAGAATAAATCGAAATACATTTTGCAGTAAATTATTATTGTAATCATGCTTCAGATAGGTATCATACGATAAATGCAAGATAGAAAGTAATTAAATAAAAGTGACTCAAGAATTGTTATCGGTTTATTCCTTACCTGGGTAAACTTGTTAAGAATAAATTTATTTGTTTTGTATGAGTAATGGTGTGTGTTAATCATTGTTGTGTGTAATAAATGTTTATCTTATTTTTAAATCGCCCAATTTTTTCTGAGACACTATTAGTTTATTAACTGTTTGTAAGTCGCCTAATTATAGGTTATATTAATTAAAAAAAAATAAAAAAAAACGTTCTATGTGATATAGTGGAGTACACGAGAATTTTAGCGTAGCTTATTCACTTTATAGTTTAAATATATCGAAATAATACTATGAAATTTTTGTATACTTTAATTGCACCGCCATTTTGAAATATAAATTTTGAAATTTATTAGTTATTTTTATTCTTAATGCTGTTAATAATGATAAGTCTCGTGTATGTTAAAATCACATACATAATATACCACGTTTCTACTTACATCATCATCATCAACCGACAGACGTCCATTGTATAGGCCTTCCCCAAAGATCCAACCAGCTCGCATCCAGCGACTTCACGCGACCTTAGCCATTTTTGTCCAACCACGTGGGTAGCTCAGCCACGCCGCGTCAACCAGCTAGTAATTGTCACTGAAGAATCTTTCGCATTAGTTTCTACTTTATTGATCTACTTTTTTATATTGTTATACAACGATGTCACACCTTACGCTGAAGTATAGGTAAGCGTTAAAAATATGTCATATGTATATATAATAAAGTTTTGTATATGAGTTATTACAGTTAATTTTATAATCTATAGATTTAGAATTTTAAACATTATAAGGAGGATATAATGCACATTCATTTTCATCATCATTTGCAGTCGTAAGATGTCCGCTGGTAGGATGCGGCCTGCATTCATTGTCTATCGACTACCTTAACCTACTGAAAGATTCAGGCCTGTCAAGAGCAAACTTCAGCTAATTTCTAGAACGAGATTTCCATGCAGCATTGGTTGATTATTTATTATTTGGTTAGGTAGGTAGAGAAGTCTGATTGTTGATGATGAACACCAATGCTTTGCTCCGAGCACCATACTCGGTACCCGAAGGGCTAGCAAGGTCATCTGTTTGGGTAGAAGTATTACATTTCGCTTGCCGGTCTCTGGTCTCCACTCCAGAATAAAATTTCTGGAGTGGAGACCAGAGCCTCCAGTTGCCATTTGTTCTCTGCGCTATGTAGCCTGTGCACTGCCAATTCTGCCTGCCCAATACTGGTCAATGTCAGTAACTTCAGATTGTTAATTCTTATTTCAAAATTGTTACTGTTAATAAAATATTACATACAAATGTAATTAAAGGCCCTACCCGGTGAAGAAGCGGCGGCCGAAGTGATCAAGCATCCTCTAAAACACACGTGGACGTTTTGGCTCTATACGAACACGAAGAAAACGTGGACCGAGAACTTGGTGGAGTTGACTTCGTTTAACACAGTTGAAGATTATTGGTGGTGAGTTCAGTCGGGTAGAGATGTGTTGTAGCTCGCGAGCTAAAGATAAGAAAGATATATATCTTTGCAAAAAATATAATCACTCTCTAGCTCGCGTGTGTTTCAATTATATCTCTATATCTATGTACTTAAGAGTTAATTTTCGTGATGAGTTACGGCTCCATCAGAGGTAGAGAGAAAAATAAATATAAATATGTGACTGTGTACATTACGGAACTAACAAGTCTTGTACTATCATGTTGTGTCACGTTGTTATATAATGTCATGTCGTGTGCTATAGGAGAAGTGGAAGTCAAATCAGTAGCATGAAAATGTATAGGTTCTCGAAGGGTTCTTGATAAAATCTCGAAATGTTTTCGTAAAGTTTTCGAAGGATTCTCGTAGAGTTTTCGAAGGGTTCTTTTAGTTTCCGAAAGATTGTCGTAGTTTTCGAAGGATTCTCGTAGTTTTCAAAGAATTCTCGTAGGTTTCGAAGGGTTCTCGTAGTTTTCGAAAAGTTTTCGTAGTTTTAGAAGGGTTCTCGTAGTTTTCGAAGGGTTCTCATAGAGTTTTCGAAAGGTTCTAGTAGTCTTCTAAGGAACCTCGTAGTTTTCGAAGGGTTCTCATAGAGTTTTCGAAAGGTTCTAGTAGTCTTCTAAGGAACCTCGTAGTTTTCGAAGGGTTCTCATAGAGTTTTCGAAAGGTTCTAGTAGTCTTCTAAGGAACCTCGTAGTTTTCGAAGGGTTCTCATAGAGTTTTCGAAAGGTTCTAGTAGTCTTCTAAGGAACCTCGTAGTTTTCGAAGGGTTCTCATAGAGTTTTTGAAGGTTTCTCGTAGAATGTTTCGTTAAAGAATCTGATGAAAAAATCTGATGTGAAAGTTTAAGTGTTCTTGTAAAAACTATAACATGCATGATTTTTGTTTAAGGCTCTGTTTTTGAGGGCTCCCATTCGCCATATCGAGGTAAGGATAAAGACGTTAAAATCGGTAATTATTTTTTTCATTAGTCACTTTCGAATTTACCCTATTTCTTTCACTATTTCTTCTATACATTGTTTTGTTTCTTCACCGAACCAAACATGTCTCTCTCTTCTCGTACATATCTTCTTCCATGTATAGCCTTTCTTCCCTTGTAATACCTAGATCACAGTTTGTTGTACAGTATCGCAGTTATGACTCCGTTTTATTTATATTTCTAATTTTTGACTAGCACCTTTAACAACATAAAGGGGGTCGCGGGACCGAAGAGAGACTTCTATTACAATATTTAAACGTAAATAATAAAAGTGCAGAAGGCTTTTTACTGATCATATCGGTGGTGTTGTTTATTTCATTTCATATATACCCATAAATTTAAAGAAATTTAATTACTATTTTTTTTGTTGAACGCAATTGTCCAAGGGCCATAAACGAAAACAAGCGTGTATGTTATTGTCTTATAATAATATTGCTATGAAAATTTTTTACTATTAGATCGAGGAAAAGGAATTTAGTATGTGCAAACATTATTATAAATAAAAACTTTTTGGTTGTACAATTTGGGTCTCGCTGGTTATGACAACATCTTTCATTTGTTTTTCTTTGTGTTAAAATGGTTGAAAGTAACGAGAATATTTTTGTCATATTTTAAAATTGTATTAAAAAGAAAAAAAATCAAAATAGGCGTTGGAATTTTTTTTATGTTTATGGATCTAACGAAGTTTCAGAGTAGCTCAAAGTTGGTTTGAGTGTCTTAAAACTGGGAATTTTGATTTAAAAGATACATTACGCTCTCTTAGCCCATATTTAAAAAAGTAACTTTCTTTTCGACCTATTATTCATACGTTGTAATCTAATATATAAAATTCTCGTGTCACGGTGGTCGAACTTGAAGTCCTCTGAAACGGCTTGACTGATTTTTACCAAATTTAATATGCGTATTCAGTAGGTCTGAGAATCGGCTACTATCTATTTTCTATACCCCTAAATGATAAAGGTTGTTCACACTTAAAATTTTTTTTTTATTTTTTTAACGAAATTATTTGTTTTTATTTTTTTATGATACATCATACAAGAATACATACAACCATAAATTTTCACCCCTCTACGATCAACCCTTATTTTTTATTTGTAAATTAAAATATAATTTTTTTTTGCAAAACAACGTTTGCGGGATCAGCTAGTATTAAATATACTAAAGTGCAATCATTTTAAGCATTTTGAAATCATTTCAGCCTGTATCACCACATGAAAACACCTAGTGAACTAGCGTTGGGGCAGGACTACGCTATCTTCAAGCAAGGCATCCGTCCGATGTGGGAAGATAAGGCGAACAAAAGGGGCGGTCGTTGGCTAATCAATTTTGATAGAAAACGTGCCGGAGACATAGACAATGTGTGGTTACATACGGTAAGACATCGCCATTTGCAATTCCGCAAAACATATCACTTTATATTTATATTGCATCACTTTTAAATTAATAAATATTTTTACAAGATTGTCGAGTGGAATTGAATTACTACCTGTGAATGTATTTCTTCCTCAAAATCAATACAAATGCAATGACAGCTGTCACATCACTAACGGCGCCAGAATTCAAATCGGCGTTCGTTCAAATATTAATTAGAACACGCGAGATTGATATTAAAAAAAAAAAGTTTCGTGACTGTAGTGGCCAGCAGTACGAAGCGTTTTAAAATGAACGCTATATCTTGTGCAATATGTTTAAATAAATAAATTAAAAAATCTTTATGGTGTAATATTTTTTTTACAATTTTTTGACATTTTCCGTAAATTTGTATACTCATACAGTTGTGTAATTCGCATTGTTTGCTGCATGCGCATTAATCAACGGGCTGGCAGGCGGTGTACTTTGTTGCAGGACTACCACTGCATGTGCGAAAGTGGCTAAATATTGGTCCTTTTACATACTCCTGTATGACAGCGCGCCAATTTTTATTATGCCCGATGCTCTCAAAAACCAAGAACCTATCCTTACATTGATTATATTAAAAATATTTTTGTATTTTATAGAAAGCATTAACTCTAACAGAGTTACAGAAAACTATAGTGTTCAAATATTTGATTTCAGATAGCAAAAAAACCTTTTTATTCATTAAAAAATAGATATATGTAGATTAAATACCTTATATTAGGGGGACCGGAAAGTAATGTTGATTTGTTAAGCTTTATTCACACGACTACGGTTTTAAAATGATTTTATTTAAAATCAATAATATATTCACCTTCGTTATCGACAACCATATATCATCTAGTATACAAATTTTCAATGCCGAAGCCGTAAAAATCAATCGGTTTTTCTGTAAAATATGTCGACAGAAACGATGTTAATTTCCGGTCCCCCTAATAAATATTTTATCTACTGTGTGTTTACAGTTAATTAGTGCAGTCTTTGTGCTACCAGAAGATATCGGCCTGACTAATACCAATATAAATATTCAATATGTCAAACTGATCACTTATACAGAATGATTGGAGATAGATGTAAAAGCTTTAAAGTTTTTTTTTCTGACAAAATAATTATATACATCCCTTTAAAGCCCTAACACTATCAATCACTGTGTACAATTAAAATAAATTTCAGGTACTGTTGATGATTGGTGAGAATTTTGATAATTCTGATGAAATATGCGGTGTCGTTGTTAACGTCAGAGCCAAGAGCAAAGTCGGTGAGTGATGATCCTTATTACAACTACGTGTAAAAGGTTTCTACCATAGGTTTACGTCGCGATAAGTCGCTTAACTTTGAAGCAGGGCTATGTCTTGAAGTAGGCTGTCATAATAATGGTGATGATTGATATTAACATGCGTTGTTTTTATTAATGCTACAATAAATTTCAAAATTCGCAAAAACTAATCTTTTAACGTTTCATTTTTTACTTATTTTATTATTTGCGTTCTCATCCTGTTTTCCTTCTCAATAACATTTATTTAATCATCTTTTATTCTCCACAGTTTCTTTGATTCCTTTCATTTTTTTCGTAATCCTTTCATTCAACACCTCACTTTCGTCGCCTTCCCACAAGAATACTACAGTTTTACATTAGGTTTTTCTGTATCTTTATATATGTTATTTATTTATTTTACTTTATTCTAACATTTATATTTCTTTGTAATTTTATAATACTTTCCTATTGTCTTAACATTTACAATCGGTCTTGTTGCAAATCTTTGGGTTTAGTCTATGTCCTCTAGTGGAAGTAATACAGTTGAAATCATGATCATTAATTTTATTATCCACCTGGAATCATTTATTGTGGACTCTTGCGTTCCTCATGAAAAGAATATCATGAGCCTAATTTGGTAGGAACTAGATCCAATTGAACTCCCCTATGACATTCTTTGACTTCAATCTACCAGGATTCCAAACTCGCTTTGACCTAAAAAGATCCCACAACAAACTGAGACGGTTTATTTGTGATTACTTTCATGATGGTACAACGTAAGATGCATTAAGAGCATCATGTGAACGAGGTTCTAACATTTAAAAGATAAGATTACTGAATGATACAAAAATAAAAAACAAAAAAGCAAAGAAGTTTTTTCTAGTTTATTTTAAAATAATTAAAGACTGACTTGATAGATTTACGAAAAAGTTTAGAAAGGGACTTGGGTATTTAGTAAACACTGGCACGCAAGAAAACGAGAAGAAAAAAAAATTGCGATTTTAAAAATAAAGGCACAGACGCCAATGTCTGTGGGATGTAGATTAAAAAAGTTGTGTTTAAATGTTTTTGCGTTCTCATAAAAATATTACATGAATAGTGTGAAGAGTGCTTTTTAAATTAGTTCATTTTGATTCGCAGGTGTTTGGGTTAAAAACTCAAAAAAAGAAAAAGCTGTCTTGGAGATCGGACATCGACTGAAGCAACAGTTTTCCCATAACGTGAAATTGGGATTCCACGTTCATGATTCCACCAATAACCTTTATACTTTATAGCGGCGATGCCAAACAATCAGCCGATGGGCTAAAATATTATTAACCACGGAGGTTTACAATTTTTGCAGACCTTTTAATCAAAGTTCCTTAGTAACCTTTTAATCAAAGTCAGTTCAGTTCAGTCAGTTCAGTTTCCGCTATTTAAATTTTTTTTTGCGTTCCGCAAACACTTATTTATGTTATCCAAAAAACTGTTTTAATATTATATTTATTGAAGAGATAAATAAAAGTACAAAACATGTATATCGTATTTAAATATTAAAAATGAAACGTATTTATTTGACTCTTGACATTCTAAAATACGGTAAATGATTATTTGTTGCCAGTATTTGAAAAGGCCTCACCTATTTTTTATTACGACCGTCTGGAAGCGGCTAGCGTCTAGAGTGTGAGGGTGAATGCAGTTTATTTGTTATGTCCAGTGCGGGAACAGATCGTAGAAATAAGAAATGGAATCCACAACGCAGGGTGGTTGTGGATTTGTTATGATTAAGGTTCCTATTTCACGTTTGCATTTACTCATTTAGAAGATACGATAACAATCTGTAGCTTGTACAAGTAAATATAATCATTGTAAATATTTCATGTTGTTTTTATTACGGGTGCAACGTCTTATAATCTGACATAGTATTCGCTTGCAACGGCGTTCATCTGACTTTCTGACCAAGTATTGTACATTTTTTTACATCTATCTTTATATGCAGTAGTAGTAACGCCAGGGGTATTACATAAAAAGAGTCATAAAAATCTGTTACATGTAATGTAAAATTTTGACCAGGGCATGTAGGTGAGGGAAGAAAGACGACGTATGAAGGAAGATCTGCACATGAGGAAAGATAAAACGTGTGAAGGACATAAACAGGCAGGGGAAACGGAAAGTCTCAGAAAACGGGGACGATTAAAAAAAACCCAGGGATGGCTTAAAAATCATGTCATCAGCCTTGCTGATGTTAGTCATTAGTCAAATGTTTGTATATCGAGCTATTGATAGGTACAAAGAAACCTCTAAGACAAAGATGTGACCATCTACATAATATTCGAACGAAAAAAGCGAAACGTTTTTATCTGGAGATGAAGATAGCACCTATAACCATGTTGCCTCTTCTACAAGATGACGTAGCATTTGCAGCTTATAAGAGATGCGCTGATCTTTTGGAAACTGATAATAGATAAAAAAGTGTAAAAACCCTGCTAGATTAAGTAAACAAAAATTTTTATTACAATTACATAATTATTTAATAAATGATAACGTTTGAAAAAAATTTATTACATTAGTAAATTGGAGATACGAATATAAAAGACAAAGTTTGTCGATAACGCTAAACATTTAGGCGGACGAAACGAATTGAAAATTTACAAAATAGTGCACGTTCTTGAGTTGGTTTGGTTCCTTATCTCCGTTTCCACTCTCTCTTCCATCCTGTTGACTGTTTCTTCGGCGTTGTCCATTCCTTTGTGGACATTTTCTGTAAAAAAATAAATTTTGTTATGGTATCATATATATATTTTCTATTGACATAAATATCTAATTTTCCCTGTGTAGATTAAATTTATATTATCTTTTGCGTGTAATTAAACTTTCACGGGCATATTGGATTCGTAATTCTAAACGTATTGAGTGCCAATTCGAGCTCAGGTCCTCTTTCGAAAGTTGCTGATCGCTTCATGAAGTCGTCGCCCAAGCGATTACGTCTACCGTACAAACTGGTGAAACATTTATGTAACGTGCTCGTAAGGGAATTTGCAAGCCATTGGTTATATTATGAATCGTATAATAAAAGAGAAACAATAGATTTTTAGCATACCAACAACATTTTCTTCTATAACTTTTCCTTTTCCCATGCAAGAGGTTTCTTTATCTCTAATTGATTGGAAGATACGTGCGAAGCGACCTTTTCCTTCAAGTTTATTCACCACCACATCGGCTTCTTCGCCATGAGAATCTATGTGATCTTCACTTCTTACAATCGGCATCACTGCTTGAGTTTTAGTTTTTCCTGCTTGAGGACTGGATTTGTCAGATGCGCACGGGATCGTTTCGTTCTCAGATTGTTCCGTCTCACTTTTTTGACCGTCGTCACTATGTTTACTTAGGTTCGGACTCATTTGCGAGATATCCGGTATATTGAGTAAGTCTTGAATGATCGGCGTTTTTGGAGGTGGGGAGTTCGCGACCTCTAATGTTTTGTCCGGAATTCCAAGCGATATCTTTTCGTCAACATGTTTTGGATCTATTTGTGCTTCTCTCTTGTGTATTATATCCTCGACAACTTCTATTTTCATCACCGTATCTTCTTCTAAATTATGAATGAGATCTGTTATATCATCTTTAGATTGTTCTA
This sequence comes from Battus philenor, assembly GCF_028537555.1. Classification (NCBI taxonomy): domain Eukaryota; kingdom Metazoa; phylum Arthropoda; class Insecta; order Lepidoptera; family Papilionidae; genus Battus; species Battus philenor. The sequence goes on along the minus strand of NW_027181737.1, from coordinate 14,117,296 downwards.
TAATTTTTTCGGAGTGTTTAACTGCATCCTTTGTTTCCACTTCTATGTTCGTAACTGTGTCGTTCAGTTCTGTTTTGATTATTGAAAAAGTATTTATATTATCATTGATTATATCAGGTATGTCGTGTTCGCTTCCTTTTTCATCAAGGTCGTTAATGTTTACAATATGTGAACCGCTGACATTAGCTTCTAATGAATCTATCGATCCGATTTCCTCGTGGTTGTTTTCATTTAAATTGTCCGTATTGTTTTCATTGTTGTTTGAATTCGCGATGTCATTGGTAAGCATGTTATCGATTTTATTAAGCCCTGGTACTTTCTGCAGTGGCGGTAGTTCGGTTAATGAGATTTTTCGTGTCTCTTCGAGCGTTATAAGTCCGTTATTGATGAATTCTTCGTTTGAACTTTTAGTTGCTGTTATAAGTGTATGGCAACCGCCGCAGGATACGTTGTCGACTATATATCCATTCATGGCGGTGACCCGCTTAGGTCCGTATTGATTGGGAACCGCTTCGTTCGCGTTGCCGGCGTCGTCTTCCTCCTCTAAGCACAGTTTGTTGTGTCGCGACTCGCCGCACGTGTAAAGCAAACCGTTATCTGTAATGAATTCGCGACATTAACTAATGAATGCAGTGCTTAAATGGAAATTTTCGGTAAATGCTTATAAAAATTTGCGCATTCACATGGAAAAAGTAAATTTTGTTATATATAATAATAGGATTTGTATTATAAAAGTGTAATTTTTAGGTCAATGTTTATTTTGGGTAAACATGAAATGTGAAACATTTTTTATCAAAAAAATAGGCAGTAGATGGTGTTTCACGCTTGATAAATTTATTATTTTTATTACGGAATCCATTACAATTTTAATTTTATTTATGTGAAATACATTAGGTATTTCAGTATTAATGAATTGGGCACACGTAAAAGGAAGATACGAACGTTTACACTGTCTTGAAATCTAAATAGGTAATATATAAATAAACAAAAGTGAAAATGTTTAAAATGTTTTGATGCCTTGTGTCCGTTTCGTTACAAATTGTCTAACTGAACCTTGTTTGTGTTTCTGTTTGAGACATGAGCTAGTGCACCTCATTAGCGAGGTAATTACCCTGGTTATAAAACTTTTTTAATAGCAAAATGGCTGTTCTCTCTTTTTAGATTAAAATGTTAAGTATTTCTGAAGACAATTTTTTTTATTCTTCCTTTAAATACAAAAGCAAAACTTATGTTAATCAAAAATTTATGTTAAAACTTATTTCAAAACTTATATTTGTGTTTAATTTTAGTTTGCATTATTTTCGTATATGCTACAAAATTAAAAATACGTATTATTAATGTTAAACTAAATATAGACAAAATTTTGTGATTTCGTTACAGTAATATTGTAGAAAAAATGTGTAAATAATTTGCGACGTTTTTAAGCGTCCTTTTCCAGAGACGTCAAATGTTTAACTCTGATATTCCACCATTAAAATGATTGTAGTTGATTGATTGTAGTTCCGAGATTACTATTTTTTCGCGGGATATTAAGAACTTGATATACATCTTTGGTTTAATTATAAACGTAAAAAACATATGTTTTACATTTACGAGTGATTTGCATGTCATGCAGGCAAGATTAATGTTTATTGTCATTCGCCCACATCGTTTTTGCAACTTATCTGCAAGTACGTGTTGTTACTTATAACAATACAAAAATATAAATTTGCTACTCGCTGCCACGCCTTGATAGATATTGATATTGTCAAAAATTATTTATCTGTAGCAGTAACAAAAAAATAAATAAATACATCGTATATGAGATTGATTTATTTTATGTCTTTATATTATTATTAGAAGTAAGAAAAGGACCAATATTTAGCCAATTCCGCACATGCAGTGGTAGTCGTGCAACAAAATGCACCGCCCGACGATGCACGACTACCACTGCATGTGCGGAATTGGCTAAATATTGGTCCTTTTCTTACTTAGGATGGACTTCCGCAAGGTAACGCCCGATTCCATTTAATATTATTACTAGAGAAATAAGTTTCATTTTATATACACTGCAAGATTTTAGCAATTTTATTTAGATCGAGCATAATCAACTGTATTGTAATATATCAAAAAATAAAAATATCTTGTACCATTTATGCAATCCTACTTATATAACTTACTTATATAAATAACAAATAAGTAAATATTTATAATACCCTGGTATTAATATTTCCAATGTGTCAGATCAACTGACACATTGGAAATATTAATACTTTATAAACGAAATCACGTATGTATAATATATATAGTATATGTATGCGTATTGTAAAAACATTTGTAGATAGTCTAACGGATTAGTAAGTTGAAAAGGCGGGATAGAAAGGTCATATCGCGGAACAGATAGCTTCTTAAAATTGGAGCGAAGACTACGTGTTAACGCAGGGTAAGTGCAGGGTAGAATGTCCACCCATAAGGAGTATAGACGACCAACTGGTCTTATTGCCAATCTGTTGGGATACCTATGTGCCACAGTGGAATTTTCCATTTCTAATGATGATGATAGATATTTGCGACAAACCAAACGAAATACCTGATGCAATAGTAAACTTACCAGTAACAAAAGCTGTATGCATGGCGCCGCAAGCGACCAGTTTCAGTTGGTAACCATCAAACATCTTCTCCATGTCGATTACCATTGGTGCGGTGACGTATTCCACTTCCATCGGCATCCCGAGCTGACCCTTCTCATTTGACCCAAACGCCAGAATCTGACTCTCGTCCATTGATAACAAAAATGTGTGATTGGCGCCGCAACAAGCGCTCTTTATTGGTTCGTTTATCGGTATAACTTCTGGTACGTACACCGTGGTTACAGTTTTAGGTATACCGAGTTTCTGGTTTTCATTGTCGCCTGTTACGAACACTGCTCCTCTATCTGTAAATAATTACAATATGAAGGAACATAAACCAATAGGTTCAGGGTATAATTAATACCTTAAGATTTTGAGGTCTATTTTTGCGATAGACAGATTGAGGACTCTGAAAAAATCGCTTTTGAAAGTGACCGTGCGAATTGGCTCAGTGGCGAAAGCCCATAGACGCCCAGTGCAAGGCATAAGTCTCTCTTAAAGATACCTATGGATATACCATAAATGTTACGCAGATAGGCGGGTTGGCCATCGCAGTGTAGTAGAGTGATATGCAGAGAACGCTGCTGCACATCCTCTGAAAACTTGTTTGTGGGCAGGGGTAATCTTACGGGTATATCATTAATTCATAGTGTGAATTATATAAGTTTGTACTTTTAAGAAGAGAAAGATGAGTGTTATAATATAAATTTATTTACATCGATGGACTTATGTGTAGTTTCGTTTGAGCCGATAGATGTCATTTCAGCCCGTAAACCCCACTGAAAGGTACAGGACTCTCCTAAATGTATACATTACATACGCCAACTACACAACCGCCACCGTTATTTAGCTAAATAACAAAGCGACAGCGGACTGAGCTCACTCGGTGTTTAGCACTAATCTGTGCAACAACTCCTGAAGATGCCCCGTGGAGGGGTGAAACACGTGTTGAGTGAATTTACGGTGGCGGTTGTGTAGTTGGCATTGTCTGTCGCATGCGCATTTACGAGCGGGCTGGCGGGCGGTGCACTTTCATGCACGACAACCACTGCATGTGCGGAGGTGGCTAGATATTGGTCCTTTCTTATAAAGAGAATTTATTTTTGTGTGTAATATTCTTTATTTCTTGTACCTCAATGAAAGAAATAAATAAGAAATTAGTAAAGCTCACCGGTGATGAATACGGTGTGGTAGTAGCCGCATTCGACGAAGGCTATCTTCTCCATGAACTTGAGCTCGGTGAGTTGTGAGCAGCTGCGTGTACCTTCACCAAGTCCCAGCTGGCCCTCAGAGTTGGATCCGCAGACGAACACCCGACCATCCTCTATATAACTCCACTCCATCAAATAACACCATCGAAATTTTTACTATAATTAATATTGTAGATGACTGATTACTTCAAACCTTTAAAAAGTTGAATGTATAGCTGATTACATTAATTTATTTTTTGTATTGGAATACGACGATCCAATAACAACTGGCAGTACAAAGTCTGTAGGAACTAACAGTAAATAAAAAATAATTTTAATACGTAGGATTCGAATTTTGAAAACTTTTTTTAATTATATCGTTATTTATTACGTTATTCCTAAAACTAATGATTGTTGCTCAGGTTATATCATATATTAATTAACACAAATGAACTTTACATTTACCCCTTTTAAGATTTTATGTATATATCAGTGTTACCGCAAAGCAAAACTGTTTGATTGTTAAAATTAATCATTGAAGATAAACATAATTTGTAATAACTTAATTGTTAATAAATAATTGTTGAGGGAAGACAAATATTTGTGGCCCTAGTGTGTAAATAACTACGCACCGGTGGTAGTTGTCGTGTTGTGTTGTTGTACAGGCTATTTCTTCAATATATATACAACAATTTAAAAAAGTATTTTCAATCACATGAAACGTAATATTAAAACTACCGCTTTTTAATATAAGTGTATTGTATGCGTACATATACGCTACATATTTCAAAATTTACATTTTTTTTTAATAATATTTTTGTCTCTTTGTCTGTGTGTTTGTTCCGGCTAATCGCTGAAATAGCTGGACCAATTTTACGGGACTTATACTGCTAGATAGCTGATGTAATAAGAAGTAACTTGGGCTACTTTTATTTTAGAGAAATTCTTATAATTAAAATAAAAACGAAAACAAATTAAATAAACTTTACTCTACGAGACAAGCTGTGCCTGGTGTAGTTTTTTTTTAAACTGTGGGTTCTAATGTCGTAGGATGTTAGTGAATTAAAAATTATTATTATGGATGTTACTTTTTGCGACATTTTTTTATTTAACAAAAATTCTTATTTTGTACCTATAAAGTGAGATACTTGTACTATGAATTTAAAATAATTTTGTATTCAATTTTGTCGACCATTAAAAAAAAAATCTATTTCTTGGATTTTCAGTTTAGTTAGATTTGGATTCATTCATCACCTGATAGGATTGCGGTGTGGTTGCTGCCCGCAGAGACCTGTTTGATCACTACGGAGTTCAGTTCGACGTATTGCGGTAAGGTTCGAGGCTCTGTGTCTCCAGTCCCGAGCTGGCCTTCTTCATTGCATCCCGCCGCGTAGATCGCGTTCGTGTCTGATTAAAACGTTCATATATAATGTTTAATGGAATCAGGCGTTACCTTGCGGAAGCCATCGTAAGTAAGAAAAGGACAGTCGTGCAACAAAGTGCACCGCCCGCCAGCTCGCTTTTAAATGCGCATGCGCAGTGGCGTACCTAGAACTTTTGCCGCCCGGGGCGATCTCCAGTTTGCCGCCCTTTCTATTATATGTCAATCAAATAGTGGTTTTTAATTACAAAAATATTGATATATCACTTCAAAGTAATCATATAAACTTTTCAAAAGAATAGACATTTATAAACTGACATCAAAAAATTTTAGTTAGGAAAAATTGCCGAACAGAGTCGTAAAGATCCTTTTACGAATTCAACGAATTTAAATGAATACAATAAAATTAAATTATTATCTTGTTCTTGAATTAGAATCCAAAATTTACACTAAAATGCATTTATATACACCGAGGAATAATATTCGAAATCATAATTTAAACATAATTTATAAATCAAATATTAAACTTATAATAATCATTTATTATTCAAGAAAGAAAATAAATTGGAAATGAAACACTTCAGTTATCCATTTCTATTACAGTATCACAGTTTGAATTGGTTTAATTATTTTCTCCACCAAAGGTTGTCTCAATTTCCGGTCTCACGCTGTTCGCATCTAAGGACTTCTCGCAACTTTGACTATGTCCTCGGTTGACTTAGTGGGGGGCATATACGCCCCACCTCTACGGGTTCGTGGTCGTCACTCGAGAACCTTTCAAAGGCAACAACCGTCGGCTGAGCGAGTCGCGTCACTGCGGATTCCAACCAGTATTTTTGGAAGTCTATAGGAAGGGCCCATGTTTAATATTCGACGCGCTATGGGTGAAATGTTGATGAATCATTTGTATCAATTGTAGCATATAAAGTTACAGACATTCTCGAACAATCGCTTGTCTGAAATGACAGTGGAGGCACATCGTTAGAGCAACCGCTGGCTGTTTAGGCCAAAAGGTTTGAGTGCTGACTCCAGTAGTCTGGACCAGGTTGATGTAGCGTGGATTAGCTCGCCTCTAAGTGGACTAACGACGTAGTCGAGGTTGCGGGGAAGTTGATGGACGTGTAGCGAAAGACCGGTCATCCTGGTGATATTTTAGGCGAGGTTTGTCTTCCAGTTGGCGTCTATTAGTTGACATGGTGTTGAGACAAGCAGATTTCAAGTAAATTTGTTTTTACCGTGTATGAATTTTCGTCAACTTACGATAGAAGACTTAAATCATTGCATGCCGCGTAAGGGATGCAGTTAATCACCATAGTTTAGCCACGCCCCGCCAAAATTTTATACACAGAAAGTCACTTTCACAGTGACCAGTTGAAGGCATAACTTTGAATAGTTATAACTCTATCTAGTAAGCATGCATGCTTATTCATTCCTTTTGTTCTCTACGCAAACCTTTTTGTGTCAGCACTTTTTATAATATTTAAACCCAGACAACAATAATGATTATATGTCTAATACAAATCTAAGTTAGTCAATAGTTAGTCAAGTTTCTCTCTAAAAATTCATTTTTACATATATATTATTTTAAATATGTTATATTACAGTTCTTATAAATAAAACCTTTTTAAAAAAACCAGTTTAAATTCTAGTGCCGTAACAGAATGCAACGGCATTCTTAATTCGAAAGAACTGTAGATAATCGCTGTATGTTTGTTTGTTTTGTGTCGTGAACCTGTAACGAAGATGGTGTGAGCTCGGCCGCATGCGACGAACATAGCGCGGTGGGGCTTGAGGTGCTTCACACAGCTGGGCCTTGTCACCTCGTCCCTGTGGCCGAGACCCAGCTGTCCCCACGCATTGCCACCGAACACGAACACTCGACCATTCTCTGAAAAGAGCAAAAATAACTTGTTATGTTTTATTGTTCGCCATGTTGGGTTTATCGTTTTTGTATTTTCGCAAAGAAATCATGCATAACACAACGTACAACTCGATTTGTTTTCGGAGGCGTCTTGCGGGCCCCCCTTCCGCGAGAGCGATCCGAGTGTAGGATATTTATCCTACCTTAGATTGCCGAGTGGTCCTCGCTGCCATCACAATCCACACCCTAACATACATATCACCACACACTTATACGTGAGCTGCTGCCTTCGTGCGATTGTCATCGTACTACTAAGTTCACTTAGCTTTTCCGTTCCATAAACTCAGTTCCGATAAAGTTGTAAAAAAGTCCTCCGGGCTAACAGCGAAAGCATCTTCAGAAACAATAATAACGAACTATTTAGGCTAACAATTTAAATATATATATTTTAATAATGCTCTTAAAAAGAAAAAAATATATGATGTTATTTTACAATCTTTGAAGTGTTTGATAATTTTTGTTATCATTTTATCGATGATCTCAATCAATATTTTTCCCTAAAATTTTCAATAAATCGAAAGAGGTAATCATTTTTAGAATCTATCGGTTGACATGATGATGAAACATTTCTATCGTGAATGGATCTATTTATAAAACAAATCCTTTTAATTTTTTTAAAATTGCTTTATTATATAAGACCATTACAATCATCTATAATTGTCCGTTCAAAATTAAGTATATGTTACTATGTAACGCGCGACCTATTGAGAATAACTAACAAGAAACTCAAAGGGGTTGGTCATTTTTTATATGATTGTATTTAAAATTAGTAGAAATCAAAATCAAAACAGCCATATATTGGAGAGGCCGTATAGTTCAGTAGAAAAAGTGCGCCATGAGTTTCTGGCCCGGAACGCTGATCTAGGCTAGTCGGCGAAAAATGAAATTTAACAATTTTTTTCATGTTTAAATTATAACATCAACCATGTAAATGAGTCAACAAACCAAATTCTACACGTTACGATCAAACAAAAAGTTTTGAAAGCTATAATAAGATTTATTTAATAATATATTTTTATTTTAGGTTGGATACTAAGAAACCGAAGATCTAAGATATCTGACGGAATTTTATGTATGTGTGTAACATATCCATGAAAGAATTGTTAACTTTTTGATTACGAGGATTGACTTTACGGGCTTATTTTTATTTCTTGTATTTAATCTGTGCCTGTCACTATTTTTCATATAAAGTTTTGACACGTAAATATTATTATAAATTGCTAATAAGTTTTTAATAATTGCGGATAAAGCATGTTCATGCTATACCTCCATTTCAAGTATCAGAAATGAAAATATTTAAATCACTTATGACGGTAGAAACATGTTAACTACCCATAACTTAAAACCATATAGTTTATGCTACCAAATAAAAGTATCAAGCAGTAAAACTAATTTTATGTACGAAAGCAAATTGGGTACGTTTAGGTAATTACTGAAATTCATTGCTAATTGTTAGGTCATGTAATAAGGTTTACTAAAATCTTACAGTACGGCAAAGGTCAAAGACGCCGGCGGTTGTAATAAACGTGAGATTGATGATATAGTTTTTGATACGATCTCTTTGTATAATGAACGATAAATCTAAATGGAACTTAATCTTATCGTGTTTGATTAATTAACATCATATTTCGATGAATAACTCGACATTTTTTTAGTAATAATGTAACATCGTCATATAAAGTTTCGATTTGTAATGTTACCAACAATGTAACAAGCCAACTGTCATAGAGAAATCATGCGTTCTAAACCACAGTGTAGTTCTACCAGGATTTGGTGTACGTTGTGGTGGAATTCTATATATAATAGTTTAACTCTAATTCAGCCGTATTTTTAAAGACTCCTGTTCCCCATCTCGTTTAGGAATATAGAACTTACAATTTTTAATTAATTATTTCACATTCTTCTATTTATTTCTATACTCTTAAGTAAGAAAAGGACTAATATAGCTACTTCCGCTATGTTGCAGTAGTCGTGCAATAAAGTGCATCGCCCGCCAGCCCGCTGATAAATGCGCGTGCGGTAAACAATGCGAATTACACAACTACCACCGTTAAATCACTCAACACGTGTTTTAGCCCCTCCACGGGGCATCCTCAGAAGTATTGTTACACCGATTAGTGCCAAACACCGAGTCACTATTTTAACATTATAAGTATTAAATTACCACTTGTAATGCTGATTTGCTGAAAAAAACCGACCAGAAAATCAACATTGATTCTTTTTTCATGAAATCTAACCAATTTTCCAATCAATTAAAACCTCTTGAATGCTATAATAAGATTTTAAATATCTAATAGATCCAGGCGTTACTTTGCGGAAGTCCATCCTAAGTAAAAAAAGGACTAATATGTAGCTACTTCCGCTATGTAGCAACTAGATTTAGTTAGTAGCCGATTAGTGTCATTCGGTATATAAGTCCTTTTCTTACTTAGGATGGACTTCCGCAAAGTAACGCCTGAATCCATTAGATATTCTATACTCTTCTTTTAGTCTTAAGATCATTTATTTGGTTTCTAACAGCCGTTAGACGTCCACTGTTGGGCATAGGTCTACTCCAGATACTCTTAACCGAACTTGAGGTCTTCCGAGGATATTAACAAGGTCATCTTCCAAACTTGTAGATGAATGTCCTATACTGCGCTTGCTGGTCTGTGAAATCTAAAAGCCCAGCGGCCTTGTGGTCTGCCTACTGCTACTTCGTATTTACAATTAGTTATATATTTCATACAGAACAATAACATAAATATTTAATGGAATCAGGCGTTACCTTGCGTCACTCTGTGTTTTGCATTAATCGGTGTAACATAACTCCTGAAGATGCCCCGTGGAGGGGTGAAACACGTGTTGAGTGATTTAGCGGTGGCAGTTGTGTGATTCGCATTGTTTGCCGCATACGCATTTATCAGCAGGCTGGCGGGCGGTGCACTTCGTTGCACGACTACTACTGCATGTGCGGAAGTGGCTAAATATTGGTCCTTTTCTTACAATAACATAATTAATGAACTGCTCACCTCCCGACAGACATCATCATTATTTCAGCCTCAAGACTTTCATTGTTGGACACAGGCATCCTCCTAAGATTTCTAATAAGACAGGTAGAAAGCGGCCTGCGTTCAGAGCCTTCCGATGCCCTTTGCAAGGTGGTCTGTCCGCCGTTGTATATAAACAACTAAGTAAATACAACAGCGACTTAAGAGTAAAAAAGCAAAATGAGAGGTGGACGTACTGAAGACGTTAACACATATAAACGTTATAAATACGTAGATAAAAGAAATAGTTTTGTATTGCTATTTGATGTATTTGATGTTGTGTTGCTAGCCGGTCTAGACTTTGTACAGCTTCATCGAAATTGAGCTAGCGGAAACAGATGTCCACGGACTAAAAATTTTACGCTAGGGATCGTACCTCATTTACGACGAAAACGTCACGCGGAGAGCTATAACCGTGTAGGTGTATAGTGTAATGAGTGGGGTGTTGAGTATGTAGCACGAAGCGAGGACTACTCGGCGGTCGGGAAAGACACGGGCCTCTCTAGACCGCCCTCGCTTGAACGCGGATTAGGTGGACGAGACCGCCCTGTCATGTGTACGTGAGTAGTGCATGACATGTGCATTGAGACCGCCGGGTCTCGATGTGAGGCGTGTATCCTGGCGTTAATACGGGGGAGCGGATATTATTTAAATTCCGCTTTATGGGCGGTGAGAAGGGTATTTTTGTATGTAGTGACTTGTATATTTGACCACCGGTAGAGCCAGCTCTCTACCTATATGCCGATTTGCGATCTTAGGTTGACGAGTTCGGTTCTAATGTATCCCAATGTATCCCACATTATTCACAATTTGTGTATTTATTATCTAGGGTTGCCACTGCTTACAAGCAAGTTTCCAGAAGACGTGTAACAACGTCCTCTGCGTAGTATAATACTACAGTGCTATCGCCAACCCTTGCGATTATAACATATAACTATACAGAGGAACGACAGGACCCCTTTTTTGTGGGCATCTTGTTCTCGAGTATACAAACATGTATATATAAGTATAAAACACAATAGTAATAATAACAGCTTAGATATGTGTAGCTTTAAAATGTGGAGGGAATAATTTCATCTCAGGTATTATAGCTCACGGTTATCGTATGTGTGAGTGGAACTAAAAAGAGAATCTGTTTGACTCACGGCAAATAACAGCGCTGTGTTCGTCACCACAGGAGATGGCGACCACCGGGTCGTTCTTGATGAAGAAGTGACTCGGTTCGTTGTCGGCGAAACGTGACTTGCCAAAGGTAAACACAGCACCTGTATCTGTGAAAAATAAAAATTTTAAATATTATAGCTGATAAAATATTTTTAATATATATAGCATTTGTTATTTATGTAATATCTTTTCCATGTATATATATATGTCATCGGAGCGTATATATACGCCGCTGCATTTTAGATTGCTTGAATGGAATGATTTTTTATCTGTCTTCTCTTTGTTTAAATTAATTTATTTGTAACCTAAAAGTGAAGAAGTGGAGGGAAACTATTCAAATATTACCATAACATAAAAGATTACTAATGTATATTTTATTTATTTAAATATTTATTAACACCGCTGGCAACAAAATTCATAACCCTAAGAAAAAGAACACTTTTTAAAAAAAAAATCTTTTACATTTAATTAGTGTTGGTTAGTCTGTTTTCGCGCTTATGTGCAAAATAGTCAAATTGTAACGCATTAAAGTTATTCAAAATTAAAGTTGGGGCTGGAAGCATCTCGAGCAACGACCACAGCCCCCCCACTAGGTGAACCCGACGAGATAATCAAAGTCGCGAAAAGCAGCGCAAAACGGGTCATCGCCTTACAGAGGGCCACCACTGGCTGAAAATAAGATGAAGGAGAAATTTCTTCATAGATATAAACATCATCTAATATTTATACATATTGGCATCATCCATATTTACCGTTGTCTTTCCATTTATATTATAAATTATCTGTGCAATTATCGATCAATTTGAAATATATTCTTTGCTACGTTTTGTAGTTGGCACTAAGAAAAGCGAAATAGCAAGCAATCGTGTATAATAAAAACAATTTTTTTGATTAATAACCATGTTAAACTACATTCGTATTTTTATTACAAAGGCTTCGTGTTATTCCACGAAGCTTTTTTTAACCTTTCCGGATGACGTCACTGCAAACATTTTAGCATATAATGTCCGTATACAGGAGAGAGGTTTATATTATAGCCTTTAAAAGCTGTGCTAACGGAGCCCTGTGCTTTTACGAATTACTTTTGACTCACGAAATATCCGTTGACCTTGTGGTAACGTTCAATCCGTAATCGGACTTTTGATCCTTATCAAATCCGAAATTTACTAACGTCTGCGCTATTAGGAAACGAAAATAGAAAGCGTAAAAAGTACATTTTTTATGCGTAATACAGTCTTGTCAAAATACATTTCATGTTATTTAGCTCGTGAAAATGCTTCTAAATAATTTAAAGAATTAAAGCCTTTTGTCGAGATAGTATTTTATGAAACATGTAATTCATTTAATGGCGTAACAATAGTAACGACGAGTACATGTTTAATCGTGTCAGTTCGTGTCTTTTTTCTTTCTTCTTGTCAATTTTAGAAAAATGTTGCTATTTTGTTGTACGATCAATTATTATCCTAGTAGCCGGTCCTCCTGGATACATATGGAGAAGCTTCCACCAATGTCGACGTTTTGGGTTGCCCATTCGGATCATTTTGTAGTTAAAAACTCCTAGATCCTTATTTTTAAAATCCTTCATAAACGCTTGACTTATATGGCTTGCTATTTTTGCTCCATTACCGTCAAGTTTATCCTTTTTTATTTATTTATAATTTTTACAATTTTTATAATGGCAAACTTAATGCCTTTAGGTGGTGCAAAGATAATTAATAGGCAGGTGTCTAAAGGTTGTACAAAAGTTAATTTGTTATATGAACATATGCAGGTAACATCGTAATTAATATACTTATATATAATTATTAATAAATATATACTTTAATAGAAGGATATAATATATACATAAATTACAAACACATATTTATATATGCTATGCACATAATTCATTACTAGGTTTCGAAAATTCTTTTAGAACATGTACAATAGTACCAAAAAATTCATACAAATATAGTTTGCTTTCTTATCGGTACGTAATTGAAATCAAATAACAAAAAGGAAAACATTCGACAAAAATTCCTTTGTTGAAACGGCACTCGCAATGGACAGTGTGACTATAAACTAGGTTATGCCAGAAACAAAAGTATAACGAAAATGAGAAGATAAACGTTCGAATTTCAAATTTTATTTGTAACAAATGTGAAGGATTTGATGAAATTCCATTATTTTAATTGTTGTTACACCGAAATAACCTTTGACAAAGCTGGTAGTGCTACGGCGCAGAAGTCATGAGTCACAATGTGATATCTATGCGTAGTACATGTAGACATTGCTTGAATTAACTGTTCCATGTAGCTCTTTTATTTTGCGATGAACACGTAAGTGATAAAAAATATAATAAGGCCCACATGACTTTTCATCAATACATTTTTGATGGCATTTTATTTTTTAAAAGTGCATCAATAAATCTATTTTTAAAACGTTTACAATTAACCTGTATATTTATGTATAATTATATACATATATATAAATATTAGGAGAAAGAAAAAGTAATGTCGCTTTCCTAAGTTAAATTCACATGACTACATTTTTAACAAGTTTTTATTTCTAATCGACAATATATTATCTTTATCAGCAACCTTTTGCCATCTAGTATACAAATTTTCAATGCCGGAGCGGTAAAAATCAATCGTTTTTTGTATAAAATATGTCGACAGAAACTGCATTACTTTTCGGTCCCTCTAATATATATATATTTATATATATATATATACACATATATATATATATATATATACACACAGTTTTAGTATATTACCTAACTAAGGAGAGATTTTTCTTATCGTTTCGTGTATCGATTGGAAATATAAAAATATTAGCTTCCATTTTTAGGATTCGTCAAATTATCATTTTAATTCAAATTTAACTTTTATTTTGAAATTCAAAATGGTTCTTTATTAAAAAATATCTATTCTTAAGTTATATTTGTTAAAAGTTTCTGTGCATTTTTAAGAAGCAGCCAAAGATAAATTCAAATTATTGGAATATGGTTTAGTTTCGGAGATGATAGGAATAGACCCTGTTCTTTAAATATATTCTTTGTAATTAGGAAACCGCTAAAATAGAATTAAATTAAACTACTTATCTAATATACATAACATTAATGTTATTTGCACAGCTTTACTAGGAAAATAGTGTATATTTATTAATAGATGACTTATAAATAAAAATTAGCTATGCAAGGTTGTCAACTTGATTTATTGGAAATAGATTACAATATTTGTCAACATATCGCAATTGTTTCTCGCCTAACAGTAAAATGTAAACTATACACAGGTTGATTGGTAATAGATCTAAAAGATTTAAAGGCATGATTGTAAATATGAGTCAAAACGTTTATAAGCCAAAAAATTTAAAGCTTTATTTTTTTTAGTAGACATGTATAAAGTGATCACTTTGAAATATGTTACATTAATTATTTTTCTTTGTAAAACGACGAGCCAATAACTTTAGAAAGTACAAATTAGATAGTATACAGGGTGTAAACAACAATTTTACTATGTATCACCTTATTGAATAATTTTGAACCTATTTCAATGATGAGCTGTAAATTCACCTCTTTAAAGTTTTTATATTAATAATAAATCACTTTGTATATTTTAAATGTGACATTAAACCATAGAAATCCAGAACTAAGCCGAGAGAATATAGACTAGAAATATAGATAAGAAATGAAAAAAAAAAATCCATCCATCCATAACAATGACTAAATTAATAACAGATATTTTTTTTAACATCACGAATAAAAACAAGCGCCAATCTGACAGCTTTCTTCCACTTAAATTTTTTTTTAATAAAGAATGCATGGTTAGAAAGCTCTTTTTATTTTTTTAATGTCACACGTGGATTTAAATTAGTTCTTATATCTTTTAGCCATAATGCAAAAAATTAAAATGCATGTCAGGTAGAGCACACAAAGGACAAGATAATATAAAAAAAAATAACCTGTGTCAAAGAAAGTATATAAAATTTTGTCACGTAAAGATCTAAATGAGTTAAAGGTTTTTTTTTTTATATTACGTCTGTATTTCTATATGAAATCAAATAAAAATTTGTTTCTCCTACGCGATACATATTAATGGGCAAACGTTTTTGTTTTCATTCAACGGCCCGAATATGTCGGAAGAACTGTAAAATCAATAGCAATTTAATAGCCATCTACTACTAAATTTAGTATTAAGACATTTAAGTATAACTATTGCTAATAAAAAGCTAATAAAAGGTTTATTTCGCAATACAGACAGCTTATTTAAGATGTCATAATTTAAAAAAAAATTAAACGCATAAAAAACTTTTTCGAATAGGAAACGTGTAAAAATAAGTTAGCGAAATTTCGAATGTTAAATTGGCGGGAAAAATATTCACTATAAATAATGTCACTGTAAATTTAAATATAGAACACACCTGGAATATCGTCGGTCATGGCTGTTACGTTCGGATACTCGCTAGGCGCTTGCCATAACCACGGAGCACGCGGACGGCCGCGGGGCGACAACTGACCGTTGCCCACGTGCCTCCCTCACCACCACTGTTATTTACATGGAAATAACAATTCACCTAGAAAGGTCTCGTGGAAAAATCTTTCATTTGAACCGCCTTTAGCACCCATTACGGTAAATGAATATTGTTAAAAGATTTATTTAGTTTTTTACATGTTCTATTCTAAAATGTGTACTAAAATATTAATAAGTTATATCGAGCATAATCAAGGTCATTAAAACAATTTTTATGCTTTAAAATTTTTTTAACTTTTTTTGTAACATTATGCGAATCGAAGGACTATAATCACAGTTCAAAAACGTAATTAACAAACCTACAGTAATTATATCCTATAAATATGTATGACGTATGATTTAAAAAATAATTTTTTAGCTATCATTCGCATTGAACAAGATTAGACAAGCAGCGAAAAATCAGAAGAGAATAATTATTATTCAGTGTTATTGACTAATTAGTCTTTTGTTTGTTTTTTTTTTATTGTTTTCATTTTGTTTATATATATATTTACGAAGTATGTTTATAATAAAATGACAGTTCTACATATCATGTGTAATTAAAAAAAATGTAATCAAAAACCAAAACTGATTTTTTGCATTTTGATTTAAGAAAAGGTTATATTTACTTGTTTAAATTCATGAGATCTTCATGAGATCTGTCTGTAGCTGAAAATGAAATGGGTAAATAAACTTAACTTTGCAGTTTTCACATATATAGATTGTCTTACAAATTAACCTCAAATCGAAATCGGGAGAGAATGCTGGTAGTAGTTAACCTGATAATAAATGAAATAAAGACATAAATAAAATAAATTAAAACACTATTTTAACGGGAATGGTTAAAGTATTGTATATGGTTTGACCAAACACGTATTTGTTCACAAAATCAAATTAATGCAGTATGATTTTTAGTCTATCGTTTACAAGGTTTTTTCATTATACATGAAAATCAAACCAAAATTGAAATAGAAAAAAAATAGTTTTAGTTTTACTAATACAAATAAATTCAAATTGATTTATGTTTTTTTTTTCGAAAATATAAATGAAAATTGTTTGATATAAACTTTTTTAATAATTTTTCTTTTGGTTTTTTTGGTTAATTTCATCGTGCTCCCCAATAACAGCTTGACTTTGACTTATTGGAAAATTGTATAATAGATATTTTAAAAATACTCGCATATCCAATGCATTAATTTGTTATAATAAATATTTTAACGGCTTTGAAATGTTTTCTATGATTCTGAACATTGAACAAACTGACATTTATGTTTTATATATGCCGATATGTCATAGAAAAGGGGTAGCTGTTACTACCTACATACGTTATGTCGCCCGCGAATGCATCGCCGTTGCGTGTTTTGATGTTTGTGTACTTCCTACTGCATCACGACTAAATTACTGTTGTTACAGCTATAAAATTCACTCGGCTACCATTATTGATTATACGATCGCGTAAGTGCTGAATATGTTGACAATTTTTAATAGTTCCATTTTTAAATTTCAAAAATAATGATTATTTGAAATATCAATTTTGTTATCCTCAAAGTGTTTTTTTTTATTTCGGAGGAATATTGTCTTCGGTATTTTTAAGAGAATTATGTTATTTTAACCGACATCGCTGATACTATTTTGTTAATAAATAATATACTTCCGATACAAAAAAGTTTCGAATCGTCTTCTTGTTTTCAATCGATAGACGCCCATTGCAAAGCAAAGATCCATGACTTCGATGACCGGTGTTACGCTGCTCGCATCGAGCTACTTGCCGCGTACTTAACACGTTCACTGCAGCTTGAGGCCGATTCAGCCTCATGGTAGACTTTGCACTGGTGCGGCGCGTAAAACTCGTGTTTTCTCTCTAGTGTGGTGGCTGTTTACACTCAACCGTATGAGATATGACAAAAACAAATATAGCTTTCTTTATGTCTGCGAAGCATTGACTCAATATTGTAAAAAAAATGATTGAAACATGAGGCAGAAAAGGCCTCAACCGCACTACTAGGAAGTTCAGCTTGAGGCTGATTCGACCTCAGCCGCACCAGCTGAAAGTTCTTCAAAATTGGGCCCACAGTGAACGTGTTAACTATGTCATCGGTCTAGCTAATGGGGGGCGTACCCATACCGTGTCTACCGGCTCTTGGCACCTCCGCCCGCTGCCACTTCAGACCTGTAATTCTTCAAGCCACGTCAATGACCGTGGTTTTTTTCCGAATCACCTCATTGCTGATTCGATCTTGCAGCGAAACTTCATGCTCTACGACTCTCTCTATTGCTCTCCGGGTGCTCTTGAGGCTTATTAGGATTTTTTAAAATTCGAATAACTTCGTAACATTGTTTTGACAGTTCAAACTTTTTTTGCCCTGTCTTACACTATTGTTTAAGTGGCATTTGCAGATACCGTGGTTTAGAGGTAGCCGAATGAAGAGTGCACTTAGCTTAAAACCTCTTTTAAATTAGCGAAGCTCGATGCTCTGAGTAACCTTACCGACTTTAACGTTTTTTTGTCGTCCGCAAATTTAAAAAAAATTGACTCCTGAATAGTCTTTATGGCTCCTTATGACATATGCTCGCTCTACAAATTCTTTAATAGCGGAATTAAGAAATTATAGGCATTTTCTACCGTTCATCCCAGTGATGAATTCATGCATTAGTGCAAGTAATCAGGTTGGTAATGTGATAGCAAAATTATAATAGTATATATTTTTAAATATATTTCGCAATAAATTAATGGAGTACGTGCGTCATCGTCCATGACCAAGAAAAGTGCTTGCTTTTATCGATTTTTAGATCAATATGCTATTAATAGATTTAATTAATTCCCGTGTATAATCGATATAGATACATATCTCTTTTAGTAATTTAAAAAGTGCTTTAAGAGTTTTATTTCATATTTATACGGCGACCTTACGACACCATCGTTGGTGGCGAATGATGACCACGGTGAACTCTGGAAATGGCGTTATGAATTTTGGTAGAAAGCGAATTGTCTGTCATTTTGGCAATTGAAAATTTCGATTTTGAAATTTATCTGTGAACAGGATATCAAGGTACGTTTTTCTGGCCTATTTAAACAACACCACCATGCATGGATCCATTAAACTTTCTGAAAACAGAAAGCCCGGACACAGGCCTCTCCCGTAGGTTTCCAAAACCAGCATCTTCCGATGACCATAACAAGGTACGGTATCTTTAGATTAAGATGTAGTTAAAATATGTATATGAGCAAAGATTAAATAATTATAAATAAAAAAAAATAAATAATAAAATCAACTGTGTGAGAAGGTGTTTATGAGTTCATGTGTTTAAAATATGAAAGCATAGTACGAATTATTTAAGAACATGCTGTATAAAAACTTTTCTCTGTGTGAGAACTATTAGCTTTAAAATGAAAATAATATGAATTTATTAAGTTGTTTTCTTTAGATTTATTTTGTTTATAATAAGAACAGAAGTTGTAAACTGTAAAAGTATCACTTTGTAAAACAGCCCATCGCCTCTTTTTCTTGCAATGAATTATTAATGGTACATACTTGAAATAGTATCTATAAATTTACAACTGATATTTATAGTAATGAAGGACGATTAATGCTATCAAATTTCAGTAATTATTTTTCATTCAAACTGTGTTATATTGAAAATATGTAATGTTTATCTACGGAACGCAGTCACAAACAGACAGATATTTTCCAATGTAGCCTAAGCTATGGCTTTAATTTCAAAGAAATCTTCTAACAATTAGTAACTCTTTAGTGAGTATTCTTTGTAGGTATACATAACCATGTAATGTCTCTGAATTATTATATTTTTTCTTCTTTTCAGCCGATGCACCCGCACTGTAAGGAATAGATATAATATGTCTGGTCCTGCTTTGCCCATATCCTGCGACCGTAACTATGTCGGACTACCTAGTGGGCCTACCCACCCATATAAGCAAAAAGTTTTTACTACTACGGAGAAATAACCTCAATGCATATTTCATAATAACTAACGAGTTCAGGTCAATGACCCGTTTCACGTAGTTAATCACTGGAAATAGAATTCAGCATTATGTACATAGAGAATAGAAACAAGATATTTCATTTATATATATATTAGGTGGACCGACTAAGTAATCAAGGTATCGATAAGTCGCTATAAGCAGGCAGAGCGAGAATAGTCTTGGGGGGGGGGGAGGGGGCTTAAGCCTTTCACTTGAAATAAATGTATGTGATATCGTTTAACTTAACTTACCGAACAACGTCTTGTTTAAGATAATAACCGTTGTTCTTTTTTTACTTACCTTTGTAAAATATACAGTACATAACTATCTCATCTTCGTATACTGCTCAACTCCTATAAAAGAAACGGTTAACGAACTTTCGTTTAATGTATTTTTTCACGTTACAGTCAGGTTTAATTACTGAAATAGTTCGAAAGCGTACATTCGACTGGTCTCTCTGAAATTGACTATCTTATTACGAACGATTATATTGTCTCGGGTGAAGTTAATGCTGTAAGCCTTGGCGGATTTTACAGCTTCGTCGTAATTCAGTTCACGGAACGAAAAAAGTTAAAAAAAAACATACAGCAGTGTACGTTCAATGGCTTAGATGATAATGATAAATCTTCACTAAAACTGTCTAATGATTTTGATAATCATAAATTTTTAAATCAGAGAATTTACAGTAATAACTCCTAGACAACATAATTTTCTTCGATTACCTTTGCTATAGCGTAATTACATTGTTTTTATGTTTATAGGTTGAAAAGATTTCAAAAACTTCACACCTACCTGATTCGATAAAAACAGCTAAACGTCACAGCTAGTATAGTCGATGATATGTGCATTTTAAGTGCATCGTAAGTGCATTTTAAGTGCATCGCATCCATTTTTAAGTCCTACGAGAAATTTAACTTCTGTGGATTTACTTTTCTACCACCGATAATTAATATTTAATTATGTATATATTCATGAGTAAATGTTTCCATACTTATAGAGTTTTTAGTTAAGACTATTAACTGTAATTATGGCAATTTTCCATTTAATTTCGCAATAAAGAAGTTATATTACAATATTTACGCGTAGTTAATTCTCGGTGTGTTTACCGACAACCAGTACACGGTGCCGGGGTTAATGGGGGCTCTTATTGGCACCCACCCCCACTTTACTCCAACGTTAACCCCACAAGTGGCCTCGGCGAGCAAGGTCACGGGTGTGAGAGGACTTTGTATTGCGGTTGATGGCGTTACATCTTCAATGAAGATTTTTTTCAAGCATTGACTTCTGCTAGTATTAATATTTTGTATTTATTAACTACAAAGTGTTGAAATGCGTTAGCCGGTCTTTTCAGTGGCGTGCGATGTGGTATAAGAAATGAACTGAACATATTAAACAGTCACCCGGACCTTCGAGCGCTACACCCATGGATTGTAACGAAGTTCCATCCTCTACCTGAGAGCTTACGATAGATGGTCCTTCAGGCTGCAACCGTTCATTGTGTTAAAAACTGAAAATGAGCTAAAATCCATCAAAGTCGTGTGAGGAAACGATGTCTTATAAGGCAGCCACTATCCAGTTTCGGTTCCCATCGCTTGAAATTGTTGCACATACGGATGCGTTTACACCTTATTTTATCTTCACCTGTATGTTAAGCATTTGGAGGCATAAAACGTTGAGCTGGCAGCAATGTAGACATGCGTTAGTAGCACAGCAACGAAAAAAGATAAACAAGTGGCTTAGAAATCAGAGCTAAGTCACAGATGACTTAATAGGAATAGGTCCGCCACATTGTAAGAGAACTAAATCCTTGGGCCTGCTGGAATGGGGACAATGGGTGAATGACATTGAGGTCATTGGAAGACGCTGGATGTAGGCCGCTTCTAACAGGTCTTATCGAAAATCAATGAGGAACGTGTGCCCAGAAGTTGACCTAAGGAATGATAGTGATAATTAATGATATAGTAGAGGTGGCAGGTAGCAACTGGGACTTGAATATCCAAGACAGGAAAAGATGGAAAGAGAGTAAAGACGTTTGCACTAAATTTATAAAAAAAAAAATTAAAAACAGTTAAAGATCTGAACTTGACCTTAGTAAAACGTCTGGACACGTTAAATATTACAATTAATGTAATAAGTGAATCAACGTTCGTAACGTGAATCACGCAATAGAACGTTTAAGTACTTACAATCAAGTAATGTAATTAGAGGACGAATAACTTTTTTTTTATAGTTAAGAGCTGTGGCGTCTTTCGCTTAAGGTCAAAGTTTTTTAAGGTCATTTGGAACATATTTTTTATGTTCTCGAACATTCAAAGTTAATGCCTTGATATTGTGACTATATCTGCTACAATGACAATCACATTCGAAGATTACACATGAAGTCTTGGTTTGTGACAAATCATACACGTCCATAGTCTAGGATAGACAGAATTACACCTGGTAATGAGTTGTTTCGTATTAGGAGGACTTTGATCTCTATGCGAAATAGAGATTGGAATTCGGATCGAGAAAAGTAACATTGCTTCACTAGGGCGACAATCAACGTTGCCTTATATTTCTAAGATTTTGAAGAGCAATAATACAAAGTTAAATAAATAGTGACAAGACTTAGATACAATAATAAAGCACAATAATAAATCAATTAATAAGGCAGGGTCGAGTAAAACCATACTTTCTGTTCTACTTATACTTCAACCCTGTAAAAACTGTAAAGAAATGAATAATATCTGTCTTTACGACAAACAAAATAATAGACATAAGCAGTAATTTAGGTAAATATTTATAGTGATAAGTGTAACATTTGTGATAGAAATTAAATATAAATCGTTAGAATAATAAATATTGTGATAAGCTGTGATAAAAACACTGTACTGTGAGTAATCGAGAGGAGGATGAGAGGCGATGCGAAGAAAGAAATTAAGAATGAATGAGAATGTAAGATTTTGTAATGTATGGATAGAAACTGAGCGAATGATAATATGAAGACCGGTAGAAGAGAATGACAATAAAAAGAAATGTAAAAAAGTTATTCAAAACAAAACGTCTTATTCCCAAAAATAAAACATGGTGATTGATAGGTTCCCAATAACGCGGGCCATATAAAACAAGCAATAATTTAGCATTTAAGTCTGTGATAATCTTGTACTGTCTTAACGAAAATCAAAGTCTCTAATAACGTGGTTATAGAGATGTGGGATGTAAGATGTAAGATAATATCTGAAAGAAATAAAGAAAATGAAAAGAATGATAGACACTGGGAAGAAAGGAAAATGACGAATAAAAGAAACATTAAAGTATAAAAGAAGAAAATAGAATAAAAATTAAATATGGAAAAATTATTGAACTCTTGTGAAACAAGTCAAGGTCAACGAAAGGTTCCCTAAAACGGGGACCATAAAAATGTATTCAGGAATAAATTATAGTAATATAAAGAAGGATATATAATCAAAATTAATATATTCATAAATGAAAATAAGCAAGACATAAATAACATATAAGAGTAGAAATAATAGGTAACACTTAATATATGAAGTAAAAGTCCTTAGGCAGAAAATGTTTATAAATTTGATAAATAAATATGAAAGGACACTGGGTCTCGATGCCAGTGGAAATAAAAACAATCCTACATTGCAAATTATCTATATGTTCTTGTAAATTTTAGAATCAATGATAAGCACGGTGTTGTAACATATTTCACATAGTATACTTTTTAGTTGTTCTAGAAAATAGAGCTATACGTATATGTACCATGGTAGAGCTCTCGACTTGTGAGACATTCTTAGGTGTCTTTATACATAATTAAAATGTACTTCATATTTGTTAACACTTGCATTGAAAGATTTAATATATTTTCACGATATGTTCTCGTACTGTCTGCGTTAGTACCGCGGAGGTTGTTGGTTGTTTGGCGCCGGTTACCATGGCAACTGTATC
This sequence comes from Battus philenor, assembly GCF_028537555.1. Classification (NCBI taxonomy): domain Eukaryota; kingdom Metazoa; phylum Arthropoda; class Insecta; order Lepidoptera; family Papilionidae; genus Battus; species Battus philenor. The sequence goes on along the minus strand of NW_027181737.1, from coordinate 14,093,594 downwards.
GCCGCATCTCGCCGCGTGCCATCGAATAGTAGCCGGGGCACTGACCCCACGATCTACGGACTTTCCTATGAGTTCTCTATTAAGAGAATAGATATGAATCTGAAACGAATATTTATGTACACGAAAATCCAGTTTCAGTAACTACGTGCAAATTTAGGACGGAAAGGCTCGTCCAAAAGCGCCAAATAGAATGTATATAAAAGTAATCTTAAAGAAAAAGCTTAACTGGAATAGCGATTTCAGGTTGCCGGAGAAGAGTGAACCACAGCTTGATCAGATTCTATTGTCAGGCTACTAAATAGTTGTTACCCCACTGGTTTAACGGTTAAGCTAAATGGCTAGGCTTAAGAGTCTACATTATTATTATCACGTCAGCTAACGGCCACTGCAAGGCACAGACCTTCCACAAAGATGACCTCGAAGATGAAGACCGGTCCAGCGATATCCTGCATCGCGGTTCAGCTAGAAGGGCGCTATACCCACGCAGCATCTACTGGATCGTGGTCACCACTCAAGAGCCCTCAGTTCGAGCGACTCGTTGCCACTTTAGACGAACAATACTTCGAGTTACGTTGGTAACCTTGGACTTTCTGCAGTTCTCTTCGTTTCTGATTCGATTTTTCAGCTAAGCTCATACAGAGCATAAACGTCTATTGATCTCTCGGTAACAATGAGGTTTCTCATAAGGGAACATAATAAAAGACCACAATGTCCATATTATACATCAATTTTGCTACTTATTTATGTCTGTTTTTGGTTTGAGGTCTAAGTTTTCTTCCAACTATACATCAATTCGCTTGTTACTCCGTGCTTGGTTGGTTTAGTTGCTACTTAACTTACTTATAATTTGCCTAAAATCTCTAGATGGTTCATATCAAGTCTTTATTCATTAGCGCAACAAATTCGTATCATACATAAGATATAAACGCATCCTGTTACAAAGTGATATAATTGTACCGTTCAAATGAAAATGCTCCATGTTAGTAGCTATTACGATCATAATATTTTTAGAGCCGAATTAGTCTTGCGCTTCCAAATTTTCAAAATAGTCGTTCGAATATACTTTAATTTTTTCCAGACACTGTTATGCGTGCCGTATACAATTTTTGTGTCACTACAGCGATGTCCAGGCGTCCAGGGATATCTCTAAGTTTTATAAAATAAGAGGGAAGAAATAGGAGAACGAGGGAAAGAGGAAAACCAAGGGTCCAATGTCTAAGAGGCATTAAGAGCATAAAATTATTTACGTAATCAACAATGAATTGCTAAATTTGTTGATAAGCGCAAAACTTCAGAACGGCATGAGCATTTCTGTGACTTTTTTATACTTTTCGTTAAGCCGGAAAGTGGTTATGGAATTAAACATTCCAAACATAACAAGGAAAGCAGTAAGAATAACATTTTTTCCCACACAGAGTATATTAAAACATTTTTTCCTTGCTGTGAAATCGATCGTAGGTTACAGGCTAGATTCTTGGAATCAAATTTTGAATGATTAACACTTTGTGCATTAATTATATAGGGTTGCCACTGCTCACAATACGACTCCGGAGAATTGATCTCAGTTGCCAAGTATGGCGATTATTGTATATCCCCAATGGTTATTTTTGGGGGAGACGTATATTTTGCAATGGGAGTCTATGGGATGAGACGACGCCATGTTACGAAATGATAAATAAACAAAATGGTCACTCAGAAACACGTTTTATTAATTTATTTTAAGTGATTGTTTTAAGTGAACTACAGAGGGCCAATAACTTTCGACAGTACGAAGTCAGCTATGTATACCTGAACTAGTAGCATGTATATATTAGCTATTTTCATTTAGTTTGTTTTATTCAACCATTAGAATCGTTGTACTTCTGCTATTCAAACATAGATGGCGCTTTTATCAATTCTATAAATGAAACTAAAATAGTGCTTCGACATTTCTTTATTTACTTACATTCCAAATAATTATACACTAAAATAAAGAAACTAAAATAGTTTCATTTCTATGTGACACAACATCAAATGACATGAACTGTACAAATTTAAATAATCCATTTACAAAATACAAAATAGAATGAATTCATCGTGTGAAAATAAATTAATTGGTTTTGAAAAATTATGATAATCCGTATCTTAAACTATGGAAGTAATAAAAATATTATATACTGTTTACGAAACGGTGGATATGGCGACAAGTCTAAGTGCAAGGTTATATTTTAATTATTATAATTGTTAAGATATAAAGGTTACTCTTAAAGGTTGACGTACAATGGTTTTACTTAAGTCAAATTATTTAATTTTAAATAAATCAAATCTCGAACACAAAAAATGTTTAAAAATTTTGGTACGAAAACATCTCTTTTTTTCGTTATTATTCGACTCAACTATTTCAATGTACGTCGCAATTTGCCACACACGTCAGATTGCCAACACAACTAAACAAATGCAGCGTCCTACATTAATACGTAGAAATTAACATTTTCCACATTATAATTATTATAAAATAAACGAAACCATATTTAGAAGCATTGATTAGTAAATTCTTAAAACTAGTTTAAAAGTAAAATTATATATTTTACTTATTAACTACATTTATGGAATTTATAACCATGTTGATGAATCTTTTTTACCAGTAATTCAAAAGCATTACTGAGAATAAAGTGATTATTTTGACCCTCTTTTGACATATGTTGGATAGCATATGTCAAAAGTCAACTTAATATTTTATTAGCAATAAATGATAAGGCAAAGGTCTTTGTTTGTTCTGTCATATTGTTGCATTATAATGTTTCAAAGAAAATATACACCCCAAAAGTCTTTAAAAACTACGCGTTTATATTTTGTGTTTTAAGCCAATAAAAAATATTTTATCTTCCAAGTTGAAGCTCCCGTTACTGACAAAGAATTCTAGGCTTTAGTATTCTGTCAGCAAGACAGCATTTGGCAATGAAAAAAAATGTTTACCAATTGATTAGTCAATAAAGTCATTTTGACTGCTTTTTAAACGGACCACGAAAAACTATTATGTATGTGAAACAACTTTAAATTTTTACTCAATATCATAATCATATTATACATTTATATGGCTGCATAGAATATAAAAAAAATAATTCTTTGCAATTTTTTTATACATTATTCAAATTCAAAAATTCTTTATTCAACATACGATAGATTACATCTCCTAATGACGCCACCTGACATGACGATAATCTAAGAAGAACAGCCAAAAGAAACTCGGCAGGACTACATATTTTTTAATAATATGGGATTATATATTTAATTAATGTTGAAATAGTCTAGATACGAACACATTAAAATGGTACAGGGTTGGGTACTTTAGCGAAACATTCATCTGCCCATTAAACAGTAGGTCCCCACGCATCCTTTCAGCCAAAACGACGGCACCATCTACGAAACAGGGACTGCCCACCCTTAAACGAATGGATGAAGAAACAGTGTACTTGAGTCACACAGACACGCCACATAACATCCAAGTGGCTCACGAGAACGGGCAGAACAAATAGCGAGAGAAATTAAAATTTTAGCTTGCGCATTTCCAATTAGAGTCCCGTGAGTAACGATCCTGTAACAGCTGCTAGAATTCCGATATATAACAGAAACTAAAGAAAAACGACGCATTATATAGTTTTCATAATTGGAATCCTTTTAAATACTTTTGTTTTGTAATAAACAACACAAATGGTAACGTTTATTCTTTTATAATGCTACGTTATTTTCGGTCACTGATTTAGAAAGACACCATTATCTAAATATGGTTTCGTGGTGTAAATGCGAGGACTATGATGTTGGCACTTAACACATAAAGTTTTTAACCCTAATTACATACGGATTGGAACGATATTATAATTAATTAATATTATAATTAATACTTATATTTAAAGACGAAGCGAAATGCCAATATTATGTACGACAAAATTTTTAGTCACTTAATTTTTATGTATAATGTTATACTTTTTTATAAATACACTTAAAGCAATGAGAGAATATTAAATATTTGATAGCTACATTAAGATGTCTAAAAGAGGTTTTATATAACGTTAATGTGAATAAATACTTTATGGTATTTTCGTTTACGTTATTGACTAGTTTTTTTTTGTAATAAATACGATTTTTTTTTCATTTAATACAAGATCTATGTCACTCATAATAAAGACCTACTGTGTAGTTTATTCTAACAAATGGTATATATCCCAGAGTGCATTTTATAACACACAAAATATGCGCTTAAATATATATATATATGAGTTGTTTAGTGTAATTATATACTAATAATGTTAGGAATTAGTTTTAGCAATTTTCTGTTACACATAATACAGCCTAAGACTTAATACACACGATTGTAAAGACAATAATTGAAAACTAACTTAATATATGTGAGTTTATAAATAATGTTTGTGCATATATAAATATTAAGGAATTGTTTCGTATATTTTAATGGTACTGATAAAGAATGAACTAGCATCTGTCATTTCTACCAAATCTACTGATAGTGAAGAAGATTATTATTGTATAATAAATTAGGTTTATTACCCGGCATTTTATTTAGCACATGAAGAGTAAGACGCTAAAGATCGATTGGGTTTGGTTTTCAGATAGGTAGATACAGTGTAGTAAAAGCATTTATAAAAGATAATTATATCAGACGAAAGATTTTCCGAAGCGCCAAATCACATGCCGGGTACAATAACGTCATACGGCACGTAAGAGTTTTGCTATACCTATAAAGTTAAATAGGAATCAAAGCGATTTAAAAATGAGAAGTAGAATAAAAAGCGTAAGAATAAACGGAGAAGAATTATCCAGCGCCGCGAGCCGGTCGCGGGAGAGCTACAGGAGGTGGTGGGGGCATCATGTCAAACTCCTCGACGATTGTCTTGGGGTGTAGTGCGCTGATATTGTTGTTGACAGTGTATGTCCTGGCGAGGGTGTGGATTATGGAAGGTCTTGCGTCGTTGACGAGCCAGTCTTCTCTGTCGCGGAGTCGCTTGCGGCGTAAGATCTGCTTGTCCCGGAGATGTTGGAGACGAGCGAGGTGACCCTTGATCTGCTGGGGGCTGAGACCTGTACGTCCAGAGCGCAGCAGTTCGGAATTGTAGCGGAATGATGCTTCAGGGTCGTGACGGTTCCATTTGTAACTGAAAACAACATTTTTTCAATTTTAAGAAGAAAATAAGGAAGGATGATTGAGCAATAGTAGCCCAATGATATAGAACTGAGACTGCCCGAAATTACGTCGTAAGTTTGATTCTCAGGATACTGTCTAAAAATATTTCTTTACAGTTTTGCCACTGCTCATGAACAACTTTCCAAAATATGGGCAGCAGCGTTTTCTGCTGTCATAATACCAAACTGCAATCGCCAATCCACTTGCCAAGCATGGCGATTATGGTATATCCCACCATATTTTTGGGGGAGGCCTGAGCTTTGCAGTGAAACGAACGAACTAACAAAAGGATGGTTTAATGTTAAAACGTGTAAGGCGCATTTCAATGTTAATTGTATAAAATATGATTGTAGCCGTTATTATTTTAGTCGCAGGACGTTCAATGACATTCTCAATATGACCGTAGGAAGTGGCCTTAAGTCTTCATACGACCTTTGCAATAATATAAGGTAATAAGTAAATTTTGTTATAATACCTTGATGCTGGTTATCAACAAAAGTAAAATACAATTGATAGGTGAAATTTGATGTCTGGCAATGGAACGCAGGTTAATTTCAATCATCTTATCATAATAAATAAACACATCACGAGTAGTCTATCTAAGATAAGTACAATTCAGAAAACGTATCAAAGAAGAATATTGACAGATAACTGTTGAGAAAAATAAAGATAAATGTGTTATTTCATCATATATATCATAGGTCTTCCACGTGGATTACCGTATTCGTAAAAACAAACAAGGGAAATTACAAATCTTATTTTATCTGTCGATGCTTGTTACACATAAAATAATATTATTCATACTAAACAAGAGTCTTCTGTTCCAAAAGGTAATTCGAAAAGTACAACATACAGATGTGTCCAATGGTATTTGTTAGTCGATTATCTTTATACGTACCCTGGGAAAGGTCTAGTGAGCCGTCTGTGTGCGTTTGGTCTTGATCTCTTCCTCAACTCATTCGGTCTCAGGTCGTAAGGTTTCGGATTGTTTCGGATCGGGTTCGGTTTGCGCTCGACGCCATTCGGCCCGAGGTTGGGTCGGAGGTCGAATGATTTCGGATTGACAACTGGGTTTGTTGTGACATCATTGTTCCTGGGATCATTGACCTCCCTGCTGACGCTGGGCGCTGTGATCTCGTTGATCTTGCCCATTCGCTGCCAGCGCCGGCGGAGGTCCTTCAGCTTCGACTTTGGTACTTTGCGGAGTTTCGTTTGGCAAATGTACTGTCTCGCTTCTATGCAGCTGCGCGGTGCCCATCTGTAAATATTTATATTAATATTAGTGATTAATTTTTGTTCATGTTTAGCAAAACATTTAAAAAACTTTTCTTCCAAAATCAAGTTTAAATCTGTGCGTAAATCGACATCACGGACGGAAAATTCGTAATATTTGTAGCAATTTACAGAAGCACCTCAGTGATCACAATTCTTTGGAAGAAGGAATCTGTCTCAGTGGGAATTTAATATGGCATAATATATCTACTAATTTTTGCGTAAATTCTCTATTGCAAGTTGTATGTATGACAAGGTAATTTATATTTTTAATGCCAAACAGAGCATATATCATATATATGTATGTTTCTTTTTAGTATTCTGAATGAAATGTATATTGAAATTTGTTACTAAGTGAGACTTAATAACGGCTTGATCTAATGCTATGTTTTATATATTGTCAAAAAAAATATAAATAACAAAAAATATTTTTGCGAATATACCGCATAGTGGGTTAAAACTTCTGTCAAACACTTTTCAAATATATGGTGAAAATTACCAAAAAAAAATTTGCTACTTTTAATTACTATGTATAAAATTTAGATGTAATAATTGTGTAAAAAATTTTGATATAATATGTTTAAATATTGTGCTAGATGCATTCTATAATAGTTACCTTAGTTAATAGAAACGGCATTGTGTTGGGTTTACTTTTAATAAATAAATAAGGTATACGAAAAATAGCACTCTGCTTTTGCAGTTTTAATATTTCTGAATCATGTTACTCTATCAATCAAGGCATCGTTAGAACCATTCAAGTCTATTGACTTGGCATTTATATAGGTGCGAATTAGAAGTCATACCGCTTGACTTCATCATCAATTCATATTCATAGAGCGACGATTGCTCCCGCCTCGATCAATTGATCTTTTTGCCTTGAACTGATACAATTATAGCCGTGGAATTGTTTATTAATTGTTTTAAACGCTAACTCTTGTTTCTAGTGTCTCAAAACATATATTTATTACTTACAAAATTTATGTTGGTAAACAAAAACAGATAATATTACATCATTAAATAGAATAGCGGTTATAATAAAAATATCGCAGAAATCGTACCGAAATAATGCCCTTGACCGAATTAGAAAATAATTACATTAAAATAATTTCTTTTTTATCTATATACAGATTGATTCAGACGAGATTTAGGTTATAAGTGTAAAAAATTTTAAAGGAGTGAATGTATAGCTCATTTGTGGAATGTGGTAGGCGTATAATCTCTGGTAGTACAAATTCCACAGGGAGAGCTAATAAACAATAATTATTTAGAAAATGTGCAATCTGAATTTAAAAAAAATATTCACTATTGTCATATTATCATTTCGTTATCTTTTATTTCTAAAACTATTGATTTTGAATAGGGTAAACATATATTAATTGACAAATAACCTAAAAATTTTTCCTTTTACAGCTTTTTGGTTAAAAAATCATTTATACAGTTTATAAAGAATTTTTAAACCAAAAATTAGTTTTTAAAACAACCTAAAGCTAACTCGCTTATTAAAATCAAATTTATATTATTTTGATTAAGGTTTGTAAATAGTGAAAGCAGATGTACACAACGACCACACGTGTAGATTAGTCTTTTCACGAAATTTTCAAAATGGCGCATGTATTTCGTTAATCACACCTCGAATTTACTCTGAATAACGTCATACTCGATTGATTTTGTAAAAAAAATAGGATTTTGCGGATGGTGCTCAGAAGCAACTCGTGTACGTGTTTTTTCTTCACAGTTGACGAGGAATATTAAAGCCAGTTGCAATCTGCGTTGTAAATATACAATATATGTCTGTATTATTTATATATATGTTGATATGTTACATTATTGATCCAAACACAATGGCAGCGACTGTCTTTCGCGTCAAAATTCAAAACGTTGTTCGAATTTGAATTTAAGCGATTTCAATAATAATTTAACTGAAAAAAATATTGGTAAGCGTAGTAGCCAGTAATATGGAGTGTTGTCAAATGCCACAAAATTTTGTGTAGACGCCGCTGTAGGATTTTTTAATAAAGATATAATATAATGTTATAGCTTATAGAATATTCTTTTTTTAACTTTCCAAGTGTCACTAAGTATAATGTTAAGTATAATGTTTATGATGTTATTTAAGCAGTTAAAAATAAAATCAATACGTTTTACCTTATTCGGTAGGTTTCTTCCTTGGTAAGGATAATAATAATAATTGTCCAGTAAAATATTAACATCAAATCCAATAAGGGTCCCTCGGAAATCGTAATCTATAATCCCAAAATAAGTTACCACGACACACCATCTGTGCTGGGCATTTGAGGGTCGGCAGTACAATGGGCCGGCATAATCCAATTCGACGGAGCGGGCAGCCTCGTAAAACTTTTATATCGCTTCGTGGTATCGATCTTTGTTTAAGCTTAATCGGTTTCGCAAACCATCGTTCATTATAAAAATTTTCTGCCTCTTAAGTCACAAGCTGAAGCGTTTTTGAGAAAATATATTTAAAAAAAACTTTTTTTGTTACAATTTTAATAAATTCTTTTTGTTTATTGGCTATAAAAAGAGTTTTTACCGTTTATTAATTTTATTTCCTACTTTCAACAATTTCTAACGATCACTTTTGTTTGGAAAAAAAAACATTAAAACTGTCCATTTTGAAAGTAACAGGATTAAATTAAACTTCTTCTAAGAAGAGGAAACTATTTGAAAACGATTTATAAACCATTATTAGTGGAGTTACCACTAAAAGCTGAGCCGTCTCCTTAAGTATTTGCAATATCTTTCATTAGTGTATTATATTATAGCAAGGTTATCAATTATTGTTTTATTAATTAACGTAAATGACTTCCTTCTACTTAAAAAATCCAACGTGAGTCTGTAAGTATGCTTTTAAGTTTAAGAAGAGGACACAAGAAACACAGTCGGGTTATTTGTAATCATTTACACAAATGTTCATTGCAGTATTTAAAGCAATTGATTCTCAAGCTGTATTACAACATAAAAAATCTGTGTAAAAAGTTCTATTATACTTTTAAACTGTAATGGCTCTTTACTAGTTAATGTGTATTTGGTTTAAAATAAAAAACAAATTTAAAATTTTCAAACCAAATAACTGATATTTGATTTTATAATTAAGTAATTGTCTTTTGTACCATATTCTATATTTCAATATTTTTAAAATACTTCATTTCGTTTTTATTTTTAAATTTTGTAAATATGTATTGTACATGAATTATAGATGTTAAGAAAAATAACAAGCAGGTCACGCATGGATTTGTGGTCATAAATAGTATGGTGATAGAAACTTAAATAATTATGATTATATTCACCGTAATCTCAGTTAGTCATAATTAGTGACAAGTTGCTGGAAGCGGTTCTATTGAGATGATGGTGACATCACAAACTTAAGTAAGATAAAACGTAAAAAAGTGTCAAAATTGTTTTAGACCGCTACAGCTTATGACTTGTATCACAGTAGCAGACTTCAGTGAATGAATTATATATCGAATTCCAAAGTTTAGGGACGTCGCCGATCGCCTGTGGCGGTGTCGACTTCACACGACTCCACAATGGCCCTCGTTTCCCCTGTGTCGGTTTTGTCACGAATTTGACATTTGTCACGTCAGTGCGACCACTGCGCTTTGGCAGCAGAGGGTGAAGTTGTAACTTTTGCAATAAGCACCCTAATTGCGCCCTCCATATTACTTGTTTGATTTATCCGATTATTAACTGTTACCATACTTATGCTTCCTTCTATCGTCAAATGCATTTATATCACAACAACCTTATCAAAATGTCAAATACAAACTTTTATTGACTGAATTCTTTAAGTAATTATATTAAATCAACAACAACACTTCTTTAGTAGATGCCTCCTACCTTTTTCTTTTTTCCCCCTAACAAACGTCTTCCTTTTCGTATGCGCCATCTTTGCTTATATTTGGAAATATTTTCTTCCAATCAAAATAATTTAAAACATTTCATGTGCATAGTTAATCGAAGTATCCACGCTAATTTAGTCATGACTTATATTTCCTCGAATTTACTTGTTCCTTCTTTAACGCTGCTTTTAAATTGCAATTCGAGAGCGGTATTATTTACTGTTACACGAATGATTCTTAGATAAAAATAATCCCAGATATATGATAGATACTATTCATAAAATTACACTCGTAACTTCGAATTTTTGACTTCATAAAGTTAAAAAAAATTTTGGGTATGAAAATAAGCATATATAATAAAGTTTCATGAGACATCTTAGATTTTACTTTTTTTTTACATTTAACTAAATCTTATTATAGCATTCAAGAGGTTTTAGTTGATTGGAAAATTGGTTAGATTTCATGAAAAAAGAATCAATGTTGATTTTATGGTCGGTCTTTCTCAGCAAATCAGCATTACAAGCCGGTGGTAACTTACTACTTATAATGTTAAAATAACCCACGATTCAAGAGAACACGTAAATGTCTACTCGAATAACGATATTTTGAATTCGAAGTTTTAGTTTCAGTGTTGCCTTCCCTTAGAAAGTCTGGCCTATTCACGCATAATGTTACAAGTCGCATCATGCGTACATTCAACACAATAATGAAACGTCAAAAATAATACGTAAGTTTATAACAAGGAAAATTCAACTTGATTGTACTAAAAGAAGTAGTGGATCTATCTAGAAAGTATTCTGTAAAGATTTATAGCATCTGTAGTATTTTAATCAAACTTTTAAATTGTACAATCCTCTGACATTTGTATAAAAAGTTTAGTTTTCTTTCCCTTTAGTCGAATAAATTCTTTGTCTACTCTTAAAGCTAAGAATAAGAAGTTTTAAGTCGTAACAAGTCGGAAGGAACCAATTCCACGTCTTATTTATTCCGTGAGCTACTTAAACTTTCCTTCGACTTCGGGTTTTACGAACTACTGTTTCTTTGTAGTCACGCCAAGCATTTTTCTCAGCTCTTACCTCATGTGGATGGGAAGAAAGTCTGTGTTTAGTTTCGAAATTGTTAGTTCTACAGCATATGTAGTAGTAAGTAGTAATGGAGCTATTAAATGTGTCTGGTAAGGTACGAATATTTATATTAGTTGTTAAAATATAGATTATTAATTTTATGACAAAATTATTTATTATATTGACTAATTATTCTGACAGATTATATATTGTCACAGGAACATTGCAATCCAATAAAATAAATAAATAAACTTTATGCTGTGATTATATTTTATTGTTGAACCACATTCTTGTTTGATTACATCCTAAAACCCTTCTTTTGATTTTGATGGACATTTTAATGTGACTGTTAAAATACGAGTTAATAATAAAAATCATAGAGTAAATTGGCTCTATGGTTTTTATTTGCCTTTCCCATTTTTTTTTCTTAAGAACTTATCTAGTGTTTGGCGAGAATATAATAAAAGGAATAATCCGAAGAGCTTGATACTTTTGGAGTTTTTAAATTAGTGATAGATTTAGCGACACGTTTTTATTTATCAAAAAGATAATAAATATTATTTTATACCGCCATTACGAGTTTATTACTGTTTTATCTATTGTTGATTTCGGATGTAAGACTATTCTCGTGCAGGTACAAAAAAGGAATGCTGTCATCAAATAGTTCAAAGTACGGTCTTACGCCCAAAGAAGACTGGTGATGATTGTCTCCATTCATCAAAATAGAATATTGTACCAGGAAAAATAGATAAATTGATAATCGAAATGAAAAAATAATATAAATATACATGTCATGTGTTACTGTTGATATTTATTACATTATTAATTCCGATACAAGAGCGCTATCCGTGCTAAACTATATCGCGAGGCAACGTACTAATAACGCCATCTGTCGGAATCTAAAGTAACAGCGTTGCGACATACGTCTAAATACATAAGACGGACTAAGTCTGTAGAATTGAACGTACCTATAGAGCAGTTCAGGCATCATGGCGATACAATTCCACTTCAGCTCCTCTGGGGACAGCTTCTTCATCTTGGAGAAGGACTGGTAGTGCATCTGGCGCAGCTCTCCTCCCCACTTCCAAGCGCGGGCGCCGTAGTCGTAAATACCGCCAATCCATCGGCTTGCCTTTTCTGTGGAAATTTAATTAATGGAATAATTAATTTCATTATCGTGTTAAGTAAATTTATTAATCTTATAACTGTTAAAAATATACTTTACAGAATAAAAATGTTTTATAAGTGATAATCAATTCTGGCATTACGAGGGTGAATCAAAAAATTCTTGGAATCAATATTAAAAAATGCAAAGATTTAAATAATAATATTTTATTTTTCTACATAATCTCACTCCAATGCAATGCATTTAGAATAACGCGTTTCTAACTCCCTTATTCCTTGTGAAAAAAAAAATTTTTCATGACTCTCGAAAAAGTCTTCTACGGCAGCTATAACCGCGTCATTATCGTGAAATTTTGTTCCACGAATTTCTTCTTTTAATTTTGGAAATAAGTGAAAATCGCTTGGGGCTAAGTCCGGAGAATATGGTGGGTGGTCAAGGAGATTGAAGCCAGCACAGCGGATTGCGTTGAGTGCAACTTCCGATCGATGAGCAGGAGCGTTATCTTGAAGGAACAACACGCCCAACGACAGTTTTCCACGACGTTTTTCTTTAATCGCTTCACGTACTTTCGGGATTAAATTTGCATAATAGGGTCCAGTAATCGTCTGGCCTTTTGGCATGTAATCAATAAAAAGGATTCCTTCACTATCCCAGAACACAGAGGCCATAACTTTGCCAGCGGTAAGAGCAACTCGAAATTTCTTAATGGATGGAGAGGATGGTCGTTTCCAAGACATGCTTTGTCTTTTAGTTTCAGGATCAAAATGGTGGACCCACGTTTCATCCATGGTGACAAGACGACGGCAAAAATTATCCGAATCACGCTGGAACATTTCGAGATTACGCTTGGAAATTTCCAAACGTCGCTTTTTGTTTTCGTCGGTTAACATTCGTGGCACCCATCTTGCAGACACTTTTTTGAACCCCAGTGAATCAATTAAAATGGATTGAACGCTACCAAAAGATATCTTTAGGATCTCAGCTATATGTTTTATAGTCATTCTTCTGTCTTCCAAAACCAGATTCTCAACCTTTTTGACATTTTCTTCTGTAACGGAGGTTGAAGGCCGCCCAGAACGCAGGTCATATTTACAGCTTGATCTACCTCTTTTAAATTCAGCCACCCAGTACGCAACCGTAGAATAGGGTACAGCATCACCCCCTAATGTCTGCTGAATGTCCAAGAAAATTTCCTTCGTAGACATTTTTTTCAAACTGAGATATTTTATCACCGCACGTAACTCACTTTTATTCATAATTTTGACTTTTTAGCAACTCGTTGCACAAAAAAATTTATTACATGCGAACGAACTGACAAAAACAAGTGACAGTCTGCATAAATATAGTGTGATAGGCACTCTTTACTTTGAATATCGAACTTGATCCAAAAAGATTTCATATATTTGCACTTCTAAGAACTTTTTGATTCACCCTGGTAATTTACTTAAATACATTAAAGTTATTTGGGATCACCAAAAATATTTTTCTTTTATTGTGGACTCTTGTATGATTCTTCTATGACCAGGACGCGATTGAAACAATCGTAGATTTGACTTAAAGAATACTGCTAGAAGAAATCTCAAATTGATTCCAGTTCCTATAAAATTGGGCTCTAACAATTTTTCATGACTTTAATAAGTGATTACTATATCAGATCCTGAGTGGATAATATAATGAATGAATGAACATATGAAGGAATGAATGAATGAATAGTGACTCAGAATTCCAACTCAATAACCACGACCTTTAAAAAATGTCATCACGGTAAATAAGAAACCCGTATTCCGGAAGAAATCCTTGCAAAAAGAACGGACGCGTCTTTGTAATTTATTATGAACTAATTTTCTTTGAGAATAAATTGCAGTGCAAATAATTGTGTGCAGCTATGAGGAACATCGTGATGGCAAGAAAGTAGAAATAAAATGGCTTGCAATCTGTATGATTTGAGGATAATAATATGAAAAAGTGAATGAAACCTCTTTTGGATCATTTTGGAAACGGATTAAAAATAATAATGTATTTAAATTTTTCGATACGTTAAAACATTCTTTTTAGTTGTGATATACGTATATAAGGAGCAGTGGTAGCTTAGCAGTAGAGAGTAGCGATTGTAGGTCGCGGATTCGATTCCAGGAATGAAATCTTATACATAATTTCACACTTTGTGCATTAAATATATAGGACTGCTACTGCTCACAAACAAGTTTTAAGAAATTGACAGCAATATCTTCTGCATACACCTGCCAAATGTGGCGATTATGGTATATCCCCTATATACCTTCAAAGATATGTTTGAGGGAAGCTTTGGCCTTGCAGTGGGCATCTATGTGACGATGGCGATGGTGCGTATTTAAGAAAAGTATAATAAAATAACTACGGATGAAGATGGACAAGTATGCATTCATTTATTTTTGATAGTTTTATGGTCCGTGTCTCGAGGCAAGTGGGTTTATCAGCGAGACAATTTAATCATCATTATCTTACTTAAGTTGATATTACATAACTTAACTTAGTAAGTCCATTGTCTTTAGAATCACAAGCAATATCGAAACTTGTAGATTGCCAAATCTTTGCCAGTTTTTTTATTTTATTTATTTCTGTCCAAAAAGTCACAATGTTTTTTTTGATTATATACATAAATAAAAAGAAAATAAAAAAAGTGTTGTCCGCTTAAGAGAGTGTCTCGTTCTCAATGTCTTTACTTATTGTTTAATGTTACGATTGTCATATCTTTCTTCATGCTTTGGTATGGTGGCTTTTCGCCGCAATTTTTTAATAATTTCTGAAATAATTTTATACTCACCAACGTCGTGTTTGTTGAGGTAGTTGCGAAGGTTTCTGTCCTCCCAACGTGCTGGCACCGAGAGGTTGCTGTCACGATCCTGGTGAAGAAAAAAAAATATTTTAAAATATTTTATGAATAAACAGTCTTAAAAACATCAATGAATGTGTTTCAGAAATTCAACTATATTTAAGATTATTGCTGACGTTTATTTATTAAAGATTGGATTTAAAATAAGGTTAAAAATATGACATTTGGCCAACAGACATTTTACTAGGCCGACAGACAATTCACTGAAGTGAGTGACGGAAAATAGGTCGAATAAACTTTTTACCGAATATATTTTTATTAGCCTTGTATTAACATTATATGTTAATATAACTGAATCACGGTTTTATAACAGTTATATGTGGAGGGACAATCAGCGAGCTCTTTGTGAAGCTTATACAGTCAAGGGAGGTTTGTCCGCTCTTTTTTTTCCTTTAATTTTTTTTTTTAAATTTTCTAATTAAACAGTACGACGGATTTAAGTCCATTATGACCGCTGCATTCCTGTAATGCATTAAAAGTAATTATGAAGGTTAGATTAGATTAGGTTTTTCTATTATAATTAACTATTTTGTAATAAAATGTTACTAATATTTTCTTATCTACATATTAATGATGTGATAATGAAATGTTAGTGAAAAGTAAATCATTATTCATAAACTGTCGACTAAATGAAATACAAAGATTTCTTGTTTGTCGGCCCAATAGGACTGACCTATAAACACTTAGATACTGTTCCCTATAGGAATACAAAAGACGAAACCACGTGGAACTTTTCCCAATAAAATTGGTGTACCATCAATTGACTGGACCTCCTTAAGAAAGTATGTAATGCAGAAACTTGATGAGTTGGTCTGGCACATTTTATTTATCCTTATAGCATTTGACGGTCTGTAGCGCATGGTCTGCTATTTTTTTCTTATCTTAGACTAGCTTACAATGATCTAATGCAGATTATAGCCTTATAAATAACTCAGATGTGAATTATATATAATATTTTTAGATAGTGACGGACGCCCGGGCCTTGGTATGTCAAAATGTTTGGTCTCTGTGACCGATGATGTGACACACAGGCCCAGATTCAACGAATATTTACATTTTTACTCATCGTGTTTTATTTATGAATAATCGATATATAATTAGGTTAAATTTTTCATCGCGACATGTTTAAATGATGTACGTCAAGCAAATGACTCGTTTGATAAAATCATTTCCCTTTGTGCCGAGTATCAGAATTTAAATTTTCGGCCACACAGCCAGACGTATTTTATGAAGGTCGTTGGAAGGTGCAGGTTGGTTTTAAACCAATGAGATTTTTTGGTGAATACCTTAACAAATGTCTTTATTACAATAGTTAGAGAATTTTATTTTCTAAGTTTTATTATCACTTATGATATAGCAGATTATTATTTAAACAATGGCAAAGTTACTAGTGTATTTATTAATTCATTAAATTATTTATTTATGTATATAATTAACTGGAACTGAAGGTATAATACCTAATAGCCAGGTACAGCATTTTATGATAATTCATGAAAAATAGTATTTTTTAATTAAAACTGTTTTGCAACTGTTTGTTAAGCCATAAAGAATGCAGACAATCTGCAAATAATGTGTTTGTTAAGCAAAACTAAATATCAGGTTGGCGACGGAATAATAGTAGCGTTATTCCGTGTACAACAATTATATAGGATCAAGCTGAAATTAATCTTGTTCTTTAGTACTAAAGTTCAGAATTCTTTAAACACGTTACTTGTTCTAAGAAAAGTACAATCGTATCGCCAGAGTCGAGGCTAGTCTGTAAGGACACGAAGCGTCTCCTTGGAAATGGTAAATGTACACAAGTGTTGTAAAGTGGGACAATTGGCGACGAACGCATGACATCATCACTGATCGAATCACCATTAAGAGTAATAGATTGTTGTTCAGTGTTTCTCAAACTTCGCCAAGCAATACAGGGTTAGCTGTTAAGTTCAAGCAGATCTCAAAAAATTACAGAAAAAAATGATTTAAGTTCAGCAGATCTCAAATAATACAGAAAAAAATTATTAAAGTTTAGCAGATCTCAAAAAATTACAGAAATTTTTTTTTAAAGTTAAGCAGATCTTAAAAAATACAGAAAAAAATTATTAAAGTTAAGCAGATCTTGTATAATTACAGAAAAAAAATTCGAATCTGAAGAAAAAAAATTCATAACATAAGTAAACCCATGTAAAGATTTTTTTATAAAAGTAACATTACTGAGGTGTGTACCATCTAATTGTGCACATTCCTCTACCCCACTTCCATCCTCAAATCTAGATCGCAAAGTCTTGTAATCTCACTGGCAAATCCCTCGTGGGATATTGGAATTTCCTTCACGAATGTTATTGAGCTGGGCAATAGTCGTCATGTTCGGAGGAGGCCACGAAATATATCTTCGCCGCGATATCAGTTATCCATTAAACATTTAGTCACGTTACAGGTTAACGTGTTGGAACCAGGTCCTATTGTTTTAGGCTTCAGAATTATACACTTAAAAATAGTTACGTAACAATGCTGTGTAAGTATTACATTTTGAACTTTGCCCGTTTTTCAAGTCCACTGTATATAACGGGAGGGGTTTTTTAAAAAAATTATCAAAGTAAGTAAAATAATTGTTTTAAATTTATAATATTTAATAATAAGATGTTATACAAAACCGCTTTATAGATTGAAAACCAATAGCGTAATGCGATGTTAATTTATTTAAATATATTCACGTACTATTTAAAGTTTATACATAATAAAGGAAGCATTGACATATCTAGCACATTGCAAAGTCTAGACGAAATACGGTTTGAAAATACAAGTCCAAAATTAGTCATAAATATAAAGCGTCCGAACAATAGTTTATTGTATTTGGTTAGTTAGTTTTGGTGAGGCGTGTTAAATATTGGCAATATATTAATGAGCCGAAGACACAACATGACCCGCGACGTGTTCTGAATATAAATGAAACGTTAATTCTTAAAATGACCATAAGTTCGTAACTTTTGAAATTATTTATAATAACTTCTACATGCGTATTTACTTGTAAATAATTTAAATTGTTGAATAATTTTATTTCAAATATGACTTTTAATAATAATGACAGAGCTCCTTTATAACAACAGTATTTATAAACATCCGATATCAAAACTCTTTCTAGGTTCTTGGGAAATCATCATTATTTCGATCATGCGAAGTCCACGGCTGGACATGGACCTCTCTCTAAAGGATTTCTAGAATGTGGCTTGCATCCAGCGTCTTCCGACGACTTTTACAAGGTCATCTGCGCTTGTTGGTCCGTGGTGTCTTCTCCTCTATTCCTCTCATTTTAAGGTTCTAGAGGTCATCTGTATTGCGTGCCATATGGTCTACCTACTGTCACTTAAACTTGCTAATCCTCTGGATTAAGTCCGTTCCTTTCATTCGCGTATAGATCTCTTCATTTATGACTCGATTTCGTAATGAAATCTCTCGCATAGTTTTTTCTAGTTCGATTAGTGACTGCAGGCTTGGCAGTAAGGCTTAAAGTGAAATACCATGTTTCTGTGACACTATATTAAAAATACATTGATACATTATTATATCAGCTGATAGATGCCCACTTCAAGGCATATGCCTTCTCCAAAGATCGTCACTATAACTGGTTTCCACATGTTAAGACAATTTTAAAACAATTATTTCGCTGTAACTTTGTGGATGTACCATATCTAATAGAATCAGGCGTTACTTTGCTGAAGTTCATTCTAAGTAAGAAAGGGACTAATATATAGCTACTTCCGCTATGCAGCAGTAGTCGTGCAATGAAATGCACCGCCCGCGCTAGCCCGCTGATAAATGCGCATGCGGCAAACAATGCGAATTACACAACTACCACCTTTAATTCACTCAACACGTTGTTTTATCCCACGACGGGGCATCCTCAGGAGTAATGTTCCACCAGTGCTAAACATCGAGTCTGTTTGCGCATTTATCAGCGGGCTGGCGCGGGCGGTGCATTTCATTGCACGACTACTGCTGCATAGCGGAAGTAGCTATATATTAGTCCCTTTCTTACTTAGGATGTACCATAGACATACATATATATATTTTAAACATTAATTACGAGTGTATCTATACATCTCATTATCTCGACTTGCACAATGCGTCGTGACAATATCACGGTTCCGGAGGCGTTATCGTAAAACATAGTTGACGTGTTATTTTATTGTGTTATAAAACTTTAAATAACTAGGCCATAAACCCACTTACGCCGGTCTCATTGCGTTCTGTGGGCAACGTGTCACCCGAACCGCCATCATACCGCGTGAATATAGATAATAAATTTCACTGACAGGTTTAATGTATATCAACATAGATAAGTGTCAAAACAAATTAAAAAATATGTTCACCCGTTAACTGTTCGTTCTAAGAAAATATTCTTTAATGATGTCATCTGTGTAATATAACAATTGCTAAGAATAAGTCTCTTTTTTCTAATAAGTCTTTAACATTCAGTCAAGGTTTGTACCATAACTAGATATTTCGATTTAAAGGCACCCAAAGGTTGTTTAATTAATGGCCGCTCAAAGCACAATAGTAGGCCGCAGATGATTCTAAATTTCAAAGTTCAGGTTATAACAGTCTTATTATTTATCAGTAAAAATCTCATTCATCACGTCTCTTTAAAAAAAATATAAATTGTCTCATACAACGTACAAAATATAGAGTCACATATTAAAAAAATAGCTTGATTAGATCAAAGTTTTATATTTTAAAAAACAGTGCACAAGAGTGGGTAGACATTATATAACGCCTCTTTTCGTATTTTTGTATATATATAACATCATCATCAATATAATAGTCAATAGGCCTCCTCCAAACGTCGTCACAGTGATCGGTCTTGACCATGATTATGTCATTGTTCCATCCAATGAGAAAACACATGTGTATGTACATACATAGATATACTTTTATTTGTTTGTGTATAAATAAAAAATCATCGCCAAATGAGTTCATAAGCGAAAAATTCGAGAAATTATGAAAAGTAAAAATGAAAAATTTCGAATTAAATAGTAAAAACATCAGTTTCTTCCTACCTGTCAAAATATTGTAAATAAAATTAAATAAGGCATTACAAGTGATCACTGTGAAGAACGCGTTTTTATTAAATATATTGCGACCAACAACTTCTAAAGTCTGTGCGGGTATCCCTACATCAGTAAGTGTTGCTACAGTTTGTGTAAAATGATAGGCACGGTAATTAAAATTTTATAAATTTTATGCGATGTTTTGAAATTCGAGACGTAAAGATCGACGAAAAATTATGATTCAGTTTCTTAAATATCTCACGTTGTCGTATGTTTCCCGCCAAAAATATTTACACTTAGCATAGATGCATGGCTTACTAAAGCTAGGCGCCAGGTTAACCGTTATTATTAATTAGCGTTTTGTTTCGTCCGTTTAATTTTGGCGGCAGCTATTTTTAGCATGAGGAACAGCGTCATGGCCGCATCGCCAGACCTTCGTCAAGATAAATAAACGATAACCTATAAATCTTTGATTTGATTAAATCCCGTTTAAACTCACGATAGGTGAGTTTTTAAATAAACAATTATAACTGATTTTAGATTTTTCATTGATTTAAAATAGCTTT
Source organism: Battus philenor (assembly GCF_028537555.1). Lineage (NCBI taxonomy): Eukaryota > Metazoa > Arthropoda > Insecta > Lepidoptera > Papilionidae > Battus > Battus philenor. The sequence continues at coordinate 14,072,628 of NW_027181737.1, read as the reverse complement.
CTTCGAGTAGACAATTATTTTCAACATTATAAAAAGATTAATGCTGTCATAACGTAAATAAGCTATCGGATCGAAATGCTAATCTGATGAGAAAAGTCAGTCAGAAACTCGTTGCCCTTCTAAACGAAATTTAACAATTTTGAATTGTACATTATTATATCAACCATGTAAATTAGTTAACAAACCAAGTTTCACATATTTCGATCAATTAAAAACCCTTCAATGCTATAATAAGATTTGTTTAATAACATACTTTTAAGTATAGATTTAAAACTAAGAAAATGACGGTCTAAGATATAAATAAAAGGTCTAAGATATAAATGACGGTCTAAGATATAAATAATAAATAAGTAGAAGATGGTTTGTAAATCAGTACATGAGCTCTATCAGGAGTCTTGGCTACTTACTTAAGAGTCCCGATAGGTTATTTATTTCACTAAGAAAGCTACCAATCTCTTAGTAGATGAAGATGATGATTGAAGCATCCAAGGAGCGATGGAACGGAAGAATCCACACGGTCGCCTCACTGGTGTTCACAGTTTTGGAGGACTAGAAGGATCAAAGCGAGGAAGTCGCTTAGTCTAAACCTCGTTTACAAATGTTAGTTCGAAGGCTCCCTCGGGAACTTACACTCGGGTCATTACATCACATTCAACATCACCAGATTAAAGTAAGTTGGCTTTGGTTGTCATTCGAAATGCGTTTATCATTGCTCTCCGGGGATGATTGAGTAGAAGCAGGGCTAAATCATGATATTTATGACTAACCGACAGAAGATCTATCTCTTTGATATGATTTTGATTTTATAAAAAGCTTATTTGCGTATAGAACACTTTTGATGTTTATTATTAAAACCCACTTTGTATATACAATGCTTGCTAGCTATCGTGTTAGATATTTTTAAATTTAAAAGATTACATATACAGCTGTTTAACCCTACCTCAACGGTGGAATCCGGATCCGGTGGAAAACAGAGAATGACGTAATGATGAAACGAAAATTTAGAAAAAATACACAATATTTTAATCATTACAATTATATATATATATATATATATATATATATATATATATATATATATATAACCATTTGCAAAACGAATTCTGTAATATCTAAATATCCATTTGCTTTACAAATTTTAATGTTAAAATTACATTTTTGTGTTTTCTGTGGTTGTAAAAAAGTTCTGTCGGTAAGAACTTCCTTAAATAAAGATCCTTCAGAAAGTGTTACAATATAATCATTCAGTTATAGATAATTTTGACATATAACACATATTACTTTGACGTCGACGATGTATTATTTATTTAATCTGTGTAACCTAAAATTAGTCGCCAGTGTATACTTTTGTTATGAAAAAGTAAGGTAAATTTTCTTACAAAATATAAATTATTTATTTATTCTTTCAAATTAATTTCATACTCTTCAAAATAATCTCCGTCCGATAAAGGCATAATAAGAATAAGAATATTCCGACTGCTTCAAGGTTCTTGAAGCAGTCGGAATATTCTTATTCCGTTACAGTCTTCAAGATATTCTTCGATTCGGTTTTTATTATCTCAATCGTTAAAACGGCGTTCCCAGATTGAACTTTTGAATTTGCTGAATAGCCAGAAGTGGTTGATGGTTGCGAAAAGACATAAGTCAAGTTTTTGACTTTTTTTAAAAAAGTTGAACGGTTTTGGCACCGATCGGGACTTGACGTGTTTGAGACATAAAACATCATCTATCAGTTAATTACATATTGTTAACGTTATTTTGTTAGAATGAGTTTCGTTATTAATAGTGCTGTAGATTTAACACAGTTAGTTATAATAAATATTATCAACCCATTATTATAAATAGATTTGCTATGTATCATAATACTGCGATCTGTGTAAAGAATAATGTCAATGTGATTTATATGTATTAACTATTGTAAACTATGTATAAATAATGTTTCAGGCGCCATAGAGAAATGAATTCGGCTGTAAAATCAAAACTAGCAGAGCAATGATGTAAGACCGAAGTTATAGCCGCGCTATTCCTAACGCGTCACGCGCTGTGACGTGCCACAGATTAAATAGCGTTGATTCATATTTTATTTTTATTCTTGTAACACACTTGTTACTGGCCTGTTATGTTGTTCTATATTCAAATATTTTGTTATTCACATTGATTTTGACTTACGGTTAAACCCGTAATTATTTTTAGAATTTCGCTAACGTCTATCTTTGGACGTTTCTTGGAGCAACGAAAATATGTATTTTTATATCTTATTATTGGTCCGAAATTCCTCCATATACTAATTACTGCTGCCAGGTTCCGAATATTGATTTTATCGAGAAGAACTTGAAAAGAAATTCGATGGTTACTCTATTTACGCTAATTTTACCATGTTTTCATATAATAAATCTTTCGTTTGTCATTAGGAAATCAGATACTAATCCCAGGCATCCAAAATTCCACTTCCATGAAACGGAAGTGACCAGATCATGTTCTTTTTTTATTAAACACAGATAAAGACAAAATGCATTTATTCAACATTGTAATTTTTAACAGGACTCTTGTTGATAGTCAACTTTTAAATCACCTTTTTTATTTTTTATTTCTGATCCGCTTCACAAGGTGTTATAGTTGCGGAGAAGATATTCTACAAAGACATATTTTTAAAAAGTTTAACAATATAAATTTATTCACATACACCTTTTGTCAGATGCAGCCTAAATTAAAAAAAAAAAATAGTCATGTGACATCATTGGCAATGATTCTTGTGATTTAAACATCTAATTTTTTTTGTTATTTTTAATTTGCGAGTCGTAGTTTTGCAAATGAATGGAGCACATGGTGCCTCTTTACGTATTAGGCTATACTGGTACACTTTTTTGCAATTTACACCAGGAACCTGCACCGAAACCCATAAGTGATCTTCTCTGTACATTCTTCAACGATAATGATGTATTTAAATGCAAAGATTTCTAGGTTAACATTGGCATAATGCTGCCAGATAACAGTGGGTTGCTTGTCTATGACGGCATGCACCTGTGTAAAACCGCACAGTGCCCGGCGACCGGTATTTCTGAACGTAAACACATTGTGGCCTAGAGCCACTTAGTCTGAAACTTCACAGAGCTTTGTGATGTGAGTAATAAATAACGCTATAGTCAGTATTCCGTTAAAATTATTCCAAATTTAAATTGAATTGTTCAACTGTATTTATTTTAATTTTTTTTTCAACTAATAATACAAGTAAAGCGATACCTAAAATAAAAGAAAATTCCTCATTAAAAAGACACGGAAATTTTTTTTCATTTGTGTGTCTTATTCTAAATAATATCTTTCATCTTAATCGGGATATAAATATTTGATACGAAATAATTCTGAATCTGTTAGAACTTATTTACAGCATATAACTATGTAAAAAAAAGTTTTTTTCTGCATTTTAGATTGAGAATTAAAAAAAAAAATTAAAATTAAGTAGTAACTGAAAAAATCATTAAATTGAAATATAAAGTCCCTGTCCCAAGTTAGTGGTGAAGGGGTGATCAATAACGTATGCTATAAAAAAGAAAGAAAATTAGCGCGCAGAGCGGATCGTGGCAATGGCTTTAGGGTTCCAGGGTGGAGAACACGAACTGACAAGCGAAGCGTAGGATGTTTACCTACAAGATAGACTTTATTAAGGTAGTTGGAAGGTTCTAGATGCAAGGCTGCTTACAATCAGATCCATTGGAAATATTTGAGGATGCCTAAGTTCAGCGGGAGACGTGCTATTACTTATATGATGGTGAATACTCATGTTATTCAATAAGAATCATTCATTGTTATCACGTGTTCGTCATGAGAAGAATACCAGAAGAACCCAATTTAGTGCAAAGTAGAATCGAATTGAGATCATCTTTAATTGCATATACCAACAATACGTAAGCGATACGTATTATAATTATCAATATATATTGGGCAGACAATTGGGAGACGTTGCCGCTATTTGATACGGATCTTGCGTCTCCATTTGCGAGTCATGACACCGTTTTTTTATTATTTACAATTTTAAATTTCTTATGGGTAAACTTACAGCTAAAATTTATACATATAAACGACGGTCATTGGAGCCGAAATACTCTAGAATGGTCACCACGACAAGACACAGCCCGCCACTTTTATTTTTTGCATCTGCGACCTTCTAGCGCCAATTGGCAGACACCTTTTATATTGGTTACATTTATTATCATTTCTACACTTTACATTTTTCCGCTAATTCGATGGCCGATACCTAATTATTACTTTCTCATTATTTTTATTGATTGCTTATTGCTTAATTCCTATTGGTTGGCCACCCGTAGGTGGAACGAAGCCATGGGTCGCAGAAAGTCGCTGAATGTTGGCAGCGCAGAATCGGCCATTGTGACGGTTTTGGGAGGAGTGCTACGAAACTAAGTGAATAAATATAATAGCATATATGAGTCATTTGCTAGCATTAGACACGTATATATGTATACTTGTATTAACCATTCATTTAAATTAAAAGTATATTTTAAATATTTATGATTTATTAAACATTTGTAAATTAAAAATGAAATTTATTCGTTTCAATTTCACTTATTCTCGATTATTCGATAGGAAACATCGTTGATTAATAAAATGTTGTGAAATAATTTTTCCCGCCATATTTATTTGCGTGCAACGGCTGCATCCGAAAACTAAAATTAAGTATTAACAGCGCTGCTCATTAATTTCCAGCCAGTACAAACATTTCAATATGCCGTGTGCAAAAATACCGACACTTTACAATATATTCGTTATTTTTCTTTTTCAGAAATACAAATTGGATGCTAGTTGTAAAACCATTTAGGCGTGTTGTTCGAACGCGGAGTTTCACTTATGCTCTGATTGAATTAATAAATTAATAAATTGTGATAATGCGATAAAGAATCAACTTTTCTCTCTCTCTCTGATTAGAATAGAAACTTATGTCATACATTGTCGCAATACTGTAGGGTTGTCGAAACTGAAATGGCGGTGGTTTTTTTATAGCTTTTCGTCTCTCAACAGCCATTTTTTATTTCCATCTCTCCCCTCATAGAAATGTCTTCCTTTTAAAAAGTATGTAGACTATTTCTTTTTTTTTTTCGAGGATAAATATCTTTTTTTTAATACTCCCAAAAGTGCATTTTAACGATATCTTGTAGTGATTTTATTGTAGGTAATGTTTTTGACTTACGATACGTGTTTTGGTAAAGGAGTTCTGCCATTTATTAATATTATTTTATTAAGCAACTCTCTAGAGATTTATGGTTGACATACGATTACACGAAGTACATGAAATAACAATTAAGGAGAACAGTAAATTAGAAAAGAATTTTAGGTAAAATGACAAACTGAATCTAGGTTAACTGATTGCTAAAAAGGTAATAGAATTAAGCAGAATAAATAATAGTTTTTTTTTTGTTTCAGATACTTATTTTGGAATAGGAGTCTTGCCAGTAACTAATATTTTTTAATATTTTTTTACAAAGCAACTAGTTAGAGATTTGTGGCTGACATATGATTAGAGAAAATAGGTAAAATTATAAAGATATATTTAAAAATTTTATGATAGAATCAAAAACATAGTGAAAATTAATTCGTTTCAATACGTAATTATATGAATTTCGTAACGCTTTTTCTTACTACATAGTCATTATGTTTTTTATCATTTCGATAATCTTTGATCATGCAATCCCATATATTAATAAACAGATAGTGAGCTATAAATTCAGCCCTTCGAAGCTTTTACACTTTGTATAAGTACTGTATGTACAGCACCCGGCGATAAATATTGCACATCGATCTTAGGAAAGAGACAATCGGCTAATTTCGGTTTCGTAGAGCGTTATCTCTGTCGTACGACTGCCAATACGTCACAGGTAGTGTGCGGCAGAGATAACGATTGTCTCTTTCCAAAGGTCGATGTACAATTTTTATTGCCGGGTACTGTAACCTTATTTCTGTTTTTTGACGATCTAGAGGACGGTAAATTAATGCTAATGCTACATACATACAAAGTATCATAACAGTTATAATTAGTATGTTAAAAGTTGAAAGAAATATAAGTGTGAATATGTGAAAATACGACGTTAAGGACATCAAAGTCAAACAAAAGCATCTGTTATAAGTGACCTAGATCTGTTATTTAAAAAATACGTCTAGTGTTGCTGTTTGATTCACACACGTCCTTGTGTTTGGCCTAAAAGAAAAGCATTCTTTATGATTACTTTGTCCAAAAAAAAAACCTTTACGATCGCTCATATTTTCGCAAAGCAACACGCTGTAAATATCCCACGCGTGCGCAACGAATGCCGTTTTAAAATTTCACAGTTCGAATAACATTAAATCATGGTAGTTTTTTTTTTAAATAGGCTCGCGTTGAAAACTATACGATTTGTTAATGGCCGTTAAATGATGTAACGATCTGTAAATGTCTTATCATATTTATAATTGTTTTTCTCAACTCTCTTATATTGCGTATTAAAATGTACAGGCAGATTGGTTATAGATATAAAAGTTTTAAAAGGACTTTACAATCTACCAAAAAAATTATGGTTTCTGAAATAATAAATATCGTAATAATTATTGCTTATTAAAATAATTTATTGTGTTATATCTGTTTATGCAGACATTATACTGCCAGAAGTCTTATAGACCTGTCGTATCCCTTTAAAAAATAATATAATATATTTCAGAGTGTTTCTTTATGACTAGAAATAGGTGTAAATACTTTTATGCTTTTTGTTTACAAATGATCTTTAAATTCACCCCTTTTTAACTTTTACATCAATAAACGCGTATACATTTATTATAATTATATTTATGTAAAGCTACAATTATGTTTAAATGTTAATATAAACAATATAACTGATTTATAAATTAAAAGTTACATTGCTTAATAATTTATATATCAAATTTATGTTCAAATTAAACTAGAGTCGTGATAAAGTAGGTTATTAACGTCAGAAGGGCGGATCGACGGTTTCATTTGGGAGAGCTTTATCGTGACATCCTATTAATAAAAGGCGTTTCACAGCTAATAAAATTGCACCGAAAAGCTTTGAACAAAAGTGGATCAAGTTTAATATCTAGTCCTAAATTTTTGTAAGCATTTCTTTAAATAGGATACGTAAATGTAAAATGTTTGTTTTCTTAGTGACTCGTTTGAGAATATTGTTGAGAAGTCAATTAGTTAAGATGAGATGAGATGAGAAGACATGAGATAAGCCATCATTCTTTGCATACATCAACATCGTTTTTGTTCCTGCTGTAATTTGTTTCGCTAGAATATTATACTTAAAATGTATTTTTTCTTGCGTTAATTCAGCGCAGACAGTTGGCAGAGGGATTGCCGCTATTTTGTACTTACTTCTACTAGTTTCGAGTCACGCATCAGCTTTTTATTGTACACAATATTTTATTACTACACACCAGTGCTTACACAAATAAAAATGTAACATTAAAATAATATCAAATAGTTAAGAAAATACTTCTTCAGAGTACAGCGAAATTCGGAATGGACTGGTATTATAGACCATGGGTCGGACTTAAACAAGGCCTGTAAGTGTCCACCAGTAGCTTTAGTTCGACTTAAGCACACGTCCGCACAGTCATATCGGCACTTAGATGCACTTAAGCGGGTTTTATCGACGAGTGAAAGCCTAGATCCTCGGGACCTAGGCTTTGCTAGCCTAGCCTAGGGCCTAGGGACCTCCACGAGCCGAGTCACTTCATGAAGCGTCCGCCAAAGTGATGTAAGATGTAGGCAGCATCCCAATCCGGTGAAGTAGTATGTAGAGGCCGGAGCCTTCGCTCCACCGGGAGCCCTGGGGTTCGTTACCTTATAATAGGTCTTATAGGGCGGAATATCTTAATGACCGACGGATGCTTGCCTCCACTTTCTAAGACTAACCTTTCGCGGTTGTCCATGTCAACTCTTAAAGTCTTATTCCAAGTTACTTTGTCGATTATATTACGTAAATTATTGTATTGTATATATGAAAACTTTTGATTGATATATCTTCAGTCAGATTACTTACATTTTGATATTTACTAGTTGTAAGCTTTTCTTAAACTAAAGTAAAATAAAATATATATTTTTTAACTTCTTTTCATTTACATAATAGATTCAGGCGTTACTTTGCGGAAGTCCATTCTAAGTAAGAAAAGGAGTAATGTATAGCCACTTCCGCTATGTAGCGGTAGTCGTGCAATAAAGTGCACCGCCCGCCAGCCCGCTGATAAATGCGCTTCATGAAAGTATTGTTTAAAAAATATACGCGTGTTTTTAAGTAGAAATATTTAATAAAAGTAAAGTAAAACTTCGTGTACTATTTTCGTAAATTATTCATCAGAAAAATATTGTTACGTATTGAGATGTGATATAAGATGTATTATCTAATTTTTATGCGCATTCCCGAGAGCGACACAACTATTAATCGAGGAACCGGTTCCAGAAGTCTAGCCAAGTTCGTCTGGCGAACTTCCAGTTGTAAATGTACGAGCCACTCACGTTCAACTGTTCTGTTACACTTCAATTTAATTTAGAATTATTTATACGTTCCGCTGTGAAGTTTTATGCTGGAGTTATTTCTTGATGATTACGCGAGTTACACCGTGACTCAGTTGCTAGCGTTCATATATTATAAAACTTTAGTATTGTAAATGAACAATAAACTATTAATATATTTATAATATCATCATCATTATTTTACTTCACACAATTATAGCCGCCCCCATATAGATTTCCATAAATACCGGTTGTTTGAAGCTTGAAGAAGCCTTCTAAGCACCTTCAACGACTAAGAATGTGATATGTCCACCTTGTTGGCGAACATCCTGCGCTACGCTGCGTGGTCTCTTCTCCAGAACCTTACAACCTTAGCGGTCATCTGTTCTGTGCGCTATATGACCTGCCTGCCACTTGAACTTGGTAATTGGCTTCGTGATATTGGTCACTTTTGTTCGTATACAGACCTCTTCATTTCCCATTCGATCCCGTAGAGAAATTACGAGCATATTCACAGCTTATTGAACGACTGTGAACTTGCTTTATATTTATAACATATTTTATATTTATCCATCGAAGCCAAATCATAATAAATCTTAATTCATGAAGACATTAAATCACGTCTGACAGATGTAATGACATTATAATGTTTCAAAGACTAGCTTGGATAGGAATGGTACAAGAACCTTTGTAAGTATAAGGAGTACTTTTGTAATTTTGTTCTAGTTAAATGAGTAAATACTTTGTGGTTCGGATAAATTTGTGTAATTGTTTTTATATATATTGCTAGCTGATCCCGTCGAAAAGGTTGTTTTGCCATGAACAAATGAAAATAAGGGTTGATCGTAGAGGGGTGAACATTTAGGGTTGTATGTATTTTTGTATGCTGTCTTAAAAAAATAAAACAAAAAAATTTTGTCTAAAAAATTTAAAGAAGTTAGGGGTGGACTACTCATAACATTTAGGGGGATGGAAAATAGATGTTGTCCGATTCTCCGCCCTGGTCGATATGCGCGCTAAGATTCACGAAAATCGGTCGAGTCCTTTCGAAGGAGTTCAATCACGCACACCGTGACACGAGAATTTTATATATTAGATTTAAAAGATTACAATTAATATTTTGTCGTACATTAAGAAACACGATTGGGTTACACCAGAATAATGACTCATAATGTCAGCAAACGTGTCATCTTTTTAGCCATAATATGTCCACTTTTGGACGTATCTCCTGGCTTCCTCCATAGGTTTTAATACCACCGATAAGAAACGTTAAAAAGGTCGTCTGTCTATCCTGTGGGTGAACGTTCTACGCTGCTCTTTCCCGTGCAGTCAGCTTTCTGTGTTACTCTTGGACTTCGTTGCCTGTGGTTAACTGTTCCGCGTGCTATGTGGCTTGCCCACTGCTCTTGTAGGAAAAACATTAAATCAATATCTTTAAACATAGGCTATATCTCCGATTAGTAAATAATTTTTTTTTTTCAAAATGTAAATTAAAAAATTCCGGCCAGTGACTCTCACGACACAGTTAAAAGGGCCAACGCATTATATTTATATGTATTGATTTATTGCGTCATATAAAATCTGTTCTAAATTCAAGTTTAAATTGCGAGTTTACTTCCTCGAATTTTTATATTAACGTTTTCTTCTTCCTACACGTATCTGGACATACGTTTTATTGCAAACGCTTTGTTAGCGGCCGGTGCCCATTGGTCGGAGCGTGGGAAACGATGAATTAATCCGTAAACGTTGCAATGAGCTCTAAAGTCAGCGCCAACTGGGTTACTAAGGCGAATTCATTTCGGTCGACTATTCGAGTGGGCATGCAACGAGGCGATATGTTTACGAGACATGCAAACGTTGAGAAATTTGATACATATCTTCTTTTGTTTGTATATTATGTCGTATATAATATACTGTATCATCATATCATCAATAAACAACCTATTCCAGTAATTAAAAAAATATATAGGGCCCAGGCCGGGGATAAAAGAGCATGAGCGTCGCTGCCGCAAGCGTAGATGGGAGATTGATCAGCCTTTACTCCACCCCCTCGCGGCGCGTGTACCTAAGGCGCGGTACAGCAGTTTTGGTATACCTTATACTCTGAACCTTTAAACCCGCGAAACCCGTAAATGGTATTAAGAGTAACAGTGAAGTTCAGTTAATAATAGTTAAAAACATTTTATTATCTTGTTATTCTACACCAGTTTTATAAAAAAAATATCGGAAATGTTCCAGCCAGTGATGGTAAGATTAGAACAGCTCAGCTGTTATCGATTTGTTTAAATCGATATCGCATTTATCTTTGTCCTTTAATGTTATCCCCAATGATGTTTTTTGCCAAGTGTGTCAAATATTTTACTTATTATGCAATTTCTTGTATTAATGTCACGGAATCACTTCGAAATCTGCGTTAGTAGATATTCTTCGGTAGAAGAGGAATGGCAAGAGATTATAATGTAGACCGTACCTGACTGTCGTGACAGTTTCGATAGGAGTACATGACTTAAAAAGAGAAGAGAGATTGAAAGAAGAAATGATAACATTTCTCTGTTATTTTTTCAACAGTCGACAGGCCACATAGCGCGTAGAACAGTCTTATGGCTTTGAAATGGAGACTGGCAATCGCAGCGTATGACGTGAACATACAAGGTGGACGGATGAAGTTGTTAATATTGTCGAAAGACGCTCACGACAGGCCGCTTCAAAACGGTCTTATTAGAAATATTTTGGAAAGATCTAGGTCCAAATAGACATCGTACGGGTGAAATGGTGGTGATCAATTATTTTTTTGAAGTCTGATTCCGTATTAGAGTTGTATCAACTCTTATGCGATCTACGTGTCCGGCACGGTATCAGCTCGATCTTTTAGTTTTATGCCGATTGTTCCCGTTTAATCTACATAGCGTGTGACTGCATTGAATCCAGTTTAATCTATGACTTGACGTAATTTACCTCTAGTAACATTAAACATAAACTTAAATCTTATTCCTAAATAATTTAACTTGACTTCTAATGCCCTTTCAAACATTGGTTCGTCATACGTGTTATTTATAACCTACTTTTTAATGTCATTATAAATAAAGTTATTATGTAAGTTTTTTTATTCACTATGTCTGAAACAATAATGTGATTTTCTCGTGTTAATAATGTACTCAAAATTGTAAATCTCTTTCTTAATCATATTATGTATGATATAAAAAAGCATCGAAAAAATCTAGCAATGAATATACTGAAAGAGATGAGACGGTATTTATCATCAAACGACAAGACAATTATAAAAATAAAAATGCTTAAATTGTTACTCGCTCATCATTTACAAAAGTAGTATCATGTAAACGCATCTTTATGTTTTATTAGACTTGACTGACTGTCAGTCAAACGGTCCTTTATCAATGGCCTAGACCTCTCATCGTCCATTACTCCGCTGGGCGCAAGCAGTTTAACTAATAATGTTTGACGGCGTTCGTTCTCAAGTGATGGCGTCACCTTCGGCGCCATGGCGTCGGAACTATAATAGATATATATTCAGCTATTAATTTATTATTGAAGGCAATGGATACGTATACGTATTATTTTTTTTTGTAAATAGTTACCATTGTAATATTAATTCAAGAATAATGTTGGTTTCAACAAATGTCAATTTCGATTATCTGTTGAATTATTTGAATTATAACAATGTGTTTATTTCAAAATAATTTTATTACACCCAAATATTGTTGATACTCAAACACCGATAAGCCTTAACTAATCAGCATCTGACAAAATAATATCATCATAAAAATTATATATATATTGCTATTAACATATATTTATTGAATAAATGTAATATGTTAATATAAAAAACATTGTTTTTAATTTAATACGTTTTCTTTTGAATTAATTTTAGGCATTGCTAAGAGAATCACTTTGAATCAGCCTCGACACTCCGAAATCACTTCATAGCGTACGAATGCTCCGAACGATACTGCCCGTTCTTTCTCTAAGATTAGAAAACTTAAGAACGCCCTTACTAATTTCTTTTCAGGGTTTCCACTATACACTCATTAAACCATCATCCTTCTCAGAACACTGTAAGCGCAAAAAAAGCAAGTTGCGCTAACATACCTTGAGGAACCTTTAGGAAAGTTGCACAATACGTAATTAATAGGAATAAAACATAGTTAAACATAAAATGTTGTAAGTCTTATTATATATTTAATCTTATTAAGATAGATTTATTGGAATTAAAATAGAAAATGTAAAAATCTGTGAAACAAATTGATCTACACAAGAAAATTAAATAAACTAAATAAAGTTGTGATAATGCAATAGAAAATACAACTGAAGTGTTTGAGGATGGATGAAAGGAATGGAATGATTGATAAAGGAAGATGGAATTATGGAATGATAGAAGGAAGAAAAAAAGATTTTGTGAACTATGGAAGAAGAGGACGAAAATAAAAAATTCATTTGAAAAAATTGTTAAGAAATAAAAAACCCCGTTCCCAACAAAATAAGGGTGGAAGGAGAGGTCCCAATAGCGGAGGCCCCATAAAAAAACATGCCTTGAGTTGCGCATAAAACGAATTGAAATTTAAACTATGCAGTTCTATAATAGTTTAACTCTTAATGATATACCACTGTTGATTATCGATAGAAGTATGTATTTACCTAATACCTCATTATTAAATATAGTTTTCATTATGACGCTAATCACCTATCATTTTCAAAAGTTTACTACAGCTTTACTAATTGTAACTTTAATGTTTTATATACACTTCTCATAAATATTGGATATAAAATTATTTATTTTTATATTTATCTTTCTAGACACGTTAATAAACTGTACAGATGTTGGACTATTGTTTAAAAAATAACAGCCTTGTGACTGCGTTAGATTGTCAGTCCGCTTTGGTCTTATAATGTCGTGTGTATATCGTTACAACGGTTAATATACACGGAGTACCAAATAGTTGTTTGTGTTAATCAATTCGTTAAAAACTTTAGATAACATTACACAATTTATTTTAAAATCATTCTGATTTCAATTGCAGGACGTTTACTGTACAACATAGACCTCTTCCATAGATTCTCAATAGATATGCTTGGAAGGGGCCTGTATCAGTGCCTTTCGACGACCCTAATAATATCGTCTGTTCTTGTGGGTGGAAGTCTTACAATCTTCTTGTCGGTCTGTGATTGACACTGTAGAACCTAAAACTTTCAACAGCCACCTGTTCTGCATTTACCGCTACATGACATGAGAAGTTCAATCATATGAATTAGCAAAAATTACGTAAAAAAAATTAAGTCAACCATTACTATATAATGTAATTTTAACCGTATGGTATTGAATAATCTTTTATCTTCAAGTTCTTTGGATAAATGATCCGTAATAAGGACACGACGTTTAATATTGCAATAAAGTGCGAAGCAAGCAATGTCGTTGACGCTCTCCAGTGAGATGGACAGACATCATCAATACTGTCGCTGATAAGTCAGTAAATGAATGCTATCACTCCGGCAAACACATACAGACATATATATATATATATATGTATATATATATATCTAATATATAAAATTCTCGTGTCACGGTGTTCGAACTTGAACTCCTCTGAAACGGCTCGACGGATTTTTACCAAATTTTATATGCATATTAAGTAGGTCTGAGAATCGGCTACTATCTATTTTTCATACCCCTAAGTGATAAGGGTTGTTCACCCTTAAATTTTATTTTTTATTTTTTTGACGAAATTTTTTGTTTTTATTTTTTTATGATACAACATACAAAAATACATACAACCCTAAATTTTCACCGCTCTACGATCAACCCTTATTTTTAAATTGAAAATTAAAAATATTTTTTTTGCAAAACAACGTTTGCGGGATCAGCTAGTGTATATATATACATACATATACATATATACATACATATATATATATATATATATGTATGTATATATGATAAGACCACTGTTTGTACTAAACTTTTTTTCTCTGTATTGCTTACAATAAAGTGGTAAATAAATAAAAGATGCGCAATTAGAGAATTGAGTCAACATACCACTAGTTGCACATAGAAGAAATAGTAAAGTGAGTTGTTCATTAGCCGCGAGCGTTATTTGACATTTAGATGTGACATTTGTAGTTATTGCCACACCGAAGACACACTTCACGTGGCCCTTATTGTGTAACAGAATATTTTAAATCTTTATTAATGGCACTTTGGGCATAGTTGTACAAAATTGTCTGACAATATTGCATCTTATTCAGATAGATGCAGCTTATAACCCTACTTACTGTATATCAATTGGGATACCTATATCCATCTGTGGGCATCCCACGATTGACATAAAGATGTCTCGTTTAGTTGTAACAATATAAAAGTTTTAATTAAAATGTAATTAATAATATAGATTGAATGTTGGAGATCGTTGCAGGAACTCGTGAAATAAAAGAAAAATTAAGTTTTTCTTCGGTATAAATAAAGGCTTTCGAATACTTGACGAATTTATAGGCGTCTTGGATACTTGTGAGACCTCCAATAAGTGCACATATTTTTTTATTAAAGTTTAATTTCTAGATTTATTTTGAAATTTTATATGACATCACTTATTACTTATCATCAAGTGAAAGCTTAAATTTTCTCGTTATTTTGTTGTAAAAATAATCTCTGTTGTTCAGAAAAAAAGATAACAGAGAACATTTTTTTTACATATATATTTACCGACTGTTCAATCGAATGAAACGTTCCTTTGTGTTCTGCGTAAATAAAAATATGAAATAACGTATTCTAGATTAAAGAAATGCGATTGTGTACTTAGCCTGTAGTGTTTCAGTTTCAAAAGACTTTTGTTTATTTCTAGATGGACGCAGAACTGTTTAGGCGAATACTGAATACGTGGGCGATTGTTAATACGCTGTGCTTTATTTTCTTTCTTTTGTTAATAATTTTCAAAGGAATTATTAGATCCTAGTGAGGAATAGTTTCGCTGTAATTTTTTTAATTTAAAACTGTCGATTTTTTCCGATATGTATCCTCACTGTTGGTATATTGGCTTTTATAGTTTCCGTGGGCCCAAAGTAGCAGATCGTGGAAGCAGTTTAGCGTAAAACAAAGAAGAAAGGCTCGAGAGCTTCTCTAGGAACCTCCGTAACATTACGTGCAATTTTGGACTAGTCGGACGAGTTCCAAAGAGTAACCTGCAATGCAAGTATCTCTATGAAGTTCCCTCGACTTGGATTGTCACTCCATATGCGTTTAGCATTCCAACTTACTAGTATCAGAGAGGGCTGGACCTTGACTTTGTCGCTATTGCCTGGATAACGTAATACAACTTTCGAAAGCGTTAGCGCTAATAGCAGTGATAGAAGAAACTTCAGCAACTTCTCTACCTAGGAATGTCAACATGGGTTATAATAATAGATAAGAAACTAATCAACTGTATTTTGAGCAGTAGTTACGTAGTGGTTTAAATAATTGAACTCAAGATCGTAAATTTCGAAGAATTTGTGCGCTTTGTGGTAATCCGAAAGTTCTAAGACTTTGATAAAATTAGAAAGACATATAACATCTTCCAATCCGTACTTGTCTGTGTTGTTAGTGTTTATATATGTTCTGGGTAAAGCGGTTAAAAAGTCACGTTGCTTACGTAAATATTTTTTTGTTTAAAGTTTTTATAATTTCTTTACAAACAATATTTCTTTCGTTAGATCTTGAACGGCTTCTAAATCATGAGATAGACCCTCTATGAATATTTCACGGGATCTGTATAAAAATATTATTTTTTTATAAGTCTGTATGGGAGTTTGTATGGGTGTGTTTCCGTTGGTTTCAATCGGTTTGAGATGTTGAATACCTTAAGCATGCTTAACTTAGAAGTTTTTACAGTAAAATATAAGTACGTATGTATGTAAGTAGTACACATTTGAAAATTATTCAAATAAAAATTAGATAAGCAGTAATTAGTATATAAGCAGTAATTAACCATTTAACACTTACAAACTTAGCCACTCGGCGCGCTTCGCTTGTTAAACTGTCATCGCACAGTTGTCAATCATTTTGTAATTAAGTGGTTAATTTTGTTTAATTAGCGCGCATGTCTGCTCCGTAATGACAGACAGAAACAGCTGTTTTTGTTATTACTTTTTAATTGTCGACGTCCAAATGGAATTCGTAACGGACTGCATATTAAAGTACATGCCATATACAACGCGGTATTTCTTACAAGTTTTTTTTTTGGTATAATTGCGTTTCAAAAATAAATTTGTCAGCCTATTAGGTTAATAAAGTTGGTGACATTACTTTATACTTAAAATTCATACACACATATCTTACATAGCTTTGATAGGAGAGCTTTTGGAGGACCAGTTTTTCGAAGTCTTTAACTCTAAGGATATCATTATAAAAACTTTTTAGTAACAATTGTTTAAGTTTTCACTTAATTATTTAAACTACCAGTAACAGATATAAAAATATTGTAATTGAACATATTGCGTGACATAAAACCAAGTATTATGAGTATGCCGAACAGATGGCTGCTTGGTCCTTCGGATTCTGGAGTGGTGACCACGATAGAGATGGCGTAGCGGAGAACAACCATCTATAAGATGGAGAGACCGTTAAGATCGTAGAAAGACTGGATACAGGCCGCTACCATCGGTGATATTGGAAATAATCCAGCACTCGACATCATGCAGCTTATATTATGGTGATGAACTATTTAAAGTTTAAATCCGTAGTTTTTTTAAAAACACTCGGAAATGTCGTGAGAAGTCAGCTAGAACCCTTTCTTTGTTCAACAACACAAGGGTATCCCATGTAGCTTTTTCCACGAGATAGAAAGAGTAAAAAATTAAGTCGGGGCTTGATCTCGGCTCGATCTCTTAGTATACCGATTAGTTCAGAACAGTACATACGATAATATATATAGATACTTATTATATGATAATATATATAGATATTTATATATTTTATAAAGATTGTCAAACTCTTGTCGCTGTTTGTAACTTCAACGATAAGGAAAAGACGGTACAAGAGCATTGCGTAATCTAAAGTGCAATTGTAATGCCGTGAATAGATAAGTACATTTACATACCCGTATCTAAGTGGGCGCGGCCGTGATAGCGCGACTCGATCGATACCCGATGCGCACGCGTTTGTCATTGGCAATGTAATCGAAAATCGAGATCAAGATCATGGCCGCGCTACCAGCCGATTGCATAACGTTCGATTTAATTTATAAGCGGAAAGCGAATTCGCCGAGTGAGTCTTGGTGGTTATAAAAATAAATATCATTCATGCACTATAAAAAATTACGAATTATTATAGTTTTATACATAATATCGAAAAACTATTTTTGCCACCGGACACATTACAAAAAGTAACATTTTAACAAAACAACGGATAGCCTTTTTAGAGAAAATAAAATGCAAAAAATCCACATGCATATGTATTTACGTATGTGGTTGTGTATGAACATAACTTATGTATGTTGGCGTGTCCATATTACAAAAGCGCATCATTATTGAAAAGTAATTATCGTAGGATAAACACTAATTTTATATAGAGTTTGTGGGACTTGTGTGTATAATAACATAACATCGATGTTACAGAAAGAGAAAGTTGTCGTTTGGAACTACCGGAGCATTTGTTGCATTGTTACGCTAATAGACAAATAAAAGATGAAGCTAAACCGTATAGGAAGTGCGTTGTAATCACCGAAATTGTATTAGTTATATATATCCTACGCTATGGAGGCTTTTTTCCGATATACCAATAATAATATTTCTACTAAAAACAGTGTCTTATTATAATAACAATTAAAAAGACTTTTTCTTTCGATGTTCAGATATAAAAGCATAAGACTAATAACATAACCTAAATTTTTTTCAAAAATGTTTGAGCTTTAGTTTCGGTTAGTTTTAACTATAATAGTTGAGACAAAAAAAAGTTGTCCTGCCTTTTGCAGAGGTAAAACGTTTCGGAAATTGTAGGAAGGCGTGGTTGGATATGGCAAAAGACGGAGATATTGGAATAAGCTTTAGAAGGCCTACGCTCAAAGGGAGGTCCAAAATCTATTTGATATTCATTCATTTATTTTAGTTTCATTTATTTATATTTTGTTGTAATATTTTACTTATAAAAAATTAAGAAAACCTTTAAAAGGTTTCAATGCATTTATTAACGGTTAATAATTCTGTGCAATGATTTTTTTATTTCATTGTAAAAATATAAAAAAGCTCGCTTGTCACTTGTACCACAACCAAAGCTCTCTACGGTCAATCGTAAAAGCGAATTTTGAACGAATGGAGATTTTATTTTTTATATAAAAAATAAGTTACATTCGTAAGTCGACGCGGCTGTTTTGTTGTGCAAGCGACGATTCTAAGTGATGGAGAGTCGCTTGTAATAATTTCGCTCTCGAAACGTCTCGAAACGAGTGTTTGGTAAATGTTTTCGATGGCTTTTTGTGCTGCCTTTTTTATTCGGTGACATGTTACAACATCGGCATCTGTTAGAACAGTTTTTTTTTTGTGGACCGTACAGTAATGACAGACGTTTGAAGAATGCTTATGTAATTTTCTCTACGGATTAGTAACGTTTTAAATGCCTTACGAGTATAGGCGAAGAAATTGAATAGTCTTCTACCTATTACGATAGCGATTTTTATTTGAGTTATAAGCGCCTAGGAACTACCTATGACCATAACAATGTCGTTTGTCCACCTAGTGGGCAAAACCATGCTGCGCTTGTCGGTACGCGGTGGTCGAAGTCTTATTCTTGATTATTTAATAGTTATTAGATAAAATAATTACTATATTTCTGTAAATTACTAATCAGTAATATATACCACGTAAAGTATCACGCAGATGTATGGGATTTTATATTTTTTCACTTATCTGTGACTTAAATTTTCTTACAACATTAATTCCCGATGGACATTGACAGATAAAAAATCACCTGCCGCTTCGAATGCAACCTTGGAATTAATTTCGAACAATATATTTATTTATGTAATCGGGAAACGTATAAAATGTTTTTTTTTTTATAACGATCGGTCGGCTCGTCACAAATGAGGAACTGGCCGGTGATAAAGAACGTAATATTGTAAATGTAATTACAAATTATGTTTATAAAGAATTTATACGAATAAATAAAAATGAATAAACATTCTCGCTCGCATATTTTTCCACGTACGTTTTAAATATCGACGACTAGATTAAAAAAAATGTTTTTTATAATAGGGCTATGCGCGGGATTTCTGTATGATATCTAATTTAAAATGACGAAATCCTTAATCGAAAGAAATTAATCGATACAGTGCAAGCGGATTGGTGTGTTGAAGTAGTGGCCATATAACGCGCAGAAAAGATGGTCGCTGGGACCTTAAGGTTAAGTGGTGACCACGGACCAGTGGTGACCATTAAAAGAAATGACAGAAATAATAGGAAATAAAAGGAATGATGACAGACCGGCATGCGTAGCGTAAGACATTCACCCACGACCGACTTGTAATGGTCGGAAGACGCTTGATGTAGGTTGCTTTTTACCGGTCCTACTGGAAATTTGGGGGAGTCCTTTGTCCAACAGTGGACATACTATGGCTGTGATAATAATCATGAATTACAATATCGAGTATATAGAGAGTAACATGACGTAAATTGTTTTAGATTGTAGTTATTTTGCGTTAAGAATGAAGTGAATCATTGTTGTCTGTCTGCCTACCTACTGAATGACTCAAGGAACGAACATTGCATTCGAAAGTAGGTCTTAAATTTGTCACTGTGAACTTAGCTTTATAAAGGTAACTAATGAATATACCAATACCACCACTAATAACAATACTAGAAATAAATAAGTGATAAGTTTAACTCCAATTTTTTTTCTGAAAAATTTAGTACACAGTACAGGTTGGTGGTAGAAAATCAGGTTTTGATTTAGAAATCATGGATAATCGCCTCGGTGTTAAATGCAGCACTACATCACGAAAGTTGAAATCATATAGTTTATATAAAAAGTTTATTTTTAATCTATTGTCATGAGTACGGATATAAATACCCACAAATACCATTTCCGGCGAGTATGTAATCAAATAAACGTCTGATATTTAATGATTATTAACGTTAAACGATCATATGGAGGTGGCAATTAAGTTTATTAATATATGTTATTACCCGCCTAATGCACCTGCAGTGTACGCCGAGAAAATGATTTACGAGCTCAGAGATTAATGAACTGCCTCTTAGTCGAGGTCATTGAACTTTAACAGATGATATTATTTATTTTATATTGTTCACGAAGGACGCGATGAATTTTCTCCGTTTCTTTTTTCTTTTTTCCGTTTAATTTTAAAATTATTTTTGTTTTTAATCATCGTATTAAGTGCGAAACGACACCATGGCCACCCAGTGCACATTTACCAACTGTGGGATTCCCCTTAAAAAAGCTGATCCGGAAAAACTTAGGTGTTTCCGGTAAAATTATGTCCTCAAGAAATTTCTTTCACTGTAATAAAAGATCATAACCTTTACTTGTATTTTTTTTTCCAATATAAAGGCACCTGATTTTCTGTGATACAGCACTAGAGGTAGCTGTCGCAACACTATTTAACCATTTGGGTAGTCAATGGCAAAAAAGACAATTTAAAATTTTACATTTATCAAGCCAAGAATGCAAAAAGAGCCCAATTTTGGTAGAAAGTAAATTCAAATTAAGCTTCCCCATATTATTTATCCATCAACTCGGATGGCCTTTGCAAATGTCTTTAATACAGTTTTTTATTTAAATACATGAGCGATTTTTCTAACTAGTTAGTTTGATAGACTATTTAAATTTATTTGAAAAGGTAAAAATGGTTGTCTGGGAGAAATCACGGTTGGCGATATGAACTCGCACTTCCACTTTTTTTGGCTTATTACAATCAAATGTAGTTCTTTTTCTTTATTTTTTTTTAGCCGATAGACAATCACTACAAGGCATAGACCGTCGCGATATAAGGATATACTAATGGTGTCCACCATCTATCACTGTACAATCTTATACTTTCAGATGACAGTATTGTATCGTATAAAAAAAATCCTGTATCAAAGTTATGGTTCACTGACCTCCAGATGTTCACCTAGTTACGTCACAAACTGAAAAAGCTAGAGCATCTGTAAGATAAGCCAAGTAGGTCACATTAGTTATGTGTTTTGTATTACTAATCATCGGCTAAAGCATTCCGAAATGATGATTGCGGCGTGCCAATGCCATAGCTATTGGCCAACGAGCCATAGATTTCTAAGAACTTTCTTTTGGTCCAAGTAAAGAGATTTGACGTGTTACCAGTGGTAATTTGGTCTCTCACTCTGAGCTTCGCAGCAAACTTACAGTCGCTCATGGGCAAGAGAGAGTTAAGCTAGTGATTTCTCATGGAGGTCGAATGAGAAATGAGTAAATCCGTAGAAGAAAAGTTACCGACATAGTCCAGCGAATCGGCAGTATCCCAGTCGTGGCTAACGGCCGATCTAAGCCTACGTCATCTGAATATGCTTTCAGGACGTCATGTATGGGTAATGAATAAAATAGTACTGTTAAGGTACTTGAGGTACTATGGATAAGCAGTTTTAGCACAGAACGTCCACACAAGTCGGACAGAAGACTATTTAAAGGTCGCGAGCGCCAACCAGGTTTACACTAGTTCTATTGGAAATTTATGAGATAGGCCTATGTCCAGTAGTGGACGTGGTGGTCGTCATAGATGAACAAGATTTATAGCGTACTGGATGGGTCAATCTTCATCGGCTGTCCCACTTGGTGTTGGATATAACAGGAAAAAGAAAAGAGGAAAGAGAATAGACGAGAGAAAGAAAGAGACGTAGAAAGATTGCTATGATCACGATAGCTCTATCAAGAGCATATAATTATAGTGATAAGGCAATGTTGAACAGGGAAACCAAAACTCTCCCCTCTTTCCGTAGCCACGCGCATACCTATGACGCGGTACAGCAGTTTCGGTAACACAAAGAAGGGGAGCTTTTATAAATAATTTCTTACTGTTATATTATAAGTGTCAAGAAGTATTGTGAAATATACCTTGTTTTTTAATTTTTTTTATAATTTCTGCATCTTAAAACTTAAAATATTAGGAAAATTTTTATCGTATATAAAGTCTGATCACGGTTCCATTTATTTTTGTAAATAAACTTCAGTTTTATAACTAAATAAATCTAATTTACTCTAATAAATTACAAGCTTTCTGTTTATAATTAAGTTTTAAATTTACTAATCTATTTTTAATTAATTTTGTTGAATTAATTTCTCTACATTTAATTACGCCCGTTAATTAAATACCTTAATTAATTATGACTTGTATATTGAGCTCTCATCTGCGAAGTGGTTTAAAAAATATAGAATTAGAAAACCTAGTTAGATGTTTCATTGCACACTTATCATTAACCGCTGCCCTAATTGTGTTTATATTTGTAGTTTAATTAATTATTTTTAACTTTAACCTATGATATTTTTTTACAGTTTTTCAACCAGAGAGGAAAAACGGCGAAAAAAAGTCTAGTTAGCTAGTTCCTTTTCTTTCGACTTTCCTATTCAGACTGTCCCATAAATCAACGTCAACTCAAAATAGTTTAACTGAAGGCGACTGTACCGAGAAATTCAATTAAAAAAATCTATGTCACATATTTCTAAAATAAAAATATGTATTTTTGTAGTTTAAAGAATAGATACTCAAGAAAATAAACTTGAGAAAGTAATTACATTTGGCAATAATTTATAGAACATCACAAGATGCATAATTACCAAAGCCATGGCTTTAAAAGTAAATAAGAATTAAAAATTACCATTAAAAAATATCAAGGCGACGAACAGGTTTATTAGATTTTTTCCGAAAATAAATTTACATTAAATTGGCTTCAGAGTCCTTGGGTGTTTTGGTCATATCGCAAACCGTTCAACAACAGTCATTAACATCTACTAGAAGGCATAGGTCTCCTACAAAAATCGCCACGAGGATATTCTTGCGTCGCCAGCACTTGGTGGCTTCCCGCGATCTTGACGCTGTTTTCAGTCCATCTAGTGGTGGGTTTTTCCACATTCGACACTGGAATACCTTTCGGTTTCTATGGCCATCAGTAGCACTAGCAATGTGCGTCGCCCATAGAAACTTCAGACGAGGAATTATTCGAACTGCGTCGGTGATTTTGATTCTTCGATCTCAGCGAATCTCTAAGAATGGTCTTCCCCATAGTTGTTTTATATTCATTAGTCTCTATAAATAATAAGTATCAATATATATTATTCGCTATAATAAGCACGCTGTCGCTCACAACTTGTACCATACAAACAGATGCGTCTAATCGATCGTCGTCCGCTCAAATTATTTGAATCGGGACAAATTCGGATCTAACGAGCTTTCGAGTAACACGCCAAGAATAATACAGCCTTGAAACTCGAGTACTATTTGATGATATCAAATTTTTTGTGTAAAATCTATCCTTTAGTTTCGTATCGTTGCTTTAGAAAAAAAGGTAATTTATAACTTATTCTCCCGCAAAAAACTTTTGAAGAATTTTGAAATGAAGAGAATAATATTAATTTAATTTCTTTTTTCTAATAGAATTATACAGGTCTATTACTTCTGGCAGTACTGAGTCGGCATGGACAGATGGTAAACAATAAATAATTTTAATACAATTAATCCGATTTTTCTATATATTTTTAATACATAGGTACAATATAAACGAGCTATCGTCAAAAAACAGAGAATCTTCCTATAAATTACATCATAAGATGATAATGCATGGCTGGATGATGATGATCACCATTAACTTATTCATGTAATTATATCAATTTCCAATTTGAACCAGAGAGAAAAAATTTATTTAAATTGGAATTCAAAGATTTTTGAAACCAGATTCAAAATTAGAACTTCTAATAGAACTCATATCGATCGTCAACTTATTGTTTATTAATTTTTTAAACTATTTTATTTTTGAGTCTGTTTCGCAAGATGTCATGGTTGTGGAAAAAAACCAGGAAGAAACTCCACAACAACTAATGATCGCAATGACGGCATACAAACCATGAAAAGAATGCTAGAAGAACCTGATTCGATCAAAATTATACTCAAGCTAGAATGGTCTATGATTACATCTGTCAACATCATCTGAAAAGAGAACAATATAGACTATATTGTTCAAACGTCATATTTTAAAGTTAGTCTGAGCCTTTTAAGGCTGTAAAAGTTTACGCAATTTAATTTGTACATTCTTAAAACACGCTCATTTTCGTTCATTGCCGGAAAAGTATTCGATAGATTAATTAATAACAATAAATATAAACCTTATTTAAATCTAATGACACGTTGATATCACAGGGACATTCGAAATTATTTAGATACGATAGAGATAATTTGGACTATACTCAAACGCCTGATTAATGTTTAGTTAAATAAAAAGGTGAAAATAAACTTAGAGACTGTCTGAAAATCCTATAAGTAAACTTATTTATATTTCGATGAGAATCAAACAAGTACCGTACCGTACCCGGTGATTGGATATAGGTGTAAAAGCTATAAATGAGTGAATGTATACCTCATTTGAGAGCAAGAAGCTTTAGGTGTTTTTTAATTTATTATAAGGTTAACATTTATTTATTTCTTTTGATTTAAATGCATCAGTAAAAAACTTCTAACAGTATAAAGTCTGTAGAGATAGTAAACGATAATTAAAATTTATCTTCTCAGCACATAGACTCCCACTGCGAAGCATAGTCTTCTCAAACAAGGTATCTATATGGGCATATACCATTATCGCCACGCTTGGAAGGCGAATTGGCGATCGTGTAGTATTATGGTACGCAGAGGAAGCTGCTTACTATCCTCTAGAAACTTGTTTGTGAGCAGTGACAATCCTATATAATTGGCACAAAGTGTGATTTATATAAGATTGTATTCCGGGAATCGACCGGCTACTTACAATCGCAAGTTTCAGTCATCTACTACTGAGCTACCTTTGCCCAATTGATTTTAATATATGATATTCCGGATTTTTAAAACGCTTTTTCTTACTATATTATCAATACGATGTTTATTATTTCTGAAACCATTGTTTTTTGGATTAAGTGTGATACATTAATTGTCGGAAAATAAGGTTTAAATTTATCTTTCAAAGCCTTTACACCTCTAACTAATCAACATATATATAGTAACTCATAGTGAAGCTATGGTAATAATGCTTATATATAATAAATTACTTGTAATATTAAATTACCTCGTTCCATTTCATTATATTTAAATATGATTTACACATTTACATTATAATGAACAGTTACCATCACGGTTCGACTGCAAACATAATTTCTTCGCCAACAATAGACGTATGTCAATCTTGACACTTCAATACACACGTGTCTGCCTTTGACAGGCTGTATTAAAGGCTTTGCTAATGCTTTATTAAGCTCACTGTATAATGTTCTTTGTTTGAGAGCAATAGCCGGTATGATTTGTTTCCGGAACTTCAAGTAGAGTTTGAAGTATTTAATAATTACGTTATTTACTTATCCAATAATACCTTTGTTTTTTTTATTAATAAAAAAAATTGCACGGCATCAGGTTCTTATTAAAGATATCTATAGGTGAATATACTGTAATCGCCTCATTTGACAGGCGGGTTAGTGATTGCAGTTTGGTATTATGGTACGCAGAGGACGTTGCTTTTGATCCTCTAGAAACATGTTTGTGAGTATTGGCAATCCTATATAATTAATTCACAGACTGTGAATAAATATATAATGCTGTATTCCGAGAATCGAATCCGCGAACTACTGTCGCAAGTCTAAGTCCTCTGACGCTTGACTACTACTGTTCTACAATAAATTCGGTGGCAATATCGCGTTTTAGACACGTTTAATATACAACCCAAATTTACATATAAGTTATACAAAGTTGAAGATTGGAAAAAAGTATATTGTTTCAATCGTAGTATGATATACCACCCATTCATTGAACTCTCATATGTAATATGATATATGTATAATATCTCACATAAATACATCTAATATATGAGAATAAGATAAGAAAAGAATACATATGTATATGTATTTTTATGTATGTATATAGGAAAAGTTATTGTTGAAAAATCAGTCGTTAGACGTTCACTGCAAGGCATTGGCCTTATATATATATATATACACTTTGAGTATATCGTCGGTCAACCTGGTAGGGGGTCTACTAATACCAGGAACCTTTGGTAAATTTTATGATATTGAATCTGAATTTATAATATGAGGGGATTCCCTTGATATCTAAAATAAGTCACGTCTATACAATGCGCGATTATACGACAAACGTTCAAGCATTATGTTCGATTACGCAAACAGAGACACGTTGTGTCGAGGATCATAATTATCTGTGCTGCACAATCTAGAGCACAATGCAATTTGATAAGCTCCCGGGCCATCCAATGAAGATTTATATCAATGGTACGCCCACGACGGACGCAAGAATCTAATTATTATCGCACTATTGGCCTGTACCACCCTGCCACACTTAATTTAATATGAGCTGTCGCAGCGAAATGATTACAGATTGGTACTTATGATCATAGATTGTTAAAAAAAAAACTTTTGCGCACTATGGCATAACGCAACTGGTCATAGACGATAATGGAATACATAAAAAAATCAGTACTGTCTAAAATAAAAAAAAAACTTTCTCCCTTCCTCGATTAAGGTAATGCTCGTGAAATCACTCTTTCTGCCTATAATTGAATATGGTGATATAGGGTTTTTGGATCTTTATGCAAACTTAATAAACTGGATCACTCTCTGAATAACCGCTTACGATTCACACATCTTTCTAGCTTTCGCAGCTAAAATGGCTGTCTATTCGACAGCACTTTTCCTTGCGTGCCCTTTTTGTTTTTACTCTTTTTTCCCACTTCTCCTTTCTATTTATCATCACAATTGCAGTTCGTAACCTGCTCACACATATATTTTAATATATTTTATATTAACGACCTGTACGAACATAGCAGTCATTCATCGTCATAATCAACCTCACCTCAGCATTTTCCCATTTTGTGATTACCATGACATATTACTGTGATAAAAAAGTAAGATGAATTTGTTGATGAGGTGTAAATTCTTTATTTATTTTTCCATATCAATTGCATCTCCAACAAAGTGCACCGCCCGCCAGCCCGCTGATAAATGCGTATGCGGCAAACAATGCACACAACTGCCACCGTCAAATCACTCAACACGTGTTTCACCCTTCCACGAGGCATCTTCAGGAGTTATGTTACACCGATTAGTGCCAAATACAGAGTCAGAATTTCATCTCCTCCAAAATAATCCCCGTGTGATAAAACGCACTTTTACCAACGCTTTATTTAGTCTTCGAAACTATTGGATTGGTCTTTGGTCTTTCTCCGGTATAGCCTTTAAGACCTTCTTCAAGTCAGTCTTCACCAAAAACTGGACACATATTTTTGGTTACGCACTGACACATGTAATCTCATAACAACGTAATTGTTCTATATACTCCGAAAGTGATACAGGGTGCTCTGTTTTAGGCCCGACTTATCAGCCTGGAGCGCCGTTAGATCTATAAAACTAATTGGTGATTATTTTGGTCCGGGGTCAAGTGGGCCGCTGGTGTTCGTTACATATGATCGAGTGTAATTCCACCGACGTCCTAGCGTTATTTTTATAGCTGTGCTATTATTCAATTTTCAAATACCGTTACGGTTCGTTAGAAAATATAATTATAACTCGACTATGTGTTTTATTTATCTATTTTTTTTGTGTAGCGCATCGAAATTTTGTTTTTTTTTTAATGACAGTTTCCATTTCAAAAATTTCAGTTTCATATTCAAAATAACAATATGTAACTCTTGTACAGTGTTTCCCAACGTGAGTCCCACGCTCTATAGGGGGAGGGGGGGGGCAAATTTGATTATTAAAGGCGAGAATTCGAAAGTAAAGTGGCAATCTCTTATCAACGTCAAGTTGAGTCTACAACTTGTTCAGATGAAGTACATCAAACTTGAGATGAACAGGCCAGAACAAAAAAAAAATCACATATTTAATAAAGATTATAATAGTCTGGAGTCGAACACATTATTCCCGAGGTATACTACCTTCTATGAAGTCAATTACAGTATCTTTACTTAGCACATAAACGTTTTTTGCTATAATATTAAATTCAGCAATATTATTTCTGAACATTACCTGTGATCCTTTTGTAAAACCGTATACATTGTCTATAGAAAGATTCGCTAACTTTGAAGTCGAATCTTATTTATGATAAAGTTTGTGGAAATCATCCGTAATAGTACAGAGAAGCAACAGTATTTTAACATATTTATATTAAGGGTATGTTTAAAGACAATATACGACTTAAACTATCGCTGTTGAAGCCTATAGACGGCCACTGTAAGGCATAAGCTAACCTCAGTTATCTATATGGAGATATACCATAATCACCACGCTTGGCAGACAGGAGCTGCTGCCCATCCTCTGGAAACTTGTCTGTGAGTAGTGGCAATCCTATATAATTAATACACCAATCGAACCCGCGACCCATTATTGCAATTCTCAGACTTCTGCTGCTCCACTTCAACCACTCTACAATAAATAACCTGTGGCATTTACCGCGTGATAGTGTCCTAAATAGATGTCTATGGTGGGGATGTACCATAATCGCCACTTTCAGCAGGAGGGTTGGCGAATGAAGTGTGGTATTATGGTAAGTACAGGAGTTGTTGCCCATCTTCTAACAAACTTGTTTGTTAGCAGTGGCAAACCTAAATAATTAATAAACAAAGTATGAACTATGTGTATATATGACTTTATCGAAACGAATCCGCGACGTACGATCGCAAGATTGTTCACAGCCGCTACTCACCGCTAATCACTTAAATTGTTAATAGCACAAATAGCTCTTTATTACTCATTTAGTCCTGTACATTCATCTTATTTTAGATGCAAAGAGAAAATATCGATGACGACCTTCACTCAACACCAGGCGCAGTACTTAGTGTTTACTTTTATTTTCTGCCTGACTAACACGTCCAGTAATAAAGTGAAAACAAACATCAATTGAGTGCGTACTCTGATTCACACTCCTTCGCGGTCTCGATGCAAATATAGAACGTATGTCGTTTTTATTTTATTTCGCTTGTTTACTAACACGTTTAAAACATGTCTTGTTAGAAAGATATATGAACCATAAATAAATGAAATGCGCTAACTACAAAGCTAATTATACAATAAATACTCATATGTCATGTACTTTTGCCTTAGGACGGTTTATATCGTTTAGCAGAGAAAGTGTTATAAAATGTTTCTCATTTATACATCAGTAAGAATCGATGCACATTCAAAGATAATGTTAGTTGCTGTTGCTTGATAGAGTAAAGAATAACTACGGAATTATATTTTTTTAGATAATAAGTGTATAAAGAAATGAATAAACAGGTCATATTTTTTTTATTGTGTAATGCGTATTTTAGTTGGCAGAAGGCGAATTTCTAAATTTAAATTCAAAATATCTTTGTTCAAGTAAGCATTTACATGTACTTTTGAATCGTCAATTATTTTACACTATAACGTAAGCTATCACCGGCGCAGAACGGTGATCTGTTGAGAAAAGCCCGCTTGAAACTTAACAGTTGCTATTTTAAATGTAATTATTTTTTTATTAATGTATACAATATAGTATCAACCAAATAAATGAGTCGACAATCCAAGTTCCTTTCCTTTACATCAATAAATTCGACCATCTCTTTCTACCATCGAAAAACAAGACGCACGGATTCACGTCATCTGTACACGGTTGAAATCCTTTCAACCCGCAATAAGCGTTTTGCTAATACTTTTATAGTGAGTCCAATCAAGGTATGGAACAACCAGACATGGTTGTTTCCAGCTAAATATAATTTGGGAGTCTTCAAGTCAATAGTGAATATGTAAACATCAAGCATCGTAGACTCTCTTAACATCAGATGAGACAGATCAAATGCTTAACCTATAGTCGATTAAAAAAAAATTGGAATATGTCAAAATTTTGTCATAAAAAATAATGGTTGAACGCAATCTATTCAGTCAAGATTTGACTAAAATATTTACTTATTATAAGTAAATATTTCTGACAAGCATTTAAACTTAATGAAGCATGTGGTAAATTTACACAGATAATAAAATAAATATGTTTAATTTACGTTGTGCTGAATACGTCAAAATAAATTTAAAAATTTAATTAATTGTTTTTTTTTTTAACAAAGAATTTAAAACTGGCACACGATAGAAGTAGATATCAAAATAAATCTTGTAATAATTTGTCAAATGTTTCGTTTGGTGTATTTTTTTATTATCTCAACAGCAATTATTCTTTCAAGATTCATTTGATTATAAGGTTATAATACACAATATCGATAAATTTTGTTACCCTATTTGTCTGATTTAATTTTTTTTTATTGAACAGATTGTTCTTTTTTTGAAAGTGTATGACAATGTATTCGCATATTTTATCAATTTTCTCTTTCAGAATTTATTAGTTCTTTTGATGTCACAATAGGTTAATGTATCGTAAAATGATCATGTTAATTTATAGCATTCCAAATATATATAAATATTAGATTCATTTTTTGGTTTAAACATAATTGCTCTAGTAATATCTATTCTTCCGTACATTCACATCAATGTGCATTCAGAAAAAAACACACGGGTTTTGGTCATTATTTCAGCCAATAGACAGACGTCTATTGCAAGGCATAGGCCTATTGAATAGGTATCTATGGGAGGATATACCATAATCGCCATTCTTGGTGAACGGAAAGAAAGACAAAGAAACTTATTTGTGAGCAGCGGCAATCATATATCCCGGGAAACGACCCCGCGACCTAAAATCGCAAGTTTTAGTCATCTACCGCTCTAAGCTACCACTCTTTTGTTTTTATTATACAATTAACAAGAACTGTATATAGACAATTGACAACGATATCATGTATTTTTTATTTGTTTACTATCCCTTATTGTAATGGTTACATCATTAGAAAAACTAGAGGTATAGTAAAATAAAAAATAAAATAGAATGGGCGGCATTTTTATTCCAGGCGATTTCTTCTTTGTAGATTCTTGTTGATGTTTGTATTCCAAAACGGACTATTTGAGACACTTATATGAGGGGTCCACGGGAGTCGCTAAAAAATAAATTCAAAGACACTTACATACTCACTATACTCACAATATATTTACGATAATCTCATCTACTTAAAAATCCTTGTAAATTTAATATCTAATATATAGAATTTCCATGTCACAATGTTAGTTACCGTACTCCTCCGAGACGGCCTGATCGATTTTTACCAAATTTCATATGCGTATTCAGTAGGTCTGAGCATCGGCTACTATATATTTTCCATACCCCTAATTCCTTTACCCTTAAATTTTTTTTATAATGTGGCATTAAAAAAAAACATACAACCCTAAATTTTTACCCCTCTACGATCAACCCTTTAATTTTTTTACGGGATCAGCTAGTAATTTAATAAATTTGATCAAAATAAACTTGCTATACCCGCTATTAGGCCATCTATAAAGTTTCTCATTCATTTGAAGGTCAATGTATACAATTCTATAACAAACTACCATGCGACGAAGTAATTTTATTTCTAATTAAAATCAAGGAAATTATTAAGCACAGGCTCTGTCAAAAGGCATAATATTCTATTTTAGAGTATATTCACGATAATGTTTGGAAATGAATTGCTCTAATTTTAATTTTTTTTTCGTAAATACAATATTCGAAAAAGAAATCGCAAACCCCACTGTTACTTTCTTGTTAATTTTTTTCTAAACTTAATTTTAATTTTGAAGTGATTTTAATGATCTTATATACAATTATTTTGATTTTGACTTTGACTTACAGCCTGTAATATGGAAATAGAAGGATAAGTGTCGATGCGAACATTGTACGAAATATTTTAGATTATAATACATCATATACTTAAAAAGACAAATACGTATGTACATACTTCTATACATTCATAAATAATAAATAACACATACAACTATGCATATATTTTAGTAACAAATATTAATTATAATATATAATTTCAATTACGTTTAAATACATAAAAAATTACACAATATAATACACAATAAAGTAAGTACTAATTAAAATTATGCGTAAAGTAAAAATTATTTAAAACCAGAAATGAAGGATCATAAAAATGTCATATCAACTTGAATCAAGCTCTCATATAAACAAAGGAGCAATTCGAAAGAAAATATTCCTTCATAATTTTCTTTACAATTATTATCGGTGGGCATATCTTATATAGAGCATTCAATTTTAAATTAAATATATTTTTTAAAATATTTCAAATGACGAAATGCTTTGAACAATTATGATGAATATAAGTTTATATAATCTTGGCTGACTTATTTCTCTTTGTCACACATATTTTAACACAATATTACGACATTATTTAAGATTACCGTAGCCATACTTTGCTTAACTCCGCCTTTTTGTTGTTTTCCAAACGTTAAATTAATATTAGACCTCACCTCACTGTCCCAATAGACAAATGATTACATACAAATCGCATTCACAAACTCTTAAACCTTTAGATTGAACATTGCGAAATTAGTTTTTGACGACATTATACATATACTTTATAATGCCGCAAACATATTATAATGAACCTTTACATATACAAATCATTACAAATTTACTTCTCGTGTTACAATTTTAGTTACGAACCAATCGAATATGTTTAAAAAAGTTGATAAGTGAAATATGAAAAAATAATATTATTTTTTCCAAATAAACCTTAAAATAAATTGAAATACCTTATTGTCAAACATCTCAATCAAAACCAAAAAAGGTGTTTTTAATTGTTATAAAAATATCGTTAATAAAAACCATTACAATTAAAACATAAAACATACAAATACACATAAAATGGACAACATATTTTTGAAGACGTGAAATGTTTTTTTATTATTTATTTTTCCGTCGTGCCGATGTACACGTATTTAATTTTCTTTTTAACAGACTGTCTTGTTAGCGCGCTACGAGTCACTGTGATCGTAATTGTTCTAACACTAAACTTATAGCAGGGTTAGTCGTTTAGAACAACATTGCGGGGCTAATGTAGCTCGGGACGGAAATAACAATGAAGGAGATAGTGACTAAGAAGGTAATGTTACGACTAACAAGAGGGTATTGTTACGACCAAGGTGATATTGTTACGACTAAGGTTGTAATGTTGCAACTTAGATATTTGTGTAAAATTGGCAACTTCTTAGCCGTATATTATATATTTCGATAAAATGATTCATATGTCGCGAAATACGAATTAAAGTCAAATTATATGTGTAAGTCCCTTTATGTATTTTTGAATTAAAAATAATTGTTGTAAAAAAAAGACAAAGTCGCTTCGTCTGTATCAAGGTGAACATATGATGGACGATACAATTCAAACTTAATTTATATGGATGTATTTAAACAAATATGACACTAAATTAAGTGAGGTAGAGTTAGTAATTGCGTACAGCACTTCCGGTACATTTTTAATAGAATTAAGTTGGGACCAATGTTTGTACGCAACACATCTGTGCAAGCACAGACGTTTAATGTCTTCATACCCGCCATATTGATAAATGGAATAAAACATGATAAACTTTATCGCTGGCAATTCACATTGAAAACGATATATTATATGACGTATGGAGTTAGGTGGTAAAGGCTAATGTACGAATCACTTAGTTTCCTGGCAGATCGAAAACAATATGAGCTATTAACAACACCAGCTCTCCCAACCGCGCTCCACGAATTTAAGGAACAGTTGCTCAACTCTCTTTGCTGTTAGTCGTAAAGTCTAATATAAGTTGATCTCTATTTGCCTAAAGGTATATTACCACCATTTCAATTTTGAAGTTTTTGAAATATATGTTCCAGACATAGGTTCCAGAGATATCCTGATTAGCTAGTACATAAATGAAAATCTCATAATGTATAGATCTTTTGTCAGCAAATCAAAAAGCTTCAACGCTTTTACACATATTTTCAATCACTGTTTAAAGTGATCACTCTTAAGTTGTAATATTATTTTTTTAGTGGGTATGTGAGAGGGTAATACCTTCTGGCTACACTAAGTCTGCAGGAACAATTAATAAACAAATAAAAATCGGTAAAAAAACTTTAAAGTTAAACGGTTTTTTAAACGGTTTTATTTGATACCCATATTGTGGTGGTTGTGAAAAAATATGTACCTAGTCCGCCATATTGGAACGGCGTCCATCTTGAATTTTAAATTTTGACATAATCACCGTATTTTACTAGTGTAGCCCTTTCATTTGATACCCATATTGAGGGGGTTAAGGAAAAATACGTAATCCGCCATTTTGTATCGGCGTACATCTTAGATTTATAATGTTATTGATTTTATTATATTGTATTGTCATCTAAATTAAATGTGTGTATCAAATTTCAGATCAATCTGACAACGGAAAGGTGCTTAAATTTTAAATTTCTAATTTTGACCCAAATAAATAAACAAATAAATTCCGTACGGGTCGAACTAAATAAAACCGTTTAAAAATAATTTTTGATATGAATACTGAAAAAAAATTTTCTTACTATATTTTTACGTTATTTTTTTTTTGTTGAAACCGTTGATTTTAGAATAAGGTGCTCTATATATTAAGATACAGAAAAATATTCACTCCTTTAAAGCTTTTACACCTAAAACCAATCATCATGTATATAAAATATATGCATAAGGTAAATATTGTAAAGGATCTGACTACTAGACGGACTGACATGGTGCATTATGCCCTGTACCGTCTTTCAAAGAATAGTTTAGTTTCGTAACGAAAGCGGGCACTTTCTACGCGTACAGCATTCTAATTTTACGTCGCCATAGATTGCTAGACTTCGGCTCGATAACTTTGTAATAGAAGTATTATCATCAACTAATAATGTCGTATAAATTATGACGTCACAATCAAAAATGGAAAACATCACTAGGAAATAAGAATTCCTTATAATTAAATGCTTCAAAAGCCTCACATAACTCGTGGCATTCATCGAACGCTTAAAAAATATAAATACCAAGAAGACATAAAGAATAACAATGTAGTTTTCGAAACGATACCAAGAAATCCCGGCCTCGTAGCTGTAAGAGCGGTTTATTTCCTGCGGCACGTATTCTACGACTATTCTCATTACTATTTCCACCCGAGCTCACGCCTGACCTTGGGCTATGCATTTGGAATATTGTTAAATCACCTAACAATAGCGGTTGCTGGCGCGTTTGCAAAACGCTACACGTTTCCAATTCGGTCTAGACGAATGACTTATGTTTATGAGTCCCTGGTACTTCGTGCGTTCGATATTAAAAACTATGTTACGTAAAGAGGGGTATGCAGGATATTTTAATCCATATTTAAATGCTGTATTTTCATTTGATATAAAGTTCAGTGAAAAATCTGGAGCAAAACGCTAGTAAATTACAATAAATTTAATTAAATCTGATTAACAGGTGGCGCGAAAGTAATGTCCTAATTAGAACGTGGCTTAATTTCTGCAAATGGCGCCAAATGTCACTGTGCTCTGAGACTTATGTTGTGCGTATTTTAATTTTTTTAATCAAAGTTTTTTAATTTTATAAAAATATAAAATGGCTGCCAGTTTTGCACAACCTGTTTTGTATGTATTTATTTATCACTTCTAAAGAGATTTGTCGTTTTTCCATTAGTAAACTAAACTTCGAGTGTTTGTGTCAAGAGTGTCACTTGGTAAATAAAATGAAAATATTTCACCATCATCATATAAACAGATGGACGCCCTCTGACAATCATAGGTCTCTAGTAGCTAGTAATATTTATATAAAAACGAGCGTCGCTTCGGATTTTTAATTTTTAATCTTTAGGCATCGTGAACAGTGGTAGAGGTCATAGATTTGTGACCGTAAGTTTCGGGTTCGATTCCCAGGATACAATCTTATATAATGCACACTTTGTGCGTTAATTATAAAGGATTAATATTTTACAAACAAGTTTCCAGAGGATGAACAGCAGCGACCTCCGCGTACCGCTGCATTGCGAACTGTAACTCGCTTGCTAAGCGTGGCGATTATCGTTTCCCCCAATAGATATCTTTGGGGTAGACCTATGTCCCGCAAGAGGCGTCTATGAGAGGAAATAACGACGCGACATTGCCTTTAAAAATGAGAAAACATAAAGAATATAAGCAGACATAGTAGGAGACCTCGTGAAGAATGAAAGAAGAGATCATTAATAAAAAATGTATTAATAATTATTTGAAACAAAAAACCTTGCCCATATATTTAAGATCGGGCGACGAATAAAAAAATAATAGTGTCATTAACATAACTCTTTGCTTTCACTGTGCTAAACAAAAAGATGAACTTTCGGATATTTCGTTATTAAAGTAAGGCATGAGATAACACTGTGAAGTTAATAGCGTGAATCATTTTTGAATTCATACGTAAGCTATAAAGTTAATTATTGTGTTAATACTGTATAAGCCTGGGCCGGATGACTTCATCGGTTATCACCTTATCTCTCAGGGAGGGGATCTCATCATAGACATGGTATATAACATACAATAGAGAAAGAAGGTTTATTGTTGGCTTCAATTATAGATATTATAAGAAAATTATTAAAAGTTATTAAATTTAATAGAGGCAATATGTAATAGGATCTCTTACTTAGCTACGTACAACTTAACCCATACTGCAGTGATGATTTTCACTTGGGTAACCAGTTGTACTTGTATTTTTATGGCCTATCGCTATTGTTCGCAATCGTAATTAAAGCAGGATTTGCTCGCCGGGTGGTAAGTATTGCTATTAAAAGGAACAAAACCAAATAGAAAAACTGGAACCAAAAATGAAGAAAATGCACATGTAAAAGAACTTATCAAATAATAATAGAATACAAGACAAGTGAAGCAATGTATTAAAAAGTTCAAATCCAAATAAATCATATCAAAAAATAAAGATAAAGATTGGAAAATAAAAATGTACCTAGCCACCTAAGAGTAAAAAACATGAGGAAAGGAAGGCGATGAAAGCAAGAAGGAATTAAAGAACAAAAATTGCAAGATATTGTGAAAGATAAAAGGAAAGAATAAAAGAAATTGAGAAGTATGAAAGTGGGTGTCGAATAAAGATAAAACTCTGAACAAAATTATGTGTAACTAAAGTCCCTGTTCCAAACTAGATAGGGGGTACGAGAGGCTCCCAATAGCGGGGACAAATAAAAAAAAAATTAAAGCAGGAGGTTTGGTAAAAAATAAATATAAATAAACGCCAATATTATACTAGCTCTCGTCTGTTTGTTTCGCGTGGCCTGCACTGCGTTTTATAGGTGTATAGATAACACCTATTTTTGTCAAATTTTAATATGTCAAAATTATATTTTGGCCATGTTTTATATCTAATATATAAAATTCTCATGTTACGGTGTTCGAACTTGAACTCCTCCAAAACGGCTTGACCGAATTTTACCAAATTTTACATGCGTATTCAGAATGTCTGAGAATCGGCTACTATCTATTTTCCATACCCTTAAGTGATAAGGGTGGTCCACCCCTAAATTTTATTTTTAATTTTTAGACAATTTTTTTGGTTTTTATTTTATTATGATACCGCATACAAAAAAACATACAAAACTAAATTTTCACCCCTCTACGATCAACCCTTATCTTACATTTGTTAATTAAAAACTTTATAGTATGATATAGATTAAAGATTCATAGATTTTCAATAAGTCCGATAGGGAGCGGTCTGCATACAGCGGCTACCGACGACTTTGTCCGTCTTTCCATGTGAGTGAACGTCTTACAATGTGCTTGTTAGTCCGTTGGTCTCTTCTCCAGAACCTTAAAACCCCAGAGGCATTAAAAATAGAAATCTGCCACCAGACACCAGTTACGTATTGGATACAATCAGTTTGAAACGGCCTGTATATAGCTTCTTCTGACAATCTTAACAATTTCGTTAATATAACTTCTGGTGGTTATCTTGCCGCTCTGTGTTTACCTCTCCAGACCTCTAAGGTCCCAACAGCCTTCTATTTTATGCACATTGTCCCCTGTTTTCAGTCAATTGCTAACCTGATGGACTAAGTCGGTTACTTTAGTTCGTGTACTAAATATAATGTATATGGGACAGGCTTATGTTGAGATGTAGACATTTTACGACTAAAATAATTATGATTAAATTGGAAAACCGTGTTCATAATGACCAGTTTTAGTGTGAAAATGATTAATTTAGAAAATACAGACAAGTA
Source organism: Battus philenor (assembly GCF_028537555.1). Classification (NCBI taxonomy): domain Eukaryota; kingdom Metazoa; phylum Arthropoda; class Insecta; order Lepidoptera; family Papilionidae; genus Battus; species Battus philenor. Next base: position 14,033,800 of record NW_027181737.1, on the reverse strand, counting down.
ATTGTGTCACACGGGCTTAATACGGATGCATGTTCAGGATTTTGTTCCTTAACTTTTTTTTCTTTGTTATCTGTGAGTAGTTATGTTTTAAGACATTATGTTCGCAGACCGAAATCGAACTTGATCGCCTATAAATATACATGCAGCTAATTCATACTCGCTAAGTTACGGAAATAAATCCACCAAGGCATTACATTAATAGAACAATCATATTGAAAATCCAACACGCTAACATCATGTTATAACATTCATGTAGAAAGCAATGTATGATAAAGTAATCTAATTACATTTTCTCTATTATAAATACTGTTTTCAGTTATAAAATTAGTTTGATGTACTGTTTAAGTATCTTATATTATGTAAATAAGAGCAAACTAACTCGTTTCGTCGAATAAATGAATGTGATACATATATAATTAATTTTGGAACAAGTTTATTCGGCAACATTGATTTATGGCTTCTATTTATTAGATGTATGTTTTATGTTCTTAACTAATTCTTAATAGTTTTAAATGTAAATTATATAAAAAAAATTATGTTTTATGTCATTTGAAGGTTAATAAATAAAATAAAAACCTTTTTTTATTATACACGGTGACTGGTTATATAGTATTAAGGCTTTATAGGGGGCGAATTCATGGCTCATTTGATGTCAATTAATGTATGGTATATTACCCGGCGATAAATATTGCACATCGACCTTTGGAAAGAGACAATCGGGTAATTTCGGCTTCGTAGAGCACTATCACTGTCTCACACTACCTATATAACGTTTTGTCAGTTGTTGTATTTCGTGCGACAGAGATAACGCTCTACGAAACCGAAATTAGCCGACCGTCTCTTTCCAAAGGTCGATGTGGAATATTTATCGCCGGGTACTGTACATTGTATCTAAAAATCAATGGTTCTAGAAGTAATAAATAAGTAAGAAAAAACGTTTTAAAAATAGAGAGTACTTTGTATCGCCAGAAATTATTGACGAGTCGCGTTAAGAAATAACTTTATATATTTCAGAGTGATCACTTTATAGAGGATGATTTGAAAAAGCCATGTAAGCTATAAAGCTTTTATTGACAGATGAGCTATGTACTAACCATTTTAAAGCTAGTACGCTTGTAACTAATTACCTGGTGTACGAATAAAATCAAATAATACTAGCTATAGCATGGTGCCTGCCTGTAAATCTCGGAGTATTATTATTAGATTATAAAAATTAAGATTATTATTAATTTTTTTTTTCAACCGACAGACGCTCACTGCTGGGCATAGCCCCCCCCCTCAAAAGATCGCCATTGGTTGCAAAAAAATATATTTTTATTAACATCATTATAATTTTAATGTAAGAACAATAAAGCAACTACACTAATTTCTAATATCTTTTAATCATTTTTTTACACAAAAAACAGTTCGATCTCACGTTTACATTATTAAGATGTAAATTCCATTTGGACGATGTCACAGACGAACGTTATTTTGCAGTTCCAAATTTAAATACCGAACAAAATATTTCAAATGACATAATTTATTAATGCTAACCTATAAATAAAACGAAATACAAAATATTTTTCTGATAATCTTGTTATTATTTTTGCATCTTTATTTTCTGTCGCTGCTGCAAAAATGAAGAATAGAAAGAATATATATAACATAGTTATGATTTTGCAACGCATGTTCAATGACAAATTCGAATCACATTTATTTTTTTGGTCTGTTTTTCCTAATATTATACTCTTTATTCGAAAGCCCAGTTATAATAAAAAAAAACATAAAGTATGGTCGTATTTATAAAATCGATTGTCATTACTAAGACTATTTAATTTTTATTCGTTTTCATTAAATTCACGGAAGAGTATAAGTATATATGTAATTAATCAAGTGTTTCGATATATACTATCAAGAGATTGTGAAAATTTGAGAAGGTTTCATCAAAAAAGATTAAATAAACAATACTAAACTGTTTAAAGGGGCTATAATTTGTAATTAAAAAAAGAATGTAATGATTAAAAAATCGATACTGAGGGACTTTTGTATGGATAAAACACAAGAAATAAAGATAAGCCTTTTATTCGCCTCTGTAGGCTTGATAAAATCAGTAACACCTTTAATATTTAATGGAACCAGGCGTTACCTTGCGGAAGTCCATCCTAAGTAAGAAAAGGACCAATATTTAGCCACTTCCGCACATGCAGTAGTAGTCGTGCAACAGTCAATCAGTCAACAGTCGGGCACTAATCGGTGTAACATAAGTCCTGTAGATGCCTCGTGGAGGTTTGAAACACGTGTTGAGTGATTTGGCGATGGCAGTTGTGTGATTCGCATTGTTTGCCGCATATGCAATTATCAGCGGGCTGGCGGGCGTTTTGTTGCACGACTACTACTGCATGTGCGGAAGTGGCTAAATATTGGTCCTTTTCTTACTCAGTAACACCTTTGTTGCTAAGTGTACGGTACATATCACTGCCATTGAATGTATGTAAATCTTGTTATAAATTAAAAAAAAATGTATAAACAAATACTTAATTGTTAAAAAAATTCAATTACAATGTGAAACATTTTTTCGTTGCACTACTACTGAATAAAGATGTTGTAAAAGTGACCATAAAAAAACTAGCGCCCGTTTGGAACACTTTGGACGCCCATACGGAGAAGTCCAATATATTCTATCAAATTGGGATCTTGTATGCAAGTGGCCTGTGTAAATTATCCTATCGGATAAAAAATGAACTAATAAATATTGAGAGAGGCAAACAATTAAAAAAACTAGTATTAAAAACTTAGAGTTATTTATGGTTCACGGTTTTCGTTGCAGTGTGTCTCGGTCACCGATGTATATATAGTTTCGGGCCGCCCAGTTGTTCAAATATACGACGTAATTAATTAATTTATTTTAAAACACAACTCTTAATTCATTGCTTCGCCGTTCTAACTCGTGGGCGGTGAATTAATGGTTTGATATATGTTGTTTTTCTCAGTCCGACTTTTTGCAATATTTATTTTTTTGTCTATCGTCTTTTGAAATCAATATCTTTGTAAAAAAAATTGGTTCACTAACCTAGTTTTGTTATAACTGAACTAAATAAAACTTAAAGAATAAGATAACCGTGTTTCGTAGGATCTTTAAATAGTATATCACCGTCGTCATCATTTCAAGCCCACAGCTGGATATCGATCTACCTTATACATTTTTATTATTAGGATCGTTTTACAGATATTAGTCTGTGCCTGTGTCTTATATTTACGTTTCTTATTTCTGATTTTTTTTGCTCACGTCTTTGCATGTTACGGTGTTTAAGTAAAAAAGTAAGTCTGTTAATCTATCTACGGCATGGTTGCACAGACTTATTAAGACTAGGGGCCACTCGGGCAAATCATGAACTGATGGCGGGCCGGCCGCTAGAAGTATAGGTAATTACATTTTTTTGATTTTATTCTGGAAGAGAACTCAGTATTTTTCGAATGTACGAGAGTATAATTTTTGCTGTCGGCGGGCCACCAGTATTCGACCGGCGGGCCGCGGTCTGTGCATCCATGATCTACGGCTTAACGATGTCTAGTTTTTAACATTACGTTTCGTGCGACCACTTTTTCGTCTCTACTTCATATTGCCATTTTCAGGTTGTGCGAAGGTATCTGTGCGGCGGTTGTCGTATTCGCCACATCGATGAATCTTGCGATCGCATCTTGTGTCTCCATCCGTGTAATACACGTACGAGTTCGCGTGACGTGATATTGCTACCGCCGCTGGATGGACACTGTTATACAGCTCTAGGGTGTCTGTTGTTTGACAACCAACGATGACCGCTTCGCTCTTTAGCCCCTGATCCTAATGGATGGTAAGTGTCTTTGAACCTGGCTCTTCCTTGTATATTGTTACAAGACCAGGGGAAAGCAGCTTGCAACCAGCGTTTTGTGTCCTCGTTGCCTATCTACCCACTGATACTTCAGCTTACTAATCAGCTGGACTCTTTCAGTTACTTTAATTTGTCATTCGATCTCGTCCTTTCTGCATAGCTTAAACCTCTCCATATCTCGTTGAAGGACTTTGAATCTCGGAGGCTCAAATCAACAGGATTATGAACACATGTCGTTTCTAATAGGATTTGAGTATAAAAAAGGTTATTACATGTTTTCTCTTGTTGTATATTGGATATATCTAAGTAGTACATTTTACTAATAACATATATATAAACGTTAATGAAGAGATGATAGATTAAAAAGTTACGTAGTTTTATTTAAGTTATTGTAAGTACATATATGTATAATATAAGGGTTGAATTATAAAAGAATACTAACAAATATTAATTATTTGTAAAGAGATAACATACTCGAGACGAAAATGTTTGGAATGTGAATAAACGCGTCATCGCTCTCCCTAAACATATTGGAGATCCAATATTATTCAAGACGTGTATGATATGACCACTTGATACGAGTGTTGCCACGGATTCTGATTTGAGCAAACATAACTTTCTTTTTTAATAATAAAACGTCAAGGGTATTCACCTAGTGGTCTGTTTATACAGAGTAGGCCATAAAGTCAAGCGGCTTTTAAAATATCGTAAGAAAAAAACACACGAGAATTTTATTTTTAATATAATATTAGGGCGACCGGAAAGTAATATCGCTTTCTTAAATTAAATTTATACGACTACATTATTAACACGTTATTATTTCTAATCAACAAAATATTCAACTACGTTGTCAACAACCTTTTGCCATCTAGTACACAATTTTTTAATGCCGAAGCGGTAAAAACCGGTTTTTCTGTAAAATATCTCGACAGAAACGACATTACTTTCTGGTCCCCCTAATAACATCACTGAGATGTGTGCCACCTAAGCACACTCTTTCAAATCTGGACTGCAAATTCGAAAAAACTCTCTGGCATGTTTTTCGACAAATAGTGGACATAATTTCGCAGATGTTTTTTTTTGTGCTCGGCAATCGCCCGATTATTAGTGCAAACGAGTCCTTGTGGTGCCGCCAAAAAATTTAGTGGCGAGAGACCTGGGCTCGGGGATGCATGGATGTCCCTTCAACGCGATATCAGTTTTCTACTAAACATTTAGTTAACTAACTGCTAATTACTCAATGTATGAGATATCGTGCCGTCTTTTTGCAACCAGGTCTTGTCATTTGGTCATTGTTATGTCATGATAAAATAGTGAAATTCGCACGCATTCGCAGTTGTTTCTTGCAAAAACTGTATAATATGAATTTGACTCTAATTTTGATCTTAAAGATATTTTATCTTTAGATTTTTATTCACAAATACCACTTGGCAACTTTTCAAGCGAAAGTTTGGGAAGATAAAGGTATCACGCAAAATGAATTTTAATATGTAGTGATTCGAATTTTAACGCATATTATATTATTATTGCGTATTTATTATTTCTGTAACCATTGGTTTTTGCAAAGAGTGTACCGTACATCATTTGACAGAAAAAGAGTTATATCTATTTATTAATATCTAGTTAAACTCTTTAGAGCTTTTATACATATAACCAACCACACTTTAGATATAAGACATGATATTGTCACGATTGTGGATTGGGGATAGGGAAACGCAGACTCTAGAAAAATATTACTTTTAATGTTATAAAGTTTGGGCAATGAAACTGGTATCGATTTTGCCCACAGCAGCACTTCCATGGTTCTCAGCTAGCACTTTCCCTACTTTTCTCACTATTATAAGTCGTAATGTTTTTCACTTCTCTTCAGAATGTAGACTTATATAAAATGCCCCCAGTATTGGCTTTTACAGCATTCCAGCCGTTGATGTAAAAGCTATGTAATAATTTTGATATTTGTAAGTTTGAAATTTTTGACATTGTCAATTTTCTTGCAAGCCAGCTGTAGCATAAAATGTCCGTAGTCGTTATAAAACTATAATTTGGATACTCGTTCTAATAGATTTTAGTCATACAAAATTCTTGAATCTTTTCTAAGCATTTTGTGTGTGACAGCTATATTGACGTTTTCTGCCTTCGTGACAATATCATAATAATAATAATACTTGGTTTTACTTGAATAATTAGGATTGTACAATCAAAAGTAAATAATTATTTTAAACATACACATACAACATATTTGTTTGGGTCAAAACTGTCAACTCTGAGTATTATATATTCTCGTAAATATCGCTTTCGCAAATTGTAAGTAAATGAATAAGACGTTGAACGCCTGAATAAGCGGGAGTGTGGCTCTAATTAAAATAAATTATGAGGTATCAATGACATTATTATAAATAATTATATTTTTAACACTGGTTTGTTTACAATATCCGTTAACGTCGGTGTATTATGTTTATTATACTAGAGATTGTTTTGAATTGCTTCGTCTATGACTCACTCTGCATCGTTGTGATGTTAAACGAAAGACGAGAATGAATATTAATATGAAAACAAACTATTATTTCTTATTACTACGCGTTCATTCGTAAATATTTAAATTTAGAACAGGAATTATTCACGCGTTCGTGATCGAAACCTCTTTAACGTCTTTTCGGTTGTCCGATTCAATTCCGAAATCGATTTTGTTGAGTGACGTGAAATCGATTATTCGCAAGTCGTAATAAATGAGAATTCATCATGACTGCACATTTTACTTTTATCGCGAATAATATATTATGTCTAAATATGTTTATCGACTGTTATGTTATTTTGTAATTTCAGTCACTTTACTTTTTTTTAAATTAACTAGCAAATATCAAAAGCGATGTATCGCCGGATTTCTCTTTTTGGCGGGAAAAAATAATATCTATTATACAGGATCTACACAGCTACAGCTACAAAAGTCTTAAAGTGTTGAATGTGAATTTGACGAATATTAATATATGTTCTATCAAATATAAATGGCTTCATAAATAATAAATACCGTAATGAAAATAAAGTAAGAAAAAGCGTTATCGAAATTTTAATTAATACATATTAATATTAATTATTGTTAACTATCTGTCTCTGTAGATTTTGTATTAACAAAAATGTTGTTAGCCTTCTGATTTCCAATAGAAAAAAATAAGTTGATGTAACATATTTCAGAGTTAAAATCTTTTTTAGGAGTCAGGCGGATTATGGATCAATGTGGTATCGGACCACATCCACCCAGCGTTTACCGGCTCGCTGTCGTCACTCGATAAACTTTCGGCCCTAGCGACCATCAGTCGCACGAGCGATAGGCCTCGCCTATTGCCACTTTAGACCAGCATTTCTTCTTGCTTCGACCATTATGATCATACAACGAGGATTTTAGAGGTAGCGTTACCAAGGTAGCATACTTTGGGACGGACTATTTGGACGTAGATAATGGTCTCTTTTATCTGTACAGAGTAAAACCTCCAATGAGGTTTTAGTAGGTAGAATTCTACATAACTCTGTCCACGCGCAAACGGATGAAAATTAAAAAAAAAATAAACATGTTCCATTTATGAATAAGCTTTCACTTCATTACTACGGTTATAAGAATAATATTACGCTACGTTTTGTTATTCCTAGATATCTCTGTACCGCTTTTAGTGTTAGCCAATTTGGCTATTGTCAAAATTTTGCGCTATATTTGCCTCAAATACTAAATGTACTTTTGTTAAAAGCATAAGCATGTAGCTTTAGTTTATGTCAGTAAATACCTTTGTTCCGGTTCTATGTCGGCTTACACAATTTACCTCTTAATGTCTATTTACGGAATAAATAAATCGCGTCACATTATTTAATTATAGATGTGTTTTTATTTGTACATAAAAGTACTTTAATATGTTTTTATTCTATGTATTTATAATAAGAATTTTGTGTCAATTATACGGAGGTCATACTTGTATTTTTTATTACTAGGTGACTCGATGACATAGTTATGTGCACAGGAAGTCGATGCATTGTGGCGATCTTTGGGGTTGGCATATGCTTTGCGGCGGCTGTTATGGCGATGTTTTTTTTATTTACATTTACATTACAATCATGCAATCAATGAGACTTTTCTTGTTTCATACGCTCAAAATTTTATGTATTTGTAATGTTAGTCCATTAAAGTATAGAAATCCGGCAGATTTCCAAGTTGAAGTTTGTAGTAAGCAAGCCACGTGACATGCAAAACAGATGGCCGCTGGAACCTTATGTTTTTACAATGAAGACCACGCACAGGTTAGCGCAATACAGGACGTTCTATTTATGGTTTTAAGAAGAAGCTGGAAGCTTGAATAGAAGTAATTTATAAAAGTTTCCATATATTATTTCTTTTGAAGTTAATGCTGCTATCCCAATGTCGAAGATAAGAATGTGTTTTTAAAATGTAAAAATGGAAAATATGTACTTTTGCTTTCTTCCCTTTTAATAATAACGTAAGAGGATTGCATAATGAAATTCCTGTAATTCCAGCCCCTGCCACTTAGCGTACACTCAAATAAACTTTGCCTGAACAAGAGATCAAAGCCGTGCTTGAACGCACTTGGCATCCGCATCCCGTAATATATATTAAACAAATAATTCAACGCTTAAATTATATTCGGTCTGAGAGATTTGTCGTTACGTTTCTTTTAATATTCATTATTGTTGACATAAAGGTGTATTTACACTATCATTATTAGAATATGTGTACATAGGGTGATGGGTGCTAGGTGTGAAAGCTTTAAAGAGATGAATGTAGAGCTCATTTTTTGGTAATTGACGTAAGCTATATATGTGACGTATACGTTCTCTAATTGGCGCAGAAATAAACCTTATTTCGCGTATTTATAGTTTAAAAGCGACGGCGAAGATAATAATTGTAGCCGCGGAGGGGGAGTCAGGGGGCACCAGGGTTTCATTGCACATGGGCGCTACATGAGCTAGAGTCGCCCCTGACAACTAATTAGTTTTTTTTTTAGTATGAATTACTAAGACTTTCGAATCGTTTTAAAACCTTTATTTTAATATTTAAAAAATGCATTAGTTTTATATATGTAATGATTTATAAATATCTATAAAATAATACATTATAGCAATGGGTAAGACCAACGTTCACGATCGGCCTAACGCTTAGTTATTTATAGGTCAGTTTTGATGAACGACTCCATAAAGAAACGTAACACGTGTTTCGGAACCGTATTATTTAAATATGTGCCATGAGTCGAATTTCTTTGGCGGCCACCATGTGTATCACGGCGCTGGAATAACACGGCCACAGATTATATAAACACGTGAACTATGCGGTGTATTTATTTTTATCTGTTATAAAAGATACAATTGTACGTTTGACGTACACTATAGATGCGTCTTGCTTCTCGCGTACTTTAAACAAGTCAGTACATAGTTCGACAACGCCTGAGAAATGGTGGCTGATGTATCATTGGAATATACTTTGTAAATACTGAAGATATGCAGACCTAACTCAAGCCAGAGTCTAGGTACTATCTTGATTCTTTCGCCTCACTTGTAGGTGCTGTCACTGCAGTTCGTCTGACATTCATATGTCGTGTTATTCTAAGATTTAGAAGCGTTCTCGAAGATTCGGACAGCGCGTCCACAATAAACGTAACTGTTTATGTATATATGTATGTATATATATAACTTAATAATAAAGTCAGTTAGACTAGACAATGCCATCCTCACCGGCGTCTACTGTCTCAAGTATACCAGAAGTATCCTTCGAACATAGATTGGGTTCTTGGAGTTCCTTCTGCCACTCTTCTTCTGTCAATTGACAGTCCTCGAGAGAGGATTTCTCCATCCATTATCGACATTACTGTTCTTTTATTTAAATAAAAAACTTAGTCACGTTGAACTTAAACAAACAGTTATAACGTAACATAACATCGTCTAACCCGCACTCTAAGATCATTGTTATACATTATCAGGAGGAATATTATAAGCAGGAATATACTTAAAACTTAAATAAAAAGATTACAACACTGGACTGATTTTGAAGCTATTTTAGACTGTTATAAAATATAACGACTCAACCCATAATACCTGTATAAACATTGAATCGATCGTTTTTATTAGTTAATAAACTTGTGTTATAAGCTTTTTTTACCTATTTAATACTGACAGATTTAAAAAATTCCGTTATCTATTATCATTACTGTCTATATATCTATTCGAGGAATTATTTTTAATTCAATTAATAAAATTAAAATTATATTTTGTACACATATTTGTACACTTAATTAACAAAGAAATGATTTCAGAATGTAAAAGATGTGTGTAATTATGATACAGTAATTTTTTTTTAAAAATTATGATTTTGTTTTCAAAATTCTGGACTCAGACTTGGTACTGCTATAAGGTATCTCGGTAATGCCATAGGTCTTTGGCATCTCAATAGAAAATATAAATTCATGTAACATATTTCATAGTGATAACTTCATACAAATGAACTGATAATAGAAGTAAAAGCTTCCATGCTATTTCGTTGTCAAACTTTTTACATCTATGACCGATCATCTTGTACACGAATTATTTAAATATCAAATATTTAATAATATTCATTAATTAGTTTTTAATAATTAAATTTCACTCGTTGTTTGCATTAATTACCAACATTCATTCTCATTTATTAAAATTAATAATTAAATCATGGTTCCTGCAACTGTAAATGATTTACGTTTTAAAATTATTCCGCAAAGGTTTTAATTACAGCGAGGAACATGATTTAGATAGGCAATTAAATGAAGCAATGTGACGACTTATAGAAAGATTTATTTTTGTCATTCGTAATATGAATGTTTAAAAATTAAAAAAAAATTGTGAAATAAATATCTGATGCTGCAATTTTTGGAGATCGCTATTTGAACTTATATGATTTATTTGCTATAAAATGCAATATATAATAATATATAATATCAAGCGCTTACCACCTGAGTTTTGTCCAATCATTTACCCGTCAGATATAAAAGATGATAAAACAATAATTTTCCATGCGGACAGTTTCTGACATGGTTATGCGAATATATATCTGTTCCAAAATATCTTGTATTCTTATCGTTTTCCGTCTTACCGTTCATATATTGACAGCGGCGACCAGAATTTTCGCGAACGCTTTATCGATAAGTTAAAGTTTGTGAAATTATACATATAAGTTTTTTTATTGAAGAAAAGTGTTTTGCTGTAATAATTCTAAGTTATACTTTTTGCACAAACTTGGTTGACAGTAACTACGTGTATACAGGATGATTGTGTGTAGGTATAAAAGATTTAAAGGAATGAATGTATAGCTCATATATTGTGAATGAATCATGGTAAAGCCTATCAAAAAATTAACGGTAATAATAAATAGCGTAACGATAATATTGTATGAAAACGATTTTATAATTCGGATTACTACATAAAGTTAATTATTGTTAGCTGTCTGTACCTGGGTAATCTGTGATTGACGTTTCAGCCTATAGAAGCCATTGCATGGCGTTGCTCTCGCCCGAAGATATCTATGGGGAAATTACCATAATAGCCACGCTTGGCAGGCGTATTGACAATCATGGTAGCTGCCCATCCTCTGGAAACTTGTTTGAGAGCAGTGGCAATTCCGTATTATTAATGCACATAGTGTGAATTATATAAGATTGTATTTCAGGTATTCGCCTGTAGCATTTCAAAACAAAAAAATATTTTCTCGTAAGACCTATATATATCTCGGGACTTTATGTATATATATATATATATATATATATACACACACACACATAGATATATGCTTTAAAACTTTTTGCTGACATATAGATATATTTATATATCTATATACCATATGGTATAGATCAGTGATTCCCAAAGTGGTCTATATCGATCCCTAGGGGTCTATGACAACCTGCAAGGAGTCTACGTCAGCGAAAAAAAACTTGGGGATCCATGAAATGAAAATGGGGGTCCACGATAGTGGATCTCAACACATACACTGATAGTACCTATTTACTTACATCATACTATCTTATAATATCAAAACATTTACATTATTTATAAAAGTACCTATGAAGTAAAAAGTTTATTATATGTTTATAAAATTTTGTAAGTTGTAGGATGTTGGTATTCGCTTTGTGGTCGCAATAAATTTTGAACTTTTAAAAACCTGAGAGTCGCAGTCTCAGAGCTTCGCTACCTTGCACTGACTTGTTCAATTCGTCACTCTATAAATACGAATGTGGGACAAATACGTTTATTCGTTTCCTGAATCTTGAAAAGGAAAGTGCTAAGAAAATAATAAATAATGATTTATAGTTTATTTATGTTTATTTAATGTTACATATATTTTACATAACCGACACAAAATTTTTACTTTAAGTTTTTAACACTAAACTTCACTACAGTTAGGAATTTACAGGAAAGCAATATCAGGTAAGTAGGGGGTCTACCTAACACGGAAAAACATGGCAAGGGGTCTACGACACAAAAAAGTTTGAGGAACTCTGGTATAGATGAATTAAATCAAAATTGTACACTTTAATGCCACGTACATTCGACAGTCACGTTTCTTTGTAATTGCAAAGTACGCATAGTAAATATAAAACAACTTTTTTGCTGAACCTACTATTCTTAGATTGTACAATTTAAAAATTGTTTTCGTATTGCTTTAATGAAAACAATTTATATGATAACCCAGGGCTGTGTTTTTTTTCTATTGTGTGCATATTGTGTTAGAGGACGTGAGTTCAATATGAACCAGTTGTGGTTTTGCCGGATTAGTCAATTGTTTATTTTAAAATCGTCGCTAGGTAGAATATTGGTGGTCTATTGATTTATGACAATACTTTAAGAAAAGGTTGAAATTTCGACTGTCAGTAACTACGCTTTGTTTTATTAACACAATTTTAATTATGTTTAATTTCATCAAATCGCCATTTCGGCCATATAACGTCTGCTGATATACATAGGCCTCCTATATATATTTCCAACAAAACTGTTTAAGAGCGGCCTGGATTTAGCATCTTCCGATAACTTTAACAATGTCTGTACACTTGGTGAGCAGATGATATAAGCTACGGTTGCCGGTTTTTAGTTACAATTTCTTTTAAGGGTTTCACTAGACATTTCTATTTTATTTTGGTTGGATTTGTAACTTTATTTTACTTTACAAAAAAAAACATTTTAACAATTTTATAATTAATATCATCCTCTTTCTCATTGCATAGTTATCTAATTGAATTTATACATAGGTAGTCTATGTGCATAGACTACTGCTAGTTAAGAAAGTTGGTCGAATCGAGAAGAATCTGACAAGAAACTTGATGGTTACTCTTTTAACGTAAACTTTACAAATTTTTCGTTTTATAAATCGTATATTAGCCAGATGAAAATCAGCGTGATGTGATGAGATCAGGCATTTTTATCTTTTAATTCTATTAATGTATTGTTAAAGTTGGTAACATTAAAAGATTGACAACATGACTGATTCTGCGAATAAAATTAGACGTGTTAAATCCACGTCAGATTACTAGAAAAGTCGTACAATATTGTTTTACAAATCATCTACTTATCACTCGACAGCTTATGAATGGCAAAACAAGACTGTTCCGCATGACTTGCGCATGCGCATCCTATAGTCATTATTTCTGAGGCATTCGAGCGTATGTATAAAATGTGAATAAAGGGATGTCAAAAGGTGTATTGTATCGATATGTGACATCGGACCTGTATTAATAATTATACCGAGTTGTAACATCTTCAAGATTTTCGGACAAATAAGGAGGAAAGACAATGATAACTCAGATATACTTTTGATCACAAGAAAAGTGGATTGATGACAACCAGGAGACCGGTACCACGTGCGCTGGTCCGACAAGGTTTGAACCAAGCTCCATACCACAGTGACGAAGCAATACACAATTCTGAAGACCGACATTGATGGCATAACACATTGCGACAAACTTTCCTTAAAGAGTCACGATCCTCATTACAGAGAAATACGGTACTAGAAGAAAAAAAATATAAGATAATAAATAATGTTAGTAATGTATTGTCAATGAAAACAAAAATCATCTTAAAACTTTTTTGTCTTAGTTTTATATTTAATGGTATATTTTTAAATAAAACTAGTTACACAATTCAAGAGTTTGTGTTGATCAAAATGCGTGGAACTCGGTTTGTTGAGTCATTTGTAAGGTTCAAATTATAACCTTCCAACTCTGGGGAAGCGCTTGTAACTCCAACACATGGTACGCAGTATGCCATTATGCAGCCTTTGTATGAACAAAGGCTGCATAATGGCATACCGCGTACCATAATAAATGAACTCTGAAATCCACGAAGCTCTGTAGATCAAAACAGTAAAGAAGGAGATCCAGCAGTCATCGACTAATTATAAAAATCGGCTAGACAAACACCCAAATAACTTGGCTTCCGAATTGACTTGCATCCAGTACAGGAAACGTCTTAAACGCCATGACATCCAGAGACTAGACGCTCGATGGTGAAATAGGAGTGTCTCCCGTCGGGGAGACCCCTTCTGAAGCTGTAACCACTCAACAAATCCGCTTTTAGTCCTGGGACTGATCGCATGTGAAATAAGGAAAACAAAAAAAAATTATAACCTATACTACCAAACATAGCTAACTCTTATTTAAAAAGTCCAACTATTGAGTTCGGCTCTTAGCAAATCGGAAATCCGAGCCGGTGGTAGCTTACTATTAATTTTAGAATAAATATCGATTTATAAGTGCGTGTAAAAGTCTACTTCGATGAAGATTTTTGAAATATAAATTATTTTTATTTTAAAAAAAATTTCAAAGATTCAAATCGAACCCTATGTAGTGTTTGTTAATCCTATCTAAAAAATTCTATAAAATTTTATTAAAGTTCTAAGAAGTATTTAAAATAATCTAGATCTAGATATGAGTCTGAACAAAAGTCGAATGGCATTGTACATATATTATTATGAATTACAAGTACAAAAAATTGTCACAGTTAGTATGAATTTATTTTACAAGTATAGAATTTATCGAGTTTATCTTTGGACTCTATATATCGATAATTCGTGCAGTGCAATATCGATATTATAAAATATCGTATAGTAAAGAGCATCCCTATGTGGACTCCGCCAGATGCCCGTCGTCCATCTACCTCGCGCGGACTTCCTGCGCCTTGCCCGGAATTATTGATAATTGAACTAATTTTGCAACATTTACACAATTATTTTCTTTATTTATAATTAGTAATAATGTTGTTATTAATATTTACTTTGTGCTCTATTTATTAATGTTAACATTTAAGCTATTATGATATTAGGCAAAATTAATTGAATTGATTTCGAAAAAATGTTTTTATTTGTCATCAAAAAGTTACTTTGACGATAACGTATAGAATTACAAATTAAGTTAAACGATTTCTTTGTATGTCAAATTTTTTTGTCCAAAATAAATAAGATGCTTTAAAGTATCATAACTTAGGTAAGGCACACAGAACTTCTAAAGTTAGAAGTTTCTTTTCTACTATGAAACACCATAAGTTATTATAACTTATTACCTTTAAAATGGTATATCAGTTAGGCATTATTTAAGCTGAAATACAATAATGCTGGCGAGGTATAATTTAATTATGAGAGATGAGCTATCTAAAACATATCAGTTTAAATGGACATGAAATATTGCCTATTGCTGTCGCTCATTCTTTAACATGAAATCTTGACATTCCTAAAATAAAAATTCTGTTTCCAATGATTAAATCGGTTTGACTATTGACTTGTTGATTGTAGACGCCGCCACCTACAAAACAAACATAGCTGACACAGTCGTCGCTCTCGTGAGAACAAGACATCTACTCAAGTCCATGGTCGAGTTTCTTCCGACACTTCTTCTACCAGTGCTAATGCTTTTCGAGGTATTAGTAACCCTAGTAAGGTATTAGCAACCAACCAAGCCGAAGTTTGGTACTCTATAGAACCTCCGCTTAAGCGATCTCAGAGCTCTGCGGCCTTCCAATCTGAGGCTTTTCAGGAAGCCCTCAAGCTTTGTAAATGCCACTTGGACAGCTGTGTAAGGTCAAAAAAAGAAAAAAGGTTCTACTAATTCAGCAATTTTGTTTTGAATAATTCGATTGTCATTTCAACAAAATCGAATATAAATTCATAGTGGCCTATCTATGTAGTTTAGACAAGGCATCGCTTAAATTAATGCAAAAAACGTTCCGGTGTAACGGTTCCGCGACAGCTGTACTGTTAAATTGGCGCTCGGGGATTGTGCGAAAACAGGTTCCGTACGGAATACGCGTGGGTGTGCGTACTGGATTAGTTTGTTATTGTTGTACAGACTTTATACTTCTATTATAGTAATACAAATGCTTTCAAAATGTGTTATACATAAAAAATAATAACCCGTGTTTGTTTCTCAGAAAATATATTTGATATTTTAAGGTATTCTTTTCTTAATTCGATTTGAATACAGGATAATTAGCTATGGCTTTATAGGGGTGTATGTATCAACAATTATTGTATGTATAAACTATGGTATGGACTATGCGGTCTCTTATGGCACTATATCCAAAAAACAATCGTTTCAGAAATAAAAGAAATAATGGTAATAACGTAAGAATAAGCGTTATCAATATTTGACACTTTATATTAAAATTAATTGTTACTACAGACTGTAGTGGTTAAGTGTATGTCGCATTAAAGTGAATAATAATTTATGTAACTCATTTCTTAATGATCACTTTATATAGAGTGATTAGGAACGAGTGTAAAAACTTTAAATATTTTTGCTGACAAATGTACTATATATTCACTCCTCTAAAGCCTTTTCAGCTATAACCAATCAGCCTATATAAGTAAAAGAGGGAGCAGCAATATATTTGCTAAACATTTAAAATTTAAATTATTTCATATTTATGAGTGCAGTATGTAAATAATTTGTAGCATTATGGATGATAATATAAAATTAAAAATACTAATTCCTTTAGATTTATAAATTTATGTCAATAAGCTCCTAAAACAGGGTACGCTATGTAAATTGGTATCCTAAATAAGGATTACCTAGTGTTCATATACGAACCAATGTCATGCAAAACGACCGCCATTTTGCTTCATTTATACGTCGCCTGTCAAATATTTCGTGCGCTTTATTGGAATCTGTCGACGTGTTATATAAAGTCTATTTTCAGTAAATCTGTTTTAAATCGTTTTAAATAAAATTGAACTTAATTTATTTCTAGTAATAATACATAAATGAATCTCTATACTAATATGTTCTTTAAAAGTAACAAATATTTGTTGAATAACTAAGAAATAATAATACTAAATCTCTACGCAATATTAAATCAATCAATAAATTTATTGCACTTTACAATTGGATAAAATGGTGGCTCCTGCAAGACAGGAAAATAGACGAAAAGAAATTTTTCTATCCTTAAAAAAAGAATTATAATGTAGGTTATATTTTATAAATAAAGCTTGCGTAAATTCTACGATTGGTTATAGATATAGCCTTGTAATAATCCCAATATTAGACATAAAGAGCTTTCAATTGTAGCAAAAATGTTGTAACACTTACATCTTCTTTTTAATCAACAGACGACAAACAAGGGTAAGAATCCAGAGATTGCCACTATGACCTCGTGACCTTTATTATGCCTTCGGTTTACCTAGCAAAGTTGCAATCCTATCTCAAGTCTTTAAGTGTAAACGAAATACTACAATTTTGTGTTTTAAAAGAATTTAACTGACTGACTCTGCGAGTTTCTGGCATAAGTCAGTCTCCCATAACAAAATCTCTAATAAAGTCTCCTTAACAAAATGATTGGCAAGTAATTTGAGAAAGAAACATTTTTTGTAATACTTAACTGCGTATTCAGTTAACGTAAATAGAAGGTTTATTCGCTGTTCCCAATGTCGTAACTCGCATTGGTTGCTCGCTTTAAAAGCGCATTAAAATTCTAAAGCAAGCCGATGTTTATCTTAAACGCCTTGCACAGTTTCGTCCAGTTTTCTGAAAGCTATTGATATTCCGCATAGTGTGGCAGCACCTCAAGGACGCTGCAGTAAAATCATTCTGCTATTACATAATAATCTTTCTTTTATCGTTGCAATGATCACTTTAATACGTTGAATTTATTCCGTTAGGTCTGTCAAACTAATATATTTTTAAATTTCAAATATTTACAATAAAGATGTCGATATATATGTCATTATAAAATCACATATTTTGGCTTCACGCATCACGCATTATTGGCTTTAATTGTATGGCCTTTTTGGTCTAAAGAAGGAATAGAAACCATGGATCACCTCGACGCCCTCAAGGTAGATAGTCAAGCTTGTTAAGGAAAAAAAAATTTTTATGATAGAGGCCTATACCTAGTGTATATGCAGTGGAGATGCGATGACTGAAATAAATGTAATTAAAGCACTTTAAAATTAATTGCTCTAGATGGATATTTAAGTAATAACAAAAGAAACCTGCTAATTTAGCAGATAGCAACTGTTATTTATAGCAGTAGCGAAAAAGCCATAAGCTTAATTCGAATTTATTGCTAATCGTAAATTTAAGTGGGCGTCCTTAACATTATGAGCCTCGAATTGGCGAAGCTCTGACGCATCCGTCTCGGCTTACCGATCGAGCATTTTGTGCGTTAATATGACATAATCTCTGATATATCATAATTGATTATATCATTTTAACAATGTATGCTATTAAGAAAATATTTTTTTCGAGAGCTTTCGAAGGAAATATTGGCTTAATAAATACATATACATATGTATAATAACACATTATATGACCAGGTGATTGTTTATAGGTGTAAAAGTTTTACAAGGATGAATATATGTAACATACTAAAATTAACAATAATTATATTTTTTTATTAACTAGCATTTAGACTATTTCCAATAGACCTGTAGAATATATTCCCCGGTATACAATATTTTGATTGCCACTGTTTACTAGCATGTTTCCAAAGGATGGTCAGCAGAGTCCACTGCGTACCATAGTACTACGATCACACTGTGATCGCCTAGTCGACAAACCTCCCATAGAAATAGATATCTTTTTGGGAAGCGAAAACTACGAGGAACCTTCAGCAAGCCTTAAAGAAAATTAAAAAAAATTTTCATAAATTAACGTGTCGTTCTTGTGTTTTCCGCTTTTCAACATATTTGTCAATTCATTTTAATTAAAATAGATTATTTTAGTTAAAATTTTACCGGACAGAAACAGTTAAGAGCAGATAAGTTATGATAAGCTCATGGTTTAAGTTAAATATAATAAAGTGAAATAGATTTTATTTACTTAAACATTGTTGCTTACTCTAAGTGCTAAGACACAATGGGTGGACTCAATTGCGCGGCTTAGATTGTATTTAGACTTGTAATCTATTATATTTATGTCTCTTATCTGGCTTGCTGAGTTCCAACAGGGATATAAAGTCCCGTTTTCATTGGATGCTGGGGCTAGATTCTTAGTACATGAGATTTTCTTCATGTATGCAAAAAGTATTGCATAAAATCAGTGGCCTAGGCAGGTGTGTATGAGAAGGGACACAACTGAGATGATCACACACATATAGGGGACCTCACCAGGTCTCCGAGCTTTCTACAACCAATTTATTGATCTGTGTAATTTGAAAAAGAACGTTACAAATTTGAAAGCAATTCTCCACCTTTTTATTTCATCATGGTCATCATGATAGCTGATAAACGCTCACTGCCAGGCTTAGGCCTCCATCAAAGTCCTCAATGATGTCCTTGGGCTGCCTACATGCAGCAGCTTCCCGTGACCTTGACTGTGTCGGACGCCCCCCACTAGATTAGCTCTATGTTTTAATAATGATAAGATAATTATGTAAAATATATTATATATTATTGAAGTTGCATATAACTATTTCTGGGTATTGATAGAATTTTTGTTTTCAAGTTAATAAAATAAAAAATATATTAATAGATGCTGTAACGGAAGACATTGAATTAAAATAAAAAGGGACGGAGATACCTCGAGTTTTACAAACAATAAATGGACTATTAAAGTAATGTACATCAGAACAAAAGCGAGAGCAAGAGAGAGGGAAATATACCCTGAAAGACCATCTAAACGTTCATAATATAATGTAGCAATGGATACCTTTAGGCCAGTATGAAGAGTTATGGATGAAGAAAGAAGAAACTTTCGCCCGAACAGTGGGTAGATGATTTAGTAAATGAACTAATATTAACACTGGACCTAAACATCATTAATAAATATTCGTACATTTTAAAGTAGATTTAAAAGGTTTCATAGATTAATATTAATAGGTAAATCTAAACAGATACCTTTTGAATTTTAAAATTTGATTTGTTCGTAATATTTTAGTCGTTTGTAAGCAACGTTGATATAAAATTGCCGGAGCGCGCATACCTTTGTAACATTTGCATAGATTTATAATCACTAGGTTACGATGTATTTTTAATTGAATTTGTATTTAATAATTAAATTTGCATATTTCAATAAATGTTTACTTACCTTGCAAGCGAACAAGGCATTCTGCCACGTGGCCTTGTTATCGCTGAAGAAGTAACAACTATGTCCCAGGCGGACGAATTGTGGGGGACAGACGTAAGACATCTTCGTCGAGTTCCTGTGCCCTTCCACTCCTTTACCTGAAATAATTGAAGGATTATTTTTAACAAAAAGATTAACATAAAACAATAATTAAAAACATAAAGAAAGTAAAGTAACATTGATCAGAGGAACACATGATTTTTGATGAAGACTCGACAAATACAAGTTGTTTTTAGGCCAAACAAAATTTTAGGATATACATACTACGTAATTTGATATATTTGAAGATTTGACAATGCCTATTGGTAGTGATTGGGATATATTGATACGAAATGAGCAATCTTTTTTTAAAATTTGTGATACATAAATCAAAAAAAGTGAAGTGTTTAGTAAAATACAAAGTAATTAAATTAAGAAATTAGAAGAAAATAGGCCGTGAGACTGACAGTTACAAACAGACCAGATATCGCAGTTTCTGGATTTTTAAGAGTTAGTACAAGAAGCTATCTAGACAAACAGAGAGAGCTAGCCAGTAGAGCTAGCGTGGCTAGTGATGCATGTTAGTCGCATTTGTAAGGCGCTGCTGCATTACGACGGAGAGAGAAAGGAGG
The DNA here is from genome assembly GCF_028537555.1 of Battus philenor. Lineage (NCBI taxonomy): Eukaryota > Metazoa > Arthropoda > Insecta > Lepidoptera > Papilionidae > Battus > Battus philenor. Next base: position 14,012,776 of record NW_027181737.1, on the reverse strand, counting down.
GTGTCTGCATGTGTGGAGAACTGAGAATCACTGAATGATATTTTTAGTATTTTAAGAATCTTTTATATCTCTTCTGTTTTTGAGGACCTCTGGTTCCACCCTTATTTATGTGGAAACAAGATTTTATTTTACTATTAATTTTTTCATTCTCTTTTATTATTTACTTTCATTTTTGTCATTCCTCGCAATATCTATCTTGTTACTCTTTCTTACCACGATTCGTTCTCTTTTTCTCTATTTTAAGCATTGTTACATGATGCCCAACAAGTGATATCTTTTTAAGTAATGGATGTATCCAATAATTCTTGCTTTCGTTGCTCACCCTTCAGCTGCTTACGTAAAAGCAGCACCAAAGACAAAGTGATTAGTAACATTGTCACAAAGGAGTTAATCTTGGAAGTGTAGCGAACGCAGGTATTATTGTACCGTTACTAAATTACGACTGAATCGTGGTTATATAGACGAGGACACACGACTAACAACAGCTTCGCTACTGTATAGAAATATTACTACATCGTTACGGTAAGTCAGGGGACAGGATAAGTAATAAAATAAAGAATAAAAGAAATGTACCTAGTCACCTAAGAGGAATAAGATGATGGAAGGAAGGCGATCAAAGCAAGAAGGAATGAAAGAACAAAACGAAAGATATTGTAAAGGAAAAAAGGTAAGAACAAAAGAAATTGAGAAGAATAAAAGTGAGTGAAGAATAAAGATAAAAATTTGAAATACTTATTTCTAAACAAAGACCCTGATCCCAACAAATTTGGGGGTACGAGAGGCCTCCAATAGCGGGGGCCATAAAAAAAAGTATGGGGCGATAGACGTATTATTACAGAATCTATAAATTAAAAAAAATTCCGTGAAATTTATTTTAAGTAGTCTAACTTTCGCAACTTTTATAATTAAACCTAATAAACTATGGAGTAATTAAACAAATGGACTAGATTTTTAATAGATCTAAATAACTAATTAAACTTTAAATAATGTTAAAAGAGATCATAGTCAGTACATATTAGTAAGTAATATAAAATAACATTTGTCATTTTGATCATTGAACTAACACTGTATTGTAATAATACGTGACTGAATACCTATTGATTTAAAGAAATATATTATCAGAAATAATGGCCAATGCAACTAGAATGTTTCCAGCGAAGATTCCAAAAGAAATAAATGTCTAAATACTATCTATATACACTATATCAATAATATATACAATTGCATAAAATCAAGAATATCACAATATGTAAATTCGTTTCGTGTCTGAGTTTAAATTCCTGTTCACTGCGGTCATCGGCCATAACTGTCGGGAGTTGGGATCTGCGAATAATTTGGATAACTTGTTTTCGTTCAAGGTCTCGCCTATTTCACTGGAAGTGACATTAATCGTTTTATTTCTAATCCATAAAACCCGCAAAATCTCTTAGAAACATAGCGCATAGTAGCTATTTATATAACAGAAGCATACTGTCCGATACATGTATTATTAATGATTTTGTATAGTAAAGTGAGGAGACGAGACGAACAAGGCATTCACCTTGCCGACGTGACATTCAAATAACTACAGATTGTAGCTTCATTAAATACGGTACCATTTCAAGTCACATATAGAATTACAATGGCATCACGTCTAGATCGACTCTTATGTAACGGGGGAATAATTGCAAATTTTTTTCCACAAGAATTCGAAATTCAAAATGAAATGATTGCGTAGGTGTCAACCTAGATTTTATATATTAGGTATACATAGGTATACATACATAGGTTCGTTACATGGTAAAAGTGTAAACGAACGATGCAATGAAACTTATGTGTAATTAAATGATAATAAATTTAGTGAAATAAGTAACTTTAATTTAAATTATGATGAACAAAATTTAAACGCATTCGTTGGATATTTAGGAGTATTCGGAATCATCTATTTAAAAGATTTCAAAATTTCTAGAAGGCAAGTTTCAATATAAATATATATGTATATATGGATTGTCACTTGACCCAAAATCGAGATGACTGGATCATTCTTAGACTAGTACAAATGATATTTGCACTCAATACTTTATAGTGAAAAAATGTATAAATCGATACGACTTTCTTGTCGATCGATGATACTTTAAAACACGTAAACAGCTGTCAATCATTTATTTAAATAGCAGGAAAACGTCACTGTGTTTCGGGTGTAGGAGGTTACAGATCTAATTATTCGTGACGACAGCATTTAAATTTTTAATAGCACCGTTTTTGGCGCCTTTCTTGCAATCCCTATCAAGGTGTAGAGTCTTTATTTACATAATTTAAAAAAAAATTTTTTTCATAATCATCTTTCGTCCTTCTTAATGTCTTTCATTTTTTCCTCTAATTTCCTTCACGATACATTTCATTCCTTTCCATAGGACGCCTCATACCTACGCCTTCCGTCTAGAGTTCTACAATTTTTACCTTTATTATATTTATAATTTATTTATTCTTAATTACTGTTTATTTACTTCCTATCTATATTGCCTTCATCTACATTTGTAATAGCACAGCTATTTTATTACTCTTGCTAATTATTCTCGTCATACTCGTTCTTCATTTGTTTATTTATTGCTTTTTATTCTCCTATTACCTTTTTGCAGAACTTCAAAAAGATCTTTTTATTCTTGGTTGAAATTGATGCTGTTACCCTGGGGACATTTATAGCTTTATCAGAACTGTGTTCTCGGAGTGGAAGGATCTATGAACTTAAATCCAAAAAGTTCTGGGCTCTCGTTTCAATGAGGCTATATTCTCCTTCTCTATTCTCTCTGCTAAACTAGTTTCTGCTCTGACCGCGCGTAATTCGAGACAGTTGATGATGGCTTTTAATTCGACATGATAGTAAAGGATATGGTTGAACAACTTATGATCTAACAGGACCACTGTCTGTATTTTTGATTGGTAGATCCATTAAGCTAACGCAAAACGTACAGACGGTCAAAGTCTGCATTATTAACTGTGCACTTGCATTGAATAATGTAGTGTCGGTGCTTACATGTAGCTAATGCGTTACGTGCGTCGTCTCCGTCTCATATTAACGAGCATACAATAGGTTATAATGCACCAAAAGTCTTAACTTAGTATTCTAGGAATTACATATTTGGATATGTATATAGGTAGGTTACTTGCCCAATTTGAATGCGGATAGAATTAAAATAACATCCTAATTTTGATATTTAGTAATAAATTTATTTTTAATGTTCGTTATGATAGATGCAGTGTGGACAGGTCGCGGGAAGTAGATACGGGTAGTTCACGATCGAATTTGGGGGAAACCTATGCCTTGCAGTAACATCTATTGGCTGATACAATGATAAAGATAATTATCTAATGGATTCAGGCGTTATTATGCGGAAGTCCGTCCTAAATATGAAAAGGACCAATATATAGCTACTTTCGCACATGCAGTAGTAGTCGTGCAATAAAGTGCACCGCCTGCCAGCCCGGCGATAAATGCACATGCGGTGAACAATGCGAATTACGCAACTACCACCGTTAAATCACTCAACACGTGTTTCAGTCTACAAGACTGTGTTTGGCACTAATTGGTGTAACATTATTCCTGAAGATGTCCTGTGGAGGGGTGAAACACGTGTTGAGTGATTTAATTCGCATTGTTTGCCGCATGCGCATTTATCAGCAGGCTGGCGGGCGGCGCACTTTATTGCACGACTATTGCTGCATGTGCGGAAGTAGCTATATATTGCTACTTTTCTTACTTAATAAATATGATTTGTTAAGGTCATTAGAAAGCATTAGATATAAGTTGCCTTCAATCTGCCTCGTTGGAAAAATTATGGAGGAGGCTTATATAAGCTGTGATGTTGATGTCATTCTATTTGTCTAACAATTTTGTTTAAGTTTCTTATTACAGATTGGTTAGCTTTTAATTATATTTTAACAAAATTTGATTTAATTTTAACAAGTATGCTATATTTTATTACTCGTGTTGAGATTGGTTAATAGAATTTGTATATCATAGGCGATCATCGTGGACATCTTTGATGGAAACCAGTGCCTTGCAGTGGTAGTATATCGCTTGAAAACAAGGACTATCGTTTTATTTAAAACTATTACATTCAGTGGCCAATGTTTTTAATTAAAAAACAAACTAAGCGGATATACAGCCCTACCCGGTATTCATTTCATAAAATAGATAGCCTTTACGGCTATCGAATGAAAACGGGTCAGTTTGATTAAGAGAACTACTCGGTACGATGAATGCTAACATAAAATATCAATGTAAAGGTATTTCAAATATTAGAAGGCAAGGGATAGATGTATAAATACAGGAAATATTTTTTTTACGTTGAAAATATTTATGATCTACTTCAGAATAAAAGAGGTTCGTCTGCGTAGTAAGTAATTGGAATAGTGCACAGTTTTAACTGGTAAGTAATAAAGTAGATTGCAATTTTTAAAAACGATTCGTGAAATAATTTTGATATCTTAATTAAGTAGATGTTAATCTCAAATTTAACTGAATTTTACCTTGACTAGTTAAAAACATGTCATGTTTTTGTTAATTTTTATTAAGTTAATATTCCTTACTGTACACGTTACAAAATGTATACATAATTGCATAATACTTGTAGGAGCCACATTACGCCATCGTCGTCGGCACATCGAAAAGGGGAATCCCTGTGTGACCTCAGTACCGATGAAGCTGTAAAAGCCTTAGGGCTAACAATATTAACATCTTCAGAAACAATAGATGATACACACATCTACTTTGGTCTTCGTGTTGTTATAATCTCTAAAAACATCGGCCCTAGGAATAATCCCACATAGTAAAGAAATACAATGGGCGGTCTTATCACACTGGGAAATTTATTCCAGACAACTTTTTGTTTGTTAATTCGTTATTTTAAATTCAACCGAGTGGTTTTTATATATATGCATAACCTGTATAAAACTATAGCGCGAGGCAATCAACTACTTTAACTCTATTTATTATTGGCGCCGTCCGAAGTAATAGCGTTAGAACATATATATTTTAGTTGTCACTTAGCCATATTAAACAGTTGGAATTCACAATTTATGTTATCATTCAGCCAGCATAATATATATTTTTTATATTATCAAAGCAATAGTCGAGCGAATTCTAGATTGAATTGATCTATATGTTATAGAGGATTGTAATACTGGTAAATATGTGACCGGTTATTGAAAGAATCGACACAAGTCATTTCAACGCGTCGCATTCTTTATTTGTATTAGTTATATATTTATTTATTAACTATTATTTTAAAATGCCCTTATATTATTTTGTATACAGATGGAAAAGATTTATGATTTTATATACCATGCAGTAGTAGAAAAGCTTGCGATACGATAGTATCATTCATACACTTTAGGCATCTGGCCTACGGCGACCGACCAAATCGAAATTCAGACCAAGTCAAGGTCGCTTCGCAGATAGCGGCTCAAGCCTAGACTAACAAGGGAGGACTTGAGCATTGATATCTTAAAAGAGGTGTTAGGCTATGCGCCCTTAACGTCCCGCCACCTTGTACTCACGGAATCTGCAAATGACGTTAAGGGGGCGAAGGAGACAGAAAAAAAATGCCAACGCGTGTTAGTCGCATTTGCAACGTGCTACAGTAGCGATGCATTGTGACAGGGAAAGAACGGAGGTTAAAGAATTGTGTTTACATCGCGACAGAAGTACGACAGAAGTACGACAGAAGCGCGACAGAAGCGCGACCGAAGCACGACAGAAGCGCGACAGAAGCGCGACAGAAGCGCGACAGAAGCGCGACAGAAGCGCGACAGAAGCGAGCTGTATCGTAGCAAGCAGGCAAACAGCAAACGACCGCTTTGTGATAGTATTGAGGCGGAAGCGCAACAGCGTCACTACTGTATCGCTACAAAAAGTCGCCGTGGGAGAGAGTCCTTAGATACAGTTCGATCATTGCCTAATAACAAGCTTTTACATACAATTTTACAAATACTACATTCGATACAGAACTTGAAAATTAATTACATATCAGCAACAAATAAAAATTACGACAAATCGTAATAATCCTACTTAATTCCTAATAACTTTGTACAAGGACGAAAAGTTTAGATTCTAATAACCATAAAAACCTTTGTTCTAACTGACCACCGTGAGGATCACGCTACCGGAGATGCTAAAAACGAATTATTTGAATACGCTCTATTTTTATTACATAAAGGTTGATCTATTACAGGTGTAAGAGCTTTAAACAGGTGAATGTGTACCTCATTAGATGTCAGTTAATGTATGTTACGGCCTATACAATAATCAGTAGTTACATAAATAATAAATAACGTAATATAAAAAGCGTTTACAAATTTCGTATTCGTTTTTTCAGACCACAGATGCCTAATGCAAGGCATACCTGTACCAAAGATGTCTATGAGGGTATATACCATAATCGCTATGCTTGGTAGGCGATCACAGTGTGGTATTATAGTACGTAGAGAACACCGAATCTTCTGGAATTTTTTAATCTGTGGCAATCTTAGTGTTAACTACATATGATTGTATCCCGGGAATCAAACCCACAACTTACGATTCCAACTCTCAGTCCTCCACCGCTGGGCTACCACTTCTCATCCAATCAATATATTTCTAATTACTACGTATTAAAATCAATTATTGTTTATTATGTGTCCCTGCAGAATTTATACTGCCAAAAGTTATTGGCTTTGTCCCAATAAAATAGAAAAAAATGTTATTTAGTTAATATCAGAGTATATAGAAATAAATGTTAGTAATATTTCAGAGTTTATACAGGTTCATCTAAGTTTTAAATCCTTTTGCTGACCAATGAACTATACATGCACCCTTTAAAATTTTCTACAGATATACCCAATCACCCTGTTTAGGGTTTATATGAAGGATTTCATTTGTACTTACATTGCGACCAAAATATGATGGTCATAATTGTTGCGTATGCTAAAATTTTTCGTCGCCTTTCAAGAGCCTCCATTTTTGATCTTGTAGTCACAGGAAAAAACACTTTTATACTTCACTTGATCACTTCACTTCACTTGCTTACGACACTGGGCGATGTCATATTTTTTTAACAATCAAATTAATATTTGATTTGACATTATTTCGCTAATGCCTAAGATTTGTAGCTGGCGATCTGGAACAAGAAAATACGAATTTTAAAAATGTTATTAAATATCACGTTCTGATTTCAAATTATACTTTTTAATATTTAAGTGCAATTAAAGCGTTGACTTACTCCCTAGCAACTTAAGATATTAGCAACTTATATATATTAGCTTTTGGAAAATAAGTATAGTAAGTAATTAAATACGTTTTAATAATTTATATGATCTATGTACACCGTTAACTTTTTTATTCTATTTTGATTTATGTTATAAACTCGTGGATTGAGCGGTTAAAAAGCTTGATATTTATATATTTTCATCCCTTGTTTTAATTTTTGAGTTTACAATAAAATTGATTATTGCCTCGAGTGATAAGACTGCTTCTTGTACCTATATATGAATTGTTTCTTATTTTCTTTTATTTTTAGCGATTGTCTATGGTGTACAATAAAGAGTAAATGAAGAAATCAAAATTAAATAACGTGGTTAAAATAGTAATTGGTTATTTCGTAAGTTCCAAATTCAAATATTTATAAATGAGGACTTTGAAAAACGAGACCTTTAAGCTGTATTTTGGATGAAAAATACCAACTATAAATATAATGCCATTGAAATATCGACACGTTTTCGTAACTAATACGCAGGCTATAAACGTGAATAATTCACGTATCGTAAAACTGTTTCGGTTAGGTCGTATAATTTGCTAAGCGTTTCGTAGAACAATAATTCATACTCGGCGCGTATTAAGGCTAACTTAGAAAGTGCAGCCGCAAGGAGAAATCTAGATTTGCAGCATAAAACCTTATTGTAGGCTTTATCATTACGTCGCTTTATGCATGGAGGATTTAGTGTATACATCGATAGTTTAGGCCGTATAGGGGGGAGCTGGAGGGGGCGGATGATAAGGCAGCAACTTAAAAAATATGTATGTATGTACACAGGCGTGACCATTTTGTACAATCGCGTAATTGTTAAAGAAGGCGCAAGTCTTATTAGTAAAAATAACGTCACAAGGGAATCGATTATGAGAAGAAAATTATGTTGCAATATTTTTTTTAAATGGCCTTGTTATTAGGGCCTCTCGTATCTTATTTTTGTAACAAGGATAAAACCTTCCAATTTTCACCCTCTCTCTCTCTCTCTCATCCTTTACAATTTGTCTCTTTCTTCCTTCTTCCATCCTTTATATTTTCAATTATTCTCTCAGCATTCATTTATATACTGTGTTGTATTAGAAGTTTGTTGTAAACATCCAAATTAGTTTAGATGTGTCTGCAGAATTATTATCCCCCTATTTTAAAAATACTACTGGGGTTATTTGTACGATATATGTGTCTTTTAATCTTCTTACATGATAAAATATAGAATAATTTTTTTATGGCCGTCGCTATTGGGGACCTCTCCTATTTACTCTGCCTCGGATGTAGTGATAATTTCTTCACAGAATTTTTTATATCCTCATCTTTCTTCTATCTCAATGTTAATTCTTCTTTCTTCTTTTATATCTCACATTTTATTTCATTCATTTTAATTCTTTATGTTCCGTTTCTACCCCTACTCTCTTTCGTCGCCTTTTTCATCGAATCCAACATATATTACAGATATTAATATAGAAGAATAAGTTTATTAACAATAATATTTATGTTTTATTGTTATAAATCTTGACGTGATAGTTTAAAGCAAGTATAAAAACAGGGGACCCTTACAACAGCTTTGGGCGACACGCTACAAATTGCGACAGTCGAGGTAAGCTTCATAGTAATTGATGTCGATCAGACATAATAACAGTGCATTGGCCGGTAAATCACTTCGCCTTTGTGGCAAAGCCCTTAGTAATTAACCAGTTATAATGCATTCAATTCGGTTTATTAAAACTTTAGGTTAAGTGCTACTTGGTAAAATATCCAAGCTTTGGTATTTTACAAGTTATTTATTCAAAATGTATAAACATTTCGATGTTTTTTTAATTTATTTAAAATCGCCCTATACCTATATCCTGTAACGGTAGATACCTTGTACTACCTCTTTTGCAGTTTCTTTTTCATTTTAAATTTCCTTTCCGATTTGAATTCAGACAACATTAGCGATTTAGTCGCCGCTGTGTTAGGGTTGTATGATATAGGTTGTATGAGTGATTTCCTACCTAGCACGCTGTAAAGGAAGATGATAGCCGAAAGTGATCAAAGAAGATATATCGAAGTAGGCGTCTGATTTTGATTGCGCTCAAAAATTATTTAACATAAAAGTATTAGGGCCATAGTGGCCGATAATGCGGAGTATGAACGCTGCAGACTAAAACTATCACGTACTTTGAGCAAAACAATGGAAAAATCATTTTACTATATATACATATATTACAGTTTTACATATACATATTACAGTGCACTAAAAGACAATTTATCTTTATAACTTTCGTTTATTATTAAGATATTAAATCAATAAATAACGTGATCACTTCGATCACGTTTTATTCATTTTATTTATCTACCGCCACGGGAATATAAATTTTGATAGTACAAAGTCTTACAGAGCATCTAGTATTAATTAATTTATTGTCAATGTTATCTAAGAAACTTTTCTTAAATAAATTTTTATTTATCCATATTATTATCTACTTAGTGACCACTTTGAGATGACCATTTTAGAAGTGCACTGTTTTATAGAAACCAAAATCAGATAGAGTTTCTTGATGAAAAAAAGGCGTGTATTATATTTTTGTACTAATCGGGCTAATTTTTCACACAAATGTATTTTCGGTAAGCCAAAATGTAGATTATTATTATAGAAAATTGATAATTTATTAGAAAACTAGGAAAAACGAAACATTTCATAAATTACATTTACGTCAATCAAAATGTGAATGAGACGTTTTATGATGGAAACACAAAAAAATCGTTACAATGTAAATATAATCGTGTTATTATTAAGTCTTACAGTGTATCTATTAGAAGACAAAAAAATACCAATCTAGACATTAAATTCATAAATAAAATATTTGTACGACAAAAGGCTGATAACTTTTGACAGTATAAATGTATCTGGGCTAGTTGTTAAAAAATAAAAATTTAAAGAAGCGCTTCCACGAGGTGGAGAGCTTGCATCCTTCAGTTAAAACCTACGAGGGTAACAAAGGCATCCTGAACTTAGAGGAGACGAAACCAAGACGCTATTTTTTGTCTATCTTATTAAAGAACATGCATACTTCACCGAGCGTTACAAATATATAAAAATGTTTACTTTATTGTTATTAGTCTTTTCTTTAAATTAAAATTGTATATTCTAGACTTCATAATAAGCGAATTACATTAAATCAAAGCATATACTTTACGATCTCGCCACCCGTCGGTGTAAATCAGTGATAGACGCAGTAAAACAAACACGTCTCCTATTTTATTTTCTCTCTTTTACGATCTCGTGTGGGCGGGCGGATTCTTTAAGAATCTGGCTAATGGAACGCTATTTGATTACTGCTACTCAGTTGATATATTGATCTCATCTTGTAATATATAATTATCTATTTCACCAAGATCTGTCACGGTAGTGATCTTTTATTAAGGCTTTAGCTTTGAGGGCTGACATGGCGGTAACTATCAAGTGGAAATAAAAATGAATCTTTGTTTAAATACAGATATTTAATGGATTCAGGCGTTACATTGCGGAAGTCCATCCTAAATAAGAAAGGACCAATATCTAGCCACCTCCGCACATGCAGTGGTTGTCGTGCATGAAAGTGCACCGCCCGCCAGCCCGCTCGTAAATGCGCATGCGACAGACAATGCAAACTACACAACCGCCACCGTAAATTCACTCAACACGTGTTTCACCCCTCCACGGGGCATCTTCAGGAGTTGTTACACAGATTAGTGCTAAACACCGAGTCAAATACAGATACCATGGACAGCAAGATGCATAAAAAAGTCTATCCTAGGCAAGTTCGAGATGAAGACCACGCTCACCACGATTCGCTATAAACTACTCTTACTTAAGTTATTTTAGTCACATCGTAGACAACGCGATAACTTCGACAACTTTCGAATCCATCAAGGCGTTTTGAAACCGTCACGATTTTCGGAAATGAATTAGAAGTAGTTATTTATTCAGGTAAACGTCTTATTATTAGGGTGATCGGAAAGTAATGTCATTTCTATCGGCATATTTTACAGAAAAACCTATTAGTTTTTACCGCTCCGACATTGGAAATTGGTATACTAGATGGCAAAAGATTGTTGATACCTAAGGCGTAAAAATGTAGTCGTGTGAATTTAAATTAAGAAAGTAATATCTACTTCCGGTCCCCTTAATATTATGTACATAGTATCACCTGTTATGTCATGAGAAGAATATCAAAACAACTCTATCAAAATGGGCTTCAGTTTGATAGAAATTAGAATCAGATTGAGCTCCCTTATAATTCCTATCATTATTATCTTTCATATCTTTTATATTCATATCTTTGTCTCAACCAGCTGTGTCCATTTCTTGCATTTCATTGCTTGATGTTGTGCAGAAAAAAATTGGTTACTCTATCTATATCCGTATCTTTGGCCTTCGACTTCAGTCACTATCAATTCTTTTAGGCTTCAAACATGCCTGTAGTCTACAATGCATATGCGTTGTAATTATGCCTAGGAATGTTAATAATCTACTCTCAAACAGTTAAAGAATGTTGTGCTAGTGAAATTTTCGGATCATGACACTATCTAATATATTTTATGGTGATTAACTTCCTCCTGTCTCGGCATGTTATTAAAGTTCGTTTACTTAACATTGTTTATTCACAAGATAATTTAGATCTTAGACATTCCCACGACACTGTTCCTGGTAAAGATGTCGGAGCAACTATATCAGCGCTGAGGACGACCATAGGAGAGCTTTTATTGGATAAATGTTTCACAATATCCCGGAGCTTTAGTCTGGTCAATTCACAGTACGTCTATATAATAGTAGTATATAATAGTGTACGTCGGAATAATAGTATGTAGCGGCCTGATCCGAGGCTTCCTTGTCCCCGATTCTTCGCAGGCTTTAAAAAAAGTATTTCGCTGGAGTTCTCTGTGTGCTGCCATCTTGAACTCGTGGCTTTGCAGAAGTCGTTTGGACAGTAGTCAAAGACAGGTCTCAAATAGACGTAGAAGTCTAAAAAACACAAGATTGGAAATAAATATCGCCGAGTAATTCTCGCTTTATGTACACCATAAAACGCACATTCATTACATTGTACTCCTACACGGGTATCGTCCATCTTTCTGCAGATGTTTTAGGAGAACTGATGCAACGAGCTGGTTTTTTATTTTCATAGTTCGCAGATTACTCTGTTTCCGAAAACTTATTTCCACGAAAGAAGAAGAGAAAGAATGATTTCCACAAGCCTTTCCGAGTTGACTTCATTGGAAAGAGAGACACAAATTAAAACTAGAAGTAAGTATCAACTAATCATTTACATTTAAATAGCTCGACAACGCGGCGTCGATTTGTAATTTGTAACACGCGTTAGTGTTTCCGTACAAACAAGCTAACAGGATTTATCTTAATGGAATCTTCTGAACCTGTGGATTGCTAAAGGCTGAATATGCATATACATTAATTATGTATTCGTAATAATTTCTCTTTGCGACTGCGATTATTTATTGCTAAATAATTTTAGGTGCTTATTTATAATAAAACAGTGTGTTCTTTTATTACGTCATAAATACAGATTAAATATTGATATATGTGCATTTAATACTTACTACTGTATTCACTTTTTGGTGTTTTTGGAATAAATAAAATAACACCTCTCTCATCATGTTGTCAGTCGAATAAGAAGATTCTTCTTAACTATATTGGGAGTTAGTTATAGTAAATTAAAAAATTTTGCAATATCAGAGATATTTTTAAAAATAGTACTGTGGCTACTTCTCCGGAATATATGTGAAAAAGAATCACATATTGCAATTGGTCACTGTATCACTAAAATAATAACTCAAACTCCTAAACTCCTTCAGTTTATTGCGGCAAGAAATGTTAAAAAAAACTGCAAATTAAATTTTATTTTAGAAATTTTGACTATTTTTTTAAATTTTGACTGTATTTTTTGCATGTGTATTAATATCGCCATACGAAGATTTAATTTCATTATACACTACAATTATTGGATTATAAAATTAAAGTTAATATGTTAGATGGTATCTAGAAGAATGTAATTATTATCGCGTCGTGGTCGTCGTTTCAGGCCTAAAACTAATTAAACTATTTGTTCTTGGATCAAGTAGCACTGCAGTGATAGCCGCCGGGATACTCTCCAGGCACCAGAGAGTAATTCATTCTATGTAAGTCAATTCATATATGAAATCCATTCCTTGAAGTAGGCTTTTATCAGTTGAGAAGAAGAAAAGGAAGAATTATTTAGTTCAACTTAATAGTCTATAATTTTAAAATAAAAAGTGTTGTGTGTTGCATAAAAAAAGTTGTTTTAATTCCATAGACACCTATTGAAAAACATATGCCTTACCTAAAAGATATCTGTGAGGGGATATATATAATCGCTATGCTTGACAGGCGGGTTGGCGATTGTAGTGTGGTATATTGTACGCAGAGGATGCAAAGTATACTTTTAAACTTTTTTATGGGCAATGACAATCCTAAACAATTAATGCACAGATTGTGAATTATGTATGACTGCATTATATGAATTGAACCCGTGACCTACGATCGCAAGTCGCAGGGCTACTACCGCTCGTCTATCTGAGACGAAATAAAGTATCTGCTAGTTTAATTATCTCTATAAATAAAGAATATACGGTTACCGCATCCCTTACCGATGTAAATCATATATAACTAAATCAAACATAACTCGCGTTTGCTTCGAAATAAATCTTTACTTCCCCTCAACATTTATCTCGTGATCGCATTGCAATAAATACAATAACTTTTACTTATGGCGTTCAGTTCAAATGGAAATTTATGGTTACTTGGCGATATCTCGTTGAATATGGAAACGTGAATGCTCGCGGACCGATGCCGTTTTGGTTTGCAACGACAGAAAATACTTTAACGTAATGTACCTTTGGAAAATGTTATCGCATATTATAAACTGTTTTTATTATACATTGCTTTTTGATAAGGTGATGAATAATAAGTTTATCTGTGCCATAACATGTCTTATTGCGAGATTAATACCTGAAAGAGAGAGAGAGAGAGAGAGTAAGAAAGAGGGAGAGCAAAGAGAGAGAGAGTAGAAGAGAAAGTAAAAGAAAAGGCGTGAACGTAGGTAAGTGTGAGATAGAGAAAGAGAGTGTGTGAGATATTGAGAACGAGTGAAAGAATGAGATGATAGTGAGTGAGATAGACAAGACATGTTTGTTTTACTAATTTATCTTAAGTTTTAAATTAAGTTCATATTTAAGGCGTGTCTAAGTTAATAGAATTGTTATAAATAGCAATGCAAAGATATAGAAAGAATCTGTCTTGTAAATACTAAAGTCATTTCGTATCACAGTAAAAAATATGTAATATATGCTATGTACAGGTTGATTTATTATAAATAAAAAAGGTTAAATAAGTGAATTTACATATGTTTGTTACCAAACAGCTTTAAATCTTTTTCAAGTATTTACAATCACTCGGTATTGCGTGATCACTTAGACATATGTTACATTAATTTTTATTTTCCACTGGAATGCACAACGGTAAACAATAATCAATTTTAATATCTAGTTATACGAATTTTCTTACCATATTGTAAATATTTTAAATATTATTTTGGCAACCATAGATTTTTAGGGTGTACTGTATAATATTTGAGAGCAAATGAGTCACATATACATTTAACCCTCTTAAATTTTTTACACTTATATCGAATCACTCTGTATAATGTATGTTGTCAACTGCGTACTACCATTCTATATATATATATATATATATATATATATATATATATATATATATATATACAATGATCAACGCTCGAACGAAAAGTCGAGAATGTTCCAAAAAATAATTAAAAAACCTTTATTATTTTGAATAGACGAGTAGCTATGAATATAATCGTTAAAAATAATGAAGGTGATAAATAAATAAATACACGACTTAATTACACATATAATTGAATAAATAAATAAAATAACTTATATCTTGCTATTGATTATCGTATTGGAAAATGAGGCGAGATGTGACTTTCTCGAGATCGTTCAATCTTTATTATTATGGGAGGTTTAGGCAAAACACATTCAGCGCTCTGACATCTCAAACTCGATGTAGATATACCTACAAGTCAAAGATTGTGACAAAATTAAAGTCGAAACACCTTAAAGAATTTTTATTAAAGTCTTACAGAAACTGCTTTATAATTTTTTTCGGGAAGTTACATTGGTATTTTCCACACGTATCCAAATTACGATAATGGTATAAGAGAAGAAAATATAGTAATACAATTCGTTGAATAACTCGTAATAAATCAGAAAACGTTTCGAGTATTTCTCTTTTGAACGTAAAGTGACCATGAGATTATTTGATTTCGGGACAACTGGGAAAAAAATATCCCTGAAGCTAAAGTAAAGTGAATGAATACTTTTTTATAGTGAATAGTGATAGAAAAACGAGAGGCATAATAGCCATATCTCTCTATAACCTGCTGAAGGTTTTAGGCCTGTCAGAAGTAAACAGAATATAATTTCTGTAATGGAGTTTGTAACCTAATATTATTTTGTGCTTAGTTAAAGAAGTCTGGCGACCACAAGCAGGTAGACGTGACGTGGGTAGACCCACACTAGGTAGACCGATGACAAAGTTTAAGTCGCAGGGAATCGCTGGATGGAGATAACGCAGGAGCGGTCATCATGGCGATCTATGGGAGAAACCTGTGCCTTGCTGTGGGCGTCCATTGGCTAAAGAGAAGGAGTAAAAGAGGAGTCTGATCAGTGAAGGTGTATACGTTTCTCTCGGCAAATAAAAAAAAACAATCAATTTCTCTTATGTTTCCTTAATGGTAACCACAAAACAAAACATAGCGACTAAACTAAAATTTTCTGGGACATATTCAATGAGAAATCATAATGTGTTAAAATTAAAATTTGTTATATACTTGATTGATTTGGACTCGTATCATCTTTTTTATTAATTATGTTCTTACAAAATCATAAAAAAAGTTGATCCATGTCTCACTTTATATAAAATAATGGTCGCCCTACATCATATGGTGAGACCACGTGCCGTCAAGGTTCAACATGATGTATTAATTATTATAGAGGAAGCTGCCGTTCCCAATACATTCGTTACGTATCAATTTTGTACATTAAATGTTGTGTGTGGTGTTGGAATTGAAAGTTTTCGCTGCAGGGCTATAGCCTCTATGGTATCATGAATATAGATGCTCGTAGATCCATTATCGGTAATAAAATAGAAAATTTATTGCGCAGCAAATCGAGATATTGCTTGATTAAACATTTAGATAGTATTAAATGTTCACCATGGCATATTTCTTAAGATGAAGTTATATGATACAGTTCTTTTATATATATTATTATTAACAGGATGATGCCTGTTAAACATACCTTTACTATTTTTGTATGTTATACAGTAAATGTATATATATATATATATATATATATATATATATATATATATTTAAATATATGTTTATTAGTATCTACCTGTCCCGGTGTTCATTCTGTTTAAAAATCCATATATAAGTATATTACTTACGGACTTTCAAATAACAAAATTAATAAGTTTAATTTTATTATTCAACCAACGTTTTTACTTATGTTTCTTTAATTTTATTCTATGAATTGATAAATATCATATTAAAATACTGATTATCCTATTCATTTTATTTGGTCCAGTCGTTCTAGAGTTAAAAATGGTGTTACAAATGACCTCTTTCTATAAATATATAGATTAGGCAATTAACATTACGTAAATATATTATGTGTTCTGTATTATTTTTTAACACATTTAGACACCTGATTGTTTGTTATTTCTACATCACTATAGACTAACTGGTAGACAATGCCTTACACGTGTAATAGGTCCATCATTATACGAAGTTTAAAGTGTTAATGAATAAATAAATAAAAGCTAGAGTGCGACCTTTTTCATTGACACTCGCAAATTGTTATTTGCCAAAAAAAATGACAGTTCTTATAAACATCTGAAAGTTTTTTTTTTAATAATGAACTACAACTGGAGCTGTACATTTTTGTGGACATTTGTGGACATTTGATATTTCTAAAGACTAGGTTTCCGAACTCTACGGTGGCTTAAGCCTTTTAGAGAGATTATATGCATGGGCCTCAAAAACGAGATCTCGGTTTAGGTTGCTGCTACGCGTTTGTCTATCCAAGATGGTCAAACTTTGAATTGTTTGCTACTAAGACTTGAAAATTTTCGGTTGAGTGACAATCATAACATGATGGATTCTTGATCTAACAATGTCATCACTATTACATCGTAGGAAACACATTGATTGAACTTCCAAGACCGATCCAAACAGACCATAATAAGATAATCTGGCGACCACATGAGTGATGCTACGTTTGAAGGGCTGCCTGGTCTCCATTCCAACATTTCAAGACTGTTATGTGTTCTCCGCGCTATATGGCGTGCTAAATACATGTTTTAATACTTTGTAATAGATAATCAACCAAAATATATTTCGTAATGTTTACGAATAACAGAACACCTCGGTTCGCGTATGCACGAACTCACTGATCAATTTTCCACGTTTCACGCTGCATCGGCGCCGACCGCAGCCGGCTAATGAGGCGAGCTGGCGACACGGAGTAGGCACCGACTAGAGTAACCACACTATCCAAGTATATCGGACAGTTTTTAAAAAAAAATAATTATCATAAAGTAGGAAAATATTTTGGAGTGAAATATTTTTTGGAAACCAAATATAAATAATTTTATGATTAATGTGCTGTCCAAAGAAAGGTTATAATTTATGTTTCATTATTTTAGATTAGAAGAGAGATTATACATTAGATATATAGATACAGATAGATCTTTCTTTTACTTTTTATTATTAAAACTTTTATTTATTTATCTTAAATTCTTATTTTATACAATTTTGTCACTGTAAATTTTTCTCTTTGATAGTGGGGCCTTACCCGAATCTGCTTACGTAATTAGGTCTTATTTTCGCTGAAAAACCTTACGAAACCTCTGGTATACAGGGCGACTCTTTTCGTCAGCTACTGGGGAGGCGATGCCTCTATACTTTCACCAAATTCTGATTCACAGACAGACCAAAGTCCTTCAAACTCTGTTAAATTGGAAGTTTCTAATAATTACAAAAATATTTTTAGCAATGTCGACAAAGTTGAAATCTCGTTTTTAATAGATACTATTTAGGCTATTTCTCCGACATATGCAGTGTATGTTATAGGAATGTCCCATTTATCAATCCTAATATACGCAACCTAACACGAAGCCACAATTCGACCGCGTGTGTCGTTCTGCCTTCGTCGGCTAGAGTAACATAGACAAAATATACTTTGCTCTTTTTTTAAACTTATTCACACGTCACGGATTATTGACGTTTTATAAACAGATTAAAAATAATATATGAAATCATTGAGTTCATTGATTTTTTAATGAAAGTTATTGATACGTGTCTTCAATGATGTGATAAGTTTCATAGTTACAGATGACATGTAATTTTTGGTAGTGAGTTCGATTCCGGGGAATACTGTGATACAATGATCAACGATATAACTTCATCACTGACCACAATAGTTGAAATAAAACATTGTACGGTCTGTACACCATAAATCGAGCCTAGTACGTTTCAGTGGTACACATTTCTCGAATTTTAGATCTTATACAGAATGATTGTTTATACATGTAAAAGGTTTAAATAAGAGAATATTTAGCTCATTTGCTTTTAAATAATGCATGAGTATACCTTGTTCAAAAATGTGGTAAGAAAAGCGTTTTCAGAATTAGTTGTAATAAGAAAAAATATTAACATAAATTTTTGTTTGCTGTCTGCAAATTTTGTGCTGCCAGAATTTATTTGTCTGTCGCATTACAAAAGAAAAAATAAGTTAATGTAACATATTTCAGAGTAATCACTATATATATGTTAATTATAAATAAGTGCTCTTTAAAGCGTTTTGATAACGAATGAGCTTTACCCTTTAAAAGGTTTTTTACCTATAGCAAATGAGAATGTATATTACGTGTATGTACTTTATACAGGATTAATAAACTTATAATAAAAGGTATTTAGATATTTATATTTAGTATTTAGTAAACAATAAATAGTTACCAATCTTATAACATTAAAAATAAAGGTTATAATCGTTTGAAAAAAAGATTTAAGTGGATAAGAAATCTGAGAAACACTTATGCGCTGAATAGATAGTACACTATGTTGAATACTCGAGGAATACGAATGAAGACATTACTTGTTCCAGGTTTAAAATAGATAAGGAAAGTTATTTTTTGTTGTGTCCACTTCTAAGGTTTTCAGAATGAGAATTAATTTAGCATTTTAAATGGAATAAAGCTATTATTACTGCTATTTTAATTAAAATGTTAGTAAATAGAAATTTATTGAACCAAAATTAATCCAACCAAAGCCATTTGTAAATATAAATACATGTTCATATTATGACATTACTTTTGCACCACCTGATACATATAAATATTACTCTTGTCAGTTACTCGTATAATAATTTTTAAATGTTTTTTATTAATACTTATCATTTAAATTTTTGGTAATAGGTGGTCTTGTTATAAACTGTATGATAACTGTCAGCGTGAGAAGCGAAACATGATTAAATTATATATTTAAATATGGAAGTACAAGTATATATCTAGATATATAACATATAAAAAAACTACATTTATAGTATAAATGTAGTTTACGTTATCAAAATGTAACTAACGTTTATTTATAATTTAATTCGTATATGAGATATATTCAAATATAAAATTATTTTGTTTTAATATCCAACATTACTGTATGGCATTATTTCTACCAAATGACAGTTTTTATAAAATGGCGGATCGAATTTCTTTAATCGCGTCAGTGATTTTAATATATATGACTGTAATACATTTGATCGGTGCTGTGCAGATTTCATTTTAAACACTTTTACAAAAAGATTCCACAGAAGTCAAATCGCTGTGATCAGCAAATTAAAAGTTGAATTTCGCAAAATTCAGATTGTGGATGGTTGAGGGTCACGTGACAGCGTCTTGTTGAAACCACATGTTACATATTTTAATAAAGACATATCCGGGATATCGGTTAAACTATAAAATGAATTATTTGTCGGAAATATTTTTGTTTTCAAGGACAATGTACATCGTGTTTAGGTTTAGAGACAGTCGTAAAATAAATTGTACCACTCGAGTACAGAGTAAGCTTTTCACAGAGATCTTTATGTTATTATTTACTTTTATTATGAAAATCGCTCAATCTATGGTTTTAACAGGTCATAAAGCGCTAAAGTCACTTAGCATACCGATTTATAGTTATTAAAGTGGAAGGCTTCATTTAGGAACTTTGGTCGGTAGGCCTCCAATCTTTTACGTTAATCAGACAGACACCCAAACTAGGCAATCGCTATCGAAAGAAGACCTCGGCTTCAGCTGTCACTCGAATTTCGTTTACTATTCACATTTGAGGGTATTTAAGAAGACTGGACCTTGGCTAGATCGGTTGCTATTATAGGATCATCGGGAGAAATTTTAAAGCTAACATTCGTACACAAAGTTCCGGAAATGCTTATATTGTAAATAGGGGAAAACAAGCTTTGCAGATTGCAGTACAAAGTGTATACAGTAGGTTGTCGCTGGCTAATTGGAGATTGAAGATGACATCAACCAAGAGTCATAGCGAAGGTATTCACATGATCGGTGACAGACCAGCCTAGTAACCTGGTGCCTAAAGACATAACTTCGTAGACAGTCACATAGGCTCAAGGCTGCCGTAAACATATATAATACAACCATTACCATTGCTTCCAAATTATGAAAGAAAATGTATTGATATTTAATGGAATCAGGCGTTACCTTGCGGAAGTCCATCCTAAGTAAGAACAGGACCAATATTTAGCCACTTCCGCACATGCAGTGGTAGTCGTGCAACAAAGTGCACCGCCCGCCAGCTCGCTGATAAATGCGTATGCGGCAAATAATGCGAATTACACAACTGCCACCGTCAAATCACTCAACCCGTGTTTCATCCCTCCACGGGGCATCTTCAGGAGCTATGCTACACCGAATATTGCCAAACACAGAGTGAGAGTGAGTTGGTGAGGTGAGAGTGAGTTGGTGAGGTGAGTTGGTCTTGTTCTTACTTAAAATGTATTGATATAAGTAGAATGTTCTTGGACGAAAAACTTGGAATACGTGCGACATCAGCATAAATATATTGGTACCATGCGGTTGATACTCACAACCATTTTATAATAAATATAAAAATCCCTATAAATGTCATCATCATTGTGAATTTCAGTTTAGAATATCTGCTTCATCATAATGCTACATAGGGTTCTCGATCAGATGTCTACTAAAACTAGTTCAAATCGGTCTGCATCCATCGTCTTCCGATGAGCCTAAGAAGATCGCTTGTCAACCTCGTGGGTGAACGCCCTACGAGTTCACTTCAGAAGTAATCTGTTCTACACGTTGTAGTACAATTGCAAGCTTATTCAACCATTACATTAACAAGGCTATCTTTATTTTGTAGGTGGAAGTTCTACGCTTCTTTCGCGTACCATGGTCTCCATTCCTATATATTTAAGACCAAGTGGCTTTAAGGTTTTCAATGATATTGCTACAGAAATAATCGCATTAATATCAATTTTCTCGACACCAAACATAATGATATTATATTATGTTAGGTATTGTATCAATTACAGTTCATTGGTTGAAGGAAAAATGTCAATAAAGTGGAGTCATCGGTGTACATTGCAAATATAATTATTTTGCGTCAGTTGGATGGAATTTTGATTCTCGCATAAATCAATTTTAATTTATTAGGTTGGCTTACATATTATCCAGCGATAATGTCTTGCGTCATGTTATTTAAATTTAATTTTTCTATGACATAGTTTATTAAATATTCGATTAGTGTTAAGAATATAAATTTTATAATAGTACTAGCTGATCCCGCAAACGTTGTTTTGCAAAAAAATTAAAGTTTTTAATTAACAAATGTAAGATAAGGGTTGATCGTAGAGGGGTGAAAATTTAGGTTTGTATGTATTTTTGTATGCTGTATCATAATAAAATAAAAACCAAAAAAATTGTCTAAAAAATTAAAAATAAAATTTAGGGGTGGACTACCCTTATCACTTAGGGGTATGGAGAATAGATAGTAGCTGATTCTCAGACATACTGAATACGCATGTAAAATTTGGTAAAAATCGGTCAAGCCGTTTCGGAGGAGTTCAAGTTCGAACACCGTGACACGAGAATTTTATATATTAGATTTTATATTGTTTTTGGAGAAAATTCATTGCTGTAATACTATATATAATTATACGTTGTGTCAATGTCTAGATTTTTCAACGGTTCTTCATCATTATCAAACCAGCTGATAAATGCCCACAGCTGGGTATAGGCCTCCACTAAAAATCGCTATAATAATTCGATCATTGGTCTTACACCTTAACAATATCGTCGTTTCACCTAGTAATTCGCTTCTACACCGCGTCTATTAAAGTTCACAAAGCCTATATGAAATAAGAAATATTTGTTTGTCATTGTCGTTTTGTTGCATTTCAATCGTTATTTATATTGTAAATATTATATCGACTTATATTTTATTTTTAATTATAGATGTAATTGGTTAAAGTACTGCGATTATAATAGTTCATAATTTTAATTTTTTTTTGTTAATAATTGACATTAACATTTTTACTGTCCACGATTGTAATTGATATTTTTATTTTTGACAGGAGTGTCATTGCTATCTGCGGTTTTGAGGTGATAGAGCGGATAAAACCTTTTTTTAAAGAAGTGAAGCTTTATTTGGAGAGCCATGACAAGTCATCAAGACCCAAGGGTCACTACTATTTTACCGGATTATGAAGCCGCTGAACTCTTAGTTTGCTTCGGTAGATGCTCCATGGAGTAACTAGGCACAGGGACCCCCATGAAGGGAACTCAGCTTCGGCTGTCACTTATCGATAACACCCTTTCAGAGTTCCGACAAAAGGCCGCCCGAGAGAGCTAAACCTTAGCTTGGACAGGGGCTATAGTCTGGCTATGTCACTACTGCCACTTCGGTAAACGTTAACACTGGGAGAAGAAGTGACGGAAGAAACTCACTCCAGCAACTCTTCTATTATGTATGATCGCGAATTGGCGGTCCGTGTGATATATAATCCGACGAGACCGGTTCGTTGTCGAATAATGAAATCTTTTTTAACATTTGTATGTGGTACTTCAGCTCGTTTATTGTATTTCATTATTGACGAGTTTTAATGAACTCGTCAATAATCGTCTTATTATTATTGTACATTCAGTATTACAAATTTTGTGCATATCTGTTATAAAATCAATCTTAGTTTAAAATAAGTATAGCTAATTTGAATATAAGTGTATCGTTTACATGCCTTATAAATAAATAAATGGAATATATTCTTCATTAGTTTGTAATATAAAAGATAATGTAATCAAAATCGTGGCCTAAGTCAATATCTTCAACTTTGTAAATTACTATTCTATTATTTGAAGTTCTAAATTTGAATTTACTGTAGTGTGCGTGCGGAAGTGTAAGAACGGGTGTGGTAGACAAACTTCATGTCGTTTGGATATGATTTGAAAGAGACTTAAATATTTTTTTATGTTAGTGTTATTCCAACATTTATATACCGCATAAAATGAAATATTTCATTTAACTTTTAAAAAACAAATAGGCAATGAAAAGTATGTCATATCAATAAAAGTTGATTTAAATCTGTTGATACTGCCGTTTGGTCACCTCTGAAATTTAGTTACTCTGTGTAATTAAAAAGATTATTGTGGGGGAATTGCGTCATACCAGCATTATTCGTGTCGCTCGGTTGACGCCGCTATGTACTGTAATAGCTCACGCTACATATTCATCTTACGTTATATACACGGTGTCCTTGAAATTATAAAAAACATTACATCATTAGACGTAGTTGGTCAATGCCTTTACTGAATAAATTTGTTCAATGTTTACGACATTTGAAGAGTAAAGTTTAAAACAAAATATATTTATATTAGAGCCATAGATGCAATTATAATAAAAGAATGTACTCTCTATATATAGTCCAAATGATCTTAGACTGATCCTAAAATTTTTACATGAAGTTTCTAGATTTTTTTTGGACCGGACTACAACTGCTGCCCAAATGGAATTATTGCTAATTCCGCGGGTAATAGAGCGCAGAGGTTGCCTAGACTAAGTGGTCTTTCAAAGTAACGAAGCCCGAAGTCTTCGGCGGGAGCCTTGGCTTTGACCTCTAAATACTACTATTTATTAGAAGGCTCTCGAGGTCTAAGACCGCTTAGGAGGACTTTCCATAGGGTGACTAGGTTCAAAGGCGATGAGAGTGTTTTGACTTCGGCTGTCACAGTTCTAGATTCAGTTTCTATCATATTATATAGGATTAGTTGACAAGAAAAATGAATGACCATTATTGATAAATGTTCAAAATTGTCGTTTGGCTACAATTGATAATTCTTAATTTTAAAGGTCGCTTTGTCTTGAGATATGGTCTCTAGATTATATGCTACGTGATGACAATAAGACATGCCGAATAATAATAAATTCGCAGCTAGTCAGAACCAGAACTGGTGACAAAAAACCCCAGTTTTTAAAAACAGAATCCATGTTGAAGTTTTTCTGCCGATTTTTCTCTTAACGCTAACGATTTCTGAAGTGATAGATAGCCAGGCAATAACAATTGACCCAATCCAGGCAATCCCGTGCGTTTTTGAGTCGGAAATTTAAACAGCCCAACAGGAAGTTCGTCTTCGGGTGTCCGTGCATCAGATATCTATACGCGACCCCAAATTCTATATTGTAGTAATAAGTAGCCGCTCGACGCAAAATTCCTTAAATACCCCTTGTATTTGGTAATAAAATAGAGGTTTAAACTAGAAACCATATACGCTTTAGGAAAACAGTGACTATCCGTCACAAAAAACTAAGGTTTTATTCTTTGAATACAATAATATTTATATCATTTCGTTATGAATAATTTGTTTAAAAAAGTCTGTTACAGAAGTAAAGCTTTAATAAGATGAAAATAATAATAATTATAATAAAAATGTTTATAATTTCATTAATATTCCAAATTCAAGTAGGATTTATCATATCATGTCTGTCCAAGGCATATACATTATACGATTTCAGCTAAGTTATGCTTCGCAGTTGAACTATGCCCTTCGTTGTTTCGTTCGCAACTGCAACTTCGGTTTTTAATTAACTTTTAAAAGATTTGATCATTTTCTGATACAGTTTTTAAACTAGTCACTTTGTCTGAAATCATATTTAATATTAATACTGTACAGTAAAGTTTGGTTTCTTTAATCATTTGCAAGAAATCCGGCATAAATGTAAACCAAATGGCTAAAAGACTTAGTGAAGGGCTATACCTCAGAAATGTCACTAAAAGAAGTTTAGAAAAATATATATAAATTATTTTAAAGAGTGAATATATGCATTTCTTGTAAAGTAATGTATGGTATACTCTCCATCCACATCCAAATATCAAATTTCTCAAAAATTATAAATAACAATGATCATAAAGTAAATACCAAAATTCGGATTACTACATATTAAAATTTGTTATTGGTTACTATATGCTTCTGCATATTTTGTACTGCCAGCAGTTATTCACTTTTCGAAATAGAAGAATAAATTAATGTATCTAATTTCTGAGCGATCAATATAAACAGTATTTTTGGAAATAAGTGTATAAAATCTTTTTGCGGACAACGTATTCACCCCTTTAGAGCTTATGTATCTATAACCAACCACCCAGGATTAAAATACCAAAACATAACTTAAATAACTTGAATACTGGACCCGACATAATGAGTCCACCCGCTATCTACGGATCGGCATCTCTATGAGTAAATAAAGGCCGGAAGTGACGACATACATTGCTGACCCAACAGTTCTTCTGTAATGTCAGACGACACTGTCTCCTAACAAATTTATTGATCTTCAATTATTAAGGCGACCACACAACGTGGTATATTTCTAACAAACGTCGATCGTTTATTGTTAGCCCGGCCACACACTAGAGTAGTTTTCTAACAATCTTTCTATTCGGTAATTGTTAGGTCACTACTACACTAGAGTATATTTGAGAGTATAAAAAGAATACCGTTCATTAATTGTTGGGTCAGCCACGCACTAAGTTTTAGTGTATTTTTAATATACAATTTAACAATTGTTAGGGCGGTAACACACTGGTACATATTTCTTACAATTGTACCGTTGGCTAATTGTTAAGGCGCGCACACATTAAGGTGTGATATATACATTGATCTGTAGCTTTTAAGCCGCCCAGACAATAGCGTGTATTTTTAAGAGACAATTCACCAATTGTTAACCCGGTCACACACTAGAGTATTTTTATAACAATCTTTCCGTTCGTTATTTGTTAAGTCGGCCACACACTAGTTCATTAATTGTTAGGTCAGCCACGCACTAAGTTTTGGTGTAATTTTGATAGACAGTCCACTAATTGTTAGGGCGGTAACACACTGGGATATGCTTCTTACAATTATACCGTTGGCTAATTCTTAAGGAGAGCACGTAATAAGGTGTGGTATACACGTTCATCCGTAGCTGTAAAACCGCCCAGACAATAGGGTGTATTTTTAATAGATAGTTCGCCAATTGTTAACACGACAACACATTAGAGTACATATATTTATTACAGGCACTCGTCATATGTGTTTTTAACAGACTTAATAAGCGCTAACTGTTAAACCACACAATAGAGTGTATTTTTAATAGTTTACCAATTACCAAGGCGGTAACACACTTGGTTGTATTTCTAATAATTGTATTATACGCTAATTAATTAGGCAGGCATCCAGTAAAATATAATTCTAATAGATTCATTGATCGATAACTGTGTAGCGGGTTAAACAATAGAGAGTATTTTTAATCAACTGTTCACCAATTGTTAAGGCGGCAACAAACTAGAGCTTACTTCAAACTTTATTTATTACTGACCTGATTTGTTACTGGTTCATGTATTGCCAACTGTTAAGTCAGCTAGGCAATAGGGTGTATTTTTAACAGGACATTATACGCTTCTTACTACATTTCTTACAAACTTAGCTTTCGCTAAATGTGTAGCCGGGTACACACTAGGGTGCAATTATAACAGACTTATCGATCACCAACTGTCGCGGCTACATATCATGGTATTTTTCTTCGTTATAAGTTCAGTTGTATTGTCGTCAAGGGGACAATACACTAGGATGTAATTCTAACTGAATCACCGATCTCTAATTGTTAAGGCGTCCACACACTATAATGAATTTTTAACAAAGTAACCGATTAGTGCTTTTTGTGGCAACACACAATCATATGTTACGTAACTGTAAATTCTTTAATTGACGTTTTCTGTTTAATTCTTTCAAGGCATATTATTAATTGGATCGTATTTATATGAAGCAGTGATGTAACGTTATGAATAATTTATTAAATAAAATTAAATGGTAAATCATAAAAAAACTTTAATAACATGATAATTAGTAAAATTTATATACATGTATGTAAGCATCGTGTAAGTATAAGTATCCATACATAAATAAATAAATATAAATTTAATAGTTTAACTATGTGTTGTTTACATGTAAGCAAATAAATATTTATAATGTCTAATGTAAAAATACATTTTTTATTTATAAAGAAAAAAAATTCTGATATCTACTTCGTCGTTTCAGTCAATAGACGCCTACTGCAAGGCCTAGGTCCTCAAATATATTTATGGTGGATATACCATAATCGTCATGCTTCTCAGGAAGTTAGGTTAGGTTAGGTTACGGGGCCTTCGGAGTCGCGGGAGTTTAGGGTGGGGGCCCTAAACTCCCATTAGCTTCGGCGACTCTGAGGCGGACGATGGTTCGACGTGGTCCCGAACCATCGTGATAGTACCACGAGGGTTTCGGGGGTAGTGTATCCACGCATACCCCGGGACGGGCTATCGAAAAATAGCAAGGCGCAAGAGAAGACCGCGTGGCGATCCCTGACCGGGAGATACCGCGGTCCCCCGTTTAGCGCAGAGGGCGACCACCGGGGGGGGTTTTAGTGGGTAGGAATCCCACATACCCCTGTCCTTCCCCCAGAGGCCTGAATACCGGAAGATTTCCCCCACCGAAAAAAAAAAAAAGGTTAGGTTAGGTTAGGTTATCTACATCTTCTTTAAACTTGTTTGTGAGCTGTGATAATCGTATATCTAATGCACAAAGTGCGGTTTATATTTAAGAATGTATCCCGGAAATCGAACCTGCGACCTGAAATCGAGCCCTCTACCTCTGTTTTTCCACAGCTCGATAAAAAAAACTGTGAAAAATATAGTAACATAAGAGTATATAGTTTTTTTTTTATTTCCCGAAGGAAAAGTATCGCATCTTAACCGTATGAGTAGCAATCCTATATAATTATTGCACATAGGGTGATATATAAAATTATGAAAAAAGAAATAATAATTTCAAAAGCAACTGTAACGCATATTAATTTAAAATTTAAATTATTATCTTGTCTATACGAAAAAAAAAGACTTAAGTTTTTCATATAAATACATCAATTAATTTTGAATTTGCAAAACAAAGTTATTGTTGAAAAGAGCCTTATTTGAAATTACTATTGATTTTGAATTACCCTAAAAAGAAATAGGGGGTAAGGCTAGACGATGCCGTCAACTTTGAGGCGTGCTTTGTACGAGGTATGTCCAGAATGGGACTTCGAAACTACGTTCTTTAGAGTGGGGAAAAACCTTCTAATTTCAGCGACTTTAAGGCTGAAAATAGATCAACTTGATTTCGAACCACTATGATAACATGAGTGTATAGATGCACACTAGCATTTGCTAATCAGATCCGAAGGTGTGCGATCAGCAGAACGAGGGAGGTATACAAAAGTCATTTGTTCTTAAACATCTCGTGTGCGTCATCATTAGCACACACTAGAGCTAGCGAGAACAACGCTAACACCAGAACAGCTACTCTACTCTCGACTCTTTTTAATTAGAGTTACCTAAACCCCTCATCACCGCAGAGAACGAGCTCTGTGGGAATTTTTATCATCATCGGTCATCAGAATTGGGCATCCCATGTAGATTTCAAAAGTACCGGAACCAGCGGCCTTCCGACGAACTTAACAAAAGTTTTAATAAGTCAAAATCCTACGTAGCCCTATCTTGTGTATTTTGTGTACATCCCGAAGATTTTTGTTCCGAAATCAAAACAACGACAGTTGTACATATGTGGTTATATATGTATGTGCTGCGTTTTGTTTAAACAAAGTTGATATAATATCCTAACACCCTGTTCTTCGGCATCCAATATAAATTCCTCAATAAATGAAACAATCAACTCTCATCAACTGTACGAAATTGACTCAAGGCCAGATCGGTTGTAAAAAGATACCGCTGTCGAGCTTTGTGAGAAGTTTTATATTTACTGTTGATAAATCTCCTTTCTTAGAAACTTTTGTGATAAGTACCACTGAAGCGCTTTCTGGCGTCAACGATGTCCTATTCAGCGAACATATATTTGTTGTAACATCATTGTTTGTTATTTAGTTAGTTATTGATAAGTTAAAAACAATAAAAATAAGAAATTAGATATAAAAAATTGTTAAATAAATAAATCGAAATCTTAAGTAATAATCCCGGAAGAACGGCGAAGGATAAGCGGCAAGGTATGGCAGGTAAAAATATGGATGCGAATGGAAAAGAATGCGAACAAAAGAAGAATGAGTAAGAGATATTAAGAAGGATGTAAGGAGAGTCAGAAAAAAAAGAATATGAATTAATGATTAAACAAAACTGTCCCTGTGAACCCGAGACAGAGTTTGTACGCCATAAAAAATATCTCGGAAGGGTAATCTACTGAGCCGTCAATAAACAAAACAACTGCTCTTGTAAATTTAACAATGTTTATATCATAGGCCAAATATAAACACGTAGTAAATTATTATAGTCAAAAAATATAGATAAGTCAGTTCTTGAGGTTAAAGTAATTTTTTTATAATAAAACAAACATTGAATAATTCATGTTATAGCGTAACACGGAGTTATGTTAAATTTTTCATTGATCGATCTGTCAGTGATTTAAATAATACCGGTTTGCTGTATTATCAACGAGGTTTGAAGGAATGTCAGCAAAAACAATGCGAATGAATGATACAATAAGTGAATCGCTCGTGTCTATTTACTTTGGACGTTTATAAATAGTGTTGTTAGAAATTATTTATCGATATCGAACTAGTACAACACTATGAGGATTTGCAATTGGTGTTGTAGAGACAGTACGCTTGCATTCGTGTTCACTATGGTCTTTTCTCATTCGTGCACTCTTTTCAGAGTGGTGGTGGTTATGCCCCGGTGGTTTGGCGGAGTAAGAGCAAATTTTCACTATCATACGTAGTTGATATATAACAATAAGCCGAGGCCTTCCCTGACATTTCAGGATCACACGGCTAAACAAAGCTTGAGTGACTCCACAAGCTGAAGCCTTTTCTCGGGCGCCCTTGCGAGTCTTAAAAGGTTGAGTGTCTAAGACGAGGTTAATGGAAGCGCATAGTTACTCTAAAGATGTATATGCTAAGCGTCTTTAGTGCTCTGCTTCCTTAAGCCCAAAGTCATAATTTAACAGGTCAGCAGCATTCGTCTTTGACTAAAAATAATAAAAAAATGGAGGTACATAGTGCAAATGTCCAGAGAATCGAGTGAGAACAGATTTAATTACATTTATTGAGATTAATTTCATTTAAGTAAATAACTTTATTTTGTATAAAAGAAATACATTTTACCAACCTGTAAAGTTTTGGTTATATATGCTACAAAATAACTATAATAGTGTTTAATTTTAGATTGTATAAATATTGGTTGGTTGTTATAAGGCATTTGATATCCTAAAATCAATATATTCAGAATGAAAAAATAACTATGTGTAAAAAGAGTTTTCAAATTTCGAATTATTATGTATTCAAATTAATTACTTTTTACTAAATATCATTGCAGAATTTGTACTGCCAGGAGTAAATGGCTACACGCGTTCCGTTCATATTTTAGTGTGATCACTTTAAATAGATTGATTAGAAATTGTGTAAAAAAGGCTTTAAAAATTTTTGCTAACAAATGAGCTATACATTCTCGTTTTATTACAAATATAATTAATTATCTGTATTTTTTCTTAGAAAGATTGACCTATGTTTTGTCGAAGAGTACACTCGTAAAGATTGACGAATTTAGCAACTGTTTTGGTAAGCTTTTGCAAATATTTATCTATTTCGTTATAACTCTGCTAATTGGTTTAATTACTTTAATTATTGTTATAATTTTTCGCAATATACCGGTATTGCGCAGAATTTACCTTGTGTATGGTCAGCTATTTCCGCCTATTTATTACTTTTTATTTGATTACGTTACATGAAATTATTATAAAAATGTAGTTTACTTGCTACGTAATTATTAGCAAAACAAATTTATTATTATTAAATGCATTATTTATAGGAAAAGTTGTTCTGTGAACTTCATATAAAATTTATATTATCCTCTATTATTAACTATATATTATAAGATGGATATTGGAATTTTTAGACAATTATGTCTAGACGTCTGCAATCGTATTTTATAAAACATTTTAATATATTGACCAATTTGTTTAATTGTATCCATGTATGATACATGTATATGTATTTAAATTAATATGTAAAAGATATTATAATAAACGTAATAAATTTATAAGATTTAAATTTATTGTAATAAATTTAAATCTTATAAATTTATTACGTTATTTAACTTTTTAAATGATTTGGATGTAAAGTTATTCAAAAATAATTTTTCAAATTTAACTTAAAACTAATGAGATGGGACCAAGTTTATAAGTGATAATTTAATTTCGTTAATAAATAAGTTAATATTAATTACTTGTATTAGGAACAGTAAAATCACTATCCTTTCTTAATATAAAAGGAAGTAGTCTTTAGTCATAATAATGATACAGCCCTTTATTCCGATATTGCAAAAAGTAACATTTATTGAGTGTGATATTTAAAATAAAATAATTTTTTGTAGGTCTGTTTACCAGTCGGCAAAGACCTCTTCCAACCTTTGCCATTGCTTTTTGTTTTGAGTCACACTTTTCCAGGTTACTTCCGCCACTTGCTAGATTTCATCATCCCACCGAATTGTAGTGTATCTCTCTTTCTTTTACCTTCCAAAGTGTACCATCAGGTGCTTATTTTACTCCATATATAATTGCCCTTTATCATTCTCTGTACTGTATGTATGTGTGTCTCTGTATGTTTGACTCTGTGTTTGGTACTAATCGGTGTAACGTAACTCCTGAAGATGCCCCGTGGAGGGGTGAAACACGTGTTGAGTAATTTGGCGGTGGCAGTTGTGTGATTCGCATTGTTTGCCGCATACGCATTTATCAGCGGGCTGGCAGGCGGTGCACTTTATTGCACGATTACCACTGCGCGTGCGGAAGTGGCTAAATATTGGTAACGCCTGATTCTATTTAATCATTCTCTGTAATCAAAAAGTAAAGTGAGATTGTCATTTAAAACTCCCGGACATCAGTAAAGCAAGTTATTTTTTATCCTAGGTTTCAAGGACTATCTATAACAATTGTCAAGTGTTTGTTTATTAATAGTTGTAAGATCATTTAGCACAATCTTAACCATTTTGAACGTTGTTTTATGTCACAAACGCGCCATCTCTATTGGTGTAAAATCGCGCTATTTTTTTGGAAAAAATCGTTAAAAAATCAACTAATATTCTACAACCACTGTATTCGCCTGATTTGCGACAAGAGATAAAAGACAAGGCAAGAGATAAAAACCGAATCAAAGAAGATATTGAAGGGTATACTGAAGAACTGGAAAAAGTCGTTGGCAAAGGTGCATTTTATTGTATGGGGATTACTTTAAAATGGATCAAATCTATTTGGAAGAATAAATGCAGAATTTACATTTTGTTAACAAAATCACCTTACTTTTTGACTACAGAATTACACCTGCTACTTGTCATATGCAAACTGTATATAATGATGTAAAATTTTATTTTGTATTTGTATTTGTTATAGTCATAGTATATCACTGTCATTATACGAGTATTATACATTTAATTCTTGTATTAAAACTTTATCAGAACCTTACAACCTTAACGTCTTCGAGCGAAAGTAGCATTAAAATACTTATTTAAAGTATATAAGTTACTAAAAACATTGAAAAGGACTTTTTAGTTCATAAAGATAGAGCAATAGTACATGAAATAGACCAAATCTCTGTAGCATTATTTCTTGTATCTGTAGTTCGTATGTTAATATTAAACTTTGATTTGACGACAGCGCGATACTGCCAGAGGCTAGAAGTTTCCTGCATATTGAGCAGGTTATTGGCACGAATTGTATCGTTTTTATAGACGTCGATCATATTGGTAATTGAACAACAGTTGACTGATTCTTTTATTAACTATAATAACAAATAAAAATGATTCTGGCCAATGTTATGTAAATGACCAAAATATTTAGTTACTTCATTTTTTATTTTATATTTTTTATAATGTACAAAGAAGTACACATTTTACACACGGCACTTATCACACACGGCAATCTCTTACAGACAACCATAGTAGGGAAAAGGTAGAAGTACTAAAAATGGGTAGCTGACGTGTACAAATAATACATATTTACAAATAAACATACATATATACATAAGTGTATAACATTGATTTATAATAAAAGAGGTATAATACATGTTATAAATGTAATACAATAGTTATTAAAAATATCAAACTGATTTGGATCGATTACTTGCATCAAAAAGAATAAAGAAACATAGGAAGAGAAAGAAATGAATTAATAGATAAATAATCATAGGTCTAGTAAATAGTTCTTAACCAATTTCTTAAAAATAAGTAGTGAGTTAGTACGTCTTATATTAATCGATAAATCGTTCCACAATCGAACAGCCTGTGTTGTGAAAGATTTGGCCATAAACGAAGAAGAATGCGCCGGTATTTTTAATTCCAGATTCTCTGATCATCTTAAAGATTTCTCATATAGAAGAAATGGCTCTGGCCAAATGTAAAACAAAATTGTGCACGCCCTTGAATTATCATGCAGGAAAAAAATATATATCAAACACAACATTTAGAAATCCAATGACATTATACAGTATCATTAAATGAATACAGCTATGGAACGAATTGATTCAACAATCGTATTAAGGATAGTTGCTAAAGAGATCATAATAAACTAAACTGACTATTGTGGGCTATGATTAGGTGTACTCGGTTGGGAAAGAGCTACATAGCTATATTAAAAATTGATAGATGCTATTATAGAGGAGCTCAATTTCATTCTTGGTACTGTCAAATTGAGCTCTTCTCGCATTCTACTAATGACACACACAAATTATCACTAATGATGTTGGAATCGACGTGGGTTCCACACGAGTCCAGCTAAGAAGAGCGAAGCTACGTAGCTATGTATTTAAAATTGATATATGCCATTATAGAGGAGCTCAATTTGATTCTTGTTAGTGTCAAATCGAGCTCTTCTCGCATTCTTCTTATTACACACACAAGTGATCACTAATGATAATGGAACACACGTGGGTTCCGTGCGAGTTCACTTATGAAGAATGTAGCTACGTAGCTATATTTAAAATTGATTGATGCCATTATAGAGGGGCTCAATTTAATTCTTATTACTGTCAAATTGAGTCCTTCTCGCATTCTTCTTATGACACAAATAAGTGATCACTAATGATAATGAAACTCACGTGGGTTCCGAACGAGTCCATCTATGAAGAATGTAGCTACGTAGCAATATTTAAAATTGATAAATGCCATTATAGAGGAGCTCAATTTGATTCTTGGTACTGTCAAATTGAGCTCTTCTCGCATTCTTCTTATGACACACACAAGTGATCACTAATGATAATGGAACTCATGTGGGTTCCGAGCGAGTTCACCTAAGAAGAATGTAGCTACGTAACGGTATATTTAAAATTGAAGGATGCCTTTATAGAAGAACTCAATTTGATTATAGTTACTGTCAAATTGACCGTGTCGTGCATTTTTCTCGTGACATACACAATTGATCACTTATGATTTTGGAATCCACGTAGATATATTAAAAAATAAAATTGTGCCATTATAGAGGAGTTTAATTTGATTCTTATTACTGTCAAATTGGGCCCTAAGATGAATTAAGGATATCATTATAGATATATCCAAATAGTTATTCAAAATACAAAATATCTTCATACAGGTACGCATTTACACGCACTTTTGAATCGTCAATTACTTTAAGGTTATGAAAATAAACTAACAGCAGTTGCGAATGCTGATCTGTTAAGAAGAACCGGTCAGGAAGTCAGAAGTTGCTCTTTTTAAATGACATTTAGAAATGATTGATTATTCATTATAATATCAGTCATCTAAATGGATCAATAAGCCGAGATTCAAAACATTTTGATTAATTACAACATTTTAAAGTTAGTAACCAAGTTGCAATTACTATATTAAGTTCAAATTATAATTAAAATAACCAGAAATTTATAGACAGTGTTGATTATTCAAATAGTTAAAAATATTGAAAGAACAAATATAGACTTTAAAGAAATATCGTGAACTATTGAAATGCGATATCGAAATAAAATGCACAACGCAAATAGTTTGCATGCGCGTTCGTTTTTTAAAAATAAACTGTCTATATCCACGTGAGAACTCCGGAAACTAATCCCAAGGTAGCCTGTCAGTCTGTCTAGATATAGCGCTATTGTTTACGTATATACGAACCTCTTTTTAAAATATAAACAAACGAAATTGAGCTCTTTCTCTTTGAACATAGGATCCTGTGTGATATTTTTGAATAGCGAACGCTGTGTTTGTGTACGATGGAATGGCTGTGGGCGGTTTAGTGCGCTGATTTATTTCGTGCGAAAGTTTTGAATTAGAAATTTTAAAAACATTTCGCTTGGCGGTTATTTTGAAGTTGAAATGGCGAGTATCGGGTCGGATTAATTTCGGGCAAGGCGTCTCGTTAACGAACTGTTTTTAACCGCTTTTTTACTACGGTATAGACTCCGTCTGCTCCGGAGTTTTAGGTTTATTTCATAATACTCTTTTTCTTTTGTGAAATATGAAGAATTTTTCGTTGATATTTTAAATTTAAAATCTGCTTTTTAGATGAAGTTAATTCATATTTTTTAAGAAATGCCTTCAGACTAACTATTATGACTGAATTTAGTTTGAAGCCGTTTATTTATTTTAGATTGTCTTTATTTGTTTTATTCAATGTGTATAATATACTACAGGTTTTGCCCTTGATGCTTATATTTAAGGATATTTTACGATAAGTGATAATACAGGAT
This sequence comes from Battus philenor, assembly GCF_028537555.1. Lineage (NCBI taxonomy): Eukaryota > Metazoa > Arthropoda > Insecta > Lepidoptera > Papilionidae > Battus > Battus philenor. The sequence goes on along the minus strand of NW_027181737.1, from coordinate 13,976,109 downwards.
GGTATTTTTTCTTTTGATTTTAAAATGCAATCTCACCGACTTTATATATATATATATATATATATATATATATATATATACTTATAGATATGTTCGTAGCGTAACTACGGTACGTAGCAGGTATTTATAATATATTATATATAATATGTATAATTGATAAATGCTCGATAATGTTAATACTTATATATATAGACAATTTAAGTTAAAATAATGTTTCATAATTTTCAAAAGAACTCGCTGCTACCATAATGCACAGACTAGGCTTCATTTAGATGTTATAGAAAACCCAATGTAATCAATACATTTGCTTTATAACCAATATAGTGTAACCAGCTTGGCATATGTTGTAACTGTAAATATATACTTTATGATAATTTTAGTAGTCAAATTTAACACAATGTTTTCGTTTGTTTATTTTTTTTACCGCTAAGATTTAATTTTAGGTTATAATACTGTATATTTCTATTAAAACAATAAATGTTTAATGTTATTCAATGTACACTCGAGCACACAAAGCTTTTATTTATTATATTCATTTTATTGTTATGTAACACTGTATCTAACACGAAGGCTGCTATTTCTGTATCATCGCGCACAGAAGTTTTGAGTCAGTCATCAAAAATCTTTAGAGAAGTGTGTTTAAAAATACAACCCGTCTGCTCCGTCATAGACGTTTTCTCAAGGCCGAGTTTTGTGTAAACCATTCATTACGTTTGTTTTCGTAATTGTTTCTTTACTTATAATCAGAAAAACTCTAATTCACATCACAGTAAATACTTCTGTTCCATTTTTAATACTCTTATAGGCCAATTAGCATAGTTACCACTAGACAACTTATCACTTCGATGGTTATCGAACGAGTGATTGAGCTTCCGATTCAATAATCAAAACGCAGTTTCAACCCCACCACTCTCAATCCTTTTACTGGAAGTTGTCACAAAAGAGTGACGGCGTCGATTAATGTTGCTATTTAAGAAAATTAAAACTATAATACCTTTTATAAAATTGTTACACTTGTGTTTAAAATAGGCTATAGAACATTCTAAGTTTCATTGGCAAGGTTACAATCGCTCAATGGTCCATGAAGAAGGCTATATAAAGGCTATGAGAAAAGAAAAGTTTGAAGAGAAGAAGTAAGAATTGAGGGTTTGTTAAGGTCGTTGGAAGACACTAGATACAAGCCGCTGTCAATCGGTTTTGTTGGAAATCTTTGGGGGAGACCTATCTCCAGCAGTGGATGTCCAATAGCTAATATGATGATGATCACATTTTCGTCAATCCATCGGTCTACGCATGCGCAAAATGTAAGGACGCGCGGCGTATGATTTGTAGGCGGTTGTCAAAACCGCGTCTCACACCGAAATATATTATGAAATATAATAATGGGGAACGGTGTCAACTGACACATGTGTTGTTGTTTGTGAATTTGTATTAAATGTGCTGTGATGGAATATGGAATTAAACACAATCCTATATCAATTTTGAATCAATGTTTAATATGTATAAATGAGTGGTGAAAGTTTTATGTAAAAATTATTTCATTCGCATGACAAATAATTTATTACGGCGTTGGCGTATCTGAAGTTGTAGGCGGATGACTTTTGAAATAAACTGTGTCTATCTTTCATCCAAGCGTTTTAAATTTTGTGCTCCAGCTCGTTAGGTGATGTCTCTAACATTGCCTACCTAACCTGTTAAATTCCACCACAATTTTTATTCAGGATCAAGATTGTTGTTGTATTTAAGTTAGCTTTTATGATTATTAATATTGGTAAAACCGATATTCACAATGGACACCCACAACGAAATAGTATTGTTAAATTTATGTCACACTACGCTGATCGGATTTTAACCTTGCTAGCTTAATAAATAGTGTTGTGACACATTGGTCGATAAATTTTGGCGAATTGTTATTTTTAAAGACATTTTAGGAAGTGCAATATTTAATATGACTGATAAGAAATTAAATATATATTGATTTTTTTAACCAGTAAAATTATTAGAAAGCTATGGTATGTAAATTTGGCATTGATTGTAGATATTAAAATTGATTTTCAATAAAAAAATTCAATGGCGAATATATTCACCAAGGTGATTTGTTTTTACCAGAATTTTTTTTATTTAATGCGCAGTTGTTCATGATTGAATTACATGTCACATAGCACGCAGAACCAATGGCCAATGGAACCTTAAGGTTCTAGAGTCGATACGAACTGACAAGAGTGGCATGGGACGTCGTCCCACAAGTGGACAGATGACCTTGTTAAAGTCTACGGAAAACGCTGAACAGCAGCGGTCTGAATGATGATGATAAACCTTCAAGATATTAAAGTAAATACTACGTTTCTTTAAGACTATCTTCTTACTCACTCACACACTCACCCATTTTACAATTCGAACAGATAAAAAAGTATAATTAAATGTTTGGTCGTGAAACCAATAGATGCACCTTTTCTATTATATATTTAGACGTGTAGAGTCAAACAAAGCTAGTTTATTTATTTGCTGCTCTCATTCCAGTTCTATGTGTCCCCACCGTCAACATCGTCTATCAATGTGACAATGCCGACGTAAATGGGTCACACTCCAACAATAAAGTAATTTGATTCTTGACTCAATTCGTCAACCATTGACTAGAATGAAATGCGGGTTTGTATTATTTTTTTCACGTATCTCAGCTGATTTAGCCTTTCGTATAATAACATATTGTCTTGTTAAGAATTATCTGAAATCAATTCATCTATATAGGCACTTTAATTTAAAATAGTCTAACTTATTTCATTCATTTTCTTTATAATTTTCTTAATACTTTGCACAAGTTCGCTGGTTGCATATTTAAATTGTCGTTTGATCTGCAATATTTATCGATCACAAAATTAATCTAGCATTAATTATAAATTCATATTTATTTTTTATTCGAATGCAACAGGTCTGTTACTCCTGGTACTACACTTGTCAGGACACCAAGTTTAATACTTATAAATGGAAAAATTAAAAATGATTCTTTGAATTTACTTAATTTTACGAAACAATGGAATGCGTTAAGGGTCATCTTTTCATATACACCAATACCTCGTTTTGCGTCATTTCGTTTTGCGTTTTTTTTTCAAAGTTGTGTCGCTGCTTAATTAGTACTAATTTTCACTGTGCGTCGTTAGATTTTCGAGGTTTCGTTGTTTTGGGTTCCAGTCTTTAATTTTTTTTTAAATTTTTTTTGTTTCTAAAAGATTGCAACACTTTTGTTTCTAATTGTGCCATGCCACCAAAACTTGGAGATTTCTTTTCTAACTAAAAACAACGCATTTTTAATACAGTTTTATTTTCACTTTGATTTGCTAATTTTAGAGTTTAGTTTCAATTTCGTAATGTGTTGTGCTTTTTTTAAAAGAGAATTATAAATTTATATGATTTTTTAAGTATTGTTTCTGGTTACAAAAAAGGTAAATATTTTTTTAATTTATTTATTGGCAGAGTTATATTATTTTTGCTTTTTAAACGTTTACTTTGTTCAATTTTCTTTTTAAAAAGTAGTATTTTTGTAACCCTGGAACCTAGCTTCGATCTTTACATGGTTTGCTATAAAAAATCTTAATTCTCTGCGGCGTTTGAATTTGCGTCGTGTTTTTTTTTTTGGAACGTAACCACGACGCAAAGTGAATTATTGGTGTATATAGAATTTCTTGAAAATGTTTTAGACTTTAAGTGTCTTATGAAGAAATAAGTCCAAAATTCGTCTATTTTGTCTTTGTTTATCACGGGGAGCATTTGTAAAAGTCCAAATTTCGTGAACTTGCCTGTTATCAACGTTATAAGTGGAACATTTACGGTGCACGTTGCGTAAGTGGGACAATGTTTGTGCCACTTAGTGTATACACTAGTTAATGCCTGTAGCGTTGCTTGTGTACTGCTAGTATAGTCGTGTTTTTTATTGTTATAGTCGCTGTTAGTCTTGTGGGTCATAGCTTCGTCGGTTTCAGGGAGCTAAAAGCATTAGGTTTCTTAAAGTGGGTTGCAAATTTTTAGTACTTAATTTTTAAATATTCGTTTTTAAAGTTCGTAGAGTCACATAGCGATATTTATTTATAGAGTTTAGTTAGTGAATTAGTTACGTCATATAAATAATTATTGTGTTATAAAAATTAAATTTGTTATGTGTGACAAAGATTATCTGGTTTTTTAAATTATATGGCTGCAAAGTTCCGTTTAAAATTTACTTTATCTATCAAAGATTATTATTAAGAACGAACTACATTATAATTTGAACTCGTAGAAAAAAATAATCAAAATCTTTTGGTTAAGTAACAAAAATTCCATCAGTGTAAAGAGGTCATGTGATGTATGCTATATAGTCAAAGAATCAACTGTAATTTTCATTCGGGGCCAATATTTACCTTTCTCACAAATGTGTGTTTCCTGTTGATCTTTTTAATGGCAAAGCGAAAAATACTGGCACTTTGGAGTAACATCTGTCGTATGTTTTTGAACGAACTTCAAAAGTAAGTTTTAAAAATGGAATTAAAAAGTTAATTCACATCTAATTTCAAATAAACTTCTTGTTTTTCTTTTCAGCCCGTAGAAGCCTCCCCCAAAAAGTCACACACAAACTCCGAGCATCCCTTTCCATTGCTGTCTAGATCTAGAGCCTTCTTTTAAAGCCCATCGTAAGCGACCACGTCTCGGATCCGTCTGCCATCACTGACAAAAAGATTTTGATTTTAATTGTCGAGATTCAAGAAACGTCTAAATATGCCACTAATAAAATCTTTTGTTGATTTCGGAACGAATTTTTAAGACTGGCACATTGTTTCTATGCAAAGCCGTTAAAAAAATGGAAACAGAAAACGTACAGGATTGTCTACATCTGTCAAAATGTGTGAATAGCAACTTGAATTAATTTATTTTTGTGTATTAGTTGTAGATTTTCTTAATTTTTTACGATTAAATTTACGAATAATATTAATATTACCAAGAAAAAATGGTAATAAATTTGTTTATAAGTTACTAATGTAAACTGTTTTCAAATTACACGACGATTTAATCATCTATAGCAGGGGTGTCAAACTCGCGGCCCGCGATGTATATTTCAGCGGCCCAGTCATTATTGACGCAAAGAAAAAATAAAACACAAACGTGAATTAGAAACGAATGAGCATATGAAGTAAAAACTTTATATATGTATATTTATTATTATATAGAGTAAAAATAGAAATATTTGTTTGTATTAATATTGATCTTTGCGGCCCACCTAAAGCTAAGCAGTTTTTTGACCCAAGTTAACTACAATATCCGGCGATAAATATTGCACATCGACCTTTGGAAAGAGACAATCGGCTACCACAAGTGCGTGTATAATATGTTATATATACGTTATATGTTAATAAAGTGTGTATATATGTTAGTAAAAACGAATTTGAAATATTATGTCTTTCTAGAACAATAATATCACAATTGTTTAAAAGACATCTACAAAAATCGTTGCGATTTGAAACACGGTACAGTACCCGGCAACAAATATGGCACATCGACATTTGGAAAGAAAAAATCGGCTAATTTCGTTCGCACACTGCCTACGTGACGTTTTGTCAGTTGTGCGACTGAAATAACGCTCTACGAAGACGAAATTAGCCGATTGTCTTTTTCCGAAGGTCGATGTGCAATTTTTATCGCCGGGTGCTGTATAGAGTTTAACACCCTTGGTCTACAATATAACTCGTAAGCCGCACATACCTATGTGATCTAAATACATCATGCCATCAGTTTATTGCGGCCACAAATTACCCTTCGCGAAAATAATTTACGATTATTGCCACCCGTCGGATTAAGTCGGATTGAGTCTTTAAAACAAATTTTATTGTCTGCCACAGAATAACGAGACGAGGAACAAATATCGGTTTATAGCTGCCCTGACAGAGTTTACACTGCTAGAAGCTTTTGGCCTATCGAACTCCCAGAGAGAAGATAGATAATGTGACTTATTGAATAAATTATTTTATTTATTTGTTTATTTAACTTTTTATTATACACGTAAGAAAATATATTACTAGTTGCATAACTGAAAAGATGGAATACAATGACCGGTTTTATCACACGAGGCAATTTACAACCATAGTATAGAAATAAGAGATTTCTCTGTCAAGAAGCGAAATTGTCATCTAAAACACTCAGGCATTAGGAAGGTAGGTAATTTTTTTTTATTCCAGGTTTGTAGGACTGTCTATAATATTTGCCAACTGCTTACGAAAAGTTGAAATATCATTTGGCTCAGCCTATAACATTTTGAAGATTGTTTTGTACCTCATATGCGTCAAGTTTTGATTGATGCAAAAATCACTGATTTTTTGGAAATCAACGGAAAAAAATCGTTATGTAATCACTGTATTCGCAGATTTGACTTCATGCGACTTCTGGCTATTTAGCAAACTTAACATGCCAATGCGACGACGCCGTTTTGATACGAGTGAGGATATAAAAATGGATCGAAGGTCGTGGAGGCTTTATCGAAAAAGTCAATTCCGACTGTTTTGAAGATTGGAAAAAAGGTTTGCAAAACTGTGCTTTATCGGACGGGGATTACTTTAAAGAGAAAGCTTTTGATTTTGAAGAATAAATAATGATTTTACTTTACCTTACTTTTTGATCATAGTATTACACCTATAATCACCTGTATAATAAGAATATATACATTGTTTTCCTATTTTATGTTCATTTTGTAACATTTGTGTGTGTTAATCCTTTATATCCATAATATAAAGGATAAGCACAAATGTAATAAATTCAGTTCAGACGCGACGCGAACAATTGAGGTCAGTTTACTGTAACATGAATCTAATGGTGTTGTTGTGGACTCGTTTTTCGACTTCACTTCTAATGTTCGTCTATCCTTTTAACCTCTATGTATAGAAAACATTTAACATTATTCTCTTAGCTGAATAATTTCTTAAGAGATTATGTTTTTACCAGTCTTGTCAGTCGTAGGGGATCTATTTCTGGATAAAGGTCTCCCCTAGAGATGTAGAGATAAGACCTCTTGTTAGTGTTGTGTATGTGTATGAATGCGACTTGGCGAGGTTAAGACAATTGTAAAACTTATAATTAATAACCTAATAAATGTTGTGTTTATTCAAGAAAAAAATAAAAAATAAAATGAATAGTAATCCAACAAGTCCTTTTATAATTAATAGTAATAACTTCTTTAGTGCTTTTTAGTTAACATTACAGTTAGCGGCCGGCATCCAGTATCTATGACTTTAACTAGGTCATCTGTGCATTGTGAGTCCTGTTGTTCTATGCTAGGCTTGGGAATCCGTAGTCTTTATATATTCACACGCGCTATCCGTATCCTGCAACTTTTTCTTTTCATCCGATGGACGCCCTCTGCAAGGCGTAAACCTCCCTGATAGATCGCCCTACCAAGGCCGGTCCTGCGCTGCTTACATTCAGTGATTTTTTGCGACCATAACTACGACGCAAATCCATCTAGTGGAGGTTTCACTGCCGTGTTCGTTCGTGGTCGCCGCTCAAGAAACCTTCGGTCTTAATTACCATCGGTTGCACGAACGATATGCCCCGCCCATTATCAATTAAAGCTCTAAAACTCTTCAATTGATTCACATATTTCGACAAATCAATTCACGTGCTTTCTTAAATTATTCTGAAATATTTTCACCTCACTGAGAGGTATTTTGTATAATTTTTTTATAATTTGCAGGACGATATTGAACATCAAATGTGGTCTGAGATACTATTTTGAATTATACCGGTTGCACGAGCGATATGCCCGCCCAATATCAATTGAAGCCTAGAGCTTCACTCCTAAATTGGTTCACATATTTCGACAAATCGATTCACGTGCTTTCTTAAATTATTCTGAAATATTTTCACCTCACTGAGAGGTATTTTGTATAATTTTTTTATAATTTGCAGGACGATATTGAACATCAAATGTGGTCTGAGATACTATTTTGAATTATACCGGTTGCACGAGCGATATGCCCGTCCAATATCAATTGAAGCCTAGAGCTTCACTCCTCAATTGGTTCACATATTTCGACAAATCGATTCACGTGCTTTCTTAAATTATTCTGAAATATTTTCACCTCACTGAGAGGTATTTTGTATAATTTTTTTATAATTTGCAGGACGATATTGAACATCAAATGTGGTCTGAGATACTATTTTGAATTATACCGGTTGCACGAGCGATATGCCCGCCCAATATCAATTGAAGCCTAGAGCTTCACTCCTCAATTGGTTCACATATTTCGACAAATCGATTCACGTGCTTTATTAAATTATTCTGAAATATTTTCACCTCACTGAGAGGTATTTTGTATAATTTTTTTATAATTTGCAAGACAATATTGTACATGAAATGTGGTCTGAGATACTGTTTTGAATTATACCGGTTGCACGAGCGATATGCCCGCCCAATATCAATTGAAGCCTAGAGCTTCACTCCTCAATTGGTTCACATATTTCGACAAATCGATTCACGTGCTTTCTTAAATTATTCTGAAATATTTTCACCTCACTGAGAGGTATTTTGTATAATTTTTTTATAATTTGCAGGACGATATTGAACATCAAATGTGGTCTGAGATACTATTTTGAATTATACCGGTTGCACGAGCGATATGCCCGCCCAATATCAATTGAAGCCTAGAGCTTCACTCCTCAATTGGTTCACATATTTCGACAAATCGATTCACGTGCTTTCTTAAATTATTCTGAAATATTTTCACCTCACTGAGAGGTATTTTGTATAATTTTTTTATAATTTGCAAGACAATATTGTACATGAAATGTGGTCTGAGATACTGTTTTGAATTAAACCTGTTGCACGAGCGATATGCCCCGTCCAATATCAATTGAAGCCTAGAGCTTCACTCCTCAATTGGTTCACATATTTCGACAAATCGATTCACGTGCTTTCTTAAATTATTCTGAAATATTTTCACCTCACTGAGAGGTATTTTGTATAATTTTTTTATAATTTGCAGGACGATATTGAACATCAAATGTGGTCTGAGATACTATTTTGAATTATACCGGTTGCACGAGCGATATGCCCGCCCAATATCAATTGAAGCCTAGAGCTTCACTCCTCAATTGGTTCACATATTTCGACAAATCGATTCACGTGCTTTCTTAAATTATTCTGAAATATTTTCACCTCACTGAGAGGTATTTTGTATAATTTTTTTATAATTTGCAGGACGATATTGAACATCAAATGTGGTCTGAGATACTATTTTGAATTATACCGGTTGCACGAGCGATATGCCCGTCCAATATCAATTGAAGCCTAGAGCTTCACTCCTCAATTGGTTCACATATTTCGACAAATCGATTCACGTGCTTTCTTAAATTATTCTGAAATATTTTCACCTCACTGAGAGGTATTTTGTATAATTTTTTTATAATTTGCAGGACGATATTGAACATCAAATGTGGTCTGAGATACTATTTTGAATTATACCGGTTGCACGAGCGATATGCCCGCCCAATATCAATTGAAGCCTAGAGCTTCACTCCTCAATTGGTTCACATATTTCGACAAATCAATTCACGTGCTTTCTTAAATTATTCTGAAATATTTTCACCTCACTGAGAGGTATTTTGTATAATTTTTTTATAATTTGCAGGACGATATTGAACATCAAATGTGGTCTGAGATACTATTTTGAATTATACCGGTTGCACGAGCGATATGCCCGCCCAATATCAATTGAAGCCTAGAGCTTCACTCCTAAATTGGTTCACATATTTCGACAAATCAATTCACGTGCTTTCTTAAATTATTCTGAAATATTTTCACCTCACTGAGAGGTATTTTGTATAATTTTTTTATAATTTGCAGGACGATATTGAACATCAAATGTGGTCTGAGATACTATTTTGAATTATACCGGTTGCACGAGCGATATGCCCGCCCAATATCAATTGAAGCCTAGAGCTTCACTCCTCAATTGGTTCACATATTTCGACAAATCGATTCACGTGCTTTCTTAAATTATTCTGAAATATTTTCACCTCACTGAGAGGTATTTTGTATAATTTTTTTATAATTTGCAGGACGATATTGAACATCAAATGTGGTCTGAGATACTATTTTGAATTATACCGGTTGCACGAGCGATATGCCCGCCCAATATCAATTGAAGCCTAGAGCTTCACTCCTAAATTGGTTCACATATTTCGACAAATCAATTCACGTGCTTTCTTAAATTATTCTGAAATATTTTCACCTCACTGAGAGGTATTTTGTATAATTTTTTTATAATTTGCAGGACGATATTGAACATCAAATGTGGTCTGAGATACTATTTTGAATTATACCGGTTGCACGAGCGATATGCCCGCCCAATATCAATTGAAGCCTAGAGCTTCACTCCTAAATTGGTTCACATATTTCGACAAATCGATTCACGTGCTTTCTTAAATTATTCTGAAATATTTTCACCTCACTGAGAGGTATTTTGTATAATTTTTTTATAATTTGCAGGACGATATTGAACATCAAATGTGGTCTGAGATACTATTTTGAATTATACCGGTTGCACGAGCGATATGCCCGCCCAATATCAATTGAAGCCTAGAGCTTCACTCCTAAATTGGTTCACATATTTCGACAAATCAATTCACGTGCTTTCTTAAATTATTCTGAAATATTTTCACCTCACTGAGAGGTATTTTGTATAATTTTTTTATAATTTGCAGGACGATATTGAACATCAAATGTGGTCTGAGATACTATTTTGAATTATACCGGTTGCACGAGCGATATGCCCGCCCAATATCAATTGAAGCCTAGAGCTTCACTCCTAAATTGGTTCACATATTTCGACAAATCAATTCACGTGCTTTCTTAAATTATTCTGAAATATTTTCACCTCACTGAGAGGTATTTTGTATAATTTTTTTATAATTTGCAGGACGATATTGAACATCAAATGTGGTCTGAGATACTATTTTGAATTATACCGGTTGCACGAGCGATATGCCCGCCCAATATCAATTGAAGCCTAGAGCTTCACTCCTAAATTGGTTCACATATTTCGACAAATCAATTCACGTGCTTTCTTAAATTATTCTGAAATATTTTCACCTCACTGAGAGGTATTTTGTATAATTTTTTTATAATTTGCAGGACGATATTGAACATCAAATGTGGTCTGAGATACTATTTTGAATTATACCGGTTGCACGAGCGATATGCCCGCCCAATATCAATTGAAGCCTAGAGCTTCACTCCTCAATTGGTTCACATATTTCGACAAATCGATTCACGTGCTTTCTTAAATTATTCTGAAATATTTTCACCTCACTGAGAGGTATTTTGTATAATTTTTTTATAATTTGCAGGACGATATTGAACATCAAATGTGGTCTGAGATACTATTTTGAATTATACCGGTTGCACGAGCGATATGCCCGCCCAATATCAATTGAAGCCTAGAGCTTCACTCCTAAATTGGTTCACATATTTCGACAAATCAATTCACGTGCTTTCTTAAATTATTCTGAAATATTTTCACCTCACTGAGAGGTATTTTGTATAATTTTTTTATAATTTGCAGGACGATATTGAACATCAAATGTGGTCTGAGATACTATTTTGAATTATACCGGTTGCACGAGCGATATGCCCGCCCAATATCAATTGAAGCCTAGAGCTTCACTCCTAAATTGGTTCACATATTTCGACAAATCAATTCACGTGCTTTCTTAAATTATTCTGAAATATTTTCACCTCACTGAGAGGTATTTTGTATAATTTTTTTATAATTTGCAGGACGATATTGAACATCAAATGTGGTCTGAGATACTATTTTGAATTATACCGGTTGCACGAGCGATATGCCCGCCCAATATCAATTGAAGCCTAGAGCTTCACTCCTAAATTGGTTCACATATTTCGACAAATCGATTCACGTGCTTTCTTAAATTATTCTGAAATATTTTCACCTCACTGAGAGGTATTTTGTATAATTTTTTTATAATTTGCAGGACGATATTGAACATCAAATGTGGTCTGAGATACTATTTTGAATTATACCGGTTGCACGAGCGATATGCCCGCCCAATATCAATTGAAGCCTAGAGCTTCACTCCTAAATTGGTTCACATATTTCGACAAATCAATTCACGTGCTTTCTTAAATTATTCTGAAATATTTTCACCTCACTGAGAGGTATTTTGTATAATTTTTTTATAATTTGCAGGACGATATTGAACATCAAATGTGGTCTGAGATACTATTTTGAATTATACCGGTTGCACGAGCGATATGCCCGCCCAATATCAATTGAAGCCTAGAGCTTCACTCCTAAATTGGTTCACATATTTCGACAAATCAATTCACGTGCTTTCTTAAATTATTCTGAAATATTTTCACCTCACTGAGAGGTATTTTGTATAATTTTTTTATAATTTGCAGGACGATATTGAACATCAAATGTGGTCTGAGATACTATTTTGAATTATACCGGTTGCACGAGCGATATGCCCGCCCAATATCAATTGAAGCCTAGAGCTTCACTCCTCAATTGGTTCACATATTTCGACAAATCGATTCACGTGCTTTCTTAAATTATTCTGAAATATTTTCACCTCACTGAGAGGTATTTTGTATAATTTTTTTATAATTTGCAGGACGATATTGAACATCAAATGTGGTCTGAGATACTATTTTGAATTATACCGGTTGCACGAGCGATATGCCCGTCCAATATCAATTGAAGCCTAGAGCTTCACTCCTCAATTGGTTCACATATTTCGACAAATCGATTCACGTGCTTTCTTAAATTATTCTGAAATATTTTCACCTCACTGAGAGGTATTTTGTATAATTTTTTTATAATTTGCAGGACGATATTGAACATCAAATGTGGTCTGAGATACTATTTTGAATTATACCGGTTGCACGAGCGATATGCCCGCCCAATATCAATTGAAGCCTAGAGCTTCACTCCTCAATTGGTTCACATATTTCGACAAATCGATTCACGTGCTTTATTAAATTATTCTGAAATATTTTCACCTCACTGAGAGGTATTTTGTATAATTTTTTTATAATTTGCAAGACAATATTGTACATGAAATGTGGTCTGAGATACTGTTTTGAATTATACCTGTTGCACGAGCGATATGCCCCGTCCAATATCAATTGAAGCTCTAACACTCTTCAATTGTTTCACATATTTCGACAAATCGATTCACGTGCTTTCTTAAATGATTCTGAAATATTTTAACCTTAGTCAGAGGTTTTTGGTATAATTTGCAGGACAATATTGTACATGAAGTGTGGTCTGAGATATTGTTTTGAAATACGAAATTTTAAGGAAAATATGTTTAATAATTGATACGATGATCTAAGTGATTTTTATAAATTTGGTTTAGTAAGAGAATGAGGAGGTAAAGTTTGAAGTGGTTAATGTTTCGATGTTGTGCATTGAATTACAGCTTTTTAATAAATATTATAAAGTTTTAAGATCTAATGAACGATCAGGATCAAAGGCATATCTCCGATTAGATGGACCGTGGACGTAGCCAAGATTGCTGGTAGTAGGTGAATGTGAGCAGCGCAAGATGAGTCAACGTTTTGATTTTTGGTCAAGACCCATATCTTACAGTGGGCGTCTATCGCCTGTAGTGATGAAAAATAGCGTAAAACAAAAAAGTAAAATAATTTGCGTATATATTTACATGTTTTCATTCCAAGCCATGGTTACAGATCAAAATTTATTAGTTATCATATTAGTGTAGAAATGTATGACAATACACATATAATTATACGCAAAAGAGAGCTACGTAATACCGGAAGACTCAGGGCTTTTCAACCTTTTCAAACGCTCAGCTAATACCGCAAGGTAATAAAATTTGTTTATAATTAATTCTTCGTTATTGTAAGTGTATGAAATGTTAGTATGGAAATAAAATATGGACAAAGGTGATAAACTAATGCTTATAAATGACCAATAAAGTGGATATGAAAATTGTGTTTAAAACATAAGCGATTCGAGATTTGAAACTTTGGCTTCGAAATTTAAAATTAGAACTTAATATTCTTGTACGTATTTATGAGATTTTTTATTATTACGTCATATAGAATCATACGATACCGCTTTTAAAAAAAAACAGATGAAGTTTTAATGAGACTTTAAAAATAAAAATTGCCTTTAAAAAGTTTTGGGAAAACCTAATTAAAGTTGCCTTCGATATATAGAAAAATAAAATTTGAGTAATTTTAATTTTAGTGTACGTAGACTTTGTTACACGAGGTAATATGTATTTAAAATCGTATTTATAAAATACTGAGGCTTGCTGTTTCTTGATTAGTTAGTTGTTTTAGATGATATATCGCCGCTGCCATTGAAAAACATGATGGCCCGAAAATGCAACTTTTCAGTAGAGACGAAAAACTACATATTGGTTGTATATAAAAAATGGCGTCATAAAGCAACGAACAAGTTTTATTTACATAATTGTATGTATTCATAGCATGCCGAATAGGAGTAAATATAGAGTTTTTACTTATATTGTATCTTTTTATTTTTCTTTGTACTTTACATTATTTAGAGAATTTGCCTATCCTAGCCATTTTTAGTTAGAAAATTATGAACAAAATTGACGAGGTGTATTGGAACTTGTAGATTGTAAATATTTAAAAAGACGATAAAACTCATAACGGGTCCTGTCATTTTATTCGGTGGCGGCAGCGATATAATGTTTTTAATCAAAAATGTTATTAATTAATTTTAATATCCACTTACTATTATCATATTAATAATGATTCTTTCTGTACACGGTCAAATAATTAACAAAAGTGCCCAAATTGATGGAAATTAGAATAAAATTTAGCTCCATCTTAACGGTATTCTTTAACTTAAAGCTACTCTCTCCTAAAGAACCTTGATCCGAAAACAGGTCACAACAAAGTTGCTTACATAAGAAGATATGACACCCTTTAAAGTTAGTAGTGTATATTTTTTATACTTTATTGCCGTTAAAAAAATCTAAGTATTGAAATTACTAGGTGACGCAATCGTCAGGCGTTATTTTGACGTGATGAAACTTCATAAACAAATAAAATTCAAATGTAATATACAATACATACCGTGACCATCGTATTGAGTTTTTCATAATACGAGTAATATACACTACTCTGTTTAAAATGAGCGTCCATCAAAGCGATTTAAGAGAGCAACAGCCTCCAAATCCGGTGAAATTGTAGTATGTATCAACCCGAGTTCAAGCCCCTAGGAAGGAAGCCTTAAAGCTTTGCTACCTTAAAAGTGATGTTAGGCTAAACACTCGCGGAATCTGTAAGTGCCATTTGGTCAGCAGGGCAAATTAGGTAAAAAAGTATTACGTATTTAAAAGCTACGTCTTAACGAGTATCATTAAATTAAATTTAAATTTATTCGACTGTCGCTTTAATTTTAAATTTTCTCTTTTATTTTAAACTTTAGTTAAATTAGGTCCCTAAAGAGCATACATTTTATTTCACATTTTTTCTATAGATTTAATAAACTAATCTGTTTTCTTTTTTTTTAAATATTTGTCCGAGATATATATACATGTTTGAAATATTAACAGAATGCGTGGAATAAGGAACAATAAGTTTTGCGTTTAAAACGCTTACGCTTATAACTTGTGACAGCCACGAGTATTGTGTTGCTTCTTTTGTGGCAATTTTAACGACAACTCTCTTAACTACAGACAATTTTAACGGGCCTGAGAATCGAGAGAATTTCTTAATTACATTATCTGCTTGCGGCGTTTTCCACGAAAACTATTTGATGTCTTGTTTAATGGATAATGCGGATAGACCACACAAGGTGTTTTTTTATCTACGATTTATATGTTCTTTTTGTGAATGTACCAAAATTATTTTTTTGAATAGAACTTTTGGCTTGTTTTACCTTGAATGTTATGGCACTGCATAAATGGGTCTACATACGGAATGATTGTAAATATATGTAAATGCTTTAAAAGGTTAAATTGCTTGACATTATTTTTCTTATATTTCCATAATGGTTTCAGAAAGGTTGGTATAACGGGAGATATTTTTTATTAAAGTTAATGTGTTTGCTTATTATCGAAATCATTTTTGTATCATAAAAATTCTGGATAACTGTCATCTTTTATGACTGAGACGAAAGACAACACATGCTAATGTTATTTATATTAAAGTGCTGCTGGAACCATTATACCGCGCCCATAGTGTGTGTGTTTGAGACAGGGTCGGCAGCACTATAGTAGCTCGTTGAAGTCGTCTCCATAATTACTTACCAAAATGTTTACGCAAATGCTTCCGAATATTATATTTCTTGTGGTAACGCTGTATGTCGTATGATAGATACCTGCAAACCAAAAACGATTAATTAGATTCTTCATTGTAAATAAACAGTTATATTAAATGATATCAAAATTATTATTCATAGAATTTATATGAAATATCACAATTTATTTCAAATAAAAAATATTGATATTATGTAAAGAAATATTCTAATAACCGTTCAGATTTTTATTATCTCCTGCCGTTTCTTATCTTCGCGCCAAAACGGTAACGTTTATTTCCACAAATAATAAATGACGACTAATACATGTCTTTGCGCCAAAATTTTGGACCACCGTTTATTTAGTTCATTATAATATTTATTTTATGTAAAGGAACAATTTAGTAACCTGTTTAACTTTCACAGATAATAAATAAAGATTAATTCATGTATTCCCGCCAAAATATTTGACACTCGCTTAAATCATAATCATAAATATATTTTTAATAAGATCATTTCATATTTTTTTTAAACTTTAATTTACACAGATAATAAATGACGAATAATTTATGTATTCATGCCAAAATATCAATTAACCGTATAAATCATAATAACATTAATTTTATTTATTATAATTGTTTAATAACCGTTTAAACTTATGTTTTCACAGATAATAAATGACGCCTAATGCACATCTTCGCGCCAAAACGTTGGGTAACCGTTCAACGCATCATTATAAGGTTTCGTGAACAACTACGGAATTAATTTAATGGTTCGCGGCCATCGACGTCGTTACCTCATAAAAGAGGCGATGTTTCGGCTTTTTATAGCATCGGCGATTCCGAGTTGCTCCATTATTGAAAAATGTGACTTTTTCTCATTATAATCTTGGATAACTATTTTTTTTAACTTCGAGGGCAAGGGCAACGTTCAATTACAAAGTTGTTTTTTTTATCTGTAATATTTCGTTGCGTAAAATTTATAAGAATATTATTATCTCGCTTTCGTTTAATTTTATTCGAAAGAAGTATTTGGCGTAATGATTTTAAAGAGCGAAATCAACGGTAAAGTTTTATTGTCTCGTAAATATAAAAACGTCCAATAAAAAATATACAGTGCAATGTAAATCAAAGTTTATTGGTAAATAATTTTGTACGTATGGTTGGTATTTTTTTTGTTTACTATAAAAATGGAGTAATGTGTATAAACCATTGCAAATCATTTAAAATTAGAATTATTTTTTTTCCATATTCAAAACAGCTTATTGTCGTCGTCATCGTTTTAACCCATAAACGAACTTTTCAAGGTATATGCTACCCTTAATGATATCTATGGGGGAATATACCATAATCCACGCTAGGCAGGATTGTTGGCGATCGCAATGTTGTATTATGGTACGCAGAGGACGCGGCTGCCAATACTTTAAAAGTAAAATTATTTGTGAGCAGTGACAATCCTGTATAAATAATACACAAAGTGTGAATATATAAAAATTGTATCCCGGGAAACGAACCTGCATCCTGCGATCACACTGCGATCGGTCTGCCACTGTCATCAAAGCTCTTATTTTAAAATAACTCATTTTTAAAATTTTGTGGAGAATATTTGAAATAGTAGTGATTGTTCAAATGTAATATCTATCTTGCTGTTGAATTAAAAAAAAAAAAAAAAAACAAATATATCTGATTCCGAGAAAAGACTCGGTAAAAAATTTCTTAGGATTGCCTGTGACATATTTATGCGGAATGTTAAATGACGTCGGTCGTTAATGGAGAAATTTCTTCGAAAGAGGTATATTAAATATTAAAAAAAAACTTGAGACATATTTTTAATCTGTTGAAATGTTTTTATCATAATTATAATGTCAGTCGATGGACACCCACTGCCCCAAAGATTGCCACGACGATCTGTATTGCGTTGCCTGCGTCAAGTTATATATCAATGTCATGATTATGTAAACTTTGGAATTCGGCTTCATCAGGTTGAGTTTAGCGAGAGCAGCAGATGTTCCAGAACCGATCGGAGTATGACCATGATCACTCTGACAGGAGAGAATGAATAAGAAGATATAGATAGACTACACCGATCGCTTCGGTGGTTGCTTAGAAGATCTAACTCAGGGGCCACCAACAGGTTACCACGGCTTTGGCTGTCATTTAAAAGGATTCAAGCAATCTGAATCGAAGACACCTGAGTAGGTCGAACCTTGACTTTGGGCAGATGCTATTGCCCGAGTAACATTGCTACCACTTTTAAAAGCCTGATAGAAGGTTAACAAGGTAAATATATAGCTTACTTAGCAGATAAAACTTCAAAGCTTCTGCACCCATTTTTAATCACTTTGCATGAAGTGATCACTCCAAAATATGTAACATTAATTGATTTTTTCTATTGGAATGAGATATACCAAAAAATTCTAGCAGTATAGAGTCTTCAGGGACATATAATAAAAATAATTAATTTTAATGTGTAGTAATCAAAAAAAGATATGCCCTTTGAGGCTTTTCATAATTATCTAAGTTGAAGTAAGAACTGTTACTGACTGTCCTAGGCTGTTAATTAGATCCTAATACAAGTACATTTTTATTAATAAATAATATATTTAATAACAACAATTAACTAATAAAATAATGTCATTTACTAAGTATAATTAAAACTTAAAATATTAAAATTAAGGTTTATGCCTTATAATAAAAGATATTTATTTGCGAAGGCGAATAATTTACGCGCAAACATAACCCAATAGACAGTGACCCATAGACCGGTACACCCACTTGGAGACAGTTTTGTAAGAGACAGATGTTTTGCTTGCAACTATTACACGACGATTGAAATTGAACGTTACACGCAAGGGTTAAGATACATTTTGTAAAAACCGTGAAATTTGATGCAAGCAATCGTTTGCAGGCTTAATACATATTACATGCTTTTATAATATCAATTCTAATGCAATGACGCAAGGTCGATATTCGCGGAGATGATGCTTATAAGCAACTATTGCGGTGTAATGCGAATTCGGACATTCGTGTCCGGTGTTATATTGCCTCCATGTCTCGGAAACTATTTTGAAATTCTCTGTTGTTCGTTTCATTCATAAATATGTTATTTAATATTGTACTCGGCATTTGATTTGGCACATCGGAATTATGTTTGTCTTTTCGCGATATATCATAATTCAAGGTATTTTTATTCAAATAGGCATTTATTTTAATATTATAAGTAGTTATCTACTACGGGCTTAGAATACTGATTTGCTGAGAGGAGCCGACCAGAAACGAAATGTGGAATGAAAGATAAAGTACAGAAGAACATATGACGAATGAAGGAAAAGCGCGGAAATAAAAGTATTACATGAAAAAATTATTAAAAGTAAATAAAAGTCCTATCCCAAAAATAAGTTGCGGGTACGAGAGGTTCCAAATAGATTTGGCCACAAAAAAACCTTTTAAATGAGTCAAAAAACCAAGTTCCACACATTTCAATCAACTTGAAACACTTGATTGTAATAATAAGATTTATTTAATAATATATATATAATTTAAGATTTAAAAGTAAGTAAAGGAAGATCTCAGACATGTTATGTAACTTTATTATATATGCGTAAATAAAGACCCATGAAGGATTTCTAAACTTTAGGAGATTTAAAAAGGCATATTGTTTAAAACACTACGTCTAAGCTCTGCGCACAAGGATCTAGTGCAACCGCCGGCAAAGTTATTAACCAAGGAGACAATTAAGACAATTAAAAAAAATGGGATCCAAATATGTGTTTAGTAAATATTTATTACACTAAATAAGTAGTACAATCAATAAAACTAAACGATATATTTAAGTAATATTTATTATGGTGAAAAATGTGCTTGTATCTCCTTAAAAAGTTTGTGAGTCAGAATTGTATGTTTTTTTTATATGGCCCCCGCTATTCGGGGCCTTTCGTACCCTTAACTTTTTGGGATCAGAGACTTTATTGTTCAAAAATTTTTTCAGTCTTTTCTTTATTTATCACTCTCTTTCACGCATCACAATATCTTTCATTCTTTACTTTTGTCCTTCACAATATCTTTCGTTTTGCTCTTTTATACCTTCTTTCTTTCCTCGCCTTTCTTCCATCGTCTTCTTACTCTAAGGTGGCTAGGTACATTTTATTTATTTTTATTCTTTAATTTTGTCTTACATTTATTTTATCTTTATTTACAAATTTATTTTACTTTCTTTATTCTTTATTACACATTTCTTTTTCTATTTATTATTTTTAGTTAACAATTTATTTTGTGCAGAATTATATGTTGTTTTTAATTTTGGATATGATTCCAAGTTCTTATCAATGAGGCATCTTCTCAGTTTACTCTTGAAAATGTTTATGCTTGTAAAAGCTTGTTCGTATATATATGTAGAATCGAAAGGGGAAAAACAGTAAACGCGAGCTTTAATAGATGATCTTGAGTTTTTAATTTTTTTTTAATGAACATTTTATTGCACCATGGATATTTGTGCTAGTTAAGGAGCCCAAAGAGATGATGCAGATCTGGAGCCGCACTTTGCCGACGACTTGTACAGAGAAGGCTTTGGTTTGGTCTGTCATTCAATGCGCGGATGATTACTTATTTTTTCCTTCATACTAAGCTGTCATATCATGTTTTCCAATTTACTTTTGTCATACGATATAAATATAAAATAGTGAAACATCAACAACGTATCATATGTATTTATACGCAGTATTTTGTAAACTTATTTAGGAATATTTTCTTAATAAAACGGAGCTCAAAGGCAGCTGTTTCCCGTCTGGCCGTGAGCTAAAACCGGGTTGAGTTTCGAATTAAAAAAAAATAAAAGAAGCGACGGTGAATTGCAATCTGTTATTATGTACGCACCTTTAACTATACGTTCATTCACAAAACGGCATTAAGTCGGTGGTCTTGAATCGACCAAAACGAACACGGGACGCCAGATATAAAAAACATTTTTTTTCAGAACATATACATTGAACTAAATAAATTTAATTACATTGTACTTTTTTATAATATTTTTTTAACTTTCTTAATGTAATATAGTCAGAGACGTTTGTATGTATATTTTGTGGTTTTGTATATTAATTTATAAAAAATATTGTATGTTATTAACGCATGGCAGTCACTCCATGCAGCTTCCGCCCAAGCAAGCGATTTAAAAGCTCGGCAGCCTCCTGATCCGTTGAAATCTTACGGCTCGTTACGAGTCTCCCCAACCCTCGTGCTTTGTTACCTTGAAAGAGGTTTTAGGCTAAGATTTATTATATACTATGTTTAAGGCTATGAATCTGAACATGCCACTTGTGCAGCAGTGTAAGCTAGTTAAAAAAAGTCATAGAATATAGCACACTGATAATGTGTTTGCCTTCAGATTATTTCAATGTATTTTTTACATAAATTAAAATTATTTATCTCATTTTAATTTATATAAAATAACATGTAGTCCCGCTAGGTTTTTAACGTCCGTTCTTCTCAGGTTTGAGACATTTATAATTCGAACAGATTTAAACTAACGTCTATAAAATGTGTATTTCAACGAATGTTCAGTGAAAATTTTCGATTTTCTAATTTTGAAAATTGATACCGAAAATTACCAAAGCATAACACAATAGCCGTCATAGTTCAAAGCAGAATCTTTATTTAATTTACAATGATTAGTTTGTTTTATCTATGAGTTTGTTTTTATTCTGTAGTACTTTTTGTGCATAGACTACATAAAATAACTTAGGATAAGTCAAGTCCAGCCTAATGACATAGACTTGGATGCTCTAAGGAAAGGCGGTACTCACAAGATGGCGACAGCGAGGATGAGACAATTGTATAACTTATAATTAATAACGTAATTCAAGTTGTGTTCCTCCAAGAAGTGTTTAAATAACTTTACACCCAACGCCGTTGAAATTACCGCAATACACACGAGCTAAGTGTACAGTTTGACAATAAGATCGCGATTGAAACGGTGGAAGTAGCCTATAAATGATTTTGACATGCCATTAAAACTAGAATAAGTAATGAAAATACTTGACAGCTATAAACAGTTAACTTCCAAACTAGCATACGCTAATAGCATTAACCGTGATAACGTAAAGCGATGAAGCTATAACGCATACAACAATGTAGCTATATAGCATATGCGTTCGCAACTTTGAGATTTACGATAGCAGGTTCCGTTAACCGGATAATTTCATTAGCTCATACCGGGGATACGGTAATATTTACACAACACTATTTAGTAGCCCGGATTGGTGTTGCCATACTTTTTAAACTTCGAATAATTACGTCCAATAGTCCGTACGTATTATGTGGAGCTTGTATCAAAAGGCCTGTATATAACTCCTAGTATGTATCTAAAATATGGTCATCTGAAAGTATTGTATATGCATTTATCAAAAATATATCACAACGAAATAATTTGAGTTAATTTACTAAAGATATATGTTGTAAAAAGTGATTATTTCTTTGAAAACAACTAAATGTAAAATCTACCAAGTTATTACTATCAACTACAACTTTTTTAGTTCCTTCTTTTTGGTGTGGAAGAGGTACGTTACAATTTTTCTTTCAATTCAATCATTTGTTCAAAAAAAGAACGTATTTAGTAAGATAAAGTTTTGCTTTATTGTTGAAAGTGAGCCCAACTTGACATAAATTAAAATCAATTTGATTTACCCAATGATGGTATCTTTCAACATATAATACATAGCTTCTAGGGTTCCTAAAGCACCGCTATCATAGATGAACTAACAGAAATCTTTGTTTGTATATTTTTGGTATATAATGATAATTGTTAAATCACAAAAGATCGGTAATTATTGCTATACTATTTTTAAAATTTAATAATGTAATCTTGTCTAAAAACTGTTTATTCACAGAAGTATGAATTTATAATAGTTTTGTTGAATTATTCCCGACCTATAAATTTATTCATGTAGTCAAGTCCGTTAAGGTCGTGAGTTATATAATCTTGCGTCCCACGTGCCTTGCGAGTAACAGAGGGCGCTTTGTGCGCAAGCGCAGTCCTCGGTGAAAGGTCTGTCGGATCGCAGCGCACGCAGATTCGCACAACGGTGCTTTATCACCCAAGTACCAAGGTACCATGATACTGTGCATTCGTTTAATATAACCATGAGTGGATCAGATTGAATTTACCTTTTTACAAGTAACTCTTTATGTTCCAAGAATTTGTTTTTATTATTAAAACACTTACTAACTAAATAACTATACTATAATTCTTATTATACCCTGGAAGTGATTTTTTTCGAACTCTTATAATGGAATTCACTGTTGTCGATATTAGATTATGGAATGTATTACCAGAACCAATAAGATGCGCTAAATCGCTGTCAGTATTTAAAAAAATAGTAAAAGAGCACTTTCTTGGCCTCTAAAATAGGATATTGTATAGCATTTGTTATTTATGTAATACGAAACGTTTTTTCTCATACAAAGATGGAGAAAGGTTGTGTAGAATGTAATGAATTTTGGCCAGCCTATTTTAGTTCTATTAATCTGCTACATAGGCTCAATTCGGATTAGATAATATAGTAACACAGCAGTTATTATATTTCACGATAGTTATATATGTCAACCGATTGAGAAAAGGTTCAGTCGTCCAAGAAACCTTCGCAAGGAAATGCTGAACGGTATTTGAGGTCTGTAGATGAAATGAGTGGCTATAAAAAATGCCACCACGATCTTTATGAAGCTGTAAATGCCAACAGGCATACGGCATTTGTCCACGACTATAGATTTGTTATCAGTAATGCTAGACGTTATTAAAGAGATACCTAAACTTGTTTTATGTAAATTTTGACAAATTATTTATTATATCTCAAATGTAAATGACAACAGGCCCATAATAAATATTCGCAGATATGTATAATGTCAAGGTTTTACTAAATTAGGCCATGCAACAATGTTTATTTATCTGAATATTGATCGAAGTTGTACGATTTTGTATGCTTACGTCAGATAATGTTTTATGTACACGTTGGTAGCTAAGTAACTTGTGAAGTAGCTGATAATGGAGCGATAAGAAAATCGATTTTTCACTTCACACTGACACTTTCATTCGGTGTTATAATATGTTACTATTTGTGTTATATAATTGATTTAATTATAAATATTAAATAAATTAGGACAAATATTAATTTTAAAAACATTGAGTTACTGTTTAAGTGTTGAGTAAAAGCAGGATATAAATAGAAAATAAACATATTAGATCGAAAACTACAAACGATGGTATTATCGTAAAACATCCAGACATTCGTTAGATGGATTTGATTTATAAAATGTAATCTCTAATCATCGAAATAGCATCACGAGTGTGCTGACATTTATTTAAATGAACCTTATTTAAGGTAGATAAGCTCTAAAGCTCCCGAGAGAACCTCGGTTGGGGCTATTTTACCTGATTGGGATACCGCCGAACTCTTAGATCCTTTCGGTGAATGCTCCATGGAGTGACAAATCTCCTGCGCTCCATGAGGAGCTCTCATATTAGGCTGTTACTCCCCGATAATATCAGCTTTGTATTTCGACAAAAGGACGCCCTAGGGGACCGAATCTCGTCGTTCTCGGTTGCTATTGCCTTGCTAATACCACTTCGGAAAGCATTAGCGAGAAGAAATGGCGGAAGAAACTCCAGCAATGCTTCTATCTAGTATGATGATGTTGAGTTCCCTTACCAGGGGTTGTAATTGAACAACGTATATCCTGGAAAGACCTATTCAAAGTTACACAGCTCGAGGAATTATATAAATAATTAAAAAGTTCAGTATGGAGTTACCAATGTCACCACACGGCGCAGAATGACCACCACTTGAGTTTTAGTGGGTATAAATTCTACTTAACCCTGAGGTAGAAGATTCTCCTCTAAAGGCAGGGTATCTTGAACATCTAGAAGATTTTCCTACTGGTAATATATAACAAAAATGCTTGGTATTTACGAGCATCGTGGATTAGAATGAGAACAATTACAATACGTAGAGACTTGATTTTCTGAGTGTAGTGAATGGTTTCATAGGCCATCGTACTTTACGACGGAAGGATCAAATGAATTAAATTTTAATTGAAATAGGATAATCAGTAGTGTTATAATTAATAAAACCATTGTCATATCTAACATTTGTGATACACTGTTAGTATTGTGGTTTAACAGTTTTGATGATTAAAAGTTAGAACTAATTAGAAAACAAACAGAAGATAACCAATAACTATAATTGGTCATTTGAAAACAATTTTGTAAAATAAAAAAGTACTACATGAAAAATAATAATTAAGAAATATGAAGGTCACAGAGAAATGACAGAGAACTGTATAAAATTCGAGCAACCCATACGATTTCTATGAGAGGAAACAACTGTAAAGAATAAGGATATTGGGCCCCCACTAGGGGGATCGGTAACTTACTTAAGTTCAAGTGAATTCCCTGGTTGGCAAGACCAGTCATCATTGCGATCTTTTGGCGAAGGCCTGTGCCTTTGGGAGGCGTCTATCAGCTGATATGATGGTGATGTTTAACCTCTTCAGGGATATTGGCACACGTGCGTTTACTTTTTTTTTAAATTTTAGTTACTTCAAGAGAAATTAGTTAAACTATTTTTTTTTCAAATATTTTACTACAGAATCCCTCAACTAAAAAAAAAATAAAATCTTTAAGGAATAAAATAATAACACTTGAGTAGTTATTATCAGCCTATTTACTACGCATCACATGTCTCTTGCTTAGAATGGAAAACCGGCCTAAACATTTGTATTGTAATGAATAATGCTTGGCGAATTCTATTGTTTTATGGTTTTTAAATCCTTTTAAAGTATAATGAGATGCTCTGAATTCTCATCGGGAATTATTTAATGATTTACTGTGAACACATACGGGATTTACGAGTCGCTTTTATATTTAGAACTTTATGACGCTGTGTTAAGAGTTATAATAGAAGGACAGTACACACCCTTAATACGGAATTTCAAACTGTGATGTCACGAATAATAAGTCAAGATAAACATTTAATGCACCTAGAAGATGTTTATGCAATTTTCGTTTTTATTTTAACAACGTTTCAATGTATATTCGCGTGTAAGATTTTAAAAGGTGATCGAGAAATAAAATGAATAACTATGTGATACATGCTTGCAAAGCTTATTAACTAGCGATTTCCCTTGACCGTATTACTGTCACGCAATGATACGGGTGAATTAAACGAATTGTTTTAAGTTTTGACAATTTTAACGAGTGCACACGTGAATATTAAAAACAGTTTTTAGTCCTAAAAAATAAGGTTTGTTTTTGCAAGTCACTTTTTTTTAATTAATTGATTTCGATTCGAATTTATGTTTTATTCGAGTAATTTATTATACTTATTTACTCTTTATTGAACATTAACTGAACATAAAAATAAATCAGATGAAATAAGCAAGGAATGAAGTACAAAATGTAGTCGCAAACGACGTTATCTTCTAGACAATTTGGACAGTATCGGTTAATTAGGTGTTTGTAAATGGATGCATGTACTTGTAACTAAAACTTGTAAATAATTTATTAGTACTCAACATGAAATGTTTAAGGCTAAACTTTACTTAATAATTAACTATAAATTGCTCTGTAATTGTTTTGATTTTTACTATGAATATTAATTAGAGATTTCAAATTTCCACGAAACTAAAACTCAGAGAGATCTAGTTAAGTGAAGTGAAATAATGTCTCTACCTTGTAGAGTCCATTAACGTCATTCGTTATAAAAATAAGATGGTATATGCCATTACTGATAGCATATCAGCTTCTTAGATATAGATAAGGAAGTGTGTAATGTTTGTACACATCTTCCTTATTGCTTAATTGGGACAAATCTCGTGTTTTTTTTTCGGTAAATTGCATAAGATTATACATCTGGTTCTTTTAGCATATATTTTAAAAATTATATACGATATAATACAGATACAATTACAGTATAAAAGTATTATAACTTTGATATTGGAAAGATCAGTTACTCAACGAGCCATTGAAAGGGTTTTTAATATCTATACACAAACGAAAGTAAATGATATAGTACAGTGGATTGGCAAGTGGCAGTAGCAGTAGGCAGCTCATATAGGATACAGAGCTGATTCATAGCCGCTAGAACTTTTAGATCCTGGAGCGATGATCAGCTAGCGGCGTTGGATGTCCAAAAGGTGCATTGACGACATTATTAAGGTTGTCGGCGCTGAATCTAGGTCACTTGCAACCATTTCTATAAAAGAATTGTAAAGAGTGGTTTATGACTTCTTTCGGTTGAAATGATGTGGTTAGGTTTATAATATTTATTTAAATGCGACTTTCAGTTTTTGTTTTATAGTTACAATAATAAATATACATTTTTCTCAGAGGTATCTTAATTTTTGACGTGTCCGTCTTTAAACGCCCTGAAGTAGTCGTTGACAAGCTCTTTCTATACATCCCACCCTATCGTTTCCTCATGGGAATAGCAATGGAGAGTACTTAAACTTGATCCGATCAAAGGTTAAGTGATTGTCCACGTTTTCCCTACGATAATCTGTCTTGATTACATGGATGATTAAAATGAGTAAAAAAATGTAACGAAGTCTTCAAAACATGGCCATAACGAGTGTTGGTTTGACAATGAGGAGTATCTTTACATAAGTGAGTTTTCACGAATGATATCATTGGATAAAGAGGTCCTAATGAATTTTTTTATAGCCGCCGTTATTGTGGACCTCTTTCAACCCTATCTTAGGAGGGACAGAGTATTTTCCATTCCATTAATTTTTTCACTTCTATTTTTTTTACTCTTTTTTTTCAGTCACAATTTTAGTCATACTTTTCTTTATTAGTACCAGTACCAGTACCTTTCTCGCTTCTCCTTCGCTCCTAAAATATCACACTATCACTCTCTTATTTCGATCTCCAACTGTGGTCGCTCTCTTCCGAATACGGGACAGCAGGCGAACAAGTGTGGTTCTAGTGTATTGAAGTAAGCCATACCAGCTATCCTGATTATGTATGCTATAGATGAAAATATATAGGGAATCTAACCATTAGTTACATCTTCATTAGTTAAGACATCATAAAACTAAGTTGATGTTAAATAAGCCATTCCCTCAACGACAAGAAGTATCGGAACATTTCGACTGAGCCATTTGAGTAGCGAAAAATAAATCTGATATCGAAAGTGGCAAGAAAAAATTCACTACATACGATTTTGTATTACAAAGTCAAAAAAGTGTATTTTTATTTTAGAGAGAGTTAAAAGTTTTTATATCACATGCATTATACGGAATGAACAACAGAACGATAAGAATTGAACCCGGATCTCTAGTAGGCGAGTATGGGTGACACGAATGTACGCGTTTTGAATTTTGATCGCACCGGTGACTCAAATGTTAAGCTATCACACAGTACCGTTAACATCGTACCAGTGCAACCGAAAGCAATATATTGTAACTTATTTTAATTTTTTCCTAAATTTGACTTATCTGATCTAACGTTGCTCATTCCTGTGACCTTTTGGATATGTGGTGCACTTTAGAAACAATTTATGTTAAAAACGTAACTAAGCAAAAGTCAACTATCCACCTGGATAAGTTGATGTCCTTCGCTATGCTTGCTGGTTCGAAGTCACCACTCTAGAACCTTTTTTATGGCCCTTTTTGGGGACCTCTTGTTCTCCCCTGTCATATGTAGGGTAGTAGTTACAAGTCGGGAAAGCTATTTTCTCATTTTAGTCTTTTATTTCACTTTCTTCTTTTATCCACAATCTCTTATATAACAATTTTCTTCTGTCTTTCACAATCTCTATCTTTTTCCACATTCAAATCATCTCCCGTACATCACCTTCCTTACTTTATCTTCGTTCCTAGAGCACAGTTTACTACATTACCACAGTTTAATACATTATGACTATTTTGACTAAACATTTTATTGTAATTTTTATTTCTAGTTTTATTTACTATTCTCCAGGAATCCAGGCCACAGTATCAATTCTTTGCGCAAATATTTAGTTAAAGTAGATCTTTTTATAATAAATGTATCATCATTATTTTTGTATAATAATATTTATACACATCAGATTTCCAACCTCTTTAATCATTTGATAACAACCAAACAAGTCCATATCTATGTTTGTCTAAATTCATCGTTTGGCAAGACTACTGTTTGTATTCCTACTTCTGCCTATATTATATAATTTATTTTCTTTTCCTAGTATCCTGATGTAAAAGAGTTAAATAAATAAATGAGCAGTGGCAATGCAGCTGTAGAGGACTGACACTTGTGATCGTAGATCACGGGTTCGAAACCCGGTATACCATCTGATGTAATTCATATTTTGTATATATATATATATATATATATATATGTAAATATATATAAATATATATAAATAAATATATATATTTATATATATATATGGGAGTGCCACTGCTAACAGACAAGTTTCCAGAGGATAGGCAGCAGATTCCTTTGTGTACCATAATACCACACTTGCAATCTCCTATCCGCCCAAGCTGGGCGATTGCGGTCTATACCCCCATTAATATATTTGGTGAAGTCTATGCCTGAGTGTACATGAACCGAAACAACGACGACGAAATAAATGAAAACAATTTTAATTTCAGACCATTTCAATTTAATCTCTGTTTAAATTTCGAATGTAATTGCGTATGTTGTGATATTTTTGCTAATTTTCTTATACAAAAGACAATAACATGTAACCTTTCAGTCCATTATCACATACACTTTCAGGTGTATTTTCACTTTAAGATGAAGGATGCAATTACAGGCACAGGACATTATTTATGTCCAGTTCTAGATAGTTTTTATCAAATTTGGCACTGTCAGTGATTCGATGTTAATAATAAAATTTTATTAAATAAATCGATCGAATCCATAATAATTCAAAGGCATAAAACTTAAATATTAAGTATTACAAGTAACCATAACTTGCGTTCAAGATATCTGAGTAAATGCGGTACGGGATGACGTAATATTAGTGATTCGCTGTATAATCTGTAGTCAATGTCATGTATATGTATGCGTTAACTTGGATAAGCCGTAGTGTCTCGCTTAGCATTAGCGCTTTACGGCTATAATTTATCGAAGTTAAAAGATAACCTTTGCTATATGTTAGATTCTTATAGCAATTCGCTAGCTAAGACTCAAGTCAAAGACGAGTTTCGGGAAGTAAAAATTATGATAATACATAGTTAGATCATAGGTCTCGAGTTCGATTACTGGGATACAATCTTATATAATTCACACTTTGTGCATTAATTATATGAGATTGCTACTGCTCATAAACAAGGCCCAGAGGATTAGCAGCAGCGTCTTCTGTGTACCTCACTGCGTTCGTCAACAGGCCTGCCAAGCGTAGCGATTACGGTATAACTTTCTCAAGGCTTTGGGGAGGCCTATACCTTAAAAGTGTTAATAAATAAAATAAATAAATAAATACATTATTTTCGACGAATATTACGACCAACGGTACAGGTAACCGAAAGATAGATCCAATTCTCGAAAGTAATCAAAAAAAAAGTTATCACGTACTGTGACATTTTACTGACGTGCACACGTCACATAATATATTGAAGATAAAATAGTTTCATTATAGCTTCAATGACATTTGACTGTGAGAAAATAAAATAGATTAGCCGTTGCATTTAACTTGATGCATGTGTTCTCAGAAGTCACGAGTTGCGCTTGTTTTTCCTTTTCCGCATTCTTAGTGGGATTTTCGAGTACACCGCTCGCCAAAAATAACGGACGGTTTGATAAAAGATAGCAAGGAGGTCGATTGTAATGATACAGTCGACTTGAACTAAATGAAATATGATAAGACGCACAAATAAAGATGAAAGGCGCCGCCGCTATATAAAATGCAACGTTTAATACCTTCAATGGGTAGCAATTTCGATAACGGTTTTGATAAATTTTTTAATATTTGTCTACGATTATATATATCACGATTGCAATGGTTTTTAAGTAATCTTATAATTTTAGGTTGTTTAAAGATGGCTATCGTCAATTTATGTATTAGATTTTTTGTTATATTTTTAATCTGTGTATTGATTATACAGTCATATACCAGGTGTGGCTAAGCTTTTTGATGTTACGAGTCATTTTTAAAAATTTAAAATTTTTCAAACTAAAAGTTATTAAGAGAAATTATTTACAGAATAAATATTTTTTGAAAAAAAAATTAAATAAAAGTATCAAATACATTTTAAATATTTTTAAAATTTATGTGACAACACTTTGAAGCAATACTTTTAAATGATGGTTTATCAATAATGATCATTGTTAGTTTTTCCATGATTCACATAACTATGTTACATACATCTTTAAAAAGTCTCATTTGGCTTGTGATCCAGAGGTTGGCCTTATCTGTTATGTATCGTAAATGTTTTTTTTATTATGAGATAAAATTTAACATAGTATTCTTTTATTAAATAGTTAACACGTAATCTGAACGTGAATAGCATATCGGAATACGATGAACGCAAACCGCCTTCTAGCTTATGTTCAAAGGTAGATGTCTTAAGACTGAAAGGAAGAAGGATAGCAATGACACTGTGAACAGAAATGAACGCTATTATCAATTATATATATCTATTGATGAAATTGTAACAAACGCGGCCAAAAGTTAACTGGACCGAGCCAAGAACAAAGAAACGTGGTATGCCAATCTGGCTTTTACCTTAACGGGGTCCATACATTAAATAAATAATTAAAATCGAATTACATATAACTTAAATTAAATAAAATAGTTCATTTATCATAATGTTGTAAATAAGTATATAATAGGTGAAGCGACGAAGAACATCGGCCCATATTCCTAAGGTTTTGTAGAACATTAGTAAAGAGTGTAATGAGTAGTAATAAGACGTAAGTAAAAACTGAGATAAATTTAATTTTAATATTGGTGTTAACTAAAAAGAACAAAATTCTAACAAGATATGCAAGTTGTGATCTAGTAACCAAGTCTGGGACAGCAAAGTATTGTGATAGTTAAAACAAATCTGTAATATATTGAGAATGCAGGAGAGGGATGTAAAAGGAAGTCTGAAAGGAATGCGCAAAGAATGTAGACAGTGACAGATATCGTGAAGAACCAAAGAAGACGAACAAAAGAAAACATAAAGCACTAAAAGAGAACTTAAAATAAAATACTAAAATCATTTGCTTTGTAAACAAAGTATCTCTACCACATGTAGGGGCGAACGAGAGTTCCTCGAAAACGGGGCTATAAAAGATATATGTATGGAAATAAATTAAAGATTTATTATTATTATTATATTAGTATAACTCTTGTCAGTCATTTTTAATAGCTCTAAAATCGGATAAACTCTAGAATGTAATTATGTTGTTAATTCTAAATTATTGTTGTTATAAATGAACGTATATTTTAAAATCAAATCCGAAATGATTTATTGAATATACAATGGATTAGATCACTTATTAAGGTCAAATTGAATACTTCCTTTTCGGGTAATAAATGCCTTCCGTGTCAGGGTTAGATTCGAAAGCAAACAAAAGCAATGGATTGGCAAGTAGAAATGGCAGGGTACAGCTGACCACTTTGGTCTTCAAGTCTGTGGTGTGAAGGCCACTGATCAGCAAGTGCAGCGTAGTACCTTTGCCCACAAGTGGACAGACGAACTTATTAAGGTCGTTGAAAGACGTTATTTTGAAAATGTGGAGGAGGCATATGTCCAATTGTGGACATGTCTATCTATGGCTGTGATGATAATGATGATATAATATATTCTACAGTTTAAAGCTGCATTTAAAAAGAATTTTGTGCAAGTACATGGTGCACTATTAAATATTACATGAGTTGATAAAAGTGATCGTTACGAAGACAATTTTGTCTTTGTTTTAAAGCTACAATCCTGACCCGTCCATACGTACTACTAAATACTTCAATTAAACCAGAGAGTGAGAAGAGTCAATGTGTTAGGACAATTAACGAAGCCAACAGTCACGTACGGAGGTGTGCGAAGTCGTGACTGACTGAGGTCTTACTGACCCACTTGCATAAGATAAGCGCGATGCGTAAATAGAACACACGTGTTTTGATGTCTCGCCGAAAATAGCACCTGACTGTGGTCAATGAACTCACTGTTATAATGCTACAATTTTTTTTCGGAAGATTTACTTATAAATATCGTCAATAATTTCCCGATGATAATATAACATTTTAAAAAATATCAACAAAAACTTTCGGACCGAAATAAGATAACGATTCGTATCGTATTAAGGTAAGTCACGAACTAAAGGATTATCAGGTTCTGCTAGTGACAAATGCTGAGATGGACAGGCCACTTGAAAAGAACGACACCAGGGCATTTAATTATCTCCGAATGGATCTCATAACAAAGAAAGACCCAGAAGAAGACCGTGATAGCTGGAATGCGTTAGAGTAAGATATCAGGAGTATCGGAAAGAAGATATTGGTAGAGCTGCGAAGGATAGAGCGAAATGGAAGAGAATCATGGAGAAGACCCAGAGTCACAGATGGTTGTAGCGCCACAGGAAGTTAGTAAATAACTAAAAATAACATCTGTGCAATATCACATCTAAATTATAAATTTATTTATAACAATCAGTATACTGCCGATAATATTTTCATTTATTATCTGTTCAAATTATACTGTGTCGAATGACGGATTGTAATTACGTAACAAAGGGTTTTTTTTTATCTGTGCGTTAACAGAGCGTTAAATTTGTAACGTAATTTTTATTGCTACTAAAAAAATTATTCAAAAGCGTACGATTTCCTGTTAAAATCTAATTTTGCGGAATATCCGGTGTATTTTGGACAGTGATTTGTTAAATGAGTTGGCAAAACTAATCAAATAATGAAGTATAATAAGTGTGTTAAATAAATTCGAAACCAGAGTAACTGACCTCAATTCAGCATTAACATATAAAGAAGTTGACGTTGATAGATTCGAATCTATGTACCTGAAATAAAAAAAATGACACGTTAGTTACACGTTTCAGACATAACACAGGAAGCACCGAAAGCTCTTCACGTCCAAAATACCAATAATGTTTGAGGTTGTGTTGCCGATGATGACATATAGATCCAAGACGTGGTCACTTATGTTCTGATAGAAAGGCTGAAAGTGATCCAGAGAGCAATGACTATGCTCGGATTTTCATTGCGATATCAAATCAGAAATGATGAGGATTAAAGGCTGTTGGGGCCGAAAGGTTCTCGAGTGGCGACCACGTGGTGGTGGATGAAGCGTGGGTATGCCCCCGCTAGGTAGGCCGACGACATAGTTATGGTAGCGGGTAGTCGCTGGATCCAGGTAGCGCAAAACTGGTCATCATGGCGATCTTTGAGGGAGGCCTGTGTTACAGTGGGCGTCCATCAGCTGAAAAGAAGAAGACATAACTACTCAGAATTCAATGATCGATCCGTACCCATGATCTATCCCAGCTCATACAGTGCTAAGGATTGATGACCAATGTATCACATTTACCTACCAGATTTCTCTCCAGTAGAAGAAAATTCAGTAAAACAACCTCAATATATATTTGCTTCTACTGCAAAGACTAAATTAGATCTAATTTTTTTATATCACCGAAGTAATTAGTTTATTAACCCTCGTATAAGGTTATTTTACTGAACAAATTGTTGTTGGAATCGAGGAGATCGAATACGTCCCACATGTTACTTCTATTAAGCTAGTCACGCAAACATTCGTGTGTTAAGCATGCTCGGTATATGCGCTTAACAATGTATAACCTATAATTAACCTATCAACATTAATAGGTTAAATAACTGTTTATATGTAATACATACTAGTAATATTACAGAACATTGGAAAGCTTTATACAGGATGATTTAATAACAGACATATTAAGATGTAAAAACTTCAAATAAGTGAATGTATAAGCTAAATGTATAGTATGTATACACTCTTTTAAAAAAATCTATAAAACTATTTCCAATCATCTTGTATAAACAATTTGAAACGTGAAATATTAATTAACTGTAAGGTGGTTATTATTGTATCATTACTTTATTTATTATTATTTAAACCATTAATTTTTGAATATGACATACCATATTTAAATGACAGTCAATGATATGTATATTGAAAACATTCGCACTATATATATTCTTATGAGTTTATATTACATTTATGAAATTAAAAAAATTGTGTTTAAATTTCATTTATAAAAATAAATCTTTCTGGTTATTTCCCTACGGGCTCCATTGAGATCTGTGCCTGTTTGGCTACTTCGTATTTATGGTTTTTAAGTGTTTTTTTTTTTTATTATTTGAATCTATATTACAAAGACATTAGCATCCGTAACTTTAACATTTACTGAAATTTTCTTCTGATCACGTTTACTAAGTCTCTTAAGCTATTTACTACCTTAAATCGTAATTTAAAACTATGTTGAAGTCAACAAATTACTATGATTATATTTTTTAAAATCAATGTAGTCTTGTTTTTAACGACGCACTAACAATGTTTTTAAAATTATGGTGCGACCTACCAATTCCAAATCGTATTTAAGTTGAAAGATGTCATTTTAGATAAGGTCAATTTGTGTCTAATATATAAATAATGATCCTTAGTAGAGAATAATATGAATATATAAATGAATATTTTATAGCA
Source organism: Battus philenor (assembly GCF_028537555.1). Taxonomy (NCBI): domain Eukaryota; kingdom Metazoa; phylum Arthropoda; class Insecta; order Lepidoptera; family Papilionidae; genus Battus; species Battus philenor. The sequence goes on along the minus strand of NW_027181737.1, from coordinate 13,940,180 downwards.
TAGCGCGTGGTGTACACTCAGCCTAATGATGAATCAGCGGCGATAGGTCGATACAAGTAGGTACGACAAAGCTCCCGCGCTCGCAATGCTGATTTCAATCGCTAGGTGCATTGCTACGTGCAGTACACGAACTCTAATTGGCAACACGTCCCTCGCTGTTTGCAGTGAGTTAGATACATTCGTTTTCTCTCTTCGGCCTTTCAATTTTATTTTTAAATGCACTCGTTCAAGTAAATTTTATCAACCTAGTTTTTTAAGGTCATGGGTTTGTAATTGCGGAACAGAAAGGGATAAAGATATTCACATAGAAATACAAAGTTTACTTATATGTCTATATATATATATAAATATGTAGGTACCTTCGTTTAAAATATCTATTTATTACATATATTGCTAAAAAGAGATCTTGATTTTTGTTTTAATTAAAGCATTTTTTACACATATTTAATATGTATGTCTATTATTGATTGATTTCACGCAATATAAAGGGTGATTGGTTTTGATGTAGTAAAAGTTTTAAAAAGGTAAATGTATATCCAATTACCCTAAATAAAGAAATGCCACGAGGTAAATTCTGGCGATGCAGTATGCAAGGACAGACAGTAAAAAAATAATTAATAATAATATGTCGAAATACGAATTTTTAAAATGCTTTTTCTTACTGAATTATCATTAAGTTATTATTTCTGAAACCATTGATTTTTGAGAATGGTGTACAATATATTAACTGACAGCAAATTAGCTATAAATTTACATTTTTATAGATTTTTGGCTATAAACAATCATTCTGTATAAGCATATGCTACCAATCTCTATTAAATCTATAAAATAATAATGGATTGATTAATTAAGATTTTTGTATATGAAGCTTTCATTTATATACCAGACGTTTAATGTATTAATATAGTCTAATTAAGTTTAGGATATACTGTTTTAATGAAAATGCTAAATATAAATTTAGCAGCAATAAATGCAATTCTTTAAAGAATGAAGATAAATAAATCTTTTTATATGTATTGCAAATTTACGTTCAAATAATATTTCAATAGATATTAGCGTCGATTTATAAGGTCCGTTATAGCTTTCAGTTTAACAATATACTATCATTTAAATGTTCCTGACAACATTACTCGCATTGATTTCTTGTATATCAATCTTATGTCGTACTAGTCAGATGGTTCGATCATAAATCCCAGAGTTTAGTCGATTACGTATTGACATCAAACAATATAATTCATTACGATTTACATTCTTTGATGCTATTGATATATCTCTGTGATTTTCTCACAGCGGATCTACTGTTTGTAACATTTTATTATTATTATTATTTATGAAATCTTTATAAGAACAAAAAAAAAAGATTTGCTATGAAAACTTAAAAAAAAAGATATTTCTTTTTCTTCTTTTTAACCGATTGTATGTCTAACGAAATGCAGAAGACTCCACAAAAGATTGCCACTTTGACCGGCCTTGCGCTGCTCCCATCCAACAAACTTAACTATGTAGTCGCTCCACTCAGTGGAGAACCTTCCAGAGTCAACTGGTTCGTCGTTGCCACTCGAGAACCTAGCTTAAACCTAACTTAGCCTCAAATGCTATCTGATGTACAAGCGAGTTGGCACGCCCGCTGCTACTTCAGATGATATATATATATTTGAACTATGTCGGTGAATTTGGTTTTGATGCTGATCCCCCCATTTCATATTCGTTATTTAAACTTTTAATAATTACGAGAATATCTGTCGATTTTTTTTAAATATTTTAACCACGCTAAAAACAGCAAATTCAGCTATTTCTTTAAAAATAATTTATATTAAATTTTATTTTAACATGGAAATTCCTTTGCTTCTATTGTAGAGTATTTTTTAACCTTTTTTAATCGTTTCATATTTTAATTTCTTCAATAATTTCACCAAGTTAATTAAGCCAAACAGAAACACCAATAGCGGTCAGCTGTCAATTCTATTTAGACATCTTCCTCATCGCCCCGTGTATTATATCATATAGTCAACGCTATGAATAGTTTTACTATTACAAATTTAATGATTCTAGTAAAACATCGTGCCTGGATTCATAATCGTGGTTACCTAGCAAATGATGTGTTCACATATAAACTATCCTGTTTATATTAATTGCATACAAATATATCATTATGATCGCATGATGTTAAGTACCACATTGCTGGTAGTGTCACCAAGGTTTATTGCTTCGATCTTCGTATGCCACAGCCCTGACCCCAAGATGGGTCACGCCATGTACCTTGACTTTGCATAAATAATCCGTAATTTTATAACTCACCCGTCTGGATATTCTGCGTGAAATGCGAGACGAATTCATTTACTAAAACGCTTATACAGCGTGTTATTACATTTTTTAAGAGAAACTTCAAGTAATGATTTTTTTGAACTGGCACCATTTACAGATATCAGGTGTATGTATGGCCGGAGGCTTAAAACCTCCTTTAAGGTAGCGAAGAATGAAGGATCACTGGGGAGCTCCGGATTATATATACAGTTTTAACGTATTGAGTGATCGCAAAGCTTAGACGGACGCTTCATGGAGTGACTAATTGAAAGGGGTATAGGAGAGTTCAGCTTAGGTTTTTTTTTATTCCTCTATCTGACTTTAGAGCAGGGTCTCCGTTTGTTTTTTATTAAATTTTTGACATAATTTTTATTTTTGCGCTATCCTATTATTCTTCTTAAGATCTTTCTTTATTCTTCTTACATTCTATTATTTTTCTACCTTTCTATTTCATACCAATTTTCTCTTTCGTTCCAACTAACGAAGAAACAGTGAAGAGTGAAGAAAGAGTGGCAACCCATTCTTTTTTCACCTCATTCCTCAGCTATTACAGATATTTTAATTTTATTATATTGCTATCTGAATTTAGATTTTTTTCGATTTATCACATTTTATATTCTTTCACTACATCTGTATTATTTCATTCTTGTCTATCATTTTAATGTTATCTATTTTTCTATATATTTTTCTATTTATTATCTGCAAGTTTTTGTTTGCTTTTCTGATCTCGAAACATTTTTATTTTGGCTTTTATTACTGTTTATCGTATCTTCCGCTATCGTCCTGCAATATTCGAGGAACGTAGGTCTGTCTACATGATGATTTATTAGAGACCCAATACAGTCTTCGCCAATCTGTTTGCCCAAACGGCTTAGGTTATCACTTGTCAATAATACCCGTATAGTATGATGACTCAAGGGGGCGCAAAAGAGCTGAACTTTCACTTGGTAAGCGTTGGGGGAAGTGGCTAAAGGAACTCCAGCAACGCCATCTAGAATGATCGCTGGTTAGCAAGACACAAAGGTTGGTTCAGATCAGTCCGTTTGAAATTAGAATCATTTTTAAAGTAAGAAACGTGTTATACATTCGGATATTTTTAATGGGTGTTATTTTGATAATATGATTATTAAAATTGACGTGAAATCAACAACTAGCTTGTAGTTGTCGTGTACCCGATGTGTAGTAGTGTTGAGTAGGTAGTCTAGTTGTACAGTAAAGAGTTAAACAAAAAAACAATTCCTTTCTCATTATTAAGGTCTGTGTTTATAGTTTCTGTTTAAATCAGATTAATATTGAACATGTTAAAGGTTACGTGACACGAGGTATGAAAAAGAATTTGTGCCAATTTGCAATATAATTATCTTTTAATTCAACGAATGAATGAATGTCAATAGTAAAAGCCGTTTCCATTGAGATACCATTGTAGACTTTTAGGTGAATGGATTTCGAGTGTATGACCAAATTTTAAATTGCTGATTATCTGTAATTGGAATACAAGGAGAGATTTTTGAGGACCAGTATAGTGAAGTCATAGCATAGATATGCATTTAAATCCGGTATATTTTAAAAATAGACCAAATATTACAAATATTGAGGGGATTATAAAGTAATGTCGCTTTATTAGTTTAAATTCAAACGACTAAATTTTTAACAAGCTTTTATTTCTAACTAAATAAATATTCACCTTCGTTATCAACAACCTTTTGCCATCTAATATACAAATTTTTTATGTCGGAGCGGTAAAAATTAATCGGTTTTTCTGTAAAATATATGGACGATGACTGCATTCCTTTCCGGTTCCGCTGATATTTATGTATCGCATTACATTTTCTTAGGTAGAACAAAAAACATTTATTTATATTACAGACTAGACGTTTGTATTCCATAAGTTATTCGTTGGTGAAATTCCATTTGAAAAAAATATGTTAAATATTTTAGAGCGATAAATTCACTTATTGATTAAATGTTAATAAAAATATTATTTTGAGATGGTAGAATTTTGACCAAAGCCGCTGTTTTTTAAGCTGTTTGAACGAGAATATAAACTGTCAAATCTGAACTGTCAAACTGTCATTGCCGGTAGACGCGGTAAACCCCCCACTATGTGAACCGATAATATAATTAAGGGTGCAGGAAGTGTAGCGAGCTTCGGGAGAGCTCTTTGCCTTGCAGTGGACGTCAATCGGCTGAACCGAAGAAGCAGAAGAACTGTCATGCGCCAAGTTTCATAAGTCATTATACTCTCTGATTTGTTTCAAGTATCAGCACAATTTTTTTTTATATAAAAACTTCTCACTTATTAATTCATCTATAAATAAATATGAAGGAAATATGTTAAATCGTACTCATATTACGACTTAATAGATTGGATAAATAAGCGAAAAATGAGAAAATTTGCTTTTCTTTATAAAAAGCCCACTCCATACTTTTATAGTTTATGCTATCCCGCTCCGTGTTTTTCTTTCTTCTTATGTTAATCATATTCAATTAAAAATAAACATAAAACGGGTCGACATTTACGTACTCGCGTGTGCGCTGGGGCGGTCGAAGTGAATCCGTTTATGGTAAGGTCCTCGCGTGCTTTATTAACAGCGTTTTCGCATTTATTCCGTTGTTTCATTTACATTACTGTTATCATTAGGGAAGTACCACGCAATGTATATGTAATAATTTTTAAATACAATAATTGATATTTATTATACGTAAACGATTTTTTAAATGGTCAGCGAAAAGCATTACATTTTGTTAAAATACTTTTTTTAAGGTAAATGTTTTCAAATTCAGTTTTCGCTGTAATAAAATTGAACTTAATCACAGCAGATTTCATATCTTACTTAATATTTCATTCTACGCATTTAATTATATGATATAATTATTTGCATTAGCCCAGTAGTAGAGGAATGAGATTTGCGATCGTAGATCGCAGCTTCGATTCCCTTAATACAGTCTTATATGTAATTCATACTTTGTGCATTAATTATGTGGAATTGTCACGGTTCACAAACTAGATTCCAGAGAAAAGGCAGCAATGTTCTCTGCGTACCATAAATTCCACACTGCGATCATCAACCTTCCTGCCAATCGTGACTATAATGGTTTATCCCCCCATAGATATCTTTCGGGGAGGTCCATGCTTTGCAGTTTATCTATGCTTAAACTAGCAAATTTAATACAAATATTTCTTTAGCTAAAAATAAGCCAGCTAAGAACGTATTTTAGGAAATTCTAGCAAAGGATTTGAATAAATTCAAACATGCATGTAGGTTTTATAGGTGTAAAACTGGCCAGTATTTTTCCGACGTCATATAAATGACCTATAGCGTATTTTATGAAATCAAACCCTTCATCGTCTCCTCTCTCATACATCGTTATCCTTATTGCAGAGTATTGTGGTCTCTGGGAGACATAGTTAACTTTGTCTTTAATACGCTGCACCATCATTTCCTATTTTGAACATCGTGAAGCACTGTGTGATGTGTAAAGTCGAGTACAAAATTTGTTCTTAAAACGACTCCTTGGACGTTTTCTGAGTTTTTAAAATACTCCAATAACTGACAGATGATAGAGAGTCAAGTTTTGGTTTTGAGTTCGTGTAGAATCGACCTCTTTACATAAGTGGTGAATGAAATAATATTATCTATCATATATTTAATCATTTTTTCTTCCTTAACTTAGCTTCGAGAGAAAGCAAATATTTAAATCTAAAATGAATAATGATGAAAACCGCAACATAAAACTTAACGTAAAATGAATACTGTACTTAAAAGTAAATTCAAAGTGTTGTATATCTGCAACATAAGGTTTTTTTTTAATAAATAAGTAGAAAAACTATTATACATTTTTTTTCTATTTTTTCCTGCATTGTAGTATTCCTATCTGCAAGATATGTATATTTTTAAAGTATAAATAAATTTCATGTATTTAAGGGTTAAGTGTTGTTTGTACTAATTTAATTATGTCGGTAGGTTCCAAATAAGATAAATATCAAAACGAGAATTCGGCTAATTGAAACATTCTCGTATCATTTGTTATCTAAGCAATGTAAAACGAGTTGAAAAAGGCGATTGAAACGGAAGTCGCCCATCACTAGCGGTAAAGATAACGCCCTTTTCGCATACTATCAGCGTAGCGATGAAATAAAATTGAAAAATCAACATTGAAAGCTCGGATATCCAGTTATAAGCCTTACTTATTTGATTAAACGTGGTGTGCTTTGAGAAGAGATTAAATAAGTAAACGGATGGTGGGTGTGTTTGTTTAACTATACTAGCGTAACTGACATTTTTAATACAGGTAAAGCTTGGGTTAGAATCTTGTTCGTAATTTGTCATTTTTAAAATTCTATTTTTTAAATAACTCTTATTATTTATTATTTATTTTCCGCATATTTACTGACAAGAAATACAAATAAAATCGCTAAATTTCACACGCGGTTTGAGGGTTAAAATAGGCGCTCTTATATAAAAGTATTACTAGTGTATATATTACACCAATAAGCAGTTATTTAATAAGTGAAGGCTTTAATTTATTTAAATTATAATTCTAAAATAAAAATATTAAATAAAAAAGTAAAATCAAATTGATAAGGAAAATGTTCATATAGAAAGAAACAACTTACATAAATATACAAAAGACTACTGCATATTTATAAATATACCATAATTCATCATGTATATACACACACACATACACACACACACACACACACACATATATATATATATATATATATATATATATATATATATATATATATATATATATCTAAATATACTATTTTTGTAAATATAATAAATAATAAAATCCAACTATCAATGATGTTTCCTTCAGCCCAACTATAATATTGTGAATACAAGTATCAAGTTTCGTAAGACACCGTGTACAATCGATTCAGCCGATATCGAGCTTTTTGAGCGTATGAAAGCTTCGGAAAGGCGTAAGATAAGTGCGACGCTATCAATCAATAATAATTTCCCGCTCCGACGCGATACCGTTACAAAGGGCGCGACGGGCCAAGACAGTAATGAGATCAAAAATTCACTTACGTTACATGCGTTGGCAGTTATAAGGATAGTAATACATCAGCGTGTTCACGTTATTTTCAAAATTATGTATTTGACTAAATCATCAATATTTCATTTAATGAACCACAAATTCTCGGGGATTTCGATTTCTACTTTGATGATTCAAGAGATTATTGAATTAAAAAAAGCTTCCAAATTTCAGTAGAGAAGATAGGAAAGAATCTTCCTTTCTTTAAATTCAATAAAGTGGTGTGATATCATCGACTTGGGAATCTATAATTATTTAAAATAATAACTCTACCATAACGCCACAAGACTTAATGAGCTTGTTGTTCTACATAGATGCGACTAACAATAATGATTTTGAAGTTACTTCAAAATAATCATCAGATAGGAACGTCTAACAACCCCCCTCCCCTCCCCCAATATATATATTTTGTGAGATGTACGTATTTATGCCTAAAAGCATCTGAAACACGAAAATCGATTGTAATGTAATCTTTTAAAAATTTAAAAAGTCTTCATTGGTATTTAAATTTACTATACAACTAAAAAAGAGAAACGATTATTATTTCAGCGACTAAGAAAAATGCTTATTGGTTAATTTTTTATTTTATAACACGTTAATTCACGAATGGCTAAGGTATATTTATATCTCATAAAGCTTCGTGTGCTACACCAGATAATTTAAAATAATTAAATAAACAAATAAAATCTTTAAAAAATTATAATTAAAGTTACCAACCTTTTTAAAGTAGATGTGTCACCGTCTATACAGTGAAAGTAACCTTTTTAATTATCAGATTTCGATCCTTGATACAATTCCCACCGATTAACGAGTCATGTTAGCGAATTTATATAGAAACAACTTTCAAAATACTTTCCGTGCTCGGTTCGTAAAGGGCAAAGAGCAAAAGCACCAATCACATTACTCAGTGCGCAATATACAGGATGATAATAAATCTTATACACCTATTTCCAACTATCATTTATAATCACTCTAAAATATGTAACAATAATTAGTTCATTAACTGTCAATTATCGTATAGGGGATATCTATTCAAAAATCAATGGTTTCACAAATAATTGTCGCAATGATAATATAGTATAAAAAGGGGTTTTTAAAATTCGAATTCCTGCATATTTAAAATTGTTTACTATTTGTCCCTGCAAACTTTGTACAGAAGTTATTGGCGCGAAGCTATCTAATATAAAAAAAATAATGTATATTTTAGAATGATCACTGTATTTTCACACATTTAAAGCTTCACTTATAACCAATCTTCCTGTATACAGCATTGCGTTTTTTATTACACACACTTGTATATTATAAAAAATAATGCAAGCAATATATATATATAATAATATACAATTAACCTCATTACAAGAACAAATATAAATTTATTGTTCTTGCATATTTGTTCTTAATTTATTAAGTATAGCGTATAACATTTACGTTGCTAATCCGCTGAAAAAATAGATGTGTGTGTGTGAAAAAATAATTAAAGTGTGTCCGGATTCTAATCGGCTAGCGGTCCCGTCGATCTTTTTTGTCGTCTGTTATCGAAACTACAGAATAATATTCGTGCAATATTTCAGAAAAAGAAATTCAGTGTCCGAGAAAAAGCAAATTGCAAAGATTTAGGATGGAACTGGAGTTTCCTAGATGTTCTAATGTGAGTATAATAAATTCGTGTAACTAGGCATTGATATACATACGTCTTAATTGCCCGAATTCGCTACCAAATCTATGTTGGTTGGATTTGAATCATATCTAGTGATCGGAATATAACGGAAAATAACTTTAAACGCAAAAGTCACAGTATGAACGTGCTTTTGTAGGGGCAATATTACCTCATTGTCAGTGACGCTTCGAAAAAGGGAATCCCACAGAAAAGCTAATGGTTTATTTACACATATATATATATATATATATATATATATATATATATATATATTTTTTTTATTCATTCTTTTATTTATTCTTCTTGATTCAGGAATTTCAAAAACAGAATTCTCAACACACGAAGTTAACACCTTAATATATTGTTTTATTTGCTTTCATTGATAAAAATCGATATAAACAATTCGCCTAAGAGATCGTTGTAAAAAGTTGTAAGCTATTAATTTTTTTATTTGTGAATAATTTCTCATAACAGTTGTTAAACAAATCTTTAATTATTCCATTAATTACACACTCATTAATAATAATTAGTGTAACACCGAGTTGTTTCCGGTGTTCGAAGTGATCAATTCTTTAAGTGAAATGTCACAGATGTATTAATTATATTTTTAAATGATTACATTTATAAATTAACGTATGGTAATCAAGAAATGCATTAGTGGCAACATTTGAAAGTGGTCGCAGAGATGTGGCCGTATCTATTTCGTGTTAGTAGGTTATCTATTTGACATTCTTTCTTATTATATATCACACGGTACTGATTTTTTAAATTCGTGAAAAATCAATCGTATAAAGGGAAATGGGAAATAGTATGCCATTCTGTTATTTCCATTAGAAATTCTATAAGAATTAGAAAACTTAAAAATGTCTCTATTTTTAAGTTTTTTATAAAATTTATAAAACACTAATTTTACAAGTAAATATTATTTAATATTTATAGCGGCAACATTAAGTTAAGTCAGGAACGGGGTGTGACAACCGAAAAAAAGAAAAATGACAGATGGTCATGCAACAATGTGAAACATAAAAACTGTAAAACATAAACAAGTAATAAATACAAATTATACATAGTAAGAAGTTTATATTATTTCTACAAGAGTGACGCTCACAAATGGCGAATAGCCACTGTAGTATAAAAACTTTCCTATATATTTTTATTTATTAAAATTTGTTTATCCTTTACCATTTCAATTTAGTTTGCTAATTATTATTAAAAAAATTGTAAAATATACGTAATACAAGTTCGTCGTCTTCGTTTCAGCCCATAGATACTCGCTGTAAGGTGTGTTTTTCAATATTAAATATAGTTTTTTATTCATTTAATTTAATCACAAAGGTTTTATTAAGCTGCTTCATCAATTCTTATAAATATTCATTTTAATGATAAACTTTAATAATTACCATTTTAATTTGGTGCTCGATTTTAATTTTTGTCATGATTTATTTATTGAATATTAATTGAAAATATTTCTTTATTTTACTAATATTTAATATCTAATAATAAATATTTAACATAAATAACATAATAATATTTTTAGGTATAAATATTACATTCGGATAGTTAACCTCAATTATTTTGGAGGATTTAAAAAAGTATACAAGCAGAAATTTTTTCATTAATGTTTACAAATAGTAAATAATCTAACATAAATAATTCGTACTTCTATGAATATAAAACATGTGACCTATTACTTCTGTATTGCAGTTATGAGTGTGCCTCCTAAAATTAGAAAAAGTATAACTTCAAAAATTTAATTTGTGAAAGAAGACGTCATTTTGACAATAAATTTAAATTTAGAACGTGTCGTTTCATTTGATATTGCGCATCATAGGAGCCAAGACGTCGATTTCGATCTTTCCGATCATCACTGGCCATTCGGAAGAAGTTATGAATAAACATTGCTCATTTCGACGACACGACTGACAGCTCAAGTGACGTGATTGATGAACGATAAAAAGTTACTTTTAAGTCACTTAAATGTTATCGGAGAGTAAGACCTACTTTAATGTTAATTTTATTTTCATTATTATTTATTGTGTTATAATAACTTTAGATGGTTTTGAATTATTAATATTATTTTTTAATTATTCATTTTTATATACAAGACTCTTGCGCCGTTTGTCTGCAAGAACTTAAGAGACTTGAACCTTTAACTTACCACAATAACATGCTTTAGAGTCAATATACATATATAGATAATAAATAAATATTATCTAATTCACGGAAAATGTAATTTTAATAATTTTACAACAAAATTATGGTCCAGTAACCATATACATTAATTCTTGACGCGTAAAATTTACCAGTGCATAGCGTTCTTAGTGGAGTCTTTTCAGATATAGACGCGTACCTTCAAATTAAAAGATGTCATTATAGAGGACCCCAATTAAATTCTAATTTTTATCAAGGTTGGCACTATTGGCATTTTTTCATGATATGAATAAGTCATTATCATGATGTTTGCTCCTAGCCGGATTAGGCTTTATGCTTCATCGAAACTGAAGGTCATTATATCCCAATAACATCAAATACGTCCGTACGAAGAGGAACTATACCCGTGTAGGTGTAGTGTTGTGACTGTAGTATAGTGTAAGTTCTGCGAAGTGAGGACTACTCGGCGGTCGGGAGGGACACTGGCCTCTCCTGACCGCCACGCCTGAACGTGGGCTCATCACCACCAATTCAGTCGTAAAAACCTTACCGCTGAACAAAGACCTTTCCTATAGATTATCATCACAACATATATCGCAGAAAAAGCTATTGCAACACCAACAAAAATCTCTCCGAATCATCTATTTCACAGTGTACAGTGTGTTTATACCATATATTTTTAACCATAGCATTTTAGTCAGTGACCTGGTTGGCAGCGGCCAGCATTTATCGACCTGTTATCATCTGGTGGATGTCCAACGCTGCGCTAGCTGATCCGTGGTCTCCACTCTAGAACCTTAAAACTCCTCCAGCCACATGTTCTGCGCGCAATGTCGCCTGCCACTTCAACCGGTCAAAGTACTAAGCTAGGACAGTTAGTTTATTTCGTACGGATCTTCTTATACCTAATTCGATTTCGTAGAGAAATCATAACCATAGCGATCTCTATGGAAAGTTGAGCGACTCTATGGAAGTCATTGGCGCAGAGGGATTGATTTTATTCCATAGTTTCTACCAAATTAACCTCTTCTCGCATTCTTATCATGATGTGACATATGCGATCACTAAAACTGATCAACACTGGATAATACAGATAAAATAAGAAATATTAACTAGAATATAACAATCGTTATCTACGATGATTTGGTTAGTAAACAATTAGTAAGAAATTCAGTGTCGAAATCTGCCAGAAGTAAGAATGTCATACATTGTTTGACAATTACGTTGTGTTACTTCACACTTTGATGACTCATCAGGTTTACGACGAAAAGGTCGCAGTTAAAAACGTATTGAAGCCGTCTCACTCCGTCACATTAGATGATCAGATGATTTACGAGCAGACATCGTTGATACAAATTAAAAAAGTCCATTTGATCTATTAAAACGATATATATGTAATGATCAAATTGAAATTTATCATTTTTTAATTACATTCCATGACAACTCGTGGCATGTCTCTTTTGCAAGATGGAAACGACGAGATTGTATTTACAATTAAATATTGTTCTTTATAAATGTACCTAACACAGTGGTTTAGAATATACTATAACAATGTAAGTAGCCTCAGTTGGACATAGCGTTGATCACACGCAACACGCTTCAGCTGCATTAAGTTGGTGTGAGATAGAGACAACAAAAGTAACAGCGAACTCCTGAGCCGCCTCTCATTACTCACCAGACCACACAATTCTACTACTTTTAAAAGCCTTGTATATTTAACCACGAATTACTTTAAATAGGTATTTGACAAAGGCTATGGTACTCTACGAACATCAAATATATAGTAATCTGTCATCCTCAGAATAAATAGAGCAGAATATAGTTAATGCCGTTAAAAGATGCTGGTTGTCACTAGCTGCATTCTCTCCAAACAGTCATAGCCTAGCCTAACTGAAACTTGCGGTCGTAGGTCTCGGATTTGATTCCTGGAGTACAGTATTATATATAATTCTCACTTTGTGCATTAATTATGCAATTGTGCATTTAGAGGATAGGCATCAGCGTCTTCTGCGTACTGTAGTACCACTTTGCGATCGTCAAACCGCTTGTAAAGCGTAGGTACAGTAGTATATCCCCCCATAGATATCTTTCCCCCGAAAGATGGGCATCTTTCCACTGAAAGATAGGCATCTTTCCACCGAAAGATAGGCTTATGCTTTGTAGTGGGCTATAGGCTGCAGCAAATATGACGACGAGGCTACTTACAACCGGACGTGTTGGAAATTTTTAGAGAAGACCCATCCAGCAGTGGACTTCTTACTGCTGAAATGATGGTGATGATGACGGTAAAAGCTAACCAGATGGTACATATACTGTTTACAATATTAAAAATTTGACATAGAAACAGAATGGTCAGTGATAAAATTACAAATAAGTCAGCCACGTGTTAGTTTGTGGTTTTATTCGTTCAATAATTCATTTTGTCGCCGTATCAAATGTAAAATAGGAGCTTTTACACTTAACGTGATTCAGTCGTTTGACTCGCGTATCACGTAATTGTTTTATTACACTGACTCCAATACAACATACATTACGTCACGAACGATTTTAGAAATAGAATTTGCGTTACAATATCGTACACATGGCAACGGATACGAATGCAAACAATTCTATACATACTGCGGTATGCTTGAAAACAAGAAGCTATGTTAATTTAGTTGCTAAAGGTAGCGAGTTTCAACTGTTGGCGGATTTGATTCCCGATACCTCTTACAAATGTTTAAGGAAAACGTCACGAAAATACCAACAAATTTTCCAACTGTTTGAAATGTGTTATCTTTATTTGTTTTCCTTAATTAACACAAAATAGGTTCCATGAAGTGTCGTCGTTTCAGCCCATAAAACTTCACTGTGTAACTTAGGGCTCTCCCATAGATATATATGAAGGGATATATCATAATCGCCACACTTGGCATGCGAGTCGGAGATACGACGTTAGCTTTTATCACTTCACTACATCTTATTCAAAGTTACTATCCTAGATTTTTATATTTCCAACATTATGGTTTATACCCTGGTTACTCTTTACTATCATCATCACCATCATTTCAGCAGTAAAAAGTCCATTGCTGGATAAAGGTCTGTCCCAAAGATTTCCAATAGGACCAGTTGGAAAGAACCTCGTCGTTGTCCTTTCCGTCTCTAGACACAATGCGAGGAAGCCTCTCTTAAATCTATCTATGAGGGGATTTACCATAATCACAACGCTTTGTAGGTGAGTTGTTGATTGCAGTATGGTGTTATTATACGCAGTAGACACTGCCCATCTGTTGGAAACTTCTCTATGAGTAGTGGCAATTCCATATATAGGTAATTAATGGAAAAAATGTGAGTTATATAAGATTGTATCCCGCGAATTTAACTCTGTGTTTGGCACTAATCGGTGTAACATAACTCTCGAAGATGCCCCGTGGAGGGGCGAAACACGTGTTGAGTGATTTGACGGTGGTAGTTGTGTAATTCGCATTGTTTCCCGCATGCGCATTTCTCAGCGGGTTGGCGGACGGTGCAGTTTGTTGCACGACTACCACTGCATGTGCGTAAGTGGCTAAATATTGGTCCTTTTTTTACTAATAATTACAACTCAAAATAAGTGTTTCAGAGTAGTACACATTAAGTAAAATAACACATTGGAAAGTTAAATAGATTTTAAGATCAATGAAAAACTAACTTTCATTAATAATTATTGTAAGAAGTTAATTACAAAGGAATCTCTGAGGATATAATTAAGATCATTTTCTCTTTCAGTCGATAGATGCCCACTGCAAGGCACCTTCCCCCGAAGGTCGTTACGATGACAGGTTTTGCTGTCCGCATCCATCGACTTTCAATGACTTTAACTATGGCGTTGGTCCATCCCGTAGAGGTTCCAGTGAAGGTACACAAGGTCTACTTGCTGGCGGTCGCCGTTCGAGAACCTTCGAGGCTGCATGTATCCCGCACATTGCCACTTCAGATGAGCTTTTCTTTAAATAAGTATAAATAAGTACTGTGCACTCATAGGTATAGTGAGAAAATAAATACATAAATTATTACGATAAACTTGAAGGTAGAAAATATTTGGCCTGCGACATCTGACATTAATTATATGTTTATGTACGTTCAATTAATTAAATCGTGTCTTATCTTTGTTTCGGCTGTTGAATAGATTCTTACGTAATACACGCAGGTCCATTTTCATACCGCTTTCATTATATATATATACACATACACAACATAGTAAACGAATTAACAAGGAATAAATTATGGAGACATCAAAATTCACGAATTTGTATGCGGTAGAGGTAAGAGGAAGAGGTGAAATCTTTCCATAATCTACTCGGAGGATTAGGTCTGTTATAAGAAATTTCTATTGAAATCCATAAAATGCATCAACGTTACGTTTTCATATAAATATATAAAAACTCATTTCACTAAACCTTTTCAGTCGCGTCAACGCACGATTTAACAGAATCCCAATAAATGTTACGCTACCGGAAAATAAAATATTACCACATCAAAGGAGTTTTTTTGTATGGCAACGTTAAAATGTGTTTCACCAATAACTGACAAGGTTTCTGCCTATTTAGGACAACACATTTTGATGATCAAAGTATTTGGACGTTATAACTGTTTCAATGGATAAATATTATTGTAAGATTAGATTTAGGTTTCTTTAAAGAAGTCGCTCTAAGTATATTTCAGTCTAAAAGGTCGTCGTATCAGAGCACAGACGCCCTCTGCAAGATACAGGCCTCCACCACAGATATCTATCGTTACGCTTTGAAGGGGAGTCAGCAATTGCAGTGTCTTATGGAACGCAGAGGATGCTACTGCTCATTCTCTGGAAACTTGTTTTTGAGCAGTGTAAATCATTTGTAATTAATGCATGACCTAGGATCATAATGACCTAGGATCGTAAGTCTAAGTAATTAATGCATGACCTAGGATCATAATGACCTAGGATCGTAAGTCTAAGTACTATGCTACTGGTCCATCACTGCTCCACTGTCGATTTAAAGAGTAGCTAAAGGCAAAAGTACAGACGAGAAAGTGAAGTAATTTGGAGTAGATTAGTTTTTAAATGACACACAAAGACGCGAATTGAAATTGCACGTGGCGCTTTCAACGCGATGAAGAAAGTGTTATGTAGTCGCAGCATCAACATCAAGCTGCGAACCCGTTTGCTTCACAGTTACATCTGGTCTATTATACTGTACGGATGTGAGGCCTGGACCATAAAGGAAGACCTTCGTAAGCGTATAGAGGTTTTCAAAATGTGGACATATAGACGCATGCTGTCCATAAGCTGGACTCAGAAGGTGACCAACGTCGAAATTCTGAAACGAATCGGCCATATATGCGCACTAATGCTCACAGTAAAACGAAGGAAAATCGCTTACTTGGGACACGTTCTTCGACACCAACGATACAATCTCCTTCAACTTATCATGATGGGAAAGGTCGCTGGTAAAAGAAAGGTTGGTAGGAGAAAGAAGTCGTGGCTTCGTAACATTAGAGAGTGGACCGGAATCGCCAGCGCTGCTGAGCTATTACGCAGAACCAAAAATAAGGAAGAGAGCAGGAAGCTGATAGCCAACCTCCACTAGTTGGAGAGGCACTTCAAGAAGAAGAAGTTTTTAAATACAATTATAATTTTAAATCACTAAATATCGTAATATGTTGGAAATACACTAAAATATCTTAATATAAAATAATGTTAGTATTGATATTAAAATTAGACATTCCGTCTTATGTGTCAAGCAAGATCGGAAAGCTTTTTATACCTGAAACCAATCAACATGTATTCAAAAGGCAAAATAAATTTATTGTAACCCATGTCATAGCGTTTAAGGTAGCTATGATTAATATTTTTTCAGGATACTTCCTAAATGTGGGTTAAAACTAATTATTTATCAACAAACAAAGAATTTATAAATGACGTGTTAATCAAAATTATTTGCTTTTACTTATTACATTACTCAAACACATCATACAAGATATCCACTCAAACAGGATGTAGGTCGATAATTATTCATATAACTCTTCAGATGCACTCGTATTCAGCTAATGGGAGAGTAATCTATTAAGTACAGCATTGATCTTTGGTTTTAAACACAAAACGGTTCTTTAGCGTGTTTAGATAGTTTAATATTCAATTTCACTCTAATCACAGACTCAAACAGTACAGGAGTTTCTAATTTATTAATATATCTTAATGAATACGGGATGTTTAGTTATCATATGTTTCTTTAAAGTAGTTCCAGAGTAGACTCACATGATCGATACATGAGAAACAGTGTAGAATACCCGTGAATATTTGTTATATTAATAATACTTAATATATCCTGGGGAAGAAATACATCTAAAGACCACGCGACAAAGGTACAGTAATTTACAAACCAGTAAAGGACATATCTAGAAATATATTCATAGTGCTGCAGCGAAATAATCACAGTTGTCAAGATGTTTTCGCTTATCTGTCAATCCATCGGTCTACGCATGCGCAAAATGTAAGGACGCGCGGCGTATGATTTGTAGGCGGTTGTCAAAACCGCGTCTCACGCCGAAAAATATTATGACATAAAATGGCGAACGGCGTCAATTGGCATATGTGTTGTTAGTGAATTTGTATTAAATCTTTAGTGCTGTGATGGAATATGGAATAAAAGACTATCTTATATTAGTTTTGAATCAATGTTTAATATGTACAAATCAGTGGTGAAAGTTATAGGTACGTAAAAATTATTTCATTCGCATGACAAATAATTTATTAAGGCTTTAGTGTACCTGATGTTGTAGGCGGATGACTTTTAAAATAAACTGTCTATCTTTCGTCCAAGCGTTTTAATTTTTATGCTCCAGCTCGTTAGGTGTTGTCTCTAACATTGCCCACTGAACCTGTTAAACTCCACCACAGTGCATTTGTATGTTGTGGAGGTACAAGCGAGAGATATAACAACTAAATGTGTCAATAACGTGCGGAAGGATTTAGGCTTATTGAAAGCTTTATTATCACATTTCTAGAACACGACTTCAAAACAGCATAGGATTCTAAAGCCAAATCGCTTAAATTTTGTTTGGGCGGAAAAAAATTGAAAAGAAACCGCCCTAAACCAGTCACGGGGAACGCCAGCCCCGAGCACCTTTTTTATTAAAACTATTTATATTAAAATTGAATTCGTAAATCTTCAAATAACAACCATATTTTTTCCTGCTTACTAAAGATAAATGTAAAAGGAATCAAGTCGAATGTAATTGAGATTTACGAGCAGTTATTTGCACTTTCAGTAATCGAAAAAGCTCTTATTGTGCTTCAGGGGTTAAAAGGAACATTGGAACAAGTCATAAATACATCCATTAGGAAGGTTTATGTTTCTCTAACTATCATTTTCATTTGTATAATAATACAAAGACATTTATTACACATTAAAAGAATCATGAGATGACAAGATGGCTGACTATATACTTTTTAAATAAATTATTATATTTTTTTTTTAAAATTTCGTATTCGTAATCGTATTACTATCGTTGTTATCTTCCATTAGAGAGGCAGTGTGTTCCTCGCTTACCTTTTGACTTAACTAGCATCGTAGTCCTTTAAATACGGGACAGTTTATTACGGAACTTTTTGTTTCACATTTACGTTTATTATTTAACGTGTTTTAATAAAAGAGTTAGTCTCTTGATCTATTTTAACGACGCCCTAACAATGTCCAATTTTTAATGGAATCAGGCGTTACCTCGCGGAAGTCCATCCTAAGCAAGAAAAGGACCAATATTTAGCCACTGCCGCACATGCAGTGGTAGTCGTGCAATAAAATGCACCGCCCGCCAGCCCGCTGATAAATGCGTATGCGGCAAAGAATGCGAATCACACAACTGCCACCGCCAAATTACTCAACACGTGTTTCACTCCTCCACGGGGCATCTTCAGAAGTTATGTTACACCGATTAGTGCCAAACACAGAGTCCAGTTTTTAAGATTACGTTTCAGCCAAGCATAGATATCTCTACGTAACGTTGAGCGACTGTTGAGTTAATTCTAGCTTCGATCAAATTCGCCTCTTCTGGAACAAAGAATTGTCACCCAAAAATCTGTAAGGTTGTAAAAGCAACGTTACAAAAAATGTGGACTTAACTTTTGCATTCAATTACCTTAGCTAAATCTATATAATGCAGTAAAGCCTTATGACTAACGCCTGATTAATAATGACGTCATAGCTTAGGACACCTAATTCTAATTAAAGTAAAACCGCCATTGCTTAACAAGAAGCCATAAAACGCGTCACTTGTCGTTTATTCACCGGGCCTGGCGGGCCTGGGTTTAGATGACTAATTGTGTACGTGGCCTGGTTTTAAAGTCAATGTAAATGCAATGAAGATACGACAGGCAAACAGAAATCGCATTGTTACTTCAAATAAAACTTAACGGAATTTCTTGCAAGAAAAACAAATCACACGGTATTCGATTTTGCGAATACCTGTGGTGAAGAGAAGTGACACAGGTCAAATGGTTTTAAGTCTCTTATCTAGGTGTCGTCCTGTATATCAAACTAAACCTTAGTGCACACGTGGCTATCGCGCGAAAAAAGAATCCTTTCGTTTTCCCTATGCCACTGTTTCCCAACATGGGGATGAGTGTAATCTTGTTAAGGGGGACAAAGAAAGTGGACTCGACACGAGTTTAACTTTAAGAGATATATATATATATATATATATATATATATATAAATATATATATATATATGTTTAGACACATAGGGGGCGAAGGCTAAGGTTGGTACATGGCGCGTAGAAGATTGAAAAGTACTGGTCTATCCGTAACTAAACAGACGAAGTAAAATAACACTGTCAAAGTGACCTTTATAAAGCTGAAATCAGACCTGTTCATTCACTGTCTCCAGTCCCTCTCGTCTAGTCAGAATGCTAAATGGATATTACCGAGGAGTGAACGCCCAAGCTGAAGCGCCTAAGCGCCCGACGAAGCCTCTTAAGGGCTTGACATCCTCCCAATCTGAAGATTGTAGTAAGGATAATCCTCGTGCTCCACCACCTCAAAATAGATTTTACGCGAAGCGCTCTCAGTGTACCTCTCACCCGCGGAATTTGCAATTTTCATTTAAACAGCAGTGCAAGTCTGGTAAAATTAAACAAAAGCTTTAAATTGTCCCGGACAGTAAAAGTGTATATGCAATATTTAACTAGCTTTTAATTAAGTAAATTTGTTTTCTACAATAATATAACTTAGAGTTTTATAATATGTGATATTTGTCGTCATTTGAACTGAAACATATATATGAGAAAAACTATTTTTCCTAAAGGCAACACAGAGTAAATTAAAACATCTAGTCTGAATAATTTACATTAATTTAAACCAAAAACTAAAAACGTTTCATGATGCAATGAATTACAATGGATATATTATTAAATTATTGCTAACAAAAGAAATCTAACCATAAATAATCATTACAGTATTGAGATGAAAACATAAAATCGAATAATAAACCTAAAATAAGTTTTACATTTTCCTAGTAGTTTCATCTTCATTTCGATTGTAAGTTGTCCAACACTGGACATAAGCCTACCCAGAGATTTCCAAAAGAACCGGTTGAAAGAGGCTGCGTATAGCACCGTACGACAATATTAACATGGACCTGGTCTTTCTTGCGGTTGGATGTTTTTCACTGCGTTTAGATTACAAGAAGCAAATAAGTGTCGACAATACATTTTTTTCGTAGGAAGCTTGTGGTATAAACAGAAGTTATGTGTAATATTATAAGGAAAACACAAAACAAAGCAAGTTAAGTCAGGTCCGGGACGGCGGGTTGCATAAATAAATAATTTCATTTCACAATCGACAGACGAGTTACATTCGCGCTTATTTATAGAACGTACGTGTGCATTTCTCGAAACGCTAAAACGTTGATTCACCGAACAAACGTTGCGTGTATGGCCGGATTTATTTTGGTCAGTGAAAGTGTTTAGAATTATGATAAATGTAATTTATGATTTGTTGACAAGTTTTTATGATAATTATATTGTAATTACAGTTTCATCCGTATGTTGTTGACATACCTAAATGTCGAATTAAACTGTTTGACAGCTCGTTTTTGGCGAGAGTCGCCAAGATTCGGAACGACCTGTCTGGGTCTATTTTTCCCGATTAGTTGAAATCTGGAGCCTTTAAGAGTAGAGTGAACAGGTTTCTTTTGGTTGGGCGTGTATCACCTTCGTCTTCATCTACGCTTTTTATCAGGAGAGATGGCAGACAAACGCCTATTCCTTTATATAATGTTAAAAAAATAAATGCCTCAGTTCGTAAAAAAATTATGAAGAGCATATTAATTTGATATTCAAAATAAAAAAGCCTTCGGTATTAAAAATATTACCATGGTTAAGGATGAACAATGTGCTCACATTTATTTATTTTTCAAAATCCTTTTTCCGTGTCCTATGTTTTAAATCGATATTCCGAAGTAATTATCAAATGAAGAAACATGAAGACGATCTACTGTTTTTAAATCAAATCCACACAAATCGAGCATTAGTATTCACCATCAGTGGAAATTTTGCTGAAAAAAAAAACGAAAATGTATTCAAAACGCGTGTTTCTGCGCAGATTCATTTATTCCATGCCTTTTTACAAAAAGAAGAAATTTTAAATTTAAAAAAAAAAATTGAATATACTGCACTGATATTTGAAACCTCTTTATAGCTATAACATTTGATATAAGAAAAGGACCTTATCTAAAAGTATACCATATCCATGAATACTTAAAAATATTTTTAATGTAAATTATTTACATTTGAAATAATATTCTTTTGTTCTACGAGGTGATTGGTTATATATATATAAAATTAATGGTATGTATAGCTCATCTATAATTAAAAAGTTTTTAAACTTGTACATCTACTTACAATCATTATGTGCAAATTAATTATTTTTTATTTAAATCCGACAGGCCAAAGTCTGCAGAGACAGATAGTAAACAATAATTAAATTTGATATACAAGTATAAGAATTATGAAAAAACTTTTTCTTACAGTATCATTACTTATTTATTATTTCTGAAACCATTGACTTTTGGGCAAATGTAATATATTCACCCTTTTAAAGCAAATACATCTATAACCAATTATGCTGTATATTCTGTGTAATGTGCGGTCTTACTATATTCCGGGTATACTTGTAATAAATCGTCTTCGGTTAAAAATTATTACGCACCCTTATAATCTTAATTACATAAGAAAATATATTAAAAGTGTATGATACACACATACAAAGATGAAAAATCCACCGGATATAGAAACTGCTTATTTGGTTTAATGCTACATGAAACCGGATAAGCATTATGATAATCCGGTTGTAACCGGTTATAACGGTATATTCTTAAAAATGCTCTTTTAAGTATTTTAGACGTATCTAAGTCTGTTTTCGGAAAATATAGCACACTAAACTTATCAATACTAAAGATATAGCTAAGTTACGCCTTACTTATTTACTCTTAATTTCTTGAGTCTAATTAAAAATATTTCGTCTATAAAGTACATCTGCATCTATATACAATGAAATCTTTCTTGTAGACTTTTCTAAGCGGAAACAGTGTGACAGCGCGAGGTGAAAAGAAAATAAATTCGCGTAACACAGTTAATTAGATTTTTGTGAATTAAAATAAAGATAGACGCCTTGTTCAGAAACTCTTAATTCATCTGGTCAATGTGAACACAGATTTCTAGTTTAAATTAGTTAAGTGACCTTTCTCTATGAAATCTAATATTGACTGAAACGTAAATAAAAATGAAAATAAATAATAATTATATAAGGAATAAATTAAAATGTAATTAAATTAATAGTGATGTATTAAAACTGTGATAAATATACCTATAAGAGAATTTATAAACAAAAATCTGTGATAAATTGTAATAAAAAAGACCAAACTGCAGTGATGAGGATGAATGGATGGGATAGAATAGAAGAGAAAGATAGATAGAATTGTAAAGTGAAATAACGGAAAGATAGATATTGTGATGCATGGAAGAAGAGTATGGTAATAAAAAATGAAAGGTGAAAAATTTAATAAATAATAAATCCCTGTTCCCACAACAATAGGAACTGACATAGCTCAGCTGATTGACAAGTCGAAGTAGCAGAACAGGTCACAAAGCGTGCAGAACAGATGGCCGCTGGGGTGTTTGGTTTCCTTTTTAGGTGGAAACCATATGAGACATCGTCACACAAGGTCCATCATACGGTATTAAGTTTTTCGTAGGAGGTTGTATGTTGCTTTGAAACGGTTTATTCTTTTAGTAATGTGTAGAGAAAGCCTGTAAGAAAGATGATGAAGGTGCTTGGCTTAAAGTGACATCTATGAGTCACTATTTTCTTAATAGTGTCTATAACAGTGCTACCGTGAATAAATATTAATTGTTTACACACATTATCCGCCCCCTAATGATCTGCCGTTTTCTTTTATAACTTTCTTCACCTTCCATGTGTTCTTTTTTACTACCGTTATAGGCATCGCTTTAACGATTTATGAAGCCACTTAAAACGACCGTTGACAACAGTAGGAGGGTCAAAGGACAAAATTTATTACTCTGATGGCAGTTTGCCAGCGTTTGGAATAACAAAGCCCTCTCAACCCTGACAAGATCATGGCCGGTAAGACGATCAAAAGTTTTGTTAAAAAAAGCGTATGATTTTTCTATAATATTTCGATGTTAAAAACTTTAAATAGCATGCCTTAATGAGTGAAAAATTAAATAAAAAATATTTTTTTTTTTAAAAATCCTAATTAAAATCGTTATCGACCTAGTCTTTTATGGAATTAATAAATACTTTTTTAAAAATTTGTTAAAAAGATTTTGGTATATTACTACTTTGGTAGATGCCAAAAATTTTATTTAATAATATAATTTTTTTTTAAATTAACGAAGGTTTATTTATTATTAACATTAAGTTAAGAGCTTTGACTGTCAAGTAATTTATTGAATAAATATAAGCGATTTTGTAATTAAAAAGGAACGCGATTTTGATGCGTTCTATTACCGAATTTAAATTCATATGGTATATTTATTGAAAACGTATAAGACAATAAATAAGGCTCAGTTTATGTGGTAAATAATTGAAAATTATAATAACTATTTTTGAACTCCAAAAAACTTTTTTTGGTTCATCATTCTACGAGTCCGTGTGTAGTTTGGCGCGATGACGTCACCGCTGTAGGTCACGGGCGGCGCACGCAACTGGACCTCAACTTCGACTGCTCATTATAAATAAATTTTAAAAATAAATCGTTTTTAATTACAGCAAGCGGTTATTTTGCACTGTTAATTTTTTTATTCGGCGAAAGCATTTTTTAATTATAGCGACTCCATGATATTTATTCTTCGGGAAAAAAAATGTTAATTTTTTTTGTACACTTAAATTTTTTTGAACCTTGCGAGTGGAACTTCGCTCGAGTTTTGGTCTGAACTACATGACGAATAATTAAAAATTACTGAAAGCAATTTAAGATGATTTTTATAATTTTATAAAAGGCTTCATATTTATGAACACGACCGAGTAGCGCTCTTGTCATTATTTAAGTAAAGGTTTAGTAGATATTTATATACTTAATTTAATATTTCTTGCAATCAAATTGGGATCTTTTAGGAATTCTTCTCTTAACCCTTTCCTTACCGCTGTCCGTTCCGCCGAAGTGACGCTACTGAACCGGGCATGTGCGCCGCGAAGTGTGCACATTGCATAGCGGTAAGCCATATATATATATATATATATATATATATATATAAGTAAGTAAGGTGTTCGAATTTTCTCATTTGTGTTACATATATAGATTTACTGGTATATTAAATAAAAACAGAAGTTAGGATAATTCTTAGTGATTTATTTGGCTGCAATAAATCTTAAAACAGGGATCTACACATACGCCCCCATTACAAGGTGGATGCCGTCTAACTCACGCGCTGGTATACACGGGTCATCCAGTGGACGCCGGCTGATGCTTCTCGTATTTATAGGTATATATAATAACATTTTTTAAAACATTTTATTTGCTATTTTAAAGCCTTTTATGGAAGAAGCCATCAATTCGAAGTGGATATCAGTGTCAACTATACTGGATAGTGATATTATATGTAAGGATGTGTTCACGTTGACTAGTATTAGTAAGTAAAAAAAAAATTGCAAGATATTGTGAAGGATAAAAGGAAAGAATAAAAGAAATTGAGAAGAATGAAAGTGAGTGTAGAATAAAGATAAAACCATGAAAAATTATTTGTAAATAAAGTCCCTGTCCCAAACAAAACAGGGGTACGAGAGGCTCCCAATGGCGGGGGCCATTTAAAAAAAAAAGTATTAGCAAGTATTTCAAAATGTACGAGTCTCTGTAATTTACTGTGATATAATTAGATAATTGATAAGGCATAGTTTAATTATTAAGTTATCTCAATAAATAATCAATATGGTATAGTAATATATAAATATATAGTGACGTCACGTTTTTGGTTGGAAAAATACAGCTTTATTAAATGCTTTAGACACATTTCACTGCAGTCGTTACCCTACAAACATGGTTTTAACTTGCGTTAGTTAAAAATACCACTGTGAGAATAATCTAAACAATTTTTTGAGGTTTATGAAGCAATAACATGTTAATAGTTTCATTTTAGTGTATTGTAACATATAAAACGTTATATGTAAATATACTATGTTCATGTTTATTCGTACTATGTTTATATTGAAAGTGACGTCCATTTAAGGCACTACTTTCGACCGTGGGGTCCACGCCCCACAAAAAAGGACAATTTGAAAGTGGCCTTAACTAGAGTATAATCCTTTCGATTTAATGTAAAAAAAAAATGTATAGGGAGGCGTAAAAATTTAAAAAGGCTAAGCAGGTGCATGCCATAAAAAGGTTGAAAATATAAAGAAAAATTAAAGTCTTGTTTAATTATATAAGATCATTACAAACATCTATCGTCAGTTTAAAATTAAGTTAATATTAAATTCATAACACGCCAATTATCGAGAAAAACTAATAAGGAACTCAGTAAAGTTTGTAGTAAATAGTAAAAAAGCGTATTATAGCCGGCATTTAAATTGGCACATTCAAAATATAAATATACTTGTTTTTGAAAATTCTATGTTTTGATTATATCAATTATTGTATTTATGAAAAATTTATATGAAGGAGTAAAGTGAGATGCATGAGAATTCTGGTATTCTTGATGGAATATTACATCACATTCACGCATCAGACCGGGGTAGAATTAAGACTGAATTGAAATATGGTGCTGAAGTAAAATGTAACATACACCTCACAATCAAGATAAGTGTCTTCACGTTATGTTACCAGTAAGTCTAAGTTATTCTAGCCTTTAGACTAGATAAATTCGAAAAACTACTTAGGCAAAGTAGACAGTAAACGACCACGTGGTAGTTCATCAACCCGCTGGTCAGATCAAGTTAATAACTGGATTCTATTTCTGCTCCCCTGAGTAAGAATAGAGATGAGAATAGGATGACCTGGAAACAGCTGGACATTGATTTTATAAAGTCGTTTCAAAACTAACGCAACCTTAATGAAAAAATGATTAAAAATAAAATATTTTCAATGTGACAAATCAAATGCCGATGACATTGAGTGAGGTAATAACTATTTAATTAAATTTTTCCTAATGCCTTTTTATTGTGTTGTCGTTTTGTTTTAATAATTGATATTTCGAGTTATTAAAAAACGCTATAAATGAATGTAAATATTAAGTAATTTATTACACGAAATTCCTAATTTAAATTACAAATTTGATTACAAACGTTTAGAAATGAAAGGTTCTAGTCACATCTGTTATAAATATAGTTATTTATATGAACAACGCATAAATCTGTTTACATAAGGGGCCTGCGTCCGATTTCGTTATTATTTTACGGGCACTTACCATTTAATATGCTTCGGAACGGGTTATTTTAAAATGAAATATACACAAGATCGTATTATTTTATCTATGTCAGGGTGTTCCGTCCAATTTGTCAAAGCATGATGAAGAGTTTGGCTTCAGGCGCCAATTAGCACAAAATAGGACAAGCAACACAGAAAACCTAGAAGCCTTATCCTAGAAGCATATATAATTAACAAAGAAATTATCCAAAAGATTTATACAATCAAAATAAATAATTCCTTAGCAAATTTACTTTAATTTTCAATGATGTTAATTCGAAGTGGTTAACATTTACAAATATATTATTAAATGAATTATTATATAATATATATGTATTATGATAATTGACTTGTTTATTGTACCCTTGGCCGAGTAATTACTTTGGTGCACTATTTACATAGATACTACTACTAACTATGTATTTACTCTCAAGCCTGTGGTTTTGTATTTAATAAAGATTATTACAATTATTATACTCATATTTTATTTTTACAGTTTTAACCTTATATAATATAATGAAAAAGAAATGAAATTTTTTTCTTATAACCTTAAACAAACGAAATTGAACGTATCAAAAACAAAAAAAGTTACGTCAGCGATAGAGTACATAAGGCCTAATGACGGCATGACCATATTTAACGTGAATTCTTAAAAATTTACATTTCAAATGACGTTACCCAACAAGCAAATTAATTTATCACGCCGCAAGCCACGTACACAATTAAACGCCTGGGCCTAAAAACGTAAGGGCGACTACAGACGAAGCAGGTGATAAATTTGAATAATCAATGTAGAAGACAAACTTTATAATAATATAATCAGTATATCAGCCACACCATATCCATAATTGGACATAGGTCTACTCCATAGATTTTAAATAGGTTGAAAGCAGCTTGCATCCAGTGTCCTTTGAATATTCTATAAAAAAATAAAAATCCAGTTTGCTTTGTATTTTTTCTTTGATGTCACTTTACATAATTTTTATCTAATGTCACGTAAAAAAAATAAAAACTGACACAGATAAAAATGAAAAACCTTGCCTCCAAAGTTTTTTTTTTTTAATTATTTTACAATACATAGACAAACGATTGTCATATAGTAGACATATTCTGTAAAAAAATCAAAACAAAACGTAAAGATAAATCTAAATTTGTACAACTTAATTAAAAACAATACCTTTGCATGTTAACATCAAGTTTCAACACGAATTTACCGCTTAGTTATTAACGTATCAAAACTGACAGTTGATTCATTGATTTGACATAATGTTTGACACGTGACAAAATGGCGGGAAATTGCTAACTATCTGATAGACAATGACACTAGGTAATTGATAATACAGAATTTTTAATCTTATGTAAGTAAAGTATAAAACGTAAATTCGCTTGTACCTTTTGTTTATTTAACCTTGATGTCAATGGTTCACGCGAATCTCCTTGGCAGGTGTAAAAATGTCGGTCTGAGTTATTGCTACGATATACAGCACACGCCTTTTAGGGTTTCAGGTGGGCGTGCTTAGCGTGGGTCTCAAACAATGGACTGAATGGCGAACATAATAAATTAATTACTTAAATATCAAATTACGAATTGACAGCATTTACGATAAAATAAAAGTTAAATAGACAAAGGAATGTCACTATGAAACAACATCGGAAACAGCTAACAAAATTTAGGACATCTCAAGGTTCGGACCTCATCTGAAGCAAAATTTTATTTATAGCATCTATGTATGTATAACAAAACTGTAAAATCTTTGCTGTAATTAATTTAGCACACCCCACAAGAGGTCAGGTTTACTGTTAAGGAACAGAGAGGGAAGGAGGGATTTAAAAGACGACTCGTCATTAGTTTAACCCTTTCGCTTAAAAATTTTGTATGTTACATAGAAGTCGTAATAATTTTAGAAAGGTTAAGGAGGGTCATGGCACATAAAAGGTTGAAAAAACATTGTATAAGATAGACTTTAAAGTAATCATACAACATAATTAAATCAAAAGCTGCGAAAGTATAGCTTGTTAACTAATACTAAATAAAATGAATTATAGATTGTAAAAAGAATTAAAATGTAGCTACTAATGTAAAATAATTGATAATAAAATACATAAACAGATGTTTGATCAAAGTAAAATATATAATACACATACACTAAATATTTAAGTTTGTTGACGGCTCTTCTAAGATCAAAGCGCGATTGAAACATCGTAGTTTTAAGATGAAGGATACCTTATATAGGGATTAAGTCTTCTTCAAAATGTATTTAAGCTGCCAATAATTTATATAAATATACATACATGTCTGTTATAACATAGTTATGACAATTTTTAAGGTGTACAATTATTTTAAAATAAGTGAGTTCTTATATTCTCAATTAATTTCTCACTTATAGAAAATTTATAGAATCGTGAGGTAAAATCAATTATATTTTAGATATTACAATGCTAATGCGGAGATTGATATAAAAAATAACCATTTTAGCTAACGTCATTAATATACAGTGTTGTAGTTCTTTGCACTTGTACATGGTTCAAGGTCGTGTCTATGTTCCCTGCCAAGTTGTATGTAAATCACAGGCTAACTTATTTTTATCTTAATGCGATAGGTTCATATGCACTTCGTAAAAAGGGACCACTTAAATAAAGTATAATGGCGAAGCTAAAGTAGAAGGCATACTAATAATCATTTGGGCGGTGCTGAGATAAATTATAAGAGATAAAAAAGTAAATAACTTAAAGTTTTAACAAAAAACATTAACAAATATACCAATGAAAAAGGTTACAATTAACCATTATACATAAACATGAAGTAATATAGAATATAAACATATTACAAAATAAAAATAATTAAATCCCGCTATTGTGATAATTCCGACAGCTTGTTAAGCAACAGCATTCGACCTTTCGCTTTGAAAGCGCCATGAATGAATCAGGAATAAAAAGTTCCGTAAACGAACGAAATGAACGTACATATCCCTGCGGATTGGCTGGTTAGAATGGCAATAGATATGCCACATAGCATATAGAACTGATAGTAGCTGAGCGGAGATTCTGCACGGATATCGACCTACAAGCTGGACAGATGACCTTCTTATAGCACATTATTTATATATATATATATATATATATATATATATATATATATAATGTGCCGTTTTCAATCGGTTCCATGAGCAATTTATTAAGGAGTCGTATGTCCAGCCGTGGACGTTTTGTAATGATTAATATTTTTGTTTAAAAACAACTTGAGTCGTCTTGGACGGTTATGACAGTAACTAATACCATACTCTAAGCTATACATGATTATAAATTAGCTTGTTGGAACATGAAAAAACTTTCTAAATTAGGCGGCAAAGTTAATAGTTATAGCCGGGGAGGGGGGACAGGTCTAGGAGGCGTCAGGGTTTCATTGCACACGGGCGCTACACAAGCTAGAGCCGCCCCTGTAGATTATCAATAAATCAAGGACGTACTCAAGTATTGAGATATAATAACTAAAAATAGTACGTGAATACAAAGATAAATGTGTATGCATATATTTTTCTAAACAAAAAGCGAGACAGTTATACAGAAATACCAGATTCTGAACGCCGTGGAGTTGCATGCGTGTAGTGAATATTCAAACCTTTCGATTGTGTTGGAAAGGTACGCTTCGAACAAAAGAGCAACTGTGTCAACAGAGGTTTTATCCACACTCTCGTCATCTTTATGTATATGTAAACATATGTACCAGTAGTCGTATTTATCGTGAGATAAATTTAATATATATATATATATATATATGTATATATATATCACACACGTAAATGTCATGCCCTATTATAAAGAAAAAAGCATAGTCAGGGTTATGAAAATTAAATTTCTGGACAGCGTAATATTCTCACTAACAAAACCAGAACTTTTATTAGATTTTGTCGAAGATTTCTTATAAATGTTCAATAATTGATTGTGCTTATAGCTATTTATACATATTACTTCGCTTGTTACTCGACTTTCAAGACAGATGTAGATGTCAATGTCAGATTTTGTTAGCTATGAAATTTAAAAGCAGTTTATTTCTCTTGCGACTCTATTCCATTCTCTGTGATTTTTAAAATTATTCATCAAGTGAGTATAAATATTTCTGTCTAGACTGTTTTTACAGTTTCATTATTACCGAAGATCCATTTAGATAGCTTAATGGTAACATCTAGTTTATCACATCAGTTCGAAATTCAAACGATGTCGTATATAGAGGTGATTAATTATAGGTGTGAATGTATAGCTTATTTGTCAAAAAACATTTTTTAAAGATTTTATGCTTTTTTTTACTATTCTATATAAAGTGATTACTCTGAAATATGTTACGTTAGTTATTTTTTTTCTATCAGGATGCGACCAATAATTTCTGTGACTTCTGTGTGCATAGATAGGTAGTAAACATTTATTACTTTTATATATTAAGACCGCTTTTTCTTAGTATATTTTCATTACGTTAATTTTTAAACTATTGATTTTTGGATTTGGTTTACGCGCATTTATTGACAAGAAATGAGGTTTTACTTCCACAATCGATCAGCCTGTATAAGCGAATGTAGTATTATAAGAGCCCAAAATAAACGGTGACGTCATCACAATAATATTTTCTGCGACCTCGGCTAGCCGAGGAGCTGCCAAAAGCAATTAAACATGTAGACACACGCGCGCACGTGGCGCTGAACAATCCCACTGCATAGTGAACGTCACCCCATGAAGCGGGTCGTAAATCTAGCCTGTGACAGTATTCGACACGAAGCGGTGCAAGTTACAAGCGTTTAGCGGGAAATCCTAAAATAGACCTTGACACATATGCTCCGCAAAGTTTAATAGTTATGTCATATAATTTTTGTTATGTGTATCTGTTTTAAATCTCGATTTTTTTACTCTCATATAATATAATGCTGCATATACCTTCAATAAGGTGTATAATGTATTCAATGCAGGGTCAATTGATATGCTTTGTTTTAAATAAACAAACAGATTACTGAAGAAGTTTTTAAAAAAGTAATCTCAAAAGCTATAAGAGAAATTTAAAAGGAGTTAAGAAACTGGAGTAATAAAAGACTTCGAGAAAGATAGAAAATTTTACAAGTAAAGAAGTCAAAAATTAAAAATATGAAAGGGCTTAGAGAAATAAATATGATCAATGTTTAAAGCAAGATACAAAAGATTCAGAAGTAGAACAAAGTAAGAACCGAATGGAAATTTAGTTGAAGATAATCTGTAGAGGTCTTACGAGTGAAATGATAATGACGATGATGTTAATAATTTACATACTAAACCCGCTAACAGCTTGTGACTTTGAACCGCATGAAACTTTCCCGAGACAGTTTTATGAAATGATCTCATGCAGCCTTGGAACGCATCCTTTATTGCGCACGCCCAATAAACCACCACCATTTTTGTACACAAACATAATGCCGCACATAAACGAGGTCAGGCGTCTGGCGTTTGGTGCAATTTTATTGTTCGGATTCCTAACTAGAAATTCGCCCTAATATATATGTCATTCAACATCTATTGATATAATTTAACGGGTATAGTTAAATATTTTCGCTACAAATTATTCTAAATCCCTCAATAAATACGTTGCGTCTTATAAATTTTCTTTACCTTTTATTATCGACGAGGTAAAGGGAAAAAATGCTCGCAATTTTTAACATCTATTATTATTATAGTACGTAGCTATATTTAATGTACATGTATTATTAGTACTATGTTCTTTAATTATTATGTACATTTCCAACCCTTTATATCATTTATGATCGCTTTCTCTATTTGTCTGCTAAATAAGCCCGTCCGAATGGGTGTCTGGAAGATATCACCGTTAACAGTAAGATCGTATGTATTTCTTTGGTACATTTAATGTGATATATTTTATTTTCCTATGTCTTCTATAAAGAGTTAAATAAAAAATTAATATAATAAGTATTGTATAATCTATAAACAAATATGTTATGAATATATATACATACATATATATATATATATATATATATATATATATATATTTATATATATATATATATATATATATATATATTTTTTCAATCAGCTTATATATATGAATGAAACTGATTGAAAAGTGTGTAAAAGTTTTAAAGAGGTGAAAGTATTTATCTTATTATCCACTTTAGATAAATAATCAGATTGCATCAGTACTGGTATACAAGAAATTAAAGATACGCGGATTTCAAAAAGCGAATTTGAGAAGAGCCCACTGTAAATTAGGAGTTCTTTTGAGGGCACTTTTACAATAACTTTAACACGATAGTAAACCTATTGATTTCTAAGCTTTATTATTACGAAATCTTTTCAATATGATAGGATTTTTTTATAACTTCATAAATATATTACCTGATAATTCAAAGACATTAGACTTTGATGTATTGTAAGATCGTACACAGTGGCCAACAAATGAAAAACCTCTATCAATGGTCCGTTCATTCAACCGTATCGATTCCGACACAAAGTGCTAACAGCTAAACCGCATCGAGTGGTTTATCAAGAGATTTTACAGCTCCATAAAATGTACGTAACAAAGTTCGCACTCGTACCGCTGTACAATCGTGTGGTAAAGTGGAAAAAAATGTTACACTTTCATAAAATGCTATATATCATAGGGGCCTACATTCACTGCTCTTTTTAAAAGTGACAAAGATAAGTCACCTAAATTGAAGACTAGAAAGTGAGACGAAATAAATTAATAAATTGAAACATCGTTTCCGATTCTGTAACTACATTTGATATACTGATAAATGTCTCAAAGATTTCCTATAAGCGATTATTTTTTAACTTTTTTGACATAATTTTTATACCTTATAAGAATGATTATACATGATAATATGACGAAAAGACGCAAAAATAAAAAGAAGACGACCAAGTAAAAGGTGGAATGAAATCTTTAACCAGACACGGGTATGTTTATAGATGCGTGAAGTACGGGAGCGTGCCACACAAACACTACACGACTCTACTCGGGTAGAGCGCTTTACTACGTGTGAACGTATTGCAACTGGCATGCTCCAGACCAGCTTAGTTTATTTTAAGTTTTTAAGTTCACGGACCCTTTCGCTCCGTGAACTTAGCTTCGATGAAACTGTAGAATCCCTTGGGCTAACAGCAACAATATCAAACGAGAATAAGTACAAGAGGCAAACGTGAAAGCTGGGACTACCACTTGTAATATTTAAAATAATTTTTTTCACTTATAATGTTATTGTTATAAATAGTTTATTTTTACACCGCTTAATATTTTAAAAAATATCAATAAAAAAGCAAATTCCGTATTCGAGCAAATTTTTTTATTAAATTGATCGACGAAATCTGTCCCATCACAAAATAAATCATTATTTTTTTATATCGGAAATAAACATATTAAATGGTCATCATTGGTAAATATGCATATAATATACAGCAATGAGAAAGCAGTTTAGAGGTGCTTCTTAATAACTTATTGTTTGTATCGATATTTCGATTATGAACATATCGATATCATTCGATCGGTTGATTGTATCGATTGCGTTGATTATATTTCGAATTTAGAACAAAAAAAATACACGAAATGATTTTTCACTGGTCATTGTATATGTCGTTATACCAAGGTCATTGGACTCGGGTAAGACAATTAGCTTTACTAAGGAGTTTTTACAAGCATAATTGGTCTAATGTTAGATATTATAAAACTGTGATAAAAAAGTAAGATGAATTTCATTATAAAATGTAATTTTTTTATTTATTCTTCCAAATCAAATTCATCTCGTTCAAAATAATCGCCGTCGGATTAAACGCACCTTTGTCAACGCTTTTTTCAGTCCTCGAAACTGTAATGTAGTAATAGTCTTTTTAGTCGATGTCTTTTAATCGATGTAACTGTAGTAATAGTCTTTTTCCGGTAAAGCCTCCAAGAGCTTCTTTAATTCGATTTTTATCTCCTCAATCGTGTCAAAATGGCGTCCCCGCATTCGCCTTTTTTTGTTTCCTACATAGCCAGAAGTTGCACAGAGCCAAATCGTGCTAATATAGTGGTTGCAGAATGATGTGAGTAGAGCTTTCGACGCTTTTTAAAAAAAAAAAAAGAGCGATTTTGGCACCAAACGAGACGACGACGCGTTTGTGGCACTAAACACTGTTCCAAATGATTTTGACTGAGCTAAATGATATACCAACTATTGACACGAAGTCGCACAGAGCCAAATCGGGAGAATGGGTGCGGAATGATATTAGTCTATTATTTGATCCTTTTATTAATCAAGACTTGATTTGTTTGATAAATTTGACAGAAACACGTGTAACACGAAGATAGTTAAACCTTTAAAGTCAGACCGCTTGGCTTATAGACAGTCCTACGAACCTAGGAAAAAAATTCTATTCATTGACAGAGTAGGAAGTTGAGTGTTTATAAGTCTGGCTGTTGTGTCAAAAAGTTCTCTGGTGACAACCATGAGCCTACCCTAGTGTATACTACACGGTGTGAGTCAAAGGGAGTCGCTGAATAAGAGAAGTCAGTCATCGTGGAGATCTTTGGGGGTGGCCTATGCCAGAAGAGAGCGCCTATCGACTGATATAATGTTAATTTATAAGTCCATGTTCTACTAATAAAAAGAATTTCGATGGCTAAATTCTCGTATCTTTTGCAATAGTCAGCTAGACACTTAGACTGATGGGTGACAAGTCAATTGTTAAACAAAACGTTGTAAGTTTTACTGTGTTTTGGATTAGATGATATAGTAGCAAGTAAAATCGTAATTTTCTTTCGATAATGAATTTTAGAGCATTTAATTCGTGTTATGTAAACACATAAATCATGTCATAATCACATATTAATTTCCGATTAGCAAACTCAAAAATCAATTACACAAATCCTCTTAGTACGAAAGGCGTATGAAAGTTGTCGTGCAACCGTGACCTGGTACCAGCTTGTAATCGTCTTAAGCCATAAAT
Organism: Battus philenor; assembly: GCF_028537555.1. Lineage (NCBI taxonomy): Eukaryota > Metazoa > Arthropoda > Insecta > Lepidoptera > Papilionidae > Battus > Battus philenor. The sequence continues at coordinate 13,904,141 of NW_027181737.1, read as the reverse complement.
CGTACCGGCCGCTGCGAAATCTCAATAATAACTAACCATATTACATGTACCAAGACGTTTTGTACCCATAATGTATGAAGGCATTTAACGGTCTGTAGCGCTTGGGCAGCGACTTGAAATAAAATAATGTAGCAACAAATATATAATTGAGTATTCTAAATTGTATTGTTAATATTTATAAATTTTAGCTGTATTTACCCGTAAGAGAAAATTGTGTAAGAAAAATTGTAAAAAATTATAAAACGCTGTCGTACCTCGCAGCTGGGAGAAGAAAGATCCGTATCAAATAGCAGTAACCCTCTCCCTACTGTCTGCGCTTAGTAAAAACGAAAAATAAATATTGTAAAAAAAAAACACCAGCGATACAAATTAGAATTAATAAAAAAAAAAATCATAATGTATGGACAAATGATTGCTTTTTATTTATTCAGGGATTATAACTCGATTTTTAATAATAAAATGTCCGAAAGATCTCTATTTGAATTAATCACTATAATATACAGAGCAAAAACAATAAATCACTTTACTTAGCGCGCAATACACAGAATGATTTGTCATAGGTGTTAAAGTTTAAAAAGCATGAATGTATAGCACATGTGCAGTAAATTATTGTGCGGTATATGATAATATTTCAAGAAAATGCGTTTTCAAAATTCAGATTATTACATATTAAAATTTATTATTGTTTACTGCATATCTTTATAGAATTATTCCCGTACTGTCAGTAGTAATTAATCCGTTTTATTTTTATAAAAAAAAATTACTTATTTCAGAACGATCTTTTAATACATGATGATTAGAAATAGGTGTAATTGTTCTAAAGCTTCTAAAGCTCTTAGCTCTTATAACTTTTACCAATCATCCTGTATAATCACTTGCTATAAAACAATTAAGTCTCCACATTATCGATTCGAAAGTAATATCAAATTACACGGCTCTAGGAGCTTAAAATATATATCGGTAAATGTACTTATACTTTGTATTTAAATACATTTAGATATTTACCTGAAAGCTTTAAGAGAAAATGGCGGTTAATCTTACAGAGAACGGTAAAGAGGTTTGGAGAAATGGATTACTTACGTTGCGCTAAAGGTAATCCGGTTGAGCCGGAATGATATACAAAATAACACAATCTTATCCGTGGTATGGTTTTTGGGAAAATTCCATCTTTTTTAAGTAGAATATTATCGAATATTCCACTGATGTTAGCATCCTTTTTACTAATACATTAAAAATTTACATTTAGTTAAATATTTAGATTGATCACTTCGTTTTTATTTAAGAGAAGTCGTAGCGAGTTATTGGATTAAAAATCACGTAATTTATGTCATAAGTAATGATTAACTGTGACTTTTGTAGACTGTGGTGTGTTTTTGGACTGTGATTTTGAAACACATTTAATTAGGCTTTAGCTGATAGAAGTCCGGCACAAACATTTCGTTATCCTCGCAACGGACGGCTAAGTCATACAGTATTTTACTACGAATCATAAAAGCTTGCGTTTCAAATATTTCCATCATTACAGTTCTAACAACCTTGTGATGGTGTTTCATAAATTTGTGGATAAAAGCTGTTGGCTTTTACAGCTTTATCAGGTCAGAGGCACAGAGCTTTAAAGATCACCGTCATCATCATGAAAAAAGATCATCACGTCGAAGTTTGCGCTATCTCTATACAGTGATTTCTCCCGACTTTGACCATGCCTTCGGTCTTCCTAGTGGGGACCACGCCACGTCTACCGGATCACGGTGGCTAATAAAGTCGCTTAGCCTTATTTTCTTAACAGATAGTAAGCTTGAATGTAAGGATGACTACATCTTCAGGTTTTTTTCAGGTCGCTTTTAAATTTAGGTGGATGCTTCATGACTGAACTCAAGGGCCACAGAGAGGGGAACCTTGAACTGTATTAGAACTCAACTAATAACGTAATTTACATTCAAGTCATGTTCAAATTTACCTTATTTAGCTACGATAGCTAAAACGTGAATTTAAAAACTTAAATGATATTTAAAATCTTTGTGTAGGTGATTGAACAAAAATGAGGAGGCGCTAAACTAATGTAACTTTGTTTTTAGTAAAGAATTTTTTAATTTAAAAGTATTTTAAAGTGAAATCAAATTTATGTAATAACATATATGTTAATCTTGTGGCAATAAAATGAGAATTTTGTTCGACTTCAAAGATCCATTAGGGATAAACCGCAAAACGAAACTTACTATTTTTTTATAACTCCATCGTTTGACCAACGGTTTCTATAGCTTGGACATTCTTAACACGATTTACCTGTAACAGAGATTAAAAAATAAATTAATAAAATTGACGGCTAGAAAAATTATGTTTACATTTTTTTCATTTATATTTTTTAACACGATGTGATCTTGTCATCATGCCTGAAGTAGAGGCAAATCTTGCGTTTGGTTTCTATCTTCTGATATGGTGATGATTTTGTTGCAGTAATAAACACCTTACATAATACAAAGATAATTTCTATGCGAAAACTAAAAAAATATGAATTTGATACTGCAGCCATTTCTTATTGCAGACATCTCATGAAAAATAGCAGATTTCCTCCTGTAACTAAAATAGTTTCGCAGCAGAAACATCTAGACGGTGTCTATCAAGAGAAAATATGCCACTAAGTGAAAAAGTGATTTCAGATCGATGTTAGTTGAAATGGATATATCGGAAGGCCAATGTCCAGCGGTGGACGTTTAAAGGCTAAAATGATTATGATGATGATGAAAGTATTTATATTAATAAATTTTTTGTAGTAATAAAAGATGTAATTAAAATTTGACTTGCAGTTATTTCCGAAACCCTTACGAATGTATGAAAGGCGACTTATTAAGCGTCAATGTCATGAAACGTTTGTTCGTTGGTACGGCTTTACGAAAGCTGTCATGTGTTTCACATTTTAAAACTCGGACAACATGGCAACACTGAAACCACTCGCAAATATTTTTAATTTATGTGGAACACTTACTCTCGCGTTAAGCTTTTTTTATGTAAAAATGTCTTTATTTCTTACACAAATTAAGATGAATCTATCTTTACCTATAAAATAGTTCCAATTATACTTATAGTTTCTTTGTAAAAGCACAAGGACGTGACTTCTGTAGAGATAAATTGGAATAATTTCGGTGAAAATAGACAAAACTTTTCTTTTTTATACAAACTATAAAGGCTACATAAAAAATCTGTCCACAGCTGACAAAATTCTACACCAAATTATAATTAAAAAATATGTTAGGAATAATACAGAAAAAAAAACTAAACAATAACGTGTACGGCATGTGTGTGTGTATACGTATTATTATCATTTCAAATACAGAACGTCCACTGTTGTGTAAAGGCCTCCCCATTGATGTCAGTTACAAACTCCATTCTTGAAGTTCTCGTCCGTTATGTATACTGGCTGTAAACAGTCAAGCCAGGTAAATTCAAATTTTAAAAATAATTCAATCTAATTCAATTCCGCTGATTAAGCTAGGAAAGCTAGAAAGTATCTGTCTGGTAAATTGGGATACAAAAACGTTGTCTCTTGAGCCGATAATCGCACAAGTAACCATAGTGAGGAATACGCTTGCAATTTCCTTACGAGATCGAATGAAGAATTAGGAGATCCGAGGATAAACAAAAATCTACAACATAGCTCCAAAAGTACAGAATGAAAGTAAGCCACTAGGCAGATCGGCAAGGAGCATGAATAAACAGCCGCTGGTGCCTTAAGGTTCTAGATTGTGGACCATGAAGCGGTGAGTGCATATAGCTAGTTGGAAAACACTGCACTCAAACCGCTTACTACTTGATAATATATGCAGTGAATAGTAAATGATTTCAGTAAAAGTTATTTATTAATAAGACGTTAATAAATAAATTGGTCAATTTGAATAAGGTTTTCATAATCTTTTTCTATTGGACATCCACAGGTCAATAACTTCAGAAGGTACGAAGTCTGTCAAGTCGTCGGATAATGTGTTTTTCATAAGCGATTGTTATCATTTCTATGCTACGTCTCAGCAATAAAACTCGATTAAGTCTGCCTCGGTAAAATCTAGACTGAGAACATTACAACATGTCGTGACAGGAAATTGCATTGTAATACAAAAACACAGCGGAGATTAACTGTTCATATTCGTTCCAGTAACACTTTTAAGGACGACCGAAATAGCCTGTATGAATGGGCGGGTTTTACGGTCACCTGTCGCTTCAAAGAATGTGTTACGAGCATCTGCGCTCGTAAAGGAGCAGTTTCGCTCGAAAAGTTTCGAGCGCGAACAGTCGAACGACTTGTAATAGCTGATATTTTGAAAGGTATTCCACTGACCAACATAATAAGTATTATATGCTGAATTTTGTTTAGTACATATTAACTCTGTATGTATATTTGTATATAGATAATTGCGTTTCTTATACGTAATACAGGGTGATTAGTTACAGGTATAAAAGCTTTAAAGAGTGAAAGGTATAATAACTAAGTCTAGTGTTGTCTCACTCTGAGCCGAATTGGCAAGCCATGGAGAAGAATATACTCGAGATTTCTCCACAAGATCGAAAGAAAGTAACCATCACTTGGTAATAGTTGGCTACTGGGGTCTTGAGAATCTAGAAGGGAAGACAACAGAGCCGCAAGCGCAGCTAAGGATGTCCACAAGGTAGACAGATTTGTCCTCAGTCAAGGTGTGGAGGACCTATGGCTGCAATGATGATGAATTAAGTCCTAAGGCTCTCTTAACCTCAGTTTGACCCTGTACATTATTACATCAAATTTGGAAGGCTATTAAACTCTTAGTTTTTTTATGTAGACTCCTCATGGAATAACTGGGAACAGTGGGCTCTCAAAATTGACTTGGGCTAAGGATATTACATATTAAGCTTCCTCATACATGAATGCTCTAAATGAGTATATTCTTTAAATTAGAAAGCTCTGCTCACATTGACCATTTGAAATAGGTTCTATAACATTAGTCAATTAATATGATATTAAAACCGCGATTTAAGATCTTGAGAATAAATGCATAAAAACTCTTAATAGATTTCATATATATATATATATATATATATATATATATATATATATATATATATATATATATATATATATATATATATATAACTTTTCATAGAGATATATTGACTGTTAGTATTTTATATTATATTCTTTATGTATTCCTACGAAATCTCGAAATATTTCATACTTTTTTCAACTTTATCCAAGTCAAAATAACAGTTTCCGGTCCACGGAAGCGAATTAGCCTGTGGATTAGACGGTCAGTAAACAAGATGTGTGTGTTAATTTTGGATACTTCATGTTGGCTCGACATTATCCTATCTTCCTGTTGATATATAGTGATATATTTTACGATAAAATATGACCAGATTGTATATTGGTGAAAATAATTTATACATGACTTTTACACATATATAAAACCTTTAAATACAATTTTTGCCAAATATCAATAATACAGATCCATTTATATTTACTTATTTATTAAGAAATCTGATTATTTTTGTTTTGAAACGCACGTTAAATCATTTTGTTTATTTTCTACTTCCCACGCCAGTTATGAAGAACATGTCAATATCAATTTTTTTTTCGAAAAAACTAATTGTAAAATTATATTTTTTTATTGAGTTTTAATGAAACCCGTGTTATTTTTATTTGCATTTGTATATAGTATAATTTTTAATTAATTAGTATTCGTATATCTTAATTAAAATAAATAAAACATTTATTTTAAATTTCAGATGTTAATATTAGATCAAACAATGAATCAATTACCAACAATCGTGTTCAAGTGAAGGTTCAAATCGATAGAAGTATTTGGGGAGATATAACATAGGTTGTCAGAAGTAACTTATAAGTAACTTGGGTAGATCTTTACAGGTAAAATATAAAAAAGATCAAAGAGTTAAATGTTACAGGATCAAACGGTGAGTTGATTTCCGAACGCTTACCCTTTGATGTTTTATTACTAAAAGCAACAATGGGATCCGAGTCGCGAGTCGTGACTGGACTCTATGGTATTACGGTATTTTAACGCCGCCATCTTACTATTTTTGGCGCCGAAGTACCCCGCATTTGGTCCCGCGAGTGTAATTTATGTGCGGTTTTCAGATAAACATCTTGCTTTATGAAGTTCTTAGCATTACTCAAGATAAATAACTTGACCTTAAAAGGGATTGTCTCTACGTACGCTGTGGGGAATTTTAAACCGACAACAAACACAGCTGCTTTTAACTTTTGAAACCTTGTGTTATCTATGGGCGTTAACATCGTCCATTCACAAGAATAATGACAGGTGTAACGTTTCCGATGTTTCAGCGTAAAAGGTGTGTTATAGATAATTTATTGCGGTTCGATAATTTTGGTAATAAATCGTTGAGTTTAATACTGTGATTAATACTTTTGAAATTATTATATTATCGACAAGTCGTAAGGAGTTTAAGTTGTTAGAGAAGCAAGAAAAGCGAAGTTACATAAACATATAAATGTGCGTGTAGTCGAGCCCTACTAAGAGGATATGTACATTATAAAAAATTATGCATATATATATATATGGGATCGTAAAACAACAAAGGTGGCAACCCGTCCCGAACACTAGTCTTTATTTTACTCTTAGCAGTGGAACAATCTTTTCACCCTATATTTCACGTGATATTTTACATACAAGTGAAAAATGAAGTTATAAGTAATAAGTAAATTGAAAAATAATTTTGTCTTTAATCCATACACATATATTTATATTAGTTTAAATACACATATATAAATGGCGCATGAAAAATTATTCACATAATTAAATATTACAAATATTTTTTACATATTTATAACAACCGTAATCTTAAGAATTTCGACATCGTTTATTGATAAATCAATTTGAGTTCATTGAACTTTTTATTTTTGCAATTTGAAAGTGCGAATGCAACAGAAATCTCAAGAATGACATTTAAACTGTCCAGTTACAGTCGAAGGCGTAAAACGTTAGGCAGTAATCGAATAACGCACGTTGCAAAAGTTCAAGAGTCAATTCGTAACTATATAAATAAGACGAGTCAATATTGGTGTACGGAGGGCTTTTAATTTTATTATCATGAGGATGACTTTTATGAGCTTCGAGTGTAGGTTGCGTATGTATCTTAGATGATACGGGTACAATTTTATTTTATAATTGATTATTTTTTTTATAATCTATAAGTGATTTAAGCTATCGTAGTCCAGCGGTAGAGTACTGAAGCTTATGTTCGTAGGTCGCGGGTTCGTTCCCCGTGATACAGCCTTATTATAATTCACACTTCGTGCATTAGCGTCCTATGCGTACCACAATAACACAATGCGTCGCCCATCATTCCTATCGTTTGCTCGTAGGGTTGTGAGTGACACTGTTAATAGAAACAAAACAGTATAGATAAGTAGTTACCTAATGAACTGCACATAAAATAACTAGTCAATTAAGAATAGGAAAAATAGAATAAGAAAATTGTAGTAATGTATTCAGAAAGCACAACCCAATGAAAACTGTAATAAAAAAATAGAATATCTAAAAAATAAAATAAAGAATAATAATAATAATAAGAAAGTACCTAGCCACCTAAGAGTAATAAGACGATAGAAGGAAGGCGATGAAAGCAAGAAGGAATGAAAGAACAAAATGAAAGATATTGTGATGGAAATAAGGTAAAAACAAAAGAGATTGAGAAGTATGACAGTGAGTGAAGAATAAAGATGAAAAATCTGAAAAACTTATTTGTTAACAAAGACCCGGATCCCAACTAATTAGTGGTACGAGAGGCCTCCAATAGCGGGGGCCATAAAAAAAAACACAATGCGATCGCTAACCAGCTTATCATACGTGGCGATTATGGTATATCCCACCATAGATAACTATTTGGGAGGTTGTATATCACGAGACAAATACCACTGATTATTTATTGTAGAGCTGTAATAGTCTAGTGGTAAAGTATTGAGGCTTACCTTCGTAGATCGCGTGTTCGTTTCCCGGAATACAATCCTATGATAATTCACACTTATGCACTTATGCTAATAAACAAGTTTCCACAGGATGATCAGCAACGTCTTAAGCGTACTATAATACCATATTTACGAATGCCAACCCCCCCGGCAGAGCGTGGCGATTTTATAGGGAAGCGTATATCTTGGATTGACGACGATTTATAATTATGTGTTCATTATTATTAAATTATTGCTCATTTAATATTATTACGAACTAATAATTCATTTATTTTTAAATTTTAATGTCTAGCTTTCAAATGTGTACACTTATTGGAGAATACAACGTGATAGGCGATAAACTTACAAATCCTTTACGGGCTCATTCTACATCCACAGAATAGAAATGAAAACTATAGATAAACATTGAAAAGCAGAATAGCATCTTGTCTCAGGTTAATGACAAAATTTTGTATTACAAAATCTGGAGTATTTCTTAACGTAACATATATATTATAAGTAACTTATGTTTGTTCTCCGCTTTTTTAAATTTAGTAACATACACGTACTCTCTGTGCCATTAACATTAAAAAAAATACTAACCCGCATAAATATACTTTTTTATTATATTTAAGTGGCAAAAGGGCCTACATCTCGACAGATGATAAGCCGACACCGCAAATTAAGGTCGTCTGACACAAAACTTATTTTACATACAATGTATTTCACGTCGTAACTCTTTGTTGCAATGCTTACACTGTTAAGACAGACCTTCGTCTGAGGGTATGGTCTGAGATACCACGGGCCCGATACATATATTTGAAGGTCACATATCTTTCGGATTGTTGGTCTTTTAATACGTATTTCTTGAAGATAAAAAGATATTTATTAATAAACTGGGTTAAAATTATAAAGCTATATGTAAATTACTACTCGTAATAAAGAGAACCATTACTCAGCTATATACTGCAGTACTGGTAAAAAAGCGCAGAAGGCGCCTATCTTTACCGGATTTGAAATTCGCTGAGCTTCAAGATCGCTTTAGTAGATGACTCTATGAGACTCTATGGAGTGTCTAGACTAAGGGGTGCCCATTGACGGACCTTGACTTTTTTTATATTGCCCCGTAATTTGGGACCTCTGCTTCCACCCCTATTAAAGTGGGAACAGGGAATTTTATTTTCAATTTTAATTATTTTTTCACAATACCCATTTTTATTTCTGTCCTCTTCTTTCATACGTCACATTCTCCATCTTCAATCAGTGCAGTTTGTTTTTTTTTTTTGCAAGTTATCACAGATTTTTATTAAAATGTTTCTTATAGGTATATTTATCATAGTTTCTAATATCACAGTTAAATTTGTTACATTTATTTATTCTAGTATAGCTTTTTGTTTCGTTTCATTTTAATTTACATTATATTATTTATTTACATTTGTTGCCTGTTCACTCTTTATTCTTCTTAATTGCCTGTTTTGGCACCATCCTGCAGAATTTGAAGAAGGACTCTCTGCTTTCCTTTTGTGGCTGTGGTCTTCCGGATCCTTGTACCTACCCGGCATGAGCTTTCACTCGTCTAAAATATAATCTTAGGATTCCAGGACACAAGAGCGTCAAAGAGGACCAAGCCTCGGCTAAGCTGGGATAAAAAGGGACGGAAGAGACTCCGGCGTATTTAATATGATCGAGGATTGGTCTCTTCTGTTTGATATACGAGTCTCCTTTTCGACGAGATCCGTTAGTTATCGAAAGGTGACGATGACGGTGTGTATACGTGGCATGTCTTATTGTCGTGGTCCGGAAACTTAGTTGTCTCAGTCTAAAAACGATGCGACGTTTGAATTTACCAAATATGATTGTATTATAGGTGCCGGCACCTACAAATCAATGAATTTATGTAATGATCGGCAGAGTGAAAGTAATAAATTTATCAATAAGGATCCCCTTATATGTATTTATGTATTTTTACGACCATATTAGTAGACAAATATCACACATATTTTATTTCATGAGAACATAACACGCATTTGTTTATTTTTTAATCAAGTCAGAGGTTTGCAGCATATGGGTTAAGTAAGTCGGATCATAAACGGAAATAAAAAAAAATAGTCAAAATATATGATATTATTGATGTTTATGTCAAACAATAAATAAAGAGATAATTTTTAAATTCTATAATTTAAATACATTACAGATAGGCTTCGTGGTATAACAAATACAAAATGAACTTGACGTGAAAATAAAAAATCGTCACGCAGCCATGTTACTTTTGTTTTTAAAAAAAGAACATGCGCTCGGTCGCATGTAATATTGCAACACCATACTCATATATAGAGTAGGGACTCTCGTTTGACATTTTCAATTGATTTACTGGCATCCCTGTCGAGTGTCGAGAACATGGTCATAATTAACTGACCCATATTGATATTAGGAGCGAAACGGCAATAAAACAGATTATTTATTAATATCATTTCAGTTTCGAGCATGAAATTTAGGAGTTTATTTAGTGGTCATTGCTTAATTTGTTTTTTTATCGACGATTAATAGATTCCGATTAAATATTTATGCGAGCATTCTTTTTTAATTTTAAATTTAGAACGTGGGTCTCTTTAGCATACCTAGACTCTTTAAGTTTTATATAATTATGTAAAACAATATTTTACTGTTGTCAAGACGTCGACGTGTTGTTATTCAGAAGTAGAAACATCACGTAATAAAAAAAATAATATACTTTTTATACACACACACATATATATATATATATATATATATATATATATATATATATATATATATTTACGAATTTCTAGCGTAAACTGTCAACGCTGGCCGAAACTACAGAATTCCGACACGTTCCCATACATGCATATAATGAAAGACTTATGGAGAATACTGATCACATTAATAATTGACAAAGCACATTAAAATAAAAGCAAATAATTTGTCTGAAAGTCACCTTGGATGACATAGATAAGCACTCACAAACATTGGAACATATGCACATACATTTATAATTTATTTAGACTTCAAAATAACACATTAAGATAAAATATGCAAATAGTAATGATATTATCTCATTTTTTTGTTACGTTCCGTTAAACAATAAGTATTAGAGGAAGTTTTATGTTTAAATACCTATAATTGTGCATAGTGTTTACAAAAAGATTATTCAAATGTCAGGTTTATTTCAGATTTATAATGGTGTTACTTCCCTAAAAGATATCTATGAGGGAATATACCATAACGCCACGCTTAGCAGGAGGGTCGACGATCGCAGTGTGGTATTGAGCTATACTGAGGACACCTATTGCCCATCCTCTGAAAATTTATTCGTAGGCACCGGCAATCGTATATAATTAATGCACAATGTGAATTATATAAGAGTGCCTGCCGGGAATCAAATACACGACCTAAGATTAAAAATTTTTGTCCTCAACTGTTGGGCTACCACTGCTAAATGTTAATGAAATTTTTTTTTCATATAATAATAACATTTATTGTGTAGTTAGTATAAAACCTACCCGAGAATCGAACTCGCACTCCGCAATTGTAAGTCGAAGATTTTGAAGATTATAGTGTATTCACCAGTACGGCACCAATTAGATCATATTAGAATTAATATAAATAAATAAATTATAAAATGATGCTCACATTGACCAGTTTAAATAAGTTTTTTTTTGAAAGAACAAACACATCTTATGATAACGATGAATTAGACATTAAAATAGCTATTTATAACGCGATATAAATAACACTATAGGCTAATACTGATATAGCGTATTATTACGTTAAAATATTTAATTTATATAATAAGCTTGAGAAAAGACAGATGTTTTTAAAGTTAATTTATACCCAATATGGTATGTGATAGGTACTATTTTTAATGTCGACTTTTTGCAATATTATAGTTCGAAAAATAATTTTGCTAACTTGTTTTTTTTTTAATGTAACCTTTTTAATATCATCAAAGAACTAGCCAGGTAGGATTAATATTTCTAAAGAGATTTTATTGCAAATTTACATATGTAAGAAACTCACTGTTTTATCTTGGATCACACTACATAACCAATTTATTTCTTTCTTAACAAAATCCTGTTTCGTGAAATCTCTGTACGATGTCTACTCTATGCTTGCATAATAAGGCAAATGAACCGTTTGACAGATGCAAACTTTTTTCTTCATAGAGTACTATCGTAAATCACTACCATTCATTTGGCACACGACCGTCAACGACTTGAATGAATGGATTTTGACAAGCACGTCATCCGACACATTAATGTCGGCTCCGTTCGCATCATTTGTGTATCTCGACGTTTTTTTTTTTTTGGTAACGTTGGAGGCAATAACTTATGATTTAACCGCCAGATGTTTTCTGACAATGAAAAAAAAAACATGTCAATTAATTTTTATATTTTTCTTTTAATTATTGCCTGCGTGAATTTAAACGGAGAGGCAATTACCAGAATTATTTTCATTTATGTTTTTTTTCACATGAATTAAATTTGTTGGAACAAGTTACGAACGCTTATAGGAAACTGTTATTTTTAGAAATAAATCGTATGCTTTGAAAAGGATATAGAGCTTATTTAAAAAATAAACTTTTGTTGTAAAATATTTTAATGATAAACAACATTTAAATTAAATAAAAATTTTATTCAAAAATCTTGAAAAATGTTTTCATAAAAAGTAAATTTTTAGAGCCGGCAGATGCAGCGCGGGTTCCCTACTTTTATATTTTTTTTTATTATAAGTCTACTAAACCCAGTACCCTAAACTGACAGAGACCTTATCCTGATATATTTACAGTTTTTTTTTTCTTTCCTAATTTTCTAATTAAGGTATCAAATTACCTTAAGTATAGCTCTTATCGTCATTTTATAAATAGTTATAAATTTTATAAATATTATAATATAAAATTACCTTAGCTATATATCTTTTCTACTATACTCTTATCTACCTATTTTACATTATTTCTAAATTTTTTATATATATTATTTAAATTTTCGCCATAGTTTTGCTAAGAAACCTCGTGCTAATTTCTTGGCCAGTACACCCTTCATTACCTGTTCTATGAAAGCGACAAAGGGCTGTCTGAGTCTTTCATTGAGTATGATCTCCGACAACCCGCTGAGATCTAACCTTTTCCCTCATGAAAGAGAAGAAAAAAAAAGAAATTGTGAAGGATAGAAAGAATATAAGAAATTGAGAAGGATGTAATGAGAATTGTGAATAAAACTAAAATATTAAAAAAAAATTGCGTGATAATGTGAGGTTCCTGCCCGGAACGAGATAAAGTAATAAAAAAATATAATAGAACCTTTTTCCCATCTCATCGGCCCATCACTAGATGGACTGATGACATGGTTAAGCGCACAGGAAATCTCTGGATTCGGTTTTATCGCGCTTTAAAATTTACCAATGTAACTGTTTCAAATCTTTAAGTTTTTACCATTACAGTTACATACTTTAAAAACTAAATATATCAGGCTAATAATTTAAAAAAATGTCGGAAGAATATAAGAAATAAAAGTAATTATTTGAATTGCATTAAAAAAAGTTCAAGCGCGGCATCAAATAGAGCATTAACAGGCGTTGACAGATGCTCACTTCCTCGTAAAATAATGTCGTGCGATGTTTAAAGAATCAATGTCGTAAATCAATTAGTTTGACGGGCGGTCCGAAGTTGTAATTGAAGGTTTTTATTTCGGAAATTACGCTGGACAAATATACGAGAGGCGAATGCTTGACCCTGGCACGAATTGACTTCTATCACTATTCCGTCACTGAGCTGTGGGCGAATTTAGCCGATAAAAATTTAGATGACACCATCACGACTTCTGTCTTTAATAATAATTATAAATACACATTTCATTCATGAACTTTGAGTGGACTTATTAGTACATATTAATAAATAAATATTAGTCGATATATTGTCGAACATATTTGGTGTGGCAAAGAAAATGTTTTCTTTTTTTTAACACCGGACTGACTTTGCTATCTAAATGGCATTTGCAGATTCAGCGTGTTTGAGGTGGCAGGACGCAGAGGGCGCCTAGACCAAGACTTTTTTTAAAATTAGTGAAACTCCTGAGCTCCCGGGAAATATATTTGACTTTTTTTTATTTAGTAGTAGATACTTTTAAATAGTTTCATAAAAATAAACAATAAATCACACGAGACAATATCTTACAGACAACCATAGTATGGAAACATTATAAATAATTACCGATATGTAATATTAGCTTCAAGTATGAATAAATTAAATAAATATATTTATTAAAATTGAAGAGAATCTGCGATCAGCGTATGTACAGACTTCGGAATTTTTAAAAAGCCATTACCGAATATCCGCTGAAATCACTTCACGCATTTTAAATAATTGAGATAAGAGAGAAACATAAAACTAAACGTATTACAATAAACAACACGTTCAGATTATAAGCTATCGAAAATTTATATGCTTTTTATTTGAAAATTGTATTCCAAAGTAAAACCCGTTCCAGCCAAATATATTTGAGATTTAAACTGGATTATTATCTCGCAAACAAGCAAATCGGTTGTGGTGGATGCGGATTCGAAATTTAAATAAAATCACGTTCTTCAAAAATAAAAAAAATCATGTTACAAACCGGAGATTTATTTACCGGTAAGTTAAATTTAGACCTTGTACATTGATAACACTGCTTTGCCAATTTTCGCATCCAAATACATGTTTACAGGTAAAACAAATTTTGTTACCCTGGTTTGTGACCCTGGGAATCGCGCTATCATAACATTATTTATTTGGTCACTTAAGCGCAGAGGTATGCCTGCAGTTGAAGACTGCGTCCCGGGTTCGATTTACAGGAAACAATGTTATAAAATAAATAAGTTCCAGTTTGTGCCTTAACTAAATAGGGCTGCAACTGCGATACACGATGCGCAGTGCCCTGGAAACGTCGACTAAACTGAAAGTAGATATTGAAAGCATCGCCTTAATGATGGGCGACGACAACCTTCGCCCATCATTCCTATCGTTTGCTCGCAGATTGGTAAGTAATGCTTTTAAAAGGAACAAAACCAAATAGAAAAACTGGAACCAAAAATAAAATAAATGCACATGTAAACGGACTTATCAAATAATAATATAATATAAGACAAGTCTAGCAATATATTAAAAAGTTCAAATCCAAACAAATCTGTGATATCAAAAAATAAAGATAAAGATTGGAAAATGAAAATGTACCTAACCACCTAAGAGTAAAAAGATAAGAAAAGGAAGGCAATGAAAGTAAGAAGGAATGAAAGAACAAAAATTGCAAGATATTTTGAAGGATAAAAGGAAAGAATAAAAGAAATTGAGAAGTATGAAAGTGAGTGTCGAATAAAGATAAAACTCTGAAAAAATTATGTGTAAATAAAGTCCCTGTCCCAAACTAGATAGTGGGTACGAGAGGCTCCCAATAGCGAGGGCCAAATAAAAAAAAACTGCTCATACACAAGTTTCCAGAGGATGGACAGCAGAGTCTTCTGCGTATCATAATACCATATAGCGATCGCCAACCAGCCCGCCAAGCGTGGTTATGGTATATCGCCCCATAAATAACTTTGCAGGAAGCCAATTACACGCAGTGGGCGTCTATCGATTGAAACAAGTTTTAACGATATTTCTTTAATATTTAAATCTAATATATAAAATTCTCGTGTCACGGTGTTCGAACTTGAACTCCTCCGAAACGGCTTGACCGATTTTTACCAAATTTTATATGCGTATTCAGTAGGTCTGAGAATCGGCTACTATCTATTTTCCATACCCCTAAGTGATAAGGGTGGTCCACCCCTAAATTTTATTTTTAATTTTTTAGACAATTTTTTTGGTTTTTATTTTATTATGATACAGCATACAAAAATACATACGAACCTAAATTTTCACCCCTCTACGATCAACCCTTATCTTACATTTGTTAATTAAAAACTTTAATTTTTTTTGCAAAACAACGTTTGCGGGATCAGTTAGTAATATATAGTATTTTGTTCGCGTTTGCATAGCATTGCATGCGTTTTTTGGTAAACATTAGTCAAGAACTAGCTTTAGCACACTTTAATTATAAAAAATAAAATACAAAATATATGGCATTTTATCGGTACTTGAGTTTATTGGATATTAACACATTATGATTATGTCTGCAGTGCTACCGGAACTGCAGTGCCGTGCCTAAGGCATGTGCGCGGCAAGACTAGAGGAGTATCAGTACCTTTATTCAGTCAAGTCAACGCTCATGGTTCGTGCTCTTCTTCCCCTGACCCTCGCCACGTCCTGGTTTCTTAAGGCGCGGAACAGTAATTTCAAGAAAAGATAGCTGTTTGAATCTTATTATTATCTGTTCTATCAAAATATTTTAAGTGTATTCTTTAAATAAATCGAATTAATTTTAAATATTTACATATTTTCATTTCATTTCATATTAACGTAAAGACATAATATTCATTAAATATTTGAAATGACGAATAAAACAACAAAAATATGATACACAAATATTTAAATTGTATGATTACATTTTGCATAATTAATACTTATTTGTATTAAACAATATTAATTAATAATGTTGCTAGTACGTTTTTTATTTAAAATAAAAGAAAACTTTTTATGCATAGCAAATATCATTTTTTTAAATGACGGAACGTAAAGAAACATTTCCAGTTTCTAATCTTAATTGCGATAAAGACGTGCATATGGTTGACGCCATTTTGATTTTTTTAAAACCGTACCGAACGTGCCGTGTCACAAGCCGATCTTTTGTAAAACGTTCGCCATTACATAAACGTTGCAATTCCTAAACGAAACATAATTGTAACATGTTCAGGAGTCATATAAGACTCGGTAACGTTGACGGCATTGTTGGTACAGACTTTACAGTAAAACATGTACTATATTCAAGATAAATGATACGAAACGTCGACTTCAATTTCAAGCGAATAAGGTTTAAATTTCGATGCATATTTTAGTGAGTTATCACGTTATAGATCGCGGAGTAAACCCTCGTATTCATAAGAACACGGCTTTGCAGTATCTAAATAATTCTGGTCATGTTACGCATTATATGGAGGTTACCTAACTTGTCACAGATTTTGTGAAGCTGTAGACACGTGGGTGTTTGATGTTATTAATAGGTCGTGTTGATTTTTAGTTCGTTAACTGGATATAAGACACGAGGAACGCCTTCATTACTAACGAACTTGAAAATAATACACAATTAGGTAAAGAAAGCACCATAGTTTTTACTTGTAAAAATACAGCGGTATAAACTCATGATCAGCGCTAATAGGTGATATATAATATCTAAACAGGAATGAGAAGATCCGAAACGTAAAGACAAAATTAACCCATATGTAAGAAAAGGACCAATATTTAGCCACTTCCGCACATGCAGTGGTAGTCGTGCAATGAAATGCACCGCCCGTCAGCCCGCTGATAAATGCGTATGCGGCAAACAATGCGTTAGTTAGTGCCACACACAGAGTCACTCTGTTTGGCACTAATCGGTGAAACATAACTCCTGAAGATGCCCCGTGGAGGGATGAAACACATGTCGAGTAATTTGGTGGTGGCGGTTGTGTGATTCGCATTGTTTGCCGCATACGCATTTATCAGCGGGCTGGCGGGCGGTGCATTGCATTGCAAGACTACCACTGCATGTGCGGAAGTGGCTAAATATTGGTCCTTTTCTTACTAATGATGGACTTCCGCGAGGTAACGTCTGATTCCATTAAAAATTAACCCATATATATAGGCCAGCAAATGGGCAATTGAAGTAGGCAGGACACATAGCGTGCAGAATGGATGGGAACTGAAACCTTAAGATTCTGAAGTGTGGGCTAAGGTCAACGTCGTGAAGACGGATAGACATGATGGACGCAGGCCGAATTCAACCTGTTCAATTGAAAATAGAGATAATCTATATCTTACAGAGGACACCTTACAGCTGAAACGATGATGGTTGTAATGATGAAAGTAATTGATAAAAAAGAAATGAATGTTAAGTTGCAACTTCTTGATATAAATTCAAATTTCCCGCGCATTCTGACGTCATCCGGTTGACGAACAAATTCTATCGGATTCTGTCAACGTGACGGAAAACCGTGTATGAATCAATTTCACACTTGCGACACAATCGTACGACCACCGCGTACGCTGTCGTGTCATCGACCAAATTAGAATATTTACGCTTATCGAAGGTTTCATTTAGTTGCATGGAAGAGCGTATATATTTAAAAGATTGCGTAAAGAATTCACACGGATACATTTCAAGTACAATTTATTATATAAATTAAATAATGCTGGCCGTTCGATTGTGGAATGATTTACCGCTAAATATAAGACGTGCTAACTCACTACCTATTTTCAAGAAAAAGGTTAAGAACCACTTACTAAACCTATAATTATCTATCTCTTAGTTCATTTATTTTTCTTCTTGCTTCTTTCTGAGGCAAGTGCGATCGAACCAATTCTGAGCGAAGTCAGTTAGATGTTTTTATTTATTATTGTATTATATTTATAATATGTATTAAACCTTTTTTTAATATAAGTATATATGTTAAATACGTATAATATGTATGTATGTTTAAGTATGTATGTCTATGTATGTTTATGTATATTAATGTTCATTTGTTTGTGAATATTTTTTTTTGTACACGTGAACTACCCTTTATAAGTACTATTATCTTTTCCTTACTATGGTTGTCTGTAAGAAATTGCCTTGTGTGATAAGACCGCCTATTGTACTTTTCTGTACATTATGTATCTTATCGTGTACAATAAAGAATATTAAATAAATAAAAATAGAATAAATAAAATGCAGAATTAAAACTTGGAATTATTTATATTAATTGGAAATCTGTGGAGGAAGCCTATTTCTAGCACTGACTTTCTCTGCTGAAGTAATGATTAAGATGGTACTAATTTATATAATTTACTTTTCGTAAATATTATTCTTATGATTTTTCCTTTAATATCAACGTAAATAATATGCAAATATATTTATTTTTTCACTGTGTAAAACTTACGTAAATGTATATTATGTGTTACTGTTGACTACTCCTCGCTTACGAACTTTGGACATAATTCGTTTACAAAGCCTATAATGCCAAGCTTGGTAATTATGGTTTTAGCTCGTGTAGCGCCCGTGTGCAATGAAATCCTGACGCTACCGAGGCCTGAACCACCCCCATCCCTGCTACAATAACTATTAACTTTGCCGTCGTAACAAGAAATTTTTTTAATATTCCAACAAGTAATTTTATAAGTAGGTATAGCTTACAGTATGGTATTAGTTACGGCCTTCCTTTATATGACGGCAGAATAACACTCATTGTTTTATGCCTATAGCACATCTCTGTTGCGAAACTAAGCGGCAGACCGCGATAGTTAATCTTTCGTCTTGTGTTTTAAGTTTTATGGACAGCGAAATAGAAGCGAAATGTATCGAATTTCTCTATCGCCCCCTGAGACAGCGGCGCCCGTGTAATGCACACAACGCACTGTAGGTTAAGCCGCCCCTGGACCTAGACCTTCGCATTGCAGTGGCCGTCTTTGGGCTTAAACAAACGGACCTATAGTTAGATTGGACAATATTCATAATTTAATATAGAGCATACGAAATTGAATTATTTTATATATAAATAACACAGTGTTTATAGAAAAGACTTTGATGTACGGTATTGTTTTATTATCTCTGTTTTATTATAATAAATAACGTTGATGTAATTCCAACAAGGAAACAAGCGACATACAATTGACCGTGTGAAAAACATTCGTTTCTAAGATGCAACTAATTGCAAGGACAGTGGTTGATTGTTTGCTCTTTTTTATTGACAACACAAATGCAAGTCGCAATAGATATTATAATTTTTTTTCATAAAAACCTTTTGCGTAGTGAAGTAAATTAAAAAGACATAATTGAAGGCAATAGTCATTTTTATGTTATGAGGATGGATGATTGAACATAGATGTAAAAGCCCTGTAGGCGTGAATGTGTGATTGATTTTCTCTATCTATTAATGTATGGTACATCTTTACCAAAAAATCATATTATAAATAATAAATGGATATTGAAAATTATAATTGCTGATTTTTTCCACTCTTTTTTCTATTGAAGACGACGTTCGTAACCTTGCAGGCTGTTGTAGCTTCGTCAAAGTGAGTTCTAGAAAAATAGAGTGGTCCGCGATCTGAAAGCTTACTATTTGTACTTGCACACATGTACAACCAGAAGTTATTGGCCTATTGCATTCTTGAGTTTTAAAGTAATCACTTTCTACAGGATGATTGGAAATAGAAAAGCTTTTTGCTGATAAATGATCCATACATTCATCTCTTTTAGATTTGCTTCAAAATCAGAATATAGAACATAGATAGGGAGATTAATAACAATATCGACACTGAAAATTAAAAAGGAAGGGGTAAGTAGATTTATCTGATATCAAAATAGCATTTAAAATCAAGCACTCTGTGTTGATACCAAGATTTCTTTAAGTTTAACTTGCCTGTTTAATTTGAAAAACGAATCAAGCGTTGTCCGCGAAAGGGCCGCGGGAACGCGCAATTTTTCCACGAACGGTCACCCATCAAGATGAGATTCACGATAACCGCCCATGGTTGCATAAATCACATTGTAAATTTCGCACATGAACTTAACGCCACGTGCGTCGACTTACAATTGCACGTAGTTATGCAAACAAGATCCAACCCACTAAATTTGACGAAATGAGTCGAAGAAAAAAAGATGCTAAAACCGACTCTTTATTTTTATTTATTTATTTGTACTTTATTGTATATCATAGATAATAAATAAAAAAAATTATATAGAGGTACATGAGGCGGTCTTATCGATCGAGGCGATCTCTACCAAACAACCTTCGGATGGACATGAGAGACATGAAGTATAGGGTAGTATAGAGTTTACATACATCAAATATATACATTGCTACACACATATTTATGTACAAAAACAGTTATTATACAAACACACATTTATTATTAAAAATAAACAACATCAGCGAATTGATGGTTTTGGACAAAATTAACATCCCGTTTTTAGTGAAAATTAATGTTGTAATACATAACATATATCATTGTTTTATGATACCGCGTAAGCATGCGTTTACATGCTTTAATTTTTACCGATTCAGATGTGTTATTTCTTTTTTGCGTCGATTTATGTTTCACCTATGATTCGGCGTATCTTTTAACTGTGATTTAAACTTATTATGAAGGCCGCAAAAATAAAAATGCTATACATGGTCTGTGCAAAAGTATGCCTGAGTTTTTTAAAAGTTATGTGAGGTAATTATAGTGACTGATTCACTATTAATAATATTAGAAAAAAAAATTTTAGAAAATTTTTTTTTGTAAAAAAAGTAGCCACGTGTGAACGCATATTAATATTCTTTACAATTGTTGACATGACAAACCTCGTTCGTCTTTCTTATGCTTATTAAATAGTGGTTGTAAGAGCTTTACTTAAACAATCAGGTGAATAACAGTATAGTAAGATTATATATGTAAATTGTTATCAAAAAAAATATGTGTGATAAGAAGTTTTAACCTTGTTCAGATTGATTATATCATTCAATTGTGAATCGCAAAATTGTTAAAAAATTACGAGTGTATTTTTAATAGCGTAAATGACATCACTATAACAGCTTCCTCATACGCGTGTGTCAATTGTTGAAGATTGCTCAATTAATTCACATCTCCTGGTTGATAGTGAATTTGAATCTTTTATAAACATACATACATCTGATGTATGTATGTATGTACTCTGGAATGTCAAGGATGAGTCAACTCTATTAGGAAAAATGTAACCCTGAACTACATATACATGCAATGTGTATGTTGTTCTTTTTACTTTTTTTTCTCGAGAAAACCTAAATACAACTTTTCACTTTTTACAAAGCAAATTAGCAATTTTAAACAAAGAACCGGAAATACGGAAAATTTAAAAAAGAGCAAAACTTTTGCAGCCAAATGAGATTTTACTCGACAAAATTTTAAAACTGATTTTCAAGCCCATTACATTAATATGATTTTTCTAACACAAGTGTACAAAAAACACACAGGTGCATAATTTTTTAATAAAGAAATTATTATTTAAACATTACGTTTTAATAGTGTATATATATCTCTACGATATTCGCCAGTGATCCTAGTTGAAAGGTAATGTAAAATTAAAAGTAAATAAAAATAATTTAAAAGTAATGTATCAGTTACTAAGTAATTGAAATTTACATTTTAACTTAGTTTTAAGTTTTAAAACGCATATTCATATTAACATATACCAGGGGTGACGAAACTACGGCTCGCGAGCCACATGCGGCACTTTGAACGATTATTTTTGGCTTTAATTGATTGACGAATTATTTCAATATTTTAATTTATGTAACCTATGCCAGCATCTGGGAAATTGAAAGAAATAACTGTTGTGAATAATAATAATTATTATTCCACTATAAAATTACCGAAATTCAAACACTGCTCATAACTAGTGAATTGACATCGTAAATATTATTAGGAGTGCTGTTATATACATGTGCCATTATATCTAACTTCAATACACATATTTTGTACTTTGTCATATAATTTCAATAAACAATTTTTGTAGAAAAAATTATTTTGCGTATTTTAAATGCGTGTAATGGCTAGAACTATCGATGAGCTTGGCCACCCCTGACATTTGACATCATAGTTCGAAAATTGCTTTACCTATTTCAATTACCTTTGATTACATTAGACAACGTATACCACCTAAAATACATCTGTCCTTGATAAAAGAAAATCAGGGCAAAATGGTAGGTGTATTTGAGGGTAAGAGTAATTTACACGTATAATCAAATTTCGATTGATCAAAGGGTTCAAAATCGCTATCCTTGGAATCAAGACATTTATTATTTCTCTTTTTCCAGTAGTTCACTATGAAAAGAAGCAAAATTACACAAAATTAGATGTTTGCGACTGTAATTTTTTTGTGTCCCGTCTTTCATTGCTTATCAAATGGAATTTGCAGTTTCAACAGCAGGGCGCAAAAGGCGCATATTCTTGGATCTCCTTTCCAATTTTCTTTTCCAGCCACGGTTCGGGCCGCCACATATTACTATTTCACCAGATGGGGAGGCCGGCGATCTCCTAGAATGCTTTTAATGCTAGCTAGTCTCACAAGGAGGGCTTAGTTTGAGCTTGTCCACTTCGGAAAGTGTCAGCGCTGGGAGAAGAAATGGCGAAAACGAACCCGAGACCTGGTAATCGTCGTTCGAGGTTTACTATGGATTTTTCAACATGGAATAGATTACTTGTGATCACTTAATTTTTCTATATGATTATTTAAAATAAATTTCTTCTACGTTACTCTTTTCTTTTTTTATGTTATTAGTCATAATCCAGTACAGATGTTACATTTGTTTCCTTTTACAATTCATCCTTTATTTAACCATGTATTTCATTTTTAAACTTTTACTCGTGTAACTTTTACTGTTAAATTTAAAATAATTTTTATTTCACTTGTTCGCGCCATAACCAATTTTATATGATTCCTAATACTGCGAAGAAGTTTCTAAGTGAAAAAAACGATGGGAAAAATATAAAACAATTTTAACAATGTAACACTGGTAGCTCAATACCCGAGATATAATCTTGTGTAATTAATATTTTGTCCATTAATTACATTGGATTGTCCCTGCTCACAAAGAAGTTTCCAGAAGATGGTCAGCAGCGTCCTCTGCATACCATAACACAATACCGCAATCGCAGACCAGCCTGCCAAGCTTGGCGATTATGTTATACCCCTTTAATAAAAACCTTATGAAATTACTTTTTTATTATCAAAATTCGTATTGATTATTCATTGCTAAGAAAAAACGTTTGTCGTGACATTTAGTAATAAAATAAAAACAGTTAGAGATATTTAATTTTTACGTATGCATAGATCGATTTTCCTAGCATTGTAAAAGGAGGTCAAATATGTTTGAATTAATTATTCCCACATTATTCCCTCAGTTCTATGAACTTATTCACGGACAATTCGTTTTATTCGTACGGCTATACTCATGGCTATTATTAAACAAAGTAACCTTGTACCAGTTTTATTTCACCCGTTCATTGCGAAGGAGTTCCCGTCTCAATCCAAAATACATATTTTTAGCAACGATATTAAAGTATGTATGAATCGCTTGCAATGTGTCATTCTCAATTATAACTGTATTTAAAGAGGTCAACAAAAAAGACTTCGTTTGTCAACTTAAATTATTACAACGAATTAAAAAAAACACTCATTATTAAAAAAAATAACTGTTGAAATCTGTGTATCTGGCAGTTCGTTTTAACAGTTCACGCGCTGTAAATTTACTTTATCCATTTAAAAACTGCATTGGCCAGTATTGAACGGTCTAAAATTTTATTTATTTTATTAATTCTTACTAAAAAAGCAGCGATAATTTATTTATTTTATTTAAATATTCAGTTAGGACATACGAGTACAACAGTGATAATTCATTTTAATATACCTGAAAATTATCTGTGACGAGCAATGATTTTAGTTGACGATGTCTTGCAACGTAGTGTGTTTTTTAATCTGTAATCCAGGTATGTCAATGTTAAAACATTTATAATTGTTTTCGTGCATGTGCTGTTATCACAGGAATACTTCATCATAGTTTTTAGATAATTGAGAACGCACCCATATTTATGTATTGATAAAAGTATAACAGTAGCAACACTATCACGTTGACAACCCTTTTTCACTTTTGTCGTATTAATTATATCTCATAAATTTTTTTTTCTTTTGGAAACACAATATACAAACATGCATTTTTCAAGTTCGTCTGATTTCAATATTTCATCCACCACAATTCTAATAATAATCCCTGAACTATAAACGTATTCAGTTCAACACAGAGTGAATCTGAATTATGTTTCCAGGAGTTTGTAAATTTTCTCTCAAGTTACATACATCAAGTATCAAGAATAAATAGTCTGTAGCATGTATCATATGCCAGGATGTTGGCACTGCACCAAGCGCAGTCTCTTGAATTTTTGAATTTGCTAAATTGAAATAGGAATCTGCAGAGAACTGCGGCAAAGCAAATGATGTCAAAAGAGAAAACATTTCTGTTTCGTTACTTGATATGAAACAATTTAAGGAATGGAACATCTGAGCAACATTTCTATCGTATAACAGATTACAAAACACAGGATAAAAGGCGTCTAGTGGCTGTCATAAAACAAACGGGATAATCTTGAACTCACATGGAATATCCATAATTAACACACACTTTGAATTGTGTTTACTTACTGTCTAATCCACGGTCTAGTTTGCTTCCGTTGAACCGGAAACAGTGGTACGCTGAGTCAAAATAACCTTTTGTGATGTTTAGGTTTTTTTAGTATTCTTTTTAATATACGGCTATTATATACTGGGTGATTCGTGTAAAGACTATAATAAGAATGAGGAAAAGAAAAATAAGTAAAAGTATGCTCCTATGCCAACAAGTAGTTTTAAAGCTTTTATAGCTATTTCCAATCACCCTGTATAAAGTGATCTCTTTAACAGTAAATATACAATATCATATTAAGTAAATTTGAATACGTATTTTGAAAACTTTTTGTAACTATATTTGTACTTCATTATTTTTTATTTCTGAAAACATTGATTTATTGGAATGAATGTAACATCAATTCATGTCATTGATACCAAATAATCTGTGCATTCAACCATAACCAAGCTCAATGTATATTGACTATGCAGTGTTATATTTCGAAAAAAAAAACAAATTTGTATAAAAAAAATAACTCGACAAGGTACTAGATATTGATATTGGTTTTTGTAATTATTTAAATTTTATTATATTAACAGACAATAAAACGAACAACAAAAATTTATTAATGGCTATCTATTCTAAAGTGTATTATATAATTGTTATCTTTAAGCAAATAATTAATAATTCAATATATGAAAAAAATATTTATATGAACATATTATTAACATATATTTACAGAGAAATGCATATTTGACGCCCTACATTAAATTAGCATTGAACATAAAAAGAAGTATATCTAAAATGTAAAAACAAAAATGTCAGCCATGAATCGAATATTAATGAAACAAATATATATTTTTTTCTGTATAAACGCTACCTAAATAAATATATGCGTAGGCATATACAATATCAAATTCATATCAGCCATAGGACTACCACACTGCTTCTCCTCTCGATTTTCTATAGGACCGGTGGAAAGCGGCTTGCATCTAGCGTCTTCCGAGAAGATTAACAAGACCTATACAAATAAATAAAATAGGAGTTTCTGTTTGTAATATTAAAATACTACATGCATATAGACATAAAATGTGGTGCAAAAGTAATGTCATAATGTAAATGTGCCTTAATTTTCACGAATAACAAATGTCACTGTTCTTTGACATTTATGATATATATATAGATATATTCCATTGCTTGTTGACAAATAATTCTCTGTTTACATTAAAACATTACTTGTGCACCACCTTTTATATACGGTCTTCTTCTTCTTGAAGTGCCTCTCCAACTAGTGGAGGTTGGCTATCAGCTTCCTGCTCTCTTCCTTATTTTTGGTTCTGTGTAATAGCTCAGCAGCGCTGGCGATTCCGGTCCACTCTCTAAAGTTACGAAGCCACGACTTCTTTCTTCTACTAACCTTCCTTTTACCAGCGACCTTTCCCATCATGATAAGTTAAAGGAGATTGTATCGTATATTATATATTATATACGGTACATAAACCAAAATATTTTTTTTTAATTTTTTGTCCGTCTATCTATTTAATCCAGCTAATCTTTAAATTGTTGGACTGATTTTTACGTTACTTAAACTGGTAGGTAGGTAATGTAATAAGGACTAACTTTGGCACGTTTTATTTCAGAAAAATTCTGAAACTAAAAATAAAAACTAAATAATTTTTCTGTTAAATTCCACGCGGGTGAAGTCGCCGGCACGGCTAGTACTATAAATAAATATCGTTTATTTATTGAAAAATTAACTTAGTTATATTTCATAAGAATTATAAATTATAAGCAAATTTATTTAATAATAATTTCGTCAAATATACAACTACTTTTCAAAGAAGAAAATGCTTAGCAAACATTGCACCGTAGATTTGACCAAAAATTCGTCGTAGAACACTTTAATAAAAGTATAAATGTTGTCCAGGGTATTTTATTTTATAAATTGGTTTATAGTTCCGCCAACCGGATAAACATTATACTTTTTATTTACATTTATTTTTAGTTTTCATATAATACAATAGACGTTACTATACATATCAAATCGTATATGTAAACTTTACTTAATTGAATAAATCAAAATAAACATCGAACTTAAAGCAAACTCCGCCCAAGGTTCTTACCGTCGGTTCTCGGGTAACATCGTTTATTATTTTCGAGTATTCTTAATCTCAGGATTCTGAGAAGTTGGCAGTGTTTGAATAAATCTAATTAAAATCACCGCAGTATATTAACCTTTCTGCACGTGTATAGCTATTATACGATTTATATATAAATGAGAAACAAGTCAAAAGTATTTCTTCAAATTATTTGTTTGTTTTACTTAATTGCACAGAACAGTTTTTCATGTCCAAGTTAATTGTTTTATTAGGATCTATGTTAAACAGACATTAGCGTCCATAACTTTTTTTAACTCACATTTTTGCATGTTAGATGTTTAATTCTCTAAATCGTTTACTAACTTAATTTGTAAAATATTTAAAAATAAGTTAAAGTCAACTAAAAATTATAATTATTTTTAACTATTATAGCTATAATGTATTTTTTTTAAATTATCGGTGTCTTGTTTGTTTGAACGACACCTTGACAATGTTCATTTTTATAAGATTTAGAAAAAAAAATGTCTTTACAATTTTTGTCGGACATTTAAAAAAAAAAAAGATCTTGTTAAGATGGTCGAAAGACGTTCCCAAACAGTGGACGTTTTACGAATAAAATAACGATGATAATTTTTTTGTGGCTTTTAGCACCGTGTACCATATACATACACATATATATATATATATATATATATATGTATATATATATACGCACACACATATGTATCTGTGTGAGTGTGTGTGTTATGATATGTAAATGAATGTTTGTCTTTATGATTTTATTTGATAATTTAGATTTGGTAAACTACGCATTTGATTATGTCATAATTTTGCCGTGACAGTTCAGGCTGCTTTAAATTGAAAAGAAAACAGCGAACTAACGATGACGTGTCGAGTTGATGGTGACTTAATAATTTATGTAAATTATGAAATCCAATATCATTTATAAATAAACTAAATATTTTTGGTGGTTAAATTCGACGCGGACAAAGTCTACTATATAACTACTATGAGAACTAAATATCGCCCAAGTTTTTCTAAGTTCTTAGAGATTAAAATCGTTTTTCTAAGTTCTTAGATATTAAAATCTGTAAGCAGAAGGCAAAACATAAACTTTAATATTTACAAAATATAAGATGTAACACTACTTTGCCTTAATGAATAACATAACTAACGTACGTATTTTCAGCAATCGACAATTTCGAACTCATTACTACGGAACATGTCTGGAGCGAAGATTTTGATGTAATTAATTTTGAAACCTTATATCAACGCAAGAATTGTAACAATATCTATCCGGCTAATATCAAATGAATACGGTTCATTGAGCTAAAGCTTAAAAATATAAATTGGTATATATTTATATAAAGAGATTTTTACTTTAATAAAGAGTTTCGAACAGAGAATACGCAATAGAATTTTTCTTTTTAAATATTTAAATATTACAAAACAAGATAGCAGGCTTTCAGGGTCATCTTTTTACCTCCAAGAAGTCCGCAGCTGGACATAGACTTCCGTCAAAGATTTCCAATAAGATCGGTTAGATTTGGTCTTCATCCAGGGTCTGCGATACCTGTCCTCTTTCATCAGGTCGGCGAACCTGGTAAGTTGCGCTTGCCTGTCCATGGCTCCGAAACCTTAAGGTCTCAGATGTCACCTATTCTGCGCCATGTTGCCTGCCATCTGCCACATATACTTGCAGATCTTATGAGCTATGTCGGATAGCTTCGTTCGTCTCCGGATTTCCGTATTCCTGATTCGATATCGTGGATATATCGCGAGCATAACTCTTTCTTTACTTATAGTCTCTCTGATCATCTGAATATATTTTCTGTGTATTCATAGACACAATGCCGGTGTATTCTGATATCATAATACTTAACATATGCATTTTTAAGAGCAGCATAAAAACTGCAGGTTGCGATGCAATCTCAGAGACTGTCTGTAATTGTAGGAAATTCAATATCGGCATTCACTTGTATTAATAGATAAGAGCATTCCGTGACCACGGCTACCACAACCGGTACTAATAAGCATAGACTAGAGTTGGTCTTCTTTTTTTTTTTTCAACTTTCCTGGCAGGTTATAAAATGTGTAACTTACAAACACTTGCGCATTGTGGTTAAAATGTTGCCATCCTGTATTATGTACGATGTAATTGAATTTATAAAATATTTATTCATTTATCTCGTAGTCGTCTCATGTTTTTATTTATCTAACTTTATGTTATTTTAATAGTTGTAAATAATCAGAATGATCAGAATGATCAGAATGATCTAGTAGGAAAAATAATTGAAAATCCACTGATGACGTGGAAAACTGTTATTATGCATCGTGATTAACCTTTTTATGACCACCATCATCAACATTACTTTTTCAGATGTACACTTCTATACATAGGCAGCATCTTCCATGAAATTTATGATATACTGACTTCTATGATCACTAACTATATTTATTTTTAAAACTATTTTGTTAATTTGTTACTCTATTGTATATTCTAAGGTAGCTGTTGTACATTTTGAAAGATTTCATGTGTATGTTAAATTATAATATTTTGTAACAATGCATTTAGGTATGCATATATTTAATATTTATAAATAAATGAGTAAAAAACATTATAGATGTTAATTTTCTCATAAGTATACGGAATAACAAAAACTTAATTATTTTAAATTTTAATAATTAATATGTTTTAAGATTAAACATTAACATGTATCATTTGCGCAAAATCAGTTTTAAACAAAACCTTACAATATGTGACTGAGCGAGATGAGGAACATCAGAATGAAGAGGGTGAGGAACTTCCTCCTGGTCATTCCTTTCCCGTATCTTTAATTCTACTCGAGGGTAGGTTATCCGAAAATCGCGTATTCTGATGATGAATGCCAGTTTAAAGATTGCGGAGATATCAGAGCCAATCACGTCTCTTCTTAATCGGCTCCAATAGATTTGGTTCTATTTGATAGTATCACAGACTCGCTAAAGGGTCACATTAACGAAAAACACTACCTTAATAAAAAGTGTGGTATCAATGGACTCTGAACAGTAACACTGTAACACTATAGCACTGCGAGCTTCGTTTCACACTTACAACCGTGCGGGCAGAACTATTAAATTATCACAATTGTAAATCATAAATACGTACTCTGAGATACGAGACTTGTACCCTGATATTGAGAACCTAACAAAACGATCCTAATCACATCGTCATTAATGTAGTATTCTGTGTAATTTATCTACCTAAGTAAGAAAAGGACCAATATTTAGCCACTTCCGCACATGCAGTGGTAGTCGTGCAACAAAGTGCACCGCCCGCCAGCCTGCCGATAAATGCGTATGCGGCAAACAATGCGAATTACACAACAATCACCGTTAAACCACTCAACACGTGTTTCACCCCTCCACGGGGCATCTTCAGGAGTTATGTTACACCGGTAGTCGATTAGTGCCAAACACAGAGTTTATTCTGTGTTTGGCACTTATCGACTACCACTGCATGTGCGGAAGTGGCTAAATATTGGTCCTTTTCTTACTTAGGATGGACTTCCGCAAGGTAACGCCTGATTCCATTAAATATTTCCCTCCCTACCTGTTTATTTATTCCTTACCTTGATGTTTCTTCTTCATCATCATCATATCAGCTTTCTGAGGCTCACTCTACGACTTAGACCTCACCGAAGATATGTTTTGCTGCCCGCATGGTAGAAGTTTACGTAACTTTATCTCGCATTCACAGCTGTGCTATGGAGATATAATAGATTTCACATCAGTTCTATCAAAGTACTAGCTTGTCCATAAAGCCTCGGACTAATCCATGATACCTCAAACAAATCAAATCTTGCTAATTTCACACAAGGTTAAAGATCTAACAAAATCTTGTACTAAAAATAGTGGAATATAAGATACAAGAGTCGAACAGCCTTGTGATAATTGTAAATTGTAAGTCATCATAATTTGGGTATA
Source organism: Battus philenor (assembly GCF_028537555.1). Taxonomy (NCBI): domain Eukaryota; kingdom Metazoa; phylum Arthropoda; class Insecta; order Lepidoptera; family Papilionidae; genus Battus; species Battus philenor. The sequence goes on along the minus strand of NW_027181737.1, from coordinate 13,872,845 downwards.
GACTTCAACTGTTTCTTGAGACACCAATACGTATTTTGTTAAGAACATTAAGGTTTTCTGTCATACGGGATTACATTGTGTGAAAGTGTTCGTTGCTTTCTAAGCACTAAGCGAAGATGAGAGACGGGCTCGGTGAAGCTTTCAAATATTAACGACATAAACCTAGATCGAGCCGCGGGCGCCAGCTGAGAAAGCTTTAAGCTTTTACATTTTAATTATTCGCGCTGCTCCATTCATCACGTTATTAATTGTCTTACTTTTGTTCTAATTAAGCTCTGAAATGATTTTTTTGTTTCATAATTCAACTGAAGCGCTTGTTCCATTTTAGTCTAAATTAACTGGGTACTTTTGAAGAAATATAGCATTGGAATTATTAAAGTACCCATTAATAAGGTGTAGAAAATAGAAATTTGTGCCAAAGCTTCATGATAATTAATTGTCAGTATAGTCTTCATCATTAAAACAATTACATCATTTGATTTAGTTAGACTACAGTGTTTAAGAAATAACAAATCTAAAGAACATTTTTTTCCGATGCGACAGAAGATTCGGAGTCACGATTGCTTATGGTGGAGGACTTTATGTCCTAGTAGCCTCATCAACTTTGAAGTGGATGATGGACTAATGTGGTTTTGGACAACCTTGATAATGTAACAGACGTCTGGGATAGTATGAATAATACTTACTCAGGGACAGATCATCTAAAATAGCACAACGCAGGCGAATGTGAAAATAAATAAAGTAAGAAAAGGACCAATATTTAGCCACTTCCGCACATGCAGTGGTAGTCGTGCAATAAAATGCACCGCCCGCCAGCCCGCTGATAAATGCGTATGCGGCAAACAATGCGAATCACACAACCGCCACCGCCAAATCACTCAACACGTGTTTCATCCCTCCACGGGGCATCTTGAGGAGTTATGTTACACCGATTAGTGCACGACTATCACTGCATATGCGGAAGTGGCTAAATATTGGTCCTTTTCTTACTTAGGATGGACTTCCGCGAGGTAACGTCTGATTCATTTAAAAAATAAATAAAGTTACCAATGAACTGGAGTTGGAGGGAGTTTTAGTGGCAGCGTTGTTCTTCATTCAAATAATATATCTTGAATACTCAGAAGATTTCTTCCCCGAAATGAAAAAAATGGCTGAATCAGTTTAAAGCGTTAATGTTTTCATCAATGTTAATGTCAATGATTGCAGAATTAAATAAATGAAGTTATATGAACTGAAGATGGTAAATATTTTTCTCTAAATTTGATCATGGTAATCTTAAAGAACTAACAATGACAATAATTTTCATTACTAAATTAGATTTATATGCAATACTAAGACACTATTGTTCAATTAACAGCTGCTACAGTTTAGAGAAGTTTAGAGAACATCTAAATTTCCTAGACAAGATTGGCCAAAAGCCGTTATTGGTTTTGGTAGATCTATCATTATTAAAAAATTACACTTCTATTTCATAAGGAAACCAGTATTACTTAGACATGTTTGAAAAACATCTTGTTTAACTAGTTTACAACATTACTTTGTTAATGAGACGTATTGAGTCTTTTCAATTTGCAATTCTGGATCTTGTGGAATAATGTGAACCATTACAATAGGAATGTAGTTTTACGCTCTGTATTACTGGCCACTATGAACATAATATTTATATGATAAATCATTCTTGCGCGTTCTGAATTTGAATGTCGATTTGAATTCGGATGCCATCAGTAATGTAGTTGCTACCGTTGCGTTAGTGTCATGTAAGTTGTAAATACTATTTACATGAGTGAATATACCTTCTTCAATCACTCTTGGCTATCATCTTCCTGGCCAACGTTCTCTGGCGATAACTTACTACCGCCCGATAAACTCATGTATAATTATACAGTGTTATACAAACATATTGCTTATCTCTTAATTTTATATTAGTATAAATTGATAAAAACGCATTTTATTGTCAAAGCATATCTAAATATAACTTAGCCTCGAAAAATTACTTCAAGTCAATAAACTCGGAATTTTTTATTTAAAAAGGTCTCACACACAGTCTCGTGATTATAGCATTGGTAAATATATTACGATGAGTAGGTTTTACATACGTGTAAATAGAAATAAAATAAATGAAATAAGGAAATGGATCACTATTGATATAAAAATAGTATGCTGTTACATGTAATCATATGATAATGTATGCCCGCCGTGAACCGCTCCGTGCATTTTTTATCCTCGAATGACAAGTGAGGTGCATAACAAATAACGCATGCAAATTCAGCGGGACAAAATTACGATAGAGATGTCATTAGCATTGATAGTTTTTTTGTACAATTTTTTTTTCTTGAAAATTTATTGCTTTTGTTCAACATCGACTAGTAAATTAAAGTGAATGAAATCTTCAATGTTGAGGGTTGTGACCTCAGTTTTATATGATGATGTTATGTTTAGTTATTGAGATCCTTGTAACATCTCTTTTTCAACCTTAAACCACTTTCATGTGATCCTAAAAACGAATCGATTCTTGCTTATAATTTTCCTGCTTTTAACCTAAGCTCAATAAGTCACACAAATATGACAATACGAAAAAATTTCTATATCCGAAGTTATTGAAAGATGGACTTGTTAGTTTATTAGATTCTGGGCATTTTCCTTTCGCACCACAATAAGCATCTGTTCTGCTCATTCAAGAAAATTGGCAATGTTTGCTTATCATTTAGCTTTTTTATTTTTCATATCAGCCAATAGATGCTCAGTACTGCAGCATGAGTCTCCTTCGAAGATTACCACAGTGACCAGTCTGCCGCTGTCTACATTCAGCACCTTCCAACGACTTCGACCACGTCGTCGGACCATCTGGTGCAAGTTATGATTTGTTCTTTCTATCAAAAACACAGCTGTTTGATTCTTCACAATTTCTTAATAATTGTTAATTGATAACATATTTCAAATGACCCTTGTTTTTGAAGGTCTCTTGTTCCCTCTGTCTTGTGTGAAGCAGGGACGTTTTAAATTCGAGTAAAATGAGTTTTTCAAACTTTCGTCCTTCACATTCTCTTCTATTCGTTCCTTTTACGCTTCACATGAACTGTCATTCTTTGCTTGCAGATCTTCTTTCTTGCGTCTCCTTCCTGCAACTACATTCCTCGGTCACAGTTTTTTTACACTAATTATCATAGATTATATTTTATCCCAAATTCTTAATATTTATTTTATTTATTAACATTTTTTGTTATTATACTATTTGGCACTATTACTACTTTTTTATTAAACTTTAACATGCATTTAGAAGGAATACTTTCACATTGATTTGGGTGATTTTACGTCATTGACATGACCTTATATGATCTTCATTAACAAACGAAGGTTAACATGGAATTTATTGTAATATTATGATTAATTTATATTTTTGAAACTAACTTGGACTCTAGTAATATTTTATATGCCATATTAGGCACTCAATGTTTTTGGTGGGTGTATGCATTCAAATCTAATCAAATTATAATCGTTACACGAACTCTCATAAAGTTTATTTACGATTTTTGAATTTACCTTATGTATATTTAAAATATTTTTATATATACATCTATTTCGATGTAAGTAGTATTTTTTTGTATTACTAAGTACAGTTAGATGCAAGTTAACTTTAATTAGTAAAAATTTTACCAAGAATATTATATCAGAAATAATAGTTTTTAATTCAGTAAAAACAGACTTGTAAACAGGAAAAAAGTTAAACTGTTTTCATTGTGTAATATTTACATGTCTTAATATAATGAAAATGAATAATACAAAAGAAACACATTGACTTTGGAGAAACGTTAGCACTTGACAAGTGGTCGGTTACCGCAAAACGCCGTGAGGTCATCTTTACATTCTTCGATTACTGCAATACACATTCACGCTATTGTTTCACGCGTTACATGAATACATTTATCTTTATTAAATTGTTCGAACGCTTCTGTTTATTGAGCATTAAATAATTTGCAATGCAACGTGGAAATTTCGTTTTCTGTTCGGAATTTCTCTAATGTATTAATAGTAACTCAACTATATTGTATTTAAAACATGTTTGTAGTATTTTTAAACTTGTCATAGACATCTAACTTTTTCATTGTCAGTTTTAATTAATAATTACATTTTTTAAATTGTCCTTCCTATGCAACTTTATAATAGCTTATATAATTTTTTTCATAATAAGAATATGTCTTCTATCTTTAATCTTTTGTACGTTCAACGTAATTCTTCTTATGCAATAATGATCTATTTATTATTGTTCTAGATATACATTTCTTTTACTTAAAATGTTTTTTAAATTAAATTAGACGCCTGATTACAATAATTACGACTATGTACAATATGGGAAATTAAAAAAGTTCGTTTGCGCACGAAACAAAAACATAAAAGTATGTTACGTTGCTAATATTTGTTCATTGTAATTAAAAAAATATTTTTTATATGTAAATTACGATTACTTGATATAGATATTGCATATAAGAGTGCAGAATTATGGAAAAAATTTAATTTTAATATATTCTTGTTAACGCCTACATCAAATTGTATTGATAAATATTTTAGAATTGCGAGATAGTTGAATGCCAAAAAACGTTACACTTAAGTATAATAATAAAGCCTTTTATTCGAAATTAAAAAGTACTTTAAAAGTGTTTACTTAATACTGCACTTATATATGTTAACCAAATTCCGCTTTTTTCACATTTTTGGTGTTTTGTAAGTCCTTGTGCCAGTTGGCAAAGGCCTCCTCCAACCAACTTTTATTGTTGGAAGGTTGTGGTTTTTATCCCTCACTAGGCTTAGGGGAGATTACACTTAAGTAATACTATTTGAATTATTTAAAGTATGACGAATTTGAATGGACATACTTTTGACTTCTAGTACCAAACAGATGACTATCCTCTTTCACTTGATCGCATAGTATTTACTAGTGTTCTTTGTTACCTATTATTCATGTTAAATTTTAGAAAATTCTTGGAAGTATTTTTTTAATTATAGTATCAACTGTGCTGGCATATATCCGGCGGATTTGTTAAGTTGTCTACTACCAAAAAATTCTGAACTCAAAACTACTCTAACTCTTTAAAGATAAAAGTTGAGAGAATTGACAAACAACGTTCTAAAGAGGCAGTAAAAGAGAACAGAAGAATAAAAATAATAAAAGAAGTTAAGAAAAGAAACGAAAGCATAAGTCAAGTTTTTTAAAAGATATATAGGTGAATCGTAATTTAAACGCGTTTCATATTCAAAGATATAGCATATATAACACGGACAACTCAATAATTGTTTATTATTAGTATTAATTTCCTTATACTAATTATAAATATTATTATATAAAAATGTTTACCCGTAGTATAAATAACGAATACTTACATCGGTGTTAATGCAAAGGAATTTATTTGTCACAACAAGGAAGCTGTATGTAACCGCCGATGTATGTGATTGTTTTAAAATCTACCTTCAGGTGTTTACGAGTAAATATAGTTTAAATAAACATCCGATTGATTGAAATGTAGAACTATGTTTGGATAGAACAATTAAGAATTTCTTTCTACTGGATATGTTTGGAATCTATTTGCTGTGAAATCCGGCCTGTCGTTTGATCACAGAATTGGTTTAATATGTAGACTAACATTGGTAAAATGCTAATAAAGGTACCACTTAACATGTATTTCATAGACTGGCCCTTTGATCACACGAACAGTTTGATTTAGCGTACTGCACGAAACTGAAATCTCTATACATAGATATTTATTTATTTATATATTCTTTACATATAGAAAATCATAAAAATCAAAGAAAATAGGCTGAATGCGTTGTTTTATCAAAATATCTTTCAGGCAACTAGAAGACGGACTTGATTAATAAATACTTGTTGTAATTGATATTGACGTAAAAATTGGTTTTTACGTTTCTTTTAGCGTTATAGTTGGTTACGAGTTTGATTCCCAACGTAATAATACCGTGTATAATTAGTAAAATATTGAGAGAAAAATTGTTATACCTCTAAATCAGTGTTTCCCAAAGTATGACTCACGCCCCACAGGGGAGCAAGTTGATTGTTGAGAGGGGCAAATCAACATGAATTTAACCCTTTCGCTTTAATTTAAAATATATGTTACAAAGGGGGGCGTAAGAAGTTTAGAAAGACTAAGATGGGGAATGGTATATAAAAGGTTGAAAATAATGGTCTAAATAATCATTAAATTTTAAAATTTATTAGACAAAAACTGGTGATAAATATCCTATTATATATGTATATGTTTTATGATATTTAGGTACCTCGGATTTCAAGTCCTTGCAATCATTTGATGACCGTCCGCTCTATTTACTTTGATAAATAAATAAGTCAAGCTAATGATTCTCTGTCTCTCTCTCTCTCTCTTTTTGTTGATGTCCACGTTAGCCTTGCGAGCTGTTGCAGCTTCGTCGAAATGAGTTCGCGGAAACAGAGTGCTTCGCGAATAAAAAAATCTAATGGTTGTTTGTAATAAATCGCTGTTTGCAATAAAACGGTAGTTTATACTTCTTCTTCTGGATATTATATATGATTCACTTTCTTCTCTCATGGCGCAATAAAAAGTCAAATAAAATAATTAATTTTTTGGAATACAACGCTTTAAGCTAGAGGATAATGGAAAATTGTGAAAAATGTCTTAAAAAAATTGGATTGAATTTTAAAAGAGACGACTATAGGGGAGCTCTATTTGATTCTTCTATATAGTTCTAGAACTAGAGATTAAATAAGAAATAGAAAAACGCACACAAGTGACCATGTAGTTTTAGCAGTATGTCAATAGAAATACGTATAATTATTAGGGTAAATCGATATACAGGATGATTGTAATAGATTTAAAGAGGTGAATGTATATCTCAAGCGGTCTAAAATAAAAGGTTTCAGAAGTAATATCATAATGATAATATAGTGAAAAAAAGAGTTTTAAAATTCGAATAGTTACATAATAAAATTAATTATTGGTTACTATTTGACTATACAGACTTGGGAATGTAAAAAATAAAATAATATTACATATTTCAGAGTGATGATTTTATACGTAATTGTAAATAAATGTTAAAGCTTTAAAGCTTTGGGCTGACAAAACTTTTACATCTATAACGAATCAGGCTGTAGGAATAGCTAGGTTCAATTTATTTTATACAGGGTATCAAACATGAAATATAAGCCTCTGAAATGACGTCATTAGTTATAAAATGCGGTTTCGTAAGCTCACGCCCTAACATAAAGGTACGCATCGCTGACCCTGGTCGGAATCGAACTGACGACACTGTGTCAGGGGCACAAAATATTTACAACAGCAATTTGGACAGTAGAGAAATAATCCGTAACAAAAGTTTACACAGTTATCTAACACGGAATTTATTTCCAGCATCTTGATATACTTTGAGGTTATATTTAAAATATAATTTAGGGTAATTTTAATGTTTTATACAGTTGAAAATTGTTTATGAGAACATAAATGTTTAATATTCAAAAAATTCTATCTTAAATTTATCTAACTCTTACAAATGTAATATTTTCAATTATACTCTATTCGAATCCGGAATAATTTAAAAGAAGTATATTATTGACGATTAAATACACAATTATTAACTATGCAATATATTATTTAGTTCATAAATATATTGAGGATTGCATTTTTTTTTAAATCGACCTGTTATTAAGAATCGTTTAATTTTTTTTCTCTTGAATTAGCACAGAATTTGAAAAAAAGGTGGAAATTAACATCGTTTTTGCGATATTACAGATAAAGATAAAAATTGAATAAATATTTATAACGTTTTAATATATATTTACTATAATTTAAGTAGTAAAATATGAACCTATTTTTATCGAGAATTATTTATATATTTTAGTTCCATATAAATATGAAAATTTTAATAAAAGTACGTTGTAATTTATTCATACATTCTATTTTATCTATATAATTAATGAGTTAATTTTCATTTCTGTCGCTATTTAAGTTTTATGCGCATGTAAATTCAGAGTTGTGAAATTATTGCAGTAAAAACTTCAACAAACATTTTAATCCCGATAACGTGTTTGATAAAGGTTGGATTTGTACCGGCATATTTACCTTGATATCTCGGTGACCGGGGCTGCGGTTGGTATTCACACACACGCTCACCACAGCTATAGCACGGGGATAAAAATAATTTCGTGTGTTTTATTCGCGATTTTAATTGATATTCTCGATGTCGGCGCGACTGCAGCAGTGCAGGGAACGCGTGTACTCTCTCTACGAACGCCGGAGCAAGACTGGCCGCCGAGATCCGATCACAGCGCGGATAGCACAAGATAATCGCTTTTCACTTCAGTCGTTTCGACGTATCATTTTTTTTAAGACATCAGAGGCGATGACTTCAGGCTTGTAACTAGCAACGCTGCTTAATAAGGAATTTATTAATATTATGTAAATAACATCAGATGAAAGCGAGTTTGCAACCTTCAAAGTTTTGTTTTATGTTTAGGGATCTTATTCTAAGCTCAATTTGATATTAATTTCTGTCGAATTGGCCCCTTGTCATAACGATCCCATTTATTTATATACCATATATTTTATTCTTTGAGAATGATTTTTCACGATACAACGATGTATATATTGTCAAGGTTACTATTTTAAAAAAATATATAAATTATTTATTAAAGTAGAAAGTAAGTTTTATTTTTAGTATTATAAAATAAGTCTTCATAATTTCAACCGTAAGATATCTAGTGCTTTACATTGGCCTCAAAAAGGAATGGCCTGAATCCAGCCAGACAGTGTCTCCAGACGAACTTAACCAGCTCGTATTTCCTAGGCCGCGTTTGCCAATTCATGATGCGTTATCTAGAACCCTAACCAATGGTGCGCTATGTAGAACCTTAAGGCTCTAGCAGCAATAAGATCTGCACGCGATATTACTTGCCCGCTGCCACCTCGAGTTGCAAATCAGCTGGACAATGACAGTTATCTTCAGTGGAATTTCTGTTTGTATAACATATTTTATTATATCCTTTCAAATACATGTTTTATCTATTGTTGGACCGACTTTCACAAGATATATCTTACGATTGGATATACAATTCTTTTTTTGAACAAATTGCAGTGATAAAAAGATAAATATATTTATCGAGGTCATCTATCATTCTTCTTTATATAAGTCGTTTGCTCATGTCCGAGGGTCATGGTCAAACATGTCAGTCCCCGCTACCACTTTCATGATAGTTTTAGAAATCCGTACACAGTGGTGTTGCATGCTTTTATAACTAAATCAGACTAGTAGGTGATCGTGTTTCTTGCTCTATTACTTATAGTGAATCTTCTTCAAAATTTTCGAGCTCCTTCGTAAAATATTGCCGAAGTACATGGGAATTCCACATTAAGCTACCAAGTCTAACCTTGAAAATAAATATGTAAATTACGAACTCTAAAGATATTATGAAAATAATCAGCTAAATAACACACTTGTGTTTTTTATTTAAAGCTCCACCTGTTTACGCTAAAAGCGTTTATTTAAATAGCTTGGACAGCTATTTTAAATATTTAGCTTTATTTACGGTTCATACGGCGCCGGAGTATGTTGGAATTGGCGAATTTCAATGTAAACAGGGCATTTTTAAAATAATCTCGCGAATAGCGGAATTCTACCGCGGCAACCTCTGACGGTTGCCATGTGGAAGTGAGTTGTTATAAAACACGCTGTTGATTCTTGTGTAACATTTGTTTGTATAGATACTACAATAATAGAAATATAATTTCGTTAACTTTTTGCTATTGTATTATTACAGTTATATCAAACGTATTCGACTTGCGTTCCTAGCATAAATAGGTGCCACAATTGGATCTATATCTTGTGAAAAACACTGTGAGATTTATTCAAAACTGCTGAAAACTTTTTGTTTTTAACTGCTACGCTATGTACAACTTTTATTTACATGTTTTATGTACAACGCTGCGTTTCTGGTAAATTTGTATAAGAAATTACTAGAAACGCAGCGATGTAGACATCAGTTTTTGACAAACTTTAAAACGAAATTCTTTGTTTGAAATTCTGTAAATTTCTTAATAATCAGCTGCGTATAACTTCAATAGTTTGCAAAGCAAAGAATGAATTAGTTTTCATCCGATAAAATATCTCAATTTCTAATAATAATACATAAAAATTACGTAATAAATATTAAAGGTTTACACTTAAAAAAGTAACATTAAAATTTACGTTTCTATGAAAGAAAGTATTGTGTGGTGTCATCACGGTGGTTTGAGACCACATTGAACCATCGTCCGGCTCAGAGTCGCTTTACAGCTGACTTGCCTGGCTAATATTCACTTTAAATCTATAATTCATTTAAACATTATTTTGCTAAATAAAACATTTAAATTATTTTAATTATCAATGTTATTGTAACACTTATAGAAACATCATTAACTAACTTTTCAGAAGTGGAGGCGTATTGCACGTCTATCATTTGTTTGAATTAGGAATACACACACATGCACATTTTGTAATAAATCCAAAATTGTTAAATATTCCTCATGTAAACTCAGATTGCCGCAACGATACATCTTTCATAAGAGTTAGAAAACAATTCAATGTTATAAGTATAGCAAGGATTTAAACCTTTTTTGCTCCGAGAATTAAATATATTATGAAGGGATGAAAGGAAGAGAAGACCTTAAGGTTATTTTAATGGTCCACATTTTGGGGACCTCTTGATCACCCTTACTGAATAGGAATAAAGCTATGGTTTACTGAAATTTTAAAAAATTTGCAGTAAAAAATTTTTATTTTATTTTCTCTTTGCATTCTTACAATTTCGTCTTCTTTTCTTCATATTATTTGCTACATAAATCCAAACATTCTTTACATACAACTCCATTCATACCTCATCATCATTACCAAGGTATATCATCGCTTTTTATTTTTTAAAATCACAATACATTATATCACAGCTACAGTTACTGTTTACTCGTGTCTTTCTTTTACTTCTTGGTATAAATTGTACTAAATTACTGTGCTACCAGTCTCCACCTCCCCGTTTGGAAACTTAATTAACACTAGTCAACTTCTCCTGCGAAGTAAATTTCGTAAGATCCTTCATTCGTAACTGTCCTAGACTTAGCGAAATAAAAATTCTTACCAAATATTAAGTTTCTAATCATTATGGTTCCATAGATAGTCGCTACATTAGTAAATATCTCTTATGTTTATAGTTAAATATTATATTTAATGATCGATTGATATATTTATTTAGATTATCAAAAATATTGTCAATGATATATTATTTTCTATCTATAGAAAAAAATTTATTCCACTAGAACTTCTACTAGAAAGGCTTCTCCCATGGATTTACATTACATAGGCGAAAGCTATCCACTTCATAGGTGTACTAACCTGTTTGTGGTCACTAGAAAATCTCAAGTCCCTTGCCACCACCTCTTCTTTGCGTTATAGGCAATTGCCAATTCAACAGCCTAAGTCGATTACTTTCATTAATTCATGTAACTACTCATCCTGATTAGATTTCGAAAATAAATTCCGAGCGTTGCTCTATCTATGGCTCATTAAACTGTTGTGAACTTGCCAATGAAACCCGATAGACCTTGTTTTACTCCGATAAGTCATTTCTAGTAAAACAACTACATATATAGTTATAAATCTTACATGTAATATTATCAATATGTCCAATTCGTAGTCTTGACTCTTAAGCGTACCGTTTTTAAATTGAAACTTTTAATTTGTCTTCTGTAGCTGTTGTGTGTAAATGTTTTGTTAGCCGCAAATATTATTCAATCAATAATATTTAATATAATAAATCCAATAAAGATAGCCGATCGTTTAAAACGTAAACGCGATTACGCGAAACATAAAAATAATTGGCACAAGTGTATGATTATCTTGATATAAATCAATGCCTTGTAACGCACTGGTTTATAAATTATCTTTATTTAAGAACTATATATAATAAATAGGTAGCTATTTTTTTAAAACTGCTTCTCAGTTTTTCAAAACAGAATACAGTTATGGTGAGGCACTTTTCTAACTCAATATTTATACGGTGCTCCCTGTAAATAATAGATAGTGACCTAAATTTTGATTTTTAAAATAGTAATAATTATCTGTAATCAAAAATAAATAGTTTCCTAATTGTTCAGATATCCAAGGGTTATTTTCTATACTTTGAAATATCTCGTATAAAAAGTATCCCCCCCCCTACCCCTCCGTCTCCCCTTTCAAAGCGAACGAATTTAGTGAACGGTACATTGCAGGTTATGATTGTACAGAACATTTGATACTTACAATATTCTTATTACACAATAGGCCCTCATATCAGATCAGTGTTCCAGTATTAGTTGATTTACTGTAAAGAGATATATCATCAGAGTTCCCCTAAACTTTTTTGTGTCGTAGACCCCTTGCCATGTTTTTCCGTGTTGGGTAGACCCCTTACTTACCTGATATTAATTTCCTGTAAATTTCTAACTGTAGTGAAGTTTAGTGTTAAAAACCTAAAGTATAAACACATGTTAATTTCTACATTTATTAATTGAATTTTAATTAAAACTACTCAAAATAAAATTTTGTATCTGTTATGTAAAATATACGTAGCATTAAATAAACACGAGACTGCGACTCTCAGATTTTTACAAGTTCAAAACGTATTGCGACCACAAAGCGAATACAACATCCTACAACTTACGTAATTTTATAAACATATATAATAATTTTTTTACTTCATATGTACTTTTATAAATAATGTAAATGTTTTGATATTATAAGATAGTATGATGTAAGTAAATATTATCGTGGACCCCCATTTTCGTTTCATGGACCCCCAAATTTTTTTTCGCTGACGTAGACCCCTTGCAGGTTGTCATAGACTCCTAGGGGTCGAAATAGACCACTTTGGGAATCACTGTACTAGATAGACCGACGATATAGTTGAGGTCGCGGGAGTCGCTGGATGCGGGCGGAGGACCAGACATCGTGACCATCTTTGGGGGAAACCTATACTTTTCAGTGGATGTTCACGGACTCCAAAGAATAAGAAGAGAGATCTTGGCTCTTTCAAAAGCTAAAAATTTCAATGACCACATTATTTATTCATGAAAAAATATAATAAAATTTGGCTTCAGATAAAGTCGCCGTCATTTCTTGGCCGTTACATTACATTTATCTTTAAATGGCCAGAGATACAGAGACGTGGTATTTCACTTCAGGCCTCATTCGCAAGTTCACAGTCGTTCAGCAAGCCATGACAAGGGCTATGCTTTATTACTAAACGACTACTACTGACGTGATCTGCTCAATATAGTACTTAGTAGTGGTAAGTACTAAGTAGTATGCTAAAGCAACTAAGTTAATATCAATATCATTAACGCTGTTATATCTATGACTGTATACGAGAGAATAAAAGGCACCAGATCTAGAAGAGTAATGTTAAATTAAAATATTTCAATTTTTTTTTTCGATTTAATTCTAAGTTTATATATTATTTAAGTAGTAATAAACTGAGTTGATATTGTAACACAAAATTAGAACTATAATTGTAAAAGTTTTAATATGTCCTATTAAAGTAAAAGAAGGGGATTTCCAGAGGTATTATAAAAAAGGAGATGGCTATGCTTAACATTTATCTTCGAAATGAAAATAGCCTTTAGTGAACTAATATAACCAAATAGCTTTAAGATTGTTGAGGATGGATCACGGATAGGAAACCGTCCATCCAAAAGGTAGATAGATGATCTGGTTTTTTTTTACGTTTTTTTATGTCTACTATACCTCTGCTTCCACTTCTATCTAGTTTGGAACAGGGTTGTATTTTATCTCTACTAATTTTTCACAGTCTTTTTTATTTTCATTCACAGCTGTCATCCTTCACATAGTCTATCATTCTATTCGTTCATACCACATTTCGATCTGTCTTTCTCTTCCATTCTTGCCATTCGTTCATTGCCTCATACTTTTCTCTCAATTCTTAGTTTTAACAAAAAAAATTCATTCGTTTTTTATTTTACCATGCAGTTAACATTATCACAGTATACTTATTTTCTAATTTATCACAGATGACCTTGTTAAGGTCGACAGATCTCGACAGATGCAGGCCCTTTCATCCGTCTTTTTAAAAAAAAAAAAGATGTTCAGCAGTGGGCAACTATGCTAAAATAATGATAACGTATGACATTATTTACAAAAATAAATAATCGCCATATTATTAATATTTAAACTAAATAAAAAAAGACTTAAAAAATCAAAAACTGTCATCGATCACGTAACATCTGTGGACTGCATCTTATCGAAAACTCAAGAACAAAGTCGTAACAAAAGTCCGTTATCTGTGTAACCTAATTCTCGAGAGGAATCTTCAAGGATAGATAGTGTGCGCCTTATCTAGTTTCTGCGAAAACCGCATTCTACCGTCGCGTCCTAATGAGGCAGCCATTTTTTGTTATCGTCTAAAGACTAAATTATGTCGTCACCCGCCGCGAGCGCTCCTAAAAACCTTCACGGAAACATTTAATTTACGGGGTAAACAGTATTATTATTACAAATCTATGGGAATATATATGAAGCCTATTTCTAATAAAAGTGTAATGGTTCAAATGATGATAATTATATCTTCAGTGTCTTCTTCTATGTAGAACATGTGATACCCTGTGAAATCGATGATATGTGTAGGTAAGAAAAGGACCAATATATATATATTGGTCTTACATATTGTATAATCGTAAATTATATATTGGTATAATACATATATTGGTCCTTTTCTTACTTAGGATGGACTTCCGCAAAATAACGCCTGATTCCATTAAATATGTGTAGATAAAGAAGAAAATTTAATTTTGAACTGACGCATGAACTTATTAGGAATAGAAGGAAGGTTAAATTGCAAAGTGTTCCGTATCTTATCCGGAAATTAGTACTGAAATTTTTGTATTACATACCACCCACCCTAATATTTTCATAAAAAAAAGAAAAATATAATTTACACATAAACGTAAACATAAATAAATTAAAAATATATCTATATTAATAATGAAATTATGGATTATGATATAAAAAATATACATAGAACGTTACATTGGTTTTAAGATATATTTTTTTGTTATTCAAAATTATAATATAAAAAAAAAGATGAAAAGAAGTAGCTATAAAAAGAAACATAGTCAAATATAATATCTGTCAGTGCTTTAAAACAAAGGCTGGTTGATTGTTTTCTTCAAATCCATGATATCTTTGTTATTGATACGAATTGTTTAATTTTAGCATTTAAATATGCCTTATTACCTCTTCGAAATATATATGCACTTATAAGATTCCAAACATTGCGTAGATTTCCCATAAAAGATTGCAATCGTGTTGAGCAATACGCAGCTTGCTAACATGCCTATATGTGGAATAATGTTTCACATCCGTGTTACACCTTTAACTAAATTACCCAGGGCTGCTCAAGTAACGGGTCGCTAAAAATACTACGATAGTTTTTAAGCATCTAAAACTGACTAAATTACAAAAAGTCGTATTGATGATGTTTTATGACTTACACAAAGTGTGCCTCCTTTGTGAATCGGATCTGCAACTAATACGCCATTACTGTTATTACCATTTACAGATTCCACCGATTTGCGGTAACTGAGCGAAGATAGCGGGTAGTCTAAATTTCGTATTTGCCAGCAAAGTTCTAGAAGATAAATCATGCAGCTACATTGGATTTTATGAGGCTCCATGAAGTGATCTGGTGCAAGGGTTGTGAACTTGGCTTAGGCTAACTTGACTTGGTCACTAATAATGCGTTAAACATTATGACTTAAGAAATGACAAAGAGAGCCGATTTTTTAACTATCTGTATGTAATCGCAGAGGTGGACGCGGTCTTGCTCCAGCCCTTCACGGGGCACGAAGTGTTCTCTGAGTAGCTTCATAGGTTTAAACTCAAGGAAGATCCCTCGTGCTTTTGTGAACCGGGCGTGGACCATACCGTGATCCACCTAGTAGCAGAATGCCCTGCATTTGAAGGGTTCCGTTTCGAAACCAAATGCAGGATAAGAAAAAGAACAGAGAAGGCCACTGTCGCCTCCATTTTGGCTGGAACAGAAGAGTGCTTCCTCAGATTCTGCAAAGTTGTAGCAAAAATGCAATAAATAGAAACAAGGTTTAAACATGCAAACAAATAATGCAGATAAAAATGAAAATAAATATAGATTATATCAGGAATAAATTAAATTGTAATTATATTGTGAGGTGAAAAGATAATAAATTCGCATCACACTGCTAATTGGATCATTGTAAACTAAAATAAAGATAGACGCGTTGTTCAGAAATACTTATTTCATCTGGTCAATGTGAACACAGATTTATAATTTATATTAGTTAAGTGGCCTTTCTCTATGAGATCTACTATATATATATACTAGACTGAAATGTAAATAAAAAGAAATAAAAATAATATTAGGGATAAATTAAA
This sequence comes from Battus philenor, assembly GCF_028537555.1. NCBI lineage: Eukaryota > Metazoa > Arthropoda > Insecta > Lepidoptera > Papilionidae > Battus > Battus philenor. The sequence goes on along the minus strand of NW_027181737.1, from coordinate 13,856,378 downwards.
ATGTAATTTAATTAACTTTGATGTATTAAAACTGTGATAAATATACTGTGATAAACTGTAATAAAAAAGACCAAACTGCAGTGATGAGGATGGATGAATGATATAGAAGAGAAAGATAGATATAATTGTAGAGTGAAAGAACGGAAAGATAGATAACGTGATGCATGGAAGAAGAGTAATGTAATAAAAAATAAAATGTGATAAAATTAATAAAAGAAAAATAAAATCCCTGCACCGACACAAATAGGGATGAAAAGAGAGATCCCAATAGCGGGGACCACTTAAAATAATAATAAGAAATCTGTTATTACATAAATGTAAAAGTGTTTGTAAAGCTATAATTAATATTATTATGGTTAGTTTTAACGTTTATTTATTAAACAACAACAACAGAATAGATGGCCACTGGGGCCTTGGTTTTTTTTAGGTCCACGCTATTTTGTGCCTATCGTACCCTTATTCTCAGGAAGGGCAGGGTCGTTCTTTTTCTTATTCATTTTTTTAGTCTTTTTTTATTTTCACTCTCTAATATCACTCATCACTAAATCAATCTTTCCATTCTTTATTTTTACAATTTATTCTATCTTTCTCTTTGTTTCTAATTCTCGTTCATACATCGCCTTCTTATTTCTATATTTTACTGTTTTGTTTATATTATTTCACATTTTTATTTACAGGTTTATGTTGACTCTGAGTGCCTTGGTTCTGAAGTAATGACGACAGACAGGTAAGAGCAGCGTATAATGTTCTCTTGCAAGGACATGTGACCTTCTTCAGGTCATCGAATAATGCTGTTGGGAAGCTTTCGGCTGGTCTTGATGGAAACACAGGTGGGGTTTACGTCCAGCAATGGACGTTCTAAAACTAAAATGATGATGAAACTAAAACCAAAAATAACACATGAAAATTAAAAACTATTTTTAAGTAACATTTCCCTCACGAATCTTTTTTTTTTTTTTGTTTAATACGATGTGATATTCTGTAAACTAAATTTTTATACAGTTATATCCTAGTATTCTTTAAATATTTTCAGCTGGTATAAGATGACTGTCTAACATGTATGCTAGACAATACTTTCTTCCGGCTTTCGTTACATATTCTATTCAATTTAAATCTTGGCTGTCATATAGCCACCACTTGATGAAAATAAAACTGACAATTTAAAAATTTAAAAAAATAATGGAGGTATCAATGATATTTCTATATAGATAATATATAATTTATATCTTGGTAACGAAATGTAATATGTTCAATTTTTTAATTATCCGTGTTTGGTAGGTAACTTCGTACATCTGTATAAAGATGCAGCTTATCTCATTGAACTTCGATCGAATTGCATCTGTTACTTAGAAATAATTTTTGATGTCGATCTTGCATCTATACAGAGTGATCTGTTATAGAAGTAAAAGCTTTAAAACGGCAAATGAATTGGCACTTTGATCGCCATCTCACCCATCATGCGTTATGGTTATGGTTTATCCCCATAGATATCTTTGGAGAAGACATATGCCTTGCAGTCGGCGTCTATGAGCTGAAACAATAACGTCGCCGACAACAGATCCAAAATTAATCAGAACTAATATTTAATCTATTGATAATATAGTTAGTAAAAGCGTTTTAAAAATTCGGATAACTATATATTAACAATAATCCTTATATTATATATTAATAATCTATCTGTGTAAACTTTTCACATTTAGAAATTAGGGGTCTATCACATATCAATAGAAAAACCAATTAATTTAACATATTTCAGATTGATTACTTCATACAGAGTGATTACAATAGGTTTAAAAGATTTTTGCTTACAAATCATGTACATTCATTCCTTTTAATTTAATCATGTTTAGATAAACTTATCGTGGATTCAAATAAAAAATTACCCTGGACCTATTTCATATGTCCAATTAATGAGCTCACAAGCAAACTGTTACCTTTCAATTCAATATTCTCTGAGTGAATATAGATCAATGTGGCAATAAAACTTAATATCGGTATCACGAAGTCGTTGTTGAATCGTGGCGTTGTTCACTTTGTTGAGAATTCTGTTTGCAATCTTGTCGTTAGTATGAAATTTATGTATTAAGATGGCCAATGAGAGACTTTTACTTTAAAACATGTATCTTGTGATATCTTAATATATTGTTTTATTTTATATTGTAAACGATTACCAAATGGCGGTCTGAATATACCATAGCATAGTATATATACATATATATAATCCAAAAGTCTTGTATACAGATTTTACCCAACAAAAAACATGCTTTCAGGTGAACATAGACCTTCATATACATTCAAAATAAGACCGGTTGGAAGTGGCTTGCATCCTTGTGAGTTTAAAAGATGCAAGCGCCTCCCGCGGACGCCTAACGCCGGTTTGTGGTTTCCGTATAACCCAAAGGTACCAGGTCGAAAAGTTATCGAGTGATGACCACAAGCCAGTGGACGCAGTGTCTATTTTTTAATTTTTGGCCACTATTACTGAAGACCTCTCGTTCACCCCTATTTTTAGAGGGACAGAATTTTTTATATATCAATATTTTTTCACTTCTATTTATATATTTTTACTTTCCTTTATTCCATCACAGTGTTAATCATATATTTTTCTAGTTTTCTTAACAATATCTGTAGTAATCTTATGTAGTAATCTTAACATTCCTCTGGCTTACTAGCCTTCTACTATACTTAACCTATCTTGATTCTCCTTCGCTCTCAAAATATCACAGTATATTTCCTTTTATATCTCAGCGCAATTTAATTATTGTCTTTGGTTATATACCTTCTATTTATCTCTCTAATCACATTCTAAAAATTTTTATTTATAATATAGAACATAGGTATATCAAATTTAAAAAAATTCTGATATACCTGACCCTTTACTGCTTTATTTCTCTCTATTACAAAATGTACGACCTTTTTGCTGAATTTTAGGAACGAATTGCGACGTGTTTTCTACCTCTTTTGATCTCCAACTGCGTTCTCTGTCTTCCAAATGCGGACAATTTGCGATCTAGAGCATCACAGTCTGGTCCACCGTTGGGTTAATGGCGCATGAGGGACTCTCCCTCACGTGGCGTGGGTAGCCAACCGCAAAGTAGACTGACAATATTATTATAAGACCAAAGCTTCACAATGAGCCAATATAACCTGTCTTGAATCAATAATTATATTATAACTTAATTTCCTTTTGTATTTAAGAAAAAAAGCTCGCCCGGTAAAATACAAATTTTCCAGTTTACCTGTTGGTAACAAGTTCAAGTTACTTATGACCGCTTTTATGTTTAAACCACTAAGCAGTAACTTTGTAAACAGTACGTGTTCTGGTTGAAACGGTGTTGAAGCCAGTAAATTTATTAGGTACAGAGTATACAAATTTCGTCTTAATTTAGAATCAACCACGTTTTTAATTAACACATTTACTTACCAGCAGTACATTTATAGTTTATAGAAAGTTTAGAATGAAAACACGTGAAATAAAAAATGCAATTGACGGAGCCGAGACTCCTGAGAGAAACCTAAGGTAAGCGTCTTTAACATTCTGACATATCAAACTCAATGTAATTATAAATATCAAACGTAAAATTTTTTTCATTACTCAAAAAATGGAAAAAGTAAGTTTTACAGAAATATCAGCATGGTTTTGTTTTTTGGAGCATTATACACATTGCACAGTGCTTCGAAAGCTTTACAATTGAGATAGAGAGACATTACGCGTTACTAAACCGAAGTTTAGTAAACAACCGATGTGCCAAATCAAATGCCGGATAACATACCACCAAGTCTATATATTTCAAGGACTTCGTTTTAAGGATAGTTTAGCTGTTGAAATTTGTGCGATTATAAGATGGGTAGTTATTATGCAAAATTTATCATCTAGTTAAGACCCGCGAGATTTTGTAGAAGAAAATAATGCGTGAAACTTATAAGCAGGCTTTAAGTTGCACTTGTCAAAACATGGACAAGCCTTTCGTCTATTGACTTTATAGTAAAAAAATGGCTTAAATGAGGAATAATTTTTAACAAATATATTTCATACAAAATTTTTATTTTATATTAAGTTCCTTGAAAAAGGTTACGTGTGTAATTATTGTTGATTATTATTAAAAATACATTACACAACAGTGCCTTAAATCTAAAAAAATAGGTATAATAAACAATATATAATAATTTATTAATACCAATTATTTTAAAATTGTCACTAATAAATATAAGCACACAAAGTAAAGGCTATTTACAGCTTAAGTTATATTTAGAGATAATGTTAAACGTAATATTACGTCATGGTGATGTATATTATTTCCTGCGCTTGTACAGGTCTAGATAATCGAGTAGGCTTTATCTAAACGAGGTTTCATACAAACAAAGCACGCCTCTAGACATTGTTAAAGCAAATGTGTCCAAATTAAACGAACGGTAAATATAACTTGATATATTTTAGTCTCTACTAGCTGCCAGACATCGTTATGAATTAACTTGTTACAGTGTAATTAAAATAAATAAGAAAACGGATTTTAATGCAGTTATACACAATTTACTATAAACTAAATTACATTATTCTGCATATATAAATCGATTATTTTTGTACGGATTAAGCTAAAAACTATTAATACTTTTTAAATCCTCTCTACTCAGTACTTTTTCTCTACCATACAAAAAAATGTAAATTTAAATTAAAAAAAAAATCAGACTTGAAAGACCGGTATTGAAATATTATTACTATTAAAAAAGGATTTATAGTAGAAAAGTGAAAATTGTATGTATTTTAATGCCGTATCCAATAACATTAAAAATATTGTAATTTTTTTTTTTCGAAAATAATGAGAAAATTGCTGACATCCTTGTCATTTAGATATGTAGTTTACGATTATCTGACCTCTTGATTTTATTTCATAAAACATCGGTCAAGCCGATTCTGAGTAGCATGGCAACTAACACTTTGAAACGCATGTTTTACAGTGTTAGAAAAGTATACGTTAGGCCGCTGGGCCCTTTAAGTTTTTGAGTGGGGACCACGGATAGGTAAGCGCAACGGACAGACAGTTTGACGCTATATATTGACACCAGTATGGTCAATATTTGCCCTTTGTGAAAATCGACCGTCAATGTATTACTTGTTCCGTAACGGATTACGTAAGATGTGAATCTCTGGCTATTTCTGCTTGTTAATCTGGCCTTCAAGTACATTTGTATTGTTAAAGCGCTAGAGAATTGTTATTTTGCCTATCGATGCTAAGTGGTGGCACCGTGAGAACACAGCCCCCAATAGTGATGTCATTCTCCATCAGGGGCACCAAGGATATAGTTTTTTATAACTTTATACAAGTCTCATTTATGAATAAACAAGCTTATGTAGCTTTTATTATAGGTTAATTTGATAAATAATTACCTATCATTTCGTATAAAATACAGTAATGTCTGGACACGAAGGTCTTTAACAGTGATTATTTTTGAACCTAAAACATGGTCGTTTACGATGGGCATTATAAACAGGATAATGGTCACCTAGAAAGCAATCTAGCTCGGAATTTCGCTGCAACATTGAATCAGGAACAAGGAAACTTGCAGAATGATAAAAGTCTCCGCCGAAGCGCGAAGAATGATAGTGGCCGAGGCATCTCTCATCAGCTTTAGACAGGCGGCCGTTAGTGTCGAAAAGTTCTCCAGTGGTGGACACGAGGCAGTAACCGCGGCGTGGGCAACCGCCAGGTATACCGATGACATAGTCAAGATCACGGGTAGTCACTGGATGCGGATAGTGCAAGACCGGACATCGCGGCGGACTTTGCAGGAGTTGTTGGTCTTGCAGTACATCTATCTAACACGTTGATTAAGATTTTTAATTTAAATGTTAATAACTAATAATAATAATAACACTACAGAAATACCTTATTTTTAAGTATTTACAACTTATTACTAGAAATATATAATACTTGAGCGCTATTATTTTATTAATTTTTCATGTTTACATTAAGTGATTTATAGTATATATTTAGTTAACCGTACATATATTAACTTTGCTAGTTATGCATTAAGATTATTCGTATTTTTTTTTACAAAATTAAACTATGCGAAATAAATGTTATCAATTTATTCTAATCTATGGCGGCACAATCAGCTACCGTAACCCTATTACTAACTTTCCTTTTGAAGCAAATGAACTCCAGTCCGACACTTTAAGGCCTTAGAGAACCGCAGGCGCAGTGGAGGACCCTATTTTATGATCCTGGAAAGACGATGGAATCTATTTCGACCGTGTGGGAATTCTATAGAAGAGGTCTATGTCAAACTGTGGAAGAAAGTTGAAATGATCATGACGATGATTCAAGCAAACTAAAGTAAAATGTATGTCACTAATGCTAGCTCTAGTTGTAAAACCAGTAAAATATCGATTCATTTACACAAACACACGAGACATCACAGACGTGAAAATAGCTTGAAAAGTAAATCTACAAATTTGTTGTTCATTAAATGAGAGTAAAAAGAATATAATATCGATAAAATAAAAATATAGCATCCCTAGCGACCGCACGCTAGTTTCGAGGACGTGCGTGATGTAATATATTTATTTAGGAGGGCGCACGAAACGCGACAAGCATTCCCATACAGGGAGAAGAGTGGATTGAAAATATTTTTTTTGTATGAGCTTTGAAGTTACCGCCCGTTAGGAGCTATGACCCGGTAGAGTACGAGTGTCGCAGATTTTTTTATATATATTTGACATAGGGCGTTCTGTGTATCATATTATGGATTATTTTCAAAACAGGGTCGTATTGTTGACTTTGTCTCTCATTTCGCTTTCTCAAGTCGCTTAACAAGCCATGGAGAGTGTTTTAAGCTCGGGATTTCTAAACTTGATCGGACCAGAAATAATAAAATCCGTAGAAGAAAAAAAATAATATTGTCCAACGGTTTGACAAGTTCAAGTGACAGATGGCTGCTAAAGCCTCAAAGTTAATAAAGGAAAAATAGCATAGAAATAAGAAAATTTTGTAAATACATGATTATTGTAACTGTAATCCCTGTGTACCCGGGTCAGAAGAAGAACGAGAGGCCCTCAATAGCGGCGGCCATTGAAGAAGCTTAATGTAAAACAAGGACAGACGATCTTGTTAATGACGTTTGAAAATGCCGGATGCAGACCACTTTATACTGATCCTATTGAAAAATAAACCTTTAAACCGTATTTTATTATTCGTGTTAAATCAACCAAGTGATAAATCTTAAGAAGAAAATTAATATAAACTAATTTTAAATGAATCATATCGCACTTACTATTCATTTTTAGAACTATAATTGACGAAGTTGTATGTACTTCGGAATAATTACAACATATACGTGTCTCGAACCGAAGTTCTAGCCGTGACCGAAAGTGCACACCGACAAAACAGGATATTAAAAAAAACGAGAATTTTCTAAGAGTGAGTGTATATAACCATTGACTTTCTGAATAAATATATTTTTATTCGACATGAAAATAATTAAATAAATTCTCGCTTGCAGTAGGGCCCCACCCCAACGGAAGCTCTCCTAAAACGAATGTCTATTCGTGACGTCAGAGTTAAAACATTACAACTTCGCCGACCACTTAGCAAAGAAAGTGATTTACTGTTCTTCATTAATTATACTCTTATAAATAATGATTTAATTTAAACATTATTTTTATTGGGCAAATGATCGCACTTGGCCACCAATAGAGCATCTATTTCGACTATTTTTATATTAGAGTAAAAATAAAGGATATTCCTCTTTGTGAAATAAAGATAAGGTCATCTGGGATTGTGGTTTACAATCTGGGTGGTCGTTCATTATTAAAGATCTGTGGGAAGTGCGAGCATCTTTCGGAATCCTCCTGTGGCAACTAATCATATGAAAAAATTGTGTTCCAGTCCGAGCTGAGGGTCTCGTTTTCTAGTTACTTAAACTAAGTTATACGCAAGATATCTTCAGACCCCTGCCCAATCTTGTTCACGGTATCTATAAATGAGATAACGGTTTATCGAAAATATAAAAAAAAAATTGTCAAAATACAAACAAAAAAAAAACAGATGACATGCAGTCTCTTAACAAAACAGCGTGAAAAATAAATATACAAAATTATTCATTAAAATTGAAAATTATTAAAGGTAGTAGTAGTATAATAACAAAAGTTCTAATGAGTTATAAAATTACAGCGTGGACGCTGAGAAAAGTTTAATATTTCCTCGGGATGTAAATTCAATTCAAGTTCAAATTTAAATTGGAATTCGCAGGAATGATTTAAAACGAAAACTGTTGTGGACGTAGTGGCCAGCTATATGAAACGTTCTTACATGAACGCTACAGTTATAATAACTTTACGAACCAAAGATGATAATGTTCTTTAAATCGTACGATCGTACGTAGCAAGTTCAAATAAATAATTATTATTATTATTAATATATTATTATTAACTTCGCCGGGTTTCTTTTGCTCAAAACATATAAGTTTTTATCATAGACGTTAATATCTTCTGCCAAACCAATACAAGTATATCGATTGTAAATCATTCCAATTTAAATTGTATAATGGTTAATGGAACCAAAGTAATGTAGCCATAATGTATAAGTTTGGACCTAAACAGTTACAGCGGTTTTTGAAATTTAATAGTAGATAGAAATTTGTGAAAAAACGTAATGTGCGGTCGGCTTATCATCATTAAACATTAGTATTAGTAAATTTTGACGCCTTAACTAAAAATTTGGTAGAATGTGAGAGGAATTTTCTTAAAGAAGATTATATTTAAAAATATTTTAGCAGTCGGAAGAATTAATAAAATTTAGCCCCATAATTGCAATTGTCTGTATAGTACTTGTTCCATAGTTAGAGTTCTCGGATGGTGGCATTAACTTTTTAGTATTTTGGTAAGTAGGTGTTTGTATTGTGTCTGTCAGTCAGCTGCCTATGGACTGTACAAATTCTCCGGATGCGAATAGTTCAGATCTGCCCTATAAAGTAGACTACATTACAGTGGCGTAGCTAGGGGGTGGCGAGCAGGGCGGCCGCACCAGGCACCACAAGCAGGGGGGCACCAAAGTTGAAAATAATTTTATTGAATATTTTTAAATGATGAATAATGAAACGTTAAAAGAAAATGAAAACCATAATTTAGCATATAAATTATAATATACACAGTGTTTAAGCCTTTCATTCGCAAAACAAGTGTTTTTTAAAAGGGCCCTAAATCAGAAAATACATATCTGTGTTTATGAAATGTACAAGAAGATATATATGTGTTCAATGTTTAAGGACATGATCCTCTCCCTTATTGTATAAGCCACAAAGATGGGTTTATAAAGGGTTCCAAAAATTTTGGAAACACATTTTTGTTTTATACAAAAAGGGTGAAGATCATGTCCCTTTAAGAAAAAAAATTATTTTGATTTCTTTAATATTTAAAAGAAAAAAAAACAAAATTGAGCTTCGGATTTTTTACTATTTTATGGGCAAAAAATAAAAAATTGTACCACAATGTGAAAAATATATAAATAAAGAATTTAGACTCTTTAGGGGGGGGCACCAAGCCCCAATCTGCCCCAGGCCCCAAATACCATAGCTACGCCACTGCTACATTATATCGAATCACTTTAAAATAAAGTTTAAAATCGCAAAAAATTCGTTCCTGATACTGACAGGCGCCATGTTGCGGCACACGAAGGTTAATCTACAACCTAAATTAAATTAATTTTTCATTGGCTAGCAAAGTTAGCCTTTTTCTGCCATCTCTTAATTACCTTTTAAACTAATTTCTAAAAGTGCTTTAAAACGGCGATAGATGGCTCGCAGTAAAGATATTTGTTCGTTATGATAAAAAACATATTTGTCAAACCCATAATAATATTTTAACATCGTTTGAGTTTAATATATAAGTCTAAATTTTATTAATTTGATACTATGAATACGTTTTATTTTAATATAACTTGTCAATCCTTTGCTGTACACGATTTACTTAAGCTACTCGGCAATAGATGTCGCTATTTGATATTTGAAAGTGTAAACTTTTTTAGTAAATTGTTTTAAATTACAATTTTGTATACAATCTTGTATTATTAGTATTAACCGATAACCGTCACAGCTTTAATACTCTCAAAATATAGTTGAGTATGATTCGATTGCACAAAATTAAAAATATTACAAATGTTTGTTGAGTAGCTAAGAAATATTTGATTAGAATCATTATTGTTAGTTGTTTCTTAGTGACAGAAGGTATATCTATATAATTCCTCGCCACTAATTCACCTTGGCTTTTTAGTTTTTTGAAAGTTTCATGGAGTCGTGCACGCTGGTTTTGAATCGTTTGGTAATAAGGTCAGTCCAGCGAGTAAGTGATTGGTGGACTTATATTACAAGGAATAGATTAAAATTACTATTCTAAAGTCACCAAATTCCTAGCACATACAATTAACATTAAAACAGGCTATAAGTTTTAGCTTTAGTTCTCAACTATGGTCGGTAGTATCATATTCGCAGTTCGGGAACAAAATTCAAACAGCATTGGAAGCGCTGTCAGCTGAGGTTAATAACAATGTTGAATCGGTATCGCCTGTCCAGTAGGAAACGACTAAAAAGTTTTGGTTCAATTTACTCTTGAAATGCATATCGTAGTGCAAACATTTTCAAGGTCTAAGTCGCCGGAAAATCATATTGTGGCTCATTCTTCTTTTACTTCTTTGTATTTTTATTTCTTCTGTAATTTATGAAAAACTTGTACAGCGAGATTATAATAGATATACCTTATGATTCGTTACGGGTGTGAAGGCTTCAAAGGGGTAAATATATTTCTCATTTAAAAAGTTTGCATGATTTTACACATATTTACAATTACCTGTATAAAGTGGTCACTCTTAAATATGTTACATTAATTTTTTATTGAATTACTTTAAATATGTAGTAAAACGAATATGTAAAACGCTTTTTCTTACTATATTAACATAACTATTTATTTTGGCCAAGTAAGAAAAGGACCAATATTTTGCCACTTCCGCACATGCAATGGTAGTCGTGCAACAAAGTGCACCGCCCGCCAGCCTGCTGATAAATGCGTATGCGGCAAGCAACGCGAATCACACAACCGCCACCGCCAAATTACTCAACACGTGTTTCACCCCTCCACGGGGCATCTTCAAGAGTTATGTTACACCGATTAGTGCTAAACACAGAGTCTGTGTTTGGACTTTTTGGTCCTTTTCTTACTTAGGATGGACTTCTGCAAGGTAACGCCTGATTCCAATAGATTATTTTGGCTACCTTGTACCATTCATTATTTGATAAAATGAGTATACCCCAAAAAATCTTTTACACCAATTTCTAATAAACCAATTAAATATATGTGACGATCTGCACCATCTTTTTAGAGTCTGTAATAAATTATTCTGTATACCAAAGACGTGTATGTGGGATTCTTACCACTAATGAAAGAGTCGATAGTCGTCATCAGTACTTCTTAAAGGCACATATCGATTTGCTTTTAAGATGTATTCTGCTATCCGGGGCGGAGACAAATCCAACGAATCAATAATCATGAAAATTGGTTCAGCAGATCTCGAGTTATAAGTGTTGTAACAAACCCGTCTTTGTTTAATATAGTTATATAGATATATTTTTTTTAATTTTTATTCACATTCTGTATGTATTCATCATCATTCGTCATTCATAATAATAAAATACTTTTGTATTTATATCTATATTAATATTATTTTGTATCATTGTATAACGTTCATCAAAGCCTAAATTAGTTCACGTTTCACTAAAAGGTAACACGACATTCTTTGACTGTTAGGCGGTACGAAGTTCGCCGAGTCAGTTAGTAACTATATAAACTTAAAAATATTAGGTACATTCTACCGCCATATACTCGTGAGTAATATCTTATATAAGTATGACCTCCACTTAAGGAATAGTCAAAGGAAAGTTTTCAATGAACCGAACAAGTCAAAGTTCTTCTGTATAAAGTTTGAGAAACAGAAAGTCATACGCTACGCGCAGTTATGCACATTTATAAGTGCTCTGTTTATTTTATATTTATTATTCATTTATTTATCATATTTTCTTGTCTGAATAAATTGTAATCACGTATGTATTTCAAAAGGGAATCTATAGAAGACTAGATAAGAACCAGAAACGATGTAAGCCCTGTTAAAACTACGTAATTTAACGTAAAATCCTTTCGAGTTCTGATCTAAGAGGAACCTACAAAAATAAAGATTTTTTTGTAATCACTTTCGCAAATTTCACTAATGCAGTAGTAAGAGAAATTGATTTTCGAACTGTATCATAATTAAATAAATACATTTAAAAAACTTTTAAGTTAAACGGTTTTTTGATACCCATATTGTGGTGGTTGTGGAAAAATATGTACCTTTCCGCCATATTGGAACGGCGTCCATCTTGAATTATAAATTTTGACATAATCATCGTGTTTTACTAGTGTAGCCCTTTCATTTGGTACCCATTTTGAGGGGGTTAAAGAAAAATACGTAATCCGCCATTTTGTATCGGCGGACATCTTAGATTTATAATGTTATTGATTTTATTATACTGTATTGTCATCTAAATTAAATGTGTGTACCAAATTTCAGATCAATCTGACAACGGGAAGGTGCTTAAATTTCAATTTCTAATTTTGATCCAAATAAATTCCGTACGGGTGGAACTAAATAAAACCGTTTAAAAATGGTTTACACTAAACAAGGATTTTTATTAGCATTACTACGAAATTTCCAAACGCGCCCTAGTCTGTATAGAAACCATAACAAACACAGTTGTTTCATTTTAATCATTTCGCAATTATATTTAATACAATAATTAAAGTAATTAATTCTCGAGCTGTTAAAACATTTAAAAGATTATTTCCGCTGTAGTAGAATTATATTTACGATTACAAACGCGCATTGATCTGTATTTATTTCTTGTGTTCACTATAAAAATTTATTTTAATATAGTTATCAGAGCAATTCATTATTCAAACTTTTTTTTTGATTCCTGGTAAATCTTCCGGATGTTCAAGATATCCTTTGGGGGTAGGAGAAGGTTATGTTGGATTGCTACTCACTAAAATCCCACCGGTGATCGGATTAGGAACTTTTATATTATTTCGACATTAAATCGCGTTCTGCTATTTTTCATAGGTCGTTCAGGAGTATGCGTTATTCATGTTACCCGTAAAATTGCGATGATTCGAAACCACGTCGATCTATCGTCCGCCTCAGAGTCGCTGATACTAGAGAGAGTTCATAAACCACACCCTTAACACCCGCGATATCGAAGGTCTCGTAAATTTTAAAACAGAATTAAAATATAATGTTTCCCAGATTATTTATAAAATGTATTTTTATTATATTTTAGTGTATAATTATTAATTGTAGATGTTAAAAGCATTAAAGGAGTGAATATAGCTCATTATACTGAAAATAAGGTTTAAAACTTTTAAACCTATGTAAATGTACAAACATAAAATGTAACGTGTTACATACGTTGCAAAATAAATAATATCGTTATAATATTTACGAAAAAAAAAAAGTTAACGCTAAAATTATAAAATTTCCAACTAACACAGTAACTTGATTCACTGCATTGATGTATAAGACTCATGTTTTATGTAATGATGCCGTATTCGCGACGAGTTTCGACCAGCCGATCATTATCGCCGCCAACTGAAACCGGAACGAACGCTGTTTACATAATAACCACTGAATTTCGCGCGATCATTTCGACAATTCAATTCGCCGATATTCCTATCGATTTCACTGTGAACGCGAATTTTAAAATATACTTTAGTAATTTGTAAGCATCAGACAGATCAATTGTTCTTTTAAACTAATTTAAAAACTCTTAAATAACAAAAATCACTTCATTTACTCCAATAATGTGTATTCTCAATTATTATTCAAAGTGACATGCACTTTCGCAATTGAAAATAACAGTCCACTTTACTGAGAGACACTTAGAATTACACAGACTCGCACTTTAAGTTTTACAGGCTTTATCTAAGCTAACATAACTTCGCTGTGAATTTGTATGCAGTAGTGATAGAATAATAAGAGTAAGAATAAAACAGCGAAATCTTTGGTAACCTGTTGAAGGATTTGTCAATTATGAATCTTTTCAAAGCAGCATTAGTTGGTTCATTATTATTTGGTTAATGGAGATGAACCTATGATCAGAGAAGGTGAACGTCTTGCAACCATGCAATCCAAACTCCAATCTTCTTCAATCTTCAATCCAAACTTGCAATCCATGTTGTCAAGCACAGTACCCGGCATCTCTTCATGAAATGTTAAAACTTCAATAAAAAATTCAATCTTTAAAATGCAATCGTTGATAAAGAATTAGGCGAATTACATGTTATTTAAATATTCCTTCCTTCCAAATTATCTGTTTATTCATAACTTCCTACCGCCAGTTTAGATTAATCTATATTTTATCGATTTAATATTTTAATAGAAATCGATTACTGCCAAAATCAAGTTTTTAATAATAACGTGAATACAATAACATATTTTCAAGGTAACGTTCATAGGTTCATAACGTCATTTATTTAATTATATCGAAAACGACCCTTTTTGGTTTTGATAAACGTCAAATGCATGAAACCTAGGTACAGGTGTTTTAACTTAATAGGTGTTTGTATGAGTTTCAGTTCGCATAGACATCCACAAGGCATAGGCCTGCCTCTAATATATATATAAATATATATATATATATATATATATATATATGGGGGGGGGATATACTGTAGTCGCCACGGTTGGCGATCGCGGTGTGACAGAGGTTACTGCCGCCCATCATCTACAAACTTGTTTGTGAGCAGTGGCAATTCCATATAATTAATGCACAAAGTGTGAATTATATATAAGATTGTATCCCGGGAATCGAATTTGCAACCTGTGATCGCAGGTCTCAGTCCTATACCACTAGGCTATTACTACTCTGCGTGTATAGGTAAAGAAAAGTGTTTTTCTACTCTTTCCGTTGCAGTTTATCATATTTTTCCGGAAAAAAATTTCATCGTACCTTAACGAAAATACAAAATAGCGTGTTCTATAGAACTGTTCTTAAGTTTTGCACTTAGCATTAAATTTGGCGACCAACTTTCATCATCTTTCACCATCTCTATAGATCCAAAATAAAATCGAACAGATCGATATTTCCAAGTCGGGTAATGTGTCTTCAAGTAAAGCGTTCCGTTTTTGAGTACGGATACGTTCATTACTAATAGGCGAAAGAGTCGCAAGAAATCAAAAGCTTCAGAAATAATTAATTATGTAGAAAGAAAAACTGTAATTACGTTACATTTTATCACAAAGGAAAATCAGTAGGTGTCTGACTCAAAAAAATATCAGAAGCAAAACTGAGTAATGTATATTTCACGTATTGCAATCTGAAAGGCGCTTTAGCTTGTAAAATTATTGTGTTAATTTTTATAAAACCTTTTTTTTTCCTATTCTAGAATATTTTTTATGTGAATATAACCCGGCTTTACATATGAACACCAATTAGGTTTTATAGGAAAGGAATACCACTGCTGTCCTGTTGAACCGCCTCGGTGACCGTCCTATGAACTAGTGATCGTAAAGAAGAACTTTATTCAAAACGAGACGCGGTCCCGCGCTGTGATATTTTAAATAGCTCATCTAAGTGTATTCGTTGTTCCCGCTATATCTAAAACTGTCGTTTTATCACGATCATTTGAGACCACGTCGTTCCATCAGCCTTAGATTCCCAAATTGTATGCCTCTGCCTAATATCATCATCGTGATGATCTTTAAAGAAGGCACATGCCTTTGAGTGAGCGTCCATCCGCTGAAAAAAAGAAGAATAAATATAAAAGCTTCATGATACGATGTTACTGTTTAAATTTACGTTAATAATTGAGATAAATAAAATTATTTGTTTATATTAATTTTGTGTGTATGTTCAATACAAAAAATCACGCAACATCTTATTTCCGAACTATTTAAAAAAATACTCAAATACCTGCCGAACCATTGAAAATTGTTGAACATTCATGGTGAAATGATAGGTATTGTAGTACCTCACCCTTGTATAATTATAATACGCCGACTACTAAATACTTGATCGAAACATTTAGATCGTGTACAACAAGTTTACAGCAGATCAAATGCCGCAAGTGGAACTGGATAGGCCACACGCTCCAAAAGGTCCCCGATCATATACCGAGGCAAGCTCTAAAATGGAACCCTCAAGGAAAGCGAAGACGTGGCCGCCCAAAGCAAACCTGGCGGCGGAGGATGACTGCAGAAGTAAAGGCAGTTAGAATGAGTGAAGTAAAGCGCGAGGCTCAAGACCGCTCGGAATGGCGACGTACTATGGACGCCCTCTACCCCATCTTGGGGACACAGGAATAAATGATGAGAAAACAAGTTTTAATAACGACATCTTTATATGTGAAATGACTTTTAAAAGTTTAAATAGCGAACGGTTAAAAAGGAAAAGTTAAGTCTTATAAAAGACTCTGTGGTACTTTTTGAATAAAATACAAACCGTGAAAACAACTACAGAAAAGTACAAGGAATAAAACTAAACGGCTCGAGGAAAGGAAACGCAACTTTCGTGCGGAATTGCAGCGCATAAAAGAAAAGTGCTAAGCTCTCGAAAGACCGTAACGTTCGGAATTGCGATTCTTGCTTACGTATGACTTGTTATTCCAATATATACATGCGATATGTATTTTAAATATGTTTTCTTATCTAGACGACTTTGTTGAAAGCCATCGGAAAAATACGGATATAACTAAACAGAAAAAGAGAGATGCTATAAAAATAATATTTCTATTTGATAACTGAAGTAAATGACTTGAACAGTAGGTAAGCAAGTTATTTAACGTTGAACAACCTTAAGGTTCTGAAGCAGAGACCAAGACCCGGCTAACACAGCGCAGGACATGCACCCAAAATGCGGACAGACAGCCTTATTTAAATCGTCGTACCTCGCTGGTTATAAACCGTTTTCAACTGGTCTATTAAAAATCTAGCATTAAAACCTATGTTTCAGCGTGAATATCAGATGAATATTCAGATGAATCAATGATCTATTTTAAAAAAAATGTAACTCGATGACAGAGAACCTTGTTAAAGTCGCCAAAAAACGTAAAATGTAATGCTGGATGCTTCTATTGGAAATCTGTATTAAAGACTTATGCCCAGCAGTGGACAATCTATGGCAAAAATGATGATGAAGGTATCTATTTTAAATATTTTTTCTTATCTAGATGAATAGATGATATCTTAATAATCCCACTGGAAAACACAAGATGTATTTCAACTGGTACTATTCGATATCTTTATCTGTGGTCGAATCGTGTATCCTACGACTAAAATGTTAATAATGACATTTAATTTATGTAGCTATCTCTAAAGTCTTATTAGGTAGATCTGTGACCGTACATAAAAAGTACATTTTTCTACTAATATAACTTTTTTAATTTTATAATGACATAGATAAACCTCATATTGAAAACGCCCAAAAAGTGATCATATCAAAATTTGTCCAAAAGAAAGATAATATTAAAAATCATTTATTTAAGTTTGTAATTATTGACATTGAGTGTAATCGATGTATTACAAAACTTCTGTATTGCCATTGCAATACATTGATATTAAGACAAACCTTAAGTTTGAACAATGACGGTGATGTAATCAAAGCAATCGCACAATCATATGACGACTTATATTCCCCGATGACATTTTGTTTGCTAACACGAAACGAAAATTACATTTATCGTGTATAAAAGTTCTCTTATGTGTTCCTTTAAAAGTTACACAACATTAAAAATTCACCATATAATATTGCAAAGATCAGACCACATTAAATCAAAAAAAAAAATTGATGAAAGATTGGAGAGAAAATTGATCGCACGTATGAGGAAACATCGTGCTTATGACACCAAAAGAGCTCTTAATTTGAAAGTGTTTACTAGATTAAAATTATTTGTTAAATTAAAATTATTTGTAAATTTTAATTTTCTTATCTAAGAGGTTTATACATGGGGATTTATTTATCAAAATTTACAAATAATTTTAATTTAACAAATAATTTTGTTTGTGTTGTATTAAATAACGAAATTAATAATTTTTTTGTAAGATTAGATAATCTTACAAAAAAATTATTAATTTCGTTATTAAATACATGCCATACATACTACGATACTAAATCTAGCTTTGTTTGTCAAGTTATAGGTAAGTTACATAAAAAATTAATGCATGTGATATAGTGTAGTCAACAAAATTATTTATTTATTAGATTTATTTACTTTTCTTTATTTTATTCTTTATGCAATCGGTGCAGTAGTGAATTTGAAGCCTTATAAACATTCTCTACCGTTACTTACGTTACTTCTATGTTATTCATGTAAAGATAACAATTTGGCAGGTGCACAAATGTGATGAAAATATAATAAAAAATATACGAAACATATCATATGCACAAACAGCATAACATAATACCACTTTGCAATCGCCAACTCGCCTGCCAAGCGTGGCAATTTTGGTGTATCATCCACAGATATCTTTGAGAGAGGCCTAACCCTGGCAGTGATTGTATATGAGCTAAAAAGAAAAGATAAAAGATACTATGTACTATATGTATTCTCTGTATGCTGTGTTTGCTGCACTGTGCTTGCTGTTTTTTTTCCACCCTTATTAATTTTGTACTTTATTTCTATCTATTCTATAGCTGAAATCAAGTAATGGTGCAGATAGAAACTAAATTAATAAAGTACATTTATAATACAAAGGTGCACAAAAACTAATTTAAGAAAATTTAAACACGATTTGTTAGGGATAAAATTTTCAGTACATAATTTGAAAAAAAAATGCTATATCCTTCCAAGATTATGTATACGATAAAATTAAATATTAAAAATTATTACAAAACTAAACATTTGTAGTCACAGTTATAGAAAAAAATATAACAGGATACACACATTTATTTACTTTGAATGAAAATAATTTTAAAAATACGTGATTTTTTAAATATATTTTTTTGTGGTGTGCCCCTTAGCATAACTTTCAATAAGTTTATGTTAATATAGTTATATGTGATTACTATGAAGGTATTTATATATTTAGTAAACAGGAATAAAGATATATAAAATTACGTTACATGCATGCACAGTGATGGTACAAAAATAAAATATTAAGAATGATACGTAAATTTTACGATGAAAAACTATTTAACAATTGAATGAAAAATACATCCGAGAGGTCGTGCGTAGGTTTCGAGTGAACTGAGCTTTTAGCGAAATGAACTTCAGTGCAGCCGTTGCAACAAGTAGGTGGAAATCTAACGTTACTTTTAAATCTAATATTAGAGTTTATAAATCCGCAATAACGAAATGCTAAAAATAAATAAAGTGTCTACTACAGTCGGACCAAAAACACTCACTGGAATGTACATTTTCAGATCACTGGCTAATACACTACACCCGTTGTGATCTTTTTTTTTATTGGTCCCCGCTGTTGGGGACCTCTCGTTCCCCTATCTCGTGTGGGACAGGGACTTTTTATTTTTAGTAACTTATTCATATTTTTTATTATTATCATTCTTCTCTTTCATGTATCATCTTATCTGTCATACTGTTTCTTTCATTCTACAATTTTCCCAGTCTTTCTCTTTCATTCCATTAGCCATACATCCATCCTCAACCACTACATTCTAGGTTTCCTTACTATTTTATTTTGCAATATTACATTTATTGTTCAAATATTTTACACGTATTTTCTTTGTAATTATCATCTTATATTATACTATTTATTGCACTATTTTTGGTACTACTATATTCCTTTTATTTATATATTTTAGTGTTTGTTTTATTTTTACTTATTGTATTTATTACCACCTTCCTGCAGTAGCTGAGGAAGCATTCTCTCTATCCGTTGTAATCTACAGCTTCACTGGGATTAAGGAGGCAGGTTCTAGCTTAGAACTCTTTGTATTATAATGTTACCGCAACCACTGTACCGCGCCTGAAGTATAAGTGGTTAGACGTGGGGAAGTATCGGCCGCTTCGTTCCATCAGTCAACGGTCGCATTGACGCTCATGCTCTAATTTCCTCAGCACCCACCTTGCCGCACTTTTCTACGACGCGGTACAGCAGGAGCCCTCGAGAGCCTCGAATAAGTTAACAAGAAGTTCCAGAGCTATAAAATTGACCGGACACTCCGTAAAGTGCCTAGGCATAAGGCTATCATATCCCGTGATACCTCACTATCATGGCCTAGTGTCACTTAACCTTTTCTATACCTTACACATCATGCAATTTAAAAAGGAAACACAACAACATTTTACACAAGCTTTGTTTATGGTGGTCATCAAGAAAATGACCAAAATGAAATCTACCGAAAAAAGGTAAACAAGATAGATCTATTAACCTAATTCCTGACGACAAACCTCCTTTAACATTTTTATCGAGGACGAATGTAAAAGCTTATCGTTTGTTATTATGAACCTTCTTTGTACCTATTTTTGTTTAATTTATGTATACAGCGAAATGTCTGGTTAGGAACGTGACCACTGTCACGTTGTCATTATGCAAGTCGCCAGTTCAACTCCCATTATATAATCTTACATAATTTTTTGGTTTTTAATTGCGGTATTCCTGGTAGTGGGCTTCTATGTGGTGATAAGACGGTATTTGCAGCATTTCTTGAAGGATTTTACGATAAAGTCGCCGTTGTAATTGGAGATTGTCCATCTGTCCCCGCGCAAAGGTACAGGGATGTTGATTCTTGTACGACTTTGCATATCTGATGATTTCCTCTTTCACTGTACGTATTTGCGAGTAATTATTCAGCTGTTGGCTAATCACGCACTATGTGGCATATGTAATTATCTTGTCTCTGCGAGCTGGTTTCCGTCAAGCAAGCGGCACTGCGCTCATTTTGCGTAAAGTTTTTTTATCCATACACCCTAACTTATTCTGATAAAGGTACTTTTACATTTTTATTTATATTTTCAAGTGTCTTTTATTTTCGCTCCCTTCTCCCAGTCTTCACATGATCGTTCATTCACTCTTCTAATATATATCACATAATCTAACATTCTCATTCGTTCAAAATTTCCTTCTTTGCATTGTCTTTCATCCTCTCCTCAATGATCACAGTCTAGGTCTATCCGTAATAATGTATCACAGTCTATTCTTATTTTGATAAAGTTTAAGTTTTTGATTTGTATTACAGATGTATATTTATCGCAGTTTATAGTTCTTTGATTTTTCCCTATTTCAATATTTATATCTTAATTTTTTATTTTATTACCTTATTGTGTTACTTTTATTGCTCTTCTATGTTTTTATTCTTATTTAAATTGTTTACCCGACCCTATTTCGTTTTATTCCTCACGGGTACGTGCTTGATCACCCTCCTAGAGTAACTGAGGAAGAAAAGTCATGGCGATGCCTCCTTCGTCTTTTGCAATGGCGGCGATGCTCATCTCGTCGATCTTCACAATTCAAACATTCTAATTCGTGTCTAAGTCCTCTGAATGCGGGATATCAGGCTACTGGTAGCCTGCATGAGTACACCATAGTCTGGTCCTCACCCGGTTCACGGAAGCACGTGGGACTCTTCTTAACCTTAATCCGGTGTAGGTTCTCGGAGAAACCCCGGTGCCTCGTGAACATCTGGACCAAGACCGTGTACACCTCGACGATTCGTAGTTTTAGTCAAGTCAACCCAACTCTTCGAGAAATCCCGACAGACCATTGATGTCGCCGGCTATCATAGGAAGGCATCTCGGTGATCTGAAATGGGTAGTTCTGTAGGGGTGCTACCCCCGTACATCAAAGTAGGCTGCACTGTCCTTTTCCAAACATGTCCGTAACGCCTAATATGAACAGATGTTTGTTAAAAAGACTATAACCGGTTTTGATTCCTGCCACCGGGCGCAGTCGGTGTCGCGACAGCTGGGGCAGGCTGTTGCAGAACATTTGTAATTATGCGCAGTACTTTGTTTTGGTAATTGAACAATTTCTAAGTCAGAGTGGAAAGCTGTGCCCAACAAGTGGACCCAATGGGTCTGAACTAGCTTTACTATGACCTTATGGATATCAGAGTGAGAGAGTCTAAACTACGACCTTATGGAGAAGAAGTTTACTTTCCAGTGATAATGAAGACCTCCATCCAGTGAGCCAATATAGCTTCTGAAGCCGCAGCTCAAGTTGCATACGTTTGGTGAATATATGCTTTTTCAAAGTAAGTCTTTTATTCAGGTCTAGTCCGAGGTAGCGTGTAGAGACTGCTTGAGGCAATTCTGCGTTATTAAATGTAACTAGAGGGCAACTATCTCGTCTATGCGTGAAATTAACCGATTTACCTTCATTCACGTTGTTCTTTTTTACCTTGATTTTTAATTAAATGGGTTCGCTGTCAAGTCCACACTAAAGCCAACTTGTTGTAACGTTTAAGTAACAGATAAATAATGATACAAAAAATTATCACAAAATTTTAGATTAATTAAATAATAGTTAAAATTTAAACCTTTTTATTCGCAAGTAACTTTGCTGCAATAAGTCGCACTGTTTGCCAGATTCGTTCATTAGAAGCGACAGTTGGCAGGTGGGACGCCAAACAAACGAGTGCAACTGACAAACTAAAAGTTGGAATAAAATCGTGGCACCTCGATCGGACAACGTTGTATCGACAAAAACGAAATGAGACGAGAAATATTTGGCAAATTTTGCAATTCATACAGCAACAACATTGTAATTTAATTATTATTGCAATAACTTTTATCAATGCAATTTATTAATTGAAACTTCTTGATTGTTGTTATACAATATCCACTTATCTAGTGTTTATGAGTAATCTGAAAATGGCGACACTCCGATTATTTTTATTCCTTTAATGGTTCCTGTTTTTGGGGTTCTCTCGTACAACCGTCGCTTATTGTGGGACCTTTTACATTTTTGACAAGTGTCTTTTATTTTCCCTCTCTTCTTCCAGCCTTCAGATAATCGTTCACTCTTCTGACATATATCGGATAATCATACATTCTCATTCATTCTAAATATCGTTCTTTGCATCGCCTTTCATTCTCTTAATTATTATAGTCTAGGTCAATCCGTAACAACGTATCAAAGTCTATTCTCATTTAATTGGAGCTTAAGATATGGCAACACATCGTTGGAACGTTGTGGTCATGATGGACTTAAAAGAAAATCTTGAAAGTTCTTAACTCGTGAATTATAATTCTTTAAAAAGAGGAGATGGACAGACAAGCTCTTTAAGCGTCATTTTATGACGTCATTTTATGTTGCAAAACCTTTCAATATAATTTGTAAATGTATTAAATTAAAAAAAATGATTTTCAGTAAAAAGGCTAACATGTCCGATGTCTATTATATGCCGACTAAACGTCTGTCAACCAAATCTTCATCAGTCTTTTGATACTAGTACTTGACGTCAGATATCTTTTGAAGGCCATGTAAATGACACTTCGTTAACTGGGGGTCTTAGTTTTCAGGGTAAATCTAGTCTGGCCAAGCTGATGTAAGTTGGCGTCAAGTCCAATACAAACATGATAGACACTCCGTTATCTGAAAAACAGTACTTCGTAAGCGTTACTATGGTCCGGTTTGAGAGCAGTGCAGTTAGAAAATTCAGATGAGATGTATAAATTATGTTTTGAAGTGAATATAAAAATATACCATCAGGGGAAATCCCTGCTATTATCACAATTATCTAGTATAATAAAATTCATACAAAGTCGCGATAAAATAAAAATGAACCAATTATTTCACAAATTTTGATAAATAATTTGTTTATTACGTGTCTTGGCCGAGATAGTAGTCGATATATTTTTGCGAAGTTTTATTCCAATATTTACCTGTTATCTCCTAATGTACTTCATAAGTATTGCACAAAGACAATGTTATATGCTCACGAAATAAGTTTTTAATATAAATATGTAACATTGCCATAATGCACTGAACAGTTTTGGGAATCGACCAAGTAACCTATGATCGAAAGTCTCACTTCTTAATAACTAAACTACGCCAATTTTTTAATATTTTATTATAATTTCAGAACTCCATTCAAAAACACTCTTTCAGATACACACATACACAACAGATGTATACACTATATATTACTTTTACACATGATATATTTGTATATATATATTGTGTAAAATAACGCTTAAGAATTTTGAACGTACACCCACAAGGTGGACAGATGATCTTGTTAATGTCTATGCGAGGGCTTATGTCTACGTCTAATATGATGATGATGACGATGATGAGAGGTATATCTTCAAAATATATTTGTTAGTCGTTAGGTTAACTAAATTATAATTTATTATTTCATACATTAATCACAATTTTTAAAAAAATCCAGAATGAGAAATGTTATTATGAAGTTTCTTTTCTATAGAAATAATTTACACCTGCAATAACCTGTATATTTAATTGAAACCTACAAATGTATTATAATACAAATTCAATTTATTTGAGCGTATAGTGAAATCGTGTCTTAATGGACCGATACAGTATCCGTCGACGCTCGTGGCAGCGAAAATCTAGACGCGGCCGCCTTAGAAACCCGTCGTCGTGCCACCACGACTGGTCGCCGGTGAAAGTCGAGATAGTGCAGTTATCGTCGAACTATTTGCTGGATACGAGATGTATTACATACTGACACATGTTTTATACGTATGTACGTATGTATGTTCAACCAAAGATGCGTTGAATAAATTGTAGCATTGCAGCCGTAAGGTATATTGCAATAAGACCGGTTGAAATAGGCATCTGCATTCGGAGTATTCCGATGACCTGATCAAGGTCATCCACCTTATGAAAGGATGAGGCATCTCTTCTGCCCCCATGTAACCCGTCCATTCGTGCTACAAGATATCAATACACTGGACTATTTTGTTACCTTTCATTCGGGATCAAAAAAAACGACATATCATAGCCCTCTCTATCGCTCGCTCTAGCCATCGATATTCCATTGAGTCGTAATATATAGTAATGATTAAATACCAGAAATTAAATGTGAGTAATAATACTTTTGATTTTACATTCAAGAAAAAAATATTTATAAACATTGTATCCAATTTTATTGTTGTGTATGATGTTTTACCCCATATCTGTTGACCACATGATCTATTTAAGGGGGGCTACCTGTCTCCCCCTAACCGCGAACAGCGTGAGCGAACCGGGGTAGGATCCGGAACCCTCCTTGGTTCGCCGAGTGGAACACACTACCATCCCAAACCGCAAACACAACGACGACACTACTCTTACCTCTACTCGGGTAGAACTGGTGCTACTACTGGAGTACTACTGCACAGGCGTTATTTCTTTGATGAAGCTGTAAAATCCCCCGGGATAACAACATCAATCAAAACCAAGCAGCAGGTAGTCAGCTAACCTGTGTCACAAAGTGGACCTTATAGCAGGTCGATCAAGATCATATAGATGCTTTCAAGGTATGGTGCTGTAGGTAGATGACATCATCAGAGAATCTGAAATTAAATATGCTGGCGCATTCTTCTTCCTTTATGACCAATCTTGTCTACAGAGACCGTTCGATTGTGAAATGATTTACCGCCGAATATAAAACGTGCTAAGTCACTAGCTATTTTTAAGAGTATGGTTAAGAAATATGTACTAGACCTACGATGATTTATTATCCTTTAGTTAATTTTTTTCATTTGACTATCCAAATATCGAAGGGAAGTGCGTTTCAGAGAAGAATAGATTGTGTTAAGAAGAAGTGGCTAAGGATATGAAAACTCGAGAAGTGAAGTGTTTTAGTGTGATTTTAACATTTGCATTATTTTTTTTATGTATCATTTCTTCCTGTCTATATCACAGCTAAAGATTACCTAAACTTATACATATATGCCAGTTTATTACATTTGTGTACTAAATTTACATTTTGTCATTTAATAAAATTGTGTGTTGCCCCAACATAGAAGTGTTGTTAAAAAAAACTGCGTTTATACTTGCATCTGTCAGATATAAATCTATTTATGTATCAGATATAATAGTAGAAACTAATTAAATCAATAACAGTACTAGATGCAACAATTTGTTTAGTGGTGACAGTAGTATAACTGTGGTAATTACCTGCGAGGCCTTATGAAAAAGATAACTTCTCACCGAAATCTACACAAAGCACCAAGTGATATTATTGGAAATCTGGCTAAACTCCATACCTGATAAAATTGAGAAAAATTCCAACACCAAATAATTCCCCCCTCTTCGTTCTTCCATCGGAAAACAAGACGCACGGATTCACGACATCCCGTTAAAATTCCTTGCACCCACAATAAGCATTTGGCTAATACTTTTATAGTGCGCACAGTCAAGAAGTGAAACAACCTACACGCGCCATTTTTTTCAAACAATTATAACTTGGAAGTCATCAAGACACATAGACCTCGTCATCGCCTAACATCAAGCAAGATAAATGTGAAATGTTTGATTTAAAAAAAAATAGGAAAATTATTCAGAATATGTAAGGTTAAATCGTGATGACAGCTTATAATGTGATTGTAATAGTCATTGTGAAATATTTACAAAAGATTGACTGTAAAATCTTGAGCCAATTTTATGGTATTCTGCGTTAACTATATAAAAATTGTGAGCCGTGTTGTATTTTTGCAATAAAACTTTAAAACGTATCGAATTTCATCGCTTCATTCACACGTTTCGGCCGTCAAAAAAACAATATAAAAATGGCGGGGAACCGTTGTCACTTTATTACTCAATTTAAAAAAAAATCTTCTTTACAAAAACCGGTTAGAAACAAGCAATACATTCAAAGAGATTTTATTGAACTTTTGAATAAAAAAAATATAAATATTATTTTACATTTAATTTAATTTAATATTATTTTAAATATTATATTACATTATTATTAAAGTTTTGTGTGAAATAAAAAAAAAGTATTTTTATTGATATAATCATTCTCAATATTAACATATTAAATCAATAAAAATAATCACTGAAATAGGCACGAATAGCGTAAATTCATTTTTAATATTATATTGTGTTACCATTTGACAGAAGTCTCAGTTCGGATAAGTTTTGATGTCAATATATGACAACACCCTATGCAAAAATCTATGGTTTTAAAAATAATAAATAACGGATTAAATTGGTATGATTATTTATTAAAATTATTTATTGTTCACTACCATCACACTTTGGACTGACAGAAACTATTAGCCTATCGCAATCCTATAGATTTTCAGAATAATCATTTTATACGGGTCTATTGACAATAGGTGTAAGAGCTATAAAGCTTTTTATAGGTAAATGAGCTATACCTGTTTGAAACTTTCATGTCTAAAATGAATCTGCCGGTAAATATAGTAATTATCGTCGTCATTGTTTCAGCGATTCAAAAGATATCTATGAGGGGATATACCATAATCGCCACAAATGGAAGACGTGTTTGCGATCGCGGTGTGGTACTATCTGGAAACTTGTTTGTAAGCAGTAGTCCTATATCCCATTGACTGCTATAAAAAATTAAAAAAAAATATTAATACGAAACGTTTATTTTATTATTTAGACATAAAATGAACAATAAATCAACAAAAAAAATCGAAAATTACAATTTTAAGTCCGTTTTGAAGGGGTGTACTCAATTGAGTACAGTGGCGAAAAATTTCAAAATAACTTTTTTCTACACACAATGTTTTCAGACATTTCTTACATTTACAATGTTCTCTTCTATTGTATACAAAACATCGTAATGTTTTTTTAATCTTCTGGGGAGAATGTCCTACACCATCTTGACAATCCTGACACCAAAGAAGAAGAACATCGAGCCTTATGTTGAGTTTTCCGGCTTAAATAAAACCTTGCAAACGAACATTGCATGCAGTAGCTAGGCATTAGCAATTGCCATGTCAAGCATATAGGTAAACAAAACCCACCACCACTTCTTTCCGTGAATCGCAGCACTGTACACTGATTGATCAAACTCATTCACACCGCCCATATTTCTATTGTATGTTTGAATGATATATGCACAAAGTGAGTATTATATAAGAAATGTTCTGGGAATCAAACCCGCGACCAACTCTCGCAAGTCTTGGTTCTCAATCGCTAAGTTACCACTGCTCTTGAGGTAATAGCTATACACAAATCAATACAGAAAAACTAGAAGCAACAAAGAAACAACATATTATCAATATTGCAAAACATGACACTTCGTCGCCACAATACACAGTATACAGTCGCAATTAAAATAGGCAAACACTGCATCCGTTCTGTTTGATAGGAGAAATGAAACATGATCATAACGATAAGCATTATAAACAGTACTTTTTTAATATTACTAGAGGTCGGCATAATTGCGGTTCTTTATCTAAGAGATAAAACGACGACGGTGACGTCACCGTCGCAGGCGCAGAGACCGGGCGACTGGTTAAATATAGAACGTAAACAACTTTCGTGTGAATCATTGAAGTAGATACTTCAGCCGCAAGTAAACAACTAAGTAAAATTTAAGGTAATTCGCGAAACATTGATTTAAAGAAGTAATAAAAAGCGTTCCCCAAGATATATTACCCTACGAAAAAGTACAATCAAAAAGATAAGTTAGTACGTCTTCTTAGCCATTTCATTTTACAAGTTTGAATACATTTCTCGACGATAAACTGACAGACGAACTTCCAATTAAAGCTACAATCTGCATACATACGGTACGGGATGCAAAAATACCTTAACTTGTTTAAAGATATTTTCCAAGTAATTTTCAAAGTTTTGAATTCCAATTAGAAAAACAATTATATTTCATCATCTTATCCATGTTCATTTCAGCCATAGGACACCCAATACTGTATCTTTCCCGTAAATTTCTAATAGGTAGACCTGCATAGATGGATGTCTTGGATCTGTATAGACGGATGGATGATTTTCGACACAATTTAAGGCTACATAGATATATACAAAATTTCAGTCTTGGTGGTGTTATAATTATAAATATAATCCAGTTCACAATTGCAATATAAATAGCGTAATATTACAGTAGTGTTTAACAAACAATATTCATTGCATAATACAGATGCGTTCATATCGATGCAAGTACGAGCATTCAACATTAATGTATATATTAAATTCAATATCAATTATGCCAACGAAACGTTAGATGTTGATATATATATTTAGATGTAATATAAAAATGTATCAAAAAAGGTTAATTGGATCCCAACATGCCGGTATGGAGACGCCGGTCGTGTTGTAGGAAACATAACCTCAAAATACTGGCTCGGTGTCCGACGTGTAAAAAATGCAGGCACGACGCGGGCTTCGGAACGCGGCTCGAAGCCAGTCACAGTCCCACCGTGGCGCAGGCCCCTCGTCCGCGACCCGCTCGGCCCGCTCCGCGCCACTCGATAACTTATCAACAAATAATTGCATGAAGTCATCGATTAAATTAAGTACCGCCGCTGTACAACGCTCTTCGGCCGCGGCTAGAGCTCGCAAACAAATGCTTCCTTTCCCAGGATTAACAGTAAACCAGCGCTGTTGCTCGGATATTAAAGTTTGGCAGTGAACTCCACAAGTGTCCGTGAAAAAGTTTTGTGCGACCTTATTGGCTTGTTTTGTTTATTTATTTCCAAAGTGTCCAAGATGAATGGTACTCCAGCTAGAAGGCCTAAGAATGCGTTTTCGGAGGCGGTATGTTATCAATTTTTTTTTAAATATTCATAATATTTTCTACACTGTTAAAACCCAATGCTTTGTAAACATTTAAACATATTGTTGGAAATTTCTGTTTAAATATACCGTAGAAAAATAAACCGAATTATTATCTTATATTAGGTACAGAAAAGAGATGGAAGCAACTCCACCGCACGTACGTAATAGAGACGGCAGAAGTGATTTGACCGCGTGAAATGTAATTGTAATTGTAAATGTATTTGCAATTGTAAATATGTAGATGGGTATTAAATAGACCGATCGTCGCACGCTCATTGTACATCGAGAAGGTCTGTCACAGTCACCTATTGATAAGCTAAGATCACGGTAACTAGTTGCGGAAACTGAATACATAGCTAACGTCCCAACGGAATTGACACGAACTAAGGTCATACAGATTGACTGGAGTGATGCTGTGAATTGTTTTCCATCCAATCCTATTTGTATAACATGTATGACGCATATTTGAAGATGTAATCACATAGCTTAATCAAAAGTAAATAGAAAGGCATTCATCATACGTCTACCCACCGTCTACTATTTGCTCGTCCAATATTATTTCTCTTTCGTGTATTATGATTACTTTATGTTCAATTCGTTCTCGACCTTTATTAAAACACACAGTAACATGTTTATAACACTCCAATACCCTTATCAATGTTACTACTGGTTATGTATAGTTTTGAATGTTGATACGTCTTAATGTCGTTCCGTTTCTCTGCTTGTGGCAAATAAAAAATATTTATGTAGCTATAAAAATAGCTAAATGATAACATCAATTTTAATTATACTTCAACAAAGATGCTTTTGATGTTAGTTTTTGAAAAAAAATTATATGGTAAATCAAAATGAAGTTAGAAATAAAACTAATTCGTTAGTATTGACAGAAATTTTCACATATTTGTGGAAACAAAATTTTTTCTCCCTATTCAACGCATCGGGAACGTGTCGATGTTCGAATCAATTAAAAGTTACAAGTGCAAGCATCAATGCAAATACGTTCATTAAACATCAAGTGCAAACACGCGAATTTTTGAAACCTGTCACACAATCTGTGTGAACAAGAATCTCATATATAAACATGACTACGACTATTTATATCAACTTTTGTAAACCTAAAACAGGATTTAGTCGATGTATAATTATGTAAATATATAGTTATTTATTTTCTGAATATATAATAGCTTGTGTTATAAAACTTACGAAATGTCGCAGAAATCTCTCATTCTATCTTAATATATCTTAATATAATAAATCAAGTTTTGTAACTTCAAAGAAATAATTTTAATTTTTTTATCATCAATTTTTTGTAAGACATTACATTTCGTATCCAATAAACAGTAAGAAGACGGTGAAGTTTATTATTTGATTCTTATTCTTAAATGTTTAATTAGACAAAAACATTTTTGATTTACGATTTAATTGTTTTTAACCTTTATTGGCGAAGCATTTGACTTCTATCTCGCCTGATCTTAAACGATGACGAGGTCTACGATGGTACACGCCTGCCTAGGATAAATCTGATCATTCTTATCTTGAAGACTCCTAAGTTATAATTGTCTGGAAACAATGACGTTGGTTGGTTGATCCTCTCTTTTCTATTCGCACTATAAAAGTTTTAACAAAACGCTTAATGCAGGTGGAAGGAATTCTGTACGTTTTAATAACAGTAAATGAAAACTTCTACTAGCCTGCTACAGGTTTAATTATTAAAATTAATTATTATCTATACCTTTAACCAACTAAGTATCTAAGTTACATTTAAGTATTATAAATGATATCGTTAATTTTCATAACATGTTATATAACAAACCGCTAACTGATTTATCAATATAAATAAAACATAAGATGTGTAAGATATTGTAGCAAAAGACCGAAGTTATTGGCTTAAAATTAAAATTAAATTTATAATTTTAACTACCGCCATACATTAGTTAACAGGCCATTTATATATATTCCATTTTAAGTCCTAACCTAGTAGTGAACGCGAGCCACGAATATATTGGTTATACGAAGCTAATTTTAGTTGCACTATTCCTGGACGAAAATAATTCATGCAATGATACACTAACTTGTTAATAACATGACAATCTGATACAGTCGCGATAAAATTATTCCGATAAGCAAAGAGCGTTAGTGAAGTTAATCAAAACATTTACCTTTATTCACTTATGACATTTTTTTATTAATGTAGTAATTAAAAGAGAAGGAGACTGAATATTTTTATACTTATATAAGGTGATTGCTTATAGGTAAAAACTTTGAAGAGTCGACTTACTTTTACGTTTCGTTAGAAAAAGCTTTTCATAATTTTGATTACTACATATTAAAATTAATTAATATTTACTATCTGTCCTTGAAGACAGTACTGCTAGAAATTTGACTTGTTGTATTCCAATAGTATAAAAATAAATAAATGTCACATATTTCAGAGTGATACAGATTGATTGGAAATATATGTAAAGATTTTAAAGAATGATGCTCACAAATGGGCTATACGTTTAACTCTTTAAAGCACTCTTTAACACATGTAACCAATCATCTCGTATTGACGTATTAGCTTATACAGGTGATGTCTTGTGTACGAAAATTTCAATTAAAATTCAGTATAGTTCTAGTTCAGTAGTACTAATAAACAGAAATGCTAATGTACATGAGTCTGAAAAGCAAACACTATACTTAATTATTATTGTAATAACATTGTAATTAATTTTATGTCAATTATATATCTTACAACCACACGTTAAGTCTTTAAGAGAACATATTTAAATTTGTACTATGTTATACCAAATTTATGCACGCGTGTATTCTGTTTTGCTGCCTAATTATATATAATATGTATTAGCGAAATATATTTGAGACGACAAGGAAAACTGTTCGAGTAATTATAACCTTAAAGGTACTTTTCCATGATTCGATGCAAAATTCAGACTTAATTAAATTTATAATTATTAAATATATAAACCAAAACGCAAGGCAGGTAATTTTCTTTTCTAAGTTGATAGGACTGTCTATAATATTTGCCAAGCGTATGTCAAAAGGTTTAATTATCTCCGAGATACACGTATTTTAGTCAAATGTTTCAATTTTGTCAAAAGCGTCAAGTTTCAATTGGGTGTCAAAGCAGCACAATTTATTTATTTTTAATAAAGGCGCCCAAAACTTAGATGATTTCGTTCCGCAACCACCGTATGCGGCTACCTGCGACTTCTGGCTATTCGGCAAACTCAAATACCAACGCAGGGACGCCGTTTTGACACGATTGAGAAGATAAAAATCGAATCGAAGTGGGTACCAATAAAAGACAGTTCCGTCTATTTTGAGTACTGCAAAAAGTGCGTTTTATGAGACGAAGAATACTTTGAAGGGGCTTGAATTAATTTGAAAGAATAAATAACTAGTTTACATTTTATAAACAAATTCACCAAGCACCAAGCAATATTGATCAGTGTTATTTTTAACTTTTCAAATATAATTATGTAATTATGATAAATAATTTATATATTAAATACTAACTATATCATTTTAATGTTAACTCACATAATTGTTTTTTAGTTTATAAGTCAATAAAACACCCTACTCATCTTAATCTATTTTAATTTGGTCTTTGATAAAAATCTAACAAATTGAAGCATATATTTATTAATAGTTTTTGTATGTAATTTTATAATAAAAGTTATTTAATAACATAGTAATAATTGTAAATTAAAGTAAACCGCAGAAATTACTTAAACTTAAAATAAATTCTTGAAGTTAGACAAGTTAACGGTCAAAGAACCGATAGACGAATCAAGTTTGTGTTTTATAAATATTTTATATTAGCAAGTAGTGAGCAAGCAGTGAATAGGCAAGAACAACTTGTTATTTATTAAAGCATTTCACGGACGGACGGAACCCTTCTTCTTTTTTTCAACTGAAGGACGCTCACTGCTAGGCAAAGGCCTTCCATTAAAATCGTCACGATGTACGGTCCTGCGCTGCCCGCATCTAGCAACTTCCCGTGACCATAACTACGTCGTCGGTGCGCGTGGTGGGCGCCGCCCACCGCGTCTACCGACTCGTGGTCGCCGCTAGAAAACCTTTCAGCTTCAACAGCTATCGGTTGCACGAGCGATGTGCCCTGCTCACTGCCACTTCAGACGACCTACGTCACTCGTCTTGGTTCTTCTATGGATCTTCTCATTTCTAATTCCATCTCACAGCGAAACTCTAGGCATAACCCCCTGCATCACTCTCTAAGTGACCTTGAGGGCGAAACTCCAAGCATAACCCTCTCCATCGCTCTCTAAGTGACCTTGAGGGCGAAACTCCAAGCATAACCCCCTCCATCGCTCTCTAAGAGACCTTGAGGGCGATACTCCAAGCAAAACCCCCTCCATCGCTCTCTCAGTGACCTTGAGGGCGAAACTCCAAGCATAACCCCCTCCATCGCTCTCTAAGTGACCTTGAGGGCGAAACTCCAAGCATAACCCCCTCCATCGCTCTCTAAGAGACCTTGAGGGCGATACTCCAAGCAAAACCCCCTCCATCGCTCTCTCAGTGACCTTGAGGGCGAAACTTCAAGCATAACCCCCTCCATCGCTCTTCAAGTGACCTTGAGGGCGAAACTCCAATCATAACCCCCTCCATCGCTCTCTAAGTGACCTTGAGGGCGAAACTCAAAGCATAACCCCCTCCATAGTGACCTTGAGACTTCTAATAAACCGCGTCATAAATGACCAGCAACACAATAGTCAAAGACCTACATCAAGAGAGAAGAGAGAATGTTATTTTAATAATACGAAACGTATCTTCACTCTGAAATTAACACATCTCAGAAATAACACCTCTGTATTCGATGTAGGATTTGTCATTCCAAATTTGAATTTAAAACTTCCTAATTGTCAATTTATATTGTTGATCGTTGTTGTCAAATATATTATGGAGACAGTAATGTCGTTTCTGTTGACATATTATACATAAAAACCTATTGATTTTCACCGCTCCGGCATTAAAACTTTGTGTACTCGATGGCAAAAGGTTGTTAATAACGAAGGAGAACATATTGTTGATTAGAAATTCAAACTTTTTAAAAATGTAGTCGTGTGAATTTAACTGAAGAAAGCGACATTACTTTCCAGTTCTCCTGATATTTAGTATTATTTATTTTAATATTGTAATTTTATTACCTTTTGACTTAGCATCATAAAAATATATTGCTTTAAAATATATTAAGTACTTGCATTAAGTGGTTTTGACCTTTATAAATTACTTTTCGCACATTACAGATGTTAACTGTGAACGCTTATTTGATTTTACTTTTATAATTACTTTTCTATTAAATTTGAAGGCCTAAAATGAAATATTTAATTAGTTTATACAAACGGATATAGAGCGTTGTATCCGTAATTCACACATGAATAAGTAATTATCCATTATCGTATACAAATGCACCACCTGGCGGCTCGGCCCTGACCTTAGTAGGGGGTCACGGTCCACGAGAAGACCCCGCGGGTAATTTACTTACGCAACCCATCCAGACAAGTCTTTAGATCAACGCTTCAGTCTATAAACACTATTTAAATGCCAATACACTTGCGCATGACTATAATTATTTAATATCATTTTCATTACAATCGTTTTCGTCTTAAAGGTTTTTGACATCGTTAAATGATTTTATATACCTTTATGAAACTATTAAATATTTATTTTTAAGGCAACTATTGTAGTTGTTAATGGTGTTTATTTATATTTCGGTGTTATGGAACGACTGTTTGATTAAATAATTCTTTAGTCTATCAAAGCAATATGTGATGGTTGTTTATTTTGTTTATAAGTTAATTTAGGTGATCAGACGCCGATACTGCGGTTTAAAGTTTAGTTTTCAGTAGCTGTCTCGGTAAATTTAAATAAACTGTTAAATAACCCAAACAAAAACCTGGCTAAAAGATGTCAAAGAAATATCATCTCTTTACTAGATACCTCTTATATATGTTATAAGAATTGGATATTAAAATATAGTGCAGCGTTCTTAAAGCGAGTTTATTATGAACAATATTTAAAATTTGGATTTTAATGCTATTTAAATTATCTAACTTTTACTAGGAGAAAATTCGTCACAGGCTATGTCAATGTGTGTATCCCAAATTACGAAGTTATTACTTTAATAGTTTTGGAGATATTGCAAACCACATTTTGCAGAGACAATTTTTTAAAAATTTATCGATTAAGAATTATTTTTGGGTGTTACAAAATTATTTATGTAATTTTTTTTGTTTAAAGTGCCGATTAAAATGTACAGATATTGAATAATTCCGTCCTATCAACTTATTTTAATATATATATATATATATATATATATATATATATATATATATATACTTACTTAATGAATATCTCTGTAATATATTTATTAAGAAAATATGCAAAAAAATATTGTCGCCAAATAATAAACGTATAAGAGATTTTGAACATATTTTATTTTTTAGAACGTGCCCTCATCCCCTTTTTAGGTGAAATTTCGTAAAATTTGTTCTAAGCCGATCTCTACTTATAAAGTATAATATTTCTACCATATTTCAAGTGTCTAAAGCTTCTCGTTCCAGAGATACCGTGATGAGTCTGTACATGGGCGGAAATGCCTTGTAAGTATGTATGTGCATAGAAATATTAACATATATTACAAAAGCTTGGGCATTCGTATGTGTATACTGTAATATATTTATATATTAACTTGTTATATCTATTTGCGTAATCACTTTGCGTATATTGTCCACACGAAACAGTATTCCTTTTTTAAACGACAAACCCAGTTGAAAGAAAAATTTCACACGGTTATAATCAGACATTACAATATAAAAAATAAAGAATGTCACTCCTTATATTGCAAAGCTAAAGAAATGAAAGTAAAAAAACTTGTCACTATCTGCTATTGGCACGATTAATT
Organism: Battus philenor; assembly: GCF_028537555.1. Lineage (NCBI taxonomy): Eukaryota > Metazoa > Arthropoda > Insecta > Lepidoptera > Papilionidae > Battus > Battus philenor. The sequence continues at coordinate 13,819,757 of NW_027181737.1, read as the reverse complement.
AAACACTATAAATGATTCGTTGCACCTGATAAATCAACTTCTACCCGTCAGGTGTCAAAACGATTTCACACGCGACACAATATTAAGATCTGGTTAATTTTAACACAGCATTGAATATTTATTAATACGAAGAGAAATGTATGCATATAAATTTTCTGATATTGATTTCTTACATTAGAAATCACGATGACTCTTCATCGTCAAGACTACAGGTTGTCCACTTCTGAACACAGGCGTCCACCATTGGTTTAACATGGAAACGACCTGTTTTCAGCGTCTTACGATGATCTTGGAATCCAAAGACCTAAAATGTCTAGCCCCAATATAACGCACTGGACTTCAAGTATTTGATGATATGCTTCCTATATACTTGTAATGGAATAGGCGTTTATCTTCCTTGTCACCTGATGGAAAGTGTAGATGAAGACGAAGCTGGTACACGCCCATCCAAAAGAAACCTGTTCACTCTACTCTTAAAGGCTCCAGAGTTCAACTAATCATGAAAAACTCAGGCAGGTCGTTCCAAATCTTGAAGACTCTCACCAAAAACGAGCTGTCAAAGAGTTTAGTTCGACTTTTGGGTACGTCAACAACGTATGGATGAAACTTTTGTCTGCCTAGTAGTCCGATAAAGGAATATGGAATATGATTCTTTATGCTACAAGAGCCGGTATTGTTCTATGTTGAAAGCCTATAAATGAAAATGTTTATTATTATTAATAATAGGATCTTTATTCCACAGATATTAGAGTCCGTGCCTTTGTTTTACATTTAAGTTTAATATTTCAGAAAAAAATTGACATTTTTACATGTCACAGCGTTTACTCAGTTATTCTAGTCTCTTAAGCTATTTTCCAACTTAAAACTTAAATTATTTTAAACTTAACTAATTTTCTTACACGCTCCAAAAATGTCTAGTTTTTAACATTACGTTTCAGATGAAAATGATTTAGTAATGTCAAACTCTTCTCACAGTTATATATATGTATTGTTCGGTCGATAACCTTAAAAATACATATTTATATGCATAAGATATTAAAAAATATAGAGCTTTTCTATAATGATACGATACAGATAATTATTGTCGGGTATAGGGAAGGTAAAGAAGAAGCTGTGGTAGGCGAGCGATGACTGAGAATTGCGATCGTAGGTTGGATTCGATTCCCGATATACAATATCTAATATATAAAATTTTCTTGTCACAATGTTAGTTACCGTACTCCTCCGAAACGGCTTGACCGATTTTTACCAAATTTTAAATGCGTATTCAGTAGGTCTGAGAATCGGCTACTATCTATTTTCCATACCCCTAAGTGATAAAGGTTGTTCATACTTAATTTTTTTTTTAATTTTTTAACGATTTTTTTTGTTTTTATTTTTTATGATACAACATACAAAAATACATACAACCCTAAATTTTCACCTCTCTACGATCAACCCTTATTTTTTATTTGTAAATTTAAAACATTATTTTTTTTTGCAAAACAACGTTTGCGGGATCAGCTAGTTATACTATATATATCACTCTTTGTGCATTAATCACATAGAATTGCCACTCCTCACAAGCAAGTTTCCAGAGGATGGGAGGCAGTGTTCTCTGCGTACTATATCACCACACTGCTAGTTATTATCTTGAGAGCAATGGTAACTCAGTGGTAGAGGACTAAGCCATGCGATCGTTGACCGTGGATTCGATTCCCAGAATACTTTCTTACATAATACTCACTTTGTTCATTAATCATATAGGACTGCTGGTACTTACAAAGAAGTTTCCAGAGGCTAAGCAGCAGCGGTCTCTGTGTACCATAATACCACACTGCGATCGCCAATCCACCTGCCAAACGTGGCGATTATGGTATATCTCCCTACATATCTTTAGGGGAGGCCTATCTATGCATTGCAGCCACCGCTGTGACATCTCGTCTATGTAATAAGACCAGAGGTACATGTTAAGATTATAGTGTATATGTATAAATCTGTGTTAATCTTTATTTATGTATTGTTGTAAAGTTTCTTCCTGCTTCTTCTCTACAATTATAACACATTGCGAAGCAGAATGGAGTCAAAAATTAAATAAAATAAAAAAAATAATAGATAATAAGTTGACGGTCAATAAGAGTTCTGAAAAAATTCCAATGTTAAAATAATTTTATATTATCTTTTGTTTTGGGCAAAAGAATTATTATTAAACTATGACATACAAGGTACAAATTCGAAAAATTTTCCTTTTGAAATTTTTACGAATTTTATACTAGTAAAACTAAAAACTTTTGGCTAATAATGTTTTTGCTATCAAACAAATTTAAATTTTATATAATAGATGGCATAAAGTTCGTTATTACTGTTTAGAAATCGACAACTTACTATAATGTATTCGTTTATTACAAACCTTAGTTCCGCATTATTGAATCTGTATTTTTATCATTTTCACCGTTTAATATACATATATAAACATTTATTATAATTAAAAAGATAACGTGGGGCTACATAATGCCAAAATAGCAGTGCTATTAGCATACCATAATTAGCGGTAAACATGTGAAAACCCTTTGAGGTGCCGAAAAGCATTCACGGGAAAGTTTTCCCAATGAACCGGAAATACGGCCCGACCTTTACGTGGTAAAAAATTTCTGGTGGCACTTAACATTTTTAATTCGTTGCCCATTTAAAAATATTAATATATTAAATATATAAATAAGCAACTAAACAAAGCTAAACTAAAAATAAACACAAAAAATATTTATATTTGTTAAAGGTTGATTTAGAGTAGGTATTTCAAAGAAAAGCTACATTGATGACCAATAATTACACAAGTTAGCTATTTATTTATCAAATGGAAAAATTAATTGCCGCTTATGACCACACTCATCACTATATCTCTAGAACTATATGCCGTAGAGCCTTAAAATTTCGTAAGATTATTAACTTCATGATGAAAAGGCTAGCTAAGAACGTTTGTTATATTCTACCCACAAGAGAGGTTGTGGAGGCGTTCCTTAAAAATTGCATTTTTTCATACTAATTCTCCTGTACATATAAAACTGCGCTAATTTTTTTTTTGATGGGTTAAAATTACCAAGAATATATTATATAAACACATAAAAAGCAGTGCGGGCCATGCGAGGCGAGTGACGGATAAGTAGTCATATAAGTCTGAAAATTGTATAAAAGTTGTTACAACAATTAGGATATATTTCCTTTATTTCCCGTTTTGATGTTTTTATTAACATGTAAAATAAATATAACGTTATTTTTAGCCGTTTAATTTTATATCGGTCTGTTTTTTGAGGGTTACCTGTTGGAATTTAGAGCATCGGAGTTAAGGCTCTGTCGCTTAAGGTTTTTATTCATGTTATATGTTCATCAGATACATACAGAAGAGACATTTTGATGGTGGACAATAGGTCGCAAAGTATATAATAATTTAAAGGTAGTTTTACTTTTCTTAAATGGCAACACTATTCGATCCCGTCACTGTTTTGTGACAACGTCGAGTAAAAGTGACGTCCAGTAAAAGAATTGAGAGTGGTGTGGAAGGTGAAACAGCGTTTTGATTATTGAATCGGGACCTCGGTCACTTATTCGATAACCATCGAAGTTCTTTAGTGGAAACTATGCTAGTTGGCCTAGAAGAGTATTAAATGTGGAATTAAAGTATCAACTGTGCTGTGAATTGGAGTTTTTATGATAGGTTAGTCATTTTTGTACATACTTATATTACAATTAACCTTTCTTCTAGAGAGCGCACACTTAGCACGCGGTACAGCTGTTCCGGTCGGACTATAAATATTATCATTCATCATCTTTAACTATGTTGTCAGTCAACCTAGTGGTGGGTATTCCCGCGCCTCGTCTACCGGCTGGTAATCACCGCTTCAGACCCTTATTCATAATTTGTATATATTAGCAAATAATTTTAACTCGCGAACCGCATGCGGCTATTTGAACGATTATTTTTGGCTCCGATTGACTGTCGAATTATTTCAATATTTAAATTTATATAACCTATGCCAGCTCCTGGGAAATCGAAACAAATTACTGGTTTGAATAGTAATAATTATTTTTCCACCATAAAATTTGCGTAATCCAAGCATCTTAAGTATTATTAGGAGTGCTGTCATATACGTGTGCCATTATATCTAACTTCAATACACATATTTTGTACTTTTGTTTAATCAATTTAAATAGAAAGAATTTAAAAAAACTTACTTCGGTGTGTTTTAAATGCATATTCAATGGCGACTCACGAAGAAATTTAAATTTCGAAAAACGGCTATATATCATGCCGGTCTTCTGGTTTCCGGTCAAAAGTCTGTCTATCAAGTCTATGGATTAGAATCTCGGAATTATCACAATCTGTCATCAAAGGCGACCTTGAGCGCATGCTCCTTTGAGAACCATTCATCTCAACTAAGACAGACGTCCATCAATTTGCAAGTATGAATGTTAAGTCTTGTAGGGTATATATTTTTTATAAATAATATATACCCTACAAGTAATTAAAAATACACGGCACGGTAGATTTCGGAGCAATGCTGATTATTAAAATAAAAATGTTTTGTTTATTATTCGCTATTATTCTATTTGTATATAAAGTGTATAATTGAATCTAGCAACTATTGCCTTTATAGAAACATACATATATATATATATATATATATATATATATATGTATATTATTTATTTTTAAATTTATTTACAAAAACTTATTTAATTTTAAATACGTCGCCGTCTATTTAGTCGTCATTTCAGCCCACTGCAAGGCATAACCTTCCTCCATAGATATTTATGGGGGATATACCGTAATCGCCACTCTTGGCAGGCAGATTGGCGATCGCAATTTGGTATTATAAAAATGCTTGTTGGCAGCGGCAATCATATGTAATGCACAAATTGTGAATTGAATCAAAACCGCGACTTACGATGTTAAGTCGCATTCGATAATCGCTGCGCTACAACTGCTCGACCGCACCGTCTATTTAATAATGAAAAAAAATTATATTCTTTTTAATAAAATTTATTGTTTATTTTTTTAAAACATATTATATATATGGAGCTGTAATAAAACGGTATGCCACTCCCGGAATCGTTGTGTACACAACGAACACGTTTCATCGCCACACCGTGGGTACTTTGACGAAATTCGGCGTACATTGAACTCTTTTTAATGTTACCGGCAGGGCTGTTTCAGTTTACTAATCAAACAGTACACGGTCACGCCGCGTTTGTTCTTTTTAAAATTTACGTCAGAAACATTTCACACAATTAAATAATAAATACATGACCCATGAAAATGTATAGCTAAACTTTTTTTGAGGCCCCCGCTATGGGGGACCTCTCCTTCCACCCCCTATTTTGTCGGGAATAGAGATTTACTTTCTTTATTAAATTATTCACTCTCTATGTTATTTTCATACTCTTCTTCCATTCTTCACAATCTCAATCATTTTGTTTTTTCATTCCTTCATTCAGTCTATTTTACTCTTCCGCTCTAATATCCTTTCACACAGTTCTCTTATTATATATATATTAGTTTTTACATTTTGAATTTCTTTCTAATATACATTTTTAATGCATTGTTTACTTGTTCCTATTTATAACTATTTTGGCTACTATACTGCAAAAATTGAGAAAGAATTTTCTGCCTTCATAGCCTTTTACATTTAACCTTTGTAGATATTAAATCTAAAACCAATCCCCACATTGTTGAGACACCAGGTAATTATAGCGACAAATTTATGCGTTATAACAGGGTCACTCATTTTGATTCCAATTTCTTTGGCAGAAGTCATCTATCGGCCTAAAAGTAGGAGAAGAAATTTCCATCAAACATCACAAATACTATTTATATATCTCATTTTAACTGTATATAACTGTAATAATAATCAATCAATTATTTTTATGACACTAGTATTATAAGTACTATGTATTTTAATATTCATGTACATTGGGTTTTTAAACCCTTTTTTCGCTTATTGATTGTTCTATTTTTCCGTGGTAAATAAGACCATTTAATGGTTGTCTGCGATAGCCTTTTGCGATAAGACCGTTGATTGTACTCGTTTTTTTACTTACTCAATATCATCATCGTCAACATTATATCACCCATAATATCAACCACTGGATACAGGACTAATATAAATACTTTTTTTGTAATAAAGAACTAAATAAATAAATAAACCAAATATTAAGAAGCCAGTAATAAAAAATCGTCAATGCCTTGAGAAAAGGTCGGAAAGATTCCCTTATCAATCTCTCAAACCATTATTAAGAATATCATTTTCAATAACATTTTCGTAGTCAAAATTTTCACAAAGGAAAGTGTTAAGGTCTATCCAATAAGGATGCTAGGATTTCCCTTACGCAATTCCTTACAACTATTTCTTTATAAATGCTTTATTAGTTTATTTTTCGCACCTGATATTTATAAAAATCGTCATACAAATGATCATTCGATTATATCCAAAATTTAGTTAAAATTGCATTAATAGCACGACTGATAATATATAGTTCTTACTACAATTTTGCTTCTTAATAAAATATATTTTTGAACGCAGATCTAGCATGACATAACTATCAATATACATGTGGATATTCCACAGAGTATACAGTGCCTCTAAAATTAAAAGTGTCGAATATTAATTTTTTTTTTTTTAAATCTTATATATTCTTCTTCTTCATCCATGCAGTAACATCTCTTGAGGTCAACATTTACACAGATTATTCTTCTGCTATACACGTACTACGTAGTAACAAAACAAAAATATTCTTAGATTATCAACGGAAATCCCACATGGTTCATGGGTTTCCAGAACCATCCTAGTCATATAACCTTCTACTTTATACCAGGCTTTCCAACAGGTAAGTTTGAGTTCAAAAGCGGACGGAGTGAGTGATAAAAAAGTCTTCTTTATACCAACGCAGGGATTTTCCTGAAGACGGTCCTTATGTTGTTCCTTGTTATATAATTAACAGGTATTCCTTTGACCAACGTAGCTTTAGAATCTATTTTAAAAAAAATTGTGGTTCCATAAACTGCAATTTCACTACAATCCTTTTATTTATCTATGGTCATATTGGCAAGTCTAAAGACTGTCAACGTGCGAGGTCACAGAAAGGTCAATGTTCAGGATTTTTCTACGTGTCTGAATCAGAAATAAGTAGAGATGGACGAGGGAAAGAAACCGACGTTGCCCAGCGGTCACAATAGCAGTAGGCAAATCATATAGCAAGCAGAACAGACGTTGGCTGTAGCCTTAAGGTCCTAGAGTGGACACCACAGATGGGCAGGAGCAGCATAAAATGTCCACCCACAAGGTGGACATATGACCTTATAAAGGTTGTCAGAAAACGCTGGGTGCACATCCGGTATGCAGAGGTAGCCGAGCGATAGAGACCTGTGATTGAAATCGTAGGTCACAGGTTCTATTTCTAGGATACAATGTGATTTTACTCACACTTTGTGTATTAAATATATAGGATTGCCATTGCTCACAGACTAATTTTCAGAGGATAGGCAGCAGCGTCCTCTGTGTACCATAATACGAGACTGTGATCTCCAATCCGCCTACAAAGCGTGTTGATTATGGTACATCTCTCCATAGATATCTATAGGTCAAAACGACGATCTATGGCAAATACCCTTTCAAATTTACTTTTAATAGGCGAAAGCAGTATTGTAAAGACTATAAGTCTACGTAACCGAGTAGAGTCCAGTAATTAAATGAATGATAAAGTATATGTTACGAAATCGAATCCGAAAAACATTATACCTTGTATTTTATAAAACAAATGATTTAAACTCATATAGTTTAAATCACACGTTATGTTATAAATAAAGTTATACTTCATACTTCGCTAAAGTTCAGATATGCGAACTTAATGAAGAATTCGAAACAAAGCTAAAACTTATGTTCCGAATTAATAACACTGAATATAACTTTATACATGTCTTAAAGCGCCTATGAAAGTCTTAATGGTGAGAAAATAAAAATAGAATATAATTAATTATTAAATCGTTTCTTAAAAAAATTATACTAAGTTAATATTTATATGTATAAAGACTTTAAAAGGTGAATTAATAGCTTATTTACTGTCAATTGTATAAAATATACTATTAAAAAAATTAATGGTTTTAGGAATAATAAATAACTTAATGATAACTTAGAAAAATCGTTTTCAAAATTCTTATTACTACATATTAAAGTTAGTTTTCCTGTTGAAAACTAAATTAATGTAGTAGTCAAATAGGTGTAAAACTTTTTGGCAGGACCTCTTGTTAAAGGTTTTTGCTAACAAATGACCGATATCTTCACCTGTTTAAATCTTTTACCAATACCCTTACACGTTACATTTTTCTGATGTATTCATTTGTTAAAGTTTAGATATAATTCAGCATAATCGACAGAGCTAAGTTTACATTTGTACCGAAATAATCACTAGTCAAAATGCTTTCGCTTATCTGTCAATCCATCGGTCTACGCATACGCAAAATGTAACGCGCGGCGTGTTCTTTGTAGGCGGTTGTCAAAACCGCGTCTCACGCCGAAAAATATTACGAGGTATAAAAATTGGTCAATGGCGTCAGGTGACATATGTGTTGTTTGTGAATTTGTATTAAGTCTTTAGTGCTGTTATGGAATATGGAATTAAAGACTATCTTATAATAATTTTGTATCAATGTTTAATATTGACAAATGAGTGGTGAAAGTTTTATATCAAAATTATTTCATTTGCAAATAATTATTTACGGCGTTGGTGTATTTGAAGTTGTAGGTAGATGACTTATAAAATAAACTGTGTCTATCTTTCATCCAAGCGTTTTTAATTTTTGTACTCAAGCTCGCTAGGTGTTGTCTCTAACATTGCCTACCTAACCTGTTAAACACTACTACACATTCAATAGACAAACATATTTAAATATATACTATGTTACATGAAACTAATGTAAACGTATTTTATGATATGTTATTTGTCTGCTTATTTAAAATGAATTTAAAGTACATAAATACCATAGTGTTTATACCTAACAACTTTTGAACAGGAATAATAAACGTCACTGATTATTTTCATGACATGTACCAGTTTGGAAGTGCCTAAAGGATTTTGACGCACGCAGCCTTGCAACGTGACGCAACGGTTCGTCGAAATATGTTTTTTATTCAGCGGGGGGTTGCCTTAAAAAAAAGTCGAAAAAATATTTCTGTAATGTAAATCGAACGACATTATTAAGTGGTGAAGCCGGTACCGAAGGCTGCATTGCCACAATCGGAATGCAGTCGCTGAATCACATGCCGTGGTAGGGTTACCAGTTTTTTGAAATTTTACCAAAATTAGCGCAAATATATATTAAACATGGAGCTCTTTTAACCGATCTTTCGTCATGAAATCAAGGAAAATTATGGTTACAATAAATTTTTTGGATATGATAGTTACTCAGGGTCATGTTCTATAAAGCCTAACATTAAACGTTAAATTCCAAGAAACCCACCTGGTAACCCTGCCCACGTGTAATCTGTTTAATAGTAATTTTGTAATTAAGGCCGCTGTAATACATTGAAACCGACAAAGCTAAGTACTGCAATTGGATTAAGGTCTTGTATAAAACGGTCACTGTCCGTTTTGTTTGATTACTACGAATTATTAAAAACAAAGTTGGGCGTATTTAACATGAGTCATTCGCTTTCAAGTATCAAGAGGTGTTAAGAGTGAAAAATAAATGTTTTTTGTATATTTCTCCAATATTAATTTACGTAATTGTTTTTAGTAAGCGTTTCTATCCATATACGTGTATTGTTACCACTATTTCTTTATACTTTTTTTTAAATGAAATGTTATGTGACATTATATCTACTTCAACTATTCAAACTAAAACAAAACAAAGCTTGCGGTTTGGCAGCGGAAACAGGTACGCCAAAGAACCGTCAAAACTTATATCTACCTTAAATATATTATCCATTCGTTTTTTATATGTTTCACTACCTAATAGAAATTGAAATAAAATTGGTAATGTCCTTATTTAATTAAATAAATCAAATCTCTTTTAATGTCCTTGTGCCTGGCAACTAATTCACAATTAAAAAAATATTTTAAAATATCCTCTTTATGAAATTTAGAGCACTGGAAAGTGAAATTATGAAACTTTTATGCATTTTATGTAAAAGGTTATTCTTTTTACTAAATTTCAAAATACATAAAGTTATTTGGACTCATAAAAAACAAATATATCAGTGCGTGAACTAATCCAACTATATGTTAAAATATCAAATGTGTTTTTAGAATTTTTATAAACGCGATTTCCTTCGAACAATCACTAACGTTTACATAATTTGCGCCTGCAGTAGGAGGTGGTCTTCGTCAATCTATCCAAAAACAAGATGAGTTAAAATTAGTCTAAAACCACAATTAGTCGAATAAACAGGAAAATAAAATTGAGAACACGGGAACGTCTCTGCGCCAGCCTAAAACCGATACATGTAAACACATCCTTAGCTTGTGATGACTAACTACTATTGATATATTTTATATATTTTCTGTTATTTACTCTGACGGCTAAATAAAGTGTACAACAACTTTCATGTTTACTAAAAATAGCAATAGTCACGTAAACTTTAAGTAAAAAATTCGATCTCAGATGCATAAATTGTAACAAAAAAATAATACACATATGAATGCACATATATCGTGATATATTTATTTACCACTTTCCAAATCAGAGCTGCAATAATTGCGACTCAGAGCTTAAACCAACGAGCCTTAACCTTGTCCCGAAACCGAAGTGACCCTGACGCACACAAGCGCACGTATATACACAATACTCACACATATATGGTACAACGGACAAACGAATGTAGATGTCCATCGCGCCATATACGTGAGACAGTTTCATCCGATGTACATACAAAGATGGACATGTATTCATAAAAAAAATTGCAAATTAATATGTAAGACGTTGAATGATAGAATAATGTTTGGTGGTCGTTACGTTTGTTACATTGTTCTTTTACTAACTTGTCAAATGAGTCAAGTACTTTTTTGTTAAAGCAAAAAAAAATAATGTAAATTGAAATGAATAGCCGATTTTGTTACTAAGCGCAAAATAGTGAAGAATAAAGTTATTTAAACTATTTTTTATTTGATATTTAGACACTGGGAAGGTTCTAAGAGATGAAAACAAATGTAGAAATGATATAATTAAAGAATATCATGTAAAAATAAACGAACGTAATAAAAATACTTTTTTATAAATAATAATAATAAAGCTTTATTTCAATCCATACAAATGACTTAATATTAGTAATTTTAAATAATTGTTTTGATAGTTTGTATGGACCCCCTCAGGGCAAAAGCCTTCTCCAAAGTTTTCCATTTTTCTCTATCTTTGGCAACTTGACGCCACCCGACCTGCCGTAGCCACGATCTCGTCAGCCCATCTGGCATTAGGTCTGCCCCTCGCTCTGGTACCTCTTTGGAGTGAATAGGTAAGTGCATCTGTTATACACGTTTTTTTTGCGGATGGCTGTGTTCCTTATTGTCTTTTAATTTGATATCCAAGTAACGACTATTAAATTTTGGAGCAGTAAATATATGATAGGATTAAATACAAGATATTACGCAATACTTTTCTTCCCTATTCAAGTACTATATTTATTTTGTATCAATACTTTAAAACTAAGTATCGAAATGACATATATAAATATGCGTATCTCATTTCCTTAGAGCGAAATGGACGACTGATTTAGTATCGCATGATTTCGCATGCGTCGTTTGGGATTCAAAGTGGGATTGCATTTGACATTCACGTACTCTTGCTTCCTGGTGCAATTGTATCTAACTCACAACTTGAACATCGGACTAGGGTCACCAAATTAAAATTGAAAAATATGGGACAATAATTAATAAATTTATTTAAATTATATCTAGGGGGTTGGATTGACGGCGTCGCTTTACGTCAAAATCCGAGCAGATCAAGCTATGCAGGAAAGGGACGAGTAGGAGGAATATGTTCAATTTTTAAATTATTTGGATGAAAAATTGCGGGTTTTCGCGTTATGTACATATTAATTTGTCGTTTAAGACTGTCAATCGTGTAAAGTTGTCATCCGTGTACGTCTAGAAAAATATCATAAGATCCCAATTAAGCTTTCTATCTTTACTACGTCATCGGTCCACCAAAAGAGGGCTTACCCACGCTGCATTTTCCTTCTCTCAGTCTACCTATAAACCTTCCTACCTTTCGGCCCCAACGGCCATTGGTTGCACAAGCGAAGCGCTCTGTCACTTAATATTATAAAAATAATTATAAAAATATATGAGTTACCACGTAAACCACAATTTTACCCACACACTCACACGTCGGGAATATCCATAAAACTCTATGCAACTTGACACCTTACATAAATTGTTAAAACTGTCCTGTATAAACATTGATGTATTATTTCTCCTATGTATTCATATAATTTATGTTAGATGATTTAAAAGTTTTAAAATATGAATATTAACATCTTACAGAAAGATAATTTTTAAATTAAAATATAGTATGACTAGTCATTTACCGATCATCGAAGGGTTCTTAAAGGACAATAAGAAAAAGCGTGAAGAAAATTCGGATTACTACACATTAAAATAAATTTTTATTTTCTATTTGTCCCTACAGACAGAGTACAGCCAAAAGTTATTGGCCTATCGCATTCTAAAAGAAAAAAATAGTGTAACATATTTCAGACTAATCATCGAAAACATACTAACATAATCAGAGTTAACTATATTTTCATGTATTAATAAATATCGACCCACAAAGTAAATTTTTAATTTATGTACAAAATAAAAAAAATACAAATCCATAAGATTAAATGAAATAATAAATAATGATGAGAGTAAAGTGTAAAGTATTAACAATTTGCACTGCGTAATAAGCTGTTAAATCATAAAAATATAGCTTCTTTAAATTAAAAGATAGGTAAAGTGCATTGCATGTGCAATCTAGTTGTGATCTGGTGGAATTCAACACACTGGCTGCGCATGGACCACGTCAATCACCGCACTCCGGTATCTCCACGTAATATTTACTAATTTGCCGTACACTCAGCGACAGAAGTGCTTGGTAAACTAATTTATTAAATATATACCGCGGCTCGCGTACAAAATTGTAATTAAAATTTTAAAATTCTGAATACGGTACGGCTCACAATGAAAAGGTAATTATAGTAAATAACAATTATTATTTACGATATGATTGTTATTATTACAGATATCGCTCATAATTTTATAGAAATAAAATTAAAATGTTTCGTAAAAAAATCCGTGTATAACTTGATTCCAACAAGTGTAGTTTTAATAAAAAAATGGTAATTAAAATTAAATTACTGACTTAAAAATAATTACTGCAAGGAGTAAATAATTTGATCATTAAAAATTCAACCTAAGTGGTATTTATTATTTTGAATAAATTGATAGGACAGTTTAGGTTTATACCTATGGAAAGAGACAATCGGCTAATTTCGGCTTCGTAGAGAATTATCTCTGTCCCACGATACCTATGTGACGTTTTGTCAGTCGTGCGGCAGAGATAACGCTCTACAAAGCCGAAATTTGCCGATTGTCTCTTTCCAAAGGTCGATGTGCGATATTTATCGCCGAGTACTGTACTATGTTTAAGATCGCAACGATTTTTGTAAAAAGTCTTTGAAACAATTGTGAATTTATTGTACCAGAAAGACATAATATTCCAAATTCGTTGCGTATTAAAAATGTTCTACTAACTATTATACATGTAGAATTGAAAATAGTTTAAAAAAGTTTCGAAAGAATAAAACTTGCATTCATAGCAAACACTTGAGTTGGCGACAGTACCACTTACAGTGTTTAATGACTCGTTCGCCTCAAGTTTTAAATTGTACCATTTCACTCATACGACAGTTAGTGAGAAAAACCGGACTGCGGATGTTTAAACGGTTGACTAATTTGTTTTTGTTAGCTTGTTAGATACCTCAATAGATTTGTTTATGACAATACGGAAGTACTAAGGCTGGAGAAATACTATATTATATAACAATAAAAGGTAACATAATAACAAATCAATATACGTTAATAGCACATAGACAATACAATCCTAAAATTATTTAAGTATATTTAACCAACAATATAGTTTTAAATGTAATTTGTAAATGTATAAAATTTACAAAAACTATTTCCACAGTATTATGTAACAATAGAAGGTAACAAAATAACAAATTAATAAATAAACATTACACACAGACAATGCAAGTCTAAAATTACTAAAGTATGTGTAACCAACAATATATTTTTAAATGTATTTTGTAAATGTATTAATTTAAACACTAAGTCCCCTGGTCACCACATGACTTGCGAACGACTCTACCGATTTCATTTACCTTATTTATATTTCCTAATACTTTGAAGAAGGTTATACAGATATATTTAAGCAAATAAAATGTCTGTTAAAATATTTAGTAGTTCGCTGTGAACTTGGTGCGTTTGACAGTTCGCTTTGAACTTCGCGCGATTAACAATTCTCGCGATGCATAGTAATAATCAAATTTTTTTTATTACAGCTTTGTACCTTTTTTAAAAATATTAATAAATGGTAAAGTGTTTATTCAGTTTTACTTAGATTCCGGGAAAGTTTTACATGACTTATCAATAATCTTTTAATTTTTTTTTAATTCAACATTGGAAATAAATATTCATATCTAAGTCCATCAGGTCAGTTAGTAGATAATATTTAGTCCAAGGTTATGATGTAATAGTATTAAAAAAGAAGGTTAGATCTATTAGCATATGTTAAAATAATTATTAGGTCAACATCTTTTAAATGAACCCATCCAATAAAGTCTTACAGCGCCATAATCGTTTTAGATCCGATTATCCCGTTTAGGTATACTGACGTAGGCTGTGTGTAAAGAATATCCAATAAGCAATACTTAACGTGGATTATACTGCTTATGTATCTAGGTGCTTAAGGTAAGGGTCAACACATTTGTTAATTAAAGATTTTAATCGATGATTAAATTAATTTTAACGAGTTATATAGTCGTGGTGGAATTTAAAAGGTTAGGTAGGCAATGTTAGAGACATCCTCTAACGAGCTGGAGCACAAATATTAAAACGCTTATGTGTAGACACAGTTTATTTTAATAGTCATCCGCCTACAACTTCAGATACACCAACGCCGTAATAAATTATTTGTCATGCGAATGAAATAATTTTTACATAAAACTTTCACCACTCATTTGTACAAATTAAACATTGACTCAAAATCATTATAAGATAGTTTAATTCAATATTCTATCAAGCACTAAAGAATTAACACAAATTCACAAAACAACAACACATATGTCACTCGACGCCGTTCGCCATTATTATATTTATAGTATTTTTCGGCATGAGTCGTGGTTTTTGACAACCGCCTACAAATCATACGCGGCGCATCCTTAGTTTTTGCGCATGCGTAGACCGATGGATTGACACATAAGCGAAAGCATTTTGACAACTGTGATTATTTCGCTACATAGTAGTGAATACACGTATTTTGCAAAACAAAAGCTGAAGATTGCGACTCTTTTTTTGAAACTTTCATAAGAAGGCAATATTTTATGAGTGTCTTGTGTCAACTCTTTATTTTATGATCGATATACAGAATAATTGGTTGTACGTGTAATAGCTTTAAAGAGATAAATGTATAGCTCTTATTCTTCTATTCAGTCGAAAGATTCTACTACCAGAGATCGCCACAGAGACCTGCGCCGCCTTCATCCAGCGACTTCCCGTGACTTTAAACATCATCGATCCACCTAGTGAGGGTCTCAACCCATGCCGAACCTACCAGCTCGCGGCTGCCATTCAAGAAACTTGCAGTTCCAACAGCCATCGGTTGCATGAACTATGTGACTTGCTGCCATTTCAGATTATCAATTCTTCGCAATATATATTCATCTCAATTGCTGTCAAACAACGTATGCTACACATTTTCCAAAAACCAATTATTTCAGTAAGAAAAAAAGTTTTTAACATAATAAATATCAAAACTAATTGTAGTTATTATCGATAGATCGTAGGCAGGATCTCTGACAGCATCTGCAGGCTTTATACTGCCAGAGGTTACTGACCTCTCGTGTACCAATAAAAAATGTAACATATTTTAAGAGTGATTACTGAATGTATAGTGTTTAAAAATTGTTGCGAAAGTGTTTAATAATCTATATATTTAAACCTTTAGAGTTTTGACACCTATAACCAATCAGCATGTATTAACAAGAACAAGAATATCGGCCACCAGTCACCTGTCATTTATAATAAGGAATTTCCGAAATTTCATTTAAAATACCGTAGCTCCGAAGGCATTTCCATATTAGCGTGTTCGTTTGACATTACTTATCATAATTAACAAGACGGTATCGGATAGTTTGGGTGCCGACAATAGCCTTTTAGTTAAAGTAGTCAGTTATATTATAAACAAATATATTACTGAGCGCTAGGTTGTCTATTTATGCTACAATAAATTATAGAGAATGTTTTATAATTTATTTTGTTGTCCAAGTGGTATTTGCAGATAATGCAGGTGCGAGGCGGCATAGAGCTTTAAAGGCAGTTAGCCAGAAATCTTCTCGATAGTAGCAAAACTTGTAAGCTCTCCGGGGAGACCTCAATGTTAAGAAAAATCCACCATAGAGGCTTACGAATTTGATAGACTTAGATCGCTCCGGCAGCCGTTCCATGGAGTGACTAAATTCAGGGACCCACACCTGAGGACCTCAATTAAGGCTGTCAGTCGTCGTTAATACCAGTTTAGAATTCCTACTCAAGGCCGCCCAATAGGGAGGAACATCAACTTGTTCGGTTACTATTACCTGGGCTAACATAGCTACTGCTTCGAAATATGTTAATACTGAGATAAGAAGTAAAGGAAGAAACTCCTGCAACACTTCTGTCCAGAATGATGGAGGTTTTTTTATAAACACATGGTACTTATATTTCCTAATAACAATGTCGTGTAACCCAAAATTTTTAACACATATGTAAGTCGTATGCTGTGAAATACACAGTTTATTTCCATCAATACACCATATGAAATGATCACTGATGATGGTAATGTACTTGGGATTTCGACTCGAAATGAAACACCACTGTTTCACAAGGAGTCCTTTATTCACAAATCAAATTGTCACCCTACTACTAACACAAAGTATAATTTCGCTTAGTCCAAACTACATGTCTCAATCGCTCAAGAAATCACTGTCCAAAAAACTTGATAATAGTCACTTTGTAACACTGATCGTAGATCTTAATCTTGTAACTCGAGAAACAAAACTGTCGTCATGGAGGGTACACTTATTTATACTACGGATAAGGTTCTAGTAATTTCGAGATAGTACTCAGTTAGAATTTTCGAGAACCGTACACAAAAAATTATAAATAACTTCAAGGTCACGCGTGTTCTTGATACTAGGGTTCAGTTTTTATTATTTAGAAGGTTCTGTAACTCGTGCTTTGTAACAATAGTATATAATATATGATACTACATAATATAGTGCTATTTCAACCACTGTATAAGCAAGTAAAAGAGACAGGCGACTATAATAAGCGTCAACACTCAATAAAAATAAGATCAATTAATATGGCTACCTATTAAACGGGTTCGGAACTTTTTTTTTAATTCCATATATCGATTTCGGTTTACGTAAATCGTATACTAGTTGACAGTAATAACTAGATTTATGCACGAATCCAATTTTAATCGACATTTATTTTATTTTTTATTCCTATAATAAAAATTGTTATAAAAAAGTTGATGTCTATTCGATCTGATATCCAATGCAATACTATTGGATCTATTTAGTACAATAAAGTGTATAAATATTTATTATTTAAATTGTATCTGTTAAAATAAATTTTAGGAAATAATCTTAAAAGAACTCTTCGCACAGGAATTAACAAAAGACTTTATTAACCTTAATGAACCAGTAACTTTTATTGATGTTAAATATACGAATGACCCTTTTAGCCCATAGACACACCCTGCAGGGCAAACGCCTCCCCCAAAGATATCTATGGAGAGATATGCGATAATCACCACGCTTGACAGGCGGGTTGGTGATCGCAGTGTAGTGATATAGAACGCAGATGTCGCTACTGCCCGTCCAAAACGACAAAGTATGAATTATATAAAATTGCATTACTGGAATCCAACCCTTGGCCTGCGATCGCAAGCCCCCACTACCTCTGGGCTATCAATTGCGCATTAGCAAATAAATATTAATAGAGTATCAGTATTAAATTTTCGTATTCTAATATTATTAAAAGGCAACGGCAAGTTTTAATTAAGTTAGATTTTTTTTTAATTTGTGATATATAGATCCGTTCGTTCTCTACTATTTAAATTTACTAGGAATTTTCAAGTGTGAATAATTATGGACTTAATTGAACTTATCTATACGAGTAATACGTGTTGGTATTTCTTGATGATTTTTAGGGAACACAAAGTAAGTTAAAGATTTATTGTATATCAATGCATATTCTTATTTAAATACCACTTGTTTGAATTGTATTTGATTTATAGTTTGTTTAAATATCGATAAAGCAACATTACTTAGTAAATGCGGTTAAGTTAGGATTAGAGTTAGATAAGATACAGAGTATTCGGAAATCTGGTTACTTTGAGATGCAAACCCCCAACCGCTTGTCCTTTTAAAGCGTGAAGTTATTAGACTGTAATTTGTAAAACAATGCCATCCGGTCGAACCGGTGGTAGAAGTACGGAAAACTGATCAAGTATGCAAGATAAAGATTATTTTTGCTGTTTACTCGTCAAACTGGTTCCACCCGTCTGATGTGGCGCGGTCCTAATCGCTGGAATGTCTCCGGTGCGTGGAAATGACGAATAGTTGACACCGGCTCAATACTTCTACATATATACGAGTAATATCTGACAGAAGACTTTTCACTGACAGACGTTTGGTAGACTGACAATTTTTTATACACCCTTATCTAAGGGTGTAAAAATAAACTTATTCTTATCTAAGAATAAGTTTATTTTTAATATAGATAATGATATTCATAATAATAATCATTATTTCAGCCGTATGACGTCTAATGCTGTGCATAAATCTCATGCGTAAATTTCCAATATGGCGGATTCATGTCAAACGACGATCTTAACAAGTAGTCTCTCTACCTTGTGGATCTTTCTACACTACGCATGTTTGTCCAGTATATCTATATCGCTTTAAAAAATGTATTTTATCATCTACAAAATAAAGTCTAAATTACAAATCGGTTTTGCGTTTATTGTCCAAATTTTCGTTGGTTAGATACTGACAGTTCATTCTTTCGTATCCGTTTTCAAATAAAGATACAAATCAATATTGCTATAAGCATGACGTAATTATATATATGTATAACACTTTTGATTTAATGTGTACTAGACACGGGTCTTTCCCGTAGAATTCTAAACAGACTTTTTGGAAGCGACTTACGTTCAGCGTTTTCGACGGTGGACAAAATAATCCTTGACCGATGACTTTGTTAAGGCTTTATGTGCGTATGTCCTGCGATTGCCTGTCCGTGATCCACACTCCAGAACCTTCGCATTCGTGTTATGTTCCCCGCCCACTTCCTTAAAAATATATGAAGAGTACACATTTCGATTGGTACTAACTGATTTTTATGAACAATTAAGGTAAACAACCGTAAAAAAATGCATTAAATAATTTTTTCATAGTTTTAGAGATTTTATTACAAATAAACTTTGAATAGGATAATATTATTCTTTACTTTTTACGCTCTAATTAAAAATATAATACATTATTAAATAAATCTTATAGCCTTATATAGTTTCTAGTTGATCGAAACGTGTGGAACTTGGTATGATTTTTCTTGAGTACATTACATTACAGTACAACTACAATACAACTCAAGAAAAATTGTTAAATTTTATTTAAAATAGCAACTGTTAAGTATCTGAGCCTCTTCTCAACAGATCAGCGTTCGGAGTCGGTGCTAGTTTGCAACTTATGTTAAAATAATCGACTCAAAAGCGTATATGAATGCCTACGTGAAAAAAGAAATTTTTATTTTTTTTAAATTCGATGAAAGATTTTGTCGACTAATAATATATAATTTCTATAAACAAGCCATTATTAACCTAAATTATACCTAATCGTCGTTATAAAGTTTTAAAAATACCAAATATAATTAATCAAGTGTATTTCGTATAAATAAATTCAATAATTTTCCTGCACAAACAATTCTTTGAAAAGATATGTCAATAATAGTACTAAAGGTGGCCTGCGCGATGTTTCTCGCAACCACTGACTCATGTTCAATCTTTGACATGTTAATTTATACATAAAATAGTGTGGATATTGAGTAAGTATGCTCACAAATTATATCCTGACATCTCAGTTTCGAGAACACCCGAGTTTAAATTGCAATTATCATGACTTTTATAACCAGATACTCGTCACTTTATAATAATAAACATTTTTTATCAGACAATAAAGATTCTTAGAGGTCAGTAATATTTACAGCTAAAGCACCAAAATAGTAAAAGAATCAATTAATTTGTAAAATAAAAATGTGTAATAAATAAAATGGTGCGAAATTGTAATAAATAAAATAAAATTGTAAACTAGAATTAGCACGTAGTGGCTGAGAATGAATATAAGGATAACGGAATGGAAGTGAAAGACTGGGAAAACTGTAGAACGAATGCAGAAGAAAGAGAGATAATAAGAAATATGCAAGAAGAGATTGGAAATAAATAGATGTGTGTGAATAAATTAATAAAAAATTAAAAGTCCCTGTCCCACACTAGATAGGGGAACGAGAGGTCCTCAATAACGGGGGCCATTACATAAAAAAAATATTTACAGCTTATCATTGAAAGAAACAAAGTACTTTATATTTTAATGAAACGTCTATGTAAGGTAAAAGTGAGGGCATTAGGAAGACAGGTAACTATTAGGTTGGTAGGACTATCTATAATATCGGACAAACGTCTGTTGGGTAAAAAATTTAATTATATCTCAATTATAAGTATTATAGTAAAATGTTTCAATTTTGTGAAACGCGTGGAGTCCCAAATTGTGTCAAAATCGTTAAATTTTTCTAAATAATCAATAATCAAATTTTTCTTAATATTGTTACGCAACCACTGTATTCGCCTGATTTGGCTCCTTGCGACTACTGTCTATTAAGCAACCTGAAAAGACCAATATCCGGACTCCGTTACGACACGATTGAAGAAAAAAAACGAATCGAAGAAGATCTTGTAAGCTATACCGGAAAAACAATATTCCATCTGTTTCCACGACTGGAAAAGTGTTGGCAAAAGCGCGTTTTATGAACCGAGGAGTACTTTAAAAGAGATGAATTTGATCTGGAACAAAAAATAAATAAAGAATTTTTATTTCATAAACAAATTCAACATACTTTTTGAACTCAGTATTATATTGGTTTCAAATATAAATGATTAAAGTGAGAGAAATGCAAAAGCTAGTTACATTTAACAGCCAAGCCAGTCATAACGAAACTTAAATAGATATAATGAAAGCGTGTTGGGTAATATCATGCAGCATGAAGATGTAAGTAGCATAGAGGGAAGAAATCCAGAAGCTGTTCATCGACCAAATAACTTGATCAACTAAGATCCTGCAAAGAAAAGAAATGAAAACCGTTAAACAAAATCCACTCTTTTACAACATCACACTCAGAACACGATCTTCGATTAATAATGAAGCAACATCCAGAAATGTTTTAATTTGTATCTTATTAGTTAATACCATTACTTAAATAATAAAAACGAAATAAATATAGCCGAAAATTTTAAGTGCGAAAAAACCTCGACATATCGTCTATGATGGTTCGAGTTAAATGCGAGCATACATATTGGATAACAAGTCTTTATCAGCTGTGATGTGAATCGCTCAGCGTACTGACCCATATATCACACAGCTCCGCATCGAGTACAATTAAAACCCGTCGCCAATTCAACACCTGATTCGATTCGATACCGTCACCTTTTATGTTGCAGCTAGTACCATTTGTTCTCGATTTGAATACACTTTTCGAGAATGTGATGAGATTTTCAAAGTAGGTAGAGTTATGCAATTATATTTTACATATTAAATCTGTACTAAGAAAGGAACTAATATCTAGCTACTTCCGCTATGCAGCAGTAGTCGTGCAATGAAGCTACTGCTTCATAGCGGAAGTAGCTAGATAATAGTTCCTTTCATAGTTAGGGTGGACTTCCGCGAGGTAACGCCTGATTCTATTAGATAAAAAAATTGTGTTATCTCCTTAACTACCTTAGTATATATAACAACAGTCTTTCAAATTTTCAAGGTAGAGTGTAATTTTAATAGAAAGCTCATAGATATTTCATGTTATATCATGCAATGTATTTGAAACCCGTGCGCCTTCACATAGACAACGTTTTTCAATGCCTCATCTTTCAAAGACCTCTCAACTAACAAATCAAACTAACAGTTGATTCTCGCTTTAGTTTGATATTGTCCTAACGCATTATAAACTAATTCTGTAGGTCTATTTGCCGATGTATCGCTCAGTTTGCCTATTTTACGGTAGGTTTTACAGATTCCTCCATCTGTTTTGTATAAATAAGTCTTTCTCTTATTTAGTGCTTATGTACTTATTTTTTTTTAAAGTACAGTGAACTAATGTAAGACATTTATTAGTATATATAAATATTGCATTGTCTAATTCAATACACAACTGTTTTGAATATTTTTTTTGTTTTATTAAACAATAACTGGCAATAAACCTCATCTACTTTATTTTCGTTTTTGTTTAAAGTCTCTAGATTCGTAAATAATATTTTTCGTTTAGGTAATTCGACTTTTAAATAGTAAAATATCGAATTCATAGTAAGGGACTAGTTTGGAATACAATACTCCATCAATATTCATTACAATGCGACATCGAAAGTAATAAAAAGATGATTACAACTTAGCCGCAATAAATCATTCGCGTCAGACTAACCTGTCGCGTCGAATACCTAAATATATCAAGAACCTTTTGTTAGTTATAGCCAGTTATAATTTGCGTACTCTCTGTTAAATAAAGGTGATAAGTGCCGTTTTATAAATCGAATAGTAATTATATTTCAACAACAATTATTGTGATTCTTCTTTCCCTTTTTTTGTATCCATACACGCCCACTCAAAAATACCTATATATGTAAGCTGGTGATCAGAGTGTGGTATTAGGTACGCAAAGGTCACTGATGTCCATCTTCTGAAAACTAAATTTCACGCTGTGCCAATTCTATATAATTAGTGCACAAAATGTGATTTTATAAGATTGCATCTCAGGCATCCAACCCTGCAATGGCAAGTCTCATTACTCTACTGATCGACTACGACTGCTCATTTCATTTGTTATTGCTACCAAATGAAAATTATTTAATAAATAAATTAACGATTAATTATTTAATACAGTTCATCATTTCAGTTCTTTAAGAGAAAATAATTAACAATTAAAAATATTGACTGTTGCAATACGATACGTGCACAAAAATGTATTTTAAGTTCACAAAAACATTAACGATTTTTTCAGTAAATGTGAAATACACGAAGTAAATATTAGAAGAAAAACTAACTTTGTGCACTTATGATTCGTTCATCAAGTTAGCAATTTTTTTTTGTGGGTAATTTTTATAAGATAAAGCAGTGGTAGCCGTTTAGTAGAAGACTGAGACTTGCGACGTAGGTTGCGGATCGATTTCTGGGATAGTCTTATATAAAATTGTTCATTAATTATATAGGGTTGCCACTGCTCACAAAAAAAATTTCAGAGGATGGACAGCCTGGTGTGCGTATCATAATACCACATTGCTATTGTCAACCCACCTGCCAAACGTGGCGATTACGGCATATTCCCCCACAGATATCTTTGAAGGAGGCCTATGTCTTGGAATGTGCCTCGATGAGCTGATACGATGACGAAAACACACCTACTGTCATGAAAATACCGCATTCACTATAAACGGGACAGTAAATTCTACAAACAGTTATCACAAAACATCAACCTCTAATGCAGGTGGTTTCAATTTATTATTCTAGCGAAATATACGTAAATTATTACGTTGTGATGAATATTAATCAATACTGTTAGTTTAGTTAGCCCGCCGGTGTATAGCGTGGGCCCATGTCAGGTTTTTGCGAATCTATGAACTCACCGCGTCCACCCACACACACTCATCGGATGACATGCCGCCATTTTTAAATTATAATTTATAATCTGTTCCATAATGTATGTTTTTGTTCGTTTTATGCATCTGTTTAAAGGCTATGATTATCAAACAGTTATGCGAAATTAAATTATATTTATTTATTTAATATTATATAATATGATCAAAAAGAACTATGCTCGATATTTCTCTACGCGATCAAATGTGGAGATTCGTAGAAGGTCGAAAGTAATTGGCTGACCACCTGGATAAGGTGTTCGGAAGACGCTATATACGCATCTATTGTAAATCTATAGTGGAGGCCTACCTCCAGCTGTGGACATATTACGTCTGAAATAATGATGATGATATATGTAGAAGTGCATAATAATAATGACTATTATATTTTGCTAATATTATTCTGTACTAGCTGACTTGACAGATGTTGTCCCGT
Source organism: Battus philenor (assembly GCF_028537555.1). Lineage (NCBI taxonomy): Eukaryota > Metazoa > Arthropoda > Insecta > Lepidoptera > Papilionidae > Battus > Battus philenor. The sequence goes on along the minus strand of NW_027181737.1, from coordinate 13,795,092 downwards.
CTTAGTAAAAAATAATCTATTCGAAATTTAAAATTAAAAAGAAAATTTCAAGTACATGGTGTTTATTTTAATTCTTTTTAATATGCAGCGTAGTTAGTACTATTTTTTGATGCGTAATTATATTGTTGATGACTCCTACACAGGAATAGTTGACATTTAATAGTTCAAAAATGGTTTTACAAGAATGATGACAAAAAACTCTAACAATAATTTTTTGGTATAATTGAATTGAAAGGTAATGCATAAAGGTAATTGCAGTTGCAAGTCGCACTGAAAATTGTATTTTATTCTCTGAGAGCCCTCAATAAGTTATTAGGAAACATAAAAAAGGTGAACATAACCGGAAATCTTTACAAGATATGACTTGAGTAAGGGAAAAAGAAACCTATTTTTATATACATAAATGTTACTTTCTTGTTATATAGGAGTAAATATAAATTTTAAGCATCCCTGTTTTATGAACTTCCGCTGCGTTGGCTTTTAACTGCATTGTATGTAATTGCTTCGACAGACATCATTCCAATTTCAAATTTAACATAATAAAATCACGACAGCCATTATTAAAGTAAACACATTTGAAATTAAAAAAAATATAATTAAATTACGTGGTTTAAAACATTTGCTAACAAGCGTTTTCGTGAATGCCTGACCGTCGTTTGCCTGCTGACAAAAGACAATTATAAAAAACTATGCAAGTTTAAAACTTGCACATGGATGACGTAACAATTACTTTTATAATTATCATAAATTTCGCTATACATTGGAAGAAGTGTATTTGTTTTAAAATAAAAATCAAATTATAATCCAGGGGTTACCAACCCTCGATATTTTTATTTATTTATTTACTTTATTGGAGATTTTATCAGTAGTATATGTAACAGTAACAAAAGGCAGTAAGAAAGTACAAATTTAGAAACATTTTTAAAATTGTAACTATCGCGAGCCACAATTAAATATTATATTAATAAAAATACATACAAAAACGGTATAAAATATTTATACTTTTAACCAGAAGGTATATTTATTGAAAACATAACTCCATGAATTGAAATATAAAAAATTAAACACGTTTATTTCACTTCCCTCAATATTTCATTAAAATTCCGGGAATAATGTTGAAAGTACTTCTCAGTAACTCTTTCAGATACTGGCTAGTTAATACTGTTCGATATTTGAATTTCACGATAATACCTTTATTTAGTACAGTAATAACAAAAAATTGAAAATGGGACTCCAGCATATTTATGGAGAATCACGAATAATTCTAGAAAGAGTCGCATGTGCACATAAGCCGTGAGTTGACTCCCCCTGTAGAGCGATTACAGTAAAACTGTAATCACTCTACAGGGGGAGTCAATGTAGTCTTGTTAAAAATATTCCAATGACACAGAAAATTAAATTTGCATTTCAAAAACTCTCCCACCAACAACGGCGCTTTACCATCCAAGCGTAGTGGTACAAGAATATACAGGGTGATTGCTTGTAAGATAAAAGCTTTAAAAATGTGAATGTTTTAGCACATTTTCTGTTAATTAATGCATGGTACGCTTTGACCAAATATATATGTTTTTATAAATAATAATTAAGGTAATGATAATACAGTTGAAAAAGCATTTTCAAAATTTTGGATATCTATATATTAAAATTGATAATTATTTACTTATTATTTAATTACTTTTTAAATTAATCTATCCTTGTGGACTTTGTACAGCAAGTAACTAATGAAACATATTTAGGAGTAATCTCTTTAGGGGTAATTTAAATTACCTGGATAATATTATACGAGTTTGGTAAGAAACTTAGTAAGAGAGGCCACGCTTCTGTGACCTATATGTAAGGTGGTTTCAAACAATATACACGCCCATTGTAAGGCATAGGCCTTTCCAAAAGATATCTATGGGCCGATACACCATAATCGCCACGCTTGGCAGGGAGTTGGCGATAACATTATAGTACTATGTTACGCAGAAGACGGTGCTGCTCATCCTTGTTAAACTTATTTGTGAGCAGTGGCAATCAGATCGCAAGTCTTAGTCCTCCACCGCTGGGCTACCGCCGCTTATACGTAGGGTATCTGCCGAAGATCGAACCAACGACTCATCGTCATAGACTTTTAATCACTAGACTAACACTTCTTTTTGCAAATGTATACATATTTTTTTAATACTAAAAAGTTAAAAAGGGATCTCAGTAACGATTTTTAAGTTACCCAACTGCGCATTTTATAAATTAACTTCATAATTTCATGCAAATAAAATTTGACGGAAGTTGAGCCGCAAAACATTATGCGCATCGCTTCCAGCTGCGTTGCGACGTACAAGGCTAGCATCTGACGCAATGCCACATTTTATTCTATAGACGAAAATTTAAAAATTTACTTATTTTATTTTTCTTTTAATTTTATGAGTACAGTAATGAAATTGATTGAAGGTTTTATAACAAGAAGTCGTAAAATTGTGCATAAGGAGCTATGTATATTTGCACCATGTATGGTTCATTATCATCATTGCAGCCGTAGCACTTCTGCTTGTTATACACATCTCTCACAGATTTCAAATACGACCATCTTGAAGAGGCTTTCATACAGCATTTTCTGATGGCCTTAATAAGGCCATCTGTTTATTTTGTGGAAGGATATATTACGCTGCACTTCCCGTGCAATGGTCTCCCCTCCAGAACCTTTAGGTTACAGCTGCGATCTCTACAGATCGCCAGTTCCTTCGTCTACGAATCTCCTCATTCCTTATTCAATCTCGTAGAAAAATACCGAACATACTTAAATTACATTTACATTCTCATCGCAAAAGGTGTAATTTTGTAATTAAGTATGCCAATACAAAAAAATACATATTTACATATTTTACCTCTGATAATCTCTAACCAAGATTACGAAGTAGTTCGATGAATTGTTCGTCTAAAATGGCAGAAGGTGGGACACATCATTCAATTAACCAATCACCATTGGTTTTCGAGTGACGACCAGGAGCCAGTAGACGCGGTGTGTGCATGGTCCCAAGTCCTAGGTTTACTAGATGGACCGACGAATTAGTTAAGGTCGCTGAAAATCACTGAATGCTGGCAGCGCAGGACTGGTCATCGTGACAGAGCGTCCATCAACTGAAAAAAAAAATACAAAAAAATACTAATATTTTCAAAAGTACTGAAAATAAATTGCATAAGATCACTGACAGTACACAAGATATTCGGCCGCATATTTCTAGCAAGTAAAAAAGGACCAATATTTAGTCACTTCCGCACATGCAGTGGTAGTCGTGCATCAAAGTGCACAGCCCGCCAGCCCGCTGATAAATGCGTATGCGGCAAAACAATGCGAATCACACAAGCGCCACCGCCCAATTGGCGGTGTACTTGCACGACTACCACTGCATGTTCGTAAGTGGCTAAATATTGGTCCTTTTCTTACTTAGGATGGACTTCCGCGAGGTAACGCCTGATTCCATTAAATTTCTAACAAGTACAAAAGTATGGAAAGAACTTTTGTGCCGAACAAAATCTCAGGATATAAATAGGAGATTCAAATGTGCATCCTTGTCGAGCCTTCGAAAAACTGTACTTATGTTTATTTATCTAGTAATATCTTTTTGGGGGCCGCCTACTTCACTTCGCAGCAAAAATTACTTCAGGTAGTTGCATCAAAATATCTGAAATGATGTAATGGCTTAGTAAGATAAGACTAGATAATAAGACTCAACCTTCGCATTTACCAATAACTAACATAACTAAATAGCTAAATTACGAAGTGGGCTTGGAATGTCGTGAATTACAAAATGGCGGCAATGAAGACTGTCATTTTGACAATTGTGCACACTTAAATATTATATTAAAATTATCCCGTGGCATGATGCATTCTCTAAATTTAAATGGCAACTAGACGAAAGCAGTTTTATTTTGTTTAATTCATGCTCAGGGCCGCCATTTTGTTTATACAAAAAAATATATTTTTAGTGACAATAATTGATATACCGTTAAGCCAATATTTATGGTCTGTTAGAGAAGATCAAAGACCGCCACGATGATCACATACTCTGTCCGCATTCTGCTACATTCCGTGACCCTAACACGCAGCCTATACAGCCTACACACGCAGCCTCTACGAGCTGTTGGTCGTTATTCAAGACCCTTTTACGCCCAAAGGTTGCACGAGCGATGATCCTACTCTGTGATGTGTTGCGTATATATGTATTACTTATATAATTGAGCCAAAAATGAACAAACATGAACTTTTGACTACACTTGCCACAAAATCCAAATGTATTGTAGTCTGATTGGGCGACAATACGCATGCCTTAGGTTCGTTATTTATTCAGACATTTAAGTGTAATAAATAATACAGAAACCATTCACTAAAAGTTTAATATATACAGCGTTCTTGTAAATAGTAGTACAACATTTAAAGTTTTTTGGTTAAAAAATTAGCGATACATCCACCCTTTTAAAGTTTTTAAAACCTTGGTGCATCCTATTTACGATAGATAACCAAATCGTTTTGTAGATCTTAATGTTAATTCATTTCACGTTAATAAAAACCTCTTCGACGCATATCAATCAAGTGCGGGCGGTGAGTTTTTGAAAATAAAATGCACTTAGACTTATCAAGGTCAAGTTTACACGGTTTGCTACTTTCACTCGAGCTGCGAATGTTGCAAGTGTACAGTCAGCAGCACACAACATTCTAAACGAAACTATCTACAAGTCTTGATTAGTTAAAACTAATATGACCTTTATTTAGTTAAACTCTTTTTTTAAGGCTTTGACCGTTTTTAACTACCAACTATGGAAAGCTACGATGTGGTCGAAGAAGCACATAGAATAAGTAGGTACCTAAAATCTTTATTCAGTCTTTTTAAATCTAAATCGTAGCATAATTGGCGGGGTTTTTAGTTTAGACCTCTAGACTACGAGGCGGTAGAAGGTGGTCTTTGATATAATGTCTTTATAGTCTAATTAAGTGAACTACGGACCTCAGACAGGTAGAGATGTGCCGTGATACAAGAGCGCAAGGTAGGTCGCCATACTTGGCAAGAAGGTTGGCGATCGCAGTGTGTTATTATGGTACGCAGAGGATACTGCTGTTCATCAATGCCAATTTATTTATTGGAATCAGTCGTTACCTTGCCGAAGTCCATCCTAAGTAAGAAAAGGACTAATATTTAGCCACTTCCGCACATGCAGTGGTAGTCGTGCAACAAAGTGCACCGCCCGCCAGTCCGCTGATAAATGCGCATGCGGCAAACAATGCGAACTACACAACTGCCACCGTCAAATCACTCGACACGTGCCAATGCCAATTTAAGCAAAGAGTGTGAATTATATAGTATTATATCCCGAAAATCAAACCCGCGACTTAGGATCATCCTTCCTATTGGGCTACTACAGCTCACAAATATGAGTAGCAAAACAAAATTGTTCAAGCAACTCCCTCCGTTTTAAATTACGCGTAATAACAGAACAGTTCATAAATTATACATAATGACGAAACATTCAACTATAATATCTTAATATTTGCATCTAGCCCCATTCCGTGCAGTCATTTGCGTGTGGCAATTTAAAATCCAATCAAGCTTGTGTGTCAGAAAACAAAATAATATAACCGCTAGTGGATTAAGCACAACCCGGAGCTATCAATCTAACGGTGTGCTCATCGTTGCACGTGAAGATATCTGTCCGGAATATTGCAATATCATGGTAGCTGTTTACAATGAGCATGTTTGTCCATGTCAGTGGGATAATCTCTTTTTATATTATTCCTAAAAACTAAACGTGAGAAATGATATTAAACAACCCGTTGTATACTTTTTTATTAACAGTTTACTTACACATTTATTTATAATCAAAAAATAAGCGAACGAAGACAAACGAATACCAATTGTAGATTTTACTAAATGGTGATAACATCGTAGACTGCACAAAAAATTAATCTTGAGATATTCCTACTTTAGTTTTCCTGTACACGTGTTTTTATTCCGAATAAGTTAACATAAATAAATAAAAATTATACTCGATTTATTTTTATTTGTTTATTATTGTTATTTATGATGGGTTTTTGTTTAAATTAAACGAGAACCCATTATGTGTACTCTGTTCGAAGGAATTGGTGCAGTTTATTCCAGCAAATAAAACTTACCCATGAAGTAAACACTTAAATCGGAAACCTTATTTTTGAAATACGTGATATTATAATTTTCGAATTTCAAATATGTTCTATTTATCGAACGTTTGATCTTTTACTTGGAAGGCTTCATTTGACCTGAAATTCTATATTAGCGATATAAAGTAGTTATTTAACTGAAATAATTTCCGTTGACACTCGGTTACTATCTACGATAACAATCCGAGCAGTTTTTCTTGTACTTATCGCCAACCATGCAGTACTGGCAGGTCTTATAGATTTTTTAGTTAAAAATAATTTATTCCATTTTAAAAATACGGTGCGCTGGCCGGATTTTACAGTGGCTCGAGTTTGGTTGAATAAACCGTATCCAATGTTCGTCCATCCATTAGCTTTTCGAATCATACTCGGCATTTTTATTAATTAATTTTAGAGTGTTTTTAAATTGTTATATGTATATAGATATATAATACACCTACATCTAGTGTCTTCCAACGAGATTGTCTGTCCGTCTTGTCTGTGGACGTCTTACGCTGCGTTTATACGTCTATGGTCTTCATTCCAGAACCTTGTAGCATCCGTTATGTCATCTGTTGTCGATTTACTGGACCATGTTTTGTTATATTTGATCGTCTACTAATCTTCTTATTCCTTATTTGTCATCTTGGAAAAATCAAGAACCTGATCTTCTCCATGAAGACTTAAAATTTATTTAAATAATTAAAAACTGTTATCTATGGTGGTTGAATGACACTAATGGTGGGTAAGCGCCCCACTTGATAGACCAACCACTTGGTCAAGGTCGCTGGATACGAGCGTTCCGATGGTCTATCTGGCTGTAAAGAAGGAGTGAGAGGTATGGGTGGATTCTCTCTCACACAGGCCGCAATGTAAAAATAAGAGAAACAAACATCAACAAAACAGCTGATGAAAACGTTATAATGTGATAAATACTAACTTCCTTTCATTCGTACACTCTTGTCAAAGTAGTCGTGGTGAAGCTTCGGTCGGTTCTGGTGCCGCTGCTGCTCTTTAAACATCGTCATGTAGCTCGGTGTTTGTCGGAGTGAGAGCATTCATTTACTGACTTATTAGTGACAGTTTTAATTGTCTGTCTCTCTCTGTCTGTCAATCTCTTTGAAGAGCGTCCACAAGAGCAGTTGCCTCCCACTTTTTCTTGCACCCCCAAACTTTCCTTCGAGTTCTTATTACAGGCGACATGTCCAGAGAAGTTGAGAATTCGTATTTACACAATCCACAATAACCTCTCGGTTTTGTTGCGAAATACAAAACATGAAAATTTCTGCACTAAAGTGTACATTACATTTAAAATATTAATACAGTTTCGTAATAAAATTATAGTCGAATGTTATTTTAATTAATCGTTATGATAATTAGCTTTTAACCTTATCAAGCTAACCAGAGATAATTCATCACAGATTATGTTAAATTGATGGCCATGAACGTTTACGTAATGTAAATATGTAACGCATATTTGGGTGAGGGTCATAAACCAGCTATAATAATTATACAAAAAAGTAAGAAAAAGTTTAATAATTTTAACAACAATACGACATTGGTGCTATAAAGTCCTTTTTTGTAGAATGTGTACAATTAATGTATTTGTACGTCCCGCAGTTTTCGTAGCAAAAACAGTTTCACAGATGATTTATTTTTAATTGTTTCTGAAGATGTTAATGCTGTTAGCCCTAAGGCTTTTACAGCTTCATCGGTACTGAGCGGAATAGTCCGTGAACTAGATGATTTTAAGCAATCGACGCACATCATCAACAATATCAATGAAAACATTAAAACCGCGCTGTAAAAAATTTGTCCGAATGGTACAACGCCATCTAACGGACGATGATGTATTGAAGATAGTAAACCATAAATTCTTTAATAAAAGTCTTCGCATGTTGAGAAACGAACACGGTTGCTGCGTTACAACCGCGATTTTTGATCACTAAGTTTTTGCTGCTCTACTACTTACTTAATCATCATCATTTAAGCTGTAGTATGTCCACTAGTGAACAAAGGCCTCTTCTTTGGATTTTCAATAAGACCAGTAAAAAGCGTTTAGCCTCTTTTGACGACTTTAAAGAGCATATCTGTCTAACTTTTGGAAAATTTAGGCCCCAGTATATATGTGTTCTTAGAGCTATGTGACATGCCTATTGCCATTTCTACTTGCCAATCTTCTTCGTATACGGATTATCAACCCTGTATATCATTAATTTAAGAAATAAATTAAAAATAGAGCAGTTATTGTTATAAAATGCCACATTGATGATATTGCGACGAAAATATACGTTTCAAGTTAAGGTAGAAGAAGCTTGAAGACAAAACAGCTTTTTTAATAGCAGAGCAATAACTTACTACTCGCTTGAGGTAGCTCCTGACTGTGCATATGAAAATATATTTTTAAATTCGCTGCGCATATATTAAAATTGTATCTTATCTCCTTGAAGAAAATGTTTTAACTTTTTCGATGTAGCGCTTGTAAATATAATAAGAACAAAGTACATATAATAAAAACCTACAGTTCCCCAACAAGATGGATCGACGATATAGTTACGATAGCGAGAAGTTACTAGATGCGGCAGGGCAGGATGGGTCGGTCATCTTGGCTACCTTTAGGGGAGGTCTATGCTTTACAATGAGCTTCTATCCGCTGATATGATGATGGTGATGGTAATGAATTCCATCATAAGATTTGTTATGAAAATATAATCATTTTATAACTAAAATTTTCTAGTGTACAAAATAGAAATGATATTTATAACTATAATAATCCTTCTTTATTTTTAAGACTTTATTAGTAAATAATATCGTCGTTTCAGCCCGTAGACGCTCACTGCAAGACATAGACTAGAATATCTAAGGGAGATATTCCGTAATTGAATCTCTTTGCAGGCGATTTGACAATTGCAGCGTGGTATATGGTACGCAAAGGATACCGCTGCACATTCTCTGAGCAGTGATAATCCTATATAATTAATGCATGAAGTGTGAAATATAAGATATTATCGCGGGAATCGAATTCGCAACTTAAGATCGTAGTTCTTAGTCCTCTACCGCGTATTTTTTGCAAGCATTTATTTTTCTACTGCACTGCGACAGACAAATAACTTTTGATTATACGAGCTCTATCACAGTCATTATTAAACAGAGTATATATAGCCATTATATCTCTAAGATCATATCTATCTTTAAGATCTTAGATCAGAGCTTCTTAAACTATGGGTCGCGAACCCAAAAGGGGTCGCGAAGCAAAATCTGGAGTCAGGAAATTTTAATGTCAAATATTTATATAAACCATTTTACTACTACTTGAATAATTAAGCGAGCGAATTAAGACGGTCAGAATCCACTTTTATTTTTGAAAATATAATAAATTCAATTTCATAATATTCTGTGCGATTTTTAATTTTAGATTTTTGTATGTTACAAAACGAATTATAAAACTATATATTTTCATGTATATGTAGTACATTGCTACCTTATAAGTAAATCATCAAAAATATTAATTTATTTCTCTTTTATATTTGTATGGGGTCGTGAACGACAAAAGTTTAAGAAGCCCTGTCTTAGATATAAATTTATAACACACTGTTATCGTACTTACTATACTTCCTGATGCTGTGCACAAATATTAAGAAGTAACTGAAGCATTGCGCCAACTGTGCAGTCAACTGTAGACCATGTGCACGCACCTTTACACGTATAATTAGAGATTGTATCTATTAATATATGACCCACTTCGATAAGATCGCATTATTATTCCAACCTTGTACAGAGTGTTTCGTCACACATTTTTTTATTTATTTGAGCAGTGTTGTCTAGTGAGTGTACAATAAATGTACACCGTGGGTTCAATTCCGAATATGTTTACATTTCGTATGAACTGTACAAGTGGATGGTATTGTCAACAAAGAGCTTTAAAATTTTAACACCTATTGTCAAGCATTCCTGTATAAATGATTAATCCGAAAAATGTTACATTAATTGATTATTTCTATTGGAATGCAACAGACTATTAAAATGCGATACTTTTTTCTGTACAAATCAGTGACAGATAAAAGAACAATAAATAATTTCAATATGTAGTTAATTCAGATATCAAAAACATTTTTTACGCATTGGGTTGTTTATTTTTTTCTGAAACCTTTGATTTTTGGATAAGGTGAATCAAACATTAATTGACAGACAATGAGTTAAACATACACCACTTTTAAGCCTTTACATCTGTTACCAATCATCCTGTATATTGTGGTTTTTACAAACTACTACTCGAAACATGTACCATCTACTGGCAACAATAAAATACCGCTTAATTGGTCTAGATCTCTAGATATGATGGAACTACGCGAGCCTACATGTTTAATATAACACTTTAGATAAACAATAATATAACACAATCCTTCACTAGAATTTTTTAATTATTAGAATCTATATTTCACATATAATGGAGTCCGTGACTATATTTACAATTAGGTTCAATAAATCTGAAATTTTTTTGGTCACGTTTTTATTATTTTAGTGTTTAAGTCTCTATAGTTTATTATGAAGAAGAATATATTATGAGTAGTCAACTAAATATTACGGTTTTTTTTAATCATTTGTGTCTTGTTTATTTTTAACAAACAATGAACTTTTTAAAAATACGTTTCGTGCAACCACTTCCTCATGCAAGATCATCTCTAGATGTTACCAAATGTTTATTATACCGTTTGTTACTCCTGGCTTTTTAAAAACTAAATAAGATATAAAGATCTCTTTCAAGTCTCTCATCACCATTCAAAGGTTGTCTAGTAGAGATCGCATAGAACGAGATAAGATGTCTATAGTGTACAAAAAATTGTTAATAAATAAATAAATTTAAATAACATACAGATTGATTTTGAATTTTTAATTTTGAATAAAAGGAGTTATTTATCGGGACAGAACTTGTGTCTCTTCATTAAATAAAATTTTAAAATGTAACCTTTACGTATAATGTTTATAATCTCTGGAGATACATCACGTAAACTAGCTGGTAATTAATAGCCCTGCTTCTTTGTTCAGATATTTGCTGACACGCCAATTGTAAGCATCTTATCTCAATAGAAGACGTTAAATACATTAGTAACGATTATTTTCCAGTCTTCATAAACTAAATGGAAGTCATTAGTTGGTTAATGAATAGAAAAGATCGAAGATTACTTAGATATTTTTATTCTTACTTGACTGCGTTTGCCCACCACCTAGCCTGATGGAAAGCAACCATGTGGTCAAAGATTAAGCACGCAAACTCAATAGGTACATATTCACTCGGACCCTGAACAGACCTGGGATATATTTCCTGGGAAATAAGGAAGTCGTCAGATCAGAAACGTTGAATCAAAACGATTGGTACGTTTCCCAGGAAACTCCATAATGTAAGGGTGGTAGTGGACCAGCTTCCTACTCGTCTTAACGGGGATAGTGGGATGAGGTTATGAATACTGAAAAAATATACAGACTACACGATGGTGATCTTCAAGGTTTGGGTTTTATTAGAAATTAACTCATTATCACAGATGTATCGAACAGCATGCCGTTCCACCGAGTCAAGAGCTTCGAGCCAGAATTTAGATGAATCAACGCAAAGGTGGTAGAAGTATACAGAGTATATCAAAGTTAACATCTGTCTCGATTTGAATTGTCACTTCCTTTTTTATTGTTGACAGTAATAATAAGAATACAACGTATTAAAGAGATTTAGAAGAAATACGTGTGAGAATTTAAAAATTTTGTTCTAGCAAACTTATTACGTAGTGAAAGAAGAAAATATTGATATATGATGCTTGAGTTGCAATAAAAGATATTAGTTTTAGGATCATACTTTCACAATCCCATCAAAACTCTAATTTTGTGAGAAGATTAAATATGTTTATTAATATTTTAACAAATATACGAATATAAATATTTGTTAAAATATTAATAAACATATGGCCTATAAATTAAATTTGAGTTTGCAATCACAAAAATCAGAAATTTGTTCATTATACAGTGGCGTACCTGAGGTGGGGGGGTGCGGTCCGCTCCGGGCGGCACTTTCCTTGTGGCGGCATTTTTATATTTACTTATAGTTGTAAAAATCAATTTAATCATTTCATATTTATTTTCTTTCTTGTAAGTTTGATGTACACAGTGAGTGACTTTGATTAGAAATTGTATTTTTCTTCTTAGTGTTTTTCTACATCAGACAACTTTCTAACTATAGTTGCAAGAAACATTTTTCCGATGACTTAAAAATGCCAGCACTTAACGGCAATTAAATAAATCACAGTCTCAATGTAAAAAGTTACACGTGCGTTATAAATAAATCACTATTCATTTTTCTCAAGTTCGCGCAACTTATTTTAAAAACTGCACTTTAAATTGAAGGTTGCGCGGTGTTCACATTTAAGTCTTCTTCCATTGAAACGTACGGGAGCAAAGTCGGAATAATCTCGCTCAAAAATATACATACATTATTTATACATATGCATAATATGAGTGTACAACATTTTGTTACTAAGCATTTTATATATATTTATAATTATTTTTTTTAAAAAAGGCGGTTATTTTGACTACAGTGGTACGGAAGTACTAGACTCGACATACCTAAGGATGGCAGGGGAGAAAAGGCGAGGGTGCAATTGATATGACGCACATTAGATATAGTCAAACTAGGTAAATCCAAGTTCAAAAAAGAGGTTAATCGATCCAACTCGCCTAGATATCCCTTCCCTTTTATATCCCACATGGTCTCGAGACGACGGTCCAATGTGCGTTACCTGTGATGACATGTGCCACTAAAACATAGTTTCTTACTGTTCTAAAATAAGACACACAAACACACAATAACCAGATCATTTTTATTTTTCATTGTCACGAACTATTTCTGTTGTAAAAGACTTCGACTTTAAAATTAAAAGAGGAACGCTTATATGTCATCGGAGCGTTTTTTTCCGGAATACTCGAACGTATGTTTTCACAACACTTCGGAAAACGCAGCCGGCTTCAATAAAAATCACTTAACCGCAAGAAGGTCGGAACGTGCAATGAGTAAACGATAACTTGGGTTCAGAACATCATAATTAAACGACAGATTACCTAAAAACAGATCGATTACCTGCGGCTATTTATTTTTGATCAATCTAGGAACCGATCATAGCTTCATCCTTGCTAGGTCAGTAATTTTATAATATCAAACAGAAATTACTGTGCTAAAAAGCAACTTCGTAGTCACAGAGTTTATTTATTTATGTTATTATTAGCTTTAGATAATCAAAAACTTGAATATAGTTCAACACTAATATGATGTCAACCATTATTTTAAAGGAACGCATCCTGTTTTGAGAAGAACCCACATCAAATTCAGATGTGTTTGTTTTCTGTGCTCGATTTTACAATTATTAATACATTACCCTATTATCACTTAATACGTCAATGTAGAATGTCATATGTTTTAGATTTTCACTTGTAGAAATAGAGATATATAGATTTTGCTGCGTTGTTGGCCTATAATATTGCAGTGACCAAAATATTTTTGCATGACCGAAGTCGTTACTTGCGATTGAAATTTTTAATCCTTAGTACACGATAGCAGAGTTATAAAGCTTAAATTAAAGTACAGAAGAACATCGAATTTACAATTACATTTTACAAAATGTAGGAAAGCATTTTATTTTTAAATAATTAACTTCATTTAAAATGTTAGTCACTTTATAATTAAGAACAATCTCTTTACAACTTTTCTTATGCCAGAAAGCTTAGTTAAAAAGATAAATATGCACTCGTATAAATATAGAAAGAATTTTTTTTATTCATAGTGCTGTAAATCGTAAATAAAGGTTCATTAAAAATTTTCAAGTAAAGCCTACTGTCGTAAAAGATTCCAGAATTGATTCATAACATTCACGCTTCACGATACATAACAATTAACAGTGTAACAATGTAATGCGTAATAAAACGCAGCGGGTGTGTCACTGACCTTACATCTTGAATATCTCGGAATCAAGCAATTTCGCTCTTGTGAGTCAGTTAGCGAACCTGGCCGCAAACATTTAAAAGATTGACGTGCGAATACACTAGTAGGCGCCATTTTGACTTAATTTAGTCATTTATTCCACGAACAGTTCGTGTTTTGAATAAAAAATGTCTGAAACGGATCTGTTACGACGCGTTCAATTGAGTATAAAATTAATAGAATATCGTAAATTTATAAATGAATTGTTTATTTACAAGACAGAATCCGATAAATTTAAACTTGATTGAAACTGAAAACAGACGACGCGTGACCGGTCTTAAATTGTTTTACTTGTCGCATTTGTTCACAAGAATTGCACGAACTAATTCAATCCGTCCGTCGGACATATTTGAAGTACCTACATCTCATATGTACCACATATCTCTTACGTACCATCTCATATATAAAATTCTAATCATATTGTTGCACTTGAGCAGTGGTAATGGCAACTGAAACTTGCGATCTTATATCGCGTGTTCGGTTCCCAGGATATAATTTTAAATAATTTACAATTTATGCATTAAATATTTAGGGTTGCCACTACCCACAAACAAGTTTCCAGAGGTTGGAAAGCAACGTCCTTTGCGTGGTGATTATTGTATATCCCCCACTGATATCTTTGGGAGAGGCCTAATTCCAGCTGTGGGCATCTATGGGCTGAAACGATGACGAATATTGTTGCGGTAAACATATATCACAAACTTCACACCTGAATGTCATGATAAAAATGCTCGATACCATTTTTACCTCGATCGCCGCACTTTATGAAATAAAAAATAGAACCATATTTTTCTTTTCAACATAACGTAATTACAGTAATTGAAGTAAACATTGCTTATTCAACAAACAAATCCATTAGTTAAGCCAGTTATTTAAAAAAATAAAGTTAATTAACTCCTACAAATGTTTTTCTTTAGTTAATTAAACATTTCTATAGAAAAAACAACTCCCACCTTCAGTATTACTCTAATGTTCTAGAAATTCTATAATGTTTATCTTAAACTAATTAGTCATCAATTATAGTTGCTTGTTTGTTTTCCTTTATTTAATAAAATTGTTTCTTTTCGAATACGAAAGTGGAATTTATAATTGTTACTTAAAATTTTACATTACGAGTATTTAAAATTTATAATCATTATGGTAAATCGATGTTTTTTGTTTTAAGTCTAGCATTATATAACCTACCTCCCGAGAGACTAGCGAATGATACGGAAAGCAATGATTCTCGTTCTAAAAATTCCAGCTAAATATACAGGTTGACCGGTTATCGATGTAAAATCTTTGAAAGGGTGTTTCACACTTTAATGTACACCAAAATTACAATAAAAGATTTATCTTTATCGTTTTATTATTATTCAAAAGAAGATCTATGTTAAAATTAATGGTTAAGGAATATTTACTAGACAATTCAAACAAATCAAATTTACTTTTATATTTTTATTTATTATTTTATTTATAATTATGTATTATACTGTATTTATTATAAGTACTTTATTATTTGAATAAATATAAACTATAAAAATGTGTCTATAGGTATATATTTTTATAAATGTATGTTTGTATATATGTACTCGTTAACTACCCTTTATATATCCCTCTATTGTATCCATATGGTTGTCTGGATAAAGTTGTCTCGTTTGATAAGACCGCTCATTGTACTTTTTACTTTATTATTATGCAACTATGTATATATTCTCGCGTGTATAATAAAGAGTATTAAATTTTAAAAAAATAAATGTGTCTAACATTGTTAAAAAAAAACAATTTAAGCAAGGGTGATACAACAGACGGTCTTATCACTTGTGGTGATAAGGATGTAACATGGACCTAATAGGGGTTAGGTCCATGTTACAATAAGCCTAACCAAAATCAATAACTTCGGAAATAAAACGGAAAATAATCAATAATTAATAACATTACAATAATATAGTAGTAAGAAAAAGTTTTCAAAACTTCAAAATCCGGATTATCATATGTAACAATTAATAATTGTTTACCATCTCTCCTTGCTTATGTTGTACTGCCAGATGTAACTTATTTCAGAGTGATCACTTTTGGAAACATGTATAAAAGTTGCAAAGATTTTTTGCTGACAAATGAGCTTCGCACTCACCTCTTCAAAGGTTTTACATTTATGACCAATTTGTTATGGTAACTCAACTAAGCCGTCTCAAAAATTACTAAGAAAAAAAAGGTTTTTAACATCCGATATCTGAGAAAAGCTTTTCTTTAGTACAAAGTCTATCATTTTCCTATGTCTCTAAATTAAAAAAACTAAGCTTCATTATATGGAATGTCATGCAACGCGTGACGAAAACGTAAAGAAACTACCAAAAAAATTTTTTTTTGTTAAAATAACTTAATTGGTGCAAAGAATTAAAAATGACACGTAATTGTTTGTACTCCTGTAAATGGCTAAAAATAAACATAATCTTTGATCGTGTCGTAATTGGTATACACAAAAATCACTACATATGCTCAAAACGCGTGACATGCGTCTGAATTTAGTCGGCCACCTGTCACACCGTACTCTCTCTAACTAATATTATTATTTGTTATAATTTTTTTCCGTTGTAAACTAATGTTTATAAATCATTCTTGTATTACATACCTGTATGCAATATTTTACAAATATATAAACATAACAAAATCTTGTATTTAATATGTATTTACGTTGAAATAGATAATAATGTTTATTTATAGCAAACGCGGAATTCTGTTTATTTAAATTATGTACATATATAAAAGGTTTTAATTGAATGAGTCGTCGTCGTTTCAATCCATAGAAGCACATTGGAAGGCATCGGCCTCCTGTTAAGATGTCTATCAGAGGGGTAAGCCATAATCGCCACTCTTAACAGATGGGTTGAGAATTTCAGTGTGGTTTTATGGTACGAAGAGGGCGCTGCTAATCGTCCTCTGGAAACTTTCTTGTGCACAATGGTAATCCTGTATAATTAATGCAGAAAGTGTGAATTACATGAAATAGTAAGTTATTATTATATAAACTTTATATTTAATTTTATATCTTAAAGGCGAAATCTGTAGCGATTAATGTAAAATATCGTTTACAAATGTATGAAAACTTTACATCTTTAGAATAAATTAGGTGGTCAGTTATAAATTTCGCATTTATTATTTTGATTAAAAATGTTCATATCGGTGTAAGCAGCGGCCGTGATAAAAATTATAGTCATAGCCGAGTATTTAACGTGTTCGGCATACGAACATATGTTCGCGGCGTTGTGGCGTGCGTTCACACATGTTTTATTTATAAAGTCTTGCCTTCGCGGTTTTCTCACACAGGCAAATAGATTCCGAGACACAAAACTTCAGCTCCCGTGTCTCTGCATAAGTTATTTTCAATACCTATTCTGCTATTTCTCTTTTTAACTTAGTGATTCATTTCGTCCGCTACCAATTTAATTTTATAAACAATGATCGGAATACGTGAAGCGATTTTTACTATTTGAATCAAGTTTCTTGAATACGCAATTTTTAACAATGACCAATATGCGGACGTTTTCGGAGGGCGGAAATAACAATACATGTGAGCTGCCTTTTTGTAAAGTTTTATAACTTATATTAAGAAGATAGATTCTTCGTATTGATTTTCAAACTGATTTATACACAAACGGAAACAAAATAAAAGCAAATCTTAATAACTAATTCAATAAGTATAAACTTAATAACTTCTGCTTTCACCGATTCCGAATTTCTATTATGTCGTTTAAATATAGATTTAATGACATTTGACCGTATTATTTTTTTATACCTACTGTCCAATCAAATGTAGGTTTTTTAATTACATTCATTATAAATATCTTTAATTCAAAAGCTAGTGCTTATTTATTAACGTTTTAATAAGAAAATTACTATTTCCTACTCTGCAAGACGACGTATCATATAATTAAGCAAAAATAATTCTAAGACTTTTTTTCGTTTTACGTCAAATATTTGACAGCTAGAATTTTGTATTATATTAACTTACTCTGTGGTTTACGTGGAAAAAAAATGGTTTACGATTTTCTTAACAATACAAATGTAAGTTTTAACTATCTATGACACTTTATCGTATCTTAAAGTAAATATGAAAAAAATACCAAATAAATCATTTGACAATTATATTATTTATGTAAGTTTAAAAATCATGGTCACCCTATCCGGATAATTACCTCAATCGCTACATATAGCATGTGCTATACAGCAGCGTAAATAACGTTATAGCCGGCAGTACAATAAAGCGTAACATACCGACGCTTGACTATTTCACTTGTTATCTTAATAGGTGCAACAGTCAGCTAATACGGGCATTCCCCACGCTTATAGTGCACCATCTGGCCTCCGATCCCGAGCCATACATGGAAAGCGGTGTACCATTGTTAGGCGGCATTCCTGACCACTTTACCTGCTCAGTTCCTGTACCATGCGGTATACGACCTTTGTTTAGCCTACTCGCCTACACAGTAGCAAACTAAGTTGATATAAACACATACATTCTTACGTTCTCTTTTACATGGATTAACAGGGACAAACTTGTATGTATAGGAAAGGACTAATGACGTATAATGGAATTGTGAAAAAAAATGTTTTACAAAAATAACACTATCTTAGTTAGATATCTTACTCCTTCATCATTAACATCATTACATAAGCTGATTGATACCCACTACAAGGCAAAAGCCTCCGCCAAAATTTGCCGCAGTGACCGATTCCCACAACGGATTTTCGTGAACTTAACTGCGTCGTCAATCCACGTAATGCCACTCGATAACCTGTCACCGATCACATCAGACGAGCATTTCTTCGAGCTACGTCTGTGACATTGGTTCTTCTACGGATCATCTAATTTTTGGCCATACATCTCTCCATTCTTTTACTCCCACTCTAGCCTTCTTTTAATACTTTATATTCTTTCTGCACTGGCATATATCTCTTGTTATAAATTTAAGGCGCCATGACTATAATATATTGCTTAGTTATTACGTCATAAAGCAACTTAAATAGATAGATGGTTATAGGGGGCGTAAATTTCAAGGTATTTTTAGGATGTGTTTACACATGACTACTTTTTTGAAAGTGGCAAAAGTGACTTATTTTTTATTATATTTCTAAAACTTGTCATTATCTGATACTCTCTCAGTTGTAGGGCTTCTTATATTAATATTAAAATTTGATTCAGATATTGTTTCTATGGTATGATATTAATTTTTATTCAATGACCACATTTTAATTATAATTTATATCGAAACTAGTCCGAAAATTCTAGAAGTTATAAGATAAATAGAATCATATACCATAAAAACTGACATTGGCCACCAGAAGTAAACTTATATTTTACACTCATGTTAACACATCCTTAACTTGTTTTTACTAAGCAATCATAATAGTATTAAATATATTAATAATAACATAGATATGTCTGAAATAATAAAATAATGATATATTGAGTTCGCTGTCAAATGCGAGTATATCACAGTTACAAAAAAATGTAATTTTAAAAAATTTTAAATCGATCCCCTGATTAACATAAGTTGAAAATTCTTTACCGGTCTCCGTGTCAAGTTATATATGAGACACGTAATATCATTCTCGGAAGATTCCTTAACACAAGTGAATCATGGTTTAAGAATAAAAAGAATCACATAAACTTTCTGATGAAAACGCTTAAAACTTATACGGTATGATTAATTACATATGTAAAATTATAAATGGTATACATACCTCATTTGCTTTCAATTTATGTATGATACACCTTATCCATAGATAATTAACAACGTAATAATTATATAGCAAAAAAATCAGTTTTAAAAATTGGTATTATATTATTGGTTAATAGATATTAAAATAAATTAATATTTTATAACATATTTCAAACTAATCTCTCTATACAGGAGGGTGATAGAAAATAGGGTTAAAATAATAAAGATTTGTGCTAACAAGCTATACATTCACTTGTCTAGAGCTTTGACGTCTATAACAAATCACCCTGTATAGACAGAAAACCTGTTCTTGAAACAACTAAAGGTTCTAAATGGTCTTAACTGGTTTACCTTGAACTGTAAAATGCTCGAATTCAGATTTAATGTTGCGTAAGACATTATACGTGTTATTTTGATTGTATATAAACTGAATACATATGCCACAGCCTAAACTACTTTTTTATTTTATAACATTATACGATATTTTATATTGCATAATGTCTACTTTATTTCGTAAGTCTGTTCTATATATTTCAATGACGTCATCGAAGGATAGAACAACAGAAACTGACTATTTAAAATTCGCTGCGATTTAGTAAATTCATATAAAGCTCAAATCGCTTGTTGGGAGTTGTATATAAATGATAGATCTCAGAATTTTGAAATTGCTATATCAATGTCAGTATGTATGTCAGATAATAATGATTTTCTTCATTTCTGCCCGTGTATTCTTTGTGATTTGGCTCGAAGGATCAAGTAGGTGATATATTTAATGCAAAAGAATCATTTCATCTAAAGTTACTTGGTTAAGAAACGCAACTTCTAAAACTGTATTTCGTTTCTCATAATATATACCTATTGTCAATTTTGTTTTTGAATTATAGTTATCATCTGACCGGAACCACTGTACCGCGCTTTAATAATGCTCGTAAAGAGCGGAACAGTGGTTACGGTCGGATAGCAGTATTTCAAGATACGTGATATAATGTTACTGCAGGAGTCCCTCAAATACGTTTACTTATTTTTTTATCATTTTATAGTCCCTATAAAAAAAGTGCTATTAATATCAAGCAACCGCCTATTGTCTAGCACCTCAGAAAGTTATTAATATAAGGTTTATTTTAAACCTTATAATATAATGTATATAAATGATATTAAAATATAGGAGGATACTTATATAACAGGCTAGGAATCGATCGTCTAGTTCAGAGTTCCCCAAACTTTTTTGTGTCGTAGACCCCTTGCTATGTTTTTCCGTGTTAGGTAGACCCCTACTTACCTGATATTGATTTCCTGTAAATTTATTTGTTTGTCCCACATTCGTATTTATAGAGTGACGAATTGAACAAGTCAGTGCAAGGTAGCGAAGCTCTGAGACTGCGACTCTCAGGTTTTTACAAGTTCAAAATGTATTGCGACCACAAAGCGAATACCAACATCCTACAACTTACACAATTTTATAAACATATATAATATTTTTTTTACTTCATAGGTACTTTAATAAATAATGTAAATGTTTTGATATTATAAGATAGTATGATGTAAGTAAGTAGGTACTATCAGTGTATGTGTTGAGATCCACTATCGTGGACCCCCATTTTCATTTCATGGATCCCCAAATTTTTTTTCGCTGATGTAGACCCTTGCAGGTTGTTATAGATCCCTAGGGGTCGCTGTAGACCATTTTGAGAATCACTGGTCTAGTTCATAAAAATAAATAAAGAATTTCCAATAAAAAATAGTTTTGCATGGAGATAAAAAAAATGTACTTCAATATTTGAATGTCAATGGCGATGGAGCGTGCATTGATAATATTTAACATATTTTGGTCCCCAGTCCGCCCCTGTGTTGTATCGTATCTCACGCGACAATGGTGCCGTTTATCTCGGCGCGGCAGGCGGACGGATCTCGCCTTTCACACTTATTTGCATCACAAATGACATCATTGTGACTGCATCGCTTTGTAATGCGTCGCGCTCCAACGGTCTCGCTGCGCGCGACGCAACCTGTGCGTCAGGTGACAAGCTGGCAGGGTGACAGGCCCGTGGCGTCATTCCTGCTCATTTTAACAGACGGGCTTTATGAAGATCACTTTGTATTTGTTCATATATTTTCTCCCACAAATCTCTTATACCTAACGGCTTAATGTATTGGATTTTACTTGGCACGTTTTAAAATATATTTCACAACAATGCATTCAGAATATTAGTGATAAACTACGTGAAGGTATTAATGCATTAAACCTCTTTCGTTTTATATCTGATAAAATATTATCTTATAAATTAAAAATATAGTTAATCCAGTATAGATACGTCACTTTCATAAACATTAATATAATTGTTATAGTCTTTTTACTTTTAATTATTTTCTCCGTGTGTTTACATTTGTCAACTATGTTCGTGTACGGAAGTGTACGTTTCTAAGACACAATTATACTAACTACATCAGTTAACAACAATTAACTGTTCTTATATTTGGTATATATCTTTGTACCAAACAAATAAAGATTATATTTAATCTGTCCATGGATCGTTTAAATATTTGAACAACGAATAGATATTTTTCCAGTTCAACATTATTGAAAACCAATATTTAAAAAAGACAAAGGTTTATTGATATATATCTCCGGATCATGGCCAAGAAGCATACCATAGTAATGATTCAATTATTGCAGCCTAGGTGCCCATTTGGTGGACTGACGATATAGTAAAAGTCTCTCAAAGACGCTGAACGATCAACGTAGCGGTCTTTTCAGGCCTATGCCTTCTGTGAACATCAACCGTCTAGTATGATAATAATTAATCATTGTTTGTGAATACGGTACGTTTATTTTATTTCTAAATATCTTCATTGTTGTATGTAGTGTTCCTGAAAGACCCCCCTAATCTTTTTTTCTTTTATACGACGATTTGAAAAGGCGCAGCAAGGGGGGAGTGAGGACAAAGCTGCAATATATAATATAGCACTGACACTTCCCCTCATCTCTGTGCATAGTACAGAGGGTATCGGTAGCACAAACTAAATCGACAAACTCTATAAGTATAAGCTTTCTAATTAAAATTCTGCCACCGGACTGTATAAGTACAGGGAGTCCGGTAGCAGATTTTGTATTTTAAATTTAATTTTTTTCCGTAATTGTTATAGAAAAGAACAGACAATGTTTAGTACTGATTAATTATGCGGGTTTTTAATTACGATGTAGTATTAGATAAAAAATAATATACATCTTATATGTATGAGCAATCTACGGTATTAAAACACACTTAAATGTAATGTCTCTTAAATATTTCGTAATAAATAAATAAAGAAAAACAAATCTTATAAAAAATCCTATAATTGTGTTAAAGATTTTTTATGTAATTATAAACAATGATCAAGTGTTCTATATTAAGAATATTGTAAAATTGACACCAAAAATACTCGCCTGAGTTTATTATGCGCGTTTTAAAGATCAAGTTACGTAAGCATTCTCAAAGCTTTAAATTAAAGGATCATCAATATCAAAATATGAGCCTATGGCGCCCACTGCAAGCTATAGGCCTTACTCTACAAATTCCCTTGGTGTATAGTCTTGCGCTGCCCGTATTTATCGGCTTTCCCACTTCAACTATTTTAAAAGATGCCTTTATTCAATTTGATTCTAGTTTCTATCAGATTGGGTTATTCTTTTATACTTCTCATAACGTATTGTGTCATAGTAAATGATTCAATAAGTCAAATGTGAATATGAATAAATAAAATTGAAACCCGTATCGCCTTGACCCACACCACATTATCTTTCGTATCAAACAAACACGTGTAGTGTGGTGTTACTGAGCCAAAATAAACAATAATTATTAACGTTTCGATGGACACATGCAGCGGAGGACAGTAATTATCACTAATTACCGTTCTGCAGCACGCCGTGCACTACTCCGAGTAAGGAGGGATGACTAAGTAGGGAGCAATGTCTCGGCCTCGCTTCGCTTCATTTGAGAGGCTTTTATTTTGTTCGCCTTTTAATTGGCTCGCTGTGATTTTTCGCAAGGATTAAAGCAAATATTTCTTTTTAAATTGACCTTTTTTAACATTTACAAAGTATTCTCTGCATCTGCGAGTAACACAGGAAGAAACTTGACATTTAATAATCATTTATTTATATTACAAAAAATGTTATTATTTGATTTTCATATATTAATTTGAATTTGTATTAGTATAACATTAATATTTTATTGTACTTTATTTAAAAAAAATTTACATTTAATAACAAATGTAAAAAATATATAATTTGTTACAATATCTTTGTAATAACAAAAGAAAAGTTTTGAAAATTAACCAATAACATTATTTAAAATAAACCCACGTACAGTTAATCAAAATAAAATAAAATTATGTAAACCAGTAGTGGTAGCCCAGCGATGGAGGACTCGAACTTGCGAAAATTGAATTCCTTGTCTATTATTTTTCTTAATTATGTCTAATGTTCGTCTTCCTACTTAACCATATACTCGATATTCCTT
Source organism: Battus philenor (assembly GCF_028537555.1). NCBI lineage: Eukaryota > Metazoa > Arthropoda > Insecta > Lepidoptera > Papilionidae > Battus > Battus philenor. The sequence goes on along the minus strand of NW_027181737.1, from coordinate 13,770,726 downwards.
CGCCCAAACCATGTGTCAAATCTTGCTGTCCCCAAAGAATCTTCTATAATGCTCCTTTTCCAGACGAAGCCAGACGTATGGCTTTTGTAGATTATTTTTTTCCTATCCTATGGTTCTTTCTGCTTTGAAAACTGCTATATATTAAAAAAGAAGGTTCTAGACATAGCCGAAGAATCGTATTTGTTTCTAATTGCGAATTATGCATTATATGTACATATATATATATATATATATATATATATATATAAATAGGCAGTGGTAGCGGGCTTTATTGCACGACTACTGCTGCATGGCGGAAGTAACTATATATTGGTCCTTTTCTTACATATGCAAATAAATTAAACTTTTTTAGTGTGAACTCTTCTATATACAAGCACCCATCAGTAATGGTTACTATATATTCACACTGCCAATGGCAATACTGTTTTACAAAAATAGGTACAAACCATCTGGGAAATCCAAAAGATTTTGTGCCTTACTAAAATCTATTGAAAACCCAATAGACGTCTCCTTATTAGACAAGTTAATTCATCTATATAATAGAGATGGAATACAATTACACACATTGCAACATCCGTGTCAAATTCAAAGAACCAAATCTTTAGATTGTTGACGTTGTTAAAACATGACATTGAAAATTTAACCTTATGTTAATGTGGTAGGTTTCAAATTCATTTAATTGCTCAGAAACCTTGTTACGCCCAGAAATTCTTAGTCGAAACTTCATTATGCTGCACATTAATATAACTCAAGCATAGTAACCATCTTCGAACCACTTTACGGAGACGAATAGATAATTTTGTTTTGTGTTTAGTTATTTGATATTAAAGATTCACAGATTCACAGATATAAAAAAAAAACAATCTTTTTTTCCCGTGGAAACGTACACATTACCATTTAAATGGACAAACATAAAGAATATTAAAAAAGTAACCTTTACAAAAATTATACGTCTTCTTTTTTTCCAAAAAGGTTACATTTTTAATCGAAAAAAAAATATTCACTTCGATTTAAAAACAAAATTAAAACGACTTTCTAAATATTAATAAAACATGCAATTATCGATATTAAATCAAATCTTTACAAGATAATAAGGCTTTAGAGATTTACATGCTTGCATAGTATATATTATTGATAAACATTAATATTTTACTTAATTTACATGTATATCAGTGTATTCGCATATCCTTGAAAGGACTCTCAGAATCTCAAAAAATGCCAACATATCTACGGTTTATTAATAAAATCAAATGAACTAATTTTAAATATCTACAAATATTTCGGTATATATATACATTTATTTTTGTTTCACTGAACTTTGTGTGAATGATCATAATTCTTTCTCTAACAAGAAAAAAAATAGTTTAACTCAATTATTAACGTTTTTCTTCATTTGTCTATAAAAAAGGCTTAAATTAACAGGGAGGACATTCTATCTTCATCTTCAACTGACCACAAAATGGTGTCCACCAACATAACACGTTTTTTTCATGTAAAAGATTTTCCGATGACGTGACTCTGCGGTTGGGATATCCGCTTTCTGTGGTTCCGGTTTCGTATTCTATTATAAAGCAAGCTTTATTTCCAATAAAGACGTAAACACGTTAAAAGAACTAAGGTAATTAAAATAGTAATATTTTTCTACAACGCCGAAATCTTCTGTGTTTTTGAAAACAGAACGATACGTATTAACTTCTGCTTCTATATGTGCCTCTTCTTTTTTAAGATAGAGATCACCATGGAGATCATAAGAGAAGGTTTTTTAACGATACCACCTTCCCGATTCCGATTCCGCAGAATCAGAAATATTTATATCAATATCTGAAAACAGAAGACTATTAAGTTTGTTATGCCAGTTTATTTCCTCAAAGTTAATTATGTTTTTTCGCTTATTCACTCTTGCTACAGTCGTTATTACATCTGGTGCCTTAGTCCAACATTCATAAATTTCTAAACGTCGTAAAATTTTAGGATTCGTGATTCTAATTTTTAACGTAATGTATTGAAAACTTCGATATCTCCAAACGTAAAGTAACAATATTTTTATGCAAATTTATAACATATATATTTTAAATCTCAACATCTCAACGCAACCATTTTTCCCTTTCTCTCCCTTTGTCTCTTTCTCTCTCTCCCTCTATCCATCTCTTCTTCTTTCTCCTTCGTTCTCTCTCTTCCTCTCCCACTCACTCCCTGTCTCCCTCTCTAGAAAAAAATATAAAAATTTTCCGCCAATGTACTGATTCATCACGATATCTCTGGAACTGTAAGGCTTAGAGACTATAAATTTGATAAGAATATTAACTTCACTAATTTAAGGTCAACTAATTACGAATTGTATAATATTTCGTATAATCAAAATGGACCGAAGAGAACAAGTACTACGTACTACCTCAATAAATATTTGTACTTTATAACTCAATGTCTTAATGCAACTTTATACTTTGTAACTCAATATCTCAATTCAAGTAGCGCTGTCAACTTTCGAACTTATATAGATGCGTGTATCAAATCACCGTTCAACACATTTGCAGCGCAATGTTGACACGCGTTATTTAGACCGACCGCTATGGTCCATTAGGTCGGTAATGGAGTGCGCGGCCTGCGTACGCTAGATTAACCTAAGTGTTGCCTAATTAAATGCTATATTAATCCGATGAATAGAATTCTCGGCCTTGACGACATGGACAATTGAAATTATTTTTCTTTGATATTATTTAGAAAAGTATTTCTTCAAATTTAGACAGTCTTTAAATAGGTTATACTTTTAACAAATTAAGTTTTGTCTATCAGGGAAGTTCTTTACACCACTTTTACGACATGTTAAATTTTCATCGGTGATTTTTTAATTGACCATTATTATCATACAACATTCAAAATTTCAGTCTCTCTGAAGAGAATATACCGAAACACCGAAACACCCTGTACCTAACCCAGACCCTGGTCGATAAACAACATATCATTACCCAAGGCTACGGCATGTACGAGTAGATAGGGTCAAAGACTATCTAAGTATCCATAAGGTTCAAAGGGTAAAACAAAAGTTAAAAGGTAAAGGCTGTATAACAGTGACCGTCATGCGGTGTTAGCAATATCACGTTACACGAACGCATCTTTGTAATATACGGATGAGACTTAAAACACGATCGCAAGATCGATGTGGCGAAATTGACCACCACAGCTCAGATACTGGCGTACAATATAAAGATGGCAATACGGAGTAGGGATGAATAAGTGGCCGCAAGAACTGTAATGTTAAAAACTGGACATTACTAGGGCGTTGCAACAAAAAAGCAAACTAACAAAACAACAATAAAAAATTTAAAAAAAAATTAAATTTAAAAGCGCAAACAATTAATTTACTTCAAAAAAGTTTATAATTTAAGTATAGAAATAGAGTCTAAAGTAACTTAGCTAACTTTGTAAAAAGGTAAATATGAACTATAATTGTAAAAACAAATGCACGGACGCTAATATTCGTGATATATAGATTCAATAAATAAATAAAATCATAAACATCAAAAGAATAACATCCACAGCTGGACTTCACCGTATTCCCAATCAAAACGGGCCAAAGCTTGCATGCGTTTTTCAAAATAAGCCACAGGACAATAAAATTCAAAGATCATTATCTACATATCTTATTCAGTTATATTTATTGCAAAAATATCACAGACACCAAGACGTGTTCCAAATTTAAATTTAAAAATTTTATGTAAAGATATATGCTTACTAATTAGACTATATACGAGATAAAATTATTAATGTGACAGAAATAATAATGGAATTAAATTTGATATGGCAAATAACAATATTAAAAACTAAATTTTAAATTTGGAGCAAAACAAAAAAAAATTACGTATTTTTATGAAAAGAAGTAACAACTTTTTCCTAAAAAAAAAAAATCTGTATTACTTACTAATTAAGGGTGAAAGATGCAACGTCAATTAACATCGAGACGTCTCGCTAATGAAAGCAGTCGTCTGTCAGCTGAAGAATAATGTTACCAGAGATTAAAATATTCAAGACTCATTTAGTTCAGTTAATTTTTTTATTCAGTATCTATTTTTTATTTAGTCTATACATTAATATAAAATTAAAATCTTTGTTTTGTATGGTAAAATTTAAATTTTTTATTGTATGTATTTGATATCATCACCATTTCAGCAGCCAGATATAACGCTATACGCATCTCCTATAGGTTACCAATACAACCGGATGAAAGCATCAAGCTACTTCAAATGACCGCAATAATATCGTCCGTCCTCCTTGTGGGTCTTACGATGCAATTGCTGATTCGTGGTCTCCAGAAGGTCTTGCTTTAAGCAAGCCTTTTGTCAAGAATTGTTGTTATTCTTTGAGATATTATTTTAATCTTGTAATACTGTATTTAATCCATAATCCGCCACACATGTTATCTGTTTCGGATTTTTTTATAGCCCTCGCTTTCGGAAGCCTCTCGTACCCCCTATCTAGTTTGGTACAGGGACTTTATTTACACATATTTTTTTTAGAGTTTTATCTTTATTCGACGCTCACTTTCACACCTCAATTTCTTTTATTCTTTCCTTTTATCCTTTACAATATCTTGCAATTTTTGTTCTTTTATTACTTCTTGCTTTCATCGCCTTCTTTTTCTCATCTTTTTCACTCTTAGGTGGCTAGGTACATTTTTATTTTCCAATCTTTATTTTCTGTTTCGGATTTTTCGTACTATATGCTGTAACGTCACCGATGTTGCTCGAAGAATTACTAGTCTGATGCGGCAATTGAAAGGTTCTAGAGGCAAACAGAAACCAGTAGACGGAGCGTAGGTAAGCCTCCTAATAGATAGTTCGAGGATACAGTCAAGGTAAAGAGAAAAAAGAAAAATAAAGATAAAATTCGTTTATTCAACATACGAACTTTTAAGAGAACTCTTATTGATTGTCTACCTAGTTTTTTTTAAATCTATTTTATTTTGACTCTATTCTAATTTGCAAGGTTGCAGGAAATCGCTGGATACGCGTAGTGCCCTTGAAGAAGACGTCTATCGGCTCACATGATGATTATGATGATGGATAAAGATGATGTATAAAATTACAAAAAGCCTACGGGAAATATTACGGTTCTAGCTACATGTCACTGCAGATAAGAAATCCTTCACCCTTTTTTAAATATGATACTCGAAAAGGGTCAACTCGAAGAAAAGTTAAGATGAAAGTTTACGAGTGTCAAGACTATATATCTACACTAAAAAGGTCAGGGCGCCTTTTAAAACTTGCTGCATAACTTCTTCGATCTCTATGAAGGTTTGATTACAAACGATATAATGTTACGTCATTATAACTTTTCTTTATCCGACGCATTAAATGAAAAGTTGTGGAAGAATTTAATATTGTTCGGAACTTTTTTAAATACAATTATCCATTTTTAAATTATTCTGATAAACAAGTATATAAAAATAACAATCGTACTTTGTTTATTCCTATATATGTATATACATGTATATACGTTAGAAAAGGACCAATATGTAGCTACTTCCGCCAATGCAGTAGTAGAGTGCCAAACTCTGTGTTTGGCACTAATCGGTGTTACATAACTCCAGAAGATGCCCCGTGGAGGGGTGAAACACGTGTTGAGTGATTTAACGGTGGTAGTTGTGTAATTCGCATTGTTTGCCGCATGCGCATTTATCAGCGGGCTAGCGGGCGGTGCACTTATATACATCAAATAAGTAACCGACGTCATCTTCAGGCATCATCATATCAGCTGGTAGATGCCCTCTGCAAGACTTAAGCCTCTTTCAAAGATCATTAGAAGGACCGGTGATGCGCTGCTAGCCTGAAGGCTTTTACAGCTTCATCGGAGCTAATATCACGGAGCGGAATGGTCCATGAACTTAAATGCCCGTGTCTTGTAACTTCCCGCGACATTGACTAAGTCAAAAACTTACCCACGCCGCTTCTACTGACTCGAAATCTGACCGAGTAGATATCAATTGGTCAAAACAATACGCCAGGTGAGGCATCTCGCGTAGACTTTTTTTCCTGATTCCAGCATCTATCGATATAGCTACTCACTCAAAGATACTGACCGACATAGCTCCATAGATTGGAAAGTTGAAATGGTGGCAGATTACATAGCGAACAAAACAGATCGCTGCTCTGACCTTAAGTTTCTGAAATGGAGACTACCTACTGCCACACGCAGTACTTCCACCCACAAGGTGAAGAGACAGCTTTTATTTTCATTGTAATGCCATGCCAATGCCAATACTCCTTTTTTGGTTTTGATTGATTATAAATATTTTTCATTTAGATACACATGTTCCCATTTACTCTGTATGGGAATATGATGTTTTATCTATATTCCATGCAAACTTTTTTTTCTTTTGTCATAATTAAAATTACATATTTAGCATAAATTACGAATGTGATTTTAACACATAAATCCAATCATTTATCAAAGAAATCATCCGATGAAATTTAATCAATCGATTCGTAATCAGGCCGACTGAAATCGTTAATTAATTGTATTGTTTAATTAATGAGCAATCGACTTATACGCAATTCAGTTAAAATTTATGTACATGGTGGTAATTTAGTAGTATGACATACGTACGTAAATTTGAACATACATTAAAATAAACAAAGAAGTTTTTTCAAAGTACGGATAATAGGTACCACTATGCAGCTGTAGTGCTGATATTCAGTAAGGTTATATACGTATACATACAGACACGAACACAAAACCGGAGGTACACCAATTAAAATATTTCTGCGTTAATTAAATTTTATTTATATATATAAAAATGAATGTATCTCTGTATGTCCTTTATAGAATCGTGACCTATGCATTTTATCATGTGATAATCTTCAGCAAAGTTGTATTGCATGAATCCACGAAGGTTTCTAAGTCCTCGTTTTTTTTGGTTAATAAGTAAAATGCCTTCCCTTTAACATTTTTTAACGAAATACCTTAGCCAGATTTTGGTTAAACAGTCCGAAACTCTGTGTGTTATATAACCCATATATAAAAATTTCCAATAGTTTCGTAGTTAGTGGCAGTTACCCGATTGTCACGCGAACCATGCTCGCGTGAGCGAAAATATTTAATTACATAGGGTGCGGGTTGCGGGGCGCTAATTCTGCACAGTGAGGTCTTCCATTTTTTAATTCAATTTCTGACGTGTGGCCACACAGCAAGCGATGCGGAAAGCGTTACTAAATGCACGGGACGAAACAAAACGTAATTAATACTTATTTTTATCATGACATCAGCTTATAGACGCTCACTTGAAGGCTACCCAGATGACCAGTCTTGCGCTGCCCACATTCAGCTTCTTCCTATGACCTTGACTTAATAATACTAATTTTTCCTCCTTGCGTCGTATTCCTTATTGCTCACGCCCCCCTCCCCCTACGCAGGGAGGGTTTTCTCGGATGATTGTTAGGTGGTGGTTTTTCGCGTCCTTCTACTATGAAACCTTTATAGCCATTTAGTTCCTCCAAGCTCCTGGAGCCACTTCGTTTTTTAAATAGCGATGCCGACCGACTAGTTGACCGTCGCTCGATGATCGGCGTAGACTGTTGTATAGTCGGTTTTAGTCTCCCCCTGACCGACCATCTTCCTTTTGCATCCGGACATTGTACTAACACGATGGAGGATATTTTTCTATTACAACCTCCCAGGAAGAGAGGGAGTGGTGCGATGTTCCAACGTGGTGCCTGACACCAAAGAAGTGAATATTACTAAAAAAACGTATTACTGAACGTAAATACGTCTTTGCAAAGCCGTGACAAAGTCTCAGTTGACCAGACGCTGGAATGGTAGAAAACTTATTTTATATATAATTGCCGTAAAACATTTTTACAATACAAATAATTTTATTGGTACAAGTAGTCTGCATGGGTAAAAAATGTTTAATCCCAACTTATTTTCAAAAGATTTGTATAACTTCTCTACTTATCATTTTAGTATGATCTAACCTATGATCTAACCTGTTCTATCAAGAGCATAGGACTAAGGACATAACCTTCTATCTCTTATGAAATTCCATGTGAACCGTATATCCTTGATGTTTATACTCACCTGATTTGACGAATCTTCTTAACGACCGGATTGAACCCGTTTTACATCATCAGTAGAAAGAAACCTTAGTTCTTTTAATCAAATATCCCTGAACTATAGAACTGTGAGTTCTGTGATTAAAAATGAATATACAAGCTTTAAAGACGTGAATGTATAACTCATTTGATGTTAATAAATATATGGTGCACCTTATCCAAAAATTAATGGTTTTAAAAATAATAAATAAATCAATGAAAACATATTAAAATAGCGTATTTTTAATTGGATCAGAATATAATAAATTTAATGTCATTTACTAACAGTACCTACAGACTTTGTAATGCAAGAAGTAATTCAATTGTAATATGTGAAAAAACGTATAAGAACTTTTACTGATAAATAAACTATTTTAATCTTTAAATATTTTACACTTTATAACCTTGTATATCTCTGTTCCAATAAATATCAACGTAGGGTTGGCGGTGAACCTATGTAAACCAATATTTCGCTGCTTTGGAAGTAATAAAATTTCCGGCTTTCTTAACTAAACTCGTGATACGTAGTTGCGGAAAATTGCAATTTCCGGTATAAACACTAGGCCTGCGTTGTAGGTTTATCAGCAATAAATTTAGAGGTTAATGTTTATTTATGTACATGGGCATTGATTATGGATAGAAAATCTTTAATGGAGTGAATGTATATCTACCTTATTTCGTGTTAAATAATGTATAGGATACTATATCCAAAAATGACTTGCGTTCTCTCTATCACCTGAAAAACTTCCTTCCAATCAAAACCTAGATGATGCAGAAGATGCACGAGCATGTTTAAGAGAATAAGGAACTGTTTGTACAGTTCTTCGTCCTCTCTATTACTATGGTGATGTGTGAAATTTCTGTTTGAATACGGATATTCTTAATAAACAAGACCGTCTTCTTAATAACTTAATTCTTTTTTAACCTTCGGAAATACGCCGACGTCTCTCTGCTCGTCGATCAAATCTCAAATCGTTACCCGTTGGCGAGCGAATAAATTCGCGTTCCGTATCTACTCTTTTTTCTTACTTATTTCTTAGACTTCGCCTTCCTACTTAACCATATACTAAATATTTCTTCGCTCGTGGCATGAGACAAATTTATGGCTGTCAAATAATCATCTGCAACGTTTTCCTTCTCACATTTCTTACTTTGTACATTTTTACTCTTTTCCTATCCAAATTGTTCTTTATGCTTTGTAATGAGAACTAGCAAACTGTCATTTGTTTAAAAACAGAAGGTCCAATACCTAGTAGCAGAAGAAATGTCAAAACTTTTTTCTAATTTCTAGTTATATACTGTATAACAAACGTATATATATATATACAGTAGAAACGTTTGTACAAATATAGTTTTTTATCATATACATACTACATATGGTATAACGTAACTAAATATTTTTATCGTATTTCTACACCTATCTACTAATTATTAAAAAATTCTTACCAAGTATTTAGTACATCATTACACATATTATAAAACGACTGAAATGAATAAATACATAACAACATTTAATTGATATAAAGGTTTTACCCGCTATCACTCGGACCAAACACCTCTAGCGTTTTTACGCAGTACTTCAATTACTTTAAATTGCCTATAATACTAATTGTTAATGCTATACTTTTTGACACAGTAAGTAGAACCACGTGGCTGTATCACAAAGCACCTAGTTCTGCGTATAAATCCACACCTGACTTCATTAACTTAACAGCCTTATCTCGATTAACCTTCGTTAGAAGTTACCTTAACATTAACAAAAATGACAGGTGTAAAGTTGTTAGAAAAATAATTAATTAATTACTCTTTATTATGAATCTTAGCTATTCGGAACACGGGCCAAAGGAGAGCTGTAGCACTGAGCTGTATAGCACTGTAATAGTTCTATATACTCTTTATTATTAATATATTATATGTTATATATATAATACTATTACGAATATACATGTTGATTGATTATAGGTGTAAAAGCCTTAATGGTTTGTATATATAAAATATTTTTCAGCAATTTACAACTATTTCCAATCAATCCCTATATTAAGTGATCAATGTACAATAATTATTTTTTCTATTAGTATGCGATATTGTAATAATTTCTACCAGTACAAAGTCTACACGCCCAGAAAGTAAATTTGGATCTTTGTTAACGGTGTATCATACATTGATTGACAGCATTCACCCCTTTTATATCTATTTCCAATCACCATGTATATGATAAATACTGCTCTATGCGTAAAACAAAGATGTGATGTAAGATGTGTATTAAACTTTTTAATAATAATCTGTTTATTATGTGTACACACTGTTTGAGTGTGATATATCGATCACTGCGCAAATACTGGGAATGGTATATATGATTGGCCGGCTATCTTAGTATCGATCATTAAAATTGTATAATAATTTCATGGTGATTTCACTGAAGTAAAATTAGCAAATGGTGCCATAGTAATAGCCACAAAATGATGAGATTTTTAGAATCAGATTGACTCAAAATACCGCCATAACAGACTAGATGAACATGAACACATTTTTAATAGTAAAGTAATAAAACTAGGAATGTAAAATTTTAAATTTCATTGTAAGCGCAGTGAAGTGAAAATTTTTGTTTTATTCTCATGCAATAATGGTACAAGATCGCCTAAAATTTTGTAACAGACAATTGAAAAAATAGTTTGTTTTAAACGTGGCCTGTTCGAAATTAGAATCAATATATTCTTTATTCGAACAGGCTATTACAAGCTCTTTACAACATAAAATATCAACATTGTTGTCCCTACAGGAAGCTACCACCGGCTCGTTAGGCAGTTCTACTGAGAGCTGGCGAGAAACTCAACAGTTGCTCTCTACAAATATACAAAGAGTACTTGACAATAATTAGCTTCCTGAGTCATATCAGTAAAGTATTCTTGGATAGAATAAAATATTTTCTGCAATATTTTTTTTTATTTTGATTTTAAATCTCACCAGCGCCAGGTCTCAAATTGATTGTGGAATTTTATTGTACATGCGTATATCTTGTGTCATAAATGATTTATCTCATTTTTGAAAACGAAAACTATTAGTAAATCATTATTTTTAATCCTTGTATTAACGCTGTGTTTATCACTGTTTTTTAAATGATTATGGATGTTTTTGCGGACAAACAAATTATGATATATAGATTGGGTCAAAACAAAATCGTAAACAAGTTACACCGTGGTCAACAGCAGCTCAAGATCGTGGCGTTCGGATGTGGGCGTTAGTCATTTGTCCTCGCCGAGGTTGCCACAGTCCTAGCCGGCCAGAAACAGATGTTTCCTCGATTCATTACTCTTTTGCAAACAAAAAATTACTCATAACATCGCCTTTGTAATACGATCGTATTCGTACAAGTTACAAGCGGTAACGGAAATTTTATAATTATTTTTTAAATACGTTGCAATAAATACAATTTTTAATTTTAATTGAAAGCATCTCGTATTATATGTTATTTTCACATGCTTTTACTTATGATATTACTGGGGTAAACAACCTTTTTAATCAAGAGGTGAATTTAAATTTTGAAATTGTGCGCGGTCCGCACATAAATAAATAGTTATTATTGATCAACATAACTTTATATATATATATATATAAATATATGTGTGTGTATATATATATATATACATAAATATATTTATATGTATTTTTATATATATATATATATATATATATATATATATATATATATATATATATATATATAAATTTTTCTATGTTTATTTATAATATAACACACCAATACCTCACTTTGCGTCGTGATAAAGTTCAAAAAAAACACAACGCAAATTGTAACGCCCCAAAGTGAATTAAGATTTTCTATAGGAAACCATGTAAAGATTTTAAATTTTAAAAGAAAATTGAACAAAATAAACATTTAAAAAAATAATATAACTGCCAATAAATAAATTGGAATAATATTTACCTTTTTTGTAACCAGAAACAACGCGAAGAATTTATATAAATTTATTATTATCTTTTAAAAAAGCACAACACACTACGTGATTGAAACTGAACCCTAAAATTAGCAAAACAAAGTAAAAATAAAACTATATTCAAATTGCGTTGATTTTTAGTTAGAAAGGGAATCCCCGAGTTTGGTGGCATGGCGCAATAAGAAACAAAAGTGTTGCCAGCTTTTAGAAAAAAAAAAAAATTAAAGACTTGATCCCAAAACAACGCAACCTCGAAAATCTAACGACGCACAGTGAAAATTAGTACTAATTAAGTAGCGACGTAATTTCGAGAAAAACGCAAAACGAAACGACGCAAAGCAAGGTATTAGTGTATAAGAATAAAAGAATGTAAAATTGAAATAGTAAAGGTTCACCTACAAATTGAATACAAAAAATCGCGCAGACTTGTCGCATATATATTGCATGTTTGCACTCGTTATGCGGCTAGCTCATCACGAACATTTTTTTAGTTTAGTATGTACTACCACTTTATTATAATTTAATTTTATAATATGATATCGATGGGTGAAAGTCGATAAAATAAATTCAATTTTCGAAATGCTAGGCGGGGCAAAATGTTTAAAGGTCCGCAACCGACCCGCGGGTCAGCTTAAAATTAAGTATATCAGTTCGTAACGCACCTCCTATTGTGAAGAACTAACACAAAACTTAGTCTTGGAACAATAATTAAAACACGAAAATTATGACTTCGTATATAAGTTGTCACGAAAGCAACCCTAAGCTGGAATCGAATAATAGAGCGGGAAGTGCCAAGTATCAAATATAAGTAATATGGGTTAAATCAGTCCAGTCATACTGATCTAAGTTAGCTACTGGCGACCTTAACGAGAGAATTAATCCTGAGTTGTATCATCATTATTTAAGTTGACTGTGCCAAGTCTGATTATGTCAAAGGCATTGGCTGTATTAATAATTTCAACACAAAATTAGGCCATTGCAGTATGAATTCCTGTCTGTCGTTTACGGAATAATTGTGAGAGTATTTGAATATCATGTATAGATATACAGTTATAGCAATGAATGAACATAACAGAATACATAAAATTATTATATTTTAAATAGTAATAATAATTTTAATAATCGCTTGCCGCTTGTAACTTGTGTTCACCAATCGCCCGATTAGGCATTCAGGGCCACCGCGGATGCGCGATCGTAACAGAATATTTCGAGTAGTGATGTGATGTTTATTGATGACGGCATCTTGTCACCATGACAAAGCTTATCTATGCCAGACTAATGACGTATAAAAAAATGAAATAAAAAATGTCATTGGTGTTCCATATTTGAAAATTAATGAATACCACACTATTTGTTTACAGCTTAACGTGGGCGTGTTGGCAGGCTACTTACCGGATGTATTGTGGTATTCATTTTTAAAGTTGTCAAAAGAGGCATCAATCTTCTGAAGGCTTATATATAAAAGTATTTATTTAGTCTTGTATTCTCACTATTACTCAAACTTAAACTTAATCTAGTTATCACTAGTCTCTATTGACTAAGAGTATATATTTATGATCAACTGGTCAATGTGAACACGGCTTTCCTATTTACTGAGGTAATTGACAATAATGAGAAATTTTTCCAGTTAATGATAAAGAATACAGTTAAACATAAAGATTTTACTGTTATTACGTCTCTCTTAATTTTCCCAAGAATCTCGTCTGATTTTATTATTTCCGCAAAATATTATCAAGTAACTGTAAATAATGTAGTAATTTTTTTTCACATAAAACCGTTTCCATTGTTTTAAACGAAAATCTTAATAAGGTAATTATTTGGTAATGACTCAGTACTGTAACACAGTTGAATGACACTTGAATCCATTATTTGCGGCCAGGTTTATATCCTCAAGAGTTTAGTTGTTTAATTCGACGTATTTTTTTAAATCAATAAATGAAGTTGGACTATTAAAATTTTAAGCAAAAATTCAAATATCTTTATTCGAGTGGGCATTTAAATGCACTTTTGGACTATTATTTTAACATTATAAGTAGTAAGCTACTTCCGGCTTGAACCGCTGTTGACAATAGCCGCCTAGACTCGACAGTTGCTCTAATAAAAAATTTATTTTTTCATATGTACATTATAATATGAATGTGTTAACAAACCAAGTGCCAAACGTTTCGATCAACAAAAAACTCGTGAATGCTATAGTAAAATTTATTTAATAACATACTTTTATTTTAACAAAATTAATAAAAGAAAGGATTACGATATCTTGTTTAACTTTAGCTGTTAACCGTTAAGGATTTATTAACTATGCAACTCGTCGAATCCTCGACCAAGAATTTACAAGAAGGACGCGAAATTCAACAATAAAGATAAACGACCAAGAAGAAGAAAGAACAGTGAAGCGTGTAGTAATACGCCTAATGTGAACAAATAGTACATTTAGTCAACGAAATAATTAGGAATTAAGTCATATTTAGTATACTATGAAGGTAGGAGCGAGAAATATAACTTCGAAATATCTCTATAATATGATAAATCATTAATTTCTGTCAGGAGTGAACATCAGCTCATTCTCTGGAACGGGCAATCTTCCAAACAGGCATTGGTTGATTTAAAATTTGGTTAGGTAGAAAGAGAAAACTGATCCGTGGTGGTGAACGCTAATATATTGTAACGCCTTCTTAAATCTCGTAAATCTGACGCAAGTCGTCAGCCCCGAGAATGGAAGAAAATAACTTACGCTGTTGTTTTCGCAATGTAAATGACACTGAGACTTACGTTTAAGCAATGACATATATATTAATGATTCGTAATTTAGGTAATTATACACTTGATGACACTAAAAAATACTCAGTAAAAATAACGAGTACAATTTGACCAAATAACTTCGAAATATAATGCATTATTGGCTATAGATGTAAAAGCTCTGAACGACAATCTTTATTCGATCATTATGTCTAAAGCAATCAATCTCAAATTTAAGATACCTTAAATGAATTTTTCTATTGGAATGCAGTTGGCCGATGACTTCCAGCAGTACAAATGGTACATTTTAATTTGTAGTGATCCGTACATTAAAAAATTATTTAACCACAATCTCTCTTACTAAAAAATATTCACATTGTTTATTATTTCCAAAACTATAGATTTTTGGAGAGGGATATTATTTGACAGAAAATGTAGTAGACATACAACCGTTTAAAGTTTTTACGTCTATAAAGAAATATCTATAAAAATAAATTTACTATCTTTGAAAATAAGTATGTTGGACCAGAAGTATTATTTCTAAGTTTGCACGTAATAAATCCATCATAAGTTTCTTTTGTTTCATTAAGTTCGTTATTGTCTCCGAGTTTTCCGCAGTCCCACTCGCTCTTTGCTTTCGCTCCGTTGAGCCCGCTTCGCTGGAATTGCACGTATGATATACGCGGTCAGTGTTTTCATCTGACGTCTGATTGCATTGTATACCTGCAGCCAAAAACTTTGTTTTATTGTCGACTTAAACTTTTTCCGATCACATTTTTGGCTAACTTCCACTTTAATTCTATAGCATAGTAGTTTAGTTTTTGTTTGAATGATGCTACCGAAAATATTTTTATTATATTTTTGATAACTTAATACTTAAATCTTAGTATGATTATTCTGAGTAAGAAAAGGACCAATATTTAGCCACTTCCGCACATGCAGTCCCCTGTTTACACTCTCCGTTTACACAGAGGACTCTGTGTTTGGCACTAATCGGTGTAACATAACTCCTGAAGTGTGTGATTCGCATTGTTTGCCGCATACGCATTTATCAGCGGGCTGGCGGGCAGTGCACTTTATAGCACGACTACCACTGCATGTGCGGAAGTGGCTAAATATTGGTCCTTTTCTTAGGATGGACTTCCGCGAAGTAACACGTGATTCCATTAAACATTAAATATGATTTTTCTGTCTAAGACGTATATTCGGCCTCGTTTCATCCTATAGACACCTACTGCAAGGCATAACCCTCCTACAAAGATATCTGTGGGGACTCGGCGACTGTAGTATGGTACGTAAAGTACATTGCTGCTCATCTTCTCTAAATTTTTTTATAAGCTATGGTAATCCTATATAATTAATGTACAAAGTGTGACTTGTATCCCGGGAATCGGACTTGGGACGATCGCAAGTCTCATTCCTCTACCACTAAGTGACCACTGCTCGAGATGTATATATCTCATTAAAATGAAACAAATTTTACTGGTTAGATCGAAATTTCTCTTCTTCTTCATCCTAGACGTTTCTTTATTTCTGGCGTGTCCATCATATAACTCCTTTATAGAATCGATGTCAAGCTATTTCCATACCATTCTATTTTTACTTTCCTCAGGGCAGTAATAAAGGATTATCCAGTTATTGTTTTGACTTGATCAGGCTAGCGGGTAAGGTACATTGGTAGGTCTCTGATGGTCTTTCGTCATCTGCTTTCAATTTTTCTAGTTGTTTGCCGAAGTCATGTTATCTGCTGACGATATGACCAAAATAGCTTAGAACTCATTGATAGCATGTTGTGATAAGCCTGGACTTAATCTTGAGTTGGTCGAGGATGAACGATTTATTTTTTATTACTAATCGTTTATAAAGTAAATACTCATTCAACATAGGTTAACAAGCATTACAACCTATTCAACAAAATAATTAGAAATTTAAAATATTTTAAATTAGTTGGCGGAGGTTGGATTCAATTCAAAAAACACCAAGCCATTTTCTCTATTGAATTTTTTTTTTAATTATAATCATTAGTGATACATCTTACGCGGATTTTATGCTTCAGCATAACACCTGCGCTATTCACCTTCTTACTTTTTATCACCTTACTAATTATATGCCACAATTTTCCATATACAGTAATACCCCGCTTTACGCGAGGGATACGTTCCAAAAAAAATCGCGTTAACTGAATTTCGCGTATAACGAGGTTTATGATTAAACATAGTCAAAAATTATTACAAAAAAATACAAATCATTTTAATCGATCAATTTTTTACGGAAAAATACATATATATTTATATATATCTATTGTCTTTTGGGTAACGTTTTGTTTACGTTCTTGTAAAATACGTTCATAACACCCAACACTGTTTTTAATTGTTTGACAGATGGTTAAGACACCATAGAGAAGTTGATGACTACATTATATTTATATGCACGCGTAATTCGAGGCATTTGAGCGTGAAATTTGCAATTCGCGTTATAGTGAAACCGCGTATAACGGGGTCGCGTAAAGCGGGGTATTACTGTACTTAATCTTGCTATAATTTTTTTTATTGTACGTAACTTTTATTACTATTACAATATATTTAAAATATATAAAGCTTATTCGTAGCGGTCTCCATTGGCTGCAATGCAATCCTTTAAACGTTGAAGACAGCTATCAATAGCAGCACGCACTCTTTCTATGCGAAAATTTTCACCTCCAATTGTATAGATCGTTTTCAGAATTCCCAATTATTACGACATTTAGAGCAAGCTTTGCTATTTAAAATTAACAGTAAAGCACAATCCAGTGGATTAAGATCAGGAAAAAATGACACCTAGTCATCAGCTCTGATGAAGTAAGGAACTTTCGTTTTTAACCAAGACAGGGAGCTTTACGACACGGTGCCGAGTCTTGCCGAAAAAAACATTCTTGGTTATTGGACATAGTGTTGGTAAGAGACATAACAACCTTCTTGAGAATGGTATCTCGATATGTTATACGTGTGCCAAGGTTTTGATTCCTTTACACAAAAGTATGGCTCATTCACTCCTTCATAGCTAACACCCCACCAAACCATCGCTGAAGTCTTATGATGCCCACGTTGTACTCTGTTAACAAGTTAGGAAGCTTTATTAGAGCTTTCTGCATAAGTATGGTCATTTTGTTTGTTAAAATATTGCTCATTTGTAAAAATAATCTCTTCTGTAAACAATTTTGTTTAGTAACCTTTTTCATATCTTCGAATTCTTTCCCTTACTGCTTTGATTGTCTTTTTCGTATGAACACCTCGTGGATATCCAGTTCGTATTCTGTCACAAACAAAAGAGGTTTCAATAAACATATCTATTGCCAGATACAAAAACATTTGACTAATATCAAGCGTATGGAGGATTTGAAAAATTGTATTTGGCACCATATTTACTTTACATAATGCAATCGCTGCGATTCGGTTCACTTTATCACTTCGGTCTGTTTTATTATCACAAAATATTTTACAACATATTTTCATTTATTTTTCATTTCATTATACAAGAAATTTCATTTATTTCATTTCATTATATAAGAAATTAATCGTCATATAGAAATGACAGATTCCAAATTCAAAAGTAACATTTTGTTTATATTTAATAGTGATAACAATTTTTAAGACCAGACTAAATAAATGTTGACTGTTCTAAGAAGCTACTAACATAGTAAGAACAATATTTGCGAACAATATTTATAATGCGCGAAACATATCATTGTTAAATTAATACACTTATCATAATAAGCAACTCGAAAATAAATTTCAACTGATAATATTCTAAAGAAATTCGAAGTATAATGTTATCAGGTTTATATAACGTACTCAATACAAATACCGTACCGATACCAAAAACGCGGAACCGGTCCCGTGAGAGCGACGACGTGCATCACTACGTCAGACCGCCCGTATCCGAGTTGGTGCGGTAAAGGCATTGTTCTGCACGGAATGTGCATTCTATCCCGCGTACTGACTCCTACGGAAATGTAAAGCACGGAAATACAAGGCGATGTTATTACGCATGGGTCACGTATGGCAAACTATTAATTTCCTTTGGTTAACTACTCTTCATACTTTATTTTTATGAAAAAAAACTTCGTAACGCTCAGTAGCCTAAATAGAATAGAAAAAAAAAGTTATTAAAATTGAAATAAAATGTTCAGATTCATAAGCAAATTTGTAATCAAATTTTACAGCAATTATGAAAATATTCGATTATTAATAACTATACACTGATATTTATAGAAAACTTATAAGTTCAACTACTAGCCGATAGATGGCAGAAGCAAACACAACTTTTTTACGAATTAACATATTTTGAAAACATCATATCAATGGTACTAATAATGCTTAAAATAGGTTTATTTATATCACTAACTTCGTTTAAATTCTTAACAAAAGAGGAACATTTTAATTTATAAAATTTTATAATAGATGGCACTGCGAACAAACGTCGAAAACGTTTCACTAATTTTTCTAACAATTTGTAGTAGTTCATGATATAATCTATAGATGGCGTTAAAAAATTTTAGTTGTTATCTGATATATGTAGACATAAGTTCACTAAAGAGGTTTTCGTAACTAGGTTACGATTTATTAAATAGTTAAAACTAAATTATTAAAAATTATCTGATTTTTAATTTGACCTATTGGCAAGTAAATTCCTCGCCGAGACAACATATCTACTAACAAGGGTCGAAATTTAACGAGCCATTCTAACCAAGGGTGTTGCAATTTGCGCTGTCATTTGCGATGGGCACAGCTCTGTTTGCTTGGTCGTAAAGAGTCCACACCCTTACAACTACACAACCACCCACAACGTCCATTTAACTGTGGCCTCCCTGGCCTCCTCTGTCCAATAACTAATAAAATGGTGGTGGGGAAGTTTCAAACATCTGGAGAGATCTGTCTAAATTGGTAACTTTAAACCTTGTGTTCATTGGCAGGTGACGATGATCACGTCATACAGACAATAGCTTCGTAATAGTAAATCCACGACCAGTTACCTGTGCTCCTAGACGTGTGTAACTAGGCTCTATATACGCTTTTGGATATTTCCGAGAAATCAACTACAGAGAGTTATAGTGTCCTTTTAGATCTTAATAAAGGTTTGTAAAATGTTTAGTCGATTTGCAAACAAGGACTTATTAAAAGTTGATTCTAAACTGTCCGGTTTCCTAGAAATGAGTCAAAATAAATTTTTAAGTGAAACTTTTTTATAAAAAATCAAATCATGAACAATCTGAAGAAACGTCGAGAATCAGTGGCGACAGTTTGTCGAAAGACAACAAAGTTCCTCACATCCAATACAGCGAATCTACTCAAAAAGGTACCAAATACAAGAAAATATCGTCTTCTAGCAAAACTTGTGGAAGACAACGAGAGAGATGAAGAACGAGATTGTAATTCACACGAGAGGAATGACGGAGTAGATGAGGAAGAAGATTTAGGAGAAAGGGAACTGGATTATTATCTGGGAGTGAGAAAAGAGGAAAAATTCTGGGGAGACCTCGATGGAAGAGAGCAAATAAGGAAAGATTTCTTTCTGTACCACTGCGGCATAACAGAAGAAAGTTATGATAAGCTTTACAGCAAACCAGCTGCTAGAAAAGTCTCCTTTAAACAACCCAAACTTAAGCAAGTTCCTTTTAAAATTACGAAGAAGAAACACAGAAGGAACGCAAGTCTTGAGGGAGAGTCTTGGAAGGAGAAGACGACCATATTTAAGTTATTTACAAATAGAAAGGATAGCGATACTACATCAGATAGTTACAGCGAATGTGATTCGAGTGAAGACGATACCAACAATGTAGAGAATAACGAAGAAGAATCCCTTTGGAGGATGGTTCAACATTTTAATAATTTAAATACTAGCGAAAGCTTTGAGGTTAGGATTTATCTAAATAAGTACAGTCGATTGAAGCAATTTAATTAATTATAATTTTATTCTTTTGTTTACAGGGTGTCCGCATAAAGGAGGTTACGGAGGGAAGACCGTGCGACAATTGTCCTGAATTGTGTCCAGGATTCATCTCTCATCCATGGAGGTGAGTTAATCCTTTGTAATTGAAATTTAGTGTATCGCCTTATTAATCTTAATAAAGAACTTCAAAATAACAGATTTCAAAATTTAGAATTTGTTAGTATATGTATTTTAATTATTAACATTATTACTTCAGTATATTAGGATAATACTTCGTATACTTCCATAAAACTAAATTTTATTTCCTACTAAATTTTAAAAGAAACGTCTTTATTTAGAATAAAGTCAACGTTGATAGCCGTGGAAGGCTATTACAACTACATCAATACGCAAAACTACTGCTTGTTTTAAATACTTATATAGCATAAAAAGGCTTAATTACCGCGGAGGTTATTGACCTGTGTAATCATTGTTAACTTAAACTTAATTAAGTTAATATTAATTCTCTGTTTAATGTTATTAAAACGTCTTATAAATTGTATAAAGTGAAGTGAGACAGTGTGCCCAAGCAAGTGATATTAGTACGTGGTTCAAAACGTGAGTTCGTGTACGGAGATGTAGCGGTACAATAAACGAACGAAAGAGGTTCTTATCTCGTTAAGGACCGCTCGGGTCTCCGATAACGTGCAGCCACTTAATTCTCGAACTTAACCGAACGATCACACGAACGAAGGCCCGCCAATGAAAAAAACATCGGACCTTGGTACTCGTGTCGCAAGCGCATTGAAGAATTGAAATCAAAAACAATACGACACAATCAGGCGAGTTGTCGCCGGGGACGGACGTAATCATGTGCATGGCAATGAAGCATCTAGAGTGGGCGGAGATTTACCGCAGGATAAGGAGACAAGATGCAGAAGTGCAAGAGAGGAAGATCCAGAAGTTCCCATCCCGGGAGCGAAACCACGCAGTTCGTCGGAAGAATAACAACAACAATCTGCGGTCGCACGCCAACTGCGAAACTTGCGCAAGAGTCGCAGCAGAGGAGAATAGATGAGAATGAGTCGTTGAATTATGACCGTCAGTTATAAGTGACGTGATAAAAACCGTGCTGTGATTAGTGACATGCTACGAAACGAGACATAAAGTATTATAAACTGTGTATCATTGTTAATGATATAGCTATTGTCTTAAATTACCAAAAGCCACAATATTTTCGTGTATATCAAACCATTTATTTCTTATATATCTGACTTCATTATTATTCAAAGAAACGTATCATATTATCATCGCTAAGTTAGAAAATGTAAGCTTATATCCATCCATAACCAGTTTTTAGTTATTATTCTCTTGAATTAATAAGTGAGACAATCGTCTCTCGTTCTATAAATAAATGATTTTTATTACAATTTAATTTTTTACATTACCGCTTTTTTACTACGATGTTATTCAAAAATGTTTAGGTGTTTATTTTTTATTTTGAGATAGCAAGAATTATATACTTATTTTTATTAATAAATATCATGATTTATTACGTTTTTTTATTTTAAAAACTCATTAAAATATCTTAACGATTTAATTAAATAATGAATGTTTATTATTTAATTTCATAAGAGCATTATTAAAATATAGTAAAAAGTTGTTTTTAAAATATGTATCAAATAAAACAAAATAAAACACAGAAAATTTAGTGTTTTATTTAAATGCAAGCATATTTACAACTTCATAGTTTAGTAGATAATACTAGAGGAGGATAAAAGATATATCACATTGTTATTTAGAGCTAACAAGATTTCTTTTAGGAATGTGTTAAATATAAAAACCGAAGTAAACCAAAACTTCTTTTTCTATTGAAAACAAATCGTCATTTTTAATCATGTCCAAGATGGCGACGGTATTAATATTTAAATTCAAAGACTCTTTATTGAGGTCTATCAATTAAATGGAACTTCGCTTATTTATTGGACTCTTGTATATATCGTTATAAATATAAAATGTTTTATTAATGATTCAGTTTTTAATCACGTGATCAATATAACCTTGAAATAATAAATACAGGGAATGCTCTCAGTAATAAAAAGACAAAATTTCCTGACTGCCAACAACGAGATAATTCGTAGATTGCGTTCTTTTCTAGGACGACAACGCCAACTACAAGTTGCTCGTCCATGTTTACTTGCCATTTTTATGCAGCTACGGTTATACTCGAAATATATCAGTGCTAACATCAATAAACGGCATCTGGGAAAAGAACAAAAAATCAATACTGTCTTGCACGAATAAAAAATTTACTAAAAAACGAACAAAAAATGTCTTTATTTTTTTTTTAATTAGTTCAGAAATCAGAAATTCAAACTTTTTGATGATATCTATACACTAGCATTAGAGTTTTTAATAACATAATGTTATTAAATCAAATTTTCGCGAAAATTGTCGTCGCAGTCAACGTGTTAAATAAAATATCCTATTCGATTTTTAATTTTCTTTAGAAGAATAACTGAGAAAATTTTAACTTTAGTGAGTTTAAAACTAGATACGCCTGTATAATTTAGCTAACAAATAGTAATAAAATACCAATAATAGCCGCATTATAATTTTATTTACTATACATGATTATTGGTTAAAAGCTTTTTAGATTTTAAACGTATTTTCAATCATCCTATATGGAGTTATCACTTCGTAATATGTGTATGTATGTGTATGTATCATTATTTTTCTATTGTAACACGAGACGTCGTTAATTTTTACTAGTACAAAGTCTGCAGAGACATAGTCAACAGTAATTAATTTTAAAATGTAATAACACATATTATTAGTATGTTATCATTGCATTATTTATTATTTCTGAAACCATCTTTAAATAGAGTAGGCACATTTCAAACACTGTTAAAATTCTTTAAAAATAAGAACTACTGGCCTTGCTAACTTATAATGTCAAAATAATTGACGATTCCAAATTCGAATAAATACTTTTAATTCGAGAAAGATATAAGAACTTTTTTTTACTTTCCAAAGTTCGATGCAACAATACCCTTTGTGTAGGTACATTTAAGTGCCTTTGATCGTTACAGTGTAAAAGGTCACCGCCCTAGTGCGCATCACCCTTATCCGGGACCGCTGTCCAATTACAGTAATTGGTGATAAAGCAACACGATTTACAGTAACGGTGCGAACTAGCCGTGGTGGGGTTCAATTTGTTCACTTCATTCTCTACACTATGTATATAATTTTTTCTGAAATAACCTTTAATGGAATGTTTTTTTGTTAATAAGGCTTTGACCACAGGTTCGCAGATTTAAGAAGATCATTTGCAATATAATTGTTAATAATCCTGCAATTCTTTATCGTGATTAATAATACCTATAAAAGCTATGAAGGGGTGAAAGTGTAGATCATTTGCTTTCAATTGATATACGATACACCCTATCTAAATCTCATTGGTCTCAAAAATAATAACTAACGTTATGATTATATAACTAAGAAACATAACAAAGTATTAAAATTAATTATTGTTTTTCTGTCCTATCTACTGTTTTACCTACAAGATATTGGTCTGACGCAATGCAATAGAATAAAATAATGTAACATTTTTCAAAATGGTCACTTTCTACAGGATGGAAACAAAAGACAAAACCGACATTAATCTCTTGAAAGCTTTTTCAAACAATCTGTGTAGTTATTTGTGCTAAAGTAAGTAAATAATGATTTTAAATGCCTCCATAAACAATATAAGAGTTAATTCTTTTTACATTAGCGTTCGAGTCATACAAATTAGCTCTAATTTAGATGCGTTGTTATTGTCGTCAAGTTTTTAAGCGGTCAATTGCTACGTTGAACATGGTAACCTATTTAATCTGTGGTGTAATGACGTGGCGGTGAATACTGTTTTGCTGACTGTCTGTCAAAGACAATGTTGAATGTTTTTATTATTGTAAACCACAGGCAGATTAGTTTTTTTTATGATTTTAATGTTTTTGTTTGACTAACAGAAAAGGAAATATACTTTTTTTAAATATTGATTTATATTATTATTTTCACTTCATTATTTATTTGAAATTGTGTAATTTTAAATTATTTAAAAAAAACATGGCCCCGGTGAGTTTCTGATCTGCATTTTTCTTAGATCTGATGCATTTAATCCGAACAATCTTTCCATCGAATGTTGAATAAATAATATTCGAATTTTGAAAATAATTTATTTGCTCATAAATTATTACGAATTTTCACAGATATTTAAAGATTTCTTAAAAGATACAAACAAATTGCTTTGTTCCAATAAATACTCGTCATTTTGAAATGCAGTAAAACACATATGGAATTTCTAGAAAGTTTTACTAAAAACACGATCCAGGTTATTCTTTACAGAAACTTCTGGAAGGTGTGTTCTGCGTTTAAAGAATGACTATGACGAGTTTACATACGACGCGTCGTTCCTTCGTCAACAACTGTCAATCTCAAAGGGGATAAGACGTTGTATGATTAATTTGTAATTCAAACATATAGATTGCCTTTGTTTTGTTCACTTGTTTTGCCTGAAGCTAACAATTTTATTAGCGACTCAAATTAACAATAAAATAAATAAAGGTTTTTTAATATATCATTATTAAGTTCTATACTTCATAATATATACTATGTGCTGTATACTTTATACTATATAGAACTTGAATCCTTAATCAAACGCACACCTAACATTCACTCCGTAAATATTGTCAATGTAATCTACTTTCGTAATTTTTTATTTCGATTGACTTAGATATACTTCATAATTGGCATGGTAAATATATTAATGTTCATATTATTTTATATATCTGTCAGCTGTAAAGGACCACGGAATAAATAAATGAATAAATAAACAAAGAAACTCAAATACCAGTTAAAAATTACAAATTTTTATAGTTTGTTTTACATAAAACATAAAAATAGTTTACATACACAGTTTTAATAAACATTTTATAATACATTTCTTTGGTCCCCTGATTTCAGTGCAAGGAGAAGCCCTGTGTTACTGAAGTTAGTTCTTCCGTAATAAAACAAATAAATTAGATTGAAAAATTAACCAATAACAGATTAAATAAAGTAGATTGGCAAGTTTAAATTTTAAAATATAAATACTGTAGCTAAAATACAACCTTTTTTGTATTTTTGATGCCTTCTCGTTTACCTTAACAAAAAAAAAGTTAGCAGTGTTCGAGGTCGCGAATAAAAACACAATCGACCTTATTTTCATTCGAGTGACATTGAAATGCAGACAATTTATGCAAGTACGAACACATTCGGCGCACAGTGACATCTGTCGATTCGATACGGAGAATGAAAGGCGCCATTTTAATTTCTATATCTGCTTTTAAATTATTGAACTTAGAGGCTAGGAATATAATATAAAACTAATAACGAAACTAATTTATTTCACCATCACATAAATAGTAACATTAATAGCACAAAGAACACTATGAATGAAGGTATATAAAATATAAAAAGAAGCATTATTCTTCTCTTCCGTGAACTCCGTACCGATGATACGTGAACTCAGTACCGATGAAGCTGTAAAAGCCTTAAGGCTAACAGCATTAACACTAGAACTATCGACGATTGACGTATACCTACTTCTACCGGAGGGGTCAAAATAACTTGTTTCTTAAATTACTAAGAGACATATAAGAAAAGATAGCAAATTTTATGCTTTTATATATTTTGTAATTTTATGAACAAATCTCGAATATAATCTGAATAATAATAGTAATATATAATAACAGTATTTTTTTTAATTATGCATAAAAGTCAAAAACATTTTTTGCAAGTTACAGATATTTTAGCAGAACATTTACCACAGACTCGTTTATGGCATGTACCGCAAATGTTGTTCGTTTTATTATTAGTACACTGTGCTATTTGACACCGTTTACGTTTCATCGAAATATGTGTCTGGTTTTCAGAAACAATAGATTCTTCTCTTCTTTTTGCTGATATACGTCTAGTGCAAAGCACAGGCTTCTTGAGGTTTGACGTTTTGAACTGCCCGCATTGACTTTACGCGACCTTAAACATGCCTAGAAAAAGAAAGTAAAAAGAAACGTCAAAATACATAGATGGAAAAGTATTACCATGCCTTATAATTAAAAACATTATTATTAAATTTGTATTATGCATAAAAAGTTACGTGAAGACGCAAATATTGCAGAATATATCTATAATTTTTTTCGACTTCGAGTGCCGGTCTGGTGTGAAAATCAGGGAGGAATCAATAGCCTCCTTAATAAGAGAAGAAAAAACCAAAGAAGAGTTCCTCCTACTCTGTAGAAAAATAATAAGTATAGTAATAGCTAGAAATAAAAGCTAATAAAAATGTAAACAACATAAATCTAAAAAAATAATGTAAAACCAAGTGATATTGTAATCATCCTATATAGAAATAAAATAAAAAAATGTAAAAGAGTAATGAGGGATGTATGAAAGGCGTTACAGAGCGAAAGGGAAAGACAGAGGAATTGTGGCAAGAATGAAAAGAACGAAAAATCATACGATGTATGAAAGTCGATAATGATTATAAAAAAAATATGTGAAAAAATTAAATAATGTTGAATAGTCCCTGTCCCACACAAGATAGGGGGTACGAGAGGCTCCCAATAGCGGAAGCCATAAAAAAATATCTATTATTTTTATTATACGCAGAATATGTAAATGGTCGCAGAAGGTTTGAATGGGTAAGTATGTAGCTCATTTATGGACAAGGAATATATTATATACTCTACCAAAACACACCCACGATTACAGAAATCATAAATAACATATTGACATAATAATAAGAAATAACGTTTTCATAATTGAACTACATATTACTTTTTTATTAATTTACTGTGTATCCGTGCTAACTTTTCCTGCCAGAAGTTTTTGGCTTATTGCTTTCCAACAAAAAAAAAATGTAACATATTTCCGAGTGACTTTTATTACTGAAAACCCTTATATTTAACCTTTCTAAAAAAACAGAAACCGTAAAAAATAAAATTACATATCACACACACCTTTAAAATTTTTCATGCCACAGATTGTGGTAAAATATTATATTACTTTTATTATCTGTGCCATATAGACACGTCGGAAAGCGTTACACCATCGCACGCTATTTATCCAACAAATCGGTTCACGCGACTTCACGTGGCGTTAAATTAACACCCGCTAACAAGGCGACAAGGCCAATTGTCTAAAGAATATATAAGCTTTTGCGTATTTTAAAATGTTAGTTGTATATACCTAGATGGAAGATTTACTTAAGATATTGTATTTTTAAAAATCGTTATATATAATAATCACAATAGGTTAACATTATGAACCATGAAAAAGACCTTTTTGTGTTTGTAGTAGGCTGTTATCACACCAGGGAGAGTTTTGAAACCTTTATATTGAAGAATATAAAGCACTTCCTTGACCTCTAAAATAAGATATTGTGTAGCATTTGTTATTTATTCATATTTATGTAATACCTTTTCTAACTAAAATTTATATGTATGATTATGTGAATATATGCAAGTATAGTATACTCTGAAATATTTTGTATATTTTAATGTTTATTTTTTTATTACGTACGCCCTAAACTGCCCTCTCCTTCATGTCTCTCATCTTCTCGTAGAGAACGTTGTCTAGTAGAGATCGCCTTTAGCGATAAGACCGTCTCTTGTACGTTTATGTAAATTGTTTCTTTTTTTATTTATTCATATACGTTGTTTTGGTACATTTCCTTATTGTTTTTTTACAAAGAGTTTTAGTGTACAATAAAGTATAAATAAATTAATAGATGTTAGAAAGAAGCCTAATTTGATTTTAGTTTCTTTCGAATTGGCCATTACGGGCTGTATTTCTCATGACTCATACACATATGACAAATGTAAACGGAAAACAACATGAACGATGTGTAAGTTGAATAGATTTTTAATATATTATGACTTAAATTTATTTCAAAAATGCATCTAGCAGTCTATGGTCGGCTAATATAAAAACAACTGTAAGTATTTATTAACAATAATAAAGTTAATATGAATATTATACAGTCACTAGATTTTAAATATATTATATTAGTAATCAGTGGTAGCCCAGAGAACTGAGACTTACTGAACTGGGATTTCCAAGCTCACAAACAGTTTCTGAAGATGGGCAGCACTGTTCACTGCGTACCCTAATACCACAATGCGATCCTGCATACCAATCATGGCGATTATGGTAAATCCCCCCATGGGCGTTTATGGTCTGAAACGTCGAAAAATATAGCGACTATATAATATTATAAAAATAATTTGTAACAATTACAATCTAACATATACAATTAAAAGAACCGAAATAAAATTAAAGATAAAAATTAACATGTAATAGTATACATACCAGATTTGTTTTGTTTAATAAGTAAATTTTTTAAATTTTATATTTGCCAACATTATTACCGTCGTTTTTATACACACCACCTGCACTACACGCAAACCTTATCCTTTTTGATCCTTTATCCTCATAAAATAGTATAATATATAAAATAATAAGTTGTGTTTTAGATCATTCTATATGTAGGTTGTATGCATATTAGCTTCATTGTTTATTGAAAAAAAAAAACTTTTTAATTGTGTACTTTGGATGTATCGTGTGATGTGTGTTATATGAACAAATAAGTACCTGGAGAAAACAAATAAATAAATATATGGAGTGTCTTACTGCTTCTTTTGTACAACTATAATATCTTGCGAATCAGAGTAGTCAAAAATAAAATTGATTAAAAGATTGGGTTTACAATCAATAAGAGTTCAAATAAAAGTTTCAATGTTGAATGAACGATTTTTATGATTATCATTTTAAAAATTATATCTACATGACGCCACACCGAAGTGATTAGAAACATGGGATTTTGTCTCGGGGTAAGTCAATCCAGCTAAGCTGTAAATTGGTCAATGTTCTCTCAATATATTTTCCAAATAAATGCTCAAAACACATAAGTCCGAATAAGATTAAATTTACGCTAGGTTAGTATCAATTTCTACTCGATCATCAACAAAGAATTGACTATAACTAGAGAAGACACTGTTAATTCTGTTAGTTATATATGTATGTTTAAATAAATATATATACATATAATTATATATAACGAACGTAAAGGATTCGCTACAGTATCACATTGTAACAGATCGTATTACATGTTAATTAACACATTGCTCGTTCAGTTATCTTAAGTGTACGAAAAATAACACAAACGTAATTTTAAAATGTCCTTATTAACGTGTCTGCCTGTTCGATGATCGACCTCCAAGTCGTACAGTTCCGTCGACGTGCGGTGTCGTAAAACTTCCTCACCTTAAATTTTGTATGCAATCAATGAGACAGGCAAATTCGTTTATAGTTTCTTGGCCATTTGATTTATTATTTTGTTATTAATTTTGTTAATAACTTAAAATTTTAGTCTCCGGCGATAGTGGTGAAATGTGTTATTTTAATTGTAGCCTATGATTTCAACTATTATCACCATCACCATTAACTCAGAGATAGGACGCCGTTGGTTGTAAACAGGCTTCTAAAATAGATCTCCAAGAGGATCAGATCGTACAGATATCAGACGTACGGAACAAAGAAGAAATTTTCTTTATTCAAAATTCTCTATCATCTAGTAAGGAGACAGTTCTTCCTCACTACTAAAACTCCCTCGGTAGTCATCTTTTAGAACTATGGAGAATTCTATGGCAAAATTCGATCTTTGAAATTTAACAAATTTATGCTATTTTTTGAACAGTTCAAACTACCCCAAGTTCTACGGTTTTGACTCCGTTTTGTTCTTATGAATTTTCAACAAGGCTTTGTAATGTATTTTATGTAAATTTGACTTCATCTTCGTCATCATGTCAACCAAGGCCGTCCCCAAGAATCGCTACGATGATCTGTCTGAAAATCCCGTATCCAATGACTTTCCGCAACCTTATATATGTCGTTCGCTCATGTATAGCGATGATTTGTTAACACGTAATATCAAGCTACCGTTGGCCATCTCTATAGGATTATTTATTAAACATGTATGTAATTTCTGCTTATATCATAACAATACTGATATTTATTACGTCTTTGTTTATGTTATTAGCAATATTGAACTGCAGTTGTTCAGTTTACTGGTGTAATTGTCAAAGTAATGTATCCTGTTTTATGTATTGAAATACAGTATTTAGTTCAAATATTTAAAACATCCAAGATCACAAGTGGGACTGAGTAGTTGGACGTCCATATATAATAGTTATTTCGAAGTTCCAGCTTATTGTTGCTCGTCCAATTTACGCAGAGTGATCTCATGGTATTTTGACGCGAAACCACTTCGCATTGATATCCTCCCTGGGCTGTCTTTAGTGGATGATGGAGGCCCCTCACCTTAACGCCTATGAACTCGAAACCTGACAGGCAAGGAATAGCTTGTTTCAAGAATTATTTATTGGTAACTTACTTATGTTATTAAGTCCGTTCACAGTTCATAATTGACAATAATTTCAAACTAATATACACAACCAAAAATTTTAAACAAGAGAGAATAAAAATAAAATAAGGAATGTACAATCGAATAGCATAAGGATATCACGGTAATTTATTCCAGTGGGATCTTAAAGCATAAGGATGAAATTCAGTCTGGTAGAAATTTTAAAAATCTAAGCGAAAGAGTTGTTTAGTAGTGGCTCAATTATAATTATTTATAAGCCAAGGAAATATGCTATAATATTATAATCCAGACAGTCATTACAAATTATTCATTGAATAATGAATAATTCAGAGAATAAGTATTTACAATTTATTTTGAAAAAATACTCTTGGTATACGAGTATCTTTAGCATTAGTTAAACGTGGTCTTTGTAATTAAGTCGTCGTAAATACGTCCGCAAGGGAAGAGAGAGGGTCGCTTAATGAGGTTTTAATTTATTAGTCGCGATTCATGTCTTCGGTACCCTCATTTAAAACAATGATTTACGTATGTTCCTTTTTTAAAATTACTTCTTTATTTAGTAAATGTCGCTTGGCACAAAATAATGCAAGATGAGTATAATTGAAAGTAAAAATTTTATAGTCTGTGATATCTATTTATTAACAGCAATGTTTTACACAACCCAGGCTATATGTATGGACACGTGACTTAGTCTTTTTAATGCTAATTAACGCTGTATAATAACGCTGTCCCCAGAGCGGGAGTAATTTTAAGAAAAAAACGGTCCTATTGGAAATTTATGATGGTCTATGTTTAGTAGTGGAACTCCTTTGACTGAAATAGTATTATAGTGATGTGTTTCATAAGTGTATCTTCTTATTCAGCCGATGTACGCCCATTGCAAGACAGAGATTTTAATAATATAGGGTGGTTTTTCATTATCATTATGTCAGCTAATAGGTGCCAACTGCAAGGTATTGGCCTCAGACGATGACTGGTTCTGCGCTGCCTTTAACTATGTCGTCGTTTTACCTAGTGCGGAGCTTACCCTGTACTGTATTAAGCTGTTGGTGGTGAGGTGAAAAGAAAACAGCAACTCGGCAACAGTGCTTTACGAGAAATTTTCATCCCCAACGTCTGTTGCACAAACGATGTACCTATTGCCACTTCAGAGCAATTTTTGGAACTACGTCAGTGACCTTGATTCTTCTATATCAGAGTTCCCCAAACTTTTTTGTGTCGTAGACCCCTTGCCATGTTTTTCCGTGTTGGGTAGACCCCCTACTTACCTGATATTGATTTCCTGTAAATTTCTAACTGTAGTGAAGTTTAGGGTTAAAAACTTAAAGTAAAAACACATGTTAATGTATACATTTATTAATTGAATTTAAATTAAAACTACTCAAAATAAAATTTTGTATCTGTTATGTAAAATATGCGTAACATTAAATAAACAATTTTTTTACTTCATAGATACTTGTATAAATAATATTGATTTTTTGATAATATAAGACAGTATGATGTAAATAAATAGGTACTACCAGTGTATGTGTTGAGATCCACTATCACCATTTTCGTTTCATGGACCCCCAAATTTTTTTTCGCTGACGTAGACCCCTCGCAAGTTGTCATAGACCCCTAGGGATCGATATAGACCACTTTGGGAACCACTGTTCTATATAAATCAATAAAAATATGTGGCATTGTCTAAAAAAATTAGTAATACAACTGTCGTACAAGCAAATCTTTGAATTTTATATAAAAAAGGCTTTGAACACGCCTCAGAAGCCTACTTTGATCACACATTGCGTTCGCTGATGACACGTCCGTACCACATTCCGCTTTGATTACCATTTCCTATGATCGGAAATTATTAAAGAGACATTAATTTAAAATATATGATCTCGTATGCATTAGAAAATGATTAATTTCTTGTCGTAATTTAAGTTTCATTTTAACTTTCAACTTCTTACCTTACTTTAGCCATTTCGCTTTAATATAATAATTATATATGTTACATAGGGAGCCATAATAATTTTAAGTTTGAGCATGGTACGGTTTTCAAACGCTGTCTTATAGGTATCTTTTCTTACTTTTTAACCTAAATTTAAAGTATATCATTTTTCTTATAATAGCATTCAAAAGTTTGTATTTGAATTAAATATGTACTACTGATTTGTTAACTTATTTGCAGTGTTGATATTATAATGTATATATCAAACATTTTAAAATATATTTATATAGTGCTACTGTTAAGTTTCTGGCTGACTCTTCAGCATTGCAAGCTGGTGGTAGTTTATTCACGAACTGCCTGCATTGAACTTTTTACATGGTTAAAATAATTGACGATTCAAAAGTGTGTATAAATGCCTACAGGAGTAAAGATATAAATAACTAACTGTGCCCATGTCTTGGTCGGCGTGGAACTTAACAAAAACGGATAATTAGTTTATTTAGTTCTTGTTTTTCATTTAAATATTAATAATAATTTTCTAAAATAAAAGTAACCTGAGTTACTCATTAAAATTTATAAAAATCGGTTATAATATTACAAACAGACACTCCAGTTTTATTTATATACGTTTCATAAAATCTGTTTTTTAAACATTTTACCTTTTTTATCCAATATTTATTTTAATCAAAGTTTTATTGATTATATAAGTGTTACATTACGTGTGGCCCGTCACACATTTTTAAAATTTAAATTGGCCCGTTGAGTAAAAAGGTTGCTCACCCCTGGTCGAGCCGTTGAGTTATTACGGGTGTAACTAACAAAATTTTGTTTCCCATATATTTATAGGTAAATTATATAATTATAAATATAATCTGTATTTTAAAATGTATGTACATCGGATTTCCAATCCTTTCTATAAATCGATGAATGTCCTCTCTATTTATCCTTGGTAAATAAATCCATTTTGCTATATATGGTATGCGTAACTTTTTCCTATA
Organism: Battus philenor; assembly: GCF_028537555.1. NCBI lineage: Eukaryota > Metazoa > Arthropoda > Insecta > Lepidoptera > Papilionidae > Battus > Battus philenor. Next base: position 13,736,644 of record NW_027181737.1, on the reverse strand, counting down.
ACATCTCAAGGCCTCAATCTTTTTTCTGTTTCTGCTATCGAAGAATATACGACCAGGTTTGCGGCCAATGTAACAACATAACACAAAATAAATTAAATTAAAACAATTTAAGTTGGTTTACAAATCAATCATACGCGACGAACAAAACATTCGATAAGAACCGGATACATTGTCGGGATGTTATCAGTGGAACGACGGCAAGGTTCGTACATTATCAAAGTACTTGCGTCTAATTGAATGTACATAATGTAGTTATATATCCGTTTATTTGAAAAGTTTATCTACAAACTTACTGTTTTAAAACAACTATTAATAGTTACCAGTGTATAGCAACTGTTTAGTGTAAATAACATATTATACATTATATTTAATTGTAATAATATCATGTATAGTATATATAATATAATATATAGTGTATATAACATATAGAACATTGATGTTCGAGCAGCGGTAAACGACCAGGACTTGAGTTTGTTGGTCGCGGATTCAATTCCCGTGATATTATTTTTGAGCAGTGGCAGCTTAGCGGTACTGAAACTTGCGATCGAACCTCAGGGTCGATTCCCGAAATATTCTTATATAAATCGCACTATTTGCATTAATTATATAGGATTTCCACTGCTCACAAACAAATTTTCAGAGGATAGGCAACAGCATCCTCTGCGTACCATAATACCACACTGCGACCGCCAACTCGCCTGCTAAGCGTAGCGATTACAGTGTATTCGCTCAGAAATTTCCATAGATATCTGGACTGAAACTATGACGACAACGAGGTGTATACATATTATTAAAGTCATTTTTCAACTGGTGGTGGACAAGTTCGACATAAAATCATCGCATGTCCAGTAAATTTACTACTTGTGTCATTATATACATATACACACAAAGCGATGAAGTTCTTTTTATATTTTTCATAGCGTACTTCGAGTTTGACACCCGATTTGGTAAAGATTCTTGACATGTTCTCACTGTCCAAGGCTGATTTTGTAAACACGAAATGTTTATAAAAAATTAATCAATCTTTCATTATGTTACTAAATAGGTAGTAGTGAATTCGTGATGAGTCATCGCGGGAACAAAGTCGCGAATGGTCCTTTGTGTTAATATTGCGTGTGAACAAGGAACGCAAGACAAAAACGTTGACGAATGTTATAAATTTAGGCACGAAAGAAAATGACATTGTCTTTGTTCTAGTACGTCTTAAATTATTGATATCGAAATTCAAATATTGAGTTTGGTTATTGTAAATGAGTCCTAAATATACATAACAATGAAAAAATCAAGGAGTTAAACCTATATTTCTTTATCCTTATCATTTTAAAATTGACTTTGTCCTTCGCAAAGAACAAGTACAGTACATTATTTACTTCTAATTATGGCCTAAATTAATTTATCTTTGTTGTAATTACCATTTTTTCACTACATGCATAATTAATACGCGCTTCAAACACATAACGCCATCTCTTATTACTAATGTGTATTTACTGCAATAGCTTATAATGACATCTAGGGAGATTTATAATAAATCACAAGATCACAGTTTAGTAAATATATGTTGGAAGAATAATTTTGTATTTGTAATTAGTTAAATTTGTCCTGTTTATTATATATAAACTTAGACAATTTTAATTTGTATTAAACTTATTGTTATTAATTTAAAGTTAATAAAAACACTTTATAGGGGGAAAACCGGGATACCTGTCATTTTTGAGCGTTAACTATTATATTTGATTTGTTATTTGCTTAATCTTGATGCGATGAACATTCTTATCGATTTGAGGAAGACGTAAAAGTTTAGTCTTTAATTTTCATTGCATTTAATTTCTTAAAGTTAAATTGTTGCTACATTGTCTCATAGAAATTTCATTACATATAAATCTACCTCAACAAATTGTAAGAAGTAATTTATTGACTTAATGCTCTGTATGGAACATTCCTTATTATTTTTAAACATCTTATTACTTTTAATGAATGCTTACGATTATAAATCTAACTATGCGATGCTACTGCCATCTATTATCAAGTTCATTGTATTGAAATATTTCAAGCGTACAAATGCAATGCAGATAATGCCAACGGTCTCTCGTTCCAGACGTCGTTAAATTTTTTTAAAAGTCTAGCCGGGAGTTTGGCATTTATTGTACATTGTGACAAACATTATTAAAATGAAACAAATTGTAATGGTTGCAGATATACTTAGCTTATCTTTTTGCGACAAAATTATACGCCTATAAAAGACTTTTAAAACTTTAACTTATTGTACTCTAACTTGTTTAATTAATAATTTCTAACTTAGCCGAGATCTATTATTAATGCTATTAGTTTAGAGCACATAAACTATTACTTGTAAATTTGAACACTTACAAATTAATAATATTTTGTAGTATATACTTTTCCACAGCTTATACCTGAACTAATATATCCTAATTCTTTATATATACATGTTATTATGTATATACGTGTATATTGGATATTTCAACCTATGTACTGACTCATTACGACATCTCTGGAACCATAAGGCTGAGAGACTTGAAATTTAGGAGAAATTCCATCCAAGAACGGAATTTAAGAAACTCCACCCGCGATAGGGATGGAGGGGGCATTCATCAAGCGACGCGGGTAACGACACACATAGTTTATATGAACAGCTTATCTCGTTTCTATGCAATTATCGTCTTTTTAATTTGATTCTTATAAACTATCTTTAAAGTATATGTCACGCAATTTCTTAATTGGGTAGACATAACAGTTCAAGGCGTTTTCTCTCTACTTTCGTCTATTTTATAATGTTTAAACTATAGTGATGTGGTTCTATAATTTCAGTTATAATATACAAGTTTTCTTTATCATCATCATCATTATCATATAAGCCGACTGAGGCCTCCTGCAAGGTATAAGCCTCTTCCAAAGCCTGCTACGATGTCCGGTCTAGCGCTGCCCGATTGCAGCGACTTTCTGCGACGCGTTTATACTGCCAGTCCACCCAATGGGGGCCTACCAATACTGCGTCTACCGGCAAGTGGTCGCCGCTCGAGAACATTTAGACTCCAACATAGTTGTCTTAATACAGATAAAATAATATAAACTGAAATAATAAAAGAGATTTTACCATTAGAACGAAGACATGAAGTTCCTAGTATATCTACTTCAAACGTGTAATTTTGTATTGAATATATAAATAAAATTTCATGTTACAATCGTAATTGCAAGTGTGACTAATTATATCAATATCGGATGTGTATATGAATGTATGTATAGACAACTCTGCCAACGCGAAAGATAAGGCGATAGAGCAGTTGCGCCCCAGTTTCTTTGCAAGATAATATTGGTATACGAAAATGATAAGAATTGAATCACTTTTATACGATCAGTTTCCTCCGAAACAATTCCTTTTTATAATTACTGATGACCGAATTTTGTTGTGTTGTTGATGAGAGAATTAAAAGCCCATAACATTGCATAATTTGTAATCTTTATTTATAGTAAATGTTTATTGGTCTCTCTTGGCAAACCTTCAGTCTGTGCGAGCCAAGAAGAGGGCTATGTTCAGGATTTCCCTATGAGATCAGCTATGAGGAGTTTCTAAGATCAAAGAATGTAACTAACTTAGCCCGGTGGATAAGTGGGCAGGCCGCACATCACGTAGAACAGATGGCTGTTGGGGTTTGAAGATTCTAGAGTAAAGACCACGAACCGACAAGCCCTGCGTAAAACGTCCACACACAAGTATGAACACAGGCCGATTCTTACAGCAAGGAAGACAATTTGTGAAACTGAAAAGAATTCAAGGATAATCAAGAAAAATATGAGCACCTTGATACGTGTCCTCGCAATGTCTCGACAGCTTCCAGGAGAGCTGACCCCGAAAGAAGTGACTCTCAAACTTTTTTTAAGATCTAAACACAACCTCTTTCGTTGACTTGAAAATGCAATCTTACATAAAATAGTTAACATTTACTTTTCTACACATTGTTTAATATTATGGAGCGTTCACCGTAGTGATCTGAGAGCTCAACGGCCTACCAATCCGGTAAAATAGCAGTAATTAGCGACCCGAGCCATGACTACGACGAACTTTGCTACTTTAAAAGAGGTTATAGGCTAGGCGCACTCTGTTCACTGACACCTCAAACCTGTGGAACCTGCAAATGCCATTTGCGCAGCAGTTAGAATCTTAACTCCTCACTCAGTACACTTGAAAAACATTGACCAGACATACGCGCTAGTCATAAGTTCTGCCGGCCGGCTGGGTCGCGCTGGGTTTGTGTCCTCGAGGGCTGGCTGGGTTGGCCCCGCTGCCTCTATCTCGCGGCCTTTGTGACTTTCTCGTCTCCCCGCCGAGTACTGATACGGGTTCGGAAACTCGAATCTTGTAAATTTTATATAGTTCACGGACCCCTCCGTTCCGTGAACTCAATACCGATGAAGCTGTAAAAGCCGCAAGGCTAACAGCACAAACTTCACACGAGACTATAGACTAGTTAGAATCAGGTAGAAAAAAATAAAAACATTAGATCTTGTTGTCCAGCAACACTATAGTTAATATATCATTATGCAACAGTTTCAAAATGTTAACGGAAGCAATAAGCCAGTTAACCTTACTTAACTGCTACCGTCTAACGCTTCAGAAACCGCACTTTAATTCCCTTTGAAGCAAGTCAATGAATTAGATAAGGCGCTTGGGAGCGGTCCAAAAATGCGGGCATGTTACTACCACAAAAAGTATGAGATAAAACAAAACTAATAAAGTAGTATACATGGGTTGATTAAAGGAATGTTAATCATTTGATAGTTTTTAAAACGTGTATACATATTTCATAATAGACACAAAGGTTTTAAAATTTCAGTCTTTTTGCTTCATAGTACACGACTTTCGACGAAGTTCTTTTATTGATGATTTTAAGATAATAATTATATAAAAATAAAATCTTAATATTCTATTGAACATTATGCATTTTATGTTTTATGTAGTGTTTCTAATTAATAGCAAAATAGATTCAAAATAACGATACAATACTTTAAAAAGAAAATATTATTGTTACTAATATTAAAAAAAAAAACAACAAAAAAAAAACGATATTACATAATGTTACCAATACATGGTTATTACAACGAAAAATAATATTTTTGGCAGATTATTTGTAACAAAAATTGTATTATTAGTATATTTATACATTGTCATGTTTTTTGCGTTAGTGTTGCTACACACTTTTCTGCATTACTATTATAAATTAAACAATAATAAGATGTTGTTGACTCGCAGCAAAAATTAAAATGTAATACACTAAAAATTGAAGTTTGAATGTTATTAAATTCTACTAAAGACTATATTATATATCTACAATCACAAATTTCGCCAAGGTTACAAAGTCAATTTGCCTATCTTTTTTAAACACGTTATATAACATTTGAATAAAAAGGAACTGTAAAACTACAGAATTAAATAAAGGGTTCTATTATTCATATACTTTACATACAAACGCATAGATTTTTAATAATTATACTTGCTTAAAAAAATATTATTGCCACAGCTCACAAATAAGTTCCAGAGGCCCATCTTCTGCGTACCATAATATCACCCTGCGATCGCCAACTCGCCTATCAAGCGTGGCGATTATGATATATCTCCCACCATTGATGTCTTTGGGGGAGATCTATGTATACGCTAAACGTGTGTAATATTTATTTTATCAATTGAATGTAACTGTAATTAAATATTAATTAAAAAATATCTTAGTGCGTTCCTTTTCCATATAAAATCTGACAAAATTTTATACTTTTTCACCAGCATAGATATCATGCGTTTTTGCTACACGTGTTAGTATATAGATAATAATAATTTCGAACGTTGGACGTGAGCGGTGTTTCTTTTCACACAATCCCTTGAACTTGTGCGAGCGAAACCTCGGAGGTAAACAAACGAGCAATCCGTTGACGCGCATTTGTCATTTGGTTGTTGGAACGTTAACCAGCGTGTGTCGTGTCGCTCCGAGCGTTATTTACGATAAAATTAAAAGTGTAATTTTAAAAATAAAAACGTTTTAATTTAACCGATTATTAATTTAAGTGAATATAACAAAGACTATATGTAACGTGTTTAGTTTAATTTTGGTTTTGTGTGCACAAAATTTTTTCAACGAGTGTTATTGTTGCTTATAGGTAAAGTGCAATTGTGTTTTTCTTGTTAATTGTTTTGTTGTTCTGTTCATGGAGGTAATAACGAGTGAAATGACCGATAAGTAGCTGATAAAACGTTCTTATGCTAAACATTTATTACGCGATCGAAAACAGTTGGTTTTTTTCGTCAATTTCGAATTGTTTTTTACGCAAACCGTATATATTTAAGACGTAAAACATACGTAAGTATCTAAATTCCTGTATTAAATGATGTTTTCTATAGCATTATTTATTTTATATTACGTAAAATAGACATTAATCAATATTTCTAAAGATATAAAATCATTATAAAACGATCTCCGAGGAAATAACCTTACTTTTAAATAGGTATATTTTTTGTTCTGTGTACAGCATGTAGCTTTGTTAACCTAAGACTTATTTTATTCAAACGATCCCACGATCATTAACAATTCCTGATTACTATTAATTGACAGCAATTTGTATCTTTTTACAAATAATGCAGTAAGCTATTAGGATTTTAATTATTTAACATTAGGTAATAAAGGATCGTATTTTCCTTGTTTAATCGGTTTAATACAAGGAAATGTAATTAACAAGGACACGTAAGTAAACATGTAACACATTACCATATCTATTCGGGTGAGGTGAACGCCTAAATTTACTGCTGTTTCCTTGCACACGGCTATTTGGCTTACATAAAATATGAAATATTTTACAGAAAAATAATTAGTTTTGGTTAAAAAAATACGAGGGCAATTCAATTAGTGAAAAAGTATTTATTTCATATTCTTACTTCTTCTTGTTTGTACTGTGACAAAATAAATCTTGAAATATCTTTGAACCATACAGTTTTAAGTAGAATTAACAGAGCTAACACAAATCATTTTCTTTATTCATATTTATTAAAAAAAATATATAACGTAAAATGATCTAGATATTTTATCTTGATTTTAGTGTAGAAAGTGCACATTAGATGTCATTATTTTTAATTTATTAATTTATTTACATTTTGTATAATGCTGGACTTATAATAATAATTTTATAGTTTGTTTTAATTTTGTTCGCTGAAATTTATCACATTTTATTTTTGAAAGATTTCGTTACAGTCCATTACCGTATTTTGTGAATTCCACTAGTCGCACATTTTTAAATATAAAAAGTCAGTGTTTTTTTATAACTATTAAGCTATTAAAATAAAAAAAATTAAAAATTTTAAAATTTAAAATTAAATCTTGTCAAGTACATAAATTTTGTGGCTTTTTTTCTACATTGTCAAAGGGTTTATATAGATTGCCAGCGTAAATATTTTTAGTATATTAAAAACCATATTAAGATGTTACCAGGCTGTAGATATAAAAGCTGTGTGGTGATCCTAGAGCTTATTTACTGTCAATTAACGTATTTTACTCTACCAAAAAATGGTCAATGGTTTTCAGAAATATTAAATAACTTAATAATAATATAGTAAGGAAAAGCCTTTTCAAAATGTGAACTATTACACTAAAATTAATTATTGTTTACTATCTGCAGTAGACTTTTTACTGCCAGAAGTTATTGGCCTTGAGCATTAATAATAATAATATATATATATATCAAAGTGATACCACATTGACTGGAAATCGGTGAAAAAGCTTTAGTGTTTTGCTTACAAAAGAGCTATACAATTATTCATATATTTATTTATTTCATTATTTATGAATGTACACCAGCAGTCCACATACGTTAAAAGTACATTAAAAGATACGTTGTAGAAAGAAAGATCGGGCGAAATAAAAAAAAATGAAGAGTAAAGTGATCGCACGTAAGGATACCATCTGGCAACGACTTTAAACACTAAAAAAAGGTCTTAATTTAAAAATGTTCCCCTTTCCTTTAAAACTTTGGAACTTATAATCAATCACCATGTATGTAAATCTATTTTCAATCATCTCGTAAAGATTTAACTGCGTTTCGATACAGGTGTGTCATTGTTATATTTTAGCTTACCCATGTATTATAGTTCAAAGAAATAATGTTATGATTTATTATAATCCCGTTGCCACGTTCAATCGTTGAGTCACACTTTCACAGCTGACTCAACCCTTCGGTAGTCACCTTACTTTGACTCTTTGTAAAGATTTCTGGATATTTTTCCGATAATTTTGGTTCTTTACGCATCTTTCCACGTCATCCACTAATTATTTATTACTACGTGCTCGAAAGTGATAGTTACCGCTAGAGATATAGGAGATACTCTTCTCTCATCTACCACAACGATTTACAAGACGCACACGAGTTATTTAAGAACAAATATATCTCAGGCGGAGTTATAAATGAAACTGTATTAAATCAATTTTAATTTTTTATTAATCTAGTTAGTTATTAAAGCGATATTGAACTACGTACAGATTTTTACTTGTATTGTAATATAGACATTTAAAAAAGGTTTTATACCCCATATCGAACGACCTTTTATATCTTGTCAATTCATGACTAATATGTCAACCAAAATTTTGAATTTTTTTGATATTTTTTCTCTAGAAAGACGACTTGGCCTGCTTGGAGTGATTGGGTAAATGTTATTCACTCCGAATTTTAAATCTTTAAATATGCCAATGGGTTAAAATTAATGTTTCCTCTATCATCTGTGATGATATAATTCATAAAAAGTCTACAACCTTCTTCTTGGAATTCTTAAAGTTAAAAAATCGTAAATCATAAAAAAGTTAATCGATGCAACTCGTGATACGCCAACAAGAAAAAATTCTTAACTGCTAAGCTGCCCTCACATTTCTTTTATTTATAAGTCAGTAATAAGCGAATGAAGGTTTTCCTCTAAACTGCTGTGGCTTCATTGCATATAATGTCTTTGCCCATAATTCTTTTCATACATAACGTCAATGCTTAAAATGTATGCGGATGCGTTGATAAATACGACACTATCGTTATTCTAAATTTAAAAAAAATGCTTGTTTTTTTATCTATATTGCCGCGTTAACATCCGAAATTTGACAAGAGCCATAGTTTTGTACAGTTCATATTAATAAATATATTCACATTATTAAAAGATACAACGTGATTGATTTTAGGCATAAACAGGTGAATGTATCCTGTCCTAAAATTCAATGGCTTTGGAAATAATAACGTGATGATAATATAGTAGAAAACCGCTTTAAAATTCAGACTACAATGTATTAAAATCAGTAATTGTGTACTATTTATCCCTGCAAACTTTTTACTGACAGAAGTTATTGGCTTTTAGCATTCCAATAGAAAAATATTTTTTGAAATGATCTCTTTATATATGGTGATTGTAAATAAATGTAAAAGTTTTACAGATTTTTGCTGACTAATGAACTATAAATTCACACCTTTAAAATCTTTACACCTATAACCTATCACTCTGTATATGAAGCTCCGTTACATTTCATGTATTCTTACAGTAATTTAGAACGAAATTTGAATATAGAATATAGAAGTCATATCTTTTATTGTATGGTTTTAAAATCATCCTTTGTAATACTTTTTGGCACATACGAGTAGAAACGATAGTCATAATGTGGGCAAAAATTTTTACGTACGATTTTCTTTTTAAATAGTTGTACTACCACAGATTAACAAATATGTTTTAGTGGCAATGACCAATGATCTCTTGAACTTTAAAAATAGCTTTGCTATGTTTTATATTATTTCTTATTTGTAATATTCTTTCAGATTATATATGTAACTTTCTGATTATAATTTTTATTTAATAATATCATTTTGTAATGTATGATTTATTGATTTTTTATTTCTATACAATATGTCCGTCAAAAATAATTCTTTATTCAATTTTTAAAATACTTAAATATAGATCTTAATCAAATCTATTCTCGTTGTAGATGGTCGGTAAATTTTATTATTCGGAAACATTCACAGTAAACGACCAAACCGTAAAGTCGATGAGTTACGAACAATTTCAATTAGATACATGCTTTTAGTATCATTGCTTACTATAAACGTGGGCACGATAAAAACGTACAAAGAAAAAAAAAAGTTCACGGATCGTACATATACATACATCGTCACTAATTATTTTGTTTCATACCTACTCGAAATTGTTTAAATAATGTATTCCAACGTTTATTCTGCAGTGGGAGACTGAGATAGTATAAAAACTATTTACATATTACCGGCGGTGTGTAGTGGCCTATTTGCTTTCCATTACCGGCTCCATAAGACTGGTGTTAGGGTGACCATAATATTTGCGAAAATTACGAGACATACTTTTTTATTTCATTATTCTCTCTGCGCATTTCTTCTTCTGGCCTAGGTTAGTTTCCCTAATTATCAGTAAAATAATTATAAACATGACTTCGATATGGGCTAATTAGGATAAATATAGACCAATCATCATCATCTGCCATAGGATTTCTACTACAGGACATGTAACTATCCCATGGAACGAATAAAAACATTTTCGTCGTAATTCGCTAGAAATAAAGATAGGCTTTTTTTCTCTTCTTTTCAGCCGATAGACGCCCTTAGTAAAGCACAGATCTCCTCTAAAGATCGCTACGATAATAGATCAATGCAGCGCATGGCCGGTCATTCTCTACCTGCATTCAGTAATTATCTACAAAATACATACAATTAGTTACTTCTTTGTGGGAAACCGTGTATGGTTTTTGTCATACACCTTTGTATAATGTCTCTTAATTATCACGTTATATATTGAACATGTTTATTATATACAAACTCGTATTGATACTTAAATTATGAAAAATTCTGGAATAAATTACTACAGTGTTGTGAATACGGTGAGAGTGATTAAGAAAAACCCGTGTGATTTTGTTTAAAGTCCCGTGCACATCCTAATGGCCACCCTAAACAAAAGTCGTCGGCGCCATCCTTCCTTCATGATGTATTACCTTCTAAAAAGCGGGAGCGTATCGATTATAATGTAAAAGTTTTATAGTAAATAGTGTAGATAAAAACCGAATGGATGCTCTATTTTTTCTTCGTTTTTTTTATTGATAGTGACATTATTTTGTTTTTCTTTTTTCTTCCGGTCTGCATCTAGACTTATGCCTTATTAGTATTACCAGATTCGTGGGCATGAAAAGTTTTAAGAATAAGTTCAGTGTTCCCGCGAGTGTCTCGGACCGGACTGTTACATCACATGAATATGATTGGTAAACCGCCGAGCCGCTTAGGCGGTAATTGAAATAATTGCATTGCAATTCTTATGGTTTGGTCTTACATACGTCAACTACGGAGTCTGAATTAAAATTATATTTTAATATAAGAGCGATGTTGAATTTTATCGTAGGCTGAGTAACACACAGTTTTTAAAATAATTAATACAGACATGTATTCTAATTTTAAAATTTTATACGGACATCTTTATTAACAATTAGGAATGTACACACATTCGCTATACTTTCAATAAATGGTAAAGCTGTTCATCACAAGCAATGATATTCATATTCTAGAGAGAAAAAAAGGGAACGAGGTAGATTGCAATTGCTTCAAAAAGTGGCTGAATTTACTGCTGTCATTCAGCAGTAATAATGCTCAAGGGATCTACCAGCGCTGAATAAAATTACTACCACTCACCGTGTTAGTTGTTTCAATAAAAGTAGAAGCAATGGCGACGGCATAATGTCAATATTTAATTTAAACAACTAACGCGGCAATGTTTATTTTTAGTAACTGGCGTCGACGCATATTGTTCTCGGAACCAATTCAATTTGTAAAACAAATAAATGCAACGCTTTCACGGTGAACGCTAATCGCCTAGTCCGTCATCTTAACGAGCTATGCTAATGTCTGCTATGAAGCACTGTTATTAATAAAACACATTATAAACTATCGCTATGTACAAATTGACTAATAGCCAAAGGAATGTTATACAAAATCACAAAAGAAAAACGTGCTCCATTTACATTATCGTCATCGCAGGAGATCCATTGCTGGAGATAGGCCTCCCCCAAAAATTTCCTCTGGGATCGATTGGTAATGTCCTGCATTCAGCGTCTTTTGACAACCTTAACAGGATCGTCTGTCCATCGTCCAGGTGGACATCCTTTGCGATACTCGCTGAAGTCTACATTCCAGAACGTTTAAGCACCAGGAGCTATTTGTTATTGCCCTTCGAACTTGCAAATCCGCTAGGTTATATTGATTGTTTACTTTCGTCTGCGGATCTCCTTATAATTGATTCGATCTGGTGAAGATATCCCGAGCTCAGTCATTCTCAAGGCTTGTTAATAAGGCCTAGAGTGAGAAACCATGCTTCACTGTCACTATTCCTCCTGTGTACTACTCATTTTTATGTCGTCACAATTTCTGGTTTAAACAAAAATTATTTTTAGCTTTTCAAATATAATAATTGTGTTCGACGTTTCGAGTGCTTAACAAATAAGATAAAGGATAAGATTTGAAAATTCATTGTATTGTTCACAAAAATATAACGGATTTTCCAACTAACAGTGATATACAATTTAAAAAATAAAAAAAAATATTTGTACCTAAGAATTAATCGAATTACCAAATATTTTTTTATGTAATATGAAGTTTTTATCGCTAGATTTACGAAATATCAAAGAACGTTTTTGTGCAAAGGCAGTATCATTCAATTTTTATGTGCCATGCCCGCATTAGCCTTTCTAAAACTCTTACGACTCCCTATGTAACATATATATGTTAACATGTATTTATTATATTAAAGCGAAAGCGTTGAAATCGTGTTAAGTCCACTTTCGAAATGTCACCCTTAACAATTGTCCCCTTGTGGGGCGTGGGCTCGATGTTGGAAAACTAGACAATTACTACATTCTAAATGACTTTACAGAAGATGTCACACCTTGGGAACGAATGATTTGCCTCGTGGCTACTAAAATGTATGTAATTTTACATTACTTAAAAAATACATAATGCTCCAGAGTATCTTTCGCCTGTTCATCTCAGATCTGAGGCATTTCATCCTAGCACATGGTAGACACGACTTTACATCAATAAATGTAATCTATCGTATTTTTAAAAAAGTACTTTTAGTTTTTAATTTGAATTATGCTGTAATTCTGCAATTGTAAAACAGTTATAGTCATTCTAATTTTTCAATTGCGTTCATGAACCATTAAAAAGATTTTCTTTTGTCTTACGTATTTTTAACTTGAGACATTCCGTGAAAGTAATAGAAGTCCTACGCAAAGAAATGTTTCTTTGTATCCGTTTTTAATTGTATTTGAGTAATAACAAAGCACATAGCGTCATAAAACGCCCATCATCATGTCGCACGGTAATGCTTACGGTTTTTGACTATGATCAAACAACCTACCACACATTGACGTTAAACGTACATGGATTAGTGAGAATCATGATTTATTTTGTGCCATTCATATTAGTTGACTCAATATCTAAATCACTGCATCAAATGGATTAAGCTTCATGTTTTAAAATATCAATTATTACTCTTTAATATCTATCATGTAACCTAACAAAGCAGCAAGTGCTGTGTTGAATGTGTGTCCACAAGTCCTCTTTAAATCGTGGGAAAATGATTTAAAATCTATGGGGGAGCCAGTCCAGCTGTGGACGTCCTTTGAAATGATGATGACGACGTGATCTCTTATGTTTATTAACACATATTTAAATTAATTATTGTTTACTATCTGTCATTGAATACTTTGTACCGCTATAAATTATTGATCTGTCGGATTCTAACAGAAAAAAATACATTTCCCAGTGATCACTATATAAGGTGATTGAAAATTGGTGTAAAAGTTTTAAAGCTTTTTGCATACTGATGATCCTTGATAGCTTTTACATTTACGGATATTTTTTTTTGGTTTTTTAATGGCCCCCGCTATTGGGGGCCTCTCGTACCCCTATCTTTGGTGGGACAGGGACTTTACGGGCAATTTATTTTTTCTCATAGTTATTTATTATTTCCATTCTCTCCTTTCGTTCTTCACATATTATTTCAATCTATTCTTTCATGTCACATTTCTGCTATCTTTCCCTTTTACTCTGTTACCTTTCATTCCTCCCTCATTACATAGTAACATTTTATCACATTTTTTCTTATTGTCTATTTAAAATTTTTCTTATTTTCTTTAATTTTTATTTTTTTATATCACTTTTTAATTATTTCCTTGCAGTATGAGAGGGATTCTTCCCTAGTATCCTTTCCGCCTATCAGGACATTTATGGATATAGGACACATTGGTTGCAACACATTTTGTTTCGGCAATCTGTGTGTTGATTTTTTGTTATAAAACATAAAACATGAGCGCAATCAACGTGATAATGTTTACGTGATATGAAGCATCTGCGAAAAATATTTACTTTACCGCTCGTAAGGGGTGTTAGAGGAGCTTTTTATTTAATTAAAAAAATTGTTAACATTAAGTTCGCACTTTACAATTTACGAAATGTTTATCGTTGTACTTTTCTTTATAATAAACATTTTAAACGCAGTGATAGTTTACGAACCAGACGTTGCAATTTCATGACTTGTTATAAAAACTTAAAAACATTCTGCATATTTTAACATATGTTTGAGCGATATACATACACATTTAAAGTTAGGTTGTGTTAGCTGTGTAACATAAAGATATGTATCTTCTGAGTATTCCATGGAGTCATCGTTCTGGTGGGTGTTTTCTCTGTCGACCCTAATAGCACGTTTAAGAGCGTCTCCTTTGAATTGGCGTTCACCAATCAAATGTCTCTCCCTATTGAACCAAATTATAAATAATTCTTCCAATGCTGACTTTTAGGGAATGTTCCGGAAATGAACAGATCTTCGCTCTTGCGGCAAGTTATGTTGACATTCCGTTGTTTTACCACCCTCATTTACCTCCATCTTGTATAAATTCATTATAAATTTATTAATAGTTATTTCGCTGGCTAGGTCGTAGTATTCGTTCATTCTATGATCTGTATATTTTTGTTATAGTATACAACTAGTAAGTTCGAGTAGGTATGTCATCAAGCATAGACATAAGCCACCGACAAAGATAGTCACCATGACCAATCTTGCGCTGTCAACATCCATCTACTTCCGGTGATATTAACTACATCGTCCATCCACCTAGTGGGGGCTTACCAACGCTGCATCTGCTGGTTAGTGATCATCACTCGAAATCTATCGGCTCCAAAAGCCATCCGTTACACGAGCGATGTATCCCACCAACTGACACTGCGGACGTCAAAATTGTTTGAGCAATTTTATTATTCTTTACTCTCTTACGGATCTCTTCTGGTTCGATATCGCAGCGAAGCTTTGAAAATAGCAGCCCTCTCTGTTGCTCTAAGGGTTCATATGTATGCGATAAATTTATATATTTTAGTTTATTTCAAAATACTTTAAAGAAGTATTCGGTTTTTGCACCTTTTTCCTTTTATTATTATAACTTACAAATATGTACAATGTTACAATAAAATACAATTACTAATAATTTACAAATCAAATTCTAAATGTAGTTTTGTCATCATTAACATACAGTTGTCTTAGGCTATTGTTCTCTCAGCAGGATTAAAAAAAAAACGTTTGCAGCGACGAGTCGTCTTTGTTTCGGCAAGAGGACAGCTTGTCAGAGAGAATGTCGAAGTTCTTAACGACTGTGTCCTAAATAACTGACTTAGGTACCGCTGTCAAATTTAGAGGTCGATTGTCATTTGTTATCTGTTGTGATTTACATTCAATTGTTTTTAATCTGTAATTAATGTATCTGTCAATTCCTTTACATGTTTCCCGCGTAAAACGCAAATTGCTTTATGTATACATTTTGTTAATTTAATTATTTTTAACAAATTTGACGAAAATATCATTAAAAAAGTATAATTGGAAAAATCTTTTATATTTGGTTACCAAGACAAAGCTTAGTTAAACACAAGAAAGTTGCGTATAGTCAAACTACAAAGGAAAATGGTTATACATTTCAACAATTCCTAGTTGTTTCGTAGGGGTTTTAAGTTATTTTCTACGAGACTTATACCGTCCTTGCTTACCGCATGGATATTAGTTTTTAATTGTATTGCGAAAACTATTTTTATTGTCACTTTACTACTGTACCTCTTCACTGCACATAAACAGGTTTTGCGGGTAGCGTTCTTTCAACCCTATACCTACTAAGCATGTGAAAAAGACAAAATAAATTAGGATGCTTAATTGTAAAAAAGTTTAAGCACATCTTACAAGTCGATATTTTGTAAAAGGTGTAAAAATGCTATTAACGTATTTAGTTCTTTATTCGTCTCTTTGTTGATAAGAAATGCACTTCTTATCTCCTTAATTTTAAGTTTTCTCATGTAATCTGCCATAGTTGACTGAAAAACATAATTAATCATAGATTAAACAGAAAATCAATATATAAATCCGTTCATTAGTTAGATAAACAGAAAAAAAAACAACATGCAATTAAGAAATTGCGTCCGTAACGTAAAAAGGGATACATGTAAACGCGTCCTCTGCTCGTTGTGACTGATAACAAGATAAGTTTAAGTTTTCGGATATTAATATTGTCCAGCGAATATTGTTTAGAAAAGAAAAACGTCGTACAGTCGCCTATCTCTCTTTAAGGTCTAGACAAAAATAGCCGCATGCCCAGAAAATTGTCTAAATTCTAATTAAAAGTTTAAAATCAAATTTTGTTTTGTTTCATGCCTATAGATTAGCTCCGAGTTCTTGTTCAATTTGCGATTGATTATAAAGTGATTTCAATAAAAGTGAGAGGCATTTAATTCAAAATATAAATTATACTTTGACATGTGATTTAGCACTGTCGGCCGAGTATAAAGTTTAATCTCAGCGAACAAAAACGTATCCTATATCAAAGAAGATAAGGTTAATAATCTAATAAAACATCGGCAACGTTCTTAGATCATGGACATGTGCTGCTTTTTTTCGCAGACGTAATTATGGCAAAGGTAATTTACGATAGAGCCGTGCACATAGTTATTTCTTATTCGTATACATTTTTTTTTCTACTGCATAAGGTTTTCTTAATAATTTAATGGTAATGGTTACCATAAATATCGATGTGTATAATGAATTATTTGAGTGCTAATATAACCAATCTGTTATAAAGATGCATAAATATTTCGTTTTTTTTTTTGTTTAATATATGGCGACTTCATTGAGTTAGTAATAGATAATTTAACAATAGTAAGATATTTTTTTTGAGTCCATTTGTGCAAAAGCAGGTTTTGTCTAGTTTTATCTCTTTCACGCGTTCAATTCGTATCCCGGGACATATTCGGTTTAAATTTGTTTTCCATATTTAAGTATATCATAGCTAAATATATATCATAACAGACATTCTCGATTACTGTGACAGATTTAGAAATTAAAAAAATAATACATGGGACTGAATGATTGCTTTTATTGTAATATTTCGTAATAGTCAAAATTAATGTTTATATGACATTTCAGTAGTCGGAAGAGGCTAGATGCTGGCCGCTAATAGCCGGTCTCATTGAATATCTGTGGGGGAGGTCTATTGCCAGCAGTGCACATCCTGTAGCCGGAATTATATTTATAATGATACATGCCAATATATATGCAAACATATGCTAACATTGTTTCTAGTTACGATTTATTGAATTGAAAAAATTCACGCTTTGTGCTTTCGTTTATTTGTTAATTATGTAGGATTACCATTGGTGCACTGCCAACCAACTGACAGGTTTCCAGAGAATTGGCAGCAGTGTTTTCTGGTTATGATAATACTACACTGCGATCGCCAACCTGCTTCCAAGCGTTGCGATTATTCTATTATATAAATAACTTTTGCAGTGGCATTTATGTTTGAAACAATGACGAAGAAGATTAAACAAAACTGGCAAAGTTATCTAGAAAATAAAGTCATTTAAAATAAAGTCTCCCAGTGTGTTCCGACCCTAAATAACAAATGAGTTGCGTGTGGCAACATTTTCCCGCGCTTCAAGTAAGCCGTGAAGGTATAGGCGAACATTCGCGCAGTGGCAATCCTCGGTCGAGGCCGCCCCTCCCCTAGCTGCTACGGGCTTTATGTTTTAATACATTACGGTTACAGCGAGCCATATTCGCCGCATAATTGAATAAGCGGAGGCTTGCTAACTGCCTATTTTATCTTTATTGGTTAATAAATGACGATGTCATGTAAGTCGCGTATGAATTTTTAAAAAAAAGGCAAGGTTCACATAATCTGATATACGTTTGACGTCTGTAACTGGCCTTTTATTAAATTCACACGGCCGTACGTGCTCTGCATGAGATAGTAATCTGTTAATATTGTTTCTATTAGTTTTTTTTTAAATTTAATTTTCCAATTTGTGTTAAGTCTTATAAGCTTAGACTTATTTTCCTATTTCTTTTTTTTTAACTATTCCTATGTCCATAGGCCTCCTCTATAGATTTACAAAAGCAGCCTGCATTCAGAGCCTTCCGACGACTTTAACAAGGTCGTCTGCCCTTCCTGTGGGACCTCCTAGAGGCCTATACAGCCACTTAAACCTGTCAAATTACTTAACTATGCCCGTTACTTCAGTTCTGCGTACATCGTTATTCCTGATTCGATTTTCTAGATAACTCACTAGTATAGTCTTTTTATGGTGTGTTGTGATGCTTTGAACTTACCAACGAGGCCTGAAGTTAGAGAACACGTTTCAGAGCCTCATCACTAGTAACACACATTGGTAGTAACCCTTCTTCTATACATACCAATAAATATTAAATTCATTAGAATTTGCATGATATACGAAAATATATATACATACATGTTGACATGTCCATATGATCAGTATCCAGGAAGCAAAATTAGTTTACATAAGATTGTGCTGTTTTTTTTATTAAAAGCAAACTTGAACGTTAATAATAGGTTCGATATGATTCTATGCAGCCAGGCTGTCGAATTTATATCGACGCGGCCGCGAATAATTGTGTATATACAATAATGAAGCATTGAAAGATTATCATGTAAACAAAAACTCGCAAATTTCTCGACATCGGACTAAACATTTCTATATATTGAGATTATTTTATGCTATTGCATATATAATAAAGTTCCACTACATATATCAGACATTCCTTTTCATATTTTTAACTCTAAAATTAGAAATACATTATTAAATAAATCTTTTCATTGCATTCCAGAGGTTTTAATTGATCGTGATGAAACTTCGTTTTTTGACTCATTTATATGGTGTAGTTTCATATTATAATACATTAAACATTGTGAAATTTCATTTAAAAAGGCCAACTGACAAGTTTCTGACTGGATCTTTCTAGGAGATCAGCATTCCGAGCCCCTGGTAGCTTACTTTACTAATCATAATGTAATTAATAATTAATCTTAATCCAGTCCTTTATCGGACTACTAGGCGTAGACAAAAGTTTCATCCATACGTTGTTGACATACCCAAAAATCGAACTTAACGGTTTGGCAGCTCGTTTTTGGTGAGAGTCTCCAAGATTTAGAACGACCTGCCTGTGTCTATTTTTCCTGATGAATTCAACTCTAGAGTCTTTTTAGAGTAGAGTGAACAGGTTTCTTTTGGATGGGTATGTACCACCGTCGTCGTCTTCGTCTACATTTTTGGAAAGTGAGATGGAAGCCAAATGCCTAATCCATTAAAACTAGATATATATATATAGTTGTAATAAAATAAAAATAAAATTTTTAATATATATATATATATATATATATATATATATACACATATATATATTTAAAAATATTGACGGCAAAAGTGCTTGTAAATGTTTACTTGAAAAAATCTGTTTTAAATTATAATTTAAAAGTGTTACCGGGTAACAGTGAGCTAAAGTTAATTTTGTTCATTTACAGACAAAAATCCATACTTGTAGTTTCACAAATGAGATGCTAAGAAAGTTAATTTATTCGATTTTCAATTAGCGTTAAATATAGCAGCATAATTGCAGATAAATTTAACGCTACATGCCGCTAATAACTATGCGCTATTAATGCACGAGAGATTTTATTAAGCGATGATATAAATCGCTCTTAACCAATATACAAAAATGTTTTTATTGAAGAGAATAAGAATATATGTTTAATTAAAATATTACAAAAAGTGTAATAATAAATATGTGTTATAAGTAAAAAAAAAATCCTGTGCCCATAAGAGGTTCGTTATTTTTTTATATAAAAGCCACAATGATGGGGGATAAACCATAATCGCCACAGTTTGCAGGCGGGTTTGCGATATTAGTGTGGTATTACGTTACACAGAGGACACTACTGCTCATCCACTGTAACCTTGTTTGTGTGCAGTGGCAATATTATATAATTAATGCACAAAGCGTTAATTATATAAAATTGTAACGGGGATCGAACTCGCGACCTATGATCTTAAGTCTCAATCCTACACCGCTGGGCTACAACCGATAACATAAATTCACTTGACGTTAATTCTTGATGCTTAACACCCGTTTTTAGAGAGCGGCCGCCCGCTCCCTAACCGCGAACAGCGTGGGCGGACCGCGGATGGATCCAAATCCCTCTTCGGCTCGCCTGTGGTCCACACTGCCGTCCCAACCCGCAAGCAAGATCCAGCAACACACCCTGTCAAAGCTCTACCGCGAAGAGCCTTAACAACGTGCGAACGTCACAGTGCAACTGGTTGGCGCCCCATCAGCTGTAGTTTTTAGTTTTAAAATCTAGTTCACGGACCCTTCCGCTCCGTGAACTCAGTACCGACGGAGCTGTAAAAGCCTTACAGCATTAACTTATACCGAGAAAAAGTAATAGTCTTGAATGCTATGGACCATACGTATAAATTCAATTAACATGTAGTCATTTACTGCTGGCTGGCAGTATGGTTGGTTATAGGCGTAAGAGCTTTAAAGGGACGCACAGCTGTTAAACATATTTGCTGTCAATTGATGTAGGGGTAATATAGTATGTAAAAGTGATTTCAAAATTCGTTTTACTACATATTATGATTAATTATTGTATACTATCTGTCCCTGCCGTTTTTATACTGCGAGAGATATACTGCAAAATAAACTGTCTTGATTTCAAGACGAGGATGTTTGAAAATAGGTGTAAAAGTTTGCTGGCAAATGTGCGAAACATTCAAACCTTTGTATGGCTAGGTTTATAACAAATCACGGTTTATAACACATCACTGTATACTGCAGTGGTCAATTCGTGGTAAACAAGCTACAATAGGTCCGATAAAAGGCCTAAATTTATATCGTTTCTTAAATAATTATTGAATATTGACAGTAACAAAGAAGATCAAAGCAATGTATATATATATATATATATCATAAGAATAAAGCTAAAAGTAACGGTCGAAAGGTTAAAATACAAAAAGAGTGAAAATACGCGTAATTTAAGTTTTAACCTTCGTCAATAATTTAACCTGAAGATGTTTGAATGAATAACTGTAAGAAAATTTACGGCAATTCCTTTTTGCATTTAAGATGTATCTTTTAATGAACCAAGCAGTAACCTTGGCCGGTGTATTGAAACAATAATTTACTCTTCACTAGCCGGCGGTAGCTGTAAACATTGGTTTCAGAACGTAAATAACATTGTGTTCGAAAATTAAATAAATGCACGTCGATAACTTTAAACTATATTTCCGGCGGTAAACAAATAGATTTTTCTGTTTACCTTTACTTTTCATTGCTGGTAAGCGTCTCTCATTGAAATGCATGTGAGTGAATTCGCAAACTTTTAATTCATTTATAAAACACTATTTTTATCAACGCTATTTATACAGGGTGATTGGTTATAGACATAAAAGCTAGAAAAAGGTGAATGTACAGCCCATTTACTGTTAATAAATGTGTAATACATTTTATCAAATAATCAATAGCAAGAAAGTGTTTAAAATTTAAAAATTCGTATAAATATGTAATAATTTCATAAAAGGTAGTTTTATTTTTCTTAAATGGCAACACTACTCAACCCCGTCACTCTTTTGTGACAACTTCCAGTAAAAGGATTGAGAGTGGTGGAGTTGAAACAGCGTTTTGTTTATTGAGTCGGGAGCTCGGTCACTCGTTCGTTAACCATCGATGTGATAAGTTGTCTGGTGGAAACTATGCTAGTTGGCCTATAAGTATTAAAAGTAGAATAAAAGTATTAATTGTGCTGTGAATTGGAGCTGGTTTGATAAATATATATTCAAATTAGTACATATTAAACTTCATCCTATATGCAAGAATTGATTAAAAATAGACGTAAAAACATTAAAGTTTTTTGATATGTAATAAAACTACAGAGAATTTTTAGTCTTTAAAATTTCTGTGCAAAAAAGTTAATGGTATTTCCAGAAATTTATAAGCTCAATGACCTGAAAATTTATTTTAAAAATACCTTCAGCATAAGTATAGACATATGATTCATATACTGTTTTATTCTGACGCAGCGGTGATAACGTAAATAGCGTGCAATCGTCCTATTTTACATCAAAAAGATGGCTCACCTACTGTACCAATGAAATAAATCGAAGCGAATGAACCCAGTGCCGTTTTTATTGCGGGGCTGTGTTTTAAATTTTTACCGTGCGATGTTGCAGTCGTTTATTGCTGAACATCAAAGATTTTTATGATATATCGCTTTATCAATGTATAACTGGCATCATAGATATATTATGCGTTAAATGGTACTTATACTGCGTCTCTTTTTTGCGACGGAGTAGGTACGCTAGCTTTCTTTATGTAATACTTCTTTTTATTTGACTGCGCTCTGTCGGGTGCCTAGCCAAAACCTCTTTCTTCTTTTCAGCTGATAGACGTCCACTGCATAAACGCCGCCCAAAGATCGCTAAGATGGCTTGTCCTATTCTGCCTGCATCCAGAGACAAACCGCAACCTTAACTATGTCTTCGGTCCAACTAGTGGAGGCTATCTCAGGAATCTCGTCTCTTGTTATTACATTATTTATTTCACCGGATGGTAACCAAGCTCTGAAGCGCCCCGCGCATTCGATTCCCGAGATACATTCTTATATAATTCACATTTTCTTTATCATATATTCAGGATTGCTTCTGCTGAAAAATAAGTTTCCGGGAGATGGGCAGCAGTGTCCTCTGTATACTACACACGGCGATTGCTCGCCTGCCAAGCGTGGTGATTATTGTATATTTTCCTTTATAGATTAGGCGGACACTCCATGGAGAGACTAGATTTCTTCGCTGAGTGTACCTTAGCTTGGTCTCGGTACGCTTTTAGTAATCCCATTCGAGATTCGAGAAAGTGGAACCTTATCTCAGCAGAATGGGCAGCAACTCCGTAGATATCTTTGGGAAAGTCCTATGCCAGTGGGTGTCTATGTGCTGAGACGATGAGACGCCTTTTTAGTCTGGACATTACAAATGTTTTTTGTAATGTCCAGACTAAAAAGGCGTCTTCTTTCTTACAGTCTTCAATAAGTATTAAAAACATTTTTATATGTTAATCATCGAGTTCACGGTGTGTGTTTTTGTGAATATTTGTTTTTTAGTTACTTTATAGCTAAATGTAATGTTATCTTCTTGTTCAACTGAAATACATATAAAAAAACCAGTTTAATATTCTGGACGGTATGCGATTTAAATGCTTTTAACTATAAAAATTATAAATAAACAACAGAAATCGCACAGAAGTTATAAATGTCAAATAAATTTTAGTAGTACGCGTTTGACCATTGCGTTTAAAGTAATGTTGCTATAAATCACGGTTCTTATGAAAACTTTTTGATGACAAAACTATTCACGTGATTCATCTTAAACATCGTGTTCAAGAGCTTCGGATATTTCGGGTTCGTATTTCAAATAGTTTCATAAAGCTATTGTCAATTTTGAATATTATGGAGAAATACAAATTGAATTAAATTTTAAAAAATATTTTATGTTTTGTTAGATTGTATTGTGAGAAAAATTAATAACATTTGATTAAACTTTTACCTAAAATTTACTTCATTATTTATAATAGCTTAGGGTTAAGTATAAATCTCATTTCTAAGCAAAAAGCTTTAACGTTTTTACATTTATTTTCAATCAGCATATATAAAGTGAATGTCTTTGTGTATGTAATATGTTACATTTTTTTTATTTTTTTACCTGGAATACGACAGGTCGACAACTAGCAGTACAAAGTCTGCATTTAATTATTGTTTACTATCATACATGTACTTCAAATTCAAATTTATATGCGCTTTTGATTCGTCTATTTTAACATTATAAGTTACAACTCGAAAAGCAGATTGTTGAAAAAAGCTGACTAATAACTCAACAGTTATTCTTTTAAATGAAATTTAGATTTAAATGAAATCTTGTAAATGACTCGACTAAGTTTCATATATTTCGATCAACTAAAAACTTTTAAATGTTATTAAGACTTTTATTTAAAAATACACTTTTAATTTTAGTTTCAAAATTAATATATATGCGTACATCCTGACCATTAATTTTAATATGTCATAATTCGAATTTTAAAAATGGTTTTTCTTACTTACATTATTTATTATTTTTGAAAATATTGATTTATGGATAGTGCGTACCGTACATTAATTGACTGCAAATGAGCATTCACCCCTTGAAATCTTTTTACGTCCTTAATAAATACACTTGTATGTAAAACGAAATTAAATTTAAATTGTTGATAAGAAAACGTAGACTTGTGCATATTGTTGGCAATAAAAGTGTATGTCGTATATTGTTTTTAAACAGTCATTACCAACATTAATTCATTGATAAAAAAGATTAAGTTGACATCATACATAGATAGATTAGATATATTAACTCCAACAATGTACGTGAGTAAAGAGAAGGCCGAGCTGTGATTTAATAAACGGAAGTTAAAATTTAAATAAGGACACTTGGAACGCTAAAGAGATCAGCTGACAAGATGTAAGGTTTCTCCAAGTGGGTCGGACGTGGAATTACGGTATCGTTCTAGAATTTTCTAGAACAGTTGTCTTTGCGGAAATATTTACATGTTATTTTATTCAGAGTTTGTTTAAATACACACTATTTTTGTATTTTTTTAAATCGTTATTTACGTTAGTCTTAAAAATGCATTTATCGTCAATAATAGACTCAAGCAAATTGAAGTCATTAGATATTTCGGAGATTTTGCCACGTTGCGCGCAGAACAGATGGTTGATATGGCCTTTAAATTCTGGAGTGAGATCACTCGAACTAATAAGTGCGGCACAGAACGTCCACGTGATGCAAAGACGACGGTCGTCGGAAGACTATGGAATTCTATAGAGGAGGCGTATGTCCAGCTGTAAAAGTAAAATCATATAATATTATTTTTGATTTACAGTAATATGATATTGGGGTTGCCTGATAGTGAGATAAATTATATTTATACAAATTTCTTTCGTCTACATGTACATTTACATCTATCTAATACAGTGATTCCCAAAGTGGTCTATATCGACCCCTAGGGGTCTATGACAACCTGCAAGGGGTATACGTAAGCGAAAAAAAATTTGGGGGGTCCATGACATGAAGATGGGGTTCCACGATAGTGGATCTCAACACATACACTGATAGTACCTATTTACTTACATAATACTATCTAATAATATCAAAACATTTACATTATTTATAAAAGTACCTATGAAGTAAAAAAATTATTATATATGTATATAAAATTGTGTAAGTTGTAGAATGTTGGTTTTCGCTTTGTGGTCGCAATACATTTTGAACATACACTAAACTTCACTACAGTTAGAAATTTACAGGGAATCAATATCAGGTAAGTAAGGGGTCTACCCAACACGGAAAAACACGGGGTCTACGACACAAAAAAGTTTGGGGAACTCTGATCTAATACATGAAAAGAATAATGTTAATGGTCGATGTAACGTTATACATATGCATAGAACCATAGACGCGATCTTCCCTGCGAATAAATTCCAGATTGCACAGATAAATTTTTATTGCCACGGTCGTAAAAACTTACTTTGCACATCACTAATTTTAATGGTTGATTACGAATTAATTCGGTGCTATAACGTCCAGAGTGAAGATTTTATTGGACGTATATTTAAAAACCGCTCGTGTTAAACACTATTGGTCTTACTGTTAAAAATTTATCTACCAAAAAATAGTTTTTTTATTTATTTATTAATGTTCACTTTTCTTGGAGACCTCTCGTTCTCCTATTATATTTTTGGGACAGGAACATACTTTTCAATAATAATTTCGTTAACTTTTTTTTCATTTTCACACATTTTTATTTTGACTCTCTCTCTTGTTCGTCAAATTTTAAATTTAATTTGTTTATGGCTTTTATAATTTTATTTATTCAATTTTATACAATAAAAGCTTACTACAAACATAATATAATCTCTGATAGAATACATTTAACTGGCTGGAAGATTAAACGTAAAACTGCTTATGTTCGGAAAATTAAAAAAAATAATATCGTACCAATTTCAAAAATAAATAATGCGGAGTTTACATAATAATATAACTTTATGTATGTATTTAATTACTTTATAAATATGTTTCTAACATATGCTACGGTTAATTTGTCACTCACGCGCAAGAAGTAATGACATAAGCGAGCTAATTACATGCAATCTCTTGTCATTGAATTTGTAATTAGAACGCCATTTAGTATATAATCTGTACGTTGTAGTTAGTATTTAATACTATCTGTCCAACGCCGTAAATAACACTGCCTATTGTGAGTGTAATTTCAAAATTAAATTATAATTGTTTTTAAAAAGGAAAAAAAAATTAAAGCAACGTTTTATACATATAATAATTAGAAAACATGCTTTTTTTATTACTGCCCCCTTAACCACCCTACGGCGGAAATTTTGTAAAATTCGTTCTTAGTTGACTTCTACTTGATTACAAAAATATTTCTACCAAATTTTGAGTCTCTAAATCTTATGGTTTTAAGAGATATCGTGATGAGTCAACATACAAGTGGAAATTATCTATACTAGATAATACGTTTAAAAAAAGTTTCAAGTGAAATCACTAACTAAATCGAAAATTATTGCTTTTTTTACCTATGTTTGGTTTAATTTCTTTAATAGCAACTCTTTTGTGTGTTTACAGTAAGTTTATTATATAAAGGACAATTAAAAAGTTACACTGGATTCTAATTAGGCACAGCAAAACTATGATTCCTTATATAGCGTCAACCTGATTAGTACGTACCCGTATAAGGAGCCTCAACAAGTATTCTCATAAGTGGTTTGGTATTTCAACCGATTGAGTCACGAATTAAGTCAGCAAATTTTTTTTAAATTAATTACTATCGATTAAAAGATTATTTACAAATGATATAATTAAAATTAAAAAAAAAACAAATTTTGTTTTTTTTTTTCGTGCGTCGACCGCCTTATGCCCTTGACGAGTATACGGACCCGATTTAAAATACGTAATTATTGCTGGCCAGTTTACGGGCCTCGTTTATTTTTATAGTGTCACATTCCCGACTGCGGTGACCGTCATCGCGAGTCTGCGTCTTGCCTCATGGCTGTATCTTTTTGGTTCCTTTGCCGAGAATTCATTTGACGTTTGTCATTTTACATAGAAATAATTTTGCTATTGACAATTAATTTGTACATATTGATTTGTTATGTATGTAAACATTTGTACGTACGATCAATTCGTGTATGACATGTAGAATTTATACAAAATCAAAAATTTCGAAAAAAATATATAACAAATGTTACAATGCGTATGACTTGCATTGCAACAGACATTAAGATGTTAAAATTAATTATGGTTTACAATTTTTATTTGCAGTTTTTGTACTGCTAGAAGTCAATGGCCTGTCGCATTTCAACAGAAAAAATGAAATGTTACTTATTTCAGAGTGATCACTTAATACAGGGTGGTTTTTATTATCATTATTCTTTTCATGTCAGCCTATAGATACCTACTGCAAGGTATAGACTTTCCTCCAAGATTGGCACAATGACTGATCTTCTGTTTCCCGCATTCGGTGACTTTGCGTAACATTGACTAAGTTGTCGCTCTACCTATATATCCGTCTACCATTCGTGATCGCTATTCTCGAAGCTAGGTGTTTACGACCACCGGTTGCAATTGTTCGTGCAACGTCGGTGATTTGATTTTTTGTGGATCTCGTCATATCTGATTCTATTTCACTGCGAAAAGCTGTGCCTAATCTTCGTGTATATCACACTAATTACAAAGAATTACTTACTTTTATTTTTGGGTACAAACATTAAATTTTCGATGTACATAGCAAGATATTTAGAAGGAAAAATGCACATAACAGTTTTGACAACAACGTAGGTAGAGCAGAAATAATCACTGAATACCTACAAGCATAATACGACAAGCTTGTTTGCAGACAGAAACAATGGATGTCAACGTGTTATTGTTTAAATTAGGACTTCCTCAGCGGTCTGGTAGCGCCGCGATACGGTCACTTTTCTTATTTGCCGGTTTATAACCGGCTTCCTGTGTTTGCCCGTGCGCCGCGCTCGACGACGACTTGTTTGGGAAATTATTAATTGATTTCCATTCAACCGTTTTAACATTTGTAACGACCTTTTCAAATTGGCTGTGTAACATTTTGATTTCAATTAAAAAACTCTTTTTGTTACTATATTATCATTACAAAGTGATTATTTTTCATACCATTGATTTCTGGTAGAGTATATTACATTTAAACATTAAAACAGCAAATGGCCTATATATATATCTTTAAAGCTTTTAAATCTTTAACCAATCATTCTGTAAATGTCGTCTATTTATTTAAAATATTTTAAAGATATATATCATTCTTTGTTAGTAGTCATTTCTTGATAACACAAAAATACAGCGAATATACATAAAAAAATTAAAGATGCCTATGCATTTATAACAAAACCTCATATTTAAAAAATATAAATACGCTAACCAGTTTAAAAATGGAAGTAATTGTGTTAATCTGTGTACTTTCGTTAGTTCATTGGAATTTTTATGTGTCCATTGTAAGTAGCTTTAGTTAAAAGTTAATTGGAACGTTTAATTATGATTTAAAACCCTCTTTTCTCTTGGTTTTTTAATTTATTACTCCGATTTCGGATTCGGTTCTCAATCTACTAGATTTGTGATATTTATCAATGTATATTGGATTAGCGTTGTTGGTTATGGCTCCATATTTTCTTTGACATCTAACATACTAACTGTTCCAACTTTATACGGACAGAAAATGGCCAGACGGATTCTAATTCTAACAAAATTCTTTTCTTTAATTTCCGAATCATCTCTTTATTTATTTAATATATTTGAAGTTACATAATTTTATGTTTGAAAAATATAGACGAAAATGAATTCGCAGCACGAGAGGCATCAAGTTCAAAACCGCCAAGTTGCATAAGTTAATAATTTTTTTTTTTTAAATTTTCAAGTTACTGCACTAATTTCTATGATTTTTTACAATAAAATGTCTCTATTTTTTACAATAAAACACTTGCATTTCCTTATTTAATGGAATCAGACGTTATTTTGCGGAAGTCCATCCTAAGTAAGAAAAGGACCAATAAACAATTGCTACCGTTAAATTACTCAACACGTGTTTCACCCCTCCACGGGGCATCTTCAAGAGTTATGTTACACCGATTAGTGGACCACTAGCAGTTGTGTAATTAGCATTGTTTGCCGCATGCGCATTTATCATCGAGCTGGCAGGCGGTGCACTTTGTTTCATGACTACCACTGCATGTGCGGAAGTGGCTAAATATTGGTCCTTTTCTTACTTGCATTTACATTTAGTGGGGCCAATTAATAACCTCCGTAACATCTATGTATATTTAATATTCCTATAATATAAATCAAATTATACAAGTGTAAAACAATTAAGGAGTTATACCTACTTACCGATATAAACTATCATCAGTGTGTTCTACCGATCAGTGTTTCCTTTTAATCAAAGCATATAAAGCATAGTACTCACTCTCGCATCTCTTAAACTTTATTATGTAACAATAAAACAACAGCAACAACCACTTAAGCTGCAATTACCGCTAATTACACGAGCGCGAGTTCATTCAACTTAACTTAAAAAAGCTTGTATCAATTAAAGCAATGTGCTTCACTTGCCAAGGCTGTTGAAAACTTGTTAGTTTAATTCTATGTTATCTCATTAAGTGGTTGTCTGAGAAATTACATAAGACTACCATCGATCAATCGAACGAAATATTTGAACTAGTTGTACCTTAAATGGGGTCATTAACAAGGCAATAGATACATTAAATGATATAAAATAATAAAAACAGCGACTAAGTATAATAATTAACTTCTAAAGAAAGAAAAAGCAAATACAACATAGTTTCAGACGTAAGAATCTCCTTGAGAAATTGGTTTAAAGAGATCAATACTCTTACAGTGACCTCGTAATATCTTTATCATAATTGTACATTTACTATAATTACAAGAAATTCAAATAGTTTCGGGACGTTAATAGTGTATTTACAAGAAAAACTGGGTGCATCTAAGTTTCGACTGCGATTCATTTGTAATAAACGGAATTGGATCTTTTAATAAAATGCCGCAAAACATTATAAGGCTACCATTAATAAATTTCAAAACGCATATAAAATAAATTGACAGAAAAAGCTTATTATTTAATAAACGAATATTTAAATTACAAGAATTTTTGGCAGTGATGTCACTTTATTATTTTGATTACATTTTGAGTTTATCTGACAAAGTGTGTATGTACAAATCTGTATTAAACTTTATTAAAAGATGTGGTGTTTCGGAGTTTCTTACTGCTTCTTCACCACAACCATAATACCTTGCGAAGTAGAGTTGAGTCAAAAATAAAATTGATTAAAAAAATAAATAAAAAGTTGACGATCAACAAGAGTTGTGTTAAAAGTTCCTATATTGAATAAACGTATTTTATCTTTAGGACGTCCTGCGATGTATTTAGACCTCCCCCATAGATTTCAATAGGACCCCTTTGGAAGCAGCCTCCAACCAGCATTTTCCTACGACCTTATCAAGGTCGTCTTTCCGCATTGAAGGTTGGTGTACGCTGTGTTGGCATGTCCGTGGTCTTCTCTCCAGAACCTTTAGGTCAACCATTCTGTGCGCTATATGACTTGCCACTGCCACTTCTACTCGTAAAACGCTAGAAGTGTGTTATAAATTATTCTGCGGGAAATTTCATGAACAATGATTATTATTATAATTCGTTTACAACGTTTAGTAAGTTTTTTTTAATTAGTACGAGTATAGCGATGTACACAGATTATTACACCTTCATCTTCACGAATATAGAAAAACTAAGTCATACGTTTTAATCATCTCAATTTACCACCATTGCTTACTAAATTTTCGTAAAAACGTTACTTATCGGTTATTACTTCCATGAACCAGACGACACGGGTGATGTCAGTGAAATATAGTTTAAAAGTAAATTCGAAAATTCATTAAATGCCACCGACGGAGACTTCTATCGACGGCATGCTGTGCCTGTCGCGACACGAGAACTGCCCCTGGCACGAGGCCCTCAAGTCTGCGGAGATCACGTGGACTGGCCTGCGGTACACTTGTCTGAAGATACTTCACCTGTACTGCAAGGTGTTCGAGAAGGAGGATGTCTTGGATTTGGTTCTTAGGTAAGTTTAACAGTGTCTTTCATAAAAAACCTTCTCTCTTTAAAGGGGGGGGGGGGGGGTTGGGAATCACTTAGTCTGATAATAACCAGGCAGGTGAAGAGAGGGACGTGAGTGATGAGGTGAGATGCGTATCAATAATTAAATACGTAATTATATAGTAAAAAGTTTATAATGTGTATAAAGAACCATCAAGGATTTATTGCGTTATTTCATACGTAATATAAGAAATAAATTACGAGAAAAATGGTGCTTTTTCACACAATTTTTTTGTTTATCATCGTGAGTTTATTAATAGATACTTATAGTTTTTTTTTTTTAATTCAAAGAAAGTGGAACTGATATTTAAGGGCTAAGTTACAAATTTCTTTTTTGCTCATTATTAAAACGAACTATCACAAAATATTCCCGGCAGAAAAAATCAATTTATTAGATTATATATATATATATATATCACACCAAATCGCAAAACACGCAAATACGTACTCGAGCACACAAATACTTATACATCATAGACACATTTAACATCTTTTATCAGTATATATTATATACATTTAAAAATAGCTCTATCATAATTTAATTTGAAAAATGAACAAAATAAAGGTATTGTTAATAAGAAAATAAATATTATTCTTGATGCCTATATAGCAAACATTGTAGTTTCAGGCCTGAAAATTTTGTATATAGGATAGTACTAGCGCAATATCTTTTTGTAGCTATTAAAACAGTGCCCGTTAGTTTATCGTTACAATTTATGGCTTGCTAATGATCGATTCAGTATTACTAGTTTAATCGATACGTCGGATAGATTGAAGATCAAAGACCCGTGTAATCTTGCATAAATAGCTTCTAATTAAAAGGCGGTAGCGTTTAATTGGCTGTACTCTCTATATAGAGTTATTGATTGTAGATATAAAAGCTTTATTGGGGTGAATGTATATATATTTCCTGTCAATTGATGTATGGTATACCCCATCTAGAAATCAATGGCTTTAAAAAATAATAAATAACGTAATGATAACATAGTAAAATATTTCATATATTTCAAAATTCGAATTACTATGTATTTTTTATTTTATTATTATTATTATTGGTCACAATCTTAACACTGGCTTAAGTAATTGGACTTTAAGCATTCCAAAAAAAAAATCAATGTAAAATTTTTCAGAAAGATTACTTCATACAGATTGAACTTAGGTGCAAAAGCTTGGAAGTTTTTTGCTGACAAATGAGCTATATATACACCTTTAACCTAGTATGGCAAATAATTTTATCACCTATTTCTTTATTATTTATTATTAGTAATAATTAGCAACCATTTTCATAAAAGTTATTTCAAATCATATTTTTATAAACGTTTTTTTTTATTTTTTCATATGTATAATCAACAAAAATTATATGTACATACAGAATCGCCAAACTATTTACAGTTTGTTGGTAAAAATAGGCGTTAGTTATTTAAAAAAACTATTATCAGTAAACAAGAATTTATTTCTTTATTTCACTACCTTCAGCTGTGCAGTTAGATTATAAATATATGTTTTTAATCATTTACAGATTATTACTCTATACTTATATTAATTTATTCTTATGTTTTATGAAATAACTTTAGTAATTAAGGTGTCCAATGTATTTAAACATATTGTTTATAAAAATGATTCATGGTATGAATAAATGGTTTGAAACCTTTATACGAATAAATGTTTACCATCTATGTATCCGTTGTTAACACCAACATAAGTGTGTCAATTACAAAAAAGAAACAAACATCGTTGTTTGGTGTCTGTGTTTCCATATTTGTTTATTTGATGTCATTTTGTTTATTAGCACTTTGTGTAATAAAGATAAGATAATTTTGATATCTTTCTTTTAGTATAATTAAAAAAATATTTATTATTAAGTTGAAGTGACGGGCAGACCACATAGCGCAGAACAAATAGCCCCTGTGGTCTTAATGTTCCAGAGCAGAGGGTATGGAGTGGTCCGGTTAACACAGCACGTGGCACGTCCCCTGCTATAAACGGGAGTCGCGGGAGTTTAGGGTGGGGGCCCTAAACTCCCACTAGCTTCGGCGACTCTGAGGCGGACGATGGTTCGACGTGTAGCGTATACACATATCCCCGGACAGGCTATCGAAAAAATAGCACGGCGCGAGGGAAGACCGCGTGGCGATCCCTGACCGGGAGATACCGCGATCCCCCGTATAATGCAGAGGGCGATTACCGGGGGGGGGGGTTAGGAATCCCACATACCCCTGTCCTCCCCCCAGAGGCGGGGCATCTTGAACGTCCGGAAGATTCCCCCCCGCCCACCGAAACCGAAAAAAAGCACGTGCCACGTGAATTTTTGAATATTTCCCATTCAGGCCGCGTGGGGCGTTAAAAATTCTAAAAAGTCGCTTAAAACATATGCTTTACATTTTTTTAATACTGCAAAACTAAAAGTTATAAATTTTAATATGCATTACGTACGCGCATATGTGATCTGCAGTTATCTATATTCGACCCTACAATTCATTTTTTATGAATCCTTGGTTTTTAATGAGAACTGGAAATGGTCTGAATGGAAAGTGCAGGGCGGGGTCGTGTACGCCCCACATGGCATGGAATGTGTTACGGTCACTAGGAGACGCTGGATGCAAGCTATGGGAGAAGCCTTTGCTTAGTAGTAGACGGCTGAAATATTTGACGACCATTAGGAATATATACAATTGAAATGTTTTAAAATATGTTGTGACGTTGGGTGTTGATTTTAAATCAATCCCTGCCCAATTGATACGAATAACTATATTATAGAAAAAGATTTTTTATTGCAAATTTAAATCATGTCTTTAAGAGAAATAATTATACTTGACAAAACTTTTGACATTACTTTTTAATTTTTTTCATTATTTTAAATTTCCGTCATTGTTTGACTATAAATCGTTAAATGTTCTCATTGAGATACTTATAAGGTAACAATTGTAACTAATTTTATATGTCTAAGCTTCTAAGTTTGTACTTTCTTACTGCCTTTTGTTACTGTTTTTCTCCTATAAAGTAAATAAATTAAAAAAATGAGAATAATAGCCATAAAATTTTATCATTCAATCGTGTCTAGATGTATCCCAGAAAATTAAGAGGCAATCAATATAGAACTCAAAACAGCAACTTTTTTTTTTTACAAAAGAAGCTCTCAAGTAAAATTACAATTTTTTAGATGATAGATTTGTCGCTGACACGCTGACCGGAGTTTCGAAGTCGTAATAAAGCTATACTGTCTAGAATATAGAAATCTCTGGACAAAAACACGTCTGTGTTTTACACCAAGGTATTTTCTTTGATGATGTACTTAAAAACGAACCAAAATATTACTTGCACATTAATGTTCAGAAGCACCCGAGAGTTCCACGATTACTCAGTTTATGAGTCCTTGGCAGTAACACGTGAATATATTTTATTGTTAACTAGTTTCTCTGACAGACTTTGTACTCTTAAAAGTTAATTGCCTGTTACGTATACAGAATATAAATGATGAAAACATTGTTTATTCATTTCAGTTTGTTTATATTCACTAAGATTATTTAGAGTGATCACCAGTGTACGTGCTTTGTATATTATTTATATAGGATGGCTACAGCTCACAGACACATTCTCTACGTACCATTATACCAGATTCTGGTCGCCAATCCGCGTACCAAACGTGGTGATTACGGTATATCACTCATAGATATCTTCGGGGAGGCCAAAGCCTTGCAATGGGCGTTGATTGTCTGAAGTAACGATGACGTCAAAAGAAGAACCTTAAACTTAAAGTAAAGCGGAATAAAGTGTTAACAAATATAAATAAAAGTTCCAATTACTGTACTTTGGTTTGAAAGATTTAGTTGATAAATAAATTATAAAGAAAAAATAACAAAAAAAGCCACGTGAGTTCCAAACGCGCTATAATTACAGAAAAATCCACAATCAAATTTCACTTTTACTAATTGATTTAATGTTTTGGTATTAAATAATGTTGATTTACAAAAATGGTTTTCTATTTTTTACACTGCAAGAAAAAAGATAAGCCTTATTTGGTTTTAATTGTCATTTAATGTTAATGCTTTTTACTGTATTTATTTTAATTTTTAGATCCGTAATAATAATCCCTGTTATAGGTACGGCGAAGTCGACTTGATACATGAATACTGATTGTCGAGTTAGGTGTTATATGTTTCTTTTCGACCCCTACTATTATCTTTTTACTAAGTATTCTAGATCGAGTTGAGAATATATTTTTAATTTTTTTTTTATGTTCTTATAAATATATAAATATAGATAACTATTCCGCAGTTTATTTGTAGATACATGAAATTACATAAATCTGTCAATGAGGTTAAAGTTTACAACACTGAAAGTTGATACCATTGTTCGGCACTGCTCATACTGCTTTGGACAATGGTAGGGGACGAACACTTTTAAAAAAATTTAAGGTGTTCCATAACAAATTGAAAAAGATCATAGTAGGTTTTCATTGGCTTTTATTATCTGTATCTTTGTGACAATAAAATAAAGAAATAACGTTAGACGGAAGCTATAACAATAAAAATCACGTATTACATTTAAGGTTTCATAGGTTAATAAGAAACAAGTTGTTACAAACAATTTATTTATAACTTCTGTGTAGGATTAGCGATCAAATTGGTAGATCTCTTAAATATTAAGATAAATAAGATGACGTCTTGAATTGTTGAAATTTATTCCATATATATAGCTTTTACTTACTTCCCTTTAATTTTTTCAATTGCTTTTCTCGCCGTTTTGTGGTGATTTTCTATGTAAATAATATACCTATAAGATAAACGTGCAAAGAAAAACATCGGGATAAAACCGGGATATTATTTGGCTACATACGTTAGTGTAGTTGAAAACGGCCTAATCCTTCAATTCGTGAGGTATAAAGCCTCTTCATAGATTTCCAATACTACCAGTTTGAATAGGCCCGTATCCAGCGACATCTTTTAAGACAATACAAACAAGGATATAAATATAGTTATATTTAACTTGTTCTTTAATAATCCGGACGCAAAGAGAATATCCACAAATTATCAAATTACTTTTTGAAGTGATACAGAGATGCCATTCTTGGCAAGATTTCTGGCCAGCTAAGGTAGGATCTCAGTAATAAACTGTCAATTTGGCATGTTCTTTGACGTCACAGCAACCGTGTTAGAAGATCAAAGATAGTAAAACCTTTCATCTCGTGTGGTGATTGTGTTAGTTATTTCGTGCTGTAGATATAAGTTGGTACCATTGGGTATCCATGTATCTGTCTGTAAACACCATTACGTGTATATACAACTGTGACATTATTCTGTTTATAATATAATTAAAGTATGCAAGGCACCATTATTGATGAAAGCCCTAATTGTCTTGTCATTAACCGGTTAAAAAAAGTCTTTGATCTCGGGTAAATGATTTTTCTAAATTTAGGTCATTTATCAAAATAAACGCCCATGTAACGCCTATATATCTAATAAATTTACACATATTTACACATACTACATATCTAATAGTTCTACAAGATATCTAAGACCTTCCGTTTCTTAGTTTTAAATTTAAAATTGAAAGTATATTTTTAAATAAATATCATCATAGCATTCAAGAGTTTGTACTTGATCCATATATGTGGAACTTTGTTCGTTGACGTATTACATGATTTATGTTACAATGTACACATAAAAATGGTTAAATTTCATTTATAAGAGCAACTGTTGAGTTTTTGGCCGGCTATACTCAACGGCGTTCTTAGCCATCGGTATCTTACTGCTTATAATGTTAAAATAATCGACGATTTAAAAGTACATGTAAATGCCTACGTGAGTAAAGATATTCTGAATTTTGAATTGTTGAATTTTATTCGATGAATTTTTTGCTACTATATACGCGGTATAAGGATTTGCAGTCATAACAGTTGGAGGAACATTATGTGTTTAAAATATATTTACTTTTTTTTAGTGGCAATTACTTTGAAACACTTATTATTCATTTTTTCTATTAGTATTACCTACATACATACATTTTTAGTTATTTTTTTATGTTAGCCACTACTTGGGGTAGTCGTTCTTCGGAGGGGCGGCCGGGTTTCTCACGTAACTCACGGGTACCCCGCTGTACTGGGCCATGACTTATCCCGGAGGAAAAAGGAGAAAGCTGAACCATCCCCTGGTATCTTCGTTGAACCGCAAGCTCCCGCCCACAACACCAGCGAACCCAGCTATAATATATTTATGTAACCCGTGTTAATTTTTCGATATTGAT
This sequence comes from Battus philenor, assembly GCF_028537555.1. Taxonomy (NCBI): domain Eukaryota; kingdom Metazoa; phylum Arthropoda; class Insecta; order Lepidoptera; family Papilionidae; genus Battus; species Battus philenor. Next base: position 13,698,699 of record NW_027181737.1, on the reverse strand, counting down.
TCAGCTAAAAGTAATCGGAGAAGTGATTCACGATTTCCTCCGACAGCCAAGAAAATGTCAATTAGCTAATACATTATGTCAGGCATCACATTTGACGTGAGGTTTTTTTTTGGTATCAGTCAGAGTCAGAAGAAACTGTAAAAGTCTGAAAATCCAACACCGGCCAGGACCAATTGAATATAGAGAATGACATCTTAATTTGAAATTTAAATCACAACTGTACGAACACTGCGACGACGTGACAAATTTCAAATTACACTATTTAATTTTGTATTAGCATATGTATTTTATTTTGTGTATTAGCATAAAACCTATGTACCTATATCTGTGGTACGAAATCTGAATATTACTTCCACTTTACCTCCATAACATTTTGATAATATTTACACAATCCAAATTTCTTGGTTACGAAGAATTTTATTAATATTTTTCTTATGAAAATACAAGACTTGAAAACGTAAATATGTATACAAAAGATAACCTAGATACCCAAACTAAATAGATCGCATACAAAACCGCTGTTCTAATATAAACTTCTAGAAAAGTTTGACAGCCGTTTCCGGTTCGATTCTTTTATGTTTCAATAGATATATCGGCTTTAAATTTAAGATTGTTGGAACCGATATTTATGCTAAAGTCGTTAATTATAAATATACTTTCGAATTTAAATAAAATGTAATATTCGTAACGATTTATCAATCCGACAAATGTAATTAGTTACACTCCGTTCAATATGAAAATGTAGAACAGATGTGGTGACCATAAATAAATATGAAAATATAGTTTTCTCTCTGAAATTAGATAAAAATGTTCTGTAAGTTAATTTACTACAGGTGTAAAAGGTTAAAACAGGTAAATATTTATTTCATTCTTTGTCAAAGGTTTTAAAAATAGTGTATAACGTAAGGATTATGTACTATGAAAAAGAGTTTTTGAATTTTTGAATTTAAGAGTTTCTGATTACTACGTAATAAAAAAAATACATTTTTTTGGATACGATCACTTTATTCAGGATGTTTGAAATACCTTTACCCTTTAAAAATTGTACACCCATAACCAATCATTTCGTATAAACAGAAACAGCTTACATTAGCTACATATTTAATTTTAAAAATGGAACAATGTTTTCATAGACGGCACTAAAAGAAATAATAGCACATTACATTAACAGTTATTTATTTCTTTACTAGAACGATACAAGAAAAAAATGTTCTATGTAATTTTTAAATTTAATTAATTTAAGTCATTTCCAGTTAAAGTATATCTTCGTGCCTCACCTTTGGTACAGTCTAATGGAACGAGTCAGCCAAGCCCATGGCATTTACTTTACACTGGCTACAAAGAAAATAAATCTGACATCAGGGCTTCCACACCGCACCTGATACCTTCTAGATATTAATTAGCTAACTAACCAAGATATTGTATATCATAATAAAATTAAATTTTATTCCAGACTCTAGTGAATCTCTAAAATATTACTAAGTTAGTCAAATTTTTTAGTTAAAGGATATGTTCATAAAAAATATTAGTTCTAATTCATAAAAGTGGTTATTAGTTGGTTATAAAAACCTTATTATTTTTTTTTGTTATATAACATAACTTACTCTGTACAACTCTGACAAAAAGTAAGGTGATTGTCATTTAAAACTCCTGGCAATTAAGGTCTGTAACATTTGCCAAGCGTCTTTTCGTCAAACACCTTATCGAGTTAGACATGTTTTTAATAAATAATTCAATTTTTTCAAGTCTCGATTGGTGCAAAAATGCATATTTTTTTAAAAAAAAAAAACCTTAAAAACTGCACACATCGTTCCGCAATTACCTTTTTCACCTGATTCGGCTTTATGTGACTTCTGGCTATCCAGCAAACTCAAAAGGCTTATCCGGTGACGCCGATTGACACGATTAAGGAGATAAAAACGGAATCGAAGGTTTTTAAGGCTATACATGAAAAAAACTATTCCAACTGTTTCGAGGTCTAGACTAAAATAATACCAAAATAAGCATTTTAAGTATTGTAAGACGAACGAAGATTTCAGTTCTCGAGTTTTGGCATTAAATTGGACTGTGTTACTTTTAACTAATCTTGGATTAATGAAACATTTACTTAAAATAATTTAAACATTTCACAATTGATTTATTTTGAAAAAAAAATTGTAATGTACATCGTATACATAGACATATGAATGCAGTCTGTTAAATATTTAAATTGATATTATATTTCTATGCTTTGTTTCTGGATTTTACATACTTCATCTTTTTTTTTTGTTAAAATTTTAATGTTACTCAGTTTCAAAAATATGTTTATTAATATTATATACTGATTATTTATTATTATGTATCTATTCATGTATGAATTAGTCTATTTGTGTATATTATTTACTTGTTGCGTCTTTATCTATTATGTGCAATGCACAGGTCATCTATACGTTACTTCTGATTCTGTGAGTAATTTCTTTCTATGATTAGACAAATTATATTTATTCTCAATGTTGCCCTATTTTAGGTTTAAAAACTATGGATTATTACTTGCGTGAGCTATGATCATGTTTTTATTATTTTTATTTAATATTTTAATTTTTTCGTCACCTAGTTAGTCGTAAAACTAAATATTAATATAAAAAAGGTTCTATTGAGTCGACAACCCTACGAAAGCGTATGTAAGGCGATTCTTCTTTGTAGCCACATTTACTTATCGGTTTAGAAAAATACGAGCACCTATATGTTACGTATCTATATCTTTTTACTTTGTAATAAAATGTTTAACGTCCCTGAGTATACTAACGTCACATTGTCAAAAAAAGGTTTATGCGTGCTTCATGAAATGGCACGTGGAATAGCTTATAAAATCAATACTGAATAAGGGTTTTTGTTAGTACTATTGAAACAGCTTTACTGGGACTTAGATACAACGCGGCGAGACGTGGAAGTATCATCGGATTCGCTCCAGCTTTTTTTTCTTCGGCCTTCACTACGCTGTCCCTTCCTTACGTTCGGTACAGATATTTCAGTAACACTTTACTGAAAAATACTGAAAAATTTACGACAATAAATTAGAGAATAGAATGTCTACTTAACAATGTTTGGCTTCTGAATAAGATGCCAAAATAGTATCCAATCAGAGGACTATTTCAGTGTATCGTACCACTAACATAAGCATCAATATATCATTTTTTTTAACCCATACACATATAAGACCCTTCTAAAATGACAGAAATTACAGATTTATCAATCATTTATTTACATCATTTCAGCCGTAGGATGTTCACTGTATAGGCATTCCGAATAGATTTACAATCGATTGAAAGCTGTCTGCATATAGATCCGCTATCTGTTCTGCGCGCTACGCGGCACTTTTTTCAACCTGCTTAGCTGTCTTTTACTTTTGTTCGTCTACGGGTCTCCCCATTCTTGATTTGAAGTCGTAGAGAAATCCCGAGTATAGTCCACTATGGCTCGATGAGCGACTGTCACTTTTGGTAATTAATTTTTGTACATTGTAGAGAAGCACAAATATAACGGTTCAACAAGGAGGAAATCAGTATTTGGTTTCTGATGCTACTGATTTATTTGCAAAGATGAAAGTAATAAATGTTCTACAATAGACCATCAATATTCACTATGGGTTTAAAACTGGTTTATTTAAGAGAAACATGTATGTAAAACGTAGCTTTGTCCGTCCAGCTGTTGTTTTGACATGATCTCAGCGTGCATGCGGCACGATTGTCTTGGAACAGCGCCCAGGAAACTTGTATTTTCCGTGACGTAATTTCATTCATGTTACATATATCCAACCCCACGTTACATCAATGTAATAAATAAAATGTACAATCTATTTTTGGTGTTTCACACAAACGAGCGAATGCAGGAAGAGATGTATGTCAATGTACCGTATTTATGGTCAAGTTAACTGTTTATTTTATTTCCGATTAACCAGGGAAAATAGATTCAATAAAATTTTACAGCCTTTGTGAAAATAAATTGTATTTATTATTTCCAACTCTCTAGCACTTAGAAGATTAAATATTCAAAACTCGTACATGCATTTAAATATGTATTTTTACTATCCACGTCGTTTCAGACCATGGACGCCTGCTATGTAGTATTTGTATCTATGGATGGATCGTAGTATGTAAGCAGAAGAAGCTGCTTCTGACCCTAGCGCAAGGAGTAGGACAATTTGTTTAGAAACAAATTGTTTTTTATTTGTTGGGAGTAGCGACAATCCCATATAATATCCATATATAATGCACAAAGTGTATATTGTTTATTGTATAAGAATATTTCACGAGAGTCGAATCTACGACCTCCGATCGCAGATCACAGTTCTCTACCGCTCAGCTAGCACGGCTCAATTTAAAGTTTTTGCTATAATGAATAATATTAATTGACTGAATTAAAAACAAGGTGCTATTTATGTTGCCTATAGAAGTTTTTCATTTATTCATTAATAAAATGATTTCTACTCTGTACACTGAAGGCCTAGTGCTAATATTATTGTATTTTCATTGTAATGTCATAAAGTAAACGATATTTCGTTTGATCACATCCTTACAGACTCTAGGTTTGATTTTTGATGTTTGACAGCTAAAGACAATTGTTTAAATTAATTCTACGTTCTATATCGGAAAAGAAAAGTGTGATTTTACTTTTTCCTAGTAATTTTTCCGTTTTCCCTCGCCATAAGAACTATTAAATAATGTAACCTTTGTTATACAATTACTTTGACAGTTCGGCTATTATTGTCAACGATTATTTCCATTGCAATAAGCTAGTTTAACGAATACTTTGGTGTATTATTGGAAACTTTGAGAATCTTGCCTGTTAATAGTCGTCGAATAAGACGAACTCAAAATAAAACAAAATCAAAATACTTATAACATAACAACTTTTCTCTTGACTTAATGAAAATGAATATACGGATGGATACACCTTTATCTGTAATCTAGTGTGGTACTATCAACCAGCATTTTAAAAGGCAGAATTCTATACATTTCCGTACCTTTGCCCGTTATATTTTGTATTATTTAATTACCATAGTAATTTCATTGCTTGTTGCGCTGTGTTATTGTAAAGATAGAAATAATTCAACCAAATTACATTTTTTCTTGCTAAAATCGGGCCTTTCTTTAATGTGGCCATGAACAACCACTTAATAACAATCTTTGTTATTTAAGCTATCTACCTTCTTTACACTCTTTAATATTGTGTTAGTGAGAATATTAGAAGTGTAATAATGAATAAAACATATATATACAAGTATAGCACGTGTTAGTAAATTATAATACCATAGATACTAATATTGCACGTATATCCTCCTCAAAATCTACGCCATTACTGGCGGCGTGCGAATTCAAATCCTCGTTCGAATTTCAATTCAAACGCGTATGAATGATTAAAAATAAAAAAAAATCGTGGCTGTCGTGGCCAGCGACATAAAGAGTTTTTATGCGAACGTTACACGTATTCAAAATACGAATTGTGGTAATGCTGTCTTTTCGTTCGATATAAAGTGACTAAAATTACGCAGTTATTTCTTAACCATAGCCGCAACCGGCGCTTTGGATATATTACCCTCCATCTAGTTTCAATTTCATGACAGAAGAGACAAATTATTTGTTTATTTTCGATGTTATAATATTTTGCCTACCTACAAAATTGTCCCTGTACCCTTCCATAGGTGTGCATAGGTGAGTCGATGCTTTGTGCGAATTAAAATTAGTAGTTTTTCAACAATAGATTTAGGTTTAATATTTTTCAAACAAAACATTTAATATTAAACCTTTAGCTACTGACTAATAACACCAAATTGTTATTTTATATTTATATTCGTAAAAGTAATCGAATCATCAAGTGCAGCGTAGAATGTGCACTTACAAAATGGACAGACAACGCCAAATACAAAACAAAAAACTCGAACCATATGAATAGCAATAAAATAAAACAAATAAGTGAAATAAAAGAAATTTATAAATTGTGATACAAAAATATGGAAAGCAAAAACAAATACAAACCGTAATAATTTCGAAAGGAATAGTGTGAGGAAAGCCGATGATTGAGAGAAACAATAAAGATATAGGAATGAAAGACTTTGTGAAGGACGAACGAAAAGAAAAGAACGAAGGATAATATAAAGAATGGAAGAAGAAAAACCTGTTAATAAAAATTTTACCTGAAAAAATTACTAACCCCGAAATGTAATGTCCCTGTCCCCAACGAGGGGTGAACGGGGTAAACAAATAAAGTGGACAGACAACCTTGTCAAGATCCTCGGAAGACGAAAAAGAGGGGTTGGAATCGGCAAGCACCCTTGAAAATCTATGGCGGAGGCTTTTATTCAGCAGTGGACATCTTTTAAAGATGATGTCTAAATGTTGTACGAATTTCGAATGTATTTTCATTATAATTGATCGTATTAAAAAAAATGTTAAGCAATCATTGATTGTAGATATAAAATAATATTACAATAAGTAGGTCAAAGTTTATTTATCATCATTATATTTCTGCTACGTATGTAAAGTCTATTGTCTGGTTATAATGAACATGCGATGTCCTTTGTTTTATCTTGTGTTTCGTATTCTCTGAGACGAACGCTTTACAGTGCGAGATGTACGTCTTATAATTAGGGCATGAACACACGCTATATGTACATATTATTTTAATTTTGTGTATTCTCCTTTACATGCATATTATTATATTTAATAAATAATATGCTTAGTTATAGGTGTTAAAAAGCTTTGAATGGTTGAATTTATAGCTGAATTGCTGTCGAAGGTACAAATTATCCAAAGAAATACCATAATTTTAGTAAAGTAAGAAAGTAAATATTAAAATTAACCATTTTTACTATCTCTACTAGCAGCCTTTGTACTGCCACAAGTTATTGATCCGTCACATTACAATAAAGTTTCATACTACAGTACCCGGCGATAAATATTATTATTTAATAAACTATTCTTCCTCCAGAAATTTTAATTTTTATTTTAAATATTTCCCCTGTAAATATTTCCATTTACTGCATGTATTTAATTATTAATCGCTGGGAAAAAATAAACGTTAAAATTCATATCTTACAGTAACTACAAAAAATGCGATTTATAGAATTATGTATTTCAAAAATCTTGCCTATGCACTAAGCAAAAATTTCGCAAAATTTTTTTCTTTTTTTAAAAAAAGATGCATTGCAGTCTCGGTGTATTTTGACGTAAAAACATTCAATCAACTCTCATAAATAATTCCGTATAATACCTTTTCGTTTAATTGAAACATTAATGCTGATTATAAAAACAATAAGAGTGATAACTCCTTTTAAAAATTATTGTCTTTCGTTCAATGCGTAGCCGCATGACGTCCACAGAGTTCCGCCATGTTATTGGCTTTAAATTCACTTTATCTCTGCACTCTTGGCATATCTCAATTTTAACACACTTATTAAAATTGAAATATTGCTTATTCTACGTTAGAAATTCTAATTTATCTTGTACATATTCAGGAATAGAAAGCGTGCAAAAGTCAATGAACTCGAATATTTGTCGGCCTATTTTTGAATGGCCTCGAATATTTTTAACATTTTATATAAAGCATAAAAATTTTGATGACAAATTAAATGTAATTTATTTACTGTGGTTATTTAAACTATTTTGTTTTTTGTCCTCATATTTATTTTAAATGCAATAAACATTATTGTCAATGTAGATTTTAGTTTTATTTTATATTAATAAACATGATTACCATCATGTCAGCGGATAGACATCCACTGCATGTATAGGCCTGGATGGTATCTCAAAGATCGTCATGACGTCCGGTCTTGAACTGTCCGCATCCGCATTTCGCTACCTTGACCAAGTCGTCGACCTAGTAGGGGACCCACGCTTGTCTACCGACTTATGGTTACCATTCGAAAATCTTTCGCCGTCGTTTGCGCAGGCCATGCTTCGTGCACTGCCACTTGACACGGGCTATTATTATTCCAGCTGCATCAAGGATTTCCGTTCTTCTACAGATCTTATTTCTCATTCTATCTCACAGCGAAGTTAGGAGCACAGTCTTTTGCTCTTTGTATTATCACAAGAAATTATAAATTATTTAAAAGCTCGTCGTGTCCGCCCATAGAACACTCACATATTGCAAGGCACAGACCTCGCCCGAAGATATCAATTGGCGATATACCATAATTGCCACACGTGGCACACGGATTTGCGATAGTAGTGTGTGTCCACACTGTCCATTCTCTAGAAACATAAATATGTAATAGATTCAGTCGTGACTTTGCGGAAGTCCATCCTAAGTAAGAAAGGGACTAATATATAGCTACTTCCGCTATGCAGCAGTAGTCGTGCAATGAAGTGTACCGCCCGCCAGCCCGCTGATAAATGCGCGTGCGGCAAACAATACGACACACAACTACCACCGTTAATTCACACAACACGTGTTTCACCCCTCTACGGGGCATCCTCAGGAGTAATGTTACACCGACCAGTGCCTTTTCTATTATTCTTTAAGGAAACACGCTATAATTAAAGCACAGAGCTGTCATTAGTAATGTCAGAATAATATACTGGTGTAATATCAGTAAAAAAAATAACGAACATTAATATTGTGTCAAAGCTATATGTCATCTTTGAAATGCGGCCAAATTGTTGGAACTCTATCAGGTACGATATTACATCTTAAAAAAAATATGAAATTTATATTTACACAAACAAACAAGACAAGGTGTATGTTTATTGGTAGTAAAGCTTTACATGTATAAATATATAGCCAAAAATCATTGGTTACAGAAATAATAAATAACTTAATGATAATATGACGATAGTGAGAAAAATCGTTTTTTTATTAAATCAGATTTCTTAAACATTAAAAGCAATTATTGTTTATAGATTATCTATGGTAGTACAGTTAGAGGACTGTGACTTGCGATCGTATGTCGCGATCTAGATTCCCTGTTACAATCTTTTTTAATTCCCACTTTGTTTATTGGTCATATAGGATTACCAATGCTCATAGGAAAATTTCCAAAGTATGGGCAGTACCATAATGCCTCCCTGCGATTGCCAATCCACCTGCCTAGCGAGGCGATTATCGTATATCCCCCATAGATATCTTTAGGTAAAGCCTAGGCCATTGGCATTTATGTGCTAAAACGACGACAACGATGACAATTATTTACGATCTGTGCCTCCAGACTTTATAATGCCTGATGTCTGTCCATTAGAAAAAAAAATAATTATTTAATGGAACCAGTCGTTATTTTGCGGAAGTCCATCCTAAGTAAGAAAAGGACCAATATTTAGCCACTTTCGCACATGCAGTGGTAGTTGTGCAACAAAGCGCACCGCCTGCCAGCTCGCTGATAAATGCGCATGCGGCAAACAATGCGAATTTCACAACTACCACCGTTAAATCACTCAACACGTGTTTCACCCCTCCACGGGGCATCTTCAGGAGTTATGTTACACCGATTAGTGCCAAATACAGAGTGCAAAAAAATAATTATTGCATATCCCAGAGCGATCATTTTATACAAGGGCATCGGAAATAGGTGTAAAAATTTTTAAAGCGTTTTGTTAACAAATGCGCTATAAATTTATATCATTTAAAGCTTTTACATTCATAGCCTATCACTCAATATTATTAACGCGTAAATAAATTATTTTTAATCTGTGGTTACTTGTGCTTCTCTGTAGTTCTTGCTGTCTCTTATTAATGATTTTTTTAAATAAAAGATAAATGAGGTCAAGAACCGCGAAGTCTCAGCTCTGATTTCAAGTTATTTTCATTTATTTACGTTTATTTGACTTCTTACCTGTAATTTTGCGAATGTATCGGAGCGGTATATCTGTCACATATTTTCCTTACGTTTTAATTTAAACTCTTTTTTTTAAGTCTTTCAAAGTAATCAGGAATCGAAAAACTTGAAAGACAGATGACGTATTTAATTACCTTAAGACAACTACACACCGGAGCGAAAACAAAACGGCGGTCAATCACAGCACTCCCGCGTCCAATGAAAACAATCATAAATCTATTCTTAATTTACAATCGTCATTTATTGCGGCCGTCGTTAACCGTCCAGCGGTCAAATCTATGCGCGGGTAATAAATCATCTTTATTTATTTATTTCGTACACGTTCGAAATATGTGACAGAATAATTTTTCGCGATTACTCTGTTGGAATCGGTCCAATGTGTTCGCGGGTTTATCGGGAGATGTTTCGTTTGCGTCGATGCTAAGAATTAATAGCCGTCGACGGATTTTTGATTGGTTTTAAAATACACGGGACCTAAAATCTATGCATCGCAACAGATATAATATAAATTTACATGCGTGTTACCTGTAAACATCCTGTATTACAAGTAATTTATGTGTCTATTAATAATGAATATTCTTATCGCTCTTCTTTTATAAAAACCTCCATCACACCTATGATAACCTATCACTTGAGTAATAGAAGACGATAAACGAACGTTAATTTGAAAGCAAAAGTTTAGACGGACGAAAATGCAAAACTACTGTCTAGATTTCACTGGTTTTTAAAATGATAAACACTTATCACAAAACATAAATAAGTATAATTATGTAAGAAAAGGACCAATATTTAGCCACTTCACAACTACCACGACTGTTGCACGACTACCACTGCATGTGCGGAAGAGGCTAAATATTGGTCCTTATCTTACTTAGTATGGACTTCCGCAAGGTAACGCCTAATTCCATTAAATAAGTATAATTTTTTCAAAGTCAAAGAATGTAATAGCAACAACCTCAAACATGAGAAAAACAAAGATTGGTTTGCTAATTGGTGTTACCGTGATTTGAGAGTATAACCCAATAATTAAACAGTAGTTAGTAGTTAGGAGGTTACAAACAAAAATAAAGATTAGAATTTATGTATTAGGTCGGGTATATAACGAGGGAAAATGTGAAATATAAAAAAATTGGAAAAAGGAATTTGAAATCGTAAACTAAAGGATATCAAAGAATGTAAAATGAAGAAGAGAACAAAAGAAATTATGAGATGTGATGAGGTTGTAGAAATAGAAACTATAAAAGGTGAGAGAGAGAACGAAAATATAATAGAAAAATTACACTGGTAAAGTACTAAAATCTGCGATCTTATACGCATACGGTCTTATATATAATTCACACTTTGTGTATTAATTATATATATCCCATACTGCAATCGCCAATCGTCTACTAAACGTGGCTGTTATAATATATCCCCCATAGACATCTTTGGAGGAAGCTCTGGCCTTGCAGTGGGCATCTATCACCAGAAAAGACGAGACTAATGTTTAGAAAGTAACAAAAAATTGTTTATTCTTGTGTAAACTTTCTGCAATGTAAAATAGAAATTAAGAAAGGTGAAATTGTTTAGTATTAAGAAGTATTGAAAAAGTATTTTTTAATTTCAACAATTAGATTTTAAATAATTTCATTAATAAGCTATTTTAATTACAACGTATCTAGTTCTCGTTAATTTTTCTTTAAAACACTGAATTTTATTAAAAGCGTACTTGTATAAATCGCATAGCAAAATAATTCGTTGCGCGTTCATAATGCTACACATTTATTTATGCGTAAGAACTTAAAAATCCGTTTTATTTCACTAGTCATAATGGCTAATGACCAGTAACTGAAATTGTGAAATAAAAACATTAAGCAGCAGTTATTTGAAAGTCGAATAGATGTTATTAATATATTTTTTTCAAGGATGGATTCATTGAATGAATTATTGTTAGTGCTAGATGACATGTTAGATCAAAAATTTTCTTGATTTTCTATAATAAACTGTTTTATAAATGATAAAAATAATAAAAGCAAAAATAGTACAACTCCGGGCGGAAGGTGAAGGAAGTGAGATGTATGGAAGGAAAGTAGGGAAAGGAATGAAAGATATTGTGAAGTAAATTAGAGGAAAGACTAAAAGACATTGAGAAGTATGAAATATACGTATGGAAATTTATTAAAAATATTTCAAAAATTGTTATTTAAGACCCTGTTCACTCATAACAGGGTCAAAGAGAGGCCCAAAAAACGGGGCCGTATTATATATTTAAAAAATGCGATTTTGGAAAAGATCTCTCAAAAACAAAGTCAGTTGCCAAACTAATTTCTCGTAGAATATGTTTTATGGATGACACGCCGAAATGTACGCGCGGAACAAAGCGCAACCATTTTAACGACATGTGTTATAAACATTAATGTCTCGTTACAAAACCACGGCCGGTGAACCAAATGTGTTACGGTATAAATAATTATTGAATAACTGACCTTTATATAGTCTAATCTGTTTACAATATATTTATCAAATTATTTAGTTATTTACTTTATTACCAGCAATATTACCATGGTTCATCTTGTTGTGTATTGTATTGTAAACAGATATCACCCAATAGTATGGCATATAGTTTAGTATACATATAGACAGTATAGTTTAGTATACATACATAGTTCGGTTTCCTGGGGCAGAAGCTTGGCTTTACTTGTAAGCTTCTCCAAGCTCCCCAAGTCTTTTTGGGCGATGTGGACTTCTGTGCCCTTTTGCCTGTTTACTGGGGTAGGCGTATGGCCAGCTGTGGGCGTCCTGCGGCTGAAATGATGATGCTTATAAAAGAATATGTTAATGTCAGGTATATAGTACGACATAAAATGTATTGTGTTAGTTGTAACTCCTTAGGTGCGTGGAGGCTGCTACTAAATACAAAACAGTCGTTTATAGCCCGAGGCCAAGATCTTAGGCATCATAAAACTCTAAAACCAGACTCAACCCATCCGCACTGGCAGGACCTTAAAAGGTGTGGCCCGGTGTTAGAGGCACAATAATTTAAGAACCTAACATTTGAGTTAAGAAATACTTTAAGAAACTTAGCACTGACATGTAGAAACGCGACCAAAAAGAAAATTCGAAATTAAAAAAAAATATAATTGTAAAAAGAAAGGAAGAAAGGTACAGATGCCATTGTCTGTGTAATATAGGTGTAAAAAAATTGTAAACTCTTTCATCATATATTATTTTGCTGCCATATCTAGTTATTATCACTAATTGCCCTAATAGACGTAACGACACGCTAATTAGAACAGTAAGAGTAATGCAACTTATGAGATGATCTCAATGATGAAAGTTAGGTGCTTAAACTTGTTAATCGTTTTAACCGAATTGTTACGTATTCAATTAAAACCGTTTTAAATACGCAACGTTTTTTATATAAGAAAGTGCTTTCTTGTATTATTTATGTTTAAAAAGCGAACATTTGTCTATGATTGTACATGATTTCAGTGTATGTTATAGTATCGTATATGAAGTGTTGAAATTTGAAAGTATATATATATTTTTTTAGTTTAATTTTGACTTTATATTAATTAGGCTGTGTATTTGAATTTTTAATGTTTAACGATATCTATACCTTTATAAAGTACAAATAGATTTTAATAAAATAAAATTAAATATATCCACAAAAAATAATTTTAATCGATAAATCAAAATAATACGTGAGGAATATATTATCGTTTAGTCTACTTTTATGTTTGCAAGTAGGGGTAGCCCACCGGTAAAGGACTAAGATTTGCGATTGTAGGTCGCGATTCACAGTTCATGCATTAATTATATGGAATTACAAGCATCCTCTGTGTACCATAATACCACACTCCAATCGCCAACTCCCTTGCTAACCGTGGCGATTGTATATATTGTAACCCCTTTATAAATAGCCCTCCTTTTGGGGGAGGCCAATGCCTTAAAGTAGACGTATATAGCATGAAATGACGACGACTATTAAGTGAATAACTTAAAAGTTCTGCTGATGGATTACATTGTAAGAAATACGTCTTTATAGATAAATGAAAACTTCTTTCTTTATACATTTTAAATATAACCGAAACATGGAACATAAACATTATCATGTCATGTAAACTTTTAATTCTGGTGAAACTGTACATAAAAAAATTTTGTCGTTTACCAATTTGTACACATAATTGTTTTTGATCTTTATACCTTTTAAAAAACATTTTAAATTATATTTTATTTCTATAATCATATAGTATAGTGTATGTTATGTTTTTCCTTGTATCGTATTGTAATTTTAGCTTTTATACAGATACAAGTTTTTAATTTGTCTATAAAAAATTTGTGATACGGGGTTGTTGCGGATAACGCAGAACCGGCCATCGTGGCAAGCTTAAAGCTATGTTATACCCCTTGCAATGAGCGTCTATCGGATGAAAAGAAGAATCCTAGAATTAATCTCTATTGTGTAAAAAATATTAAAAAATTATTTTGTATAATAGTTACTATTCTGTAAGTTTTTGATTTTATACTTTTTAGAATAACATTAGCGTATGATTACTAATAGTGGAGAACTTAGTGGAATGCGATGCCAAAAATGATTTCTAACAATCAAATTTGTATCCGCGGGGCGGTTTCCGGCCACAACCGTGGGAATGTAAGAAGTGTAATAATAATTTATGTTTCATATATATACTATTTTGATTTTGTATCATAAATATTTTATTCTATATGGCCACGTTTTTGGGGCCTCTCGTTCTACCACTATCATCGATGGACAGGGTCTTTATTTCTGTAAACATCTTTTATCCTTCTTAATGTCTTTCGTTCTTTCCTCTAATTTCCTTCACAATATCTCAAATTCTTTTCCATAGTTTCCTTCCATACATCGTTTAACTTCTTTCGTTTTTCCTCTATGATTCTATAAATTTACATTATTTTATCTTCATTTTTTGCCTTTCATACATTTGTTCAAAAAATTAATTATTCTCAATTCTTTATTATTTTTTACCTCCTATATCACACTAATATCACGAGATATTTTATCACTCATGATTATAAATATGTTAGGCATGATGTCAAGCTATGTCAAGTTAGACTTGGTCGTGGTAGACAATAATGTTTGCAGCAGCTGATACGAGATAACGAAGTTTCTCACGGCATTCGTAATTCCCTTAATTGGTATGCGCCGCGGTATCGACTCTACGGCCGAGTCAACGACTTGCGCAACACGCAGACATTACCTATTAATCCTTTAATTATTAATTAACATTATTCTCATTGAAAAACTAATATCGCAGTCAGTTAAATAACTACACACATATAACTGTTCAAACTTTAGTTTACAGAAGTTATTGCATGTCATTTGGCTATAGAAAAAATATATTAATATAACATATTTCAATATGATGACTTTATTTGATGATTACATATAAAATAAATTAATTTCCTTATCAATAAACACTGACCCGTAACTACAATATAATTTTGTACCGCGTGAACTGAAAAACGCGCAAAGCTGAAAAGTATTTTCTGCAATTTTTCAAGTTTCTGCTATTTTCCATTTTTACCCTGAAAACTTTCTAAATTATTCAGCATAGTTATTACATATAACAACATGAATAATGTATATGAAAGTAAAAAAGACAAAAATAAAGTAATACACAAAACGTTTCTGTAAACTATGGTGATGGAAGGCGAGAGAAGTGAGGTGAAGTTTGAACGGAAAAAAAGAAATGAAAAGGTATGAAAGAGTATATGAAGAATAAAAGAACGAATAATTGATATTACTATGGAAGAAACACGAGGATGTAAATAATAGAATTCTGTGATGAAATTATTATTGTCGAACATTATAGCAGTACACAGGACAATTTTATTTAAAAAAAAACAAGGATTGCGAAGTTTTTTCGTTCGGACGTAGACGTTTTATGTATATCCTTAAACCTATATATAATGTGTGTATTGAATTATTAAATTTAACCTTAAAATATAATTTTCAAAATACTACAAACATGTTACAATCAAGTACATATAGTATGATATCGATATATAATTTTAGTTTTACGATAATTTTGTACAACACTATTGGTCTTTAAAATTCGAATCTATTCGGATATTATTTGCTATAAATAAACACGATAAAAATAGTGCTGACCATCGTTACGTGAAGACGTAATCGATATCGACCTCCGATGAGTTGGGAGGTCTCGCGTAAATGTCAAGACGAGCCTTTGTCGGTGCATGGCCACGGGGCAAGGGGCAGGGGGCACGGGACAGGGGGCACGGGGCACGGTTAAGGTTGCCGATAACGCTCCACTCTCGCTCATTGGATGATATCACAGCTAATATAGGAGACGGTTAACAGGTATGGACTTGAATTGTTTACTCCTACCGTATCTTATCTATTTGAGACGACTTTTTTTAATGCAAATTTTTAAAAAGGGAACACGAGGTAATCAAATAAGAATGTGAGTGGTGTTGCAAAGACTATAGATGACACAATTATGTGTTATTAAAATTATTGTTATAATTAAATCTATTTTTCTTAGCTTAGACCTCCGATGAGACAGAAATTTAACGCAATGAGTTTTATAGACAAGGCCTAGGTGACATTTTTTCGTCATTTTATAAATTATGATTAATATTTATGAATAAGTAAGGTTGTCCGGTGTCTTTGTTATTTCAACGACGTATCCGTTGGCAAAAAAACATTTGTGTAAATGTTTTACAAGTCGTGTATATATGGACCCAGCTTATGTTTAGATATATTTGTTGAAAATTATTTCTAGGAATAAAACACGAAATCTTAAGCGAAAATATTTCTAACATTTCCCTTTTTTTTCGCGATCGCAAATAGCTTAATGAGCGTGATTTTTATTTTAAATATTTTGGGTACATTGTTACTTGGAGGACATATTACTTAGTTGGGATTCTTAATGATCAACATACGCCAGAAAAATTATCAGTTCAAATAGATAAGAGCTAATTTTTGTCTAAGAAGTAAATTAATAAGTGTTATTGTATCGACATTTTTATCATCAAAGAAATGACGATTTACATCACTAATCCAGTGATCACCTTTGAACCTTTCAGTTTTTATGATATAAATATAACATTAGTGATGTACCGGTAATCGAGAAAAACTTTTTGGGAGTACGTTACTGTTTTACGTTGACGCAGTGTTCCGGATACTATCATGTTTTACTAGCATAGCCATGATTTTTAAATTTTTGATGGACTCGAAATTACTTATATTAGCAAGAAATTTAACTAGTGATATTAATATTTTATTGATTGAATAGCGCAATTTTAATCATCTTGTATTAAGCATACAGATTTTCCGTTTGGAAAAAGGAAAAAGATACTGCTAGACCTAGACTTTGTCTAATGCCTTCCATTCTTCTGCTTACTTCATCCACTCTCTTTCTGTCGCTATTCTAAGGTGGTCAGTCTATCTAGAAGGTGATTGCTCTTAACCTTTTTGCCGTCCACTATTCAGGCCTACTGCTAACTGTGTTAATTGATTTTGGTAGTTACTTTATTTCTTTGACAGTTCAATCCGAAGTCCCTTCTCGAGGGTATTTAGTTAGTTTTAAGTTACTTAAGAGCGCGGCAGCATAACAATCTATGTAATCATGTGTCATTACTAAAAACTTGGCTTTCATCGCTCTGCCTCCTTGAAATGAAAGCTGTAAATGTAACTAAGAGAAACGGCAGTTTCCGAAAGAAAAAAAGAAATTATTATATATAGAAAAATACTACGCATAACTCTATCCGTTGTTTGTAGAATTTTTTGGCCAGTCCTACTATTAATCGACGATTCCGTTCTGTAATTTTATATTATGGAAGATGTATAAAAAGTTTTTCCATTAGGTACAATATATTGAAGTTTTTTTTAGAATTCAATTTCCAAAGTGTTAGTTGTGAAGTTGTTTATTTTATGTGACTTTTTATATGTAATAGGAAAAATGTAATTATATGTACTGTTTATTTTTTCAAAATTCGTGGTTACACTATTGAAGAAGTGATTCATTGGACGTTCGCCCGTGATATGACGGAGTAACGCACTCGGGCGGCAGGTAGTGTTATTCGGCAAGTTGCCTAGCTGTCGTCCACCGCTTCCCTAACGAGTTAAATTTAGAATTTGTATATGTTTTTGGTTTAAATTATCGTAGTGTATATAGGAAGCGATTTCTGTACATCGTCATTGTCAAACCAATCTTCGTAATAACATTACTCTCAGCGGAATAATTTTATTTATTTTCAGTAGTAATTTGAAAATTGTTTACGATGTGACATATAAGAAGACTCATGGTAACCCAGAGTGCAACGAAGAGAGCTATTCTTGGAGAGTCGCTGCGATATAAAATCAGAAATAAGTAGATACGCAAGAAGTAAAGTCGGGGACGTAGCTTGTAGGATTCCTCCTTTGAAGTGGTTGTTGAATGGGCACAATGTTCGTGCAAGTTAAGATCGAAAGGTTCCCTAGTGGTGACCACGACCACGTAGCAAAGTCAAGGGTACAAGCATTGTAAGATTGTAACGACGATGGAGGCCTATGCCTTGCAATGGGCCCCTATCGGCTGACACAATGATGATCACCTAATTGAATTAAAGAAGTACTAAATTGTTGACGTCATAGGTTACATCATAATCCATAACCAATGTCATATCTAAAACAATTTTCGTATTAATATTATCGTTAACGATGAGCATTGAGACGTAACAAATTACTTTGTATTGTATAACAATTACTTATTCGAGACTACAATATGAATTTTTGACTATACATCATCTGAATCGTGACGCTTTTTAGAGCCAATATTAAAAACAATAAATTAAGTTATTAAATATAAACGTAGTAAAAGAATTCACTAGTTATTTAAGATTAAATTGTTTAAATTATAAAGACTATGAAAGATGAAAAAGTAGTACGCAAGTTGTATTCATAGCAAGTAAATGACAAGTAAGAAAAGGACCAATATTTAGCCACTTCCGCACATGCAGTGGTAGTCGTGCAATGAAATGCACCGCCTGCCAGCCAACACAGAGTCAACAGTGACTCTGTGTTTGGCACTAATCGGTGTAACATAACTCCTGAAGATGCCCCGTGGAGAGGTGAAACACGTGTTGAGTGGTTTGGTGGTGGCGGTTGTGTGATTCGCATTGTTTGCCGCATACGCATTTATCAGCGGGCTGGCGGGCGGTGCACTTTATTGCACGACTACCACTGCATGTGCGGAAGTGGCTAAATATTGGTCCTTTTCTTACTTAGGATGGACTTCCGCGAGGTAACGCCTGATTCCATTAAATAAGTAAATGACAGTCTGAAGTCGCAGTGGGCGGGGCACATCGCTCGTAGACCCGATGGCCGTTAGGGTCGAAAGGTTCTTGAGTGGCGACATAGTTAAAGTTGCGAAAGGTCGCCGAATGCGGGCAGCGCAGGACCGGTCACATTGGGGGCCTTTCGTGGAGGCCTTTGATTTGCAGTGGGCGTATATCGGCTGAAAAGAAGTTTTGAAAACTTAAAAAATATTGAACAATCCATCTCAAGTTATGTCGTGTTATAATCAGTCTCACATAAACCACTTAACAAACAATTAATTTAGATGTAATGTACGATAAAAAAGTTAGCCAGGCGTATAGATAGAACAGCTCGATCTCATCATTAAGACGTCATCAATCATCATTATCACCATAACATCAGCTGATAGACGCTCATGGCAAGGCATAAGCCTGCCCCAAAGATCGCGACAATAACCGGTCTTGTACTGCTTGTATCTAACGTGTTATAAAAAAGAATTACAGTGAACAATAACCGAAAAAAGTGAATGTTTATTAGCTTTGCGAAACGGCACGTTTATATTTTTCCTACATTCATAATTGTATATCGTTTAACAATACTTATATATATGATACTTCCGTTCTACTTCAAGAGTTATCATATCACGTTTCTATATAAAATTACTATTAACATATATCACATTTGTGAAGGAGGAGTTAGCTTGAAAAGTGTTAATCTAGTTTGTTAAAAATAATGTAGCATTGGCTTTATGAGATGTCACATTGTACTTTTGAAATCACATCTGTGCATATGCCCTATACAATGTAAAACATTGAATGGTATTTTTCTTTAGCTTGTTCATTTTAGTATTCACGAACTGAAAATAGTCAGTTTTAATTAACGTTTTCCGAAATAAAAATTAAGAGTGAAATAAAAAACTTTTTTTTTAACATCGGTTTGTTTACATTTCTTATTGAGATCAAAATGAGTCTATGACCTGTTCGTATGATATACTTCAGATCTGAGAAGTCTGCTCATCCGCCCCTATTGACAGGGGCCCTGGTGTTATTTAACCTTTTATTTTTTTTATATGTACACTGTGTTAAAGGGCTTCTCATACACCCCTAGCTTATTCTGGAAAAGGGACTTATACATTTTTAATAAATTTTGCACGTGTCTTTTATTTTAGCTCTCTTCTTCCAGTCTTCACATAATCGTTCATTCACTCTTCT
Source organism: Battus philenor (assembly GCF_028537555.1). NCBI lineage: Eukaryota > Metazoa > Arthropoda > Insecta > Lepidoptera > Papilionidae > Battus > Battus philenor. The sequence goes on along the minus strand of NW_027181737.1, from coordinate 13,678,397 downwards.
GACATATATCACATAATCTAACATTCTCAATCATTCTAAATTTCCTTCTTTGCATCTCCTTTCATCCTCTGCACAATTATCACTGTCTAGGTCTGTCCGTAACAATGTATCACAGTATATTCTTACTTTATTAAAGTTTTAATTATTTTTTGTATAACAGATGTATATTTATTACAGTTTATAGTTTTTTCGTCTATGATTTTATTCTTGTTTAAATAGCTTACCCGACCCTATTTTAATTTTTGATTTCATTTTTTGTTTCTCATGATTACGCTTTCAATCACCTTCCTGGTGTAACAGACGAAACATGCTCTGCCTCCTTCGTCTTTTATAGTCTATTGTTATACCTAGGAACTTTACATGTTTTATCGAATCCAAAAATTTAAATTTTACATATCGTCGTCGGCGTCTTTTCTGGCCAGGCCTAGGTCTCACTCAAAGATATATATAAGGGGATATACTATAATCTCAATGCTTGGCAAGCGGGTTGGCGATCTCGGTGTAGTATTATGTGACGCTGAAGACGCAGCTGCCCATCCTCTGGAAACTTGTTTATGAGCAGTAGCAATCTTATATTGTTAAAGACACACACACACACACACACACAAAGTGTGAATTAATTAAGACTGTATCCCGGGATCGAAACTGCGATATACGATGCACACCTACGCTCTAGTTTTACATTAGAAAATGCAATGTGCAATAAAAGAAAATATTTTTTATTAAACCAGATAAAATAATTATTATTTACGATTAAACTTATCTAAGACCAAAAATTTTAAACAAAAACGTATTAAGACAAGTATAATAAAAATCAATAAATAATCTGCATAATGATATCACACTTAACGATGTCGAACCTTGTGTTACGGCCAGTGATGTGTGGCAGACGGTCATGCAAGATCGCAGACTTATTAGGTGCACGACAGCTCGTCACGAGCGCTTTGGTACTCTGCTCTTGTTTGTTCATGCAAATTGTATGAGCGGATTATTAATCTCACAGGGTTGACACATAAATAAATAATACGTTGACTATTTTAGAAAAAAAACGTGACAACCCTAATATGCAGCAAACCTTCATATAACGCGTGATAATTTCAACGTGATTATAATGTATACGTAAACTGAAGAGCGCCTCAGTAGTGTTTTTAAAAAGTGATTTCTATTTAACCAGTAACTTGGGAGCGTAATTGATTCCTGTTTAATCTGCAACTTGGTAGAATTAATGATTCCAGTTCAATCTGTGACGTGTGAGTTTTATAAAGCGATAGCTGATATATCAATCTATAAAGAACTCTTAATACCCATGAATCATTGTCCCCTCGACCCTCGACATCATTGACACGTGGCAACACTGAACATAAATCTGGAATCTATTTATGATCGTTCTCACCCCACTGGCGATCGCGTATTTCAGAAAAAAGACCATACACGTCCAGACGTTTGGCACTCCTGGGAAGTGATGCATTCTATTTATATTGCATTTATCTTTAGAAGTGGAGACGTTTTATTGAAATTTTATATATATGACATTAATAACAATGCTTTTTCTTACAAACGAAATTATAAATAAGAAATAGAATTCTAAAAAACCACCAATAAATACGTAACGGGTTCTTTTTTGTTTTATTCTGATTAAATACAATTTAAACTTATCTAGAGTTAATGCATTAGTGCCTAATGTAGTTATTCAGTGAACTCATAACATGGATACACCTTGTCTGTAATTAAAAATTGCACCGGATAGTCACACTGCTAAATTAAAAATCTGTCATTGGAAAATAATGTTTATTTTTTAATGTGCATTATTTCTAATCGAGTTGATAAATGTGATTTTTTTAAAACTATTACCATAGATGAGTAACTTATTATCTAATTGATTAAACGTGTTAGTTAATAATCTTTACGTACACGCTAAAATCTATGTACATCAGTTCATAATAAATATTAAAAAAAAGAACAAAAGGTCTTATCTAATGAGGCAATTTCTTCCAGACAACCAGCTTGGAAACAGTAGAAGTAAAAATAACGGGTAGTTAACGTGTACAAAACCTACATACTTAAACATAATTATGAATATAATTATAAATAAAAACACAGACAGACTTGAATAGCACTTGCTTCAGAAAGAATAAAAGAACAAAAGGAGTGAATAAAAGCAACAACAAATAATCATTGTTCTAGCAAATACTTCATAACCATTTTCTAAAAGTTATAAATAAAGATATATATAAAAAATGAACCAAATGTACGACTTTCTAAAAGTGAATACATGTATAAAGAATAAAATTTACGCAAAGATACACTGTGATTAACAATCAAAGGTTGCACTAATACTAAAGATTATTGTACATTTCGTAAATAATATCGATAATTGCTCTCAACAGAAGTGCCACGTTTGAATAAATTTCCTATATTTTATTTAATTATTAGAGGGATCGGAAAGTAACGTCGTTTCTGTCGATATATTTTACAGAAAAACCGTTTGATTTTACCGCTCCGGCATTGAAAATTTGTACTGCATCACAAAAAGTTGTCAATAACGAAGGTGAATATATAGTTAATTGGAGATAAAAACATGTTTGAAATGTAGTCGTGTGAATTTAACTTAAGAAAGCGACATTACTTCCCGGTGCCCGTAATATTAATTATTAAATTGTAAAATATAATAGGAATATCCATATTATTATATACGTTTTACACAATCGTTCCATCTATTTCGATCGCTGCTAATTATAATTTCTACCACTTACAGTATTGAAATTAAACAGACAGTTACAACTTCTACAGGTAATTTGCACAATTTAGAACGAATACTGGAAGTATACCGCTTACTCGCTAAAATGATTTTGGTATAAAATACATTAACCTTGGTAGTACATATTTTATTTGTTATTAGTATTTGTGATTAGTCACAACAGTGTAATTGAAAATAACCATTTTTATCAAAAACAATTATTACTATTATATTCGTTAAAGTTACATAAACATTATGTATGCAGTATTAGCAATTATCTCTGTTTTAAAAAATAAGTAAATCTACATCTTCACCTGTAACGAACTTATAGCTTGAGTTATTACCTTTACATTTTATTTTTTTTGTCTAATTTCTACCGCATCTCGATTTATTTTAAGAACAGCTAATAGAAGTCCACTGTAATGAATAGATCATAGTGAAAGATATTTAGTCCAATTTGAGTTTTAAGTTTTAGGTTATTGCAAGTCAGATGGCACCATAAACGTTACTACGTCTTCATATATAGTATTTGTCGCATAATGCATTTATCATATCGCCGATAGGATAAATGTCTTATATCTAACACGGAGGATATGGGCCGATATCTATAGAGACCAAGTACAGGTCTCATAGGAAGGTTCAGGGTCACTCAGAGGGAAATGGAGAGGGCTGAGCTCGAAATTTTACCGTGAGATCAGAAATGAGGTGATCTGCAGAAGAACCAAGATCATCTAGTAGCTCAAAGAATTGGTCGCCTGAAGAGGCAATGGGCATGGCACATCGCTTGTGGAACAGATGGCCGTTGTTAACTAAAGGTTCTCAAGTATTGACCACTAACCGTTGGATCGAATATAGAATAAAAATAGAATATAAGTAAAAAATGTGATATAGAATATAAGAAAATATAAAAGAATGAATGAAAGGCGATACAGAGAGAAAGAGAAAGGTGGAATTGTGGAAAGAAAGAAATGAACGACAGATAATATGAAGTATGAAAGAAGAGAAAGAAAATAAAAAAAAGTATGTGAAAAATAAAATAAATGTAAACAAAAAGTCCCTGTCCCACACCAGATAGGGAGTACGAGTATAAAAAAAAACCGTTGGATCGACGACATAGTGAATGTTGTGACAACTCGCTGGATGCGAGCAGCGTAAAATTTGTAGTAGGTATCCATCAGCTGAAAACAATAAGACAAACCCCACACATGGTTGTGTTCTTTGTTTATAAAGCGAATTATATAATTTATGTAGTGTCTTTCGTGTCCTCGAGAGACGACCACGAGTCGGTGGACGCGGCGTGGACAGGCTCCCCATCAGGTGGACGGACGACTGAGTCGAATTCGCGGAAAGTCTCTGCATATGTCACATTTGTCATTTTTTTTGTTGCATCTTGACATATCACCTATGTCAAGATGCAACAAAAAAATGTCTAAATTCCAAATATTCGTATTATATATATTCATATTCGTCATATGATCCATCAACGGTTTCGTGGTTTAAATATACATTTATTACTTGTTTACTTGTTGACATTTCCGTGCACATCGATTGCAATCTAATTTTAACCATAACGCATATTTACATGATAATTTTGTAAGGCCATATTTATCTGTACTAAATTACAGTATGTCTTCACCTTCGCTCGAATTTATTTATACCTGATATGGCATAGCGTGCTTGGGTATAGTATTAAGATGTAGTATGCGGAAGAAAAAAAAATTTTGGATGTCCATATAAGAACGCTCCGTGTTTTAATTTTCCATGTTGCCTAATTTATATTTAATTTCTGTAATTTTTTTTATAATCTGTCCACACAGCTGTTGTCCTTAAAAGTAATCGGAGATTTTTTATTGCCTTTACGTGCGGTATTTTTTATAAGCAATATTATTATGGTATATTTTTTTTAATTAATACTGTTTATTGTGCTGGTATTATTAGAAAAAACAGAGTAACAACATAAAAAAGTACAATTTTCTTCATGTTTCTTTTATCATTACAAATAATATTTTTGATTCGTAAATGTATGGTAGCTAAATTTTAGTACGAACCGCTGCAATACAGATGTGTTATTTTATATTTTCATCAAAAATTATTATACATATAGTGCTATATAATATATATAAATATATAATCTACTTAAAAATGTCTTTGTTTCTGTAGTACATTTTAAAATAAATTGTATATCAACTATTCTCTATTTTAATGTTTATTTCAAACCCTTTTTGTAATTTAATACATATATCGGATTTTTATTCTATCATTTGTTGACAGCTTTTTTTCCCATGAAGAATAAGTCCTTCCAATGTTTTTTTTGTAAGGTTTAATGTTTTGTTTGCGATAAGACTACCTTATGTACTTCCCATTTTGCATATTTTACGTTTACCTGTATATCTACGGCATAGATATACGTAATTAGATTTTTATTTATATGTTAAATCGTGGTTGTATAATGTAACAATTTTTCATATTTGTCAATAGAAGTAAAAATTTAATTACGTGTATCTACGATATAGATATACGTAATTAGATTTTTATTTATATGTTAAATCATGGTAGTATAATGTAAAAAAATTTCATAGTTATCAATAGAAGTAATGACATCTATTGTGTGATTTTAGGAAGACATGCAAGTCCTGCGGCTGCGACCGGTTGCAGCACTCCGTGTACCACGAGGAGCTGGGCTCCGTGCGCGACCGACTCGGTCTGCGGGACACGCGTGTCAACCACCACGCCTACGACAGCCCGCCTGGACTCACCGCTAAGCAGGTGCATCTCTCATCTTTTTATTTAAAGAGAAGAAGCTTTGACATAATTGACATAATTTTGGTGATAAATCGATTTGAATTTGATCCCACTTCTTACAATGAAGAACAGAGGCTCTTCGAGTATTTATAGAAAGTACAATGAATGTTTTTAAAGTCGTTGGAACACACTAGGCTGCTTTTAGCTGATCCTCTTGGTAATCTGTGACGTCTACAACTATACGGTTTTTATGTCCGCAAGCCAATTTCTTTTTCTCTAATTAGTTTTCGTGATCTTATGCCCAAATATTCCTTACTGAAGCAATTCGTCAGGAATTTCACTTGTTAAACCGATTAAACAGTGGTTCGGTTCCTTCTCAGGTAACAAAATGTCGCGTTTTCGGTTAACTTCCTAAGCTAGGGTCCCTTATCGGTAGCTTTTACCTGTCACTCTAAGGAACATTTACCTGAGTAGCTAAGTGCTTGGCGCTCCCTACATACGAAATAAGTAACAAGCGATGTGAACGACAATCTATTCATTACCCAATAACACTATTTTATACGTTATTTTAAAAAAATTCCATATATTTCAGACGGAACTTTTCTGGGCGTCGTTAGCGGAGCGAGCCCCGACTAGTGTAGGTGGCGCCACTGGTTCTGCAGCATGGCGCTCTTGGAGAATTCGTGCCTTAGCCATGCAACTGCCCAAACAAGACCTCTCTCTATCTCATTGTCAACATATAGATGAGGTTCACCGCAAGGAGTTCGAAAATTTTGTAGCAGCAAGAAATGAAATAGCACTCGATATCGGTCAGTAGCGCCATCTACCGCCAAGAGGATTTATTAAAGTACAAAGTTTTAAAGTATTCCATTATATACTTAATCTGATATTTGCTGTTTTAGGTCTCGCTTACCAGCATCACGGATCTTCTGTGGAATGCTCGGGATGTACCAAACCTATTCGTAATGGAAGTATTGCAGTTCAAGCTCCGCGGATTGGTGAAGAGGTAATGTTTACAAATTTATTATTACATAATGTTGCAGCTCATCACTAGATGGCGGTAATTTCAAACTTGTTTAAATAAATTATAAACTTATTTCGCGTTTCGTCTATTTCGTTTTGATTAAAAATAATAAATTGGTAAACAAGGTACTAAAACAAACTTGCCACAGCTTTGTTTGCGCGGGCAAAGTATTCAAAAGTAAATGTAACAAAATTTATTTAAATGATTGCAAAACGTCACCTGACGTCAAAGTAGTCTCTTCCACTTCATGATATCATTGCATGAAGTCATAAAGTTATTTTAGATTTTAGGAGTGACCGAATGAAAAAGATATCAAGCAGGTCAAGTTCAAAAAGGAACGTTACAAATGAACTTTGTTGTTCCTATTTTTGCTCCAGCAACCAGGTACAACTAAAGAGTTGAGTTGGAGACAACTTGGAGTATTTTTAAATTGATTTCTGTTTAACTTGTGATTTGTCCTGTTCTTGTATCGATTATCTGTAACGAGTAATAAATTATTTTGGGTCGCATTTTACATCAATTGAGACGGTAAAGAATATGCAAAAATATGTAAAAATTATAACATAAGTTTAAAAGGGCTGCATGTAAATGCATCACTAAATTTCTTTACAACTGTTCACATGCGTCCCTTTCACTTGCATACAAGTGCTGTTGAAAAAGCACTATAGTAACTTGTATCTAGAATAAAAACGCGACACGTTTGCATTTTACGCGTGAAACGGGAGTTGACATATATTTCTAAATACAAATTAAAAATATTCGAATATAACTCAAACTTGCTTGCAAAGATGCGGTTGGAGAAACGCTATATTACCTTTAATCAGCGAACAAAGTATATATATAGTTCTTTCACGTTAAGATTGCAGTTAATTATCATTGTCCGTCGACCTAATTAATAAAACTTGGAACACGTTCTGTTCTAAAGTATGCTTATTGTAGAGCTACTAAAACTACTGCACCACGCCTTTACAAATAATGACAGATGGAATCCTAAGACGGAACGGAGCAATCGATACTGTCGTCCGTCTCGCTCCGCGCATACTTATGTCGCGGTACAGCGGTTACGGTAGCATTAATATCGCACTATTACTCGTAGTAACGCGAATGAACTATAGTATTGTATTTCCTATTGTAAGGCTTATTGCTGTTGTAGGTTGCGTTCCACCCTGCCTGCTTTACTTGCACCGACTGCGACGAGTTACTGGTAGAGTTGGCGTACTGTGCACTGGATGGTCAGCTCTTCTGCGTTCGGCATTACTCCCAGCGCCTCAAGCCTCGATGCCACGCCTGTGATGAGGTAAGAACCTTTTAAATAGATCTGAACCTCTGCTATCTTCAGTACTATACTGATTCTAGATATCTCATTTCACGAGTGTTTGTGTATAATTCATATATACTTAACCATATCCTGAAATCTTTCAAATGAGTGAACGTTTTACAGAAAGAAAGAAATCAAATAAAGTAGATTCTTACTCGTATAGCGCTGATTTTTATTAATAATATGCTAATTTTACTGTAAATTTTTTCAACATAAAAATGTTAAAGTCATCATCATTTCAACCGTAGAACTTCCACTCCTGGACTATTATGTTCATCCAGTGTCATGTCGGCCTTGTAGGTAGATCCTAGAATCCTCAATTCCAAAAACAATTTGGTTTATATCGGAATGTTGTTGCTAATCCTACGTTTCATTAATAATGTCGGAAGGTTTAAACGGTATAATATATTGACAGAGAGTCATCTCTTACATCTGGTAAACATTTGGCCGGCAGGTGAGACGTTTGCGACCGGAATAGAAGTCATTGATGCCGCGTTTATTTATAAATTTGTTTATTATTATTCTATGGTAGATACAGATACAGTTTCCATTATCGCATCTATTGAATAAATCTGGACACTAGTCCGTCGTTCTTGATAATTGTTTTGTAGTGTTTGTGCCGCAATTTGGCTATTTCGATCAAGCTTGAATTCGAAGTCTAATCATAAAGATGGAGGAAGATGTTTAGTTATAGTGGAGCTCTAACTCACGCAGCTTCCATCTGTATTTTAAACATGTCTCTAGACAAAATAATGTCTCTATATTTCTTTATACGACTAACCTTGAAGCGTTGATCATACAAAGAATGCAGATATGTACTGTTCTAACCACATAATAGTCGCAGGCTGTTTCTTACCGGTTCTATTGTAAATCTATCAGGGCGGCTTATGTCCAGAATTGGGCGTCCCATAGCTAAAATGATGATGATATACTTGCTGAATATTATGGCAATATATTATGTATGTCTGATAGCGTAAGTTTGAAGTAAGAAAAGGACCAATATTTAGCCACTTCCGCACATGCAGTGGTAGTCGTGCAACAAAGTGCACCGCCCGCCAGCCCGCTGATAAATGCGCATCCGGCAAACAAGGCAAATTAGACAACTGCCACCGTCAAATCACTCAACACGTGTTTCACCCCTCCACGGGGCATCTTGAGGAGTTATGTTACACCGATTAATGCCAAACACAGAGTCATCAAACATTGATTGGCGGGCGGTGATATTCATAACGTTTTCAATCTCGTTTGGTCTTTCTGGTGATTGCATTAAGAACATCTGATCGTCACTTTCTGTATGCAAAAACCTTGCACCATTTTGTCTAATAATATCACATAGTTACGACAATGGATCGCTATCTCCTGATTATTTTGAACGTATCTAAGCATCATTACACACATATATATATATATCGTTTTTGGGGGTCTCTCGTTGCCCCTATTATGTTTTAGGACAGATACTTAGATTACAAATCTTTTTCTTTTAAAACTCACTCTCTCTCGCTTTCATCACAGTTGCTTCCTTCTTTCATACTTCATATTATCTATCATTCTTCACCTCACTGGTTATAATATTACGTTTTGGATTTACTTTTCTTATTTACATTCCCTGTGATACTCTAACATAATAAAATTCTATATTACATTTTTTCTTAATATTTATATCACATTCCAGTCTTCTTTACGACAGTTTGTTGCGCTTTATTGCGTCGCTTACCATCTTTGCATAAAACCGCAAAAAAATGTGGCGGCGCTCGTCTAATTCAAGAAGGAAGAGATGCTGCCCCAAGAGAATCTCCTACCCAGTTCCATTTCGCATCTTGCTCTCAACCTGCCACCATATTGGGGACCTTTCGTTCACCCTTGGGAGGGATAAAGTTCTTTCCACTTAAATATTTTTTCTCTTCTATTTTTATTTTTACTCTCCTTTCTTCTGCCACAATCTCAGACATACATTCCTCTATTTTTTTTACGATATCTCATATTCCTCTGGTTTTGTCTTCTTCTTTACATCACCTTTCTCGCTTCTTTCCTCCCAAAACATCACAGTACAATTGAATTCTTGTCTTTGGTTATATTCATCCTATTTGTCTATCTAAATACGTTCACATACAATTTTTGTAATTTTTTATTTATAATGTAATACCTTACTATATACTATAACCTTTATTGCTTTGTTTTATTTCTCTTTGTTACAGTCTGTAAGATCTCTTTGCTGAATTTTAGGAACAAATGTACTTCATTAGGTGACATCTTAAATCCAAGCATAATGTTCTACAGCACTTATCGTTTGTCTATCTTCATGTTTACGGTGGACAGTGTTCGCAAAGTAAATTACAACTCCCCTTTACAATATTCACCGCACTCGACTATATGAATGATTCGACACATGTTTTAAGTAACTAATTATGCTTTTTGAAAGAAATCTCAATTTTTAGTAATTGAAATAGTTCGTGTGATTTTTAGTTTTTGCGCCGTTAAGTCATAACGGATTTGCTTTAAAAATGCTTCATATTCATAAAGATTTATCTCGTATTTTAAATTTGCTTCAATGATATTCATTTAATCTGATGTAATATAAACGTAACGACTCAAACCAAGATTCCCAGTCAAGGCATATTTACCATGGGTTTCCGTCTTTGTTCGCAACTTAAACATCAGTATTTGATATTGTAATATTTACCTCTGTACTTCCACTAATACCTCGTTACATATTGTATATGATCTAGATTTCTTTCATTACATGACTCACATGTTAAGTTGCTTAGATCATCGGAGAATTGAAATTGTCTATGACTACTAGTTCTACTGCATTTATAGAGAAATCTTACACTATTGTCGATGTCAGGTTAGAGAATGAGTTACCAGAATGAAATGCGCTAAATCGCTGTCTGCATTTAAAAAGATGGTAAAAGTACACTTCCTTGATCTCTAAAATTGGATATTGTGTAGTATTTGTTATTTATTAGTATTTATGTAGAAAACCTTTTACAACACATATTTATGCACATACACTTTCAGTATGATATAACTTTATAAAAACAGAATAATCAATCAACATGTCAAGGATTCTTGTCAAATATTTTTTTATTAAAAAATATGCCTTCTTAGTTAATATATTTTTAATGTGTTTTGAATATTATAAATGGTAGTTTTATAAAGCATTGCGGAATTTCAATAAAAACTCTTTGTTTATTAAAAATAAATTAGAGTTTTTTAAATTATTTGGACAATCCATTTATTGTTTTTTTAACTAGCATGATTACGGCCAAAGTTAAAGGCAAAGTTTGTACAATGTTAGATGAAACTCACATATATTTATATCGTGTTTATCTATTTCAGTGCCTAATTAAAATAATAATAAATCTATATATTCTCTTCTCTAAGAAATATTCGCGTCTTCTGCAATGCGCCCGCATATGCCCATGACAATATTAATGAGCCGCAACTGTGCTCCCATTCATGCCCCGATGTCTAAATAAATTAACTGAGTAAACTCCGCAGGCCGGCCGTCCTCTAAAGCCCCGTAAAAGTCAGTAGGTGACAAATACGTTTCTAATATCTGGGTCATCGCACAAGGTTTTTACTGGAAAACAGCCTAGTGTCTATTTTATTCGCATTATTAGAATTGAAAGTGTATAGGGTGTAAGAATCATACCTATCAAACTTTTTAATTATCGTTTTTTTGGATTACAACAAGACTAGGAAATGAATTGTTCCAACTGTTGCATTAAGGATATTGGTGAAAGTCACAAGAGATCCTAGTTTATCGGGGGCTCTTTTCAGATCTCTTCTTGGAACTCGCTACTTAAGTTAGGGATGCCATAACAAGGAAGTTCGATTTGATTGTACTATAAATCTAATTAGTCTAAGTAGTCTTCTATCATTCTACTTTTATATTTACCTAGAAGAATAATACATGAATATTATAATGAATGAATAAATAAATAATACATTAAGAAGACTACGGCTTTTGTCGACCTTATTAGAGTGAAACCAGGGTTGAGAAACATTTTTAATGATACACTGGTTTTTGCAACTTTCGAGATATAAACACAGAATTTAAACAATAAATTTTATTACGTTTCATATTTAAATGTGATAAATTTACTTGAACTGTTGAGAGTTACTCAAACTAATTTTAAATGAGTACAGTTATGAACTTTAGCATTTTTTAGACACATTTGGATTATTTCAAAATAAATTTACTTATAGATACTATCGTAAAAATCGTTCTCAAATATTTTTTTTTTTAATTAGTACATGACGTTCTTTATCAAATATGCGATTCCTCCAGTATTAGTATTAGCTTATTTCCATCAAAGTCCCGGCTTGTTGATCCGCGCATTGACGTCATGGGATATTTATTTCGTTTTATTTTAATATAATTAAGAATTGTTATCTATGATGTTATTTTTGTTATAGTATATATTTAACAACTTTATTATGAAAACTATTTACCTTATACATATAATCAAATAAAGTGAAACACATTAAAATTTAATAACTGTATTAAATTACCGTTTAAAATTTCTTTCATATTTTTGATATTTCTACATCAGTTAAAAATATTACGTATCATTATTGAAACTATTGATATTTTTGGAAATCATTTATATTTGTCAACTGTTTACAATATAAATTAGATCACATTTAATTTATTTTTATATGTCTTACCAATCCTAATAAAGATTTACGTTGACAACTAAATTATTATAATGTACATAGATTGAATGATTTTTCGACGCATTTGCATAGTTTTATGTTACAATTATATTGAATTTAATAAACAACCAAATATCGAATCAAATTCATTGACATATTAAAAATATTTTAAAATAATGCCTGTATTAAAGTATTAAATTTATTATTTTATTTAATTAACATCTGAATTTTTTAAAATGAATTTATAAAATGTTAACTTTTTTATTCTTGATAAAGTTAGATTCATAATAGTAACCGCAAACTTCTCGGCTGAAGGAATCCAAGACCTTTAAGTGTTTATACACCGCAGGGATACATTCTATACAATTTAGCACGTTCGCTTAATAAATAACATTAGTTGTGTGGTTTAAGTTAAAAATAAACTTTTGTACACTAACTGTGCAAGCGGGGTTTCGCTCGCACCTTGTTCGCCATTCCGACGGGAGCTATGCGCAGCGCGGGAATTTTTCGCGCCATTTTAGTCTTAATTTTTTAACGGATTTGACATTTGAATACACAGATTAAAAAGTGCATAGTGACTATATTTTTAGGTAAGACGACTTTTTTATTTACTTATCTCTTCTTACCTTTATTTTATTTACATTTCATTCATTAATAGTTGGTTATATAAAAGTAGTAGTGGACTTTGTTAAAGTTACAATTAAAATAAATAAAATTTAAAAAAAAATGCATTTTGCTTATTAAAATAGTAATTCACGTCGAATAATTGCTTTAAAAAAATACGTATCATAAGAATAATTTACAGAAAATATTCATAATAGTATTTTAAGTTTTAATTTATGTGGCGGCAATTAAACTAGCATTAGTTATGTTCGATTTTGTAGTTGAATGTATTTGCAACTAATTTACGACATGAGCATATGAAGTGGCGGCCTACATTTGAACGAGAACAATTTATTGGCGGAGCTCAAGAGGCGCGTTGCCTAATTTTAATACGCGAAATTGACTTTGATTTCAATTAGTTAATTGCTATCAAATTTAAAACATTGTCATGACTTTAAATAAAAAAATATTGATGATACTATATTAATTTTATTGCTATTGACTCGTTTCTACCAATCTAATATAAATGCATGTTCTCTAACATAATCTAGCTACGGTTTTATTAGGCCAGCGTGCAATTTATGTTGTTAAAATCACAGAATAAAAATAATTTAAAATTAGCGGCCTGTAGTAACGTTTTAGATTTTCCAATTTTCCGCTATAATGGTGAGGTGTGTCGATCGAGTAGAGAACTCGTTCATCGTTCCTTTAAATAGCGATTGAACGCTTTGAAGTCTCCGTCGTCCGTGAGTGTTTATAGACATTCGTTCGATGTAATAAATATAATTAACGTACAACACGTCTAGTAACACTGCGCTAACCGTCGCCAAGTGTGAACTCAATCCTCTTTCAACGGCTGCCGAGGACGTATCTCTTCTAGCATTTGCCTCCAGCTCGAAAAAAATAATAAGCAGGCGACAATAGTTAGATTCGAAATTTAAATTCGCGCGCGCTTTTGTGTTTGTGCTCTCGAAACGGTTGCAAAAGTGAAGTTTATTTTGTGAGTGGTTTCATTAAAATTGTAATGCATGAAATGTACAATAAAGTTTTAATTTAACAAAATAATTATAAGTAATGTATTAGTGCTTTTTATTAACATTTTTTTACTTTCGCATTAAAAACTTTGTCGATTGATTATTATAAAAGACACATTCAGATTAAATATTATTATATAATATTCAGTTAAAAACCTGTTTTTATTTATAAAAATTATAATACTTTATGTAATTATTGCGTACCATAACAAGGACGTTTTGTATAGATAGTTCTACTACTCGCTGGTAGATGGCGCTATTATAACCGTTTAAGTTCTCATTGGAATGTCTTTAAAAATTAATGAAGTAATGTTTTTAAATATATTTTAATGTTTTATCTTTAAATTGTAAATATTAAATAAGATTAAATTTGTAGTGTAATTTTATATAAATTTAAAAAGTTAGTGAAAAAAATTATGCTACATCACCAGATTTGTTTTTTTTTAAATAAAAAAATTATTTTCTTCTTTTTGTGCTATATAGTAAAAGTGCCATAACGTTTGCACTTTTACTTTATGGCATAAATATGTTATGAGAATTACCTTATTTAAACTATCTGTAATTTTATAATAGCTGTCGTCTATTATACGAAACTGCAACCGTAACATTCGCATGCCGCATCTGAAAACATGTTTGGCTTTTCATATGACGCTACCTTGTTAAATAAATAGGGGGAATTATTTACAATTAATTTATTTATTCATTAATTTAGCTGCGTGAAACAAAATATTTTTAAAATATATGTATTATATTTGTACATAAATATAATACATTAAACTCACAGTTCGCTAATAGATGGCGCTTAAAACAATCGGCTTAAATGTTTTATTTTTATGCTGGCCGTCGATACTTCGTGTATTTAATGGGCTTTTTTCTCATGACTTCGGCTTATTTACAAAATATTAGTTATTAAGGTTTATGAACAAAAATGAGAAAAACACACTGTCTGTAGTTTTTCTTGTACAATCATGTCCACGCGATTAAAAACTTTAGGTAGTAAATACGCCAACTGCAAAAGCACCTGTTTCTATTAGTTGATCAATAGCAAGTTTGAATAATCGGGATTAAAAGTTATTAAAATTATTAAATTAATGGATTAATAAGTTTTGTCATAGTTATTAATATAATTTATTTGTAATATTTAACGAATCTCTCATTATAAAGTCAATTTACCTGGGCGATATACAGCGTGATTGTTAATAGATACAAAGTTTTTAAAGGGGTGAATGTTTAGCTCCTTTATTGTCAATTAATTTTTGATACACAGTATCCAAACATCAGTGGTTTCATAAATAATAACGTAATAATAACATAGTATAACAAAGGTTTTTTTTTTAAACGAATTACTACAAATTAAAATTAATTATTGTTTGCCTGACACATTCTAATAGTGAACAGCGGTAATCCAACAGTAGAGGACTGATACTTGCGATCGGAAGTCGCGAGTTCAATTCCCTGAATACACTCTTAATGATAACTCACACTTCTCTTCATAGCTGTATGGAATTGCAGCTGCTCAAAAACAATGTTGAAAACATCAAATTGGAAAAATCGAAAATGGGCAGTAACTTCCTCTGCGCACCACAATATGGAGTGGCCACTATATTTATATTTAAATAAATGTATACTTTTTTATTTATTTAATATTCTTTATTGTACATAGATAAAACTAATGTTACATATTTCAGAATGATCACTTTATACAAAGTGATTAGGAAAGGTTGTAAAGCTTTAAAACTTTTTGCCGACCAATGGGCATTCGCGTCTACACATTATACATTAATTTCTTTCAGGCTTTCACACCTGTAACCAATCACCCTGTTTACTCTAACTTCAGGTCAAAATACGAATTTTGGAATGAATAAAAATGCTTATTCAAACGAGCCAAGGCTATATTTTATCCAAAAATATTCCTATTTATTATATTCCGCTTTTATGAAATAGGATAAAAGACTATTTATAATTTTACGTCTTAACATTTAAAAATAGAATTTATTAAACCCACGCCCTCCTAGATCAAATCAGTTACTTAATAAGCGCCAAACACCTTTCATCTATTTGCATTGATATTTGCCGCACAAAATGAAGGTCGACCGTGAAAAAAGTCGTTGACATAAGCGTTATGTTCTAAAAGTTGCCAAATTGAAGTATCTACAAGCGGTATATCGCTTGACAGATGAACGTTCAGAATTTGACAGCGCGCCAATTCTATTATAATGTTTAATAATGATCTATTTCTGTATAATAATGCAAATCATGGCGCGCTTTGATGTTGTCCATCTATTTTTTTAAACCACATAAATCCCTTTCATCGAAATGAACCTTTAACAAACTATTAATTATGACATTTCGAATTTGGAATAACAATGTTTACGTAATTTTATACTGATTTGGTCCAACCAAATGCCGTTTATTACCACATATGTAATCATTAATTTAACAACGTTAATTGTGTTACCTTAGTGGCTTTTAGTGGTAAATACCATTTTTGAACTGACACAGCAAGTTATGGGTTAGTAAAAGTTTGATGTGACAGGTGGCGCAAAAGTAATGTCATAATGTGAAAGTGGCTTAATTTTTACAAATGACTCCAAATGTGGTAATACGTGATAGCTACTTGAACGATAGATTTATTTTCTAATACATGTCATTAATCTTAAACTTTCAAATAAACTTATAACAACAACAGAGTTCTTTTTTAGTTTATAACAAAATGGCGACCGTTTCAAATTATGACATTACTTCTGCGTAACCTTATATATCAATTTATTTTGGAATTTGAAAATAATTAATAATCTGTGTTCCGAGTGAAACGTCTTTTCGACCTAAAACCGTCGTAATGATTTAGAATTAGTTAATCAATATTTATTAATGGAGATATCTCGTGAGGTGATTTATAATTTTCTCGTTGGCAACCTCTCGTGAAAATATCTTTCCAGTTACAACACAGACATTTCATATGAAACTATTTTTATACACTGAAATTAATATCGAGGAATATTTGAGTCATGTATACGACAAAAAATTGTCACAATTTCTCTATAATTATTTTTAAAAATTTCTCGTCGTTCTGGTTTTATAACCTGCACTGCAAGTGTCACGCCTGCCCCAAAGATATCTATCGTGGGATATATCATAATCGCCACTCATGGCAAGCGGATTGGCAATCGCAGTGTGGTATTATGGTACGCAGTGGACTCTGCTGCCCATCCTCTGGAAACTTGTAAAAGAAATTCTTCAAAATTTTATTCCGGGAATTGAAACCGCAACTTACGTTTGCATCTTTTAGTCCTCTACAGCTGGGTTACCGCTCTAATTATTTACAGGTTTGATTTTGTATCTAAAGACAGTCAGTCAAATTTTAAAAAATAATAAACAACGTAATGATAATGTAATAAGACAATGCACTTCCAAATTTGTTGCAGCGCCTAATACTATTTAAAAGGCAATATGTTTTTTTATCTGTGCTACCAACTGTCAAAAACGCTTGGTTTTTTTTGTATTATTTGTTGTATCTTGGGAATAAGGAACAGAGTTCGTGTCATTTATTTTATATCAGTTTTTTAATTGTTCATACATCCCGATAGTTCAAAACAAAATTTGTACATACATATACAATACATAATACTACATATTCATTATTTATTGTTTATTATATAACCCCATAGACTTTGTACGCTTTATACTGGGTTATTGGAAATAGATGTAAAAGCTTTGAAGTCTTGTTGCTCATAAATGATTCATTTACGACTTTAGAGATTTTAAACCTATAATCAATCTACCTGTGCTGTATCTTTTCTTATAATTATTAACTGCTAAATTATTAATAAAACTTTCGTGTAAAAGTACTTTTATATGAATATAAGCATTATACCGTGAAATAGGTTATTTAAAATATGCTTTAGCGATTCGATAGCCGAGCCAAATCATCAAAAATCGAAAATCAAAAATCAAAAATCGTAGGTCGCGATTTCCGAAATACGATATTATAAAATTCACACTCTGTACATTAATTACATAGGATTGCATTTGCTCACAAACAAGTTTCAAGAGGATGGTAAGCATCGCTCTCTGCGTACCATAATACCACACTGCGATCGCCAAACAGATCTGCCAAGCATGGGGATCATGCTAGTTGTCTTTGTGGCAGGCATATGTGTTGCTGTGGGTATCTATGGTCTAGAACAACGAAAACATGCTGCTTGTTTACTAAGAAAAATCAAAAGCTAATATTGGCTTGACAAGGATAAAAATATATCTCACTGTAAGGTGTGTTGTGAGAGCGTAAATTCAGGCAAACCACGATTGAAGTCGCAGCTAAATTGGCGGGAAACATTTTCACGCCACTCGAACGTCTGCGTATCAAAGGATATAGACCGGGAATGATTTTATCCGATATGTCTCAACTCGAATGAGAAAACCGTTATTTATCTGTGCAACACAACCTTGATACAAACGAAAATAAATAACCGGTAAACCTGAATCGAAATGTTTGAAGCTTTATTTTTAAATGTGTAATCTTTTAACAGTTTCGGATGCATAAGCCAGATGTGAAATTATCTATCTACGTACGTATATTACTAAACACAAACCGCATCTCCGTTTGTTTTCAATAATGTTGAATTATATTGAGGTTGTTTTCATGCCTTATCGCGTCTTATCACCTGAAGTACAATGCAGAGAGCTATCCTCGAAGTCTAGCCGTGAGAATAATTAGAATTATTGCTCCTCTGAAGTGGCAATAGTCGGAGCACCGCTCGTGCATCCGAAGGCTGTTGAGCTGTAAGGTTTTCGAGTGGTGACCACGAGTAAACGCTATGTGGCTAGGCCGCTCACTAGGTGGTCGCTACATGCGGACAACGCAAGACCGGTCATCCTGACGATCTTCGACGAAGTTCGCAGTCGGGAAGATGTAAGGAAAAGTCTTGTCGACCATTATTTTTTTAATACGTGAATGTATGTGTGAGATAGTGATGGTGCAGGAAGCGAGAATGTGTGTGATAAGCACAGGTCTCTTCCGTAGATAGCCACGATTACCGGTCTGGCCTATTGACTTTGTCTGTCCACCTATTGGATGGACTACCCACACCAATCTCGAGATTATGTTTGTTAAATTTCTTAATATTTTATTTGCGGATGTTTTTAAATAAGCAAAAGTATTTTCCATTTACACTTTTGATATATTTACGTGTAGACATGTTGTGTAGAAGTTTTGTGTTTTTAAAAAATGTAGTTTTCTTTTAAAAAAAAAATACGTTCTTCATTATAAATATCCTCTAAAGCCAAGCCGTGGCTACGAGTAGTACAACTCTACTGTTCAATTTACGTTCTATTTTCGAATTCATTCAAATTTTTTCCGCGCTATTCTTTTTTTATCAATGGAGGCATGAAACTTCTACGGAGGCCACGAAAACCTTGTTCTAAGCTTTTTAGTCAATGAATAAATTTTTATTCTTATAACAAATGAATTCGTATCAGATGTACTCCATATTTCAAGTAAAACTACTTATATGCGAGCTTCAGTTCCATGCCTAAAATATCTTACTAACGAATCCTAAGTTATTTTGACCACATCACCCGTAGAAAACCAGATAATTTCGGCAAACTACTACTTGTATGTAAAATTGACGGTTAAAGACCAGGCAGGCCGTCAACTGGGTAGGTTGGTCTGATCAAGCAAAACAATAACTGGATTTTTCATTACTACTGTGCTTAGGAAAACTTTAGATAAAATAATAAGGTAAAAGCTTGTTACTGATTCCATTAAGGCTTTTCAAGACGGAGACCTGGACCTCTAAAAATGAAGAGAAAACTGAGAAAAAAAATTATTATAACATAATTTATTATTGACACTAAAAGTTAGAATTTTATGATAGTGGTAAAAGATCACTTCGTAGAATATTTAACAGGTAGTATTATCTGTCATTAATATTAACATAAGCGTGTCTGATAGACTTTAATAAGATGCTTGCTGCTTTATTGCATGGGCTTTCCACTCGTGCGCACGGCACACGTGACGTCACGCGGTGTTGGATTTCATCCCCACCAAGACCCGTCCGGTACACTCGCGAACACTTTCACTCGAGTCAAAGACAAGGTCAAGCGTAGCTTTTACGGGCAGCGAGAAAAGTGTTTATAACATCTGCATAATGTAATTTTCCGATTACAGACAATATATCACCTCGTTATTTAAAATTCAACCTTGTTAGCGTGCTTTTAGGGTCATTGGAACGTTTTAAACGACCGCTTACACTTGCTGGACTATAAATAAATCGTTTTGTATATGATGGTGAAATTAATTAGTTTTCCTTATCTGTATTGGTTTTCGTTGTTCGAGTGGTTTTTACGCCTTAATAGGTCGACTGAAAAGTTGATTCAAAATATTGTTTATAATAATATCGGCATTTTATTTTGTAATAGTTTAATATTACATTTTTAATGTTAGTTTGTTAAAGTTTTTGTGACATCTATTTCATAGAATTTAAAAATGAAATAGAATATATTGTCGTAATTTTTTTATTTAATTGAATTAATTATTAACAAAATATTTAATAAAAGACATTAATTGATATTTAATTATCAAATACAGAAAAAAACTGATCATGGAAATAGAAATGAAACAATGAAAATAGTTACATATTTCCCAACAGTTTTTTAAAATTCATACCCTTTTTTCTAAACATTCCAATGTTATCAAGTATACGATTACAATATTTTTAAATATTAATAGTGATTAATCAATGTATGCATAATAAACATGTGAAATTAATTAATTAATAAATACATACACTTATAATTAATGATCAAATAATTTTACTTTATTTACCATAAATTTCGTCTCCAAAAACTTAACAAAACTTTCGTAGACCTTAGTGTACTCATTTATTATTAAATGAGTCTTATCCTAGCATTCAAGAGTTTTTAGTTTTTTTTAGTTGATCGAAATGCGTGAAACTGGGTTTGTTGACTCATTTACATGGTTTATATTATATTGCATATATGAAAAATTGTTGAATTTCGTTTAAAATAACAACTTTTGAGTTTCTAGCTGACTCTTTTTTGCAGATCAGCGTTCATAGCATACAACTTATAAAGTTACAATAATCGACAATTCAAAAGTACATGTAAAACTCGACTTGAATAAAAATATTTTGAATTTTAATTTGAGCATGGCGAAGATGTTTCGCGTCAATGTAATAAATTATAAAATTTTAAATAATAACTATAACGCAAATGCTTTGAACTGTACACTGAACCGAAATATTTTTATTCGGATTTTTATGACTCAACAAAGATAAGCGCCCACGCTGTGTTGCCTATTAAAAATATTTAATAGTTTTTGGGAAAATTGCTATATAGAATAAAAAGGATTACGAATATTTATTTAATTAGT
This sequence comes from Battus philenor, assembly GCF_028537555.1. Classification (NCBI taxonomy): domain Eukaryota; kingdom Metazoa; phylum Arthropoda; class Insecta; order Lepidoptera; family Papilionidae; genus Battus; species Battus philenor. The sequence continues at coordinate 13,656,884 of NW_027181737.1, read as the reverse complement.
TAACAGTAAATGATTGATAATATATTGATAAATATTTAATTTAGTATATAAAACTTAATTTGTTCTTATTTTTTATCTGTTGATTAATTATAATTTATGACGTATTTAGATTGAATATTCTTTATAAAACTTATGTATTAAAATGTATATTAATCTTGAAATCAGTTCACGTAACATTGTACTAGGTTACTTGTCATAAATTCGAATCATAAATAAATAAACTTATTGTATTTATTTATGATAATAAATAATAATGAAATAATATATAAAAAAAAGAATATCATGTTATAAACATGACAGGTATTTTTTAACAAAGATAAACGATGCAAAGGTCTACAGTTAGCAGAATAATAAACACCGCATAAAAATAAAGTACGTAAACAATTAAAATATTACTAGCGTTCAGAATATCACAAGGGATTTTTGTTCTTGTATTACGAAGTCATAAAATGGATATGACTGACATTATTTATTGAAATTTATCAAATTTGGTTAAATATAAATAAACGTTCTTATACAGCCTTCCTTAAATTCTTACGTTCCCTATATAACATACATAATTGTTACATTAAAGCGAAAGGGTTAAACTCGTGTCGAGTCCACTTACGAATTGCCCCCCTTTGGGGCGTGGCTTCCACTTTGGGAAACACTGATCTAATGTCTCTAAATAATTGTGTTATCAATTTGTTTTTTTCAACAAAGCTTTTTCAAAAATCCTATTACAACTATTTCAAGTAATATACCTTTGAATTGCTTTCCTACAATTGTCTCTCTAGTTTGTGTTATATGTTGGCGCTGTTAGCCTTTTGGGGTTGTTGTAGCTTTCGATCTCCAGTCCGCGAGCTGAAATTTAAATTACTCCCACTACTAGTTCTGCCCGTACCCTTGCGCCATTTGGATGTTATCTGGCGCGTCTGTGACTTTGGTGCACTGTTTTTTCGTTCCACCTGGTGGTGTTGAGAGGGGTAGTCTTCGTTCCATAGCTGTTGCTATCGTTTCGGTTGGTTTTCTAGCTCTCGGTATTGAAGTTTCCATCTTCCTAGCAGCTCTCTTGCATGTGCGTATCTAATCCGTGTGATGAGTCATGCTGGTGGCCTTTTCTACTCTTGGTCTTTAGTAAGTGATTATATGAAAAAAAAACTGTCTGAGTTTGTTGAAGGAAGGTTTGTTGAAGGATTTTCTCAAATAAATACGTGTGAAGAACCTTCATAGCTGTAAGTTGAAGAAATCCAATATAGAGGAACACAATCCGGTTTTAGTTTATATCAAATTTGGTTCTTATGTCATACTTTTCATGACGCAATACTTCGCTTATGCGATTGCTATTAATGATCCAAAGCGAATATTAATAGGAATAAATGAATTCACAAGAAATTTGTGATTTTTTTAAATTTTCGTAAATTTTTTTATCGAGACTCCCTGCCGGACTATTCAATGTTATTGACATGTCAACCGACACACACACATATATATATATACATAATAACAAAAATAACCGTAAATTTACTTTAATAACTTCTAGTTATATCATAGTTATCTTTTCGGTCGTAAGACGCCTACTGCCGAATATTGCCCATACCTATATTTCTATAGCACCGTTTGATAGCGGCCTGTACCCAGCGTAGATTTATAAATTCCAGTTTACGTAATTTTATTTGGATTTTTTTTATTTATGGCGTATGTTAATATTAATATTTATCACTTAATTTGTTTCGATCTCTGGATACGTATCTGCAAGCGCGGGAAAACGTTTCACACGGACCTATCTGCCCGCGTCACTATTACGTCAGATGATCTGCATTTAGATCTGTGAGATTTAACGCCTTCTAAACGAGATCAGATCACTGAGACATGTTTTATGGCGGTACAGTCGATGTTATCAACCTTTTATGTTCCCATTGAGATATTGGACACGATCCTTTTAATAATACGTAATGAACACGTTTTATTAACTGCCATTATTGTTGGCAACACCAAAAGTAGATTTTTAATTTAGTGGAACTAGCTTCCAGGACTGATTAATAAATAAGACACGTTTCTGTCATACTTAAAAAATTATTATCACTGATACTATATATAGCAATAGCATAACAGTGTTGGTAATACAAAAATATAATGGAAATACAATTGTGTTTCAACTATAATTTCTTTAATTAATTTGTTGTAATTCACACATTATCATCTATTTATCTATCATCATATTATCTCTGTAATTATTTCTCTGACGAACTACATTATCAAATGATCACAAAATTAATAATAAAACTATTTGTTTTGTCAACAATTTGCGCTAATGAGTAAAAAATTAAATACTTTTGAGTACACTTTAACAAATTGTTTTTCAAATTAATCAGCCATAGAACGTCCACGATATATTCTTCTTTTTAGCCTATAGACGCCTGCTTCAATATATATACGCCTTCCCCAAAGATAAATATGGGGGATATATCACATTCGTGCCGCTTGGCGGGTGGATTGCTAATCATAATATCACATTGAATATTATATATAATACGCAGAGGACGCTGCTACCCATCCTCTGGGAACTTATTTGTGAGCATTTACGATTTTTTATAATTAAAGACACAAAGTGTGAATTATTTTAGATTATATCCAAGAAATAGAACCTGCGACTACGATCGCATACCTCTGTCCTTATCTCTGGACTACCACTCCTCTAATAATTTTTTTTTACAAGATTGATTTAAAAACTCAAAGCTCATTTGGTCGAATGCAGCGTGCCTTTTATTTTTATCTGAATAATACATCCTTTGTGTAAAATAACATAAGTGTGCATATAGTCAGGAAGTTTCACAATAGATTTCGTTTTACCATTGATACGAAACTTTGTTGTCCAAAACTTTCTTAATTGATTTATTTGTAATGCTATCAACATAAAGATGACACTGTGTCCCTGATGATTTGTTATAGATGTAAGCTTTAAAGGAGTGAAGGTATAGCGCATTTGCAGTCAATTTATGTATGAACACATAAAGCAAAGATCTCAAAAATAATAAATAACATAGTGATATTACAGTAAGAAAAATAGTTTACAAAATTCGGATTACTACTTATTTAAATTAACTATTGTTTATTATCTGTCCTAGATATTTGAAAATAGATACCTATTGATAATTGTAAAAAGGTGTCATAGGTAAAAGCTTTTCGCTGATGCGCTAAGATGCGCTATCATGCGTTATGTAAGCATTCATCCTGTATACACGTTGCTGTTGGCATTGATGTGTTACCAACATTGATAATATCACACGATGCTGTTTGCCTTATTCCAAAGTTCTTTGAAGTCTAGAGTTCTTGACCAATAAAATTTATATGAGACCGAGTTAACGCATTTTCTACTCTTTATATCCAGACCTTGTTTGCATATTACTTGGCTAACGGATTTAGAACCACCTTTCAGAGTTGAATTAAGAAATGTAACTGAAAATCTATCACATGGTATGTAATACATAAAAATATGTTATACAACATAGATTGCAACATAGCTTCTTCAAATAAATATTAGATCTCTACGATATACAACCAAGAAAGGACCCGTCGTTTGTTGATAAGAGTCTTAAAAATATAAAACAAAACGGCATGGCATATATAAATATAAATATATAAATCACACAACTAACGTGACCAAATACTACGACCTTATGCGAAAACCTTAATATACCTCCGTTCAAGTTACCAGATCTCCTCAGGAAAAAATCTACGGCAGAATCTTTTGATGAGTTGGCCCGGTACATTGTCCTAAACCTAAAGCAAAAATAACAAAATTAAATCCAACCTTTACAGATACACAAAACATTCAACTTCCAGTAAACCCAACAATAAAGTTCAAAATGTATTGGATATTTACTGTGAAAATAATTACAATTGAAAAGTGTACTAAAACTTGGATAATTTCTTCTCCCATAAAGAGACAGCACTGCAACGAATATTAACACACACGCAAACACAGACACATTCACACACGCACATTCACTCCCACTTACTCCCACACGTGTACTAAATGGAATAAAATGGCATAATTACTCTGTAAGATTGAAAAGTTTTTGTTTTATATTAATAAATAATTTTCATGTTATTTTAAATAGAACCTTTAAGTAATGTCTTAGTTATAGAAAACTGATACAGGCACTTGTGCAAAAAAGGAAACTCCGTCGATGATCTTAGAAATAAAAACTTTACAAGACATAAATCAATTTTGTTATTATAATATTTTTCGAACATGGCAGAGATAGATTTGACAACGACGATAATCATGAATTAAAATGAAAAACGTTTTAAAAATTATTCACGTTGTATGAACTTGAAACTTTTTTACGATGTCGTTATAATTAATATCAGATTAAGAATTTCATTTGTACAGTGTCGCATACAATTGTAGTCTTGGCAATAAAATTATTGGCATCTTGACAACGGCATGGCCAATGTTTTCCTATGAAAACTCGGCGCTAAATGTCATGTCTTTTAAAAGGCGCGTGCGCAAATTTTAGTGTTGCCAGTGGCAATCTTTTAATATTAAACACTTTATATCTGGCACGTACAATATATTCTTGAATGACAGATTATGTACAGTATGATTGGAAATATTTGTAAAAGCAAAAAAGTTTTTTTTTCTATTATAAAGCGACAGGCGTGCAACTTCTGCCAGTACAAAGTCTAAAAGGACAAACAGAAAACAATAATACATTTTAATATGCAGTTATCCGAATTTAGAATACGGTGTACTAATTTTATTTGCAAATATTTTGTGGTGATGTGATCACAGTTCGGGTGGATTATCGCCATATACAAAACTCTTTTACATTCAGATAATAAGACTTTGATTGTTTAGATTCCTCGTTTCAGTTTGTTTTACTATGTGATATAAAACAAAGAAAAACTATCACACCTATAATCATTCACTCTGTATATTGCACATACGTTTGATGTAAATTATGTTATGCTTCCAGCCACTATATGCTTTGTGCTGTTTCATCAAAATTTAGCTCACGGAGAGTTCCTTAAACTAAACAATCTTGTTGAATGTATTCCAGTTATAACAATGACGCTTGCACGAATAGGGGACTGTACCCGTGTAAGTTTTGAGACATGTGTAGTATAGGTTACTAAGCGTGGACTTGGCAGTCGGTAGCGACGCAGGCTTCTCTTGACCACTGTAGGGGGGAATTTATTTAAAATTCGCTTCTTCGCGTCTCTCATAGGATCATGACTTTCTTTATGCAATGACTGCGTCTTCTCTTCTATCACATATGGGTCAGATTCCCCTACTTTTGGTAAATACGTAAAAATACTTATCTATATCAACAAGAAAGTCGAATTATTGAGGATGTTAGAACATAAGTTTTTCAAAAGTTAAATTTATTTATAGGTTATTCCTTTTAAGAAAATCGTGTTCACATTGAATAGTTGCAGTAAGCTCTTCGTTAAATATGTATCTTTATATTTTACTGTGATATAATTGTGCAAGGAGAGTTGCTGGAAAGAAAAAAGATGAGTCACTATTATTTTTACTTAAATATACATACGTAGTCGAATTACAAGATTATTTTTACGTTTCTTAAAACATCGTTTCAGCCCATAGACGCCCACTTCTATGCATATGTCTCCCCAAACATATCTATAGATGGTGGATATACAATAAACACCTGGTTTTGCAGGTAGGTTGGCGATCTCAGTGTCATATTATGGTATGTTGAGGACGCTGTTGCCCATCCATTGGAAACTTATTTGTGAGCAGTGGCAATCTTATATAACAAGTGCACAAAGTGTGAATTATATAGGATAGAATCGAACCCGCTACGTACGATTGCAATTCTCAGTCTTCTACCACTCCTTGATTTCTTAACCCTTAGTAGCCTGATTTACGAATGGGTTTTTTTTTTAATATTACTGTATTTGCTTGAGGGTCTAGATGAAGGAAAAAATAGATTTTTTTTTAATTTCGTTGGAAAGAATATTATACAACAGCAAAATACGTACAGCCAACCTATAAAAAAAAACTATTAGTAATGTGAACATTCGGTTTAATAGATTGGTATCAAAATTGAAACTAGGTTATTAAGGGTTAAATCAAATCAGCAAAATTAATTATATGGCAACCTTCGCATTTATGTTTTTCAAACTCTGAGGTCGCTGACTCATATTGAACATGTTTTTACAAACACTATTTTTGGCAATTGCGATGTAGGATTTCATTGTCAGATCACTGGACGTGTTAGACTATCAAAATAAATCACCGCCTATGACCGACTCGTTTGCGATATTTGTTTGAATTATTAAACTCCGCGGCAGAAATAGATTTATTACACAACGCAATGAAGCGAACGGATTGTTTCTATGCAGATTCGTGTGAGTTATGTAACATCGTTGTTTCTCACACACGGTAAAGGTAAACATGCATAGGAAACCGACTTATCTTGGAACCAAAAATTAGAAACTTGTGACTTTCATTGAATTAGTTGTTACATGAAACAGATAATTTATTATTTAATTGGTTCTATAAATTTACTATTAAATTGTGGTCAGTTGACAAAATATTCATTTTTTTTAATAGAGGCATCTTAGTCGTTTGATATTGCAACGTTGCCATATTTTGATAATAAGTCTCGTTTAATAGAGGAAGTACGGGTTGCAAACAATTGCAAACGAACCATAAGATACAACTAAAATTAAAAATCCAATAGAGTTTTATTTCAATAAATAAATGTTGAATCCTAAATCCACCTCTAACTATAAGGAGATTGTTTTTAGATGAAAAATCGAATGTATATATAACTACTCATTTGGTGTCTAATGGTATATCCTTTTTTTTCCTGCATGGGATACTCGCTGCAGGGCCAACGAAAGGGTTGTGCCGGACTACTACCTGCAAAAATCCCACATCTTCTTGAACGACTTTTGTTGAAACCACAGGAACGCTTTCGCATACTACCGTAGTTTCAACGATGGTGGCCTAGTGCTTCAACTTCTTACTTGCAGCGGATCACTCCAAATTCGTCGCCAAGGCCATGTTAATGTGGTGGGAGAGAGGCGGTATAACACCTTCCGACATCCATGCCTCCGACTGCGGAGGAGTGATGTTCTTCCTCTTTTTCTCTCTGCAGCCTCCTTCTGCAACATCACTTTTCCGCAGAAGGCTATATCCATAACTGCTCGTTCCTAATGGCACATCCTATCCAGAAACAATACGTAATAACGTAATCTAAGAAATAAAAATAATTTTCCAGCACCCGCTTATTAGGCTCCATAAAGTGTCTCACTCATCCGTAGATATACGATTTTATATCTAACGACGCGGTAAATTCATCTCTCTGTAAATTCAAGAAATTTATTAAACACAGACTCTGCCAAAGGGTATATTGCTCTATTTCAGAGTATGTTCACGATAAAGATGTTTGGATTTCAGTTGTTGTAATTTTAAGGTAAAAAAAAAACGGTTTTTAGCGTTATAATAACTGCTTCTTAAAATAAATTATTGTTTAATATTTAGTCCCTATTGACTTTATACTACCAGAAGTTATTGGCCTGTGGCACTTTATACAGGTGATTGAAAATAGGTGCAAAAGAGAATAGAGTATATATATATATATATATATATATATATATATAAGAATTACATATATATATATATATATATATATATATATATATATATATATATATATATATATATACATATGTATTTCATAAGATGAAGAATTAAAATCTAAGTGGATTAGCTTTAAAGTGTCGTGGGATTGTAAAAAACGTATTATTTTTACAACCTTCTACTTACACATGCATTTCTATATTCAAATGTTATACTTTGATCAAAAAGTTAGGTGAAATTTGTTTATAACATGTAATTTATTTGTTAATTCTTCCAAGTCAATTTCATCCCCTTCAAAGTAATCCCCGTCTGATAAAAGACACTATTGTCAACGCTTTTTCCAGTCGCCGAAAAAGTCGGAATAGTCTTTTCCGGTACGGCCTTTAAGGCCTTCTTTGATTCGGTTTTTATCTCCTTAATCGTGCCAAAACGGCGTCCCCGCATTGGCCTTTTGAGTTTGCTTAGTTGCCAGAAGTAATACAGAGTCAAATTAAGCAAATACAGTTGTTGCGAAACGATATGAGTCGAGTTTTTGATACTTTTTTTCCCAAAAAAATGAGAGATTTTGGCACTAACCGAAATTTGACGCGTTTTAAAAACAAAACATCTTTCAATATAGTTTTGGCTGAGCCAAATGATATTCCAATATTTAACAATCATACGCTTGGCAAATTGTACTGGTAGCTCTACCAAACTAGAAAAAAATTAGCTGCCTTCCTAATGCCTGGGAGTTTTAACAATTTCGCCTTACATGATCACAGTACTTTTTCGCTACTTAAAAAAAAGGTAGATGTCGGTTGTAATACAGTTCAAAACTTGTATAGTGAAATAAAGAAATAAGTTATAATTTTAAATGATTAAATTATAAAAATATAATAAACTACTAGGCTACTGATTGCCATAATTATTGAAGCATTATATTATACATATTTTAATGATAAATAAAAATCGTAAGTGATATTGATTAAACAATGTTTATGTTTAAACTTTTAAAGCAACTTTCAAAAAAGAAAGTAGTATAACAAATGCTCGAGTCAACCTGCTATTATATATTCGAATCTGTTTAATACTTTATATTTATCTCTTGTAAAATTGCATGCCCTTGAACCACCCACTGTTGGCTGTGAACAATAGTTGGTATATTATTAAATATTTTTATTTATTTGTTTATTACTTTTTATACATACACCGCCGCTCTCTGTCTCTGCACTGGGTAGATATTTAATGATATAATCCACAAGTCCATGTCTGTCTGTGGGTAAAGCTTAAACGAATAATATAATCAAAATAGCTGCAATATATCACTACATCAATCACATTCATTGTCACGTATCTTAACCGTATCATAAGCCCTGAGAACCGATACGAAACGAGACATAAACGAAACGTAGTCTGGTCACACGGCCAAATCTAATTCTAAATGTGAACACTAATCTGGCAAGAATAGTATTTTAATTTTCAGTTGTTCATGTCTTGTCCCGGTGTTACATCGCTGCATCTCGCTCCCCGACACGAAGAGATCTTACCTCCTCGCCCAGCCCACCCCTCTTGGTCCTCTGAATAATGGGACTTATGCTATCTATCGTGATATCATACGCCGGTATCAACGACACAATAGAATGCTTGAAGCACATAATCAGAGGCGTCGTGCCCGACGGTGAACCCGACTTTCAAGATTACGTAGAATATTACGCAAGACTTCTTCATAAGTCAACTAATCAATCGACAAATCAAGATTGGATAAAAGAATCTGGGCAAGGGTACCTAGTTTTGACAGAAGATAAAAAAGGATCGCTTAAATCTGCCGCCATTAAGTATTACGGGCAGACTCGTACGGCGGCCATTTTGTTTTCAACTAAAATCTCCAGTTTCGGCCAAGAATCTTTCGATGAGAACTCAAAAGCCAACGGAGACTATAGAAAGGATAGAAATACTCCGACTAAGACTAAAACGATTATATCAAACAATTCCGAGTCGTTCAGCGTAGGAACGAGAAGTAGAATAAGTACTCCGCAAAATACTTTGGACTCCAACTATTCCGGAAATTCATTCGATAACGAAGAAGAATTAAATGCGGCGATTGCAGACAAAGAAAAATTATCATGGCATTACAAACCCCAGAGTCCTTCAAGGAAGCAACTACCTGAAATACATTTTCAATCATATGACGCTGAAAGGGACAACCCATCTTACAGCGAAGAATTCTTAAGGTTAATATTTACTGATACTGGAGAGCATGCTGTGAGAGTGACATCACGTACATATAGAATCATTGCGACTTTGTTACAAATTTGTTTACATTAGTGCACGTTCATCAGCACTTAAGCACGAATGTAGATAAGCGAGTTTCTCACTTCATTGATTCATAAGTTCTCATTTGTAATACGACTCAAACATTGTTAATTTGTTTAAGATCACTTGACGGGATTAAGTTTCGTCCTTTGCAACGAAACGATCCTAGCGGACGTCGCAGGAGTTTTAGGAAGCGCCGATCATCGTCATCAAATTCGTCCAAAGATTCGAAAGCATCGCGAGACGAAGAATTAAAAATGTTCACGTCCCTCGAAGAGGAAGAATTTAGAAAAATGAATGACAATGAGAACTTCGGAAGATTCGGAAGCACTCCTAATTTATCGACGCGTTCTTATTCCAGAAGTCGGTCGAGGGAGAAGTCGAAAGAAAAAAGAAATGATAGATGGAGCACGGAAGTGTCTGTAGATAGCGCGGCAGAAGAAAAAGACTTGTCGAGATTAGATTCATTCGCGGAGGAGAAAGATGAGAATAAAGATGGCAATGAGGTAACTGATGAGACAGAAGACGACGTTGATTTCTGGGCTAACTTCGGAGATTAAGCGCTTGGACTTGCCGTGGCACGCCTTGCACCAAGCTTCGATACGAGCATGACTGATAGCGTTAAATATAAAGTGATGAGACCCTTCCTTGTGTTTTGTTTTATCACATTTAGTTATCTTCATAGTACATTCCTTCGCGACGGGAACTTTGAGTATATGCTTTAATAAGTGTGGCTTAATTAGCGATTTAAGGACAGTATATTATGCTTTATACGCTTCCTGTACAAACAATGTTACACAATTGTATCTAAATACAGCAATATCGATCCTTTTAATTATAAACACATTACTAAGTATAAGATAAAGTTATAATAAATTACAGGTACAGATAATATCCTTTTTCGGTTTTCCAGTATTTTCTGTTTTATTGCAGATACAAGAGTGACCATGAAGTTTTAGAAATGTAATTTAAAACTTAAATACAAATAAAAACAAGAATAAAATTAAACTGAGTTAATTAATGATTGTTACATTTTCTGGTAAAGTGTATTACTTACTAAATGGTAATTATAATTAATTTTATGTAAATACATCAGAGCTACGGACAGTTACGTACAATTGGCCACCAAGTACTACCGGTATGCTAGAATGCATTACAAGCTCGTTCCTGACAAGTGCCAAAAATGCGATCTAAAAGTGTTTTATTTTTATTGACAGTAGACATTGTTTACCTGTTGGCATTTACATATCAAACGTAAATGCCAATATGCAGACTGTTCAAAGTAATTTTCCGAATTCTGGAATTATTTTTGTTATTCTCTGGACATCTAAATGGTTAAGTTGATGCTCCATAGAGTAGCTAGACGCTCGAGAGTAAATATTTAAAATTCTACCGAAACTGCTGTACCACGCACTAGGTTTGCGCGCGGCGACACGTCAACGCTTGGTGGCTTGAAAGCTATATTCCTCGGCTCCAATTTCTCCGCTTTTTCCTAGGCGCGGTACAGCGGTTTTGGTAGCACTATAGTGATGCAACTTGATTTTTTCAAATAAACAAAATATCTTTATATAGTATTTGTATAGTATCTTCCCTTTGAAACTTTTTACGGATGTTGTAAAATGGACCGGCAGTCGTGTTAAATAGGTTAATACGATAATATAGATTTATACAATGTCGCGATTGAAACTGAGTTGCATAAGCCATACGAAAATATCCAGACATGGTGAGGCCAGGGCCTCGACCCACTTATAATAATGAAGACGAGTCGACTGCGGGAGATTCTCATTAGTACCTCCCATTATTACAGGATTATTGACGTTATTAATCAACACACTTTATTCGTGTCGTACGCTCGTGACAGAGACCTCATTCAAAGCCTAGGTGGCTTTTTGTTTTGATAAAAATATATTAGTGCGCTAGCAATATTTTAATCAAACTATGAAGAGGTAAATGGAGCGTAATATCTGACATTCACTTCTTAACAATAGGATAATGCAGTAGTGTTTTAAATACGAATACGCTCTCGTCTTAAGTCTTGAGATTAAACCTCTTTTAAAAAGATTTATTTTCAAACTTAGACTAATAAACCTAAAGTATACTTTAATATCAAATAAAATTATTATATATCCTTCAGTAAATTTTAAAAAGAGCGCAAAATCGGCCACTGTGTTTTTAGAAGCGTCTATTGGTTAATATGTTATAATGATTATGAAATTGTAAAAAAACAAATTCGATTCAATATCGAATTTTGAAATGACTTTATTAGGTGTCAGATTTGATATAAACTCATACTGGTTGGTAAACTAATTTCTATTATAACTTCGAGATTTTGAATTAAAAAGTTCTTCGGTAATATGTGAAATATTTCTAATGATTTTTTTTTTTGTTTTACAACACGGAATATAATATTATTAATCTAATAATTATAACTAAGTAAAAATCTTGTGTATCCTAAAAACTAGAAATTCTAACAGGATCAGGGTTGTTTGGCTCGTTTGCTGTCAACTAATTTATGTTACACCCTGTCCAATATCAATGGTCTCAAAAATACTACATAATGTAAGATAACATATTTAGTAAAAGCGTTTTAAAACTTGCATTTCAAAAACTTGATTACTACGTATAAAAATTAATCATTGTTTGTTATCTGCCTCTGCAGACTTTGTTTTTACAAAAGATACTGGCGCATTCTCATATGAAAATATTAACATATTTCACAGTGTTCATTTTACACAGGTTTGTTGTAAATCTGTACCCAACACCGCCCTGCCCTTTCCAAAAAAACCATACGGCCATAATGACAGTCCATCAAAGAAAAGTGGTTTTTAACTAGTGCTAGTAATCAACATATATTTATATACTATGTTAGTGTCATGTTTTTTGGCCGATAAATTTTCAAATTCGCCGACCGTAAAAACTTTTGTATTCCAAATTAAAAAAAATGTAACATTACAAAACGCAAATTATTTTTTTTATTTATAAAAGGTTTTAGTGATTGACAGTACCTACGCGTGTATAAAGTGTGTCTAAACGCATACTCAGCCGCTGTAACATGTTCTGAGTTGCGGTTTAGAAAACGTGTCGGCGACGGTGCGATGTTATTACTGTGGTCGTTGCTAACACAATAGGCTTCCTGGTGTAAACCAACACGGCTATATTTATTTCAGAGAAGCACAATAGTGCAGTAGTTTAGACCAGTAACTTGGATTAACTTATCCTTCATGCATAAGAATTGACATTTTACTTATCCGTAGCGGCAAACTTATTCTGTGGAGAAAGCTAATTTATATATTATAGGCAAAGAATGCTGAAGATCAAACTAAGGATAAATCTAGGACAAATAAAAGTAATGATGGTAATATCGTGATTAAAGCGCTAAACCCGTTTTCAAATATAGCCTAAGCCGATCCCGTAAAGAGTGTAAATTGACCTTGATATGATATTGTATATAATATTGACATACATATGCCAAGGAGCAATCACTCTCCCGGGCTATGTAAACATTAAAAACATTACAATAGCAAATGCAAAAAAATATTTCTCGCAGTCATTCTGATTTATTGATTAAAGTACAGACAACCACACATTGCCGAAAAATAATTTTAAATAATTTTTCCAATTAATTTTAAAATTATTGTCTTAATATTGAAATAATGAAAAAAATATATAATCATAAAAAAAAAAAATATTGGTTATCAAATGAGCAAAGATTTTTTTATATCACTACTTCTTGTGCTGAAGATCTTTCTTTTTAAAAGGAATGTCTATATCCCAGGGCACGGATTTCTTCCTATCAATAGATATAAGCATACAATTTATTATAGTTTCCGTAGATTTAAATTACTATGTTAATAAAATTCGTATTGATATCCTGAGATGTCGAGTCATATAGATCTTGTATTAAGAAAAAAAAAAAAACTTTTTCTCCTTTTTAAAATATAAGCGTTGTAGGATGTTATACTACCACTCTCCCCTAGCTAAACACACTTACCGAAATGGTAGAAATGTTTGCAGTGAAGATAAACACAGGCCTGTTAAACTTTTCTCTAGGTTTAATAAAATTGGTAACACTTTTGTGGGCAACTGTATCTCAAAATACTCTCATATAAAGTCTTTGAATTATGATATAATAAATTTAACTTCATAAAAATCCTTTTACTATGGGAACGATTGATAAGTGATAATAAACCTTGAAAATGAATTCTTCTACTGTTGTTTTTAACAAAAAAACTACCCGAGTTTGAATTAGTTTTTCTTATATGAACGCGTGTTTGGAATCCTGGTGGTTTTACGTTAAATAATGCCGTTATAGCGTAGTCCGATTTGTTTTTAGCTTCAATCAAATTGAGGTCTTCGTACATTCTCCTGAAAGCGTATACAACTGATCGCTTTTAATAATCTTGTATGGTTATTAACATGGATAAATAAATAAATATAAACAATGTTAGGTCAAGATGTGGTTCCGCTCGAACAGCAGGTTAAGCTGTAGTTCTCTCTTCGGAACTCTTTCAGACTATTAAATTTCGAAGCGTTCTTCTGAACGATTTAAGTTTTGTGACATATCCGCGGAACTGCTCAAACCTTCAAGCATACTTACTGTAAAAAGATCCAAGCAAAGTGCCTGGAACATTCTATTACCTCTAAAATACAATTAAACAGCGTAAATCTGTGATAAAAAATATCACTTGGGTGACCAGCCCGATGACTTAAGAATGATCTTATAAAGGAATAAAGATAAGCGAGGAAAAAGTAAAAAAACAAACCGTTGAAAGTTGGTGTAAATAATATCCCTGCTTACACATGGCAGGGGTGCACGACAGGTCCTCATAAACGGAATAAGAAAAAATAACAGTAAATGAAAACAGGGGATGGCTTACTCAAGTCAAATTTAAAAAAAAAATATTGTTTATTTTTTTGTTGTTGTCTAAGTAAAAATTAGTTCCCATTTTTAGTTTCACGAACGCGCTATGTTGAATTTTAAAACCGCCATAGCCCCGCGGCATTCGTCACGAAATTAAAAATATTCCAGACTTGACGTAATGCCAAGCTAATGTCAATAGCTACTCCATAAACAACTTCTTTTTAGATATATTTTCGATAATCAAACGAAACGGTTTTTGAAGAGAATATATGTTCGTCACTTTCTATTTCTAACCATCTGGATTTCTTTATGAAATTATATTTGAAATATTGATGAGATATCAATATTTATAATACGAAAGATTATCTTGGAATAATAATCGTGATTTGAAAGGGGTTTTTACAATTTTTTTTCCAAAGTTACATACTCCGCTGGCTCAGTGACCCAAAGTGGGTCTTGGCCTCCGAAGCGAGAGTCTTCCACTTTCCTCTATCTTGCGCCATCGTCTGCCATTGGTTGACATTCAATTTGCGTAAGTCTGCCTCAACGCGATCGATCCAGCGATACCTAGGTCTACCCACTGGTCTTCGACCCCTCCGTTTTTCCAGGTACGCTACCTTCACGCTCCGATCCGATCCCATTCGCTCCAAGTGACCAAGCCAGCGGATTCGTTGAGCTTTATATTCGCCAATGAAAAATAAAATTAAATAAAAAAAATTTCCAAACAAAATACGCAATTTATTTAGTATCATCATCATTTCAGCTTTGGGGCGTCCGCTACTAGACTTAGGCATCCCCTATGGAATTCATATAAAACCGTTTGGAAACGGTCTGCGTACAGCGTCTACCGATGACCTGATCAGGGTCCTCTCTCGCCACTCTAAAACCTTTAGGGTCCATGGACCACCTGTTCTTTGGTTCTACGCGCTACTTCAACTTGTCAATTTAGTTAGTTACTCGTAATAATTTAATTAGTATAAAAGTGATTAAATTACGTAAGTGTGATCCTGCCCAAAGATCGTGCCAAGGTATACCAGCGGTACAGGACTGACACGATCGTAGATCGTGGATTCGTTTCCTGAGACACAAATTTGTGTTATGCACACTTTGTGCATTAATTATTTAGAGCTGTCATTGCTGTTTTTTTTTTTAATTTAAACTCGCACGGTGTCATATGAAGCGGTCGTTCGGGAAGATGTGAGTTCTGAAAATGGTTTAACCTGAGCCAAATATTATTCTAACTTTTGACAAACAGACGCTTGGCTAATGTTATAGACAGTTCTACCAACCTAGGAAAAAAAATTACCCACCGATTGCCCGGGCATTTAGTTCTTAATGACAATTTCACTTTACTTTTTGATCACAGAATATTTAAAATCGTCGAAGTCTAATGATTTGGTTATAACAGAAAAGTCAGATTGTTTTATTTAAATAGTTATTGTGAAAGAAATCCAGAAATAGATTTCTTACATGACAACAAAGCGTGTTATTCAAAAATACGCAAACGACATTTCAATTTTTTGTGCAACGCGTGGGACGTTGCGCGTAATAATTTGCTGTGATGAACGTATGTTTTGTTTTGTATTATATTTATTGTTACGATTTCAACCTGGCAACACTTTGAACACCTCAGTATCACCATAGTAAAAATAATAGTTTACGTTCAAAAATGATTTTATTATTGTTTATTAAAATGCTGGGTGTTTTCATTTATTTTTACTTAGTCATCATTTCAGCTGTAGTACTTCCACTGCTGGGATGGGTTGGGTTGGGGATGGGTTTCCACTCATGGCCCTCCTTCAAAGATTTTATATAGTAATGTTAAGAAGGAGCCTGAATCTAGCGTCTTTCGACGTCCGAAGTCCGTTAACGAAGTCATGTCTTATGGTTGGACGTTTTATATTGCGGATGCCAGTTTATGGTCTTCGCTCCAGAACTTTAAGACCCCAGCAGCCATCAGTTCTGCACGCTACTTGACTTGACCACCGCCACTTCAATTTGCCGATCCGCTAGGTTATTAATATATATAAATTCAATTTAGTATCCGTATCCGTAATGTAAATTTCGTTACATTACGGATATCCTCATTTGTGATATAATATCGAGAGAAATTTCGACCCCTTTCTCTGTGGCTCTTTAAGGGATTGTGTGAAACCATCAAGCCATATACAAAGTAGTATATGTGCATATATAATTGTAATATTATAATAATTTCTTCGCATTATAATATGCGAATAAATAAATTACGAATAAGTTATAAGAAATGTTATTACATTGAAAAAATATTATATACGAATTGTTGATCTATATCTGTGGAGAAAAAAAACACCCAACCCAACTGACTCGAAAAGTATTCAGTAATATTGTTCAATGGGTTTCGATGCAAAAATAAAACTAAAACTTTTATTTAAATAATTACTCAATATAACTGTTATAAAGGAAACGTAGAAAATATTGATTAGTCAGAAAATTAAATTTTTTTGGTTTATTTTAATACATGTAAAAAAAATTATTGTCACATTCGCACTTTTAATAAAATAGCCACGTGTAAAAGCATCTTTAGACCTTTATAATTGTTGATTATCACTAATCTCATAAGTCTAGCATCTGTCCCTTTCAATAAAAGTGCGGTTAAAAGGGACGAATGCAGTATAGAAACAGGAAAACATTTTTTTTTTAAATTTAAGACGAACTCGTTGCTCCTGTCAGTTTTTGATATGAAAAAATAACTCAATATAGGACAATAAAATAATTCTTTAACCTTTTTTTAAACTTATTTTGCCGAGTCACTGATTAAGTTAAGTCTAATTAGATTTACAACTGATGCTTTTGTACTAAATTTTGATTAATATTTGTTTAAAAAGTTAATGAAACGATGGTTGATTACTAAACCTCTCTTTCTATTCAATCTAAATATCTTTCTGATGTAAAAAATATAACGGTTTGTTATTTAAAAATTGAGAAAATTACCAGATTCCACTTTTAAAAATTCATTTCAAATATATTGTGAATAATTTTTTTTTAATATTTTATTACCAAAACTTTGTAATATTCTTTTGATTATATTGCACCAAACTGGTTATATGACACTAATAAATAGATAACATTGATTAAACAAAAAAAAAATATTTCCCGCCACTTTAAAATTGTGTTTTGTACTACATAAATGAGTGAATGTACTTCATATAAATGAAATGATTCAGCACATTTTCGGTTTTTAAGGAAAGGTAAAAAATGTGACTCAAACTGCAAAAAAGGGACCTTTATGGACATAACACATTGTGTCAACAACAAGCACAGTACATAGTATTGGAATTTTTATATTAAATATGTAGCTTGCACTAGTCCATTTTTAATAAGATCTTTTAAAAAAGGAAGCATGAGCGACATTTGAGTTTCTGAGATGCAGCTAAAGTTAAGCTTGACGCCGTAAAAACCGTTTTTCCATTTTATAAAAAGAAATACTTCTAGTAAAAAATAATACTATATATGGGTGACGATCTTTTAAGAAATCTTATGAACTAATATTTGTAAGTTAAGAAGCAACAAGTTTTTTATAGCTGAATATTCGACTTCACACTGACTAAAGAAAAGAGGGGAACGTATATTTTTAAATCGGTGAATGAATCTTACCGACCAAGACCTTGCTGATCCAAGACCGCCTCCGTCAACGTCCAGACATTTCGAGATTCGATGAATTCTAAGAAAGCATTTAATACGAATTACTCACAAACTGATCTGCTAAAAAATCTTTATTATTTTATTTAAGCATTGCGCTTTGATTTTATTTTACATCTTCTTTTCTTCGAGAAATAAATAGAACTGCGTGTACTGTAATCCGTCAATCCGTACGTTTCTAAATTTGTTTTAACCGATTCTACGAAACGTACCATCTTTGATGTAACAATGCTTATTGTTACAGAACTAACAAACTTACATATTGTAACGGAATGTTTATATTTGTATCTGTGAAACATTAATGGTAAAGAAATCGTTTGGATTAACGTAATCAACGTTTGATGTTTCATGTCAAATTAATTCAACTAACGCCTTGAAAAATATACCGAGCGTATATCGTTGCCCTCTCAGGAATATTCAGTAGCTATCTCATGAAATTTAAAACTTATCTCAAGCGTATTCCCTACGCCAACCTGATCGCCTCATATCCATCAACAAATAGTCATGAAGGGAACGAATTGTCGACAAATTGACTGGCGTCAAGGAAATCTAGGTCTGTGTTCAAAAGCCAATTAATAATCGGCTGCCAATTTCGATCGAACGTTATCCAAACACAAGCCAAATGATATGGGATTCCGTCAAAACATAAGTGATGGCTGCCGGCCTGCGCCTCGTGAGTGCTCGGTGTCGGATCTCCTCAGGCACGGAGGATGAACGGTCGCGGGGGAAAAGTGCGATTCTCGGGGCGTTCGGAAGCGACGCCCGCGCACCTGCCCTCTCCGTCACTCTTCCAAATTTAAATCCGAAACTCCCCCCACCGGCGCGTCCGCGTGCCCCGCACAACATTCTGGAATAATTCCTCCAATTCGGCCACCGGTGCTCGCCATTCGAATTCGGGTCGCGACCGCGTTCGGTGATATCGCTTTCCTCGCAACGACAGGCAGCCCCGACTCCTGCCATGGCCGACGTAGACGTACAAGTCCAGTACACCACCACTGAGAGGAAGACCAGGAAGGTCAAGAAAACCTCCAAACGCAGGGAGTCTAAGGATGGCGAGGTCACCGTCACCGAGCTCGAGCAGACCAACACCACCGCCACCAACGACGATGGGTATGTGCTGCGGTGGCCGCTCCCCTTGACCCTCGTGAGAAGTGCAATGTGACGCTAGTGCATCTGTGGCGGCCGAGTGTCGATTACCGATTGCGTTCGACCTCTAGTGACGTGTAGCGTTCGCTTGCATTTACGTTTGGTATCCCATTATGGCCACCCTCACATACCCGACCTAATTTAAGGTACATATTAATAAATTAGGAAAATCATCGACGACAAAAATTACTCAATCTCTACGCTATTTGTACACTATCAAATTACAACGTCAAATTGTAACATACGCTGCTTGTTTGTGAGAGTTCTTGCAGTGTTGTAGATTGATTGCTTACATTTCAACGAATGTGTACATGTTTTCTTTTTCCTCCTCAGCTCATTTTCAGCGGCGAATACACTAAGGCGATGAACAAGGATTGGCATAGCGGCCACTTCTGCTGCTGGCAGTGCGATGAGTCCCTCACGGGACAGAGGTACGTGCTCCGCGACGAGCACCCCTTCTGCATCAAGTGCTACGAGAGCGCCTTCGCTAACGGCTGCGAAGAGTGTAACAAGATCATCGGCATTGACTCTAAGGTGAGCATGCTAAATCCAAATCCTATCTAAAAACATCAAGTTTTCATTACATCAACTGCCGTTGGCGTTTTGTATATTTTAGTTACTTTATTAATGTGGAAATGTATCTTATTTAGTCGTCTAACGTTAAAGAACTTAGCTATATCTTATAAAAGAGCAAACAAAAAATCCTAATTTAAATATAATCATTATCAAGTATTCTAGTGAAATGTTTCACAATTTATTTACAAATATCCATACGATCAGATATTCCTATAGATGTTTATGTAGTTATCTAGTTTTCTACAATTAGACAAAGTATGCAGTCTTAAAATATAATTAGATACGCTCATGTGTCTAATGCCGTCCTTATAATAGCATCGTACTCGATGGCATTGCTTAGCTTTGTTACACTGATCAAATTTAGTTATGTCACTCCAGCCGCCCCAGATTTCTCAGGCGCACTTCTGCACACGGCCCTAGTCAGCGCTGCCAAGCCAACGTACAGCGACGCCGTATACATTTATATGTAGCGTCTTTGACTTTTACTTCAACAATATTTCCACATAGTCCGTGAAGGAAATTCTTTCTGCGACCTTTAATAATTTTTTCGTAATATTCAAATACGAATTGAATGCTGAACTTTTAAATTTTTTAAGGAAAGTTATTATAAATAGATTAGTTTTATACACCACAATAAACATTAAAATATTATCTATATTGTAGATTTTATAGATCAATTACATAGATACATGTTTATGAGTAAATTTTAGAGATGCGTTCAGAAAAAAAAAAACAAACGCTGATTCTCCAGCTGAACTATTTTCGGTACAGATACAACATTACCGACGTTTTCGCATCGGGCTTAACCTTGAGAAGCGGCGGATGAATCCATCGGGCGATTCTCTAGAGATTTATACGGGTTTCGATCCCGCTAAGTGTTTCGTAACCGGCCAAAATAAACATTCATATTTTATTGACATTACGACATTTAGTTTTAAACGCGAGTTCTCCGGTTCTTGATGGGCTGCCAAGAATAGAACGTAGAATGAGGGGAGCTTTATTTTGAAACCGAAAGCATTCGTCAACGACCGTCGTATACGGTTTAGACGAACATTAAATGTCATCTGGCTTTCGTATGATGAATAATAAAGCTTATCATTTTACTTGTCTGCGAAATGAATACGTTACCTGTCCACGCCGTGACATCCCTGTCGCGGTGATTGAAAGATACATATTACAAACAAACAAACCTGTTAAAATATAAATGTTAATTAGATTTAATATTTTAATGTACTGAGCAGAATAATGTCTTTTTTATTCTAAGTAATATAGTAATTTTTACAAATTTGCGAAACAGTATGATGATTTTGCGAAGTAAAAGAAGTAAAAGGGTGAATGTATATTTGTCAGAAATAAATTTTTAAATATTTTGTACATATATTTGTAAAAGATTCAGACAGGCCTTTAATTTCTGACACTATAAAGACAGCATATCTGTATCTATCTATTGTAAACAATAATTTATTTGATATGTAGTATTTCGAATTATTAAAAAGCGTTGTCTTAATATATTATCATTACATTATTTAATATTTCTTTAACCATTGATTTTTGGATGGGGTTGGGGTATCGTCGTCGTTTTAGCCCTATGACGCCTACTGCAATGTATAGGCCTCCACTAAAGATATCTATAGGGAGGTATATCATAATCGCCACGCTTGGAAGGCGGGTTGGCGATTGCAGCGTGGTATTATGGTACTCAGAGGTCACTGCTGCCCATCCTCTGGAAACTTGTATGTGAACAGTCCTTACCGGTTAGGCTACAACTGCTGTGCAGGCTGTATCATATCATAAATGTAATTCAATAAATCACAAATCACAGTTAGTTGGGCGGTGAACCCGATTCGCGTTCCAGTTAGTAATGTATGCTCTTGAGTTGTTATCTTTAAAAGTGAAATATCAAGACTCAGGATTACCATTTGATCGATTGTTTGAATCTGCTCCAACTATTGCACAAACCCATCGACCTGAAATCATGGAAAACAGAAACAATAATTTTAAACATCGATTTAATTTTAAAATATTAATAGCATTATATTTATTTCACATACTTGCTTTTGAACTAAATAAACACGTTTTTTATTTTTCGATTGTGTTCTTTGATCTCTTGAGAATATTATTTAGAATCATTTTAAATAAAATTTTACAACGGTGTTTTTTATAAATTAGTCCTCTTTTCTGAAATTAATGTATACAAAATCAATAAATTTAAAAATTATAAATAAGGCAAAGATAATATAGTAAGGAAGAGTGTTTTTGAAATTCATTTAACTATATATAAAAATTATTAATGGTTATTGTTTGGTTGTACACACTTCGCTGCTGCCTTTATTAATAAGTCTGTAGAATTCTAATAGAAAAATGTAATATATATGAAAGTATAGCCAATCATTCTGTAAATAGATACAATTTAGAATTAATTTTTAATATTTTGAGACAATATTGTACTACAATATTTTCTTAAATCATAAATTGAGATAATTTTTAGTATTTATTTGAGTATACAATATCAATGGATTGAAGTTCATTGTCAAAAAAGTTTTCATGGTTCGTTTAGTCTTTCGAACGCCATAACATATACGTAGTAGCAATAAATCAAAATTTTTGATTGAAGATGCTAATTCTCTTGAGATGAAACACTGTGTATGACTTTATGACAAATAACAAACAATATACCATATCTAACATTAAATATTATTTGATGGTTTTGGTTAATTCCGAGCCGAGATTTCCGAGTGAACTCATGATCTTTGCTTTCAAAATCGAGAGGTTATACGCCATCTAAGCCATATTCCATTCAAACGGCAGAAACTATAAATGCCAACAGAGCAATAGTGACCGTCCTCCACAAAAAGAAAAACGTATTTCAAGTTAATTTTCATTATTATACTCCCATATCGACGAAAAGTAATGTAGCAATAACTTTTTTTTATTCTTTCAAATTTTAAATTTCAAAATTCAATCGAAAATTATTTAACAACATGAATAAATTATTATGTTTTGTCCCGGCATTCGTTGCTATAAATATTCAATATATATTACTTTTAACCTAGGATCTATTAAATTTCACTTAAGAATTTCAAGATTAATTTGAGTATATAACGCATGAAAATTGATATAAAAACTATTTAAAATTGTTAGTCTTTAGTTGTATTATAGATGAATACTTTGTGATATTTATTTGCGATGTTCAAAATTTTCCGCGGTCCTATTGTTGCAAAAAAAAAAGTTCAACAAAACCTTTCATTGTTATACGTAACGGTCATCTTACTGTGGGTGGTAAACAGTACATGATGACGAGGCAAACAGCCTGTGAGAATGGCTAATGTTTCTGTATATCTCTACCCACACTATTCTAACGGATTCTTATGGATTAAGTGTTGTATATTGCGTTTTAATTGTAGATCCAACTTCATAGGATTTTTTTTAAATTCATATTACTCATCATGGTTGTAAAGGAAAAAGTTGTGAAAATTAATTGATTAATTTTAATAATTATTAATGACACTCGGATATTTAACTTCGGGCTAGCGAAAACTCAATTTTTTTAATATTTGTACTGTTAACACTAGTAAATAAATACTATAGAAAATATCTTTCAAGAAAACATTTGTGTCACGTGACATGTATTTTGTACTTAACATTTTCCGATTTTCCAAATGGTGGCCAATTTAAACTTCTAAAATCGATTTATATTTAGAATTTCCTCGGCGGACTCCATACCAAATTTTTCAAGCGAATACATAAACAAGATATATTATGTTTAATTATAACATTGATTTTAGACGTAATATTCATTCGGGTAAAATAAATAATTATTCATTTGTTTCTATTATTTTTCACTAAGAATTATTTCAAGTCATTTATTTACATATAAAAATTCCACAAAAGTTCAACTTGATAGAAACTAGAATAAAATAATACTAATTAATAATGACAATGCTTCAAATTAAAGTTACGATGGATCGAAATAATGAAATAACTTGTGTAGACACTCCCTAAGACGCGTTTAAGGTTAAGTAAAGGTATTTAAGCTACTTACCTTTAATGTTCTGTTACCACGATTGCGGTGAAGTTACCTAGGTGTAAATTCAAATAATTACTCAACTTATGGCAGTGAGCCGTGATAGCTCAGCGCAAGACTGAGGTTAAGGTTCGATTCCCGGGAAACAATCTTATATAATTCTCACTTTGTGCATTAATTATATAGAATTTTGCCACTGCTCCTAAAGAAATTTCCAGACGATGGGCAGCAGCGTCCCCTGCGTACCATAATACTACACTGCAATAGCCAACCCGCCTGGCAAGAGCGGCGATAAAGATATATCCCACCATAGATATCTTTGGGAGAGACAATGGGGTGTCTATGGGCTGAAAGGACGACTCAAGTTATTTCGATCACTGTATATGTTTGTGAAGGAACTAATGAAAAGCGTTTTTCCATAGGATCTGTCGTACAAAGACAAGCACTGGCATGAGGCTTGCTTCCTGTGCGCCAAGTGCCGCGTCTCTCTGGTGGACAAGCAGTTCGGCTCCAAGCTCGACAAGATCTACTGCGGCAACTGCTACGATGCCCAGTTCGCTAGCCGATGCGACGGATGCGGCGAGGTCTTCCGCGCTGGTGAGTTCATTGATTTATCTTAAATTACAATAAGATTGCTAGCACGTCGTTAAAACCAAGACACCAATGATTTTGAAAAATGATGATAATTCACTTAAACTTAGTTTTAAATAGTTTATAATTTAAGTTAGTAATTAGATCAAAAGACTTAAGTAAACACTAAGCAAAAACTAATTTCGGAAATATTAAACGTAGAAACAAAGGCACGGATGGGAATATATATCCTGAAAGTTAAAAGAAATACTATAATACCATCTACGTCTTTCAAACTCATCTTTAGATCACAGTTAATCTTATACACATTACCGTATTATTCTTTTGCGTTTTCGTGTTCTCTACAATTCTACTCCGACTGAAATACATCTTGTTAGTCTGTGTTTTGTAGTTTTATGTTTATCCGAATGATTTCGTTTTGTCGGAATCCTAGATTTTCCTTTGAACTTTAAAGCCGTTGTGTTTTAATTTTTGTTAACTTACTAAATGTCTAAAATCTAGGTATTAATATACCACAATAGAAGTAGGTTTTTTTTGTATCTACTGTATTTTTCGGATTTATGGACATAACTCAAGTTCATGCAATAATTTAAAAATATTATTTATTGACAACATACTTAGTAATGTTTGGTTCATCTTCACTCTATGATACTAAATGCGTCCTGCTTGCCAGATTATAGGAAGTAAATTAAAATTTGAAGATTATTATGAAGGTAAATATTTATTAAATTATATTACTTACTCAATGTAAACCGTCTTCACAGTTCAGTTCTTCCTTTTACGTAGTACAGAATGAACTTAAATTAAGAAGAAGTTACAAAAAGCACTGCTCCGAAATACTATCTCAGTCATCAGAAATTGAACTGTCGTTTTTAGTCTCTTTTAGTCGTATAAAACAAGTTAGTTAGTGTAATAAGAAATTAAAGTGACTTTATTATTATGTATTCAGTCAGATTTTTGAGAATGTTCCTTCTTTTTACATTTATGTGATGTTACCACAATTAATATCAAATTATCTTCTTCATAATGGTGACTTTTTGCTAATGATTATGTCATGTGAAGAACCCTCCATTCTTTATAGGTTTTAGGGCTACCAGTGTTGTTGATAACATTTAAACCGAGACAGAGCAGATGTTTATTATAATAAATTCCTGCTGTTCCTCACATATTTGGATAAGCACTTCTGACATATAAATAAACCGAACTAATTGATTCGTCTAAATAAGGTGCGATGAATCAAGGCGTTCTTAAAGTATCCTTTTGCCGCTGTTACAAGGGACTATCGAGGTGCTTGCATGACTCATGGCTCGCATGCGGACAGCGAATACATTGACGGACATTTTTTGCTGCGACCATTCGTTTGCGGTTACTATCTCAAACATACACTTTGAGCCTATTACTTCATCGATGAGATTAAATTGAAAATAGATCCAAGATAAAAATTATTCTATCTGTTTCTTTTGTTTTTCCGAAATCATTTTCAGTTATAATTTGACAATAAAATGTGTTATCCTATTGGATATATTTTTTTTCATTATTCAAATCAAACCATTTGTTTTCTGAATAAAGTCTAGCCGTGTCTACCTTATGTATGCAATTCCCATTAATCCATTTACAAATTAGTTAAAATTAAAATAATTATTGCAACTATTAGTGAAAATAGCGAACACTGTAAATAAATATTATTTTGTCTTAAATTTGTTTGTATTGTTTTAACTGTTTGAATTTCTATGAAATATTTGTTTAGACCATAAACAATATAATCATTAATTGAATCATATAGTTATGTCATAGATACGTAAGGTTACAAATGAAAATTAATATTCAAAAAAGTTATAGTTTAGGTTTTTTAAGGATTAAAAATAATATGTATATTATCATATATAAATTTGCTACAATTTTTAAATAAAAGCTAATTAGATATCAGAGCTTTTGGCATATACTAAAATGTTTGTATGCAACTCGCCAACGAATATAATCTATATAAGGTGCGTGAGTTACTCTGGCTCGATAAGGCGTCTGTAAGGTTAAACCGAGAAAAAACCCGGCCATTGCCAATGCCGCGACCTAGCCGCGATAATAACGGGGTATAATTTTGACTTTTAAATCGCACATTAATGACCCACGAGTTCCTAGAATATGTGGCATACCGCCACCTGTTTTCCTTTGTGAACTCCACATGCCCTTTTGAAGTGTTTTGACTGCTCCGAGTTATTTTGGAGTTTCACGAAAAACAATTTTTAAATGTTACTCGTTTACTGTGGGTAATATTCCCGAGTTATTTTAACATCATTATTTCAGCCATAGTATGTCCACAGCTGGGCATTTACCAATTTAATCTGTCCACTTTTTCGGACAACATCCCACGCTGCGCTCGATCGTCCGCTTGATCTCCACTTACTAGTTACATGTTTTTAATTTCTTATACACTAATATCTTGATTGTTGAAGAAAAAGGTAACCTTCTTTAACAATGGGGAAACTAATTGTAACAATAATCAAAATTGTATTTAGAGTATGTAAAATCACTTCGGATTTATTTTTAATAATTGTTATCAATTGTAATATGGATTTTTCTTTAAATCCGGAGATTAAGAAAGGCGGCCAGTTTAAATTGAATTTTTATATTACGAATGACTGAATAGCGGTCACATATCAACTTACTAAATATATATATCTATTACTATGGTATTTAAAACTTACATACGTTATTATGCCTATATGCTCTATGAAAATTCAAGTCAGAGTTTATATAATATTTGTCGTTGTTTTTGCACATAGACGCCTGCTGCAAGGCAGAAGCCTCTCCCAAAGATATCTATGAGACGATAAACCATAATCGGTTCGCTTGACAGGCGGGCTGGCGATCGCAGTGTAGTATTGTTACGCTAAGGACGCAGCTGCCAATTATCTGTGAACTTTTTTGTAAGCAGTGTAAATAATGTTAGATGTTATATGTTATATGTTATTGCATAACTTTTTTGTGCCTGGAATTTAAAATTACCGTATACAGTAACTGGCAATTGATTTGGCACGTCAATGATATCTTTCAACGAAAACTTACATAATAATAATTACGGAGCTGTAAACAGAGTTTTCAAATTTCTTACATGCCAAATCAAATATTAATAAATATTCAATCAAATATTTTTTCTTCTTAATGAGGTTTTACTTTTGAGCAATATCCGAATTATATCCATGTTATAGTAAAACCTGCCAGACGGTGTAATCCCGATCGTGTCACCAAACTAATCACTCATGGCAGTGAGACTCACTTTTGATAATTAAATATACGCGCTTACCCTTACTGGGATTTCAGTTGCTCGTTCACCGCAAAGTTCACGGTTGAACTGTAATTAAATTCACAAACTTTACACGCGGGGCTGAGTCCTTTTGTTTAGTTTGGACGGGGGACAGGTCCCCTCGTGTTCTGTTCACACTATACGTATACGCGAGTGACGCCTGTCGGTGTACAGATTTAAAATAGTGACGTTCCGCGTATCCGATATCGAAGAATATAAATTGCAAAAAAAATTGCCGCTCATCTTTGTCACTGATTTTTTTTAAAAAAAAGTTAAAAAACGTATCTGTATCTTCCGAAAAGCTTAAACTGGTCAATGTGAACACAGCTTTCTTATATATAATTTAATAAAATATAAACTTATCTATAAATATTTTAAATACTTGACATCATGATCTTTTCAGCAGTAGAATGTCCGCTGCTAAACATAGGCCGCCCCTATAAAACAAGTAAGAAGCGACATACATATAGCATCTTCTAGCAGTCTTATCATGGTGGCTGTCCACCTTGTAGGTCCATGGTTTCCATTCCGGAACCTGAAGGCCCGAACAGCTATCTGTTCTGCAAACTATGTAGCCTGCTCACTACCACGTCTACTTGTCAACCAGCTGAGCAATATCTGTTACCTTCATCTACGAATATGTTCATTCCTGATTCTATCTTGCAGAGGATCCTGACCATAGCCATGGTTCGTTGAGTGACTATAAGCTTATCAATAAGTTCCGAACTGAAACCATGTTTCAGTACCATGAATCACTAGTGGTGTTAACCCATAAATTATGATGACAATGTCTAGTTCGGTATACTTTATAGCTCCGGGATTTTTTTCCTAAGTTGTTTATAACGTTTCGACAGGGTTTATTTGTCAAAGGGCTTTATTATCTCCGAGTTACAAGTGTTTTAGTCCAATGTTATAATTTCGTCAAGTGAGTCAGGTCTCGATTGGTCCTGAAATCGTTTAATTTTTTTTTGGAAAAACGTCAAAAACTCGACTTACATCTTTCCACATCCAGCCAAATCAGGCAAATACGGTATTTGCCTGATTTGGCTTCGCGCGACTTCTGGCTATTCAGAAAACTGAAAAAGCCAATGCGGGGATGCCGTTTTCACACGATTGAAGAGATAAAAACCGAATCGAAGAAGGTCTTGAAGGCCGGAAAAACAATATTTCGACGACTGTAAAAGCGTTGACTGAAGTGCTTTTTATCAGATGGGGGTTTGAAAGGAATGAAATTGATTTGAAAGAATAAATAAAGAATTAACATTTTATAAACAAATTCGCCTTACTATTTTGTCACAATATTATTTAAAATATCTTCTATGTATATTTATACCTTTTTTAATTTGAAATAAAGACATAATAAATATAAATCCCACGCTTATAAATAAAGTTATTTCTTCCAATTGTAGAATTGAAATATCCTCATAATAAATCTCGTGACCATATTCCGGACATCGCTTTAGAGTTGGTGATATAATACGTCCCCAAATAGTTCCGGAGCGTTACGAAATTAACTAGCGATGTTTCACCGACGCCTGTATGTAGTAATTTATAGCCCGCGCCCAATTAGGCAGCGAACAAGCTGACAACAGCGATGCCTTACCAATGCCGACAATTTGGAAAACAAAATTGGATTGAATAAGGCGCCATATTGGAAATGTTTACGTCTCAATCGGCCAGTTTTTCTTTAATTGGCCCCTGATATTGGGGACTTCTCGTTCCACCCCCTATTTTGTTAGAACAGAGATTTACATTCTTTATTAATTTTTTCACTTCCTTTTTATTATTTTCATACTCTTCTTCCATTCCTCACAATCTCTATCATTCTGTTCTTTCATTCCTTAATTAAGTCTATTTTTCTCTTCCGCTCTTTCCTTTCGTCCATCCTCAATTACTACAGTCTAGTTTATTTACACAATTTATATATATCACAGCTTTTTTCGTTACAATCGGCCAATTTGGAGGAAAATGTTCTATTACAAAATGGCAACACTAAACTTTTGTCACTACTATGCGAATTTTCACACTCATACGCCGATAAATATGACGGTATGTTTTAGACATTGTTTTAATTTTAATTAAATACATAGATGTTAGTTTCCTTAATTAAAAGTTATGTTTGCGTCTCGCTGTTTTCAGAAATACTTCCAAATAGTCACCCATCGATAGTAAGAACGTTTTACCTTTTTTTCTTAATAGTAAATTGTAAATATCCGGATTACTATCAAGTCTCAAAAATCTTACTAATAATTATAATTATTATTTGTCCCAGCAGTGTTAGCCTAGCGCTATAGACCTGTTTTCTATCGTTGATTGCGGGTTCTAATCCCGGGATACAATCTTACATAATTCATACTTAGTGCATTAATTATATGGAGTACCCACTGTTCACAAGTAAGTTACAAGAGAAAGAGTAACAGCGTCCTTTGCGTACGTATACCTCTCTGCGATCGCCAAGTCGCCTGTCAAGCGGGCTAATTATTGTATATCCTCCCATAGATATCTTTAGAAGAGGCATATCTCTTATTTTGGCAAATAACGACGACGTCGTTTATTTAAGTA